>NC_039508.1:14112317-15510416 GCF_003672135.1 Ooceraea biroi
TTCCGCTCACGCACATTCCGTCCTAGAATGATATGACACTGATTTCCTTCACTTGAATTTATCGCTCTTACGCAACGCTTACGTTCCTTCATTATTTTTACTGAAACCATGAGCTAACTTGAGGTCATTCATTTACCATTATCTTATTGATTCTGCAAAATGTGGGATTGCGTTGTATAAGATACAATTATGCTCGTTGCAACTACATCCGCAGTACAATTGATCGAATTCTAATGTAAGTAGTAGTTGAAACGCTTTTGCTTGTTTTATGTTTGACAACGTAATAATAGAAATCTAGCCAACACACCATGATCATTCCGAGATACACCATGTCTGCTTGCGTGTGTATCATGATGTTTTTACAGGCGAAAAGTCGATGACCGTATCGCCACATATTGCTTCGGGAAGTCGAGCGCAGGGAAGATTTCGCAATTGGCGGGTATTGCAAGGTGGCATCGCGAAGCGAGAGAAAAGTGAGATTTCAGAAAAGTACCGGAACTTTTAAGGGATGACAATGGCAGAAACGCGCGATGGTCCGTCGTGGAGCGGCTGCGTAAGATTAATAATTTGCGAGCAGCGAAACAGGAGCCAGACGCACGAGGTATCAGAGTGCCGCGTATTCCGCAGCTGTCGTGTTATTTAATATGTCGACGAGCGTGTCAAAAAAGATGCCTTTTTTACTTTTTCCCTGCCTCGCTCTTGTCTCTTTTATCTTCCTTCCTTTAACGCTCCTCACTGTTCATTCACGTGTATGCGCTTGCACGCGACGCCAGAGTAAGTCTCGACCGGGGTGGATTTTATTTCACGAATCGTATCGGGTGTCTCGACATTAACTCTGATTCGTGTACGCACGACAGATTGATCGAAAATTAAGAAGAAATTTTTTAATACGAGAATGACTGTGATTGCCTTTTACACCGTGGCCTATTTAATTATCCGCGACTTATTACTGCACGTTTACCGAGTGTATGATTATTACATATTGATTACCGATAATGGTATTGCTATCTATTTCCCGTCAATCTCGTCTGCCGCCAGTCGCGTCGATTATGCTCGAACGTAATGAACGTAATTCATATAATCGAATGTAATGGATGGACGTATGCTGGTTTCACCACTTTTACTGTAATCTTGAATGATTCTTTGTATGGTATCCGAGGAGTGATCGACAGAAGCATCGTTGATCGATGATCGCCGTGGCAAGTTTCATTAGAAATTCGCTTCCGACTCGAGTTTATAGATCGGTGCCTCTAGAAATCGATATTATTAGAGTATATAAAAGTTGATAAATGAGTAGAAACGCAATATATTATCTTAGCATTAGTTCTCTTGTAGGTTCGTACTTACTAATCGTTTTTCCATTTCTTACTTGATACTCGACATCTTATCGCGGGGGGCTGCATCCGCGTAGAAACTGACCACGCTGTAAAAATTCGAACCAGCACCAATTACTGTCTCGCACGTAAATCTTCTTCCCGTGGACCGAATGTAACCTTTGCTCGCGTGACTGAAATCCGAAAGAATTTTTATACCCTATAATTGTGGGAAGGAAGATCCGTGGCGCGGGCGGCTCTTTCGCATCGATTTCGCGCCGGAGATCGTTTGATGGCCGTCTTTAACTCTTTGCGAATCTCACCGGCCAATTTCGTAGATTGGCGAGCGATCTGTTCCAGACTTTATTAACATTTTCAGAATCTTTTCATTGTTAAAGTCTGCAGACAGGCGTAGTCCTCCGATCAACTTTTATCCGTCTGTCGAATTCATCCAGAAATTAATTGAATCAAATTAATTACTCAAAGGTGTAATTATTAGATATTACTTGAAGCGTATTGTGTTTCAAGAATTTTTAAATTAAATTGCTATTTAAATATTATAGTATATAAATGAATAATGCATCTTATTATATTCGATAGAAAATTTCTAGTATTTTTATAAGTAAAAATATTGGATTGTAACAAAAGTCTGTAGCATTGTTTTATTATTTTCTACATTTTGTATTCCTGACAGATATCTTCTCGGAAGAATTTTCGAAAGATCATATTTTTATTGCTCCTTTTCTTTCGAATATTACTCTAACAAAAGAACTACAACACTCTATTATGTAACACTGCATATGTATTGTCCATTGTAAATTCTTTCACATTCCTTGCTGTAGTCGAGAACCCTAATACCGTTACTGCGTGTAAACAGGATCACTTTGTTATACATTGAATACAAAAGTGTTCATTAAATTTAATAAATAGAAATTTTGTTTGAATCATATTTTAGAAATCTATTAATTTTCGGAGGAACATGCAATTTTTGTTGAAATAACAATAATGTAAGAACTTTCAAAAGCTAATAAAAAAACTTTATATTTAGAACTCGAGAATTTACTATATTTATTACAAAATATAATTTTTGTTCAAGTGATAAGTTGACAATGCGGCAATATTTGCACCTATGCATCACAGCATGCGTTTCACCTACTATCTACAATCTACATACATCTACTTGCATCGTCGTGACGATATATATTCGACTTTTTATTCCGGAACAATTTTGTGGACGATCGCGTAACATATCCCCGCCCACGTCGTGGCGTAATTGTATTGTAGCCGAAGAAATCTTAGCAGCTTAAGGCGGAAGAAAAGTCAGTCCTAAAAGGCGGTCTGTCTCGGGCGAAGTATCGAGGCCCCTTAACGGGACCTTACCATTGGCCATCCGCCATAAATTACACATTATATCGCGTAAGAGCCAACCCACGTGCCGGTAGATCGTAGAGTGCTCGCGAGATGCATTTTTCTTGGCTGTTCGCATGATTTACGACTGACTGTAACCCTCCGAAAGTCGGAAGTCGGATATCATTGCATCTCCCGTTGTTTATATCTCTGCGTATTTTAATGGATTACCGTGAAAGAACTTATCCGTAAATGGTTACACGAATAATGCGAGCTGTATTTAATCGCATATGTTCTATAATATTTCTCACTTTCCGTCTGTCATAATATTCTTCGTTTTCTCATCGGCTTTGTAATTTATTATCGGCTTTGTAATGTATTATCGGCTTAGTGAGTAATCCCTGTAAGGATGGATGGCGGCGGGAGAGATGACCAATTGTTTTACGTCGACTAATCGTGCATATTTCGGTGATGTAATGCTCGTTTTCAAGCGTACGGCGGTGAAGTCGTTAAAAAGTCACGCCCGCGTTCGAAGATAAATTTCTCATCTCACAATAATAATACGGAACAAAGTGGCGCTGACCCGGGATAACGGTGCCACATCGTGAAACATGATTTGCCGGTATGTCAGAATCGATGTCGTAAATATTTCGGAGCACGGTCGCGTTTCCGACTTCGTCGGAAAATAATTTATGTGCATTTTCGAGCACGCTTCCACTACGTGGGTGGACGCTTCGTCGGGGACCATCGGCATTCGCACAATTGAAATATCCGCATGCCGGGATCACTGATGCGCGAAACGATACATTCAGGGACAAAGCGCGGATTCTGGCTGTTTTTCTTACGGTGCGCTAAGCAAGAAACAATGAGAACGTGATATCTTGCTGAATTCTTTGCTTTTAATAGAGCAATATTGGCACAACTGGAAGAACATTTATTCTTTTTTAATCTGAGTATTAATCTGATGTTCATGCAAATATTTATATAATTTACATAATATTTCGCGAAGAATAAAAAACACTTTCTCTGCGACATAACGTAGTAAATCAAGCTATATATAATACTTATTTCCTGTATTATGTACGGAAAATTTCGTGATTCAGCGTGATGATTCGTTTGCGAATTAATTCTATTAAACGCGACAAAAGTATTAATCTTCTTTCACAACGGGTTTCTTGATGATTACTAAGCCGCAGAATTTCACTACTGCTAGGCTAAGCTATAGTTATCTATTACTCATGCCGGATGCTGTGCAGAGTTATTATTTCTGCTCTATAATGCAACATGGCACAATATCGATAAATATCTGCGACAGTAATTTATATAACATTTAATGTAGACTTAATATTATTTTATGTTATTATGTATATTATATATAAAACACGGGTTTATACTAATTTTAGCTCCGCTTCTCGGATTCTTTTTGTTCTTAACTCGTAAACGGCTGTGTTCTTACGTCGCATCGTATTGGATGCAGAGGGGTAACGACTGCATCATATTCTTGTCGATAACTGTGGTCTTATTGATACTGGATGACGTCTGGGAATCTGCGATGGAAGTAAACTTTTATCTATTAATTGCAAAGAATTTTAAAATAAGAAAATAAATAATGAGTTATTGAAGCACGAACCTTGTTTGGAATGTTTCCTCGACACGCAGCTCCATATCTTCCCGAGCCAACCCTCGCTGAGTCTCTCACGAAATTTTGGCGTAGTAAAAGTATATAATAGCGGATTGATCGCACTATTTACCGGCAGGATGAAAATCACTATCCACGCGTGCAAGTCGGCTATAAATTTAATGTAGTTATCGTATAAATTTAACTGCGAATCGATGAAAAACTTGCATTGGAGTTTGCACTCACGCGGCACGGGATATTTCATCATGGCGAGGATCTTCAACGCTATAATCGGTGCCCAACATACCGCCTCTGTCAACACGATTAGGAAGAACCTGAGGGCGAACTCGGAATCGCCGACTGACAACGGCGTGGCGTGGCGCGTTCTCCAGATGCTAGCGAACATGGCAGCGTAGACGTAACCAATGATCATCAATCTGTAAATGATTGCAATGATGAAGGCTTGAAGGCTTTCTTCTTCCGACATTCAATATCAGAATAAATAACCATAAAATAATTATGATTACACGATATGGAAGTAACACCAAAACTGATCTTTTCGAATATGTAACTTTATCCCATTTTTTAAGAAAAGATATAATGTCTTTTGGTGTTACATGTATCAGCATTATCATATCAGAGATAATAAATAAATTACAATTAGAAATTAAAGATGGCAATTGGTTCCATATTACTAGCCATGTCTAATTATAAAAAATGTAATAATTTATAATTTACCCGAGGAGATTAAGTCCTAAAAAGATAAAAGCAGAGTACTCCCAGCCTGTCAAGTACGGATCGTCAATGTACAGAGGAAAGCACATTCCATTGATACCGTAGAATCTCGTGCTGCTTCTCCAATGAATGACTACCGAATTCCGGAAGTCAAAAATACCAATTATTAGAATCAAAAAGTATATAAAAAAGATTCTTGCACGTTCAAACATTTTATGACATTCGAAAATAGCGATAGAAATAAATCATTTATTCATAATGTAATAATACAAGCTATTAAATTTAAATAAAACTAACGATTGCTGTTTGTCAGAAACATACCTGGCACTACAGCAAGAACAAGTCCTATAATCCAGATGACGATCATCGACGAGGCTGCAGTTTGCGACGTCATAGCACGATGACATTTTAATGGGGCTGCGATCAGAATAAACCGCTCCACGGACATAAATGACAGGATCAGCACAGAAACCTTGCCGAGCAATTCATAGTTACTTATTGTAATCTCGTGTCATTAGATTTTTAATGCACGTACCTCAGATGATGTCATCGCCAACGCTCCTACAATTGTGCAGGACCATGAGGACATCCACGTGCTCGCTTCCTGTTGGTAGTTATCGCGGAACCTCGCGTCTTCTACAGCGATTATGAAGAGATATATTCCCATCAACATGTCGGACACTGTAAAAGGATTACGTGACTTTACCACCTCATGATTTATAGCGAGCCTAACAATAATGTGCTCGATCGATTATCACGTTGCGCTTTGTTGCGAACCGCGACGATGATAACTCGCCCGTATGTCGCGATTTGGTACATACTACAAATCATTTCAATGTATTATTTATGCCGTCGTTATCTCGTGTCCATAGCGATCTTACGTATGTGATATACCTAAAGCAGTGGTGAGCGACCTGCGACCCGCCATGCCTTTTAGATTTCTACAAAAATGTCAGCGAACTTGGAATATGTATGTTTTCGAAAGTACGATTAATATTCAGAGTCGCGAAATATCAAGAATTAGAAAGTTAGTTTTATTTGTTTCTTATATTTTCACATGATTACTTTTATGTTATTATTGAAAGTTGTTCGTTGCGTTATTCTTTTTTTTTAGAGTTTTGCAGACGTCTAGTTTTCGAAGAACGCAGAAGCGCTATTTACTTTCTCGATATTTTATTTTACTTGTATTTGAATAATTACCTGCAAGATTTCTGATAATAATGCTCAAAACTCGATTCTCGTCGTTAGCGGTGAATCTGCCCCAAAGAACGAGGCTATTACCCAGACAAGTGACACAAGATATACTCCAAACAGCAGCTCTTAATAGAGGTTTACCCAATAAATGAGACACCGATGACACTCCTTCCAAGGAAACATAAAAAAGAAAAGATCATCGCGTCATCTTTTTGCATAATATAAATTTTATTGAATATATAATAGTTTAAACAAATTAATTAATTGTTGCAATAAAATATATAAGAAATGTTTATGCGATTACAATATATGTTTTACCATCGCTAATAGGTCGACATTTTTGCACGTTTGGTGCGTAGGTCATGCAATAGTGGAACTTTTTGAAGTATCTGAAAAATTTGCAATTTGATGTAATCGATTTGAATCGAAAATCATTCTGTACTTAATGACAATAGGAACATACACGAAATCAAGATTTGGAAACATTTGGAGATTGAACGTATCCATGTCCATATTGTCCATGTTTATGTCCTCTAAACCACTAAAAAATCCAATATTTTAATATTATTATAAATATAAATTAATAAAGAAAGAGGCGACGGTATATATACAACGTTATTAACGTATAAATACAAAATTAATATATAAGTTTTATTCATGATACTATATCTTCCTCCTGATATTACACCAGTATGTATCATCAAATGAGCAGAAACCCTATGCAAGCTACACATCTCCCTGTAGAAATAAAAAGATACAGGCGACTTACAGGGAGCGAAGATTGTTCAGTGAACTAAAAAGTGTCATTGGTAACTCAGCGACGGGATTGTAACCGATTAATCTGAAAGGACGAGATTATATCAGGCGATTTGCTCGTATAACGAGTTTTATTTTCGAATAGATTCCGGTTTACAAGCGTACAAGCTTAAAGTATAATTAAAACCGGTTGCTCGCGGGTACGTGACGTTTCCGTAGTTCACTTTCGCGAACAGATCTTTAGCACTAAGCACTAGCGAATGGACCACAAGCACGAACGTGTTTCGAGCTCGAACGTAAGGCTGATTATCACGCAAATCGTATATTATAACACAGATATTTGCATACTTACAGCTTCGACAGATTATTCACAGGTTGGAACACGTTCGGCGATAGCGTGACTATCATGTTGTAAGCCAAGTTACTGAAACAAGACTCTATTTTAACAGTGTTTGATCGTTGACAACCAATTTGCGGTAGATTCGTTAGACGCAATCTACTGTTAATTGCATTCGAGATGAATTCTATCTTCCATCTCGTGCCTTACACTGTCTTTCGCGCGGCAATAAATTTTTAATAATTAAGGATTTGCTTGGGATAGAATTATGATCTCGTGTTAATACTGCACGTACAACAATCGAAAAAATCAACGTTCACGTTATTAACATGTATGAACTTACAGCTCGACAAGTTGCTGCAAATTTCGGAACGCGTTCTCATTGACGCTGCTTATGTTATTGTGTCCTATACTCCTGAATCATCGTTGCTCCGTTAGCTCGCACGAGTTTTATTAACAATGACAGTAATCACTTCCGTAATCTACTTACGTACAATGATTTCAAAGCGGAGCATCCAGCGAATAAATCTTCCGTTATCGACTCGAAACGATTTTCGTCCAATATTCTGAAATATCGATTTAGAAAATCGTAGATGTAAGCGTATATTTCCTATTTTCACGAAATGAACTGTGCAGGCTTACATTTCTGTCAGTGTCGGCAATTGTGGAAGTTTCAAGGATGATGTTGTCAACATATTTTTACTCAGATCTCTACAATCAACGAAATATGTTCATACATATATATTACAAATTAACGCAGATAAAAACGAATAAAGAGTTAGAAAATACAAAAATTGCAGCATTAAATAAAGAGCAAGTATTTATTTCATGATGAAAAATTGACGGAATAAAATGAATTGTTCCCAACAATATCTAATTATTTAATAAATAAGATATTTTCGTATATAATAACTACAACTGTATACTTACATCAAGTATACAGTAGTACTGTTTTCCAGGTCAGAAAAATCTGCCATCACAATATTATTTTGATCCAGTCTCAAGGTTTCTAATTTATTCAGTCCCGTTAAATGACCAGTTTGTATTTCATTGATTCTATTAGTCGTGAGGACTCTGCATATACAATAAGTTTCGTTACACGGCGGTCATTTAAAACATTACAAAATACTCGATTTAAAATTATTTTATTAATGTTTGGTAATATCCTTCCTTTTCATATAAATAAAATATATATACTTACAACCAAAACAACTCATTTTGATGAAGAAACGCCCACTTTTCTATCTCGACTATATCATTATTATCGAGATATCTAAAATTACAAAAGATAAAAAAATTTTATCAAAAAACTCGATTTAATATTATACAATACTAAAAATTTAATATCAAAGCAAGAACATTAACATTCCAGAAATAACTTACAATAGGCGTATCTCTCGGTATCTCGATAACACATTGCGAGTTAAGTGCGTAAGCGAATTTTCAGTTAAGAAACTATAAAAATCACATGTCGATGTTATCAATAATTAATTAATAGTATAAGGAACACATTTAATTAATCTATGCACGATTTTATTGAATAAATAAATCATTTCGGTCATTATTTTTTCCATTATAGAATTATATATGAAGATATAATTAATAAATTAATATCTTCTATAAAGCATACATCGCTGTGACGTTTGTTGACAAATTCTGAGGCACTTCAGTATAATTTGTGCAACTCACGTGACACATGTCATAAGTGCATCTAACTGGAGCATCACGTGTATCTAAAAAAAAACATTTCTTAAACACTGTAAATGTTATGTTAGTTATTGCATATTTTATGATATTATACCGCAATCTTCTAAGTTTCCCCAGAAATATTGTCTGTCCTTTGTAAACCAATCCCAAGTTCCGTGCATGTCAACTACACAGTAATTTATTAATTAAAGAGCGAAATGTTCTTGGAAAATCTAAAAATCAGACTTTCCTTTTTCTCACAAAAGATTTACATGTAAATAAGATAAATGAAAAGTAGTCCAAATTCACACAATCTAAAAAAAAATATATGTATATATATCGTTTATTGATAATGCTTTCAAGAAACAATAACGATAAGATCTTTAGACAAAATTGAATTTATTGAATTACTACTAATTAAAAAATATATATAATTTAATAATGAAAAAGTGGATTTTAATAATGATAAGAATTAGGTGCAGAAGAAATATCTTCTACAGAACAGAAACTTGCAGTAACGTTACAGTATACTAATGTAAGAAACACACAGCAATTTTCAGTAGATTCATCGTCACTGTATGGACAATCTGATACACCATTGCACCAGCTACGTTGCGGCATGCATATGGTGCTGTTGTAACACAGGAAAGTACCGACAGGACACTTGTCTGAAACGCACGAAAATATCTCAAAAAGAATTTGTTAATATACATTTTTGAAATAAATTAATATGAAATTAGAAACCAGTTTTTTCAGAGATTTATATGTGCAGCGAACAATATCGTGTAATCGATAACTGCTTTATATTCTTTATTTTCTTTGTTTCATGGAAGCAATAATATTTTACTGATTGCGCTGCATGTTAGGAACGACGCACTTTTATCTTGTAAAAATGACGCGAACGTGCTACAGAATAGAAAATAACCATTAAGCAGTTTGCATATTCGACGACATTCAATCGTTGGTATTTTGTTGTACCGTGAAGAATATTGAGAAATAGAGGAAAGAGTATTATATATAACAATCGTTTTCTTTCAATCTTTTATATTTTACAATATATATAAATATAATAAGGTTTCTATATGTGATATGTTAGACAGTAAACTGCCAACGAGTAACGAGACAATGAAAACTCAAGACATAAAAATAGTATCAAAACCCGTTTAGAATGACCTACGATCCAATTAATCATACCTTGATTGAAATAGTACATGAGTCCAGAGAGCAGGCAGAGCGTTATAATTAATGATGCACCGACAAGACCAATATGCTTGTACCTCATGATGTTTCAATATTTTTGCAATCTTCCTTTGTCTGCAGAGATTGATTATGCCTTCGGGTTTAATCTTTCAGATACTATTATAATATTAAAAGTCAGAAAGAATCAAATTTCTTTCACTTGAATCGTTTTATTAAGGCTTCTGCTCTTGTGTCATGCAACTTGGGAGCACTCGCAACACTAACTGATGACACCAGTTGCATCCATTTGCTCGTGATGTAAGCTCTACCTAGCGTATTGCACACGCGCTCTTCGCCGACTCTGGAGAAGCTTTCCTTCGTATGCATTTCTTTCTTCCTACCAACCAATCGTCTTTCCCGCTCATCGTTGTCCATAAATAAGCATGGTAACATGTGTAAATAAAGCTTACCATAAATGCAAGTTTCTTAATCTCTTATGATTCCATATTGCACGAACGAGATCTCGGTATCATGGTACAATATCGTGTAAAATCTCGCAGATTATGATTTCTCATAGTAGTACAATGGATTATATTAAATACTCTCTAAAATAGAAATAATTCTGATGCGTGGTTATTTTAATAATTAACTGATCCTTCAAACAAGTGATAACAATTATTTTGTTATGCCAGTCGAATTTTTTAAAATATAGTTTATTATTATATATACATAACAGTTATAATGCTGGATTATACAAATTTAAAATACTTTGAAAGAAATTTTAAGGATATGAGTTACATACTACTTAAAGGAAAACTAATATTCTTTGTCAGCAACTTGCTGCGACGTTCAGTCGAAGGAGACACTGCTGTAATATTTTTATCTAAGGTCAAAGCACGCCACATTGTTCCGGAAATACGTTATAATGCAGCTCATGAGACATGCAGATTTACCTAGGCACCTGCAATGTTCAAGATTGCTCACATGCTCGAGTCACGTGAACGATTTGCGCCGCTGGCGAAATTTCGCACGATACCTCACGCGAGAACCACCGCGGATAGGTGCAATTATGGATTAATAAAAAAAGCGATATTGATATAATACCCGTTATGACGTGCCGTGAAGTTCTTCAAGTTTCTTCTTGCGCGATGTCCAGCTACTTTTCTATTCCGAGACGATTTATCCTTACACTTCAATTTTCTTCAGTTCTTTATTCTTCATTGCTACGAGAAGTTTTTGCGCTGGACATGTCTAGACGATAAGAACAGTAATCAAGAGCATCGATATTTTTCACGTTCGCTGTGACATTCGCTGATCTTACTCAAAGTTGAAAAATTAAAAAAACGCCTTGACTTTGCGAATTTGTTTCCAGCTTTCACAATTTTAATTGACTGACATTTTATGTTCTGCGAAAAATTATGCGATTGCGGATAGAATCGTTTTATGACAAACAAGTGATATCGTGGAGTAAGCTGCTACTGTCGATAATCGGTCTCTGGCCAGAAAATCACAATGATTTCCGATTTTTCTTTTATATCACGTACATCATAAGTTGCTCATTATTGTTGATCGTAAATTTAATGCAGAATATGCACGATATGAAGAAGGTCATGAGGTACATCACTTTTGTGTTTCCAAGCATCCTGATTGTGTTGAAAAACGTGATGTTCCGATGGAAGAAAGATCAATTATTACCCATATTGGCAGTTATAAAGGGAAACGTTAAAGAAGGACTTTATCAAACTTATGATGAGAAATATAAAGTGATTTGGTATAATATAGCTTCAACATTATTTACCACGTCATCTGTAACGTCGTTGTTTTTTGTGCCTGCATTATATTACTTAGCACCAATCTTCGCCTGTATCTTATCTAATGAATATGGTAAGTATTATTAAAATTTAAGATTTTATGATATTTTTATTTTATCAGAATCCCAAATCATATTTAATATAATGGATATAAATTCTATTTAACTCAACTATTAAAAAATAATAGTTGAAAATCTCTCATGTAATAAAATGTAATAGTCATCTATATTATTATAAAAATAATGTCACATTTATGAAAGAGAGAAATATATAATTTTTATACTTAAGCATATGACAATTTTTATAGAAGCTAATACGATTTTACATGGAGTAATCCAGTAGTACCCTGCATTCAAAACGTATTTGCGCTAATTTCTATTAATATTACGCTCTCATACAATAAATCCCCAGCGGTTTACGCTTCGACATACATATACATACACATATACATGTAAGTTATCCTACGGATAACGGAAAATCCTATGGATCCTCTGACAGGTTCCGGCAACTGTACTCTTCCATACGAGTTGCCGGTTCGCGTAAATCTTGTCTACGAGATATCGGGGATGCGCTCGTACGTGCTGTTTTGCGTGATTTTAATACCATCAAGCACATTCCTGACCATTGGTGCGACTGCAGCGGACAGTGCCATGATCTCTCTGACGTTTTATTTATGTGGCCAATTGTCGATTCTTGATCATCGGATGAAAAACATCGATCTGAAGTCATCAAAGTGTCATTACGAAATGAAGGTGCTCGTAAAACGGCACATGGAGCTAATACAGTGAGAGTCCGATTTTTCTTTGTCAAGAAGCACCGAAAATGTCCCTTATATTGTCTTCTTACATTATTAAATTAAACGAAATTTCTAAAATAAAAATACGATTTATTTAGGAATCGTGATTTACACTCATAATTGATTTATAATTGTGTAACTTTTTTATGGATATATTCTTATTGCGCGAATTTGCAGATTAGCAAATATCTTGGCAGATACGTTTAGTTGGCTCATGTTTGTGCAGACAGTGGGCATAATATTTTCTCTCTGCATTATACTGTACCAACTACTTATGGTGATGAAACCGAAAAACCGCTTTTTATATGATATGTATATATATTCTACTGAATTAAATTAATTAAGCGACATTGTCTACTCATACAGAACAGAAACTTGCAGCAACGTTTTAATAATTGTATTTCGCGAGACAGGATGTGATTATTAAAGAATGATAAGAAAATATCCTATAGTATTTTATATCTTACGTCTCCTTTTTGTATTAGATCCTTATAACTCAACAAATATAACATTTCAGACAGCCGAAGGTGAAAAAGAAATAGACGAGATTATTCATTTCATGATGTATTCAATAGCAGTAGTGCTGCTAGCATTTTGTTATTGCTTTTTGGGAGAATGTTTGATTAGCGAAGTGAGAATAATATACTTATATATCTAGTGTTACGTTAAAACTATATTAATTCAGTAATTAAATTATATGTACGTTCTATTTCAGAGTTTGGCTTTGGAGTGGGCATGTTACTCGATAAACTGGTACGAATCATCATCCGAGTTTGTACATCTTCTAATGATATGCATTGCTCGATCACGAAAGCCGTTATGTTTAACGGCCGGGAAGTTTTATGTCTTTTCTTTGGAAACATTTGGCACGGTAAATTCGATGATCTTCCCGAATGTTCTCAACAGGACAGTCACAGATATCTTGCATAATTGCTCTGTTTCTGATTTATTTTTAATACTTATATGTAAATAAATGACAAGAGTATTGAAGATATAATGCATTTTTGCAGATAATAAAGGCATCCATGGCGTACCTATCGGTTTTAAAAACTATTACGTAGATCATCAAATTTAAATAAAAAAAGAATTTTGATGTATTAGTAATGCGAAGAAACTTATAAAATATTCTATTTTTCATCAATAAATTCACATGTTTTTCAAATTAGTATTGTATAATTTTATTGTTTATAAATTGTTTCATACATTTAAGTTTTCCTTAATGCCTTAGTTCCTTACTATGTCCCTTAGTTATATCTCTATGTATAAAATTCGCATAATTGTGTAAATATTGTCAATTACATCGATTCAGCTTTGTAAATAATCCTACTATATCATGAAAGAACAATTATGTAAAGCACACAGTAGATTGTGCAATACTTACCCAACTCGCTTGACTAATCAACAACTGCAGACATAATTAAGACATTGTCATTCAAATAAGAAATATCGATGGAATATCAAAGGTCAATTTAAATCATAATTGAACATGTACAGATTGCGATATTCAATTGTCATAAAATCTAGGATGATGGACAGGGTGTTTACGACAATGAGAACTTGTTGATTGCTGCAAGACGAAATGATCAAGCGTAGTTTCAAACAATCCATAGAAACAATCTCTCGAAGAAAATCTCTGGATTGTCACTTCGCCTTAACGCTATCAACGATCAGATTTTGGCTGAAGGAGTTGAAAGAAAAATTTATTTCCGTTTATTAAGGAAAGATACAGAGTGTACAATGATCGTAGATACAAATTATGTATATTATTGGCTGTTCTCTTGTGCTATTGCTGATATTGTGGGTGCGCGGCGGATTCGATAATTCTGTTACATACGTGCATACATTCACATGTACAACATTCACGACCTAACAAAATAACTTTCTTTTGGAGAGATCGTGGACGTTGACAGAGCATATTTCGCGGACGTACGATCGACGTGCGTGTATACGTATACAGGTCCGACTCACGTATAAACTCATGAAGATTTCCGCATCTCACGAGCTAAACGCATGATTTCCTGCCTCTTATAGCGAGCTCGATAACCGTGATATAAGATACGGGATCTTAAGCGTGATCCGTGGTTTTCCGCGCGAAGGAACCGTGTGCACTGATTCCGCACTTCGTACGACATAAATCCTCGTGTGCCTGCCTTTTCCTTCAGCGTTTTTCGTGTTTCGTACTTCCTCTCGTTTTCTTTTATATGTAATAAAAAGTAAAATTGCGGGGGCGAATGATAGAACGATTTCCTTTCCTGTTATTCCCTTGCTCTACTATCGAAAATTGCAAGATGCCCACATCGGCCAACGGTGGTGGTTTTTAGGACGGGGGCGGTTTTTCAGGAGAGGCTATATGGGAATTGAGAATGTGTGCTACAGACATGTCTAACTACTTTTGAAAGACAGACAAAGAGGTACGAATTGGACAGCGTGTGACAGTCTCAAATCCATGAAAGAGTGACAATAAGATTTAGCATACAAGAATAACATTGATGTCCACTGCTCGCGATCCTCAGTCTCCATTCGCCGATGGTACCTAACAGTTTAATACGTTTTACAGTTTTGATAATAACTGTAACAACAATCCACGTTCTTATGGCATTTTACATTCTCATTCAGATGATGCAATGTATGATCTGCATAAATCTCACAACTAAGAAAAAAATAATGTTTAATATAAAAAATATATGAGTAGACAATAATAAATTTAATATAGTTAGACAATGAATACTAAATCTGATTATTAGGGAATTGATGTAAATGTTGGTAGCAGCAAAGAATGGTTCTGCATTATTGAGTGACGAAAGAGAGATCTTTGTAACATGTCCAAATGTTATAATATCTAAAAAATTAAGAATTGTTTTGTTTCGTATTTTTAATCGTAGAAGATTAAAGTTTTATTAGAGATTTGCGATTTGTGAAGCAAAATTCAAGACAGTAAAATAATAATTATAATAACTGGAATACACGACGCAGTGACATAAAAAAAACACAAGGAAAAATAAGATATTTATAAAAGACGTAAAGCTAAATACAAAAATCTATGGATAAGAAAGAGTAAGTGGCAGATTTGTGTTGATTACTATATGCTGTTGATTACTTAATACCAAAACTATTAATTGAGATTCTTGACTGTTCGACACAATGATTCCCCAAAATGCCGCTTGGACAAGACATAAACTTTAAAAAGTGCTGAGATCTAATGATACACGATGTAACGATCATCCTTAGTATGATTGATGCACAAGGAGACAAAAAGTGCGGAAAATATTAACACATTCGAATTATATAAATTTAGCGTAATCCATGTATCATTTATAACAGTATTAGCATCCTTCTCGCATTTTTTTCCTGACGTCGCTTAAAATGTAAATTTGCGAGGTTTTTTATTAATCCATATCATCTTCTAACTAAAAATGGTCCTGTATCTTAGCAAAGAAACAAAAAGAGAAAAATACTATATTGCACCGTAATTATGGTCTGTAGAATTTAATAGTTCCATATTAAAAACAAAAGAAAACATACTATGCGTCTCCGCAAGTTGAGCTTTTATTGGTTCTGCTCATTAATATATATTATTGTACATCGAAATGCAATTATATATATATATTAATATGTAGCAGAATATTCAACCACTCGGAGACGATCAACATGATATGCTCTTTTCATCGCTAAATCGAAATCTTAAGTATATCAGTCACGTAAAACTAAACAATTTTATATTTGCACGTGACAACAAGAAAATTACGTACGTGCATAGAAAATGTCCCCTTCGATAGTATGAAAATTTCATTTATTAAATTTAAAAAGTTTTATTAAATTTACTTCAGCATCACATAAAACATACTCTGGCTTTCTTTAGCAAAATAAGACTAAACAAGAAATTTGAGAAAATATAAAAGCTATAAATATTTTTATCTGCAATATGAAAGATGTTTATATCTTCAATTCATGAAAAGATCTTATACATACATTATTCATATTCTTTTCTCATTATATAATATAATCATGTGATATAATTACAAGATACTTTCATAAACAGATATTTTGACGGATGCAAGTATAATGAACACAATGTTTAATCCTGGAAATGTTATTATATATTGTAGAAAAAAAATTATGCACATATTTATAGCTTGTAAAGAATAATGTTAAGTGAAGCATTTATTTTCCACTAAATTCTGTGATAAAAAAGAATGATGATTATTGTTTTATACGCGATAACTAAGAATACATAAATAGAAGTGCTAATATACACATTTATTTTTATTATATATGTTTGCATAAATTTCTTCTTATTTTCATGTTTTCAAACTGATCTGATTTCTTTTACATATTGCAAATCAAAACTTTTCTTTTAATATATGAAATATATCTAATGGTTATCAAAAATAAAATATAGGACTTATGAACAAACCAATGGTCTAGTCCTTTTTGTACGATACGTAATATATTTCAATATTGAAAATTCAAGCACAAAGTTAATGTGACTACGAAAAAGCGTGAAAGAAGTAAGATCGTACTCTATTATTAGTTTTTAGCATACAGAGAACCGTGTAACCTAATCAATAAGTAAAATGACTCGATAAGGCCCTGAAATAACGAAACCTATCACGTCAGCATATCTATAAATATATACAAGTAACGGAATGATTTTCGATCACTGAATATTGAATCCAAGCACTTGCAAAGTATTATAATGCAATTACAGTTTTCACGTTATACTTAATTTTAATTAAATTGTTAATGAATAATCAAATTAAATGTTATATATTGTATTGTAATAGAATCACGTAAAGTACTAATATCGCAAATTCTGTAAGAGAGAGATATAGTCTCATCATATTCCTATACTTCCCATACTCTTGTTTTAATATCCTTGACTTGACAAGTATGTATCTCTGCTAGTATCTGATTTCTGCATATACATTGCGATATTTATGATTCTATTTAGAGATATCAAAGAATGTGTGTGTGTGTGTGTGTGTGTGTATGTGTGAACATCAAATATTTTGTAGCATATGATAGTGGACATGCCTTTAACACATAAATTCAGGTGGTAATGAGGAAGATAGTCGGAATCAGGGCCAAGGATCGGAGTCATATAAAGATTAGGAGAATTGAACACCTGAAAAAATTCACCGATTGGGGCGACAGGGGATTTCAATCATCCTAATGTCAGCCCATTTTTAGTTCGTTAAAGCGATAACTATTTTTGAGCAAGAACTAAGAGGCGGCTCCGTAACAAAATCGTTTCACGCAACATACTCTTATCAACAGGATAGTCAATGGTTTATTCTAGATGTTTCATTTGTTTTTAAATCTTTTTTATTTTTTTTTATTTTAACGAGTATTATGCTATGCCTCATATATTCGGTACTTTATACTTTGTAGATGAAACATCCTGAGGTTTATGCCAGTGTCGGTGACTTTTGCAATGCAA
Source organism: Ooceraea biroi (assembly GCF_003672135.1). NCBI lineage: Eukaryota > Metazoa > Arthropoda > Insecta > Hymenoptera > Formicidae > Ooceraea > Ooceraea biroi. The sequence continues at coordinate 14,130,530 of NC_039508.1, forward strand.
TTATATGACCAATATAATTGCATTACAATTATAAAGCGAGAGGCGGTAAATCATTAACTTCCGTTGTTATAAATACAACGGTAATCGATAGGAGCAAATGATACTATCTACTCTGCATCGCGGGGGATACTTAATCCTTACAAATAATATCAAATATTAAGTATCGCATAAATAACAGTTTATGTTCAGTATAAACTGTAGAGCGTTCGAAATCAACGATATTACTTGCAAGCTCTGAAGCATGGATCACGGACGCTTGTGACTTGCGTTCTAATCTGAGTAACAAAATATACAAGCTACTTACAACTAAACGATACACATTGTTTCAAAACATATTTTGCTGTGCATTACAAAAAATGCACTTTATATATATAAGAGAATATATTTCATTTTTTGTTTTTGTTTTTTTTAGCATGCGGAAACATTCGCGGATACGGAAATTTCCATACATGCAAATTTTTTCGATTGAACTATGTCTGTTCGTCATGAGAATTACGTAAAATTATGAAACATCAAGTATTATCAAATCTTAAGTTTCTCGTTCAATTGTTTATCGATAAAAAAAAAAGAAAGGCATAATGTAAAGATATATACAAAAAGGAAATATAAAAAGTATCATTATTGATTCGTTTCCAAGCGATAATATATAATCCTCGCCACTTCCTTGAATTATCTCAGAACTATCATACAATCCCGTGATATAATGGGCCAGCACATCACAGACACTGGCACAATTGTGTAAATTGTTCCCATTGACTGTCGATGTTTTTTTTTCTTTTTATAAATAGTATTAATTATAGTCCGTCGCACACACATAGTCATCTACCGATTGACTCTACCCAAATAGGTTCCCTCCATTGCATAATGCTGATTTGCTTTACGAAACGAAGAACTTACAGTGGGCAGTGGATGGTTGCGTGAAAGTTTAGAGTCTAGATGACACAGGGGCGCGTCTGTGGATTTGTACGACAACAATCCCGCAGTGATCATCAAGTGCATACGAATCCCTCTTGCGCTACCGTGGACGTACTAGTAGGTCCTTCCTGCAACAGACATACATTCCGGAAGAATGAATGGTATTATTAATCACCGTCAATCGAACTGTCGGACGTACTCCAATACATCGCGTCCGTTGGAATACGTATTCGCAAATGCAGCGTTGAGCGTTCTCATGTAATAAAAAATAGGATATATAATAGAATAAAAGTGTAATCTGCCGTGTTATTATTTTTACGTATTTTCGAATTCCTTTTTTCTTAGAATTTTATATAGGATATAAAAAGAAAGAAAATTGTTAATATATGAAACACAGACAAATATGTATTAAATGCACAAAAGAAGCGAACAATTAAGGCTACTATATAATATGACGAATCTATATTCCTTTTTACCTTTACCTGGCAAGACGTGGGAATGAAAACATTTTATTTAACTAAAATATTTCATTTAATTAATATTAAATTTGAACTATCGCCTACTATGTTTTACCTTTAAATGCCTAACCCTATATCACAGAAATTACTGTTCGTTACGTACTTATAATGTATATATTTTTGTACAAAGCATGCAAAATACATGTAATTATTATATGTACAATGTCTTACGTCCTTGGTAGCCGATAGACTCTGCTTGTATTCGTCCATGCTAAACCCAGAATTGCTATCGTCTCCACATGTTTGGCTTATTAAAGATGCGTTTTCCGTCTGTAACACAATTAGACCGTTTCGGATACTAATGTGCCACAATGATCTTATTAACTTTTTTACGGAATAATCTTACGTACAACACAGCTCCCATTTCGTCTTAATCGATTAAATTGTGGTAACGACTGCAGGTTACCTACTTGTTCCTCTGCGTCATTAACTCTTCTTTTCTTGCCGCAACTAACTTGATCCGACAATCTTTTCCTGTTGGTTGTTTCGCCTTGTTGGTTCCGCGGTGATACACTACCACTGTTTCCATTTCCAGCTATGTTGCCGTTTCGATGTACACCACTGGAAACCTGTGCATTTGCATTTTAATAGCAAATAATTTTCAGATAAGCAATCCCTTGCTCTGCTAACGTGAAATTTGATTTTAGTGTAAATAGTAGTTTTTCGATATAGGCGAGTTTTACAGTCAACGTTAAATATTAAATGAAATTTAAAAATATAAAAGCGTTTCTCCGTACCTTCTTTTCCTTCTTCAATAAACTTGGAGATACGTAAGTGTGCAAGTCCTTTCTCTTTACGTGCTTAGCCTCGATCCACATTCCCTCCTTCAGCATATTTATTTGTTCTGCTTGTCTCTCAACTATGAAAAAAATATATAAATATATATATCCCATTAGATATATTTATATAATTATAAAAAAATATACTTACTTGTTTCTACAAAGGATTTAATATCGTATGTGAGGTCAATGTTGAGGCTCTCGCTTTTGGCAAATGACAGGCCGATGAACCACATGGAACAATGCTTGCCCGGTTCGGGATCCAATGGTGGAAATGCTTCCGGGTTAACGTGTGCCAGGGTAATGTGAGGATTTCTTTCCAATGTACCTGTTTAAAGGGTTATTTTGCCATTTTGGCACGCGTAGTCTATTAGTTCCATATTTACATTTTATATATATATATAAGTGGCAGAAAACTGTAAATATAGAATTCTAAATAGTTATAACTCAAGGTTTAATAAATCGATTAAACAAGCACATGTAAAAAATTATGTTATGTAAAATTATATGCTATGGGGCTATTATGGGGTTAGCTAAATTAAATTAAAATTTATTTTTACTTTTACAAAGTTCCGCGTTAATTTATCTAGAGGGAGAGAGATATTTTGAGAATGTTAAAATTGTTTTATGATTTCCACAAAAGTCTCTACTCATTTCATTACCTATTAAATGTCGTATTTTTGATTCGACGAGGCCGCACCACTCAAGCTGATCCTCCGCGCTCGAACTTCTGGCCAGCAATACAATGTAGTGCTTGTATTTGCCGAAGAAATTGGGTGGTTCGAACAGTTTGTCCCACGTTGCTTTACCCATGATTATCTCTTCGGTTATGGCCAATCCATTTTCGAACGCCTCTTGCATGATGGTTCGAGTCGACACCGACACGTTGAAGGTAGAATTCTGTTGAGGATATGCTGGCGTAATGATCGGCATCAGATGATATCTGTCCGAAACATTTACCTAAAAAAAACCAGAAAATAATGAATCTAAATAACTAAAAATAAAGAATTTAAAGTTTTACGTAGTATTTTATGCAGTCTTGTAATATCTTAAATACGTGATATTATTTACTCAATACATTTTTTATTAAATTATTTATTTGTAAAGTATAAATTATTGTAATTGTTCTTACTCTTGGATCCCAAACTGGATAGCCCAGATTAACGTTATCGGGTTGTTTCAGGAGCACTGGTTGTGGCCACTTCCATTGAGAGAATACGAGGAAAAATTTTTCTATCAGAGTCGCAGCCACAGCGTTGGGATACAGCTGACATGTTCTAGCGACCAGCATCGCCCAGGACACGCCGCCAAGATAACCTAAGACATTGCTGTATATGCCATGTCCTATAAAAATGAAAAAGATAAATGTAGACGAGAATACGCGTGAGAAATTTGGTAAGAAAAAAAATAGTTTCATACTTTTCGCCCATAATTTTATAGCTCTAAGAGCCAATCTGAAGTTTTCTATGTTAGGTACTAAACGTAATATCTCATCTGTTACTCTGCAACCATTGAGACTTCTGACACACTTTTGATCAAGATTCTTGAGAAGCATGTCATCCCTGAGATCCTTTAAAAATTTATTAAACAAGTATGATAATACGTATGGAAGAACATTGCTTTTGTATAAATAAATTTTATATATAATAGATATAAAATATTACCAACCATTGAATCTGGAATTTCCTTAAGAGTTAACTTTGCAAATAACATGTCAATCTCGATACCATCGAAATTCATTTTTATAACTGGTACGAAGGCTTCTTCTACTGCCTGCAATTAAAAAAAATGTCGCAAACGTCATTTATAAAATCACAATTAGATAGTCGAAAAACAGAATTATTTCACTTATGGTGCATAAAATGATTATATCATTATTCTTTACATTATTTGTATTCTAATTTAATTTTCATCACACAAATAATAATAAAACAGAAATAATAAAAACTTTTCATTCTCAAGTAAGCGAATGTATGACACAAACTCTAAGAGATGTCGTAGTTACATGTGTAATACCTTCAAAGAAAACAATTTGAGAAGACAACAATCGTGCAGAGTATTTATTTTTGAGCTACGTACCCTTAAATCTGTAACTTCCTCCTGCATTTTCAGCAATTCAAAAAATGATGTAAAATAATCTGATCTATATATGTGACGTGGTACAACACATAACGCATCAATATCAGCACCTTTGTGATGCACGCCTAACCTATACGAGCCAAACGTGTATATTTTGCCGCCAACTTGTTCGGCCACGTTCGGTGGCATATTTCTGGCTATGCTCGTATCTCTTATCCATTGTTTAACCAGTGCGTTCAGCTTGCTAATAAAAGTAAACGAATTTTGTCAAACACACCAATAATTTTATGTCATAAATAACATGCTGAATCTATGTATCGTTTCATGCACCGTGACTATAAATGATTAATGAAACATACCTCAAAATCTCCATCCTATGATTCAATTCTTCCTCAGACTCGAAAACATTGTAGGGTTTCAGGGCCTCTTTCAGTTCGTTGGTTCTAGCAATATCCATAGGTTTCGGCTCCGCCACGCTAATAGCAGAGGTCATACCCAGAGTACGCAAATTATTCCTTTCGCCTGACGTAGAGTTCGAGTTGGAATTGTTATTACTTTGCGTCTGCCACATCGTGATATCTTTTAAGTATACAGCTGCAAGCAGATATATTGTTATATTATAAATAATAACATAAATTGCATGTAACATTGTGCACATTACTCATACGGTTGTACATAATAAAATAAAGCGGTTAAATAAAAATGTGTGCATAAATAAACACGAAAGTGGAGTAAACATAACCTAAAAAAGCTCGAACAATCAAGTTGTTCCATCGTGCTCATTTATCCAATTTGATAACTTATATTATTGACAAAAAATTCAATCTAAACAGCGACCATTGATGCCCGGAACAAAGTACAGAGATACAAAAATCGGAAGCGGAAGAAAGCCAGGCCATACCATGCCGAAATATCTTACCGCTTTTGATAATGTTTCGTCAAAGATGCAATGACATGATAAAGAAGATGTACAAGAGCAAGAGGTACTTGGCTCGTGTGGTCAGGTTATAAAATACACAAATGCACACGCTAGTACGACATTACGCGGTAGTAACGGCAAATCGCACTGCAACTGCGGGGAGGATCGTGTTCTAGAATAAATCTCGCGCCTCGCGGATCATCGCACGGTCGTCCAGTAGCGTGGGCCTGCTTGTAAACAATGTTTCGAGAAACGGAGGGGACATTTAGCTACGAGTACCGCGTATACGCGAGAGGCCAGCTCGGCTGCGTGCTTTCAAGGGAAAAACGTTTGCGCGGCAACGCGATGCAATTACGTATATCGTCGTATCAGTCGAAAGTACGTGAACCGGTATTCGAACGCGTTGCGCTACGTGAATAAATAAGTAAGCATTATTACACGCAAAATAACGGATGGACACGAGACACTCGTACACACCGTACACCTCGAACCGTACACACGAATTACAGTGTAAACATGGCGTCCCCTGATGGCTAGTTGATTCGTAACCACCATAGAATATACAAATGCCGAAGACGCATCGCGGTTGTCCGGTAGAAAGTAACTAGTGATCATAGGGACTCTTGAGTCCAAAGGTCTTTAGTGACTAATGTACAAAGTGAAATTTGGGATTTGCATGTCGAAAAACGATACATTCCATTCATATAACTAGATAGTCTTAGGTTTATCGTTTAGATGCTACGTTGCTTTATCTGGTTGGATAACAAAATATCTTGAGATCATATCTAAGCTATCTTGATATAAATTTTAAATATCCACCCAATATATGATAGGAATGAAATAATAAGTGATAAAAATAGAACAATGAATTCCGTAAATACAATTGCTTTCTGTGGTAATTATTAAATAAAATATACCGAAGTTTGACAATTTGAGACGCTTATATAATGGCGACTCGGCACGTAAAACCAATTGAAATTATTGATTACCATTATATGGGCATTATTCTTTAAGTGATGAATAAGTTACCAAGTTTTATAAGCACTCTGTATTCTCACGATTTTAGCTTGTAGGTTCCTTGCACACTTAGTTCCCAATAAATCTGCTACGAACCTCCACTATCTTTGATTACAAAATCAGTTAGATATCTCAATATCGGAATAAATATATTTTATTTCCATATGCGCTCCACTTTCCAAATTTCATTAAATTATTAATAAGCAGAAAAATAAAATTTTTAATTTTAAATAATAGAATGCAATAATGGACCAAAAATACATTTTTTTCTAATATAGATGATTTATTATATATTTATTATATATGTGGATGCTTTTAGCAAAATTCAAACACAATTTTGTATTAAGAACTAATTTTATTGAATCAAATATGCACCATTTTGAATATTGATGTTACCATTTCTCATGCATTATACCACTGATGGAAATGCTTGATTTTTATCAGGAAGGAAGTGGCAAACTACCATGGAAATTACGTAATTTCGTCCGAGATTTTTATACCGATTTAACCAAGATTTTTTGTACTTTCTAGAAGACTACTAGCCAGAAAGGAAAGAAAGAAAAGAAGATAACTGCGTGGGGTGCAGAGTTTCATTTGCGGCTAGAAGTCTAGGCGTATAGCTTACCCGGGGGAACACTTCAGCCAAAGCATTTGCTATCTACCACTAAATTAGCACTGGAATTAATCTCCATCCACTCTCGCGTTCCATGCGTTCACCTAGTCTCCGGCGAACCATATGACTTCGACGAATGTCTTACAATTTGCTACGTGTTACAATGCTACATAATGCAATTAACATTACCGATTACAAAAGGCATGGTACAATGATGATCAAGTGTAACAACAAGTATAATAGAAAATTTCTGTACAATAAAATAGTCATTCTTGAAACGTTAGAGTCCATTACAAATATTCTACAAACTAAAATCGTGAGAATACAGAGTGCTTACAAAACTTGGTAACTTATTCATCACTTAAAGAATAATGCCCATATAATCAATAATTTCAATTGTTTTTACTTACCGAGTCGCCATTATATAAGCGTCTCAAATTGTCAAACTTATAGGTATATTTTACTTAATAACAACATGCAATACAATGATATAATAATTATTTTTACTATATTTACTATATAATTATTATTACAATATTACTATATACTATATTTTTATTATATTATAATTACACACAATTGTTTTCAACCTTATTCAACGTTTTTGTTCTTCATATCCTGTTCTACATTTTTCTTAGCGTTTGTATTGGGTCGTCCGGAAAGTTCGTGCCGATTTTGAAGGAAAATTCAAAGGCAACATTTTTTTATGTCGATAAATATTTATTGACTTATGTATGCACCGTTTTGTTTCACAACCTTTGTCCATCTTTCACGCAACTGGAAGATTCCATTCTCCCAGAACTTCTTAGGTTTCTCGGCGAAAAACTCCTCCAGGTGGTTTTTTATGTCGATCAAAGAGTTGAAGTTCTTGCCGCTAAGAGAATTTTGCAAAGACCTAAATAAGTGAAAGTCTGAAGGTGCAATGTCTGGTGAATACGGTGGGTGAGGTAGCACATCCCAGCCAAACTCCAACAATTTTTGTCGGATAGTCAAAGAAACATGAGGTCTGGCATTGTCCTGATGGAACACGACGCCCTTCCTATTAGCTAATTCTGGACGTTTTTCCTGAATCGCTGTCTTTAATTCGTCCAGTTGCGAGCAGTACTTATCTGCATTTATCGTTTGGTTGTGTGGTAGGAGCTCATAATATAGGATTCCTTTCCAATCCCACCAGACACAGAGCATGACTTTTTTTGGATGAAGGCCGACTTTCGGAGTGGTTAATGCTGGTTCATTTCGCTTACCCCAGGATCTTTTTCGTTCTACATTGTTGTAAATGATCCATTTTTCGTCACCCGTCACTAATTGCTTCAAAAATGGTACGTTTGCGTTGCGCTTGTACAGCGAGTCGCAGATGGAAATGCGATCCATTAAATTTTTTCGGCCAAATTATGCGGAACCCATACATCATAGCGACTTACGTAACCAAGCTTCACTACATGATCGTGGACAGTGGTTTTCGATATTTTCAGTATCTCTGCTAATTCACGTGTCGTGTAGCGCGAGTTATTCTCGATCAGTGTCTTGATTTGGTCATCATCAGTAGTAGAGGTCTGCCCGAGCGTTCTTGGTCTTTAAGGTTAAAATCACCAGCTCTAAACTTAGCGAACCACTTACGTACGGTTCTTTCAGCTAAAGCGCCTTCTCCGTAAACAGAACATATCGAATTTGTTGCTTGTGAGGCATTTTTGCCTTTCCGGTAATAGAAAAGCATCAAGTGTCTAAAATGTTCTTTGTTTTCTTCCATCTTCAAAAGAGTACAAAACTGACACGAATCAATTTATCTCAAACAACTTTTTTCCTAAAGATGCGTTGAAATGTCACCTTTAAGCTTATGTATATAAATCGTATGTTTTCAATAACATTGATATATTCAGACATGTTCCAACGCCATGTATTAAAAATCGGCACGAACTTTCCGGACGACCCAATACTTAAACAAGTAAAACAATTCATGCAATTTATATAAATTTATTATTAACATATATATTTATTATGTATATATTTATTAATATATGCGAAAATGTATATATGTATATATTTTAAATAATATTTAACAAGTTTTAATAATTAATCAAATAATATATAATCAATTTAATAATTACTAGCTTATTATTTATCAAATAATATGCAAATTCTTCAAACAAGCTAATAATTATTAAATAATGTGCTAATTCATGAAATAATTAAATAATTTATAGAATTTAGACGTATTTTAATTCTTGTATGTTAAAATTAATATTCTTAGAAATTTTTTTCTTGAAAAATAATCATTTATCTTTGTTTTATTGCAGTTGTGTTGTGACGTTACTCATCGAACCCAAATTTACGACGTGGAATTATACGTTTTCGCTTAAGTTTTCTTATACCCATTAAACTGGTCCCGACTTTTCGTGCAATTTTTTTTGTCTACATCACCCGGGAAATCACGGGTATAACGAGAGGCTGCGAAATTAAACGTCTTTGAGCCGTACGCTTCGGGACCGTGAACGATGATTGGACTCCCGTCGTAACTGTTCATCCTAAACGATCCAACGATTCTCCGTAGACCATTTTCTACATCAGAACTTAATTTTGTCTTTTGCCAAGTTGAAAGACAAATCGAATTGAATAACAAAAATCAAATGCACGTCTGTAGGTGCTTGTGAAAGTTCGTAAGGCCACACACAACGAATTTGAAAGCATTGCTCAATGAAGATCCGTTTCAAAAATTAAAAGAGATTGCAACACAACTTGGAGTTGATGAATCAACAGTATCTTGCCATTTGAAAGATCCAATGAGAAAGATCTAGAAGGAAAATGGTTTTAATATACGAACTTCTCCAAACACTTAACAGAATACTTTTCAAAGTTTCTAAACGCATACTTATGTTATGAATCATAGCCTACGTTCCTTTATACTTTATCTAGAATGTCACATCCACCGTTAACCGATAAGCGATGTATTTAGACACTTATAGATAACACTATATAATTATATATTATATATGTATATATAATATAAATAATAATATTATAACAAGCGATTATTTAGAAACTAACGATTGTTTAAGAGAAAAGCATGATGGATAAAGTTTGTTTTTCCTGCATTCATAAATAACTTAAAATGTTCACTTACGTTTTTTTAATTAAAAAAGTCACTACATTTAAATAACAAAAGATTATATGATCATATTTTTGACTTTAATAATAATCTAGTTGGCATGAACGAAAAATCAGTTAATTTGTGCATACGGCGGTGAATGTGTTAATAATCCTTGTGAATCTATATATCTGTAAATAATGTGTAAATAAAATGTTCACAGATTTATAGATCGTACATGGCTTTTTAAAAATAAATATGCTCTTTGTCTCGTTCCTGCTTCGGAATTTATAACATGCACCATAAGAGAATTATCTGTACATGGGGTTAAAGGCGCGGATTTAATATTCGCGGCATGATATGGGCGATTGCTTTTTGCGTCAACAAGGAATTATTGGTAAAGGCCGCATTGGGCTTTTTCCGCTCTTTTCATGCCTGCGTGCGTGTACTATGTACTTTGCCTGCTGCGTAAATAACCGGAATTTGATTGTGCACCACTGCGTGATTCAATAGTATATCGAGCTGTGAATAAATACATTTCTCGCGACAGCAAAGTGCAAAAAGCGACAGTAAAGTGCGAAAAGATCCAATAATTTCCGATGTAATATTGTATAATATAATATATTGCATTGTTAGTACGTTGCATCTGAAAAAGTATTGCCTATTGAAAAAGAAAGTTCAACTTTAAAGCGGAAGAATTTCGCGGTAAGCGCCTCATTCTCCATGTGCAGAAAATCGTCGATCCTATGATATAGAGATACGCAACTGACGGTCCGCGGGCCGCATCCTGCCCGCGACGTCTAAGCTTGACCCGCAGAAAAAATAAAAAATAAACTGAATTATTATTGCCGAATAACAATTAAAATTAATTTTCTCTCTTAAAATATATATTTCTCTTAAAAAAATATATAATAGAATAAATATTTTATTTATTAATGTAAAATATTAAAGAGAAAAAATTTAGCTACTGCGGCCCGCGGTATAACTTCAAATTTTACCTGCCAAAAAATCTAGTTCTGTATCCCTGCTATAATATTAATAAAAAATTATAAAATGTTAGGATTATTATAATTATTATGTATAATTATAAAATATCTCCTAATTTCTTATAATTGTTCTATAAATTTATTTTAGAGTGAAAAAAGAACGCGACCACGTGGTCACGCAACGTGTGATTCATTGCAATATTTACGATAATATTGAGAAAAATGTTAATCTTTTTTGAGAGATCTTAAGATTAATACTTACTGTGGTAATATTTAAAAGACAAGACCGAATTTATAGCAAATAAACAAATGATACGATAAAAATTGTAATAAGCGCAGCTCCTCAGAGTTCCTCAGATCCGTTCGTGTCGGTGATCCAGACAGTAATGGTGAAAAGTGGGTATCATGGGTAAGCAGGGATGAGGACACTGAGGACAAGTCCAAGGGTGGGGATTTAGTGGTTTCGTGGCGCGATTGGTTACAGGAAAATACGTATCATGAGACGCCATTTGTAAGAAATAGAATAGGTGAGCATAACAGGAAGTCCAAGAAGCAAGTGAAAGAGGGTGCTCACAAAAGGCGCGATTTAAATTGAAAATAAACTTTAATTAAATGAATTTCAATACAACGTAGGAAAGTCTGAAGTACTTAATAACATAATTTATACGAACCAGATTCAATTTGTTACATTATAGTTTTTGGATTAAATTCTAATTAGTGTACTAGTGCTGATTATATATATTTATACACACATATTTTATATATTTTTGTTACATATTTTTATATATTAGATTATATTATTATATATTTATAGTATAATTTTATATATATAAATGCTTGCAAAAAAGTTCGTAAAGTCATAACGAATTGGAATCATTGTGTTCACATTTATAATATTATATATTATTACATGTTATATGTTATACATGTGTATTATATTGATTCTAGCTTACTTCATTATTCCTTTTTTTCAGAAATAAATTTAGTACATGACAGAGACGTAGACGTCATCATATCGTCACATAGCGCTTTCATTTGATGTAAAAGTTGGCGTGTGAAAAGATGGAACGGAGGCGGAATCGAATTGGAGTTTCTAACCAATTCGTATCTTCGCTCTTTTCTCTTACCGTTCTACCTTCACTTCACGGTTGGAACAGACAACTTTTTTCTTAGCAGTGCATTGAGATAGGTAACAGATAGTTGGATTCAGTTAAGACTCTATTTCTCAATTTCCTTCTTGAGCGCTTCCTGTTACTGTTCCCACCACCGGAATGAATCCTTGTTCGATTACCGCAGAATTGGCGATACGCTATCGTAAGTTACTGTCTTTTACAAACGTTTTCTCACACATGCATCACAGAAAAAAAGAAGAGAAACCACACTTATAATGTATTCTTTAAATTTGCACATATTACCATTATTCACCATTTGATTACAATTACGTTTTGTAAATTACGCAAAGTATATAATACACATAGGCATGAAGAGAGCTCGGGAAAAGCTCAATGCGGTCTTTACCAATAATTCCTTGTTGTCGGAAAAAGCAATCGCCCATATCATGCCGCGAATATTGCATCACAATTCATATTAATGTATAATTCACGCTGTGAGAAATTCCTTCGCAGTAAAATGCATTTCCGCATAAACATTCTCGTAATTATAAAACATTTCAACAAACTGATGCCCATGTTCCTGGCAAAACTGCTCAAAACGAATTATTGCGTGCGACGATCTGGATACGACGCGACCCATTTGCGTCTATACAAATTCTCGGCGGCGCGCAATATTTCTCGGGCTTTTACTGCGAAAAATGCGTAGCAACTCGCATGCACAAACGTTGTATACACTTAAATCGCGTTGCATTTCGCTATTTACCACCATCGGAATCGCGGATAAGTACGCGCAAGCAAACACAAACGTGCGAACCGTGCGACCGCTCATCCGTTAATCACATTTCGCATCCGGAATTTTTTCACATCCCTGCGATTTATCCACTGGCGAAATGAGTTTTCCTATTTTTCAGGCACTCCCCGTGCGCAACGATGCATGATCGAGACGTGCTGCTTTTTATACGCCACATATCATTCGTCTTCATTTATCAGCTTCGTAATAGTGCTCTTCTATCTCTTAGAGTAGAGTACGGCGACTACGAAAGAACAATTTATAAAAACAATTTTCATTGGTCATCAACAGAAAGAAATGGCAAAATGTATAACTTGATTCAGGCTTCTTGACGTTCTGAGTAATTAGTAATTTAATCGTTTCATTAAAACAGCGAGACATCCGAGAAAATGTACTAGGGATGCAATTGAAGCCTCTTGGATGCTGATTGTTTAAAGAACGAAAATATCAAGACGGAATTGCTGAAGTAAATTTCCATCCTTGTAAGTCTGCAGCATGAATTAAAAGCATCTCTCAAATGTATGTACGACTTTGTTGTTAATTGCTATGCTTTCAGTTATGGTTGCCGTTAATGGTATTCATGGTATAACGGGACATTTCCATTCTGTCTTCCACATTCTCAAGAATACGAGGTACGTGAACATATTTTGCTTCCCATTCTTCGTGCAATACCCACTTGGTACTGGCTTATCCGTAAGAGTATAGTGCGAATACGTTTCGCAGTGAATACGAAACTCGGATTTGCACTTAGGTCCCAGGCGTGTGTCGCCCGTCGACGTTATTTGCAAGTGCGATATTACGGATCTACGAAATCTAACTTAATACCGAGAGCGCAACAGATGTCGTGGCGTTATTGTGCAATATCTGCAAGGCGTTAATCACAAGATGCTTTGCGCGCTTTGAACGGACGTCCGTTCTCTAGTTTCCCGATTCGGGCCAGCTACAGCAGCTGGTTACATATCTGCAGGACTCGGAAATTACAAAGTGCTCCTCCAGCCGCCAGATTTCATAATAGATTTCACGGTAATTTTCACCAAATAAATCATTCGTCAAGCCTCCGCGTCAAGCAAAACGTTATTAATGATACGTGAAAATAAAAATTTGTTACATTTTATATTTAAACATTATTGAGAATCCGAGGCGGTATGTGTCAAACGAAAGGAAGAACGAAGGAGAGAAGGGACACAAAACACGATCGGAATGTTATTATTTATAAGCTGCAGCGAAACGTGCACCGTGCCTTTGAAACGCTGTCCACATAATATATATTAAAATTCTCTGGAAAATATTCCGCTTGCGAATACGTTACGTTTACAATCATCTCCCCGACATTGCAAATTCATGCGTCACCGTTCAATTATCTTTCGCGGAGCGTCAATGAATATCGCAATTTGAATTTCCTCGACGCTTCATCGAGTGTCACTATCGATATTCAGAAAGGCCGAGTTTACCTTCAAAGGATCATTATTGCGGGGCTCGCGAGCGCTTGTGGGATAAAAGGCGATGAATACGAGCGGCTGGCGACCACGATGAAGGCGCCATTCGGAAAAATTGAATATCGCTGGATGCCATAACTTAGGAAATGACGACGAGCCGGCCAGTTCCGTGGCGTAGGATTTAAAAGTAAAATGCAATCTCAGCTATGCAAATCCCGCATAAATCGGTCGGAATATGCGAGCGAGCTGCCCAGTCGTGTGCCAAGGATCAAGAATTTCCCTCGAGTTAGGAAGATCTAAATTCGATCAATTGCACGAGAGCGTGTGCATTTTCGCAAACAGTAATAATATATAAGATGATCGGCGGTTTAAAGCATGTACACATCAGGAATATATCTTTGAAAATTCCGTTTTGATTTCCGGAGCTTTCCACGGCATGTAATGTGAATCTCGCCGAGCAGATTCGAAAGAGCCTTACGCTCCTCCGTCCATTCAAATGGAATATTGAAAATCACGGACATGGAGACTTTTGCGGTGTCATCCCCGTCCAATCAAACGTGTCTGTGCTCTATTTATATGGACAGTTAATAAAAACATTTTGGGTCTCTGCCAGACCACATGACGAGGCTGCGAATGGCGTTCGAGTGCGAAGAGACGGACATGCGGAAAAAAGCGCTGACACAAAGCGTGTCTATCCCCTGGGATACCTGGTGGTGTGCATGTCGGACACTCGGTCTAGCGCACCGAAATGCGCGACGTGTGCATGTTATTTCCCGATATACGATTAGATCCATTGTCGTGGCAATCGGGATGAAATGTTTCCGATGCATTAATAACGCATAAATGTCAACCGGCGTGGTTCCTGGCGAACGGCCAGCGAGCGGAGTAGTGCGCGCGTTTCAAGTTTCCTCTATTTAGGAGATCCATCATTCTCCCGGATCAGCCGTCGTTCGAGGGTTTCGGATGCTGGCCGGTAAGTACGCGCCGCACCGCACCGCAGAGATGCGCGCGTTAACTTCGACCGCGGCTGTTCCGGCGAACGAGAGAAATCCGATTACGGGTACGTGGACACGAAACGAGATTGCTGTCGTCGCGCAGCGCGGATCACGCGCGGCCGCGCTTCCCGACCAGTTTTCCCGGCACAATGAATCGAATTTCTTCAGTCTTCCGACGTAATAGCAATTTCGCCCGTTATGACTCGGACGTTGATAAGTTGATACTCCATTATGGGATAAATACACCCCTACACCAGCACGAATTTTCCGCGCGATCCTCGCGCAGCGAGAACTGCAGCTTGCGAGGGAGCACCGGGTATATAATAACGCTTCCCGTGAAACTCCTTGCTTTGTACTTTACACCTCCCGGCGGTGGATGTACAAATGCAAACTGTTTAATACTTGCGGATTAATTACGCCTGGTAATGAGTCTTGGAGCGAAGCGGTTGATGCCATTGATGTTGGCCAAAGTATAAACTTTCCCGACTATCCGCTCCGTCAACCTATTTGATGAATTAACGATTACGACTCGTGGCAGTGCACTTGACGTCGTACTAATCGTCGCTCGATCAGTGAGCGATTATTATCCTCTTTGCAGCGAGAAAACTTCGCCGCAGCTATAATTAAAGTTGTTACACGCGAAAGATTGTAGGACAATATTCCTACAAATATTTATTAAAGCATGAAATAAAAGTTTTCCTGTATGGCATTACCCGTATTTGTTAAATACATTAGCTTTTGGTTTCCCTTCTTCAATGAAAACGGTTTCCTGCTTTTTCACGTAATGTTCACGTATGTTTTTATTAGGAGAAAATGCAAACAGTGAGTTATATTTTACAAATTTGCTGTATTGAGCGCAAACATAACAGCACAAAAAGAGTTATTTTATCTACAAGAAAAAGTGAATTAAAAAGTTCAGTGCGATATACTGCAGTCAATAGCACATTTCAGCTTCGTAGTAATTAACACAGGCATATTTATGGCTTTATGTAAGCTAATATTTATTTGCTTGCGAATCCATTTATATGCTTTATCCTTGGTTTATGTCATGATAAGTGTGTTATTCAACGTTGCCAAGCGTCTGATTGAAACATCAACAGCCACCGCACAATTAATTATGCTCTAGTTGGCGGACGCAAAAAATTTTAATTAGATTCACGTGGATGCATGGCTTTGACGCATTTACTCGTGTTACAGACGATTCCATACCGCTTTAATAACATAATAAACTGGCGCGTAAATATGTTTACTACAGTAAAGATTTTCGTTATATCAAATTAGTAATAAATCAGTTTCCTTTATGCAAATTTGAAGAATTATGATCTGCTAAATTATGTTTTTGATCAAATATATGATACTAATACAAAATTAGAAATATAAAAATTTAGAAACATGTAATTAAATGTAAAAATTAAATTTATATTGATTTTTCACTTAACTGCTTATTTAAATATGTTTAATGTCGTATATATATATATATATATATATATATATATATATGTATGTATGTATGTATGTATGTATGTATATGTAATACATAGTTTCTATCATGTGGTAATACCGTTAAAATATCAAAGCTTTGTGATATTTTCTTCATGATATTCATGAATCGCGCCGATTGTACCATCTGTATTCTAATGCATACATAGTATTATATTAGGATTATATGCGCGAATTATTTACTGCATTAGCCCTCGAGGGGTGCAATAAATAAATCTGTTTCATTCCTGGAAACTATCCTGGATAATGAAATGTCAATGCGGAGAAGCGTATACCCGCAACTAATTAACGACAGTATGCACAATGCATAATTACGAGAATTCGCATCTCTCACCGCATGACCCATTTTCACATAACTACTAATTCACGATCAAATAATCAGCAAATTCCTTAAAACAAAGCTTCCTAAACTCATACGAGAGAAAAGGAGATAGATTCTACTAGAACCAAGTTAAGTTAATTTATAAATCAAATTAATACATAACTAATAAATTTAATGCTTCCAAGATTTTGTTCAATATTATTTTAGTTATCTACAATGAGATATAATTTTTCTTTTCTTTTATTAAAATCAAAGACCATAAAATGATATGCAAGCGTTTATCCGCAAGCTTCAGAAATCGAATTAACAGCAGTTTATCAAAGATTTAATATCTCTATAAAAAATCTGATATAATTCGCGTACGAGTTTCTTTAACCAACTACACGACAATTGATTATCTTAGATTCTCACGCAAATTGTGTTCTCAGCTCACGTCTCCCTGTTGGCTTTACTCAGTCTACGGTTTATCGGGATGTTCCCTGCATGCGTACGGCCATTTTTTATGGTTACCGTTTAAAGCCATGATGTAACGAGAGATCTTAACGAAGAGTCGATCGTAAAGCCTCTCAGCGGTGAAGCACATGGGCCACAAATGTGAAAGAACGAAATACACCGTGAGTACTTAGCCTGGTAATCCAGGCTGATAGGAGGCTTTCAAGCCGAAGCGGCAACAAACGCCGTACCGGATGGATAGATAAAGGCAGATGTATTGATGAGTAAGAAGCAACGATGGAGAAGCTGAAACTATTAAGCGAAGACCTTTGCGTCGAGAGCTGAGGCTGCTGTTCCAATTTAGTAGATCGCGCAGAACAGCATCGTGAAACGACGACTTTCTTCTATTACGGTAAATTTAATACGTTATGCTGGTATCTTGGTTTATCCTGTGCACACAAGTTCGCGAAAATGTAATTTACGAGCTCCAATTAATTATTTTTGGCAGATGATAGAAGAATTTAGCTTGTTCTCTCTTTAACTGAAACTCTGAAACTGAAAATTGTTACATTAAAATACATATTAAATTGTAAATTTATGTATGATGTATCCATTAGCGTTGCACGTTACATATTTGCGTTATAATAAATGGAATACTTATCATTCTCGGGAAAATTATATAAAGTGATGCATCCGGAGTAGTGCGGAGTAAGTGCGTGTCACGAACGGAAAAGTGTACTGATAGCCGTGGATATTTATTTTCTCTCGATTAGTTGCAGCAACCGACTAGGACAGTTTCGCATATGCCGTCATTGCAAATTCATTGAAGTATAACTTTCTAGTTATACCCCGGTTGGTAACTTTTAGAACATCTGCATTACGAGCGTATCAACTATAATAAAGCTGGCGAAACGTATAGCTTATGCAAAATTATTGACCGATTCTAACTTTCCCCAAATAAATTTATCCTCGCGTTACCGTTAATGTGAATCTACTCGCGGTTGCAGCCATGTTAATAGCTTCGTCGTTCCGCAAACGACGACAAGCCGAACTTTTGATTAATTGTTAGATTACAGTATTGCAGAATGAAGCTAACTGAAACAACTCTCTGCAGAGATTGAATTGTCTGAGATTGATTGTTTGACGTGTTAACATTTTTTATTATTTCTGAAATATTCCTACATTTTTCCTGATATAAAATATATACAATAATATTTAAGAGAAATCCTGCAATAAAATTTGCGTATCAATTATATTATTATTATGTTTTTTAATTATAATAAGTTTTTATAATATGGAGGAGAGAGAGAGAGAGAGAGAGAAGACTTGAAAAATTAATGAAAGAGAATTTTTGCATTCATACATTTACATATTAAAAAAGAATTCATCAGTAACTCATTAAAAAGCGTCAAAAATGCAACATTACTAGTTATATTACGTCAATATAAAAAAGTTGTAAAATAAAACGTACATTTATGAACGAAACTACGTGTACAGCTTCAGCCTATATAGACACATTTAACACGATGTATGGCGTTTGTGCTATGCGGTACGAAGTTATTGGCTGAATAATGCATATTAGTCGATTTGCCAGGAACTAGCTCCAATTTCCCTCGAGATTCAATTCTCCACGGCACCGTTTCCGTCAAAGTCTTTTTCCGTATAGGACGCTATTCATAAGTGGTTGCTGGAGCCAACTCGCCATTAGTTGTGGTCTAAATGAGCACTATTTATTGAAATTAATGAAAACATTATATTATATTTCATCCAAATTTTATTAATTAAAAAAGTATATTGATTATATAAAGTTCAGCTTTCTAGAATATTGGAAAGTACGATTGTACCTTAGATATTTCGATTAAATCTCTTTTTAAAGACATTGTCATCACAATATCGCATCTGGAGTGTTGTTAGTCGGATAATGCCTTCAGAGTTCTGGTTTGGTACACATTCGCTCAAACTATGTATAATAACTTTGACTGAAAACTTGAGTCACGTTGAAAACACCTGTTCCGTACAGTTAAATGTTGTTTTGAAATGTGATTATGAGATAACAGCGTTACACTTGAAACCAAAAATTATAGAAAAATATACACAATGTTTCTGCAAATGTCGTATTATATGTTACGGAAGAGATATTTTGCCTATAGTATTTATTAAAAGAAAAACTGATTCGCAACAAATGGAAATTCGAGCTTATTGATTTTCACACATTACACATATTAAATTGTATTGCTAGTCAATTATTAATAAAATATAGTATTATATTATATTGTAATAATAATATAGTATAACAATACGTGCATTGTGTATATTACTTTTATGTTTTAAATAATTTATCTGCTGTCCTGTAGACGAAAATGTTTTAGAGTGCCAGCAACGCGTAGCTCAACAGCGGAAATATATGCAACGAATAAAATTTTACCATGCAATTACCATCTTCACTACGATCACTTGGCGCTGCGAAACATCTTCTTATTTCAATTGCGATAAATTATGCATCAACCTGGTGGTCTCCTTTCTTCTCTTTCTCTCTGTTTTTTTCGTTCTGTACATTTCTCTTACTCTCTGCGTGCGTTCGTTTTATTCTTCCTAAGTTCGATAAAAGTTTTCCGTCGCGAGTATCGAGCAAGTGGATTACAAATTGTTACAAGACTTTTATAAATATTTATATTATATATCTGGTTGGACAGAGAATATCTCGGAGTGATTGATCAAATTAAAAAAGCTCGATCAGACAAATTAACTCTATCAAAGCAGAATATGA
This sequence comes from Ooceraea biroi, assembly GCF_003672135.1. Lineage (NCBI taxonomy): Eukaryota > Metazoa > Arthropoda > Insecta > Hymenoptera > Formicidae > Ooceraea > Ooceraea biroi. Next base: position 14,150,792 of record NC_039508.1, read on the forward strand.
TAATTAAATTTTACATAAAAATGCATAAAGAATTATCAAATATGTTTTAGAAATATGTATAATTAACTGCTAAAATTCTATCAATCAGATTTTCTATAAATATATGTATAATACATGCTCACGGCTGAACAAAATATTAACATTTTTGTGTATTAACATTATTGCTTTTTAAGTTTTAAAAATAAATTCGAAAATTCAGAAATTTTATATTTTTCTAGGTAGACAAAACCAATATTGCGATCAACATACGTGTTACGCTGGCTTGTAAACTCCAAAAATATCGTGTTGCGTTGAAATGTGATAGCGTTGGGGGAAGTGTTATGGGAAGGAACGAACTAAAGGTATTTTAAGATCTTCTACATGAAACCATATCCGAAAAATTTGTACTTTGGCTTTTGTGTTTGACTCTATAAAAATAGAAATAAGTATTTGTGAATGTTTCTCGCTAATTATTTTTCCTAAATCAGGATTAAATCGGATTTTAAAAATTTATAGTTTTTGAGAATTATTCAAATATCAATATTTTATAGATATAAAAATAAAGTGGTTATAATAATTTCTTTCAAATTTTCCTATTTAAATTTTATAATGCGACTTTCAATAAAATTCAATAAAATTTAATTTAAATTTTAAACTTTATATACATATATTTTTCTTGTAAGAGTCAATCAATACAAAGCTTTCGAGCATGTTACTGCATTTTCATTATTAATTTTATTTCACTTACAATATCTTTTTTGACTTATTTCTATAAAATAAGAAAGACACACACAGGAAAACTTTAGATTTCTGCACTTGACAGTCTTTTCCGCCTACATCTTCTTCGAGTTCGCGTATCTTTGCTTTGAGAAACTCTTTCATTTCCGTTCTAGTTTGAAATGTAAAATCGTAATACAACAATTATAAAAGGAAATAAAAGGAAGAAAAGTGAACATGGAATAATTTCAAGATCTTCACTTAAATATTAGCTTTTAAGAGAGAGAGAGAGAGAGAGAGAGAGAGAAGAGACATCGTAGATAACAGAATCTTATTATTGCATACACAGCAAAATGTATAATTGTAAAATTATACATTTAATAAATGTAAAATTTGTTGTGAGATTAACTTTGCGTATATGTAATATTTTATGTATAATATTTTATTACATTCGTAATAAAAGAGTAATAGGAAAACTTACGCATTGACGTAATTAATTAACACACAGATAGGGTGATTGTATGTTACCCAATAAACAATCAGTGATGAACATTTAGTTTTTTCTTTATATAAAATGTTATATAACTCTTTTCATTCAGTTCTCGTCGCTTTTTAAGCAGATTCGCGTGAGACACTTTCCAAGTTTTCATTTTCCCAACGAGATCCGGAAGAAAGAAGGATCCCTCGAAGGACATTAAGAATTAGACGCGAAGATTTTCCATTAAACGGAACATTGATTGATTGCTGTGGATAAAGTTCTACGAGGCGGCTGCGTGATAAATGGATATTTCGGAGTACTCCGGTAATTGTTTCCTTGTCGGTGTTCTATCACATTGAACGGCATTTTCCTCTTGCAAGAGAAAGACTGCGTGAGAGTAATAATTTGTACAGTATCATGAAGAAACAAGGGTAGCAATCAATATAATCGTAGTATCGTCGTTAAATTAAACGTTATTTCCTCTTTGAAGACATAATTAGTTCTATTCCTATAAATATCCTAGAACAAGATAATATGATAAATAAATGTATCATCACATGTATCAGCTCAAATATATTTTTATATAATTAATATTTTTAACGTGCAATTACTTTTTGGTTGATGACACATGGTATCTAGGGATTATCCTTTTTACGAAATTCCTCTATTTATAATGCATATACTGTTTCAATTTTTGCGCGTTTGCGAATATGGTTACACGATCTCTCCTGGAAACTTTTCTCGTCCCTCGGCTTACCAGGCCGCGGTATTATTTCCTCTTAATAATGGACTATTACTCGCCGAGTTACAAAGGAAATAAACTACTGGAAAGAAAATAGGAAAGCGGAAGCCGATGGACGCTCTTCTTGCTGTAAATAACAATTTAAAGCTCAAAGTTTAGGAATGATTTATAATTCTTTGCATTTTATATATAGTTTTTATTAGCATTTTATGTATAGTTACGGATGTAATAATGATATGATGTCTAATTGATCAAACAGCTGAAATCGATTAGATAATCCATACGTTGAAACATGTGCTCGTGTGAATGGATTTAAAATTATTGCCAATCTAGCATCAGAAATTTCAACTGCTACCTTTAATGGATCTTTCTCAGCGTAAAAAAGCGAAATTTTATCGGTTCACTGTCTAGGTCGTTTCGAAGGATAGACAGCTGCTAATGAGATTGAAGCATTGAAAACGTATCTTTTTGCTGTTCTTCGTTACATCACACATCCTTGAGATCCTTCTTATCTCCATGTATCATGTAATCCGATCATTGCAAATATGTAGTAAGATGCAACAAGATAAATGGCGAATGCATGTAAAAAGAAAATATGTAAGAAAATATAGAAACCTTCTCATTAGAAATTAATTAGTACTTTAGATTTAGCTAAAATGCCTAAACATCCATTATAATGGTGAAGCGCAGATCGCATTGCTATCTAAATCCGTAGCGGAGAGACTGCTGTAAAATCCGGTCGCGCGTTATGCGCATGATGCGGTGCTTCTTTTGGCATCCCTAATAAATCAGCGAGACAAAATTTATCGGGCTGACATTCCGCAGAAATCGAGAATCGGCACATTATCCCCTTCTCGCGCTGTCGCGCGCAATCTCTAGGTGCGAAGAATATCGCCGGTGCTTGCGTCGCACCGCTTCGTTTATTCAAGCATGAAATTGAGTCTTACAATACCGACCTGCAGTGGCGGAGCAGTTTTTCCTTCTCAACGCCTTGCCCTTCCCTTTGCTACCACCACCTATTCTGATCATTTCTCAATTGCGTACTGAGCCTTGTGGAACACCTCGGTATTCCGCAAATACTCTCCTTTGAAGGATCAAAGGTGGACGTGAAAATTCTCGCGTTAACACTTCATGTCGCCGCGTTTGATCGATCATGTACGCGCATAGAATGCGTACCAAATGCATCGATCATGTTCTTTGGCAGTATTTGATGATTACAAACATTTCATTCTTGTAGGTTTTCGCGATTGTCTTTATTCGCAGTTGATCCTGTTGATCACATAGTTGATCACGAATTATAAACTAATTTAATAAGGTTTAATAACATAAGGTGCTTTAGTCGCACAAAATAATTTAAAAAATAGTATAAATGTAAAAGAGAGTATATGTAAGACCTATCTACGTATGGTTTAACAAAATAATCAATACGTACTAGTTTCGTACGTTAAAGTTATTACAAGTTTACACATCACTCCCTCGGATGTCAGCTGCTCCTTAAAAGCAACTTAAAGAAAGCTTATTTTTATCATTCAAAGTTGAGGAAAATTAAATTCTCCCGCAGGTACATCCTTACAGGTGTGAAGTTGCTTAATCTAACAATAACAGTTTACCCTAAGAGACACATAAATCGATGATCTTTATTACAGATTTAAACTTTCTCTCTCTCTCTCTCTCTCTCTCTCTCTCTCTCTATATATATATATATATATATATATATATATATATATATATATACAGGGTGTCCCGGGTTTTAACCGACAAACTGCGGGAGCATATTCTACTAGTGGAAATAAGAAAAAATTCTTATATCGAGTTTGCTTAGAAATGCTTTATTACAAAGTTATAAACCAATATTGAAAAGAAATATGAGATAAGTAACAACGGATTTTTTCACAAAAATAAAAATTATCTACGCAATGATTTAGTGACGCATTTCAAAATGTTGTCCTTGCACTCTATATATATATATATATATATATATATAGAGAGAGAGAGAGAGAGAGAGAAATTGAAAAAAAATATATATATATATTTTTTTTCAATTTCTTATTTCATGTAATAATAAACATGTCATAAAATATTTCCGAAAAGAATCGTGTGCTTCGTAAGAATTTCTCATAGAAGAATTCTTTACACAAATTTAGGATGTTTCTCAACTCTTACTCAAAATTATTTACGTTCATTAGCGTAAATAAATGTATCATGATAATCGGATTACGCGCTTCGTCTTTTCAATAATTAATTTTTTGAAACTAACGTTCATCGATCAACAGAACGTCAAAAACTGGCTATAAATCCGTATCGATGACGGCGCTTAAAGTCGCGATGATACAAGCCGTGCCAAGCTGCCGTACCGTCGTAAATCGTACTCGGGCTGTGCGCTGACCAGATTTATCGATTCCTCCATACGGGCAGATAAGAAGAAATTAATTTTTCGTAGACACCAATTTTTCACAGATCCGTATCGATGCGGTTCCAATAGCGTTTTCAAACTTTTGGCTTATCTCTGTAACAATATACACATTATTATCGTAAATAGGCTGATTTATTAAATCAGTTAAAAGTACATTAGATAAAGAGTATACATTGATCAATTATTCAGTACACAGAATACATATTGATTAACGTTCAGAGTTAATATAGAGATACCTTCAAATATCAATTTTGTGGATGTTGCAAATTAGATTTAACTTTACTTGGAAACAGTTTCCAACAAGAATTGTTATTCGCAATAAATAACAAACAGATTATTATCTATTTTTTGTTACTATGAGTATTCTGTTACAGCTTTTCTTATTATCGGCATAATCTTGTTCGTTCATTTAAATTAATTTCGTGGTTGTTCGCGGTGTCGATTTTATAAAAGCTCATGAAATTTGGCGCCTGTAATGGAGGGTAAATATAAACGGTCGGCACTTAAGCCCGTACAATAATGTGCACGAGAGATTGCATAGCACTTGTGATTGAATGTTCCTAATAAAAGTGAAGTGGTATATCATGACCATCTAGTTTTTTATTCATTTATGTGCCGTGTGCACGACAGCAATTAGCGTTGCTAGTGATCATCATATAGAAAATTAAATTTTAACATTGCTATTTGTTGTATTGCATGGCAAAAGTATTGCAGGCTATTTTGAATATTCAATGAAAATTATTCAACTTAATTTCAATTCTTATAATTTCCAATCCATAATATCGTGCTGGATATATGAAATATTCGAGATCGCAATTTTCCAGTCATTAATATAAGCAGTACATTACGATTCTAATGGTTCTTAAATGAGAAACGATAAAACACGCGAGCGTTTAATGCAGTATTACAATAGGTGTTTACATGTCGTACGTGATTCAACTGGAAGAGCTGTATGTACCTGATGCAATGATAAAACATAGTATTAAAGCGGACGTGCCATATCTTGAGAAGTTCTGATGCTTATTAGCGATATATGCTAGTTTCACTTTTACAGCCTCATTTAAGCTTCACTAGCGTTTCACAACCAGTATAACGCAGCTGGGTTAATTTCTGCTAATTCGGAAGGTCACTGAAATGATTTTAGATTAAAATTAATCAGTCTACATTGTAGACTGTAAAGGAAAGTATTGATTAAAAAGATGAGAAATGCAATTTATTTGAACAAATTAAACTTTTAAATATAATTCAGATCTTTTATATCATTTTTATCATATTATCTATTAATTGATAGTAAACGGTTTTGTGTGTATGTTCATTTATCAATTGTACTATTTCATGCATTGGTGCATGCAAAATACCTCTCTGACCTAACAATGTAGTCATTTAATAAATTATATATAGTCTTTTATATTATTTTATATACATTTAACATATATACATTTACTAATACACCAATATTCGCTTTTCCATTTAGAATATTCACAATTTTAAAAAATATGTTTTTACATATCATGTATCTTTTTGTCAAGACATTATTTGGTAAAAACATTTAAATAATAATCTATTTTCAATAAAATATGTGTGTAAAATTTTATAATAATAAAATTAATACTAGTAAACTCAGTAAACATTTAGATTTCCTGTATATCGTTTTATATTTGTTCCCGTTTCATCGAGGTAAGTTTATATATCGCGTGTGACGTGAAAACTCACAAAAGGCACATGTTCCTCAAATCCCTCGTAGATTTCTTGACGAAAGGAATTAACAGCGATTAGTTGTTGCATCTATGTGACAAGTATTTGACACTGATCGTGCACTTGTCATGTGCTTTGATGAAGAAAGATTTTCTTTGCGATTTCGTGCTACGCGAGTAACATGGAGCAAAACAACGTCGCTAAAGTAAGTTTTAATGAAACTGCTCGCCATGTAGCTGCGCAAAGTACCAGCCATGAATAAAACCAGAATTTCACGACATTAAACTGAATATGAATAACAAAATATATTTAGATAGTGCGAGAGAGTTGGAGCTTGTACTTTCCAAGGTGTTGCGTTTACATTGTGGGACACGTGCACTCTGATAATTCCTTTGGTGGCCGCAAATAATAACCGTTGAAGCGAGTAGCAGATGCGGCATTACTCATATGTTCTTTTTCCTACAGACATAGTTCGAGCTCGTTAATCTGTTCCTATGCAAGCGGGAGAGAGAAGGAGAAACAGAGTGCTCAGTTACAGTCAGCAGCCGTTATACCAATTATAGTTGCTCCTAGATCTTCCTGTATTGGGGTGGCTTCTGCGGTCGAGCACAAAGTCACATCGTAATGATTCAAGTTCGATGAATGACGGGTTGTGCTCAATCTTGCTGAATGTATCGAGCATATCAATTTATTGTAAGATAAAATTATGTTGTATCTGTAGGAATAACTAATATTATTAAAATAGATTCAGGAAATTAAAATGGAAGTAAAAAATAAGTAATAAATTTTACTAAGTAATAAAATTACTTTGTGAGTAAATGTAATTGCATAATTTAATTATGTTTTTCTCTCTAATAATAAAATTTACATTTACATTGTCTTGTGTCTTAAAATAGATACTTACATGTCTATTTTTCTTTACATGAGATATATAGCATTTAGAATAATAGTTTGGCACAGCAATGAGTAATAGGAAAGTGGTCGATAAAGTCAAATGTGCCGTGGTGGGATATAATGCTCAAAGCTTATCGTCGAGTGGATCGGGAATATGCAAAATGTCGCGGAAAGTACTTGCGGCGATGTGCTAGCAGCAAGCAAATAGACGTATATCCAGCGGAAAAACGGAGATTTCCAGGCTGGAAAGCCTCTCGCACGAGCGTATACATATGAGCGGCATACGAATGCTCGAAACATTCATGATTCTTCACTGAGAAAGTGGTGCTTTACCCCTTCTATATGCAGCTGTAAAATGACACAGGCGTTCTTGAATACATATTTAAAAGCGAGACGCGAATTTTCAACTGATCAAACTTTTTATTCACTGCAAACGATTTGTATTTCAGTAATATTTCTCTCTTCGAAGAGACATCGCCCCGAAGTCAACTACTTGTCAAGGTCGAAGATCGCGAACTCACACTTTTGCACTTAATAGGAAACACAAACTATAACAAAAACTACAACAAAAAGGGGTAACTACAACAAAAAGATTGATTTTTTTTATTACGGGGCTGCCTTTTTTATCGTTTTCTTGTCTAGTAAATAAAATGTCAATTCTATCTTCTGTCGATTTGACTTCTCTTATATATAGCTCATAAAATCTCAGTAACATTATAAATTCATGATATCCGAAGACGAAGAATAAACTTAATGAAAGAAACGGAGAAATAAAAGAAAAGAAAACATCGTTCTTTCGTCATCGTTTTTGTCACATGTACGTTTCATCTTCTATTTCTTTTTAAGGACTAATCTCGTTTCCGCGATCAGCTACTGCGCTTTAAACAATTTATCCCGTTTGCTTTTTTTGTCAGCTAATCGATAATGATCAATAGCGGTGCTATTTTGTACCAAACATATTTTAATCCACACGACAAAATATTGCAAAAACAAATACTAATTCCTTTTTAATTAAATTCTTTAAAACGGATTTTTAAATAAATTGTTTAAATTATTAATGAAAATGAGTAAAAATATATATTAGAGCCTTGCACACTCTATTTTGTTATCAATTAGATAATTGGTTATTAAACTAGTTGTCGAAAAAATATAGTCAAATTTTTATCATTATTGCATTTATCATCGTGCGCCATTTAATAAATGTGATGTTACAACGCGTTAAACCTTCCTGCATTAGCAAACACTTTAATTTCATCTTTCACGAAGTTCCGGTGTAAGATTATACTGTCATAAAATGTCGACGGCCGTTGGAAGAGAAAATTTTCTTTTTTTTCAACCTTCCAAGATACCTTCCGGGAAAGACGATCTTCTTTGCTATAATTGATGCGAATCATGTTGAAATTTCAAACCGAGCTGCGTAGTTTTACATTGTACATACAACCTATCCTCATATAGTTTCTCTCGTATTTTTAATAACGAGAGAGTATTGCATTAACTTTACAAAATTACACATAAAGTAATATTACATATGGTGCATATAATGTGATAAAAAATGTTTAGATCTCAAAAACGGCAGGAAAGAAAATTTGAAACTATGAAAAATATTTATAATTTTTAGAATCTTTGTTAAAAACTGTCGAATCGAACAAATGAATTAATATTAATGAACATCCATATATAAAATATGCTCACAACAGTGAGATATCGTTGAAACTCTTCCTACGTTCTTATGTATCAGTTTCGTGCAAAATCTAATTTATCGAATATGAGATAAATTTCGCCCGTTCAGTACAGAATTTTTCTCGCGACGCCAATTCACCAGTTGTTTGCTGCGTTCTGGTGCAATTCAATTTTGGGCGCAAATTCGTTCCGGCTATTTTATGCTTTTCACTCGAAGACATTCGATGCAATTTTGTTTCAAAACCGGCGCACACAACATACAGTGCAATTTTTCATACAAATGTCACACAAGACAGATCTTTACCAAGTTTTACGACGGATGTCTTCAATGTTTCTTTCTTATTGTTAGTAACGTTCTATTTTATTTGATTATTAAAGCATATTGTTGTAAGATTATGTCAGCGAAATAATTGCACGTAAAAATAATATTATTTTTAACTTGTTCAAGATTCAATTTGCCATTGCAAAAAAAGTAATCAGTTATAACGTAATAAAAAGATCAATAGCGATCGATGTCCGTTTCTTATTTTGGTTTATTAAGATGATAATATGATACTGAAAGAGAATTATAATTATATTCAATGATATTATATCATATATCATAGTTATAATCAAGTTCTCTTATTTAATTTAATAAGCATGAGGAGTAATTCGAGAACTAACAAGTGATTTCGAATGAAAGCAGTTATGATTTCGAAACGCAGATAAACTTCTGTATAAGTAAATATTCGTAGCTTCTCAATAAAGCTCTTCTATATGATAACAATGTTAATAACCCTTTACCCTTTACTGTATTTCCTGCATGATATGTTACACAAAATAGGAGAAGCGATGCAACGCGTCACGATTAGGATCGTAAAGCTGTTTCAAAGGAGGCGATTTCATCAGTGCGTAATTGGTATTCTGAGGGGTAATACGCGTATTACGGGATAACGAGCCTAGTCCTAGTTCATAGAGGAACAGTTGAGGAGTGATGCTACTACTAGCCTTTCGCAGAACCGATCGCACCTATGTCGTTACTTGAGACTATAGCGAGCGTAATCGATCGTTGCTGACGACGGAGTGAATAGATTCATGGACTTGAGGAAGAAAATTTATCTGTCTCGCTTATTCATCGAGCTGTTTTACAAAATATAAAGAAACAATCATTTTTTAAATACGTATATCATGAAATCAAATTTGGTTAAGATTAATATCCTTATGATTGGAAATGTACTTTTCTCTCTCATGAAATTTAATGAAACTATCATAAGTTGTCTTGAAGACATTTCCTCGATAAAAAATTCAGCCAATTAAATATGATTATATCTCTGGAAATATCTCTGGAAACATTTTCATCACTTATAATAGTATAGCGTGAAGCTCTTCAGTAGTAAATCTGTATCAAGTCGATGGTACTTGTACTCAAACAAAAGCTACGCTCTTGACACGTTCCAAGAGTGAAATTGCATAGCGCGTCATTGTCTTGAAAGAAGATTTATTGTGACAGCAATTATTAATAATAATAACGATTATTTATTATAGGAATATATGAGTTAATCATAATTAATGCGTTGGTCTTTCTCAGACTCTGTATTTCTCTTCCTATGTAGCACATAATGAAACAGTAGGCTATCGAGCCTCTGAATACTGCGGACGTGATAGCGATTAGGTCAAGGATCTAAATCCTTGTCGGTGCGGGCGGTGGGCGAATTTAATCATGGTGTCGTACGACAATACGGCATAGTCGTGCCGACACTGTACGAAGATAATTACGTCTTGTACACTAAGTACCTATTTGTGACGTTCTCGCTGCTACCCCATTGTTACAGAGAAATATGCAGTCATTAGAGAAGAAAGTGCTTCATTTTTGGATAAGTACTGTTTCCTTCTCTTTTACCCCCTTTCTGCTATGCAACTCTATGATACTATTGCAATAAATATAATTACTTTTAAGCTCGCATTTTCGGTACATTCCTAGCGCTGAACTGGTTATCCAATTCCATTTCCGTTTATAATCTGAGAATCACGCCTGATATCAGGCAACAGCAGTTATTGCTAAATGTGAGAAATATGAAAATGTTGCTCATAGAATGACGGAGCTTATTATTTCCAAGTTTCGACGAAGGAACGTGCCGTTCTGAACGCTCATGCGTATTAGCACACCAGACACGTCTCTGCGTGGCAGTTAAATGCAGCGTGAGATAAATCCAATGATTTAGCAGAAAGTTTACGGACGGTAGAACTGCAATGGCAATAAACATTCATTACATTTCAATGTAACAAAGTAATTTACACGACCAAATCATCACGTTAATTATCACCCGTCCTTTTGAACATTTTCACGACCTAGTTCAACATTTAACAACTTTGTGTCTTGCGTGTGTATACTGGATATACTAATGAATCTAAAATAGATACAAGCTTTTACACCTGCCACATGTCGAACCTATTACGCGTGATGTGGTTTCTCATTAAATCGTTCATAAAGGATTTCGGCATTTAATGATTTATCTCATTATGTTGTTTTGATATGTTACTATTGATATAACAAGAGTACACATCCCAATTTGCTAATTCAAAAATTATTTTCTAGATATTGTTATTGATATTGCGGCATATATCACATATTACAGTTTGCTAAAATAATTATATTTAATCTGTCTGACATTAGAAGATTACTTTACATCGATCGGTGATACGTATATAGCACATAAATAAAAATGCTTATATTAAAAAATCTCTGAAGTCATATATACTTTATTATTTGCAATATCTATAGCCATATAAAATACATTGAATTTGATTAATTTTAAATAATAATTAGAATTGTTTGATGATAATTGACTGAATATTAATCTTTTTTTGTTAATATTATTAAAACAGTCAACACACTTGCGACTTATACTGTTGCTATCAATATTTTTCATTTTATTTGAGTCGCATTCTGTGGTCATTTGCACGATAAAATTCAGTATGAAACGGAAAACAGTTGCCTTTATAGTAAATCGACCACTTTTTATTGTCTTCATAAATCCCTGGTGTCCTCTCATTGAGGGGGACTTTTGTCGGAACTGATCATAAAAAAGGTGCGATTTTTGCAAAATAAAGAACTTCTGCGACCGATTGAAAATCAATAGAGGCATCGTCCTCCTTTTTCATGAACATAAACCTGTTTATAGCTATCCACGCCTCGTTTTTTATTTTTCTCATTTCAACTTTCATTTCGGCTCACGTTTCCTTTTCTATCACAAAAGGAACATACAACAAGAGACAAAACGTGCCGTTACCGTAATCACTGCCGTTGATTAATTAAACGACATCATTGTTACGCAAGTGTACCTTAGCTTTGCACATTAACAAAGCTCGGCTTTTGCTCCACTATCATATATTATTCATTACATCACATGGGGCTCTGTCAACATTTCAGCGAATTCACTCAGCTGAGAAAGCCTTCCTTGAGTGGAAATACTGTACGTAAATTCATTATACATATAATGTATAATGAAACTTAAGCATAATGGCTTTTCGCAAATTTTTAAGTCTATAATGCTGCGTTTGAGATTCAAAACTAGAAGATACTCAACTAAAATCTCAAAGTTTAATATTACAAAATACAAAATATTGCTTTCTTTAATCTTCTTAGAAATAGTCCTAATCAAGAATCAGCGTTTATAACTCTCTTTCATGTCCTACCTTGTAAGAAGATTTATGCTTTAAGCTTTCCATTACAGACAAGAAAGTCGAGGGACTGCGCTGAAGGAAGCGTAATAAAATACATCGTTACATAAAATTGGCGACGGCAGAGTCGCGGGTCAGTCTACTGCCGCTACAAATATCTGCACTGATCGAAGGAGATTGGCTCTGTCATCCGCGACAAAAGAACAGTTTCCTCTGGTCTCTCTTTCAGCACAATGGTCAGTCTCTGGCACGCACAAAGGCTTTCTAATCTCCCTTAATCGGGCTTGTCATTGTCAAACGTACATCCTAAGCCTCTGATCGTCCCAAACCTATCGGTCACCCCCCCCCCCCCCCCGATGAGTTCATCGAGTGATTTTATAGATTGACAAATGCTCGTTCAAGCAATGACCATCGGAAACGGTCAATCCCTATCCAGCATTGTATTGGCAAATATTTTCTGAAGAATATAAAACAAGTTATTAATAATTGTTGAAGAAGATAATTTAATCTTTATAATTATATATAATATTTATGAATATAATTATTATGTTATATATCACTTTAAAATTCAGCCAAGTCTGACAACACATGCGCGAAACTTTTCTGTCGATTTTAGGAGTGCAAATAATATCAGAAACTTTAAATTTAGGAACATTAACGCTTTTGATTAAAACTTTGCGCGCTCTTTTATCGTGTTCTTGAATGTCTAAATCTCATAATCTTCTTTTTGTAATTAAATGCGTGCAACATATAACCGTGACCAGTAAGATCTGAAATAATAATGTGTATTATGAAAAAGTAAATTTCGCGGGTACATTTCGACTGAAAACGAACGTAGAACGTAGTCGTTGAAGTACATATAGAATAGTCGCGAGATTCACTACAACCTCGAATTAATTAAAGCGTACGATGGAAGCACTTTCGTGTTACGAGCGTGGCGCTCTGTTCATGCGTCATGATTACAAATGGTAGAATTTTGCTCGCTAACCCACCACTTCTTGGAGCAAGCAGTAAATACGGCATCATAACAGCGCCTATGATATTAGGCTGACTATAATACATTAATTTATCTGCATTGAGGCGCACTGATTACCGAGGGAATTTCCAGGTCGTTCTCGTATGAAATCTCTCGCGAGATGAAAGGTACAATTCAATCAAGATATCATATATTTTCTAAAAATGTTACCGGCGATCTTTTCATATAAATATTTAATTATATTTAATTTGATATATCTGTAGCAATTTGCAACAGTTAAGAAATGTGCTCAAATATGTAAAGCTTAATTCGTCAAATAAGTTTAATTTTACTTTCCCTAAATTAGATAACATTGTAATTGTACTTGAATAAAATGTAAGTAAATTAATCAACTTACATAAAACACGTCACACACACACGCACACGCGCGCGCGCACACACACACAGACACACACACACAAAGTTGCAGATAGTTTGTAACAAAGAAGATTACTATTTTTTTTAATATTTAAAAGTAGAAAATTGCGCAACCTTTGAGCGAGATGAAACAATATTGCGACATATGGTTACTATCCCTTGGAAAATCACGCTTTACTATATTGCGGTTGCAATGCCGCATTGTTCTCACCGGTCTTTGTGATTTTATCTGCAGATATCGTACTTTCCATTCAATGGAATATAACCATCTTTTGTACAGCTGTAATTGGGCAAATTAAATTCCTTAGCGTACGCTTTCAACGATTAAATTCGATTCTTGTTAAAGTTTAGTTTTTACACATATATGGTAACGAAAGTCAATATTTTTCTTTCTCATTTCACTTATTCGTCCGTTATTGCTGTATCTCTATGAGACTATGCTTTTCATCATCTCGTATCTTTATTTTCCATTAGTTTGATTAATATACCTGTGAATGATAAGGAAAATTGTACTACTACTAATAAACAGTATGATGTGCAAAATAACATTTTGATCGGATATACGTCTGCGCGTTCTGCATTTGTATCTCTCTATGAAAGCACATGCCTCACAATATCTGCCAAGCTAGGACAGGCCAGCAGAAAGCAAAGCTAGATTCGCAATATAAATCGAATATCTCGAGATCAACGAGAACGAAACGAAGCAAATCGGTTTCAGACAATCCCGAAGAATCGATATTGAAGTCATACATTTTCTTGAAAATATGATCATTCTGCAATGTTGGGAGGATAGTATATGAGTATATGAACAGTACGTACAAAGCTAGAAAAATTCCACTCGAACGACGCTGGTTTACAATAAAAATTTGTATTACGGGAAACAAGAGCGAACATTGTTCTACATTCTCGATTTTCGCAAAATTTAGAATATTTTTTCACAATTTCCCTATTGTCAAAAATTGCAATCAAAAGTATAATTAAATACTGAATAGCTTTGATGCATTAACTTTCAAAGAATATTTGGACAGGTGGCGCAATCCTATTAATTCAATAAAAAACACGCGACAAATAATTTCTTTTTATTGGCTAACGCCAAAGCATAGGAAGTGTATTTTATGGAATATAGTTTCTTCCGTATGTCTTCCGCGTCGATACGCGGCTTTGACAGCAGAGTAAAAAACGCAAAACGGAAACGTGCGACGAGCTTGACTGTCCGATGCCGAACAATGAGCAGAGCAGCACAATAATGGGCATAGGCCCCGCGTTGCACGTTGAATCATATCGCACCCTGGAAGTCTGCTTTATGCACTTCTCCTTCCGCGGACGATCCCCAGCGTGTGTACCTACGCGCGTCGTAATAATACTGGGTTATCAGAATGTCCGAGCCGTTTGCTTCGCGCATTACGAGCCCGTTGCACGACTGGCACGAAGTAAGCACGTATTCGCACTTTTCATCTCCCGATGCATACATCTCTGTAGAGAAATTGCACTCGCGCGGATTTCAATTACCGCTGCTACCGAGACAAGGCTATTAGCGTAAAAAAAGAACCGTGTCTTAATTTAGTTCAGGAGACACTGTTAATTGCGTGGTGAATTTTCTGTACGTTGTCAACGCGGTACGTACAATACTACGGTTGTAAATTCATTTACAAAAAAAGATTCTCTTAATTAGCTGCCACTATCCGTAACAATTCGTCGGTAATATTCGTCATAATTTCGTATACCGATATTTTCTAAATTATCGTCAAAATGTACCATTAATTATTCTTTTAAAAAATATATTCTTCTTTTAAAAATATATTTTTTAAATATATTATATATCTCCATTTTAATCACAAGTCACAAAAATTTGCTCATATCATCTCTCTCTATTTATTATGTCGTGTCTCTGTTCGGTAAACTCCTCAATTTTTGATGTAGGATTAACGGTTCCTATTTATTTTCCTGCAGGTTTAATCAATCTCATGATTATGTTTATTTGATACGTTACGAATTATATGAATATTAAATTTATCGTATATTTTCCAAAAAGCGTTTTAGTCTGCAAAAATTAATGTATCAATCAGCTTTTTTAAGATTACATTTTCCGCTACAGCGGCGTGAAATAGCATGATCGTGTCCCGCACTCTCGTAATATACAATTCTAGCAATATATGCCTCCGTCAAGTGATGTACTTCATTCGACGATTCGTCTTACTTAACAGTTTCCTTCACCACGACGTGCGAATTTTATTTCAGCCGTTGAGTATAATAGTGATATAATTCAGTAATATTAAATCGCATATTTTAAGGAATATTGTATACTTAATTTTATCTTGCCTCATTGTAAAATTTCCGATATTTTGCTCTTTGTAATTTTTCTTTTTAATTTTTCCTTTAAAAGAAATTAGTGAAATAATTAAATGCTGTATAAATTACTTTTCTAAATTTTTTGTTTCGTAATATGAGAGGAATGAATGGCTTATGCTGTTCTTTACCTCATCTTTATTTATGTAGTTAGCACCTGTTCTCTATTTTCTGATAAGAGTTGTACGTGACACTTGTACTTTAACGGGAGAATTTATTTCGAGACTTGATACGCTAACTGCGGAAAGATGAATTTTGTTCATTGTAAAGCGCTATTTTCTTATTTTATTTTCACTTCTATGTACGCCATGTAACAGGCCCTAATGACGAACATTAACCTACTTTTAAACGTCTTATTTTCTTTGCCGGATAACTTAAACTCGTGAAAAGTTTAGATTGGTAGTCTGCTGACGGATCTAATCGTGAATGCTACAAAATTTCATTTGACTCTTTAACGATCAGGATCAGCTAATTACTTACCCAACGTCATTTATCATTCGGTCGGAATTGTCCTTATTAGCCGAGTTTACTGAAAATTTTTCACTGTTTGCAATTCGATGTATGTGTCAATATGCATCTAAAATCATAACATTTATAATTTAACTGGATACATATATCCATAAATAAAAAAGTTTTCTCTTCATTTTTAATCAAGCATTAAAAGCAGATTAATGTTATTTATTTAAACAGCTTTGCGGTATCGTTATCATGCGGAAAAAACCATTAAACTGACAAATATAATGCATGGAAATATAAAATGTACATGCAAAAGAGATATCGGAATCGTCGTTCCAATTTTATGTCACAAATTCTCTACAATTCATTTGCATCAATCCGATAAAAGTTACAAAGAGGCTTTTTGAAAGTTACACATTTATATCATTTGTTTTTATTTATATCAAACTCTATTAATTATCAAAACCTTGCACAAGTCAAAATCTCAGATAAGTGTAATCTTCGATAAACTATAAAAGCTAGGAGGCACTACATCTTTTCTTATCTCAAGAAGTTTGTAGGCATATATCTATATCCCGGGGGCACGTGTCTGCACGATTTCTTGATGAGTTTGCCAAAGCTCAATCTGTACAAGTTTTTGAACTTCATGCCCATAAACTGCGATTCCAACAGCTTCTGTACATGTTTGCAGATTGATGCAACAAGAATGTTTGCAGACTGTAATTTACTCATTAGGTCTATGTGTAGCTACACGCATTTATCGATAAGAAATAATATTCAGCAAATTAATTCTTTAAGAAAACTTAATTTGTACTTTCCGTACTAGAGATAGTCAAAATTTTCAAATACCATAACTTGCCTTATATTTTTGTAAATAGTATCAAGAAAAACACATTTCGAGATCACGACCGGATATTTGCGTCTGCGAGGAAAGATTCTGCCATCTGATGGAGGGTGTGCTTGTCTGAGGTGGTAGCGTTGGGATGATGGAAAGTTCGGTGAAACTGGAAGGGTCTTACTGCGTTTCATTCAACGAACATCGCCAGCAATATCCTGCGTATCATCGCCGACGAGCGCAAACTCGTTTCTCGCAAGGTTCCCTTCACCATCGCGTTGTGCCGACAGACTGTCAAGACTCAATTCCTACGAACTTTCGAAGTCGCGCTCGTAAACACGTTTCTTCACGCAGGCGGAAGGAGGAGGTCGGCAAGCAGCAGATGAAGTTTTGCCAAGCAAGAATACGCTGCGGAATTCCACAATTCAAATATCTCCTATCTTGTACTTTCCATCCTTTTTTTTGACAAGTTGAAATCGGAATTATTTCGGTGAGTTCATATCTTGATGCAGTAGACACGCTAATTCGATCCTTACATTTGTTAGCGTTAAGACAAAACTGCGTGACGAGAGTAAGCTATCTGTGTAACATCGTGTTATTAATAACATTAAAAATTGACCTTCATAAAATCATATTCCATTATGACTATAAACCATACCAAGTTAAACCTCTCTATCTTTGTTATTTTGAATGTTAATATATAAAAATGTTAAACAATCATTGATTTTTCGTTCTGTGAAATCGTACGAGAGATTTACAACGTAATTAGTGTTTTTACAAGTTGTGCGGGCTGAGATATTTAATAACTTATCTAGCCATTGGACAGTTTCATCCCCTGAGTCACGTATGTGTAACTGGACTTCTACTTGGAAAGTAATTTTGAATTGCTTTGCCGTGGCGTAAAAATTTTCGCTAATCTTGTTGATCTACAAAACTTTTGTATAAATGACTGTGACAATAATTTATAATTACAGCTTTCAGTATCCTCAAATAGAAACATTGCTATATATATTTCTATATAAATAAATGTCTATATACATATACATGTATCTGTTTATGTGACTTAACACTTGATTATATGTAGGAGATTCGATAATCGTGTATGAAGAAGTCGATCGAGCAATTATTCAATCGAGATATTAATCTTACATGTACATTTCAATAAAATATCTGCTAAGAAAACTGAATTAAGAGATTTAAAAAATTGTAAATTATAAATTGATATATAAATATAAAATGTATATAAGTTACAGCATATCAATAGCATTAAAGTTATTTAAATGCAATAGAATAAAACTGAGAAAATTCTTTCTATACATCCATGTCGCTATTCGAAATTTCATCATATACGAGCTGCGAATTTTTAATTACTGATATTAATCTGGCTTTTTTTAAGTTGCGATTCTAATAGAGGAAATATGCACATCTTGCTTACATATATAAACTAGGAAAATTTAAAAAATTCAGAAATTATTAATTTTTGTGATAGTAAGATATAAGTATGTATTTCGTAAATGCAGTGTCAGCTTGGACAAACGTTTAAACTTATTTCCTGCTGGTGAAAGTGCATAAGCGGCTATAATAGATGGAAATTAATGCCACGAATTAGCATTTTAATTCGCTATTGCCAGCGAAGGGCATCGCTTTTTTTCTTTCTTAACGCAAGCTCCCCGACGTGAATAGAATCACTGCGAACATCGCTCCTATATTCCTTCAGTGGCGTAAATATTTTAAGTGATCGAACCAAACGATGAAGTGTCTTTCCACTTTCCTAATAATTCACTGCGATATTTCAATTCTTGATACAAATCTCAAAAAGAAATATTACGAAAACGCAAATATTTATTAATTATTCTTTTGAGTTTAAAATGCATTTAGTCTTTCTAATATTTAAATTTATCACTTCATATAGCTAATATGTAACATTAAATAAAGGCATTTTTTTATGTACATCAGGTATATTAGTGAATTAAGATATATGTAATTAAATATATAATATATACAAATTTTTAAATTTCTAAATTTAGAAATTATCATAAAAAGATCGTATGTATTGATATATCTACTTTTAACAATCAATTTTATAATAAATTAACATTAATCTAATCTTGTCTTTGAAATCACAACTGGATAACGCTGTTCATTTTATCCTGTCATAATACTAAAGCAATGAATCAGAAAGATATTTTAAACTCAGTTAACAATACATAGTTTAATAGCTGTTGTGTTTTTACGATTGCTTACTTTTAACTTTACGAGTTCATGAAATATCGCAATGTCCAAGTGTTCCTGTGATAAAATAAAATCTGCGAGATAAATCGCGTCACGCCGTGCACACGCGATGCGAAGCCAGGAAATTACAATTCTCGACAAGTACAGACTACATGCACACATACAACCGAGCCTGTAAAAGGTGGAAACTTCACGTAGCTGTGAGGTGCAATGGGGAATGAGAGAGAAAGAGAGAGAAGAAACAATGAGAATCCGATCGTAGAACCAGTGTCGAGACTGAAATGGAGCAGATGCGAGAAGCAAGAAGGAACAGTCGCATTAATATTTATTCTACGTACGTCGTCTTTCATGCTTTCAACCCCGCAGGTCTTTTCCTTACCACCTTCGTGGTGACCCACACGCTTCTAGCGATGAAAACTTTTGTCAGGAGAGAAGATCGTACTTCTCTACTTGCATGTCTTGAGTTTGCATATTTTACTCTACCATGTATGTTCTTTTTTGTTTGTTTCTGAAATCTTTAAGAAAACAACAAGTAGATCCTTAAAATATTTAAGTAAACTGATAATTAATAATTTAAGTAACTGACAACCAGGGACGCAAATTTTATACAAATAAATACAGCTAATGTTTTTCAATAAAAAAGATAATGTAGTTTTAAATTGCTTATTAAAACATTAATTATTATCGATAATTTCTGTTTGAAAGAATTTCAGATACATTTCAGAAAAAACGAAAGCTTCTAATTTCACAATTTGAAATCTAGACAATATATTGAAATATATTAAAAATAATTATTGTGTAAATCTTTTAATAAAACAGAACAGACATTAATTGTGTGAAGCAAATTTTATTATCTAATTTTTAACTTTAAATGCGTTAAGTATCGTAATAAATTTTGAATTTTTATTAAAAAAATAGTCCGTTAATTACGCTTTGAATTTTCATTTAAAAAAATAGTCCGTCGTTAATTACGCTAAGTGTAATATTATCTTTCTGCTCTTGTCTCTAAACTCATTCAAGCCACGTAAATTTCTTCTAGAATTTGCTTTGAGAAATAAAATCTAGTTTGGATCATTATCGCGCCATTGACGTGGCAAGGCAAAGGTCGATTGGATGTTGGAAGAGCCTAAAAGTTCTTGCCACGCACTTGCTAGTACTTGGGGAGATGCAGCATTTCGTGCCCCTAACGTGATTAAATCCTCGTTATGGCCACGGCTTGTTTGCTGTGGAAATTTGCCTCTAATAGCGTCACGATACGGTATGTTTCGCGAGAGCATTTGCTGCATAGGAGAGCCGCTTAACTCACGTACACGAAAGCACATCAAGGAACTTCCTAGAGGGCTACAGAGATCCATCTGTCCTAGAAACTTTGCCTCGAAGCGTTTAAATCCGTACAGGCGGAGGGATAACGCCCGCGAACGTAACGAGCGAAACCATATATTGACTTGAGCGACGATGAAAACATTGCGTGGAGGCGTGAAAGATTAAACGTATTAGATACTTTTCAAATATGTCACATGCTATGAAAGAGGTTTCCATTAATAGTTCAATGGAGAGATTGTTATTTTCAGAAAATTGAAATTCTGTCTCCTTGACGCGAATTACATCCTCGACTTTTTCAAAGCAGATTTTCAGACCTATTTTCATTATTACTTGATGAACGAAGAGCATTCACGGAAACGGAAGCTAAGGAGCAATTCTATTTAGTTAGCGTAATTAACTAAATTTAACTACTCGAACCTGTACGCTATTAAGGTAACGTCGTTAATTGATTCGTCGTTTGAGATTCCTGCACTTGTGCATTTAACCAACATAGATCACGTACGTTAGCATGCAGGTAGCGTCGAAGCAGCTCGCTTTGTCTTCGTCATGACTAGTAATCGCGTAAAGGGATTGTCAAACTACGATTTTCACAATAATGTCAGTTCTGCATTTCTGTAATTGCACAGAGATAGTATTATATAATAAACATTTAATTTACTGATAACGGAAATATAATTAATTTATTTGATCAAGCAATTTCTATGTTTTTTCTTATCTATATCTTGCACTTCATATTTTAATTTAGTATAAAAGAAGAAAAAAATATAATATTTTTTATACACTTAATACTTCCTTAATATTTGATACATATATAGCAATAGCAAATATTAAAAAATAATTATCTCTTCAATATTACATATGTCTATTTTGCATATATGCGTTAGGTGTTTTATATTGTCCTTCATTTTGTTTTTTCTTTTCCATGCGCAATTTTTTATTTATATCTTTTTCATTTGTAGCACTCAACACGGATTAACTTTCGCAGACATATAAATGAACGAGATTTAATTTTATAAATCTAGCAATTCATAATAAAAAGAAAAACACAAAACTCGCATATGCGAACATATGTATGCAAAAATACATTTGCCTGACGCACAGCTTTCCACGTGAAATTATTTATCTGAGAGCGTGCGCGCTCGAGTCCCAAGAGAAATCTCCAGATTCGCGTTAGCTGGCTGGACGGTAATTTCTGGACGATAATAAAAATGTCTGCCGAGACCACGCCTTATCATTGCTTAACAATCCCTGTGATTACAATAAATGCACGAAGCATGTTTTCTTGGGCACTTAATTGTGGCGAGAAACAAATGCATAGAATATGTATATATATATATAAAAAAATAAAATACTTTTTTCACGATGCAGTACAATGCACAGTACTTAATAATAACAATCGGCGAATAGAATGGTGCGAGACATTAAATAATTATAACTGTAACATTTCAGCTTTTATCAATTCTATAGCTTTAACGTTTAACAAAATCGCGCGTGATATGCGTCACATGAAGCTGTGCCACTTCATATCGATTATCGAAGTTTTCCTGAAGTTTAATTCAAAATCACATTGTATCCGGGACACGTCGATTTTCTCGCAGACAACCACGTGCCAGTTATGTGATGGTTGATCGAACAGATGCAAATATAATGCGGATTGCATAATGCAATTCGAGCATGCGCTCAGAGAAACGTGTCCTTCTATGTAGTACGAAATCCAATCTCCAGTTTGGACACAGAGAGCCATACCTTGAATCAAATATTTTGTCAGGCGTACGTATAATGTCATAGACAGGCGAATACGCAAAATAAAATGGGCCACGATTCTCGAGAACCGTACTTCCATTTTAAGTAAGCGTCTCTGACGTTGCATTACGTGTCTATGATTTACAGATTAATAAATATACAGATTAGCAATGAACAGACTTTAAATATCGCTAACGTTGGCTTTTACATAACATCTTCTGGGGACGCATAATAAATTTTCGCTTTCTCGTCTGGTAAGTAACGAATCACTAGTAAAGCAGGTACTTATTACAGCACCATAATGCCTTACAGTACATCGTACGAAATTGCAATTTCGTCTGCAGTTCAGTAAATCCCCATTTATATTTTATTGTTAGGCGGTAGACGATGTTTCGGTATCTTTAAGCCTGAACGAGCACGAAACTTAAAGATTAAGTACCAGTTTCTCTCTACCTTGTCTTCTCCTCATTTCTGTATTTTTTGCAGGCCGCACAGTCGACTATTTACCGATAAAGATGAAAGATGCATAGCAGAAATAACTGACGAGTAACATTGACGATCTGGCTGATGTATCGACAAGCTGCGTTATTGGCGCTGATAAACGCATTGTAACGTGGTAAAAGAAACGATATAATACGATCTATACTATTGCAACAAGATAAAAAAGTGCAAATACAGATACCCTCCCATTATCTTTATGCATTTGAACGTAAATCAATGTCAGATAGAATATTCCAGTGTATTTGCATCGAAATTCATAATTAGCTTTACATTTGATCATTACATCCATCTCATTTTTTTCACTTCCTTCCGTAGCTATCGTTCATTTATTATCATGATAGAACGCGGTACGATACGTCTCAATCGGTGAGAAAATATATTCCCCGATTTCGCTTGATAAATCCGTTCGCGACCTCACCTCGCTTCATCATTCGCGGGTAGGTGCGCCACAGCGATCGATTTAATCTTTATTGTTGGAGGCGGATGATTAAGGTGGTCGCCTCGGACGTAACGAAAGTCGACTCGTCATCCATTTCCACAGCTGAATCAGCTCGTTGTGCACATCAATAATTTTGGTAGTACGTGAGTTGAGAGAGAGGGAGAGAGAAAGAAAGAGCCGATCAGTACTGATATCACGTTCAACTACGTGCTAGCACAGGTGCAATCTCTGGAATATCGAAAAAAGCAGTATTCACTGCGACATTTGACAATATTTGTGAGTCTTCCAGAAGGAAGTTTTGATATTTACTCTCCAGCTTGTCCCACATAACAGGGGAGTCTTTATATGAAAGAGATCACTTGATAGCAAGTAGTGATTTCTTTGATCTTGAATTTTCTGATAAAACGAAGGAATAGTACGCATGAATTCATGCAGTTTGAGAAAAATATTAAACAATTCAGAAATCAAAGTTTCCGCTTCCAAAATTATATTCGAATTATAAATAATAAAGATATTCTTCATATTTGATCTAAAATTAAAGAAATTTTATTTAATGACACATAAAAAAATATTATTCATGCAAAATGTTTATATTATTAACGTTAAATATATAACATCTCTTATAGTGCAATTGTAGCCGACATAAGCTCAAGTAGTTTCACTCCATGGAGTCACAATCATCCTTACTAGTTCGATAAATGGAGATACTGCTCGATCGACATAAGTAATGAAAGAAGAAAACCGGGTTTTCCGAATGCTCCACTCGTCCAGCGGATGTAAGAGACCAAAGAAGGCAATGGCTTTCGTGTAAAAATGGCGTGGGAGTTGAAAGGAAGGGGGGATACAAAATGTTGCCTGGAAGCGGTCCAGCTTTGTTCCGCGGAAACCTCATTCGACCTCGTGTTTTACGTAACTCATAATCATTTCAAGGTCTTACGCGGACGGGTATTTGATGGGACAAGAGACGTTGACGTAAAGTGCTCTCTCAACGCGCGCTGCCAGCCTTCTTACATCATCTTGAAGAGTGCACGAATCAAAAAATTGATCGATTGCTCTCTGATTCGGTGGACTCGGAATGCATAATCTATAAGACGACAAATTGGCTTGGATGTTTCTTAATTTCTTACAAATGTGTAAGAGCACGTTATTCTCGGTTATTAAGCGATACATTTTTCTCGCTGTTGGAGGCTGGCAAACGTCTCGTAAACCTAACTCGTAAAGGCGGAACTTTAAAACGAGTCTTTTATCGTCTTCTTAACGTGCGACGATGGATGTGGCTTTTGTCTTGAGTTTAAAACTTCCTGGCGATGCTAGTAATAACCCATGCACTTTTTTATTAATTCAACTCTCCAAGGAGAGGTAACTTCCCTTAGGAGAGGAAAATAAAATGCAGTTATGATTACGTGATATAGAAACTTGTACGCAGTATAGAATTATTGATATCGAAGCTTCATCATCGGCGAACATCCACGGATATGAAAACGCACAAACAGCTGCAGAAGTGCACTGCAATATGTGCACGGTGATTATTCGCGAGACTATTGTTCTTGTCGTGATGGCAGACTCAACGGGAATTCCGATTAAGTCGGGAAAATCGGAGAATTTATTACGAGCGAAGTTACGATGATTCGTGCTGATTTCGAGGCGTCATACATGCCGAAAATCGTATGAAATCGTTAGGACAGTGCTGTGAAACAGGCGTACGTTCAACGTGGATGTTTTATTCATGCCACGCGAGGGCGGACCGCAGCCACGACGGGTATGGAGCACCGCGCCCTCGAAAAGGATAAGATCCCGTGAAATTGCCGCGGATGATAAATTTCAGTTTAAACGCCAGCGCGCACGGTTTAAGGCGTTGCACTGCGTTGTTCCCAAGAACGGAGCCGACGTTGTCTGGCCGTAAACGGCGAATATGGAACGAGGTGCGGGGAGAAAAGGCTGCCTCATAGTACATAAAATAACAACTTCCTCCATTTTTTTCAGATACAAGTTCGGCAAAGAAATAGCAAATTCTGGAAAAATTATCAATTCAAACGAATAATTCTATTTAGGAGAAGAATTAACTTTGTTACTAAATGTTTACTGCAACTTTGTTATATCATATAATTACTTGTAAAAGTAGTGACTGTTCATGTTTTATTAACTTTCTTTGATACATGCAAATCGCTTCATTACTTTTCGATATGTATTCAAGATTAATTATTACTCAAATTAATAATTTATCAATCTAGATTACTTGATAATTGTTGAGGCTTAATGTGAAAATTTTACAACGTCCAATAATTAGAATCAGAATGACATTAATGTTGAAAACATGAGGATTCATCGCATTAGGTTTCATTAGCTCCAATAATCCGTCTTTCATTAGACCAGAATTTCGCGCTGTAATACGTTCGCACGGAATATTGAAGTTTCATGCAACATCCAACGATTCTCGAATAACACCAATCGATTATCGTCTTGTCCATTCGTTGCTCAACATGAATCGAATGTGACTTTGAGTTTGAGTTATATGACAGTACTTCGGCATTGATGGACGACGATTCATGAGGAAAATATATATCTTGATATCGCGATTAACTGAGTTTTCTAACTTAAATGCAATTGTACTGTTTCAGTATCGATTTATTCACGGTTTGCAAAAAGTTTCGCTAAAAAGATTTGAAATATTAAAATTGTTATGTTTAAATATGTATTAAATCTATTTAGTTTTTATTATTTTATTTATTAAAATTATATTGATTATATGCCAAGATTAAGTAAAAATTACCATTGTAAAATATAATATCTACACTAAACAAGGTACATAATCAACGTCAGGAAATTTAATTGGCAGAATTATTCATCTTCGTGTTGCTCAAAGAACCGCAGATGAGATTAGATCCGTCGCTGGAAGAGTAAGACATTTGAGAGACTGCGACACGGAGATAGAGGAATACGTACACCTTCAAAGAAAGATCTATCGTCGTCGGGTTTATCAATTTGCGGGTAGCAAAATCGAGGCTCGCGCGCGCCCACTCGCTGCTCGCTCGAGAAAGAGCATCTTCATCAATCACGTTACCGAGAATCTGGAAATTCCACCCTCGCAACGCGCTAAACGCTTTCACGTGTCCCAATTTCCGATGGCAGTCGGCCGTGCATGTACGGCGCTGTGAGTGTAGCCAATTTGTTAGAATATTTTCGTCGGTTCCTCCGCCCTACGCGCCGTCGCTCGTTCTTCTACGCGGATGCTCTAATTGTCGCCTTGATCCAGGACATCTATTTTCTGCGCCCTTCTCTTGCCTCCTGATTTTTTCCCTCCAGAAATTACAGCCTGCCTAAAGGCAGTGTCCCACGAACCAGTTCGGCTATATATAGGTTGACATATATGTGATTTCTTAGACTCGTTTCTTTTCGCTACCACGATACAATACGTTGCAATCGTGTATTATAGCTCGATAATCGATTCTAAGTCCTGAAAACGGATGTTTTAATTGAATAGTCGTCCGTTCTTACGGAAACAGATTATGCTTACAAAGACTAATTAATATTTTAATAAATATACTGAAGATATTGTTCATCTTACAAAAAGATTATTCATTATTTCTTCTGTCACATAATTGTCAGTTGAAAAGTAATGTGCTGTACCAAAAAAAGGAAACCACAGCCTCTGCGGCATGAGAACCACAAGTACCAATAATAAATTACGTTTTAAGTCGAACAAAAGATCTCACAGCTGTAAAAATACTATTATGTAATACAAAATGCTATGCAAATCAGTTTTTTACAATGGCACAAACCGTACCGCTTACTTTGCATTTCCCGCATTTAACAATCTCGGCGGGATGCAGAGATTATAACTGAATCTGCGTAGAGGAATAAATTTGGTTCAACGCTGGAAAGTTTTCTACTCGGTAACATTTTTTAGCGCTGCATTACTCTTCTATCTCGAAACGTATTTCTGCCCTCTTCTAGGCTCTCGTCTCACTCTAAATGCTGCATAAGGATGCAAGAGAGCATTTAAGTGGCGCAGGTTTGAAGGTTCCGCGGAGGCACCGATTACAGAAATATGATATTTATGTCTTTTCATAAGACATAATTTGTTTCGTGTTATGTACATTAGCGACGTAATAACTGAAAGAATAATCTTCAAACTGCGATAAAAATGCTCTAATGAATTATTTTAAATTATCACATATATTGTAATTTTGTAATAATTATCTAAATTTATAATAACGCGTCGTAATTACAAAAATGTTAATTTTTTTTTATAATATCAAAACATTTGAAACTAACTGATTAAAAATTTATTCTTAAGAATTACATACTACAAAAAACATTTATCTCATGGTGGTTCATGATTAGTTTAAAATAATTTAAGATTGAGATTTGCTTTAAGTACGTTCTTACTACTTTTCGCAGGCACGATATATCCACAAAACTTCGTAAACCGTGGAGGAGCTACAGAGAAATGATTAGATACGCGCGAAATATGTGTTGAATTATTTACCGTGACAGTGATAAAACCGACGAGGGCAATAATTACGTTTGCGCAGTTTAAATTGCATTCCATACCGTAATCCGCATCTCCGTAGTGTCGGCTGCGTTATTACCCGCTCTTATATATTTCCGCCATCTCTTCCGCCTTCGCGGTACATCTTGAAGCTTTGTTCACGAAGCGTGCATGAGAAAAAGTACCAGCAGCAAGATCTCTCGGTTTTATCAAATAGCGCACGTGCGGCATTCTTGCTTTCTGCAGAATAATTCGAAGAAATCCGTGCGTTTGTATTCAAGATCCGCTTATAGTTACAAAAAGAATACTTATACTATAGTGAAAAGTATAGGAAGAACTATATATATAGAGAGAGAGATTCAACTTTGTTGCTAATGAATGTTGGATGTAATGACGTTGGACTTATTTATCTGGCTCAGCACGCTGTAACATAAATTGAGTTTATAGCAAAATTCAATGAAAAGTAGCGAGAACGGGCAACGCGTTTCTTTGCAAAGTGTTATTTCAGAAGTTCCACAAGTAAATAGTATCTATGATCCTGAGAGCTTATATATCAGTTGATTTTAGATACATAGACAATCGTTTTCTGTTATTTTTTGGAAGAATTGGAATTTTGGAAGACTTTATATATCTTTATGCACATCTTTTCGACGATGTATCTTACGAAACAAAACCTTCATAAGTTCGCGACAATATATAGTGCATTAGGTTGACCGTTCTGAGACCTACCACGTCGCGAGAAAGATTTATTGCCCTTTGTAAGACTAGATGCTGACTCTTGGCCTAGCTGTAATTAGGTAGAGTACGCTAGTAAATTTATTCATTTTGAGCAGCGACCAAAATGTTTTTCCCTGCATTCTATTTAATTATAATCGATGAGCTTGTTCCTCATTGGATTCGAGCTAATTTTCCCTCTTTCTTTAAACAGAACTGTATTCTTGGATATGTTATAAAATACATAAGAGAATAGTCTATTCGGGATTAATTCGGGATTAAAAGTAAACATTCGCCTACGTTTCAGGTGAATCTCATCACGATTAACTGATAAAGAGACGTAACATTTAATGATGCACATCCACTCTCCGTTTCTGCATCACAGCGCGGAACGTATCCGTACGCGTGCACACGCACGTTGCAGGTAATACAATACGGTGCCACAGCATACGTACGCATTCTCGTACGTGCAATGTATAATGCGGTATGCGTGTGTATCCGCTACGATTAGTATAACGGAACTGTCCTGAATTAGAGAAGAGAGGAAATAGTGATATTGACTATCAGATTCAGACCGCATATTTCAATAACATATCTATTATCTATAATATTAGAATATATATACATATATATCTATTCGAAGATGCACAATTTCGAAATATTTGGTCTTGATGAATTCAAATATAGAATTCCGTGCAAAATGGTTACGTTGGTATATTATAGTAATACTAGTATTAATTATAAATTAAAATATATCTTTGGTATTATTACATTTAAATTTTGTTAAAGATTCATGTCTCGTAGGAACGAGAACCTAGGAAATGGATTTGCGGGGTGTTTTACGAGCCGTGTATCATACCGGGCGAATTCGCTTCGATTCTCAGGTTTCGCAAGGTAGGCGCAAGACGCATTGATGAAATTCATAGTGTCCCTGGCCGGAAATGGAAACCCGAGACATGTCGTAAAGGCAGAAAAGTCTTGAAAAATCGATGCTTTGAACGAATAAAATGGTGACTCAAATATTAAAAAGATAGACTATTTGCATAGGTTATTTGCATTATATTATCTCTTAATGTCGAATGTCTAATAATGATAAATATATTAGAAATAATAATTTTTGTTGTTTAAATAATTTATAATGCAACGGTAATAGTAATTCCACATTGTATATTAAGAACGCTTGAAAGTGGATCTAAATTCTTAAAATAAATGTTATTAAATATATTGTGTATGTATATTTTATAAATTAATAATTTCTATAACAATTTTAACAATTTTTATTTGTGTGTCTCTATTACCTTAATATCAAAACTTTTTTTCGTACACTATTATAGCATCTTTTGCAAGATGAGATTCAAATTTTAGAAGTAAATCATTTTCTGGAAGAGAACGACTTCAAAGGGACGAAACGCTTCATAAAGAAACAGATATCGAAGTTAGAAACTTCCGCTTTAAAACTTTAAGCTAGCAGTTAGGCTACAAGACACGTATAAAGTCCTGATAAGACGATAAACTGCATTGTTCTAATATTCTGTTATGGTCTGTTTGCAAACGTTGACGCAACATATGCGTAACAGCAATAACGTTGTCTCCAGAAGGATGCCAATAAACTCGTATGTGACTCGCGTTAACGAGGTTGAATTTTGCATGTATTTTACGTAGAGAGAGACATTTTCCCCAATGCACGAGTAGCAGTATCTGCTACCACGCCATTTATATACTAATAACAAATTCTTCGATCGATGATCGGCTTCGAACAATCGTTTCGATATACTCAGATACTTTGGTCCCTACTTATAGCAAAGCAAGCTAATAATCCGATTTCATACTTCCCTAAGAACTTAAGTGTAATGTCTCAAGTTGCTATAGAAGTCGTTCTTTTCACGACTTAGATCGTAACGACAGACTCATTAGCACTAAGAATCTACTATATTGTATTCGCAACAGGTTATATAACGCGATATTGCTTTTAGCGATCAAATACTATATAATGTATAGTATTACCGTCATTATGGTCTGCGAGCAGCTTGTATGTCAGTAAAGATATTATATATATTAGATATAACATCTAAACTCGAAAAATCAAGTTTAAAAATTGACACATCATCTCACACTGAGTATAAATGTATAATATTAAAACTCATTCAAATTTTTTCTAAAAATAAATTTTAATAAATCAAGATGTTCTTTATTGACATTTTGTGGTACAAAGTGTTTATTCACGTGTTTGTACCTTTTCAAATGTCCAAAATTCAATCGTTGCTACATTCAATAATCCGGAAACCTCTGGAGACTTTACCATTTGGTATATACTTCGATCGTGTTATCCGACAGTTCATATATGTATATATACGTATGTTGTGTATACATATAAAACTGCAGCGAGGCCTTCGCAATCTTTTATACAGATGCGCCTTCGTACTTTGTCGTAGAGTCATGGTCACTAGGAAAGGTAATTTACTTTACGTGCAATCACGATGTACCGAATAATTCAACAAGACTCCGTTTTAAAATGGTCTCTCTTTCGGTCTCGCTCAAGTACTCGTTGCGCGAGAATTCAGAGTTACGCCTAACAGAGGTAAGAATTTTTTCTGTAAAGCTTTCGCATCTTCGCGTAAAATAAAATAATAAATAATTGCGCGGAATGTGCGTGTGTGCATAGAGAAACAACGACATAAACGTCAGTGAATTTAATTTTGTAACGAGGTCTTGTATGAATCATGCAATAATTAATATCTGTTTCGCATTGTGTTTGTCAGGATTTCAATTTATCGCGAAAATGTTTCATGCTATGAAGGAAAAAATATGTTCTGAAATGACAAAGCTTTTTTCCTGTTTTCCAAATATTTTTAACTTTTTAAGCACATACCATAATTAATTTATTATTTCGTTGCATATTTCGTAATGCAACTTTGTTACATAACATTTCAGGCAAAAAATATGAATTTAATATCTTTTTGTAAAACAAATTGATATGATATGATATTAATTATTGCTGTTCAAGATAGAAGTATGAGTGTGTGTGGCCTTAACAATTAGACTAGTTAATTAATTTATAATGCATTTTTAATATCGCACTCCTATCAAATCTCAAAGGTATCACTTATAAATATTATGAAGAAGATCAATTAAACAGACCGGAGTAGAGAGGATTCTTTCCTGTTCTCTGGAACAGACAAGATATCCTCTCTTGTTCACAAAAAAGAAATCTCTCCACGTACATGCTACGCGTGCGTGGCAGGAAATCTCTTTATTCCTTGCTCACATGCAGCTTTATATTCAGCTTTCGTTTTTTCTGCTTCTTCATTGTGGAACCGTATTTTTCATTTTATGTACACCGGTACTCCATTCGCAGTCTATTATACATACAATATTTCACTAATAAAGGATGATATAGCTTTTCTTTTCATTTTATTCACTTTCTTCTCCATATTATTTAGTATTAAATACTCTCTCTCTTATAGGTATTAGTAATAAAAAAATATATATTATAAATTGCCGACATATTTGTGATGTACTTTTCTTCATTCGCGATGTAAAAATGTAAGAAATCTTGAATTATGAGTTTTTCATGTTATTACATGAAATACTATATAAAGCAATAATGATTGTTTTAAAATATTAATTGAAAACTGCAGAGTTATAAAATTCGAATTAGCCAATAACGTTTGATATCGAGATGTTGTCAGGTTCGATTACATGGAAGAAAAAGCATGACTTGAGGGAAGAGAAGACGAAGAGAGCCGCTTTGCAGTAATGCCTCGTAATCAAATTACCATTTCGCCAGCATCACCTATATATCTGTATCCATCCTGTTTCGCGTGGACTCGGTTGTCGTTGTCGTTGTCGTTGTTGTTCGCACATTGCTCCAGCCATCCATCCACCAGTG
This sequence comes from Ooceraea biroi, assembly GCF_003672135.1. Lineage (NCBI taxonomy): Eukaryota > Metazoa > Arthropoda > Insecta > Hymenoptera > Formicidae > Ooceraea > Ooceraea biroi. The sequence goes on from NC_039508.1 coordinate 14,183,413, forward strand.
TGCTGTTCATCTTACCGCGTTTTGTATCGAGCTACATCAGTGCTGCATCCGTTGCGGTGTACACGATGCGCATACAATTTCTCTCTCTCTCTCTCTCTCTCTTTCTTCGCAGGTATGGCGTAACAGAGATTCGTGAATTTATTTCTCAGGCGGAGATTTTCAGCTTGTTCTCCCTACTTCTTTTTCCTTTTTTTTCTTTTTTCTTCCTTGCCTTCAATCGTATCCGATTTACCCATTTTCGCCATCAACTGGTTCTTGTAAAGAGAAAGAAGCAAAGAACAAAAGTAAGATAAAAAAAGTATCTGATTCTTTAGAATGTGCCAAAATTTATTAACTACAATTTTTATCAATTTTTTAATATGTATAATGGACGCACACGTAACGCATACCATGTAATAAAATTATTTAAAAAGTTTAACAAAAATGTATCGATATTTCCATTACTATTTCCGTATAAATATCGAGATATATTCGTTTCAAACATGAAAAATTTTCACATAAAAGGGTGAGATTATATTTTTTTAATGACCGTAATTGATTTAAATGACTTTAAACTTTCTAGAAAAAGTATAGCCGTATCTCTTTTTTTTTCATTTCCACATTCTCTTTGCTTCTTTCTATTTTCTGCATTATTTCATCCAAAGATCTATGATTTGCTGCTACATCACTGCTTATTCTATTATTCCGCAACTCCTGCATAATATAAAGTTCCGACTGTTCGAATATTCCTTTTTTTGGCTGCGTATTGGGGTTTCTTTCCTTGTGGTTCTGCTCTCACGCTTATGATTTTTCCAAATGCATTATCCCGTTACAGTTTTCGGAAATATTTCATCGGTAATCAGTGGCGGTGACTGAATAATTCATTGTGTCTGTTCCCCTCATACACATATAAAGATACTCAAAATAATTCAAAAGATGGCTTCGAACTAACAAACATTAATCAATATTGTATCAACTACATTACTCTACTTGTTTATTCTATTATATTGATATAATGAAGCCGACAGCAGAAACGTCAATTTTTATTCAGTCAATGACATGCCATTCCGTTTTAATTAACGAATTCACTTCCGTTTTCTGTTTCTTCGGAGTGGTGTCTTTTCTAATTCAAACTGCGCCAGCTGGCCTAGACTTGGGGGACCAGGAGGAAGCTGAGATTCGATCTGCTCTATTTTTATCCAGCCATGTCAACTTGGATGATTTGAGGTCTTATAGATAACTTTACTACCATGCTAGGCGATTCTCCGCAAACACCGAAAATCAGGTTGATATTTTATGACAAATTTAATATTTTGCTACAGTTGGGATGAATGCTACTGCTACTGTAGAATACTGGCGCTACGTTGTTTTGCAAATAGACGATTAACAATATTGTAAATAAAAAAGTAACCTGTGTAAAATTGATTTTTTGAAAGTGATAAAAGTTTGTGAATAATAAATAAACATTTTTATTGGAAAAAGAACATAGATGTATCAATCTGTATATATTATTATTTTTATCGAAACATTTAAGTTTTTTACGTCTGAAAATAAATGGTTAATTTATATAAATATTATACTTTATGAAATTGCAATAATAAGGTTTATGGATCACACACATATATCCAATCATATCGAGTATAGTATAATTTGATTAATTTTAATGATCCGTTTGACGAACATGAAATCAAGAGGACTGAACGAATCAGATGAGCCATTTATATGTGAAATTAATCACGATAAAATAATCCAATTAAAACTGACTACACGTGTTGTACAGTTTATATAATACATTTATCAATTACATCGATTGCGGTACTTGTAATCTGTCCGCATGTAGGCAGAGCAAAAATTAAAACAAATGTTGCGTGCTCTGTACGGCGGTTGCAAACACGATCACGTCCATCGTTTGTTTCGCGTCGTAGCCGAGCACCATTGCGCGCGTTTTCGTCGAATTCAAATAGTATTTTGATCTGTCTTCTGGTATCCATTTCAAAGCGCTTCGGATTTCGTAAGTGTCGCATGCGTCTTCGATGGTTTCATCTGTCAATGCCGCGTAAATGGAACATTGAGAGTAAACGCGAGCCGAAAATATATGTGGCGTTTAAAGAAATACATTTGCTGCCGAAAGCTAGCTTTAATGTAACACGTTTTGTTTTATAAATATCGGAAAGCACGGATAATAGTGTAATAATAAAATGTCGATTCGTATTTCCTGAAAAATAACTTTATGAAAAAGATTTAAAGCTACAAAAATAGCTTTTAGAAAAATCTTTCTTGAATTACACAACGACTTTTACAACTTTCTTCTCAAGATATAATATTTGTAAGCGTAATACTTTCATACGCTGCTAGAATTCTATTACCTTTTTCATTTCGCCATAAAGGACATGATGTTAACAGAGGATTTTGAGAAGTACGTTTACCAAGTTGCCGTCCGATTTGAATATATAAAGGTTATTCAAGTGGCCGTTTGCTTTGAGGTATCTCAGTGGTGTCGGCATTGCTTTTGCATTTCAACATTGCGACAACAAATGGTGTCTTGTGTCAACAAAGTGGCCACTTTAAGAGTGAATAAGTTACGTAAAGATGACAACAAGTGAATTCTCTTCTCGCTTTTCCAACAAACATATTTCTTAAATCCGATTTTAGAATTTCTTGTATTAACGGAACTATTTGTATCCTGCTTCCATAACAAACCTAATCTGACATTAAGATGAAATATATTTTTAAATAATTTTTAATAATTAACTTTGCTTATTTCCTTATATCAATATACGACAAATTCTGTAAAATAAATTACATGTAAAATACATTCTTTTACATGTAATTTATTTCGCAGCTCATCATCACGATTATCACAATGATGATTTTGCAACATTGCAGAAAGTTGAGAAATCAACGTGTTTAAAAAGAAAAAGGTTTATCCAACGCGAATTACAAACGAAATTTCCTGGAAGCATTCTTGTACGGGGCGTCATTTCGCTATCCGCTTGTTTCCGCTGAGCTTATCTGACTGCTGCAGATAATCTCGCATGCTATAACAGCAGTTCTCGAGCAGCTCTCTGAAAGCGTCTTCTCCCTTGCATCGCCGACTCCGGCGATCACATCTTACCAAACAACTAGATCGATCGCGGCTGGATTTACGAAGTACTCGATTGAGAAACCGTATTTGCCTCGTGATCGCAGATCCGTTTCGTACGAGACTTTCACTGATCAATTTCAGTTTCGGCCATGTTGCCATCGACTGCTCTCGAAGAGCCAACACAGTTCAAGAAGTAAAAGTAAAAGGCGAAAGTTAACCAAGTTGAAAATTCAAACCATATTCATTAAACCGATATTCATTAAACTTTGTTGCTGGTCGGGATTATTTACGGGGATTCTATAATTTATTGTGATGACTCGCTCTATAATGACGCGCTCGATAAATTAACGCGCAACGGGACGTACGTTAACAGCATGATTTTATTTACAGCCATGGTCGTAAAAACAGAGTATGACGCCCTGCAGTGCAGGTTCGTTATGAATCAGTAGCACATAATGAAACGTTAATGTAGCACAGCAGCGACCGTAATTACAAGTCGTATTATTAAAATATGTACGTTAAAAACGTGTTTGTTGCAGATTATTAAATCCTTTATATTTTTTCTACAGAAAAGAATACTCTCTCGCGCAAGAGAGAGAGAGAGAGACTGTTTTAATTAATAGTTATTGAATCGTAATCAGTGCGATTTACAAACTATGCACTATTACTACTTTAATCTCTGAGCGTTCAAATTAAGCACTCACCAAAGCGTGATGAAATTCTGCGAAGTCCATCCGTCGTAGTTCACGGATGAAATCGGTCGCCTGTAACATCTAGCATCTGGAACCTCGCGTAGTTTCGATTCATCGTTGCACTTCCCTCGTATATTGCACTTCCCTCGTCATGCATCCCTTGTCGATTGCACTTCCTTCGTCGTGCATTCCTCGTAGAGTGTACTTTACATATACGCTTGTAACGCGATATTCTCTTCTTAATGCCAAAATAATTACGCCGAAACGAATGAATTTGTACTTATGAATTTGTGCCACGAATATTAATCTACATATAAAAGCATAGCAACTCTACTTGAAAGCAAAGTAAATCGCACTGATTTTATCACTCGTTTACTTACCCCCGAACACAGGATTGGCTGCAGTTTGCTAGCAAGACCTGAAACAAAAATTATAGATAAAGATTATAAGAAGTATTAATAGTATTACTTAAAGTCTTAAATAATTTTCAAGTTAATAAAAGCAGATAACTAACAAATGACAGGAAACACTCTTAACATCTGTAACCACTGTTCACAATATAAAGTAAGTGAAAACGTACTGTGAGAAAATCAATCGGTATTGCGGAAAAGAGGCAACAATGAAATTCAATTCGACTTTATATGTCTTTTCTGAGAGTGGAAGACTTTTATTTAAACTTGAAGGAAAATAAAAGAGAGAGCATTACATTACTGGATCAAATTGCACTAGCTTTATCCACTTGAGACGATGATCGAACCAACTTATTCTTGTTTTCATTGCCAGTTATCAGTAGATCGAGCCTCGAATATGCCTTTGTCTACCAAGCTGTACTGGCAATGTCCACATTACAAAAGAGGCAGTTGTACAGCGAACTGCTTGCAATACTGTCAAGCGCACTCGCTAAACTTTGTCGAATTCTGCCAATCCTTGGGGGATTCTCAAGAAACCGATACGCTTGACCTATCTGCTCTATTAAAGAGATCGATTCCTCACCCTCTTGTCGCCGAGGAAAAGACCATATGAAGACATGGACGTTAAAGTCAGTTTAGGGAAGTTTTCCCTTCTCGCGCATTTCAATCAATACTACCTGTAAGAATTTTGGATTAAGATGACAATGTTCGAAACTGTTTTTATGCCTGGAGAGAAATGTTAAGTATAGTGACAATTTAGAACTTATGAGTAATTTATTGTTGCTAAAATAACATAAATAAGTAATATATGTAAAATAAAAAGTCGTTAATGATAGAATGATTTGTATTGTCTTGTATTCTCTTTGCGCATAACTCACAATATTTATAAAAGGTTTACTTCAACACCGTTATCGGTATATTTGATTGCTCGAGTGAAAAAACGATGAATCATGAATTCAAATACTTTATTTTAGATGTTATATATCGGATACTCGATCAAAGGACAATCCATAAGAGTCGCTCGAAAATATCTATTTTTTAATAATCTATCAGTAGTGTAACCACATTTACGCGCCACTATCACGCGCTTTTACTAGTAGAGTGCTAGTTTTTCGTAGAGATTTTTCGTGTCGTAACAGAAAAGAAGTCGGCGCTTTTTCGTGTTTATCGCGTGTGTGCACACGCTTCAATGCGCTATGACGCAGGAAAGGAATCGATACAATACAACATACATCAGAGACAAGATACAATCACTTTTTCTATATTTGCAGAAGTAACATGACTTCTTAAAATTTCAATTATCTAGTTGTCTTCAATCAAATTATCAATTATCTTTGATAATTAGCGATGAACAACAAGAGATTTAATCATGGCTAGATGATACTTTTGATGAAACTTTTGAAAAATTAATGTTAATAATTTTTATATATAGGAGTTTCCTCAGTAAGTATATTAATGGAAAACGTTATCTTTTCTATCTTATGTCATATTAATGTCGAAAGAATAATAAATTTAGAAACATTTTGCGAGACTGCTGAGACAAGTCATCAAGATCTCAAGTTTGATCAGCTTCTATATTCGATCTTTGTGTATTATATTATACAATGTGATCACTCATAGGTTAATAAGTGAGTCGATTGGCAAATCTAAATTATAAATTAATGTGAGATCCGGTAATAATGTCATTTATATAACGATAACATTATTTATAGATAGCAATCTTCTAACATGTGACCCATTAGCATTATTCAGTGTCAACCGGTCGGTTATCTCGTGTATCATGCGTGAATTGATTAGTTGGATAATATGCTCTTACCGTGTATCAGTCTTAAGGTCTCAGAGTGTGGTACGCTTCCATGAAGATGAAATTACGTGCAAACATTAATCACATGGCGACCGGTCATTTCTGCAATATGGGCATCCTGGTGATGGTACTGGTTATGAGCCCATTGTCGTCATACAAGATGGCTAATGATATCATCGGTTTTCTGGTTGACGATTAACAGTGCAAATATATCGTCGCGTGTTAAACGTGTCTCAACATAATCTGCAATCTCTATTAATTTACGTTTTTATCCTTTTAATATCAAGTTAACGATCGCTCAATGATTCATCTAAACCTATCTAGTTTTATAGGGAATTATCTATCTTTCCTATTGTCCCATTGTTAATTTAATTATACAGAATAATTGATTTCATAATAAGTTTTGCAAATTTTTTATATAATAAAAATACCAAGTACGTAGAGTTTTCCAGACGTCAAACTTTTATCGACGGCGAATGTCTCTCCAAATTGGCTGCTTATGGATTTCCCTTCCCAATCACATTATTTTACTCAATTAGCATAAATTTGCATTCTTAGACGAAGCAGATATACACTCAGAGCAGTCGAACGTCATTCATGTCAGGCGATGAGGAAATGTTTTGGAAGTTAGACAGAAAGGTCGAGCATTTTAAGAGAGAAATCTAGGAAAACTGTGCTCACAGAGTAGTGATGGAATTAATCAGATATATGATATCATTTTCGTTCAACATAAATATACTTATGCACAGCAATAACTATATAAAACATTTTAATATATAGCAATGATGTTTTAACAGAAAAGAAATTTTTGGAAAGATTACGGAACATGTTTATATCATATTCTTCGAGTTATACATGTGTGTGTGTGTGTGTGTGTGTGTGTGTGTATAGACTGATGCTAAATTGCACAAATATATAAAACTAGCATTCCCTGTCACGGCTTCGCCCGCGATATTTGTGTGTAGAACTCGAAATGTACAAAAACTTTATTATAACTTTTTCACCCGTTAGGGGTGGAATTTCGGAAAACCCTCCCTTAGTGAGCACTTACGTGATAGTAGAAATATACCTTTAAAATTTCAAGTCGATAGGTGCAGTGGTTCGGGCTGCACGTTGATGAGTCAGTGAGTGAGTGAGTGGTATTTGGCTTATATAGATATAGATTTGGTATATTGCCTAAATTCGTTAAAACAATAAATGAAAAAGTTCTAGCCCTTAAAAATTTTTTCTTTTTCCGAGGAGTTCTGAGATGTTTATTATTGTTAATTGGCATATTGCCTAGAGTTCTCGACCATTGAAAATCCTTCAGACCCAAAAATGAAAAAGTCCTAGCCTTGACAATTTTTTCTTTTTTCGGGGAGTTCTGGGACATCTATATTGTTAATTGGCATATTGCCTAGAGTTCTCGACTATTGAAAATCCTTTAAATACACAAATGAAAAAGTTCTAGCCCTTGAAAATTTTCTTTTTTCCGAGGAGTTCTGGGGTATCTATATTGTTATTTGGGATATTGCCTAGAGTTCTCGACTATTGAACATCCTTCAGACCCATAAATGAAAAAGTTCCAGACATCTTCCTATATAGATTCTCATTCATACATGTATATGGATTTATATATATATATAAATCCATATGAGAATAATCTTTAAATCACGTTAACATGCGATGTATGTTTTACTTTTACATGTAATACTATTTTTAGTAAGCCATTCAGCATTTCTAGCTTGTATAATTGTCGATGTTGTTCAAATTGTTCTCGAAACTATCGCTAGAAACGAGTCGAGACATTTCAAAATGCGCTGGAAAGTTGCGTTGAAGAAGCAAACGTGTCTCAACGAATAAACTATTTCCCGTAAACCGTAAGTACTCACTTTGCGGCGTCAAGCCGTCCGCTCGGCTTGGTTGCAACTTGTGTGTGGTTCCAGCACTCAAAAGTAATAGAATCTCCAGTTTCTCCCTGCTCAGATACAAGCGGCAACGTTCCACATTTGGTGCAGTAAACGGAAGGAATTTATTGCCACGACGCGGATGCGCTTTAATCCTTTTGCATTAAGCATAAGAAATTTAACAACATAGAGTGTAAATTGTTTTAATGGAATTACCATTGAAATTAAATATCTACATGCCATTTGAATTAAATCAACAAGCAAATTTTAAATTAATGTTTCTCGTTGTGCTTACAATTTTGTTGTAATTTTCTTGAATATTCAGATGGATTTAATGAATTTTCTAACAGATTTTATACATAAAGGATTAATAAATTAAAAAGAAGATGAACTTTGCAACAAGATCGATATTTCCTTACTTGGAAGTATACCGGCAAACAAGTAACTATACGCGCACCTTAGCTCATTCATGTAGCGGCTTGTAACCTGATAGTACGTTATTATCTCATGGAAGCTGTGCTATTGTGCGTGATGTGTATTCGCGTTGCTATCGAGTCGGAAAGAAAAAAGTAAGGATGAGATGAAGCTCGAAGAGCAACGATAAGGATGAGAAAAGCACGAGCTGTGCATTTCGTTGCGAACAGTACGTACTCCGTGTCGAAGAATTTAAAGAAAATCGTGGAGAGTGATACCAAGGAAACAAGGATTGTTTCAAGAGAAACGACGTGATTTCTCTTGGTTGCTCGTGATTTCTCCGATATTCTGCTGATTATGTGCATACTTTTTGAAGTAATATATTTGAAGTAAATAAACCTTGGTATATAATAATCTTACGATATTGTATATGTATATCATACTACTATGCGAAAGATTTGAAGGCGCGTTTCTTGGACAGTAGTAAAAGTTGAGAAAGTACGGAATATGTTCCAAGTATCGACAGTCGATGGGGACATGTGGCCTTATGAATGAAGGGGTGAATTTACCAGCGAGAAAGGTGCAAACGCGTAGGACGAGCGTACAACGGAGTGCACTGACGTGTCAAAAGTCGTACGTGAGATTGATGAGGGTCCCCCTGTGCGGTACGGTTTCTCGTCCCGAAAGTCTCACGTATCCGAGTCTTTACGATCGCAAAGCGCGAGCGGCACACGACGAGCGTTCGCTTGAAAATATGCGGTCGAGCGTGGACCAAAGTTCGAATTAGACATGAGTTTATCGACACGAGGAGGAAGTAGGCGTTTTATGCCCCGGGCTTTGCCGCGGTGACGATGGTGCTTCGTTAATTACAAACTCCTCTTCGGGATAGGAGGTCATACGCACACGAAGGAGGAGTATATCCTATAACCCTCATCGAAGTTTCCGTAGACACACTTGGGTGGTCGGGATGGCGGTGGCATGGGTTCAGCTGGGTGCGGACACCCTGTAAATTTTGCCCTAAAGCAGATTTCGTCGATTATCCAGGATGCGCTCCGGGGCGAAGTGTGGGGTGCAACAAGTTTTACCGCGCTGGCCGACAAGTGCTACCGCGGCGTGACAAATTGCGCATAGTATTTCACATTTTATCCTATGTAAGGAGTGGTATACTGGAAATGGATGACGTCATTTAACACTGTTACAGCGTGTAAATATGGTATCCTCCCTTTAATTAAAGAACAGAGAAGATGATAGAGATGTGAGAGGTGAAAATTCGTGACATCGACATATGAATCTACCTTTTTCTTGAAAATAAAAGTTTTATTTAATTACGTAATGCATGTGAGTTGCGTCTATTTAATTGAAGCGTATATTTCTAATTCAAAAGGTAGATGCACACGTAATTTATAATTCGTATTTATAAACGTACACTGAGAAAAATATCCGATTAGATATAATCGGATAATCCAATTTCATAGAACAAACGAATAATCCGATTAAATTGTATAAAAGAGAAAGAAAATGATGGGACATATTCGATGAAGGTAATCGGACATATCCATCATTTACTCAGAAAACAAAACTAACAATTGCAAAACTATTTAATCGGTTTATCCGATGAAAATTTTTCTCAGTGTATGAATTTATAATTCATAAAATTATATATACATATAGATTTTTTCATAATTCTGCAAAGTTGTAGAAATATCGTAGAAATGAAACCAAACTAATTAAATATTCTCAAAGGTTTAAAGACTTATTGTTATCGATTTATACCGTTGTTCCGTTCCATATATAGTGTGCCCTACCGGAGCCTATTTCCAAATCTAAACACGCTTGCGAATAAAGTGCTCTCCGTTGCTGTCCCGGGATAAGTCGATGGTAGCCAATATTCAAATCAGTTGGCAACCATTTCCCGATCTAATCCCAGCGCCAAGGGCTGGTACGAACGAATGCGGTGAACGCGAGATCACGAAAACGCACCTGGCAATAACCAACCGGTTGTATTGCGGGCCCGATTTATCGGTTTTGGATAACCTGGTGACATTTATCAACGCGATCTGTAAATCATACCCGTCGCACGGCTGACGTATTCGCCGATATGCAGAAAAGCGAAGAGGACCGTATTCCGATATCATTTAGCTAGTAGATTAAAGGGTTTCGACGATTTCGAATGGATTCATCTTCCATCCTCTCCACTTATCCTTACGGAGGGTGCTTTGAGTCGTCGTAAAATATCGCGCGATTTATACGAAGCAAGCGTGCTCCTGACTGCCGTGGATACGCGAAATATTCGATGCGAAATCGATGACTATTAACGCTTCGTGGGGAGGAACGTTTTTGCATTTTTTGCAAGTGCGTGCCAAAAATACCGGTTATCGATTTGCATAGATTTATTGTTAACGTGTTTAATGAATTGTTAAAAAAACCTTTTGATTCATACACGTATTAGGCACTTTCACAGTATACTCACGATACATTTACGATTATAAGTCTATTTTCTCTTAAAAATGAAATATGATAGAAAAATGGTATTTACGTATATATATATATATATATATATATATATATATTTACAAATATAATAAAAGTAATATAAATATTTAAAGATTAATTTCGCAAGTTACTATGCGTGTAATATAATATCGTTTTAAATATTATGCAGATAACATTTTGAGCTTCTTATAATAATACATATCTTTTAATATATGTATCTATTATATTAATTATTTTCTTAGTACAATTTTCTTTTAACAGTAATCCTTGTGGTACCTTTTGTATTCAAACATGTTCGCTCATTTGCAACTCGTGCGCAAAGTTACGAACTTCAGACCTTCTTCGCTGCGCGTGAAGTTTTCAAGCCAGCTGTGCTTAAATATTTATTGATTGGCGGACGCGGTTCGAAAATGAAAATTACAGAGGTGCGCAACTGCTCGAATTGCGAAAATAAGATTGCATGATAAACGACGAAAAAGGATAAATTGGATGAGAACATTTCAAGTTATTGTATTTTTGTATTGGATTTCTTCATTTCGATACACAGGATATTAATAAATTATTATTTAATCTTGCTCAATTATTTCCGTATAATATAATTCTGTAGTAGTTTAAGTAGTAATAATAATATGATGATAATGTTATGTACAACATCAGTATTATACATTGCTTTTAAAATGTCACTTATTCTGAGAAACAGTTATCGGCAATAAATATAGCTGTATCTTCATATTTTCGCTTTGTAGTTTATCTTGGCATATTTATTTTATTTGATTGCATAATGTAAAATGGAAAGTGAACGATTTAGAGACGATGAATGGGATACACAATCTTTTCTCACGAATGCATCGAGTTTCTTCCACGTGACATGCATTTATGTCACTCACTACACTGAAGAATTTATTCTCAACTTTCTACAGAAAGCCACCAACCTTACCGAAGAATAGAAACTATTTTTCGAATATTTTTCGTTGTTTGGTTAGTTGGTCATTGCACAAGTCTCAATTACATATATTTATATATTTACATATTCTGTTTTTAAATGCGAGTGTGTTAATCGATTTTTATACTGTTGTAAAACGTTATGTGTGGTAGAAACATACACGTATACGTTATCAATTACGGTTCCAACAATGTCGGTTATAGATGATATGCTTCATACGGTAACGATTTCGCTGAATTTGAGCTTAACCGAGCTGACACTGTATCTCTGGACAATGTCAAAGGGTCTTGTAACATTTTCGAACGGTACCGCCCACGCTGCAGCTGAAAAAGCGTTCCTTGTTCGTGTGTGGAAACCGAACTAACGAGAGCTTTACGGAAATATTAAGGGTTGCCGAACCCGCCATTCTCAAAGTCTGACATCTCGCATGAATCTCTGTCTCGTTTTTTTTTTCCTTTATGATGCAAACTGATCCGTTGTTTTACGGATTGACAGGATAAATTGATACGTCAGCCCGACTGCGTCTCTTCGGGCACTTGTAGCGTCCATCGATCGCTACAACTGCTTGTCGCACTTCAAAACGTTTAACCGAAACGGCAGAAGGATCAAGATACTCTATGTTTCGTAGAGATACTTAAGTCGTCAAAGCAACCGACGGGATGAATGCCGACATTTCATCCACGAGCTCCTTAGCACACTACACTCTAAAGCAGCGCGACGCGAAATTATTGATCAGAGATATTTTGATTCTCGTTACCATGCCGCTCTCTCATCTTGTCTCTCCCTGTCAGAATACCTATGAATAATTCGCAGTGACGGAAGAGAGAGAGAGAGAGAGAGTCTCTTCTCTGCCAGTTGGTAACCGAGATTAAACCGCACCGCGGTAACCGCGAAACGAATCCTCGCGAGAATCGACCTTTCAAATTGGAATGCATGCTGTCGCGTTCGATGCAAACGTAATACTCGCCGCACCCCGCGCTGCCGCTGGTAACTAAAGTACCCGATACACTGACACCGCCGACCATCGTCAAAGTGACCTCGTAAACCCAAATTAAATTCGTTAATTTTTCATTTCTTAACCATACCTTTCCCGCGTGCACGTTCGTGGCTTCAGCGCACCAGTTTAATTGATCGTTTTCCCGCATTTCATATTCCGCAGACTCCCATTCGTGCCACGAACTTTGGCTTAACGGCAGATTGATGCGTACAAACGCGATTTATATAATCGAGTCGAGAGCTATTTGAGATAATGATTTGGGATTTATTAGTTTGATGATGTAATGAGCAATTTGAAGTAGAACACATTGTAATACATGGTTTATATTTGATAGCATGTAACCAATTCTTGTAACTGATTAAATTGAACCGTTGAACAATTAATATTGTTATTCATTTCTATACGCATGTAATCTCTATTAATAATGAAAATCAGTTATATATACAAGTTATACAAATGAATATTATATGTATCAAAATCAAATGTTTGTTTCTAAACGAAAATATTCATATTTAAGAAAAGAAATTGAAGTTTACACAAAAAGCGAAGTATCGGTATTAAAACATTTATAAAAATGGAAAATTAATTTTATATTTAAAAAAGTTCTATGCATTAATATATAATTTTTAAAACCAATGTTGTGCTATTTATGAAAACATTTTTATTTAAGAGTTTAGCTTCAAGAAAGCGAATAAAACTCATATTTGTTTTATTTTTTGGGATAACTGAATATTTGAAAAAGCTTTTAGCTAAAGTAAAAGGCACATTTTTTTGGGGTATTTACGAGGATTTTATGCCGAGTCTTTAAATATTCCGCAAGCTCTGGACAACGCAAAGCTGTTACTACACAATAATCTTTGTACATCGAAGAGGTGAGATATATACGAATTTGTCACATACATATGTCGCGAGTAGCGTGCTTCAGTAAATACGGCTTACGCTTTTCTCGAGAGGTGCAGGCGTTTCCTCTCCTCCTGCGCCAACCCTATTTCTTTTACTTTTCCTTCGCCACCCCGACTCGACGCAATCTGACAAACAAATATATTTCAAACTACCTACCGTCCGCGAGAAAGCGGAACCACAGCAAGTCGAGAACGGAATGGAGGATTCGATTATACGACATAGCTGGTAGCGGGCAAGAGGAACGGAACAAAAATCGGATCGCTCACGAAATATAATAGGAAATTCTTCTATGAAGAAAACTTTATGCCGAAATACTAATTTATTTGAGAATTCAATTATATGTATAGAGAGAGAAAAAGGGAAGAAAGAGAAAGAAAGAGAGAGGAAGAAAGAAACCGCAGTCCTGATTATTTTTCTGATTATTTCTCTCTTTTCTTTCGATTTATTTTATACAATGTTGAAGACTACGTGAGACGCTTATAGATTGCTTGATCCTTAAACGGCAAACTCTTATTTTCTCACTTTACTGATATGGTGCGAACGTTCGAACTTCTTTAGATGCTTTTTAGTCGAAACCACTTAGTTACAATTTTTTCTAGAATTTGAGAACAAATGCATACTTTATTAACGATACAAAAGATTTTTGAAAGGTATTTTATATTACTATTGGTCTACTTTATGGAAAAAATTATTGACGAAAATGATAAAGTTTAGTTTGAAATTACTGCATATCAAGTGAAGAAGTAATTTAGCTTTTTGTATTTTCGTATGTCCAGTACACTGTGCATCCAATGTATACCTGATTGAAGGAATTAACAGTTTGAGAAAAGATCGTTTTATAATTCTGCGGAGGCCGCAATGGGCACATGTGTTTCCTATGGGCGTCGAACGATTCTTACTGGTACCTTTTCAGGAATCGATCCACACAAACACTCACACGAACACAACAAACGTCCCCGCGCGGCAGTAATATATCACTCTTTAAGACCTTCGCTTCGGGAGGAACCGTGAAATACGACACACCAGCAACCGCGGCGAGTGCTGCAAGAGGCATTACACGTAGCGACGTCAGGAAAATCTTGACTAGGCTCCCGAGAGAAAATATTTTACTTAGAGGATCCAAGAGAGGCGCGAGCGTATTGCGCGCATGGAATTTATCGTCCATATTATTACGCATCGGCGCATCGTATTGGACATCCGAAACATTCGCCGGATATTCATCACACACGTTCGAAAAATATTTCGCTCAAATTGGAAGTCCGTTATCTTGTCAATCCCGTTCTAAAAATCGAGCTGGGCTGAATATTAGCTACACTGTGCAATTTCGTTGTTTTCCTCGCTCAATGTTCATTCCGTGTATCGCAATAATCGTGGAATTGTTTAACGTTTAACGTAATCCTTCATCTCGCCGATGAAAAATGTACAGCTTATTGTTTGCGCTCAGTTATATAAATAAAATAGCGAGTCTCTGATATAATTGCCACTCGTGGGTGGCTCCCGTGTTCTCTTGATTATCGATCGGATTACATCGCGAAAGAATTCGCCAACTCTCAAATTTCTCACCGGAGGCGGAGGTTCGAGTCACGATTCATGCGCGCGTTTTCGTTAAGGGTGGCTCTCTGGACACTTTATACACGGCTGATACGCCCCTCGAAACCTCCCTCTTTCCTTCCGTTCTACTTTCCGCGAGAGTGCGCACGTGGATCCGCATCCCGCGGAAAACAGGCGTCGCGGCGCCCGATGCATCGTAACTAGCAGCTGTCGCTACAGCTAGGCGAGGATAATTGGCACTTTACGCGCGCGAGTGTAACTCGATCGCGCGTCTTTCACATTGCGCGACTTTAGGGTGGTATTATGCGTCTGCTAATTTCGAAAATTTACTAAACGACAGTGTTTAATTTTGATTTTTCAGAGTTTGACTCAAAGCTCCGAAATCAGGAGGGGTAACTGGAATTAAAAACATTTAATTTAATTTAAATATACATGTTGAAAATTCGATTCAATCAAATTCGAATAAAATAATCATTAAATATACAAATGATTTTCTAGTTATTTGAACAGTGCTTTTGAAAACTGTTTGTCAATTGCACATTAATCGAATAAAGCATACGATTAAAACTGATATTGAGATCGTACACAGATTTTTATTAAATGGATCCTATCACGTTTTTATAAAAAATTGTATGTTTTGATGAAGCAAGGGATATATGGAGAAGTTTAAATTTTAAATAAACTGTAAATGTGCCATTTGCGACGCGTAGTAATTACACTTCTTCATCTTCACGCTTTGTTTGCATGACAAGCAGGAAACGTAAATGTGATTTGAAGAGCGCGAACTTTTCTACTAGTACATCCTGCTTCTCCCATCCTTCGTTCTCTCCAATTCTGCAATTTTCCCATCTTTTGACTTTGCAGCCCATCCTCTTCGATGCCGTTCCATGTAAACTAACCGAGGCGCTGAAAGAACGGACGACGTGGAAGCGAGCGTTTTCCTTATTTATGGGCTTCTCGGAATTTTCCCGCGGACTTTAACGCCACCGTCACCTGTCTAATTTATGAAAAATTCCCAGGGCCGAATTTACGGAGCGTGAAGACGTAG
Organism: Ooceraea biroi; assembly: GCF_003672135.1. NCBI lineage: Eukaryota > Metazoa > Arthropoda > Insecta > Hymenoptera > Formicidae > Ooceraea > Ooceraea biroi. The sequence goes on from NC_039508.1 coordinate 14,199,618, forward strand.
ATCTCTATACGCGCAGTAAAGAGAACGATAGACACGGAGAGACGCGCCCGCGCTCTCTCCTTTATTATGATTTAATTCTAGTGCTGGTTCAACTACCGGCGGAGGTAGAATTCTCTTTGCGCTGATAAGCACTAATGTATTTGTAACATCGGTTGAATTATCTCGCATAATTCTAAGCTCACGATTAAAAAATTTAATCTGTGTCAGCATGAATAATAATTTTCGCAATTTTCACTTGAGACATGTATAACAAAAAGGATGGAAAAGTCTGTAAATCCGTGACAACAACCACATTTAGTGAATTTAAAAATATCCCTTAATCCTTCGGTAATAGCGTACCGGTTTATCGTAGAAAAATCAAATATTTGCAGTGTAATCAATTACGATAAGCAGTAATTACGGTTCTAGGTTGTGCGTGGTTTAGATATTACAGTATTTTCGTGGAATATGTGAGCAGTTATTTCTAATGTGCAAACATAATATAATTTAAAAATTAAAAAAGTCTTTAGATAACTTTAATCTTGCATTCTTTCATTATGCTTGAAGCATACATTTTTATCCAGTATTATCCATGCCTGTGAAAATACATAAGAGTTATAAACGATAAAGTCACAAATATGAAGATTTCTCGAGAAGAGTAAAATAATTTCATTTTATTGTGCTTATGTTTAATGCGCACGGAGTGTTTCATGTTTCCCGTAATTGTCATGTTTGTAGTTGCCATAATTTTTTTCCATTATCCGATTTTGTAACTCCCCTTTCGTTCCGTTTAAAAAAATTATAATTAAAAAATGTTTGTCTAGTTTAAAACATATTTAACAGAGCAGAAATTGCATTACAATTAAAATGTTTGAAATATGTTGGGAAATATTCGTGAATTACCGATTGACGAACTTTAAAAATATATTTCTTCATATAAATATTACAAATCGTACGCAGAAAATTTCATATATCTTCACAGCACATCGATTGTCGAACCACGAAGCTTCATGCATAATATTCAACCTTGCTTCACATACACAGTCTTGTCATATTACGTTTTACCTTTGATCAATCGATTTATCCAAAAGCAGCCATCGTTTCTTATAAACATGTTAACGAAAAAAATATATTTCGATACAAAAATATATAGTTTCCTCTGCTAGACGAATGCATAGAAAATATAAATACTCTGATGTTTATTATCTATACAGGGTGTTTCCTAAGTAAGTAGACAAACTTAAGGAGGATATTCCTTGGCTTATTTTAAGAAGAAAAGGTCATATAAACATATGTCCTAAACTGCTTTGTTTTCCAAAAAAAGTACATCACTGTTTTCGTTCACTTTTCGTTTATTATAGAACAGTTTGTATTATTGCAAATGAAACAAATGAAAAACAATAGTAACCAAAAAGAAAAATTATAACGAAAAAGAAAATAGTAACTAAAAAGAAAAATAATAACATCACAGTAACTGCTGAAAATGTCCACCTGCAGCCATGATACACGCCTCAACTCTCCTTTCCATTGATTGACGTACACACTCAAAAATACCTGGAGTGTTACGTATTCTTTCACATCCATCTATTATGCGATTTCTGAGATCTGTTGAAATTTGTTGACTCGTACTGCAAAAGCACGCTATCCGAAAAGTGAACGAAAACAGTGATGTACTTTTTTTGGAAAACAAAGCAGTTTAGGACATATGTTTATATGACCTTTTCTTCTTAAAATAAGCCAAGGAATATCCTCCTTAAGTTTTTCTACTTACTTAGGAAACACCCTGTATATTATGTATATTATTATACATACAACGAAAAATGTCAAATATCAGTTGATGCAAGAATATGTTTGTGACGCGAGAGGAAAAGCAGAATTATTCGCACAGTTTTGCGCGCGTGTTATATTGAAAAGCCAGCATTTTTCTGCATTTTGTACAATTTTAACTGGCAAATATCTCGAGGGTATCAAAAGATTCTTTTGAAGTTGGTTTATTTGAAAACAGTAGCCAATCATCGGTGTGTCTCGGATTAACGCGTAATGCCGAAACGAATGGAGAGCATTTTTTTCGTGTTTTTCATTCGCGAGTGCGGCAGCTCTCGGCATCGCGAGGGAGTTTAGTCGTAACGATGATTTACGTGTCTCGTTTGCTTTTTGTAATTGACATATTGAGCCAGATGGTGTGCGCTGTCAACGGTTCTGCAAACGAGGAGATTTTGCGAATAATCAACACGGTTTCCACGGAAACACGTTTTATAAAAATAACGTCTCGGAATATAACAAGCAAAACATGATAGGACCGAGCGATATTTATACGTATATTATTTTATATGTCCTCTATTTGCATCATATTTAAATAATTTATTTAATCCTACAGATAATTCGAAAGATATCATATTTAACTGATAAATCTCATGTTGTGCATAGAAGAAATATATTGCATACATTAATAACAAAAGTATAGAAAATTGAGCTTTAAAGTAAAATGGCAAATTAATAGTTTAAAATTTTTTAATTTACAATTAATTACATAATTTAAAAGCAACTACTTATGTTTATGTATATTTAGATATATATTTGTAAATCTCTTTATATCATTTTTTTAAGTATCGTTCTTTCATTTTAAGCAAGAAAATAATTAGTTTGTTTATTTAACTTATTTTTCATGTACAAATAACTTTACAAAATTTGCAGATCTTACAGTATACGTATCTCATTGTCAGAGAAATTCGGCTGCAATTCAACTCTAGTCTAACACAGCGGTATGATACGTTAAACAAGTAGCCGAACATTGATCATAAGCCTTTGAGAGAAGCAAATTCGATCAATGCATGTTGTCTATCAGAGGGACGCGTTTGTCATTGTTTCGCTGTCCGAGTAACCGTTGAGACTAAATGGAACAGTGCATCGAGCGGTTTAGATGCGCGAGATACATTTTACGAGCTTGTCTCCTCGGTCTTATTTAAAAGAAGAAACTTTGATATGCAAGCTCAAGGAAGGTTGTACCGTTATTTAACTCAAAGTATTTTTCGAAACTCCGATAAATTTCTGCAAACTTACAATACCGTTAAGAAACGAGAAAACGCGAAAGAAAATTGTTTCCTGCACTTTGGTTTAAAAGCGTTCTGAAATGAATTTTGTGAGAGTGTATCAACGGTTGTAGCATTTTAATTAAATACTCGTATAGTAGCATGAAACGAATTGTGCATATCTTTAATAAATTGTATTTAATAATATTATCGTCATTATTGTATATTGTAGATTCAGAATTTTCTTTTATTTAAAGACACATTAATAAGATAAATAATGAATAAATTTATATGGTTAAAAGAGTGGTATTAGCATCGAACTATTAATTTATAATATTATGTATTGATCAACATATACATGTAAATTAATTATATATTTAATTATAATGCACTGAACCAATGAATGCGCCGTGTACAAAATATTTTAATAGAGAAGAATACAGCCAAGCATGCTCGATAAAGTTTCCTAAACAGGTTGAGACTATAAACTCATAAAATGCATCTTTAGCATTCAAAGCTTATACTGCATTGTTCCATATAATCTACTGCATCTTTATACTTTATTATATCTGCATTCTTCGAACGTTGGCAAACATTTAAAATCGCTTGCTTATCTGTTTTTAAATGATTATCTTTTTGAATGATTATCTCGTGATTTTTAATATCGAGGTTTCTCATATATATACATGTTATTTATTGTTTCATAGTACTAATATTACTGTGATAACATTAATTAACAGCAACAATTAACTGACGATAAAAAAGAATATTTTCTTTATAATAAATAGCTTTAAAATATGTTTAAAAAATTTTCAATTGACATACACTTTAGAATTTAGAAAAATTGATTAATTATACGATATTTTAAATGTCTTCAGAGAAAATGCTGTTTTAAAAATTTTAATTTTTGTCTTTCCATATATCGACGAATTTATGCACGTTTCAGTTAGTCAATGTTTGCAATAACAAAAAAGAAGAGTTAATGCCTGTTTTATCACTTTTATATATGTAAAATGATATTTTTGAATTTTACATGTCGTGAATTTGCTTTCTCTCTCTCTCTCACATACATTTTATAAAGAGAAAGAAAGAAGAGGAAAGAAAAAAGGAGAAATAACCATGTGTTTTAAGCGACCGGGTGAATAAAATTAAACTCATGCACATCGACCAGACGTCTCTTCGCGTATTCTTAGATTGTTCTTGCACGTTATGCTCTGATACACATGGCCCCTACACTCAATGTTATTAACACTGCTCCTTATCACTCCACTACGCCATGTTACGTTTAGAAATAAAAACTATTCTTACATTTTCATGTTGTTCATCGTTAATTTTTAGTATAATTTATAAAAGGCCGATTTTTTTATTTGACAAAGAGAAAATTATATGTTAAGATTAGAATCTATGAACAAAGAAGCATATTAAATAAAATAATAGAATAAAGCTTGAAAAGAACGAGAAAAAGCAATTAAGAATGAATTCCGCTTTAGAACGATTATTCTCCAATTTTTTCTCGTTGACTATAAAAATAATAAAAGGCAAACTGTGAATTTGATCGTATATTCCCTATGTTACAAGAGAAATTTACGTATCGACAGAATCCACAACACAATCCAACATAGGGTAATTGGGCTGTACGCCAGTGTCGTTTACCTGCCGCACGATCGCGTTAACCGCAAATTGCTTTCGTATTTAATGCTTTTCTCTGTATGCGACTATAGCCCCGAGATTCAGAATGTACCATGCAAATTACACATCCTGAGGCACACATGCAATAATAAAAATGAAGATGGATAAACTCTAGTTGATGATCTTCAAATTGTGGTTTCGAAAAATTTATCTTGCATGCACGACAGTTTGTGTTAATGCTACTTTCTGAGCTGCATTATTGTAGATTCAAATGCTCTCAATCAGTATTAAGATCGCAAAGAATCGATATGCTTGTATCAGTTTGATTCATTTTCTGCGAGTAAGAATTAGAGTGATTAAATATAAAAATTACATAATAAATTACGATTTTATTGCAGCATAATTATATTATATATGATAATTTCTTTGGCGATTCGTGATTCTGGACACATTACAAGGGCTAAACATATAAACGGTGGAACCTGTGTACAAATCTTCGCGCGCGTGACGCTGCGCGATCCACCATGACCACTTTAACAAAGCGATGCTTTGATTTTCGGATACTAATGATACTAACAAGCTCTCACAAAGTAATTGAATTTACTTACCACACGCGATCGTATCGCCGCCAATGCCTCCTCTGGGACTGCAGACGTTTACAGAGCTGATCGTAGAAGTCGCTAGCTGCAGTCATGCATTTCAATTATCACTGGTTCATTTATCAATTAACCCTGGCTTCCCATACTTTAAATTTTCACGGGCTTTCCACACTGGGGTACAGGCTATCCTAACATTTAGTTAAAAATATAAGAAAAAATCAACTGATTTTAAGTCACTTTTTTCCAAAAAGTAAGAGAAAGTAGTTTGTAAAATATTCGCTTGCGAAAAAAGGTTACATTCGAAAATCGTGAGTTACTTTATTTTACTTGGGGCTTCAGGCACCCCTGCGTGAGAAGCTAGGGTTAATCGTAACACTATACATTTTCCACGATCATTACACACGTAACGCGTTTAGGACGAGTGACGCGAATTGATAATGCAAAGCAAGGTTATCGCGCGACACCACTTGCATTCGTTCCACTGCGCGACGAGACGTGATAAATTTCAAATGCACAGCAGTTCGCGCTGCTGCGCGATGTTTCGCGGCAACTTCACGCTGCAGAACATAACCGATTGTGAGTATCTAGTGCAAAAATAGCGAGTTACGACCACGTATCTCAATTAACCGAGTCTCCACACTGGTACCTTGTTTAATTGCGTATTTCCGATATCCGTTTCTGAATGGAAGTCATTCTCGACTCAAAAACTACGTTAAAAATCAGGCGCGAGTCTCGTTGAGGTTCCGAACTGATTGCGACGCATTGTAAACCTAAAGCGCAACTACACTAGTCAAATAAATAAGCGAACGTTCAGTTTGCAACAACCGAGGTCAATAGTAAAATTAGATTCCGGACAATGATATGTTTATATTATATCATAAATACCTGTGAGAGAGAGATTGTTGAATTATTTGTTTAGAAAAAGCGAGTCGGTAGCAAGTCGATATTCGTCACGACCTTCTAGAGGGAGGGAACTTTGAATATCGTTAAATAAAAAATAAACCAACGGCAAAAGAGTCGTGTATACCAAACGTACAAAAAAACGCATGCTTTAAATCCGCGAATTCAATTATATATCCATGATTGTATATCCGGAAAAACCCAGAGAGAACTTCCGATTGTATATCAAAGCTCAATAAGGCCAATTTTACATCCATACCGGAACAATTGTGGCGGAAATAATAATTTGTTTATTTAACGAATAAAAGAGAGAAAAGAGAGAAGCCTCTAGCGAGAAGCTATCGCAATCGCGGTCATCAAAAACTTTTTCGTGCGCGAATGTGAGTAACGCGTAGAGTTATTCCATAGTTGTTACATTGTTTCTATATTCTTGATTAATATTCTTGCCTGCTGTAATACTTGCATTTTAATTATTCTACATATGTGCATTTTATTCATAATTGATGGATTGTACATATAATCTCTGACTTGAAATTGTATAATAAATTAACAAACTAAAGCTAAATTTAATCATATTTGCATAACTAATAATTTGCTTTTGTTTATGATAATCTCATGCTATTATATCGCACAGCAATCGTGTTTTGACGAGATTTTCAGTATGAAATAACAGATACAATAAAATTCCAACTCTTTATCCGCAGTCGATTCGGCATTGTTACTCAGGATCGCTTTACGTATGCGAGTCTCGGAATTCCACTTAGGTTATTTTACATGGTTTTCTATTTTTTCTCGCTCTCGAGCGTAGTCACGTGTATGTATACATTTGTTTTTGATACTTGTGAGTATACGAGGCACGCGAGGGTCAAACTCGTCTCAGATGTTTCGGAAATTCGACCAGAATATCTAAACCCCGACCTAACCCCCGAACGGCCGAGAGAGAACGAGCGGACGCGCGAGATTCGGACGCGAGAGCGCATGAGCCGACCGGTCGTGACGTCGCGCGACGCGCAGCCCCGCTTTCAAAAGTGCCAGCTCTCCGTTAGTCGCGCGCCGAGCTTCGAGCGATGCGTTCGTCTCGTGTCCCTCGCACCCCTGTGCGTAACCGCGTCCAAATACTCTGACAGAACCCGCCGTATTCAGTATTCCCGTGCACAGAGGAGCGACACCAATCTCCGTAAAACTGTACGCATCGCGTGTGGTCGTCCCGGAAGTTTCGTGCTAGAGGAAATCCGAGCGATCGCGCGAATACGGAACGGTGCGAAGTTGGCCGCCGGTGAATCTAGCGCTACCGCGACGAACGACGCGGCAAAGCGGCGCCAATTTACGGAGCATTCAGTGCTGGACGCAGCGAACAATTGCGTCGCGATTGCATCCCGCGGTATCGCATCCCGCTGATTTTAACAACTTCGAGGCAATGGCTAGCGCCTACGCTCCACGGACTGCGCCCCGCAAGGCGGATCGAAGTGAGACATTACGTCACGCGGTTTGACAATCGAGTGGCGTCGACGGCGTCAGCGGTGGCGGCGGCGGTTTCGAGAGGGATCAGTTTTGGAGCTCGGTAAGTCGCGCGGGTACGTAGATCGGATTTGCCGGATGTGCGAGGGTATGGCGCATCGCGAGACGCACCGGCGCTATCGAGCTTGAGCGAAACGGTTCGGTCGGAATGATCGATTCGAGTTCGATGACTCTGCGGCGGGTGACTCGTTGTCGTTGAATGGCTACGGAGGTGTCTTGACCGTGGAATCGGTGATCGAAGTGCGAGTGCTGTGGCGTATCAGTGTGGCATCGGTGTAAGGCTTGACTGATCAGTGTGACGATGATCTTGGTCAGTGCAGCGGTCAGGAGGCGAGTGACGATGATCGTGCTGGCGGTATCGCTGCTGCTTCTTCGGCCTCATCGGGCAGCGGCCTCCGACAATTTGGGTGAGTGATCTTTCACCTTCATGTACCTTTAACTCGGAGTTGAGAGAACTCCGTTGCAGTTTCGATGCATTTCAATGCTGAATTTCGATACTACAGACGTGCAGGCGATTGTTCGATTCGTAACAAGCGCGAACGTCCGATTCAGCGAAATTATGCGAGACCGGGGCTCCAGCCTTTGTCTCGCATAGCGATGCTGTAACTTATGATTTTCTCACGTTCAACTGCGAGAGATATTCTGCGTGAAACTGCACGAAGCTGCAAATAATGTAATTTTTACGATAGAAGACCGTTCGAAGCGCGAGAGAAGATAAAAGACATTTTCTGAGCGCAGCGGAATTTTTTATCTTTAAAGACACTGACACGTACGTGTACGTTTAGTTTTCTGAAATTAAAATACGTACATTATCGTAAAGCACCAATAGCCATCACAATAATACAAACGGATGAACAGATCAAAAAATGTAAAAAAATATAAAATGAATAGTTACGAAACAAAAAATTAAATCATTCTTTTTCTTTAAAAAAAATTGTCCCTGAAGAAGTTAACGCATGTGAATTTCAATAAAATAAATATGTTGTACTAAGGAAACTTACTTTGGAAGCAACATATTAGGTTTTTTAATAACCGCTTTACCATCTAACAAGTTGGATAAAAGCGAACAAGCGCGGAAATGCAACATGGACCATTTTTTTCAAAAATGTTATCTGGCATGATGAAGTTGGGTTTGAAATTGAATCCTGTCGTTACCTATTCTAGCTAAAGGCAAGAGATGCCAAGCGGTAACTCCATGTGCATGTAATTAAGAGATTAGAGAGCAAATTGAGGGAATTGCCGCTCGGGGGATGTCGCATGTCGCTTCGCGTTTAGTGCCGTCTTTCGCGATGCCTAAGGCGTCGCGCGTAGTCCTGCAATAATTAATATTATCAGTCTTAATAACGTTAAAGTCGATATCTCGTCTCGCGGCATCGAAGCGCGGGATCTATTCTCGTTTTGATTTATGTGGTGAATTCAGGGCCCAATGCACCATAAATCGAGGATCATTGTGACGTGCGAATTAGTTGCGACCCAGCCGCGCGTATAATTTATCTAACACGTAAAATCGTTTACATATAGATAACGGTTGTCAAGCGCGTTTTATGTCCACGTGCGCGTGCGCTCTGATTTGCGATTAAACGAATATATCGTGGGATATATGGGATTTGTAAGAACCACTCGGTTATATCCGGTTACCGCCACTACAATTTACGAGGGCTCGTACATCGTGACTGTCGATTTGTTAGAGAATTAGCGTATTGGTTAGTAATTAATGCTGGGGAAAGAATCGACTTCCCAAACACACGTATTTAGCGCGACATTTTCGAAAGTTTCAAAGTAATTTTGCAGAGTTACGTATAATGAGAAATTAATATGCAAAATGGGAACTGTTGCAAAGCTTTGAGTCTAGTCACAAATTTAGTTAAAATCTAGTTCTAACAAATCGCTGGAACATGACAATGTTAAATTCATTGATTTAAATCAATTCTTGGTTTTTATTTTCAATTTTGGGGCTAGCTGAAACGATTTGTGCACGAATTTGGTATAAAAGTAATTTAAAATTATCACTAGCATTACATAAAAATATATTACCATTGTAATCTTCAATTCGGTGATATATGAACATTTTTGATACATGATTCACCTCTTATGATCTCTCATGTCGCGCTAATGCACCCGGATCGCGTTTCGACAGATACGATAAAACTCTGAAAATGCTCGGCACGTTATGTCAAATACTAGATGACGTCGATCGTTCGGCGACGTGCGATCATAAAATTGGGGAAACCCGTCATGTAGGTGCTAACGTGTGCGAAAAGAAGGAGAAGCAGAAGAGCAAGATGAATAAAGGAAGGAAAAGAATAGACAGTGCATTTGCGCGGGACGACGAATAGCCGCGGGAAGAAAGCGCGTAATTACTCTCGTAAATCTATCGGATATTTTCGAAGGAAGGAAAGAGATCGGGTGTGTTCCGTCGATGGCACTTTGTCGATAGTCCGCAGTCGTTTTGTCCTGCTCGTAAATCCTTATTATAATTGGCGCATATTACGGCAGAACGGTCAAAAATCGAGATCGACAGCGACCGTCATTGCGGCCTTAGTAGTTTGAAAAGTTGCCGTCATCTCTATAAATTCCTCGAAACGATGGATGTCCGCGGGTTTACGTATGGTTGAAGTTTTATAGATCCTGATAAAAAATGCAAAAAAGCCAAAGAAACTCGATAAAAGAGAGATGTCAGGTAATGTGAGGACATTTTGTTATTTTTGACATGTTTAAAATATTATAATGTTACGTTCTGTAAAAAGAGTTACCTGAGCAGATATATGTTTTGCGCGGAATAGACTCAGCTCGCATTTCAGAAATTATTCGGATTATCTTACGCGTCATGTCGGGTAACGTTATGGCGCTTGGATTGAGGATAAATGTTCATCATATAACTGACACAAGATTTGCACTCGGGCAATGCGTTATATACATAACTTAATCTTGATTATCTTGTTCGGATATCTTTGCCGTCTTACGCGATAGATTGTACAAAATCTGTACGAAATGAGGTCACGAACTGCAGGGGGAATGCGCACCTATCTGCAATTCGCCGGGAACAATTCTTCCATGGCCATAATTCAGCGCTGCCAGCGAAAAAAACGGACAAGTCGTAATTCTCACTCTTTCGTGAAATAGATTCGAATATTCGAAAATTAATGCAAGATATTTTATATTCGCAACAGTCGCCGCGATGAAATACGAGCCAGCTAGTCTGTGCACTGTGCACTGAAAGCTGTGCGAATGCAATTTTGACAAAATCTCTGAATTTCCTTTCTATCTCATTTTAATATTTCTATATGCTCTGCACTATATAAGATGCATTATGATAGATATAAAAGTTTCATGAATTGATAACGTAGTGATTTACAAGTAATGTTAAATATTCTTTGCAGCATAAAGTTAGGTTTCTTGTTACAGCTTCTTGTTACGTAGAAGCAATTTGCTCTAAATTCACCGATTTTGCAGTCAGTCATATCAATTTACGTAGTTATTGTAGTAGTGCTTATACGAAGTAAAACAATAGCTCGCATTGGTAATTAACCACCGCATCCGAGCAATTTCGAGAGTCAAATACAATTAAAGGTTTTTCAGCCTCCATTTTCATCACTATCGGTATTTCGATTGTCTCTTTAGGTGGTCCGGTTTTGGTCGAGTTGCTGGCGTAGATTCATTCCACGATCTTCAATGATTCCTTTTTTATTTGTTTTATAAATGATTTAAAATTGTATTATTCGGAGGACTTGAGAGAATTTCTTATACGACATGTCTTTTAAATAATTCGCAAGTCTCACACACATCTCATATTATAAATTTTTTTAGTATTATTCACCACATTGCTATGTATCGTACCATTTTTCATTTTAATAACGAGTATGTTTGCCAGTATATATATCACGGCCGGTGTCATGATTGATGCGACAAACGTATTCTTGTCGTGTTACGGATTCTTTCCCTATCGACACCGTCTTACTCACCCTCTCACATTCAATCTCGCACATTCTTTTCGGGATAAAAGTTTCGACGGGAGAGCACTTCGTTTTCAAGCTTTCCCATTTCCGTTTTCGCTCCCGCCTTACGGTCGCCGCAACAGAACGCCTATTTCTCGACTCTCGATTCAGCAAGTCGCATAGAGTACGTAGCTTGCTCGGCTATGGTTTAGTAGCGGTCTATACTTGGCGGAAGTGCATTTACCTATTGTTCGGCTGGCTCGTCTTTCTTTCCGAGTTGAAAGCGTGCCCAATCTACATATCTGGCCTCATGTAAATTTCCCGTGTTGCACGTTACCGTTCGCTGCTTCGGTTCTGTTATTTGTAATGCTGAAACTGCTCTCTATAACGTCAGTAGTTACGATTTTGAGCGACATGAAGCAGCTCGCTACGAAATTGCATTTTTGACTGTTTTTATTTGATGGCGACCCTTCTGCGTGCAAGAGCGCGCATTACTTTTCAAACGAGCTTCGTGAATTACCGATATGTACGCTTGGTTTCTTCGTTACTCTTATAAGGATGCGCTTAATTTACATATGTATCCACTCAAACGTAAAATTCTTACTGCCTTTTCATACTGATTCACTGTACATGATCTACCGCACGTATGGTTACCTCTTTCATTCGAATGTCCCGTTTTTCTCTTTCAAAATTCTCGAGAACAAATAGAAAGATCCAAAGTTGGTTGCTTTGAAATTGTGATCTTGGCTGGTAAGAAAAGTTGCAGCTGCATGTTTTAAACATTAGAATGCGGAAGGTCAAAGTTTGTCATACTACGAGTGTCGTATGACGAAGTCGTGATAACTAGATTCACGATTTTGTGATGATCCGGATTCACTCTGCCATACTAAAACAATGATGGAACAGATTTTTATTTTCGTTTTGCTTGTATTTGATAAATCATCGTTGACTGAGACAATCAATGCAGCTTTTCGAAATGCGTGCATGCGCGAGACGTTAGTCTTAGCGGATCGATCAGTTACGCTCATGTCACATAGACGAATTAGCATAATCTCGGTCGAGCGGAATTTATAGTGAAATAACTATAAATGAACGGTAATTACATGCATTTATACAGCGTATTTAGCGACACGTAGGAATATTTACGATACATGGACATAATCCGCGATGTATGTAATTAATGCGGAATTATACAGGCCGCGGCGACCGCGCGGGTCATCTCTTGTCGCGTTTATCCCTTACGATTGATGAGGTGGTTCGTAATATGCGGATAACTTTGCGAATTGAGCGTGTATCGAGTCTATCTGCGAGATAATTATTAGTTGGTAATTTGCGATCGCATTACCATCTGTCTAAGCTTTCGTATACGGCCGTGCAGTGAACTTGAATAATTTGTTAATAATACATTATATATATACGTATAAGCACGTTATTAAACACGCATAAGTAAGCGCACAGTATTCTCGTTAATGGAATTTGATGAATTGTGTCCGCCCTATTCAAATTTTATCGCGTAGGTAATCCATTAACGAGAAACCATGATTTCTACGAAATGCTCTCCAAGTGTCTTTATTAATATTTGTTTCATGGATATTATTTTCGTTAATTTTATACAATATTGTTTTCGTTTATAAATCCAAATGTATTTTTTATATTTGACAAAAATCAATTCACAGTTAGTTTGGTATTTATCATGGAACACGAAATTGAGTTTCCCATATGCAAATCTGAAATGAAATATACATATAATCAACTAGACATAACATTGCAAATATAAATAATGTTACGAAAACATGTTTTAACGGAATCTTTCGTTCGTAAGTTGTGGATCGCGGTTAATTGAAGAAGTTGATACGGACATGCGGCTTTTTCGGGCGTCCAAATTTCGTAACTTTTGTTTAATAGCTCAACTCAGTGACGCTACAGCGAGTTCCTCAATTAGAACTTCCAACTTAGAGGAAGCTAAAAAGATTACGGGGTTTACGGTATTTTGACTGAAACTCTTTACTTTAGTTGTAGAGAATTCAGCATGACACTAGACTGATATTTTGTTTTGTCGGCATAAACACTGTATCTATAATTACTTAAATAAAAGCACTATTACGGTAGTAAATTTTATTATTTATAAAGTTAAACAATTGTATTATTACGTTACGAGCTATTGTATGCTACGTTTTCTATTGTTTGTTGCACATTGCTATGCATTACTTTGTAAATTCAAATAATATGATTGTGTAACACGCCGCGAAACTGATCGCATTAAATCCGCCATACAGATTTAAAAGCTGCATTATCGCGCTTAATGCACATTTGTTACACGACAATGGCAGAAATTGAAAGCTGAAGCTGGCGGAATATCCTTTTGCAGGACAAATTAACCAATACCAGTCGCTTTATAAATCGGAGCGCACTTGATAACCGCGTATCGCTATTTCGTGTCCATTTTACCGTAAGCTATTTGTAAATTTATTGCAGCTATAGATCTGAGCAAGCTTTTCACACAGATGTATCACGCGCTACTACCATTTAGCGTCACTACATCGTATCTGATTAACCAGATTTTTGTTTTAATGGTCGCACAAATCAAAGATCAGCAATTATGGTGATAAAAAGTACAATTTTCAAAATAAAAAATCCATATGACGTGAAATTTTACTATGTAGGTCATATGAATTAACTTTTATTGACTGAGCCATAGTAATCTCTTCGTCAGTCATCAATATATTATATCGGAAATTTCCACGTTCGCGATATTACAAAATATAATATTTTATACGTTATTAGAGCGCGAGATTTTCATACTTTCATTGGCGTTAATACTTTAATAATATTATAAAAGAGTATAATGATACCTAAAAATAAAAAAATACCTAAAGTAAAAATTCCATAACTATACATTGCGAAATGTTAATACAAATGAGGAAGATATTTAATATTACTGTTTTACATTTTATTTAAATACTTGTTCCATAGAATATTATTCTGTTACATGGATTAGCCATACGTAATATTGCCATTTTCACGAGAACATTAGGAAGAGTTTGCACAAAGAATTAAGTGCAGCATGCGGGCGGAAATCGGGGCAGTAACGTTCCGAAAACTGGAAAGAACAGAATGGTGCAATGTTGCCGCCGGTGTAGCGCTGAATCACGGCTGCATCTGCCGTATATTAGTTTCCATTTCAGTTTCCAGTCCTAGAACTCTCGAATTTTCCTCTTTCGTCTCGTGCATACGCCCTGCGTTTCCCGTTACACGCAGAGGTTGTTCTGTGGCATCATTACGTAACTGCTTGAAAAAAATATCCTACGCCACAACTGCTTAATTAGAGATACTAGTGGTCTAATTATGCCTGGGAAAGGTCTGCGGAGTAGGTAGTTTCGTGCATGTAGCTTTGCGCAGAATTTCATCTGGTGGTTTTGCCAGTCGGCATCAACCAACGGCAATTTATTTTTGGGTGCATCTCACAGGAATGTAGCAATATGCGTTCTACCATTGCGGCGTGAATAAAATTGACACGAACGTTTAGCATAAATAGTGTTTCAACTCATTAGACAAGCGGTAATTAGCTAAAAAATTACCCACTTATCAAATTAAATATTTGTTTTATATATTCTGGAATTTGTATTAATATTTGTATTAATTTTTTGAATTAAAAGTTGTTTCTTAGATTCAATTTCCAAAACTGTCATAAAAAAAGAGATAAAGAGAACGATTTTCTTTTCTCCATTTGGAAATTGTGTCAACGACTTCGCGTGTACTTTCCACAGCAGTTTATACATGTAATTAGTACATATACGCGTTGGAGCACGTACGCACGATCTGTCAGATATGGCAATCTTCGAGAAACTTCAGGTATCTTCAAGGATAAGTCTCTAAGGGCTACTATCGTTGCTTCTGAATGCCTTTAATAGCCAACATTGCGACGATTTTGCCGCGAATAGTCCATATAGTAACATTTTCTTGAAAAGAAAGTAAGTATCGAGAGTATTATTAAGAATTATCGCACAAGGGATGTTCTTGCAATATTATAACACGTGAGAAGAAACGCAGACGTAAGAAAAGCAGATCTTACTGCTTTTCTTACTTACCTGAAATACATTTAAGTTGAATATCTGATATTAATTTGTCGAAAATTGTTTAACTTTTGCAGTGCTGCACATTTACGTAATTAAAACTGAGCTTGCAAAGAGTTATAATTTGTATAAGAGTTACGTAATGAATTGTTGAACTTCATAAAAAGTAGTCTAAAACTTTTGCACAATTTCGTAATCAAGTACGTTCTAGGTTTTCAATCGCGATGGTGAAAGTAAAATTATAAGTCCGACCTTTGACTTTGCGAGTTTCTGGCAAAGAATAACTTACGTATTTTATTCCATGATGTCAGGTAGAATTCAATAATACATATCGCGACCTGAATCTGTATAGGAAAATGATTGAAATGTCAACGTACTTTCAACTCAACGAAACTAAAATTATAATACGAAACAATTGTATTTTAGGAAATCGGTCCATTATATCATTATATCAAACTTTCTGATAAAAAATGTAATCTCTCGCTATCTCGGAATGTACGATCGAAACATTTTACAGTAGCTTTTGTGAGAGTCTTATGTATTGTGAAATATTATTCTGTATTGTAAAAATGCAACTGGATGAAAACATACCGTTATTTTCGCCAATTATTAATTTCTATATTTTTTTTTATTCATCAATTTTTGTTTGTCATGATTGGCTGAGTTACGTGAGTTTTCATTTAATTTTAAATAGTTGTTGTAAAAACAATAAATGAAGTGCAAGGTACTTTGATTGACATTTTTTGTTCAGAAAGAATAATTTTATATACATGATTTTTATTATTTCATAAATTATTCTTCATATTTCACGTTTCGATGTGTGTATGTATTTGTGTGAGGAAATTCTATCAGAATAAAATATAGAATAAAATTATGATTTGCTTTATTACTATAAATTTTTATTCGCTTATATACGTAGTTTTGCTCGGAATGTAAATAGAGCAACTATAAATAATAAAAATCAGTAACGAGATTGGATGATATCAGTTAAGTGATAAATAAAATGAAATAGAAAGATAGTATGGATCTATGGAGAAAGGTACTGTGGTTAGCATTGATTAATTAGTTCATGTTATTTTCGTTGCGGGTTTTTATCGAGTAAAATTTTTCGAGCGAAAGTACACAATATTGCTATATTGTATAGATAGCATTCAGCTCATTGACCGATACTTATTTGGATTTCATGCTTTACTAGATGAAAGAATATACAATAGCTTTTTTCACCGGCAATGAATCTTAATCTTTCTATTTTTATTTCTATCTATAAATAATGTTTCGTGTTTCTTTAACAGACGTATTACTTTAACAGATATTCGGCGAATATGCAGCCTTTAATAAATAATAAATAATATTTTAAAATATATTTTCAATAACTCTGTGAAAGCGTTATTATAGTTGGCGAATATACATTGGTAGGTATTGCGAAAGTGCAACTGGATAAAAACATTTCATACTATTATTTTCGCCAATTATTATTTTCTATTATTTTTTTTATTTATTAATTCTGTTTTATCATAACTAGCTGAAATGTATGCTACATTCTCATATAGATTTTATACTTTGTTATAATAACGAAAATTGAAATCTCTTATTAAAACAAGTAATTAATGCTTCTTTTTGGTACATATCTCATATATCTCATAACATAACATATCTCGTATAACATGTATTCTGTATGTTACGTGTATATTTAAGTTTAATTTAATTATGAGGAAGTGCTTTTTGATAATAACATTCAAGACTTAAAAGCAATTTCGATTTAATAATCGTTCGTTTCCATATGATTCTTTATCAGCTACAATAACATAATCATTAGCAATATACAAATATCTGCAATCACGAAACAGAAAGCATTCAGAATTCAGAAATAATAATAATAATTACGAATAAATATTCAATATATCTTTCACGAACGCTTTATAATAGATTTCGATAAAAAATACCTGTTAAAATATTATGAACGTTTCTTTTCTTATTCGGCATTAAATTCGATGCTTAAGTATGAGCACAAATTTATATAAATAATACCAATTTTCTCTTTAACAATTTTATCTTGATCTTGTTTAGCTTATCAGCATTTTAACCTTTAAGTTTCTCTCCTTTTAAACGCGGAATAGAGACTGTCTAGGATGATGAAGTCTAAGATCATAAAATAGCGTTTCAGCAGTTATCCTCGGGATAAGGATTTCTACGAAAGTAATTCGACGTAGCTCTAGCTCACTCGTAATCCGTGAATAATGAGCCTCGCACTCTGGATTCTTAATCCCGTATTGTGCGTCTTTGCGGATCGCGTAGGATCATCTCATTTGAGTATCGTGCTGGGTTATGTGCATATACACAGTGATCCTCATGAAAATACGGGGGCATGGACACGCTTTCCTCGCTCCTGTAAAAGTATTGCATATTTATGTTTCCGCAAGCTATTTTCTCACATGAAGCTGAAAGTTTCCATGGAACAAGTAGGATTAAACTTCTGTCTTTCAATTTCAATTTCAATACAAATAGCATCTCTTCAAGATTGCTTTTAAATGTGTATTCTCTTTATTCTTACTACTCCGGATTACATTACGCCTTTAATTATACTTATGGATTTGATGATGTGATTAGAAGACATATTTCGTTTCTGAAACATCGAAAGAGCGTTTCCATTCGCAAATCGGATTCGCTTTAATATTGCTTCCACAGTTAATCCAGAAGTAGCAAACTTTATCTCGGGGGCAACGCTTCTTAATCCTCGCATTATCCTGCGTGTCTAAGGGTCAGGCAGCCACGTCCTTTCAAGCTCTTATCCTTCCTGCTCGAGGAGGGAGGCGGAGCATTTCATAAATCCTGGCGCGAAAGATAAGTGGGCCCTGAATGTCTCTCGTCTTGCTTCCTTGGCAGCGGTTCATGACCCACCAAAATCTTCCCGACATTTCGGTGCGATAAACGCAGTGGGCTACGTTCCCAAGTCGTTCCAGTTTAAAATTAAAATCTTGATTAGATCGGGTACTGTTTCGCGCGTGGAGCACGATACTAGCTCAGCACAGTCTCCTGTTGCTGAGAAACGATCTGGTGAACCCGTACCACCTTATTAACTCGCCTTTTTTAATACTTATTAGGTAAAATACATCTCTCCTTGATAGTTGTGCATTTCAGCACATAGGTATATAAAATCATGTATGTAACAGCTATTTTTACTTGAAAAAAATTATATCAATCTCTGTATGCGTTTCCTTGCGTACAAATATTGCAAAATAATATGGTATTTGACGAAAGATTTTTAAAACAGTCATTTCTGCTTGATTACAATTTTATATCAAGTGTCCTTATATGCGCGTCGATATTAGATTTACTCACACTCTTCTTCTTGTGATGTAAGATGAAACTTATTTAGATTCTCGAGGCAAAGGGGGAAAAACGAGCACATCGCAGGGAAGTGAATAGGCTAAACTTTTATAGCTTTTCGCGATAAATAAGATGTGACGCGTGACCGATAGAGCGGAAGCAACCGCGCGACAATGGCGGGTGATGCACGCAGGAAGAATCAGGCCCTACTAAGTAAACCGACCGGTAGAGTACCGGTTCACAACTGCCTGGACGATATGAAGCCATAAACGCGATAAAGAGCCGGATGTGCTTCGATCATACATTCGGTGGAGCTGAAACACGAAGCGCCGACGTAATCATAGGCATCGATCCGGTTTCTCGAGTACCGTAAAGTTACCGAGTATCTCTGGCGCCTCGACACTCGCCACCCTCGAGGCCCTGTAAACGTTCAGCCTGCAATTTGCGAGACATTCGTCGTTATCTCGTTGAACGCTTTGCATACAAACGATTATCCGTGTACGCATTGCCCGGTCGTGATGAGCGTTCGACCAATTTGGGAGCTTTCAGCATCGTTTTAAGATAATAAATAATACCTTTAATAATACCTTCAACATGTGATATACATACAGGGTGAGGCACCTAAAACAGGCCACCTGAATATCTCGGCTGTTATTGGTGATAGAAAAAAATGTGTCAGACCAAACTTGCATGGTTTCGAGGGACACATAATTTGTTCTAAATAATGTTTTATTAGGTGGATGCATAGAGATCATATGAAGGTCAACTTCGTTTTTTTAAATGGTATGATATGTTTTTTTACGTATCATCTAGTAGAGCGTTTGAAGATGCGCACATTGATCTACGGGTCAAACTCATTCAAGGTCACTGAAGGTCAACTGCAAGGGAAAATAATTTACTTTATATTGCCTAGAGTTCTCTGCTATTAAAAATACTGTAAACTCAAAAATGAAAAAGTTCTAGCCGTTAGAAATTTTTCTTTTCCGAGAAGTTCTGAGTTGTTCATATCATTATTTTTTATATTGCCTAGAGTTCCCTGCTATTGAAAATACCGTAAATTCAGAAATGAAAAAGTTCTAGCCCTTAGAAATTTTTTCTTTTCCGAGAAGTTCTGAGTTGTTGATATCTATATTTTTTATATTGCCTAGAGTTCTCTACTATTGCAAATACCGTAAACTCAGAAATGAAAAAGTTCTAGCACTTAGAAATTTTAGCCTTCAGTGACTTTGAATGATTTTGACCCGTAGATCAATGTGCGCATCTTCAAACGCTCTACTAGATGGTACGTAAAAAAACATATCATACCATTTAAAAAAACGAAGTTAACCTTCATATGATCTCTATGCGTCCACCTAATAAAAAATTATTTAGAACAAATTATGTGTCCCTCGAAACCATGCAAGTTTGGTCTGACACATTTTTTTCTATCACCAATAACAGCCGAGATATTCAGGTGGCCTGTTTTAGGTGCCTCACCCTGTATATACATGTATACATATATGCGAATGATTTATAAGTATCCCGAATGGGATGACGGGGAAAAGTTGAAGAACATACCCAAGTACAGATGACGGGAATACTAACGCAAATGAGAGGAGGCCAAAGTTGGCGCAAGAGTTACAATCACAGTAAGACTTTGTTCCATAAGTAATAGTAACATTGTCGTCTTGCTCTCGTTGTTAAACAAATTTCGCAGGCCCGCGGCGTTCCGTACGTCGACGATGCTTACAACGATGCTGTACTCGTGCCGAGGCGCAACTTTAATTCCACTTACATAGCTTTGCCATGCAACGATAGACACGAAGTGCAGTCGGTGCAACGCGAGAATTATACGTACCTTGGGCTTTAATTATGTTATACGTGGCGTGTAATAGCGCGAGGCCACGTGATGCAAACGCGTTTCGTCTCGCTAAAACTCGACAACATGAATGTGCACATAGTCGAATGAATCGCGAAATTTCGCTACACGATTGTAAATACATTTATTAATGTTTTTGCATTCATTGCGTCCTACCTTGAATTCGATATTAAAGCTCATAGAATTATTTGTCCTGCTTTTCTGTTGGTTTTCATGACTTTTGCGCATGGTTTTCCTATATAACGTAATACTTTTTGCAATACACTCTCCGAGTTTTCCAGTCGAGTTTAATATTCGACATGTTCATGTCTGGCGAACATTACTTTTATTTAATTTATATTTATTTTGCCATTGAAAACACTAAAAATTTTAATTCTAGCTAATGACATGATGAATTATGTTATTGAGTATCTATATATACATATTTTATATAATTAAATGCATAAAAAGTATAAAAGCTATAATATATAATTACAAAGTTGATACTAAACTCGTCGACTATCAGATTAAACGATTAAATTATACGATATTAAATTATCAATTAAATCGAGAAATGATTAAAGAAAATGATATGTTGTATGATATAATTAAGTTATACGATGTAAAAGTTTTATTATCTCTTGTTTTTGTTTAATTGAATTTCTTAAAAGCTGATAAATGTTTGGGTCATACCGTAATGCATTTACGCGATTATTTCTATACGCATGGTTCTCACTTCGTCTGCGTTATCGGATCTCGTTCTAAGCATACGTCGCAATGCCTCGCGGTTTCGTTGGTGAAATCGGCCAAGTGCAGGTTCGCTAATCTCGTTGTAAGCCGGAAAATCGCCTCGAGGCCCACAAACCTCGAAGGATTAACACACACGGAACAAGGAAATCCCGACTACTCCAACAGAGATGATTTTACGCGAGTTCATGTTAGCGAAATACGAAAAATTTCACGATCCCGGATTTAGAGTTGAATAATAAAAATAACTTTATAGACAGATGTGCAGAGAACCGAGAGAACGTGTGTAATTCTTTCGATTGTATGTACTTTTAATAGATATGAAATAACATTCAGAAAAATGTAGGACAGAAAACGCATATATATGCATCATGACACGATTAGTAAATACCATACGTGTTGGTCAAACTTTTCTTAAACTAACATCATTTTAGCTATTTATACGAGCAAGGATGACCATGGTATCGCAAGCATCCCTGCGGCTTGGCCATCCTTGATGCGGTATGGGTCGACGGCAATATCCGCTCAACGTTGTTAAGTTGGGTCACAGACTGCCCCGATTGCAGGCATTAAAGTGCTGGTCGGGAGGTTCACGCCGCTTTACTAGATCAAATTTAAACTGATAAAGTATAGAACGCGCGGTAATATGTGGGTCCATTTACGATTTCACCGATTTCGCTTGGAACCAGTTTCTCTTCCTTATTGATAATCGATTCATAACAGATTAATAATCTATAAGAGATTTTTCACTTCTAATTTTTGCTTCACAGAGAAGATGAAAGGCGTTTTAATATAATTTCTTCTTTTAAGCCGCAATTTTCATCTATCATTTATTAATCGTTACTCAGCTTTATTTATCGGGGCAGGATTTTCAGATCATAACGTTCCTTTATAATATATACATGAAAAGCGCCCGTGCATTTAAAGTATCCTTTCATTTCGTTAACGGAGTACCGTTTTGGAATAATTTCAATGGTATTGCCATAAAAAAAAGTCTTAATGTCCGCGAGGCAAATGGAAAAGTTTACCGGTTGGCTGGATAGAGCCATCCCAGGGCAGATGGTACGGGAAGAAGTCCACCATTAGTCTTCTCGACGTTTCCATCGCGAACGACCAATCGCTTTCCCTTCTGAGAGACGCTTCGGCTCCTTTAAAGCGATCGATCCGTGTACGATGATTATTATCGTTGCCGGCATTGTTATTATCGTCACGATTATTTTTTCGTCGCTTTTCCTGGCCGAGATAATGATTGCCGCTGGGCATTCGGGTATACTCGCAATACTTGCTCACTTCGCGAGACTTAGAGAGATGCCCGGCTTAAATCGAATGTTACTCGGACGAAAACTCACCAGGGAAACTTTCGTAAGTAGGTAGTTTTCCTGAGGAATTACTTGCATAAGTCAGTCGTAATCACTATACCGTACGGTTCGCCAGAGATGTAAACGCATCTACTAACTCACCGTGATATTTCCCGTGACACAATAGCCTGCTGTTGTCCGGTGTTTTGCAATTGCAGTGTATTTTATGCTTCTAACGATTCGCAATGATTTCGCGAAAAAGAAAGGTGTAAAATTAGGCTCACACTTTTTGCATTTTGTATTTTTCTCAATTTTGCTAAGTTGTTACATAACATATTGATCTCGTATTTAATACATGTTTTGCGCGCTTTGATATTTTTCTATCGTGGCCCTGTTCCAAGTTCGTGTTTACCATTCGCTACGTAGATAGCAGGCAGATAAAAAAATTGGAGAGCGAATCTCTAAGAATACAAGCAGGTCCGCGATAAAGGCAAAGGCAGAGGGTGGAGGAGGCGAACTAGAGATGCGAGAGAAAATGGATCGGAGATAAAATAAGAATGGAATGAAAAAAATGGAGGAAGGTCGGAAGGGAAGATGAGGGCAGGACGCGAATAATACTATGCATAATGCATGCACGTGTATGCCGTACACATAAGTAATACGTTATCTGGCATTAGCGAGGTCATAATCGTAAGCCGCGATTACATTGGCGGGCATTGCATAACTCATACCTTGCCGCAGCGTGCCAAAGATTCGATCCCGCACGATCATTTCTGATCGGTATTCCTATTACGTGGAGCAAATATCCGGCGAGGAGCAATTTGCTTGTGAAATATCCAATGCAAAGTACGACGCGAATGCCTCGGGGCGGATGATTATATTTTCAATATTAATAAGCCGCGGCTTGTACCAAGTTTTATTAACCGTGGTGACCCTTTTTTACACGTTATGTACATACTTGATCGAAATTACGTTTTACATGCAATGCAGTATACACACAGCAGCATTAATGCTGTTCGGTGTTTGCCGGGATGTTTACCGGGATTCGCCGGAATATTCTGCAAGCCACGTTTTTTTTGTAAATTTGAAGTAATTGTATCGTATAATTAGTAATATAAACGAGAAAATATGCTTTTTGAATATTACGTCAAATAATTAAATCGTACAGAAAATTAGAATGCAAATGGACATTATGATGAAAATGTAATGCTTTAATTAATGTTTATCTATTGTAAAACTTTCAGTTATATATAAACTGCATCAAGCACGATATGTTGTTTTTTTTTTCAAGTAGTGTTTCGAGTAGCTTATTCATCGTGCGCACGAGTCTCATTTAGCTGTTCATTCATTCGAGTAACCAAGAACCAAAGGTTACACAGCGTGGAACGAGTCCGATGTTGCAGATCGGTAGGCGGATAAAGGGATTCGATCAGTTATCTCTGACACATGTCTATTTCCCATTTACCATCGTGCGACGGGAAATGTCATTACTTTTAGCAAACAAGTGGCCGAATTCGCGATGGGAGAGTCTCCCATCACGCTCCGAAATATTTATGGCGTGGTCTTTTATGCCGCGTGAGCGCATAAAAGAGTCTCGCTACAAAAATTACTCTGGTCGACATTACCTCTTTTTATGGTTACTATTACCGTTACTATCCTATTCCCCGATTGATCCTTAGGTCTCATGAACGTCATGTGGGTCGTATATCATAGTGCTACAATTATCCTGATTGACTCTGGATAAACTGCGTAAACTTTATCGCGTAAGATGATTTAGGTAGTTTATCACGTAGTATCCATATTTCGCTCTACTGGACAGATAGTAAATAGAACGCGTATCGGTCATACATTGACGTACGAATGAGCAGCAATCAAGTGTATTTCTCTTGCGCGACCGTCACAATTATGCAATTACATAATTATTCTACGCAAAGTAATTACGCGACAGGGATGATCGATTGTTGGCAATCGCGGAAGATCGATTCGCCGATCTGTCAATGAAAAGCGTATCGTAACACGCTCGACGTAATAGGCCATAAATCGCGCTGGATTAACCAGAATGCCAGAATTTAAACGTTGGCGCTTGGTGTCCCAGGAGGTTCACGGAACACGCGCAACAACTGTCTCTGTATACACGTGAATGTTAGCCTTCTTTGATCGATGAGGCTGCAAAGTGACATTGTTGAACAATTCCAGATGCTTCACTACACTGTGGCAACCTCGTATGCTCCTGTTACATATTTTATGGAAATGAAAATGTCAAAGCTTCATTACAATACTCAAAGGATTTTAATCCGAAATTAATCTGAAACGCAATTAAAATAGCTTCTCTTAGCTGATGATTAAATATTTCATTAGCATGTCGAAATTCATGGGTACACGTATTTCCCTCACAATTTTCTTATCTAAATTTTACTTACGTTTATTTCTCCACGAACCAAAGGGCGATGGCTTCTCCATCTTCATAACTATGATGAATAGGTACCTATACATGGGGATATATGTGCAATGGAGAAATATCAGGGTCAGCCTGAAAGACGCGTTTACGGGAGCTGCTGCTACACACCCTACGAAATTAATGCTCCTGTTTCCTCCTTTTATGCGCATTACATTAGACAAATATATTCGTGATGATAAGTTATATAATAATATAATATATATATATACATAAACTATAATAAATATAAAGACCTTTACCCATTCTAGGTAAATAATGTAACATCAGTCATATGAGAAGTTTCGCGTATGGCATCCAATATTTCAGCTGTAGCGTAAATTTCACGAAAATCAATCTTAATTGTCCTATACGACATATAGCGCAAAATTTCGTCTGCCACCTGCACCTTACATTCCCCCATATCCTTTCTCTCGCATGACCAGTATTAAATCACTTCGTCGGTCGACGACGGGCAGCATTGTGCTTCGGCATACGCATGCTGGTACACACGGCCTAATGCTCACACGCGGCACAATAGCGGTCTGTACACTGTTTAACGGATGACTTCGTCATAGGAGACGGAACGAACGTTACGAAAGTTCAACGGATGGGTATTCATGGAGAGCCGGGGGTGGACTTTTGTTTTAAGACTTTTGTCACGCGGTACCACGACGAGGTCGACAAGGGTGCCTCGTCGGCGAACTTCTCGGCTTTCAGACGCTATTGTCTTCCTGCGAGCGCGTATGGCGCGCATGCACGCTGCATTTTCACGTTTCCCGTCCACCTCATGTGTCCACGTGTAAGTTCTTAAGGAATTTACTCGACGCGCCTAGTCTGAAATTCTGTGCCAAGACATATTTGTTAAAATCCACTTTATAATGAAGGAAGTAGAGTAAGAAGAAACAGGATAAAGATTTAAGAAGGACAACGTTTATTTCTCTTGAATGTAAAAATTGTTGTTTTTATTTGAAAATTATAGAGTACATCTTGCTAGAAATATTTTAAGATTTCCTCGTCGTCAAAATAAGCTGGAAATGCAGCATAATATATTTATGCATAAGCTGCAGATACTTATTGCTTATGTTACCTAAAAAATGATGACAAAGAGTTATCGTAAATATTACGTATATATGTCTTTGCAAAATAATTCTCCGCGCGAACGACGCTCTTGATAAAAACGATAAAAACGTGATGAAAGCCTGAGGGTATACTCATAACGTTTATGTTTGAAGTATGCACGACGCTTCATCGAAACAAGGGCGCCTCTTATTTCGCAACGACATATACAACGTGAAACAAAATCGCCAGCTGGAAAAATATGAAATGTGTGTTCTATTAAAAC
The DNA here is from genome assembly GCF_003672135.1 of Ooceraea biroi. NCBI lineage: Eukaryota > Metazoa > Arthropoda > Insecta > Hymenoptera > Formicidae > Ooceraea > Ooceraea biroi. The sequence continues at coordinate 14,226,268 of NC_039508.1, forward strand.
GCGAAATGCATGACTCTATTTACAAATCGAAATATTTTATTTATAATTTAAATAACAAAATAATGTCCGTTGTATTTAAACGTGAGCTCAACAATCTTTTTTCGCAGTACCTTCGTTCTGAATAGCAGCTTGTAAATACTGCAGCAAAATTTCCATTCCTCGAAATACATACCTTGAATACCTACATTTTTACATAGTTTGAACATCTTTTTGCGTGTTTTTTCCCTCATTTTTTTATTGCAAAATGATATACGATACATTTGCATGATGGGATGTGCCTAGTGAGACACGAGCATACTTATACGCCATTATACGCGATTTACGTACGTGAGGAATAATATAAAACGGAAATCGCCATTAGCAAGGAAAAGCCCCGAACGAACATCACGTCTCTCTTGGAAAAATCCTTATGTCTACACTCCATTAGGTCGTTCTATCGACTGGGTGTGTTTACTCGAGGGATATAAACGTGGTTACTAATCGTGGACGCGCACGTAATCATCGTGTTCGCGGAGCACGTCGGAAGGAATAATAAATTAATCACTATAATCCCATCGTCATTACCCGCCATGGGTCTTCTTCTCCAGGTCTTCAATCTTCTCGTTCCGGACTTGAGTATCCTTATTACTGTGCTTACCGTTGTAGAGTTTGACGTTATTAAAAGATTGGCTATTTGGCATCGGCGTGCTTTTCTGATATTTTTTTTGGGACAGTTAGGCACTCTTGTGATTTGTTCAAAATTGCGTTGCTTCTTCGCAACAAACCGCATCGCTTGTAAAATTTTTCATTATCTGGATAATACATCATTTTGTATATATTCAGTTTCAACACTTATGTGATTTTAAGATGAGTAAGTTGATAGCCGTGAGTCTCGAGCCGCTCCGTTCGAAAAAGCGTTGACTGCTACGGCTACAGTTTCCCGGAAGAAATTTAACATGGAGGCAAGCAGGAACAGGCTGGTGCGCTAAGACAAACAACGCTACAGTTGTAACACGTTTTAAGAGGATCCGGAATCTCATTGCTTCCTTTTCACGGCTTCTTTTTCCTTTTAGTTTCTTCAGCAAATAGTTTATCTCAATGCTTTTCTACTTAACGCCAAGAAAATGTCTTTCTACCTTTAATCTAACCACTCAGTAATGTCCCATTTTAATGTTAAGAAAGAAAGATTTCGGAGCACTCTCGCTCTGCTTAAATTCTTTCCATTGTATTTCCGGTATTTTCATAATATAAATACATTTTTGGTTGAATCTATTTTGTCCTCCAGATGGATAAAGAAGAATTATTGTCTTGTAAGAATCAAAAGAGAAGAAAATATCTATATCTAACGTCATCCGATGATTTTTGTATTCCGAAAACGACGCATCCGTCGAAAAGACGCGCTTCCATCGATTGTGCGTGTTCTGCATATGCGAATGACTGGGAACGATATTTATTGTCATCGTTGCTGGCGGTCTGCGCAGTTAACACGTCGTTATCCCGACCGTCTGTCGGCTCGTTATCGTCAAAGGTTCCGTAGATGCGAATGGGAAATCGTTTACTCTGCTTCTCTCTTCGCAACTGAACCTCTTTCAAAATCTATCAATACCGCTGCTGGGAAACTACACGTTTTTTACCGGCTTTCAACATTGAATCTCACACTGTATACATGGATACACGTACTTTTTATCTTTAGTATTTTTTGAAAAAATAAAATTACCAAGATAAAGTTTAGAAATTAAAGCTAAAACTATAAAGCAAAGAAAATTAAGAAATTAATTCAACGAATGTAAAATATTCCGTCGTTGGCATTACAGTAATTTAACTTTTCAATTTTAATTATAAAATTAATTAATTAAAAGTATAAAAAGAATTGAATGTATCTAACCAAAAAGATATATACGGGGCACATTACCATTACCCATCTTATAGGTCGCGTTATAAAGATCACGTATCCCATACATTCTCTTCTTGTTCGATTTGTTTGTTCGTGGAATCCGGGGGATTCCAGTGATGAACTGCTTCGTCTCGAAGCACTCCGAAAAAAGTGATGGGACGCTGTTCCGTATGCGTTCTTACGATTCCGGGATACACGCAGGCTCACTCTTCCCAGCGGTTAAGGCCAAGAGATATAAACCTGTCTTCGGTTACCATCGTGAGGCATAACGGCCCGACAAGATTCCTACTACAGTTGGAGCAGCGTTCCCTGGGGTCTTCTTGTACTTCGCCAAGGCGAGGGAGGGTTAAAAGACGCGGGAACGAGAGATGCAACGGCCGAGAGGGACCGACAAATATAGAGAACTGTGTGGCTGACTGCATTCGCTCGCAGCTGCATAATTCAGAGCAGTACCAAGCGAAGTTCACGATAATGCACTGGTGCAACCATAGCGCGTACATACGTACGTACGTACGTAGATACGTACGAGACCGCTACCGTATGGTCGGATGCCTGAATCGAAATCCTACACTCGAGGTCCGAGGCTGTCTATCGCTGCAGGCGTTATGGTTACTGGGAGTAAATCTCCGAACAATCTCCGGTCTTAATTCTCCGATGCACGATCCCTCATGCATCGCATTACTTATGAAACGTGATGCAATCATTAGAAGATAAATGCTCTCGGTGTAAATCGACATCTATCTAAGCCGTGCAAAGTGAAACGCAATAATGAAATGTGATTGTGCATTATTCTTGAAACAAAAATGTTAATAGGATTATTGCATAATTGTATGAAAACTTTAAAATATTTGTGCAGCTATTTATGTAATTTTTCTATACGACCGACTAACGATCGGCAGACTTGTGTATTTAATAAACTGTATTTTTTACACAGTTAAGGTGAAAAATCAGCATTTTTAGCTCTTGTGCCTGAAGAAACGAATCAGTCCAGTGAAGAGAATGTATGCTGACCGCCTTTCCAATACCGGGATGTGACTTGGTACAAGTAGCATCTCCAAATATGCAAGCGTGAGCTTTTCTCACGTAACGATGCTACAAATAAAAGAAATTATGGGATCAGTGTACTTGATTGAAAATCGTGGCATATGTAATGTTACAAAGAAAACTGAAAATCGTCGAGAATGATGAAACTAATTAAGGGGTATATTCTATAAAAATGCTCTGTATCTCTATGAGTTACATAGCACTGTAGAGAAAGGGAGAAAGAGCGACGAGCGAAAAGAAGAAAGAGCTACAGAGCAAACATTTTCTGACAGAATGTAGGGCTTAATCTCTTGATTCAATGTGTAGTGAAATTAATTCAAATATAAACGCCAATTCGAATTGGATGGAAGACAAACGAATGCAATAAAAGCTATAGGTGGAGCATAGATTCTCACAAATTAAGTGCAGCATTATGGATTTCTCAAATACAAAGGAGTAGTTCACAGCATATAACTCTAATCACTTCGCTCGGTTGCATCGCTATTCGGTCGCTTTAGAGCCATTGAGAACACATAATTACCACGTAGAAACCGCGCCAATTATTTCTCAGAGCGGAAGCAGCGTCGATGGTTCTCACTATTGGCGCCAAGAAAACCGATTGCGCGGCTAAGTCACGTGCCAAGGGAACAATTACGATGCGCTGAGCGTACCTTTTATCCGCGTTGACTATACTACGACGACGCCTTAATCTCATCGCGGCGTCGTTCACCGACTCACTCTTTATCCCTCAATGTCCGCGAAACGGGACGCTGGACAAAAGGATGCGCCGACATTTTAAGTCCGAGAGTTTCCGTACGAGAAGGACCGTTTTAATTATCCGGCATAAAAGACGACGCACCTTTCATCCTAGTTTCTCTTTTCCAGAATTCTGTCTACTCATGAATAAATTTGTTTCAGTAATTAGTACTTTAATCGTCTCGGTTATAATGTCTCGGTGCGATATTAGTCATCAGCGACTCGACGCTTAATTAATGAGTTAATATTTTTAATCAATCGAAAATAAGTCATGACTTCTTTTACATTACAGAACGTTCTTCCGATCACGTACTCGTTATCATTAGCGAAAACTTTTCACGAAGCATGGAAAAGAAAATCGCATCGTTTTCATCTTCGAAATAATGACGTAGCAGATTATGAAAAGTTTCACGATAAAAGTTTCGCGAGTCGTTACTAAAGTCCTTGCTGAACGATTGTCATGGTAATTAAGCATGATGCGATGGTTTGATGTAACTTGATCAGGAACACAGTTTTCTACTACTCTATAGTTAACTATGTATGTGTATGTAACAGTTATATGTAGCTATACAGTTTATTGAAAAATTCAATTCCATTAAACATTCCATCATTTATCGAAAAATATTATTTTATAACATATAATATTATTTGAGTAAAATTATTTTTGTAATTTGTTAAATTTAATACTTTCTCTTTGAACTTTTCTATTAGAGTATAACATACATTTTGAGGAAAATTAATTTTTTAAAACTAAATTCGTAATATTCTTGTAAGAGCAATAATTATCTCAATTTCAGATATGATGAGCGGAATACATCCAATAAATCACTGCTTGTTATATCACGAAATAAATTTTGGATGTTATACTCCAATCTATGCTGCAATATTACGCGCGATCAACAACTATCCGTACTAATTATAATTGAATATTATATCTGAAATATCGTCGATAATGATTAGCTGATCACTAACCAACATTGTCAATTCGATCCCATGTTGCTTATTATAGGATAATAGATTTATTAGTGATGCAATCGAATCCTAATACATATCAAATAACGTTGCTGACTAATGCTATTAGAAATCATTTTACAATAATATTTATAATTTCATATTATGTATATAAAAATCATCTTGTAATAAGATGATTGCACATATAATATGCAAGTCTCGAAAAGCCTAAAAACTTGGATATTTCCACTAGTATTTCATTGCCAATAATAAAATAACAAAGATATCATCCATATCGCATTCGTGTAATAGCAATGTATTAATTTCACACGAAACATTATTAATTATTTCTTATAATAAAAAATATCACTTCTTATTTCTAATACAATAATAATATATAATGAAAGTAACGTACATAATAAAATAATTTTACCAGAAAAATAATTGCATGTATAGCAAAATGTAAATTGATTTACGTAGTTTTATTTTGATTACTAACTTTTTGCTATTCACTTAATATTAACGCATAGATGTTGATTATCTGCTGAGTGACGTTTTGCAATTTATCGAATCAGGCTAACAATATATGCACGTTGAAACACAATATAATGACGTGTGACGTTAAATGCGAATCTCGGTTAATTATGTTTGCCGGCGATATGTATATCGCTTGTTGTATGTCATTGCTTATTAATGAAGATTATTAACATATGGCCCATTCACATTGGAATATTGTGATTCGACCAACTGCTGTAATCTCAAAAGTAATCATATTTTTACGTTATTTTTAAAAGTAATATAAATTTTTTAAAGTAATCATATTATTATTCGGAGCGTTACGCACATACGTGATCTGATACCGTAATCATCTTATAAAACAATGAATGTCACTTTTCCAGAAACCACAATTCTCACGAGACGGAGATCTAAAGTCGCGGATTTATATTTCATTATTCGAATGTCAACAATCATAAATCCAAGCGCATCATACATAAATTTTCAACCGTAGTTCTGTCATCTTTATTCGATGTCACAGCCGGAATCAAAAAGGACTTTACGTGTCAATCGTTTTCCTGCGAAAAATTTTCCTCCCGAAACGTATGTTTTTCTTTAGCTTACCAACGTTCTATATAAATAGTATACAGGGTGAGGCACCTAAAACAGGCCACCTGAATATCTCGGCTGTTATTGGTGATAGAAAAAATGTGTCAGACCAAACTTGCATGGTTTCAAGGGACACATAATTTGTTCTAAATAGTTTTTTATTAGGTGGATGCGTAGAGGTCATATGAAGGGCAACTTCGTTTTTTTAAATGGTATGATATGTTTTTTTACGTATCATCTAGTAGAACGTTTGAAGATGCGCACATTGATCTACGGGTCAAAATCATTCAAGGTCACTGAAGGCCAACTGCAAGGGAAAATAATTTACTTTCTATTGCCTAAAGTTCTCTGCTATTGAAAATACCGTAAACTCAGAAATGAAAAAGTTCTCGAGTTTAAAATTTTTTCTTCTCAGAGGAGTTCTGAGTTGATGATATCATTATTTTTTATATTGCCTAGAGTTCTCTGCTATTGAAAATACCGTAAACTCAGAAATGAAAAAGTTCTTGAGTTTAAAATTTTTTTCTTCTCAGAGGAGTTCTGAGTTGATGATATCATTATTTCTTATATTGCCTAGAGTTCTCTGCTATTGAAAATACCGTAAATTCAGAAATGAAAAAGTTCTAGCACTTAGAAATTTTAACCTTCAGTGACCTTGAATGATTTTGACCCGTAGATCAATGTGCGCATCTTCAAACGCTCTACTAGATGATACGTAAAAAAACATATCATACCATTTAAAAAAACGAAGTTGACCTTTATATGACCTCTACGCGTCCACCTAATAAAACACTATTTAGAACAAATTATGTGTCCCTCGAAACCATGCAAGTTTGGTCTGACACATTTTTTTCTATCACTAATAACAGCCGAGATATTCAGGTGGCCTGTTTTAGGTGCCTCACCCTGTATACGCAGTTATTATGTATTTCGATTTTTAATAATATTTTAATTATATTTTATAATCTGCCATTTTTTAATTAGCTACCAATTTTAAGGAGCGCTTTTCCATGTTATTGTATTTGGTATATGCAAGAAATTATACTATCGCATAACTTGCAACGCTTATTATGGCAATGCCCATTATCCTCATTGCTTTTGGAAGCTCCGGAAGTTATTATTGCTTGATACCGAGACAAAGAAATAGCTAAATCTCAATCGCAGAAAAGTGGAAGAATTTTACGAGCCAGAATAATGAAAGCATGCAAGGAGGGAGGGCTGATGACCGTGGTCGGTGCACTCTTTCACACCGACGAAACACTAACGGCCGATATAACGAGTCTCGAGGGAATGAAAATCACGATATATCGACGCGGCACGCGAACTTGCACGTTGCCAGGATACCCTCCCCCATTAAGCAAATGACACCCAAGTCTTTTTATTGCGCTTTGTCATCGAAATTATTCTGCATGCGAAGAACCCACGGTGGAATAAATTGGCGCATAGCCCAAAATTTTGTTCTCTTCGTTCCTCTTACATCAGTGTAATTCTTTTCAGGAGAATTTTCTCGAGAGTGCATAATTCGGAAAATTCATACTGACTCCATATATTTAATATAATTAATAATTTACTTTACTAAAGTTCAACAATGCGTTTAATTCAATTTGTATTCTCAACTTTTCGTAGAGGATGCAGTCCGTTACGCACGCAGTCTCGTGACAATCACAGTGACACTTTGATCTTGACGAATTTATGCGTTTTCCGTAGTTACATTGTACGCTCTGCAGTTTCTCTGGTTCTTTATTCGTTGTTGGGAACGAGTTTTTAATTCGTCCAATTCTTTCTGTTGGAACAGGAAAGTTCTGTTATTCAACTGGGGTAACACGCGTCTTATATATTTTGGTCAGAGCTAATATATTTCGGATGCGCTCGTGCAGGTGCATGTGTATACGAGCTTTCGAATTTATGCACGCTTATGAATACGAGGTAATGTATAACGGACGCAGGTGTGGGCGGGGGGAGGGTAGGGGGTGGATGTATAGCCGCGATGCCGTCAAGAATGAATCATCCACCATCAACATTTTCTTACGAGGATTTATGCAAAGTACCGCTCCTCACGTATCTAAGAGCTGTAGGATTTTTGTATGAATTATCTTGCAAGATGTTCCACGGAAATTAGAAAGCTTTTCAAAAGCTGTCCTTTTCCGGATTTTTAACTCTGCGTGATTGCCCACCGTGAATAGCAATTCATCTGCTTGTAAATGAAAGAATGAAAGATTTCGTTTCTATGAAAAACACGATTTTTTAATTATTGTAATTAACGTTGAATAGATAAGACGCGGTTTCATGTGATGGAAAGCTTGTGCTACTTTGAAAAGACAAACAGACTGCGGGAAAGTTAGCACCATGCTGCGCAAACTGCTATAGATAGCACAATTTAACCCTCAAACACCACTACATCCATGTCTTTCATCTTGTCTTGGTTGCATTAAAACTTTTATTAAATATGGAGTGGCTTGCGTATACTTTGTCTTTCAATACAAACGACTGATTAGTTCTTTAAATCTGGCGGTACTGCACACGAGTTACGAAGTGCAATTCGCCTAAATAAAAGGGTATTATAGGTGTCACGCAGTTACTGCCATATAGTGATCGTTAAATTTCTACAAACGATTTCGCGTCAATAGACCAACGACCCGCACGGACATAGAATTCGGAAAAGGCGTGGAGATGCTCGAAACGCGGTGAATGATCGAATTATTCCGGTCAACGAATCCCGCGCGGAGAGAAACGCCCTACTCTTCGAAATTGACCCATTTTTTTACTCTCCGTACGTATAATTCAATGGTGAAAGAATGTGAGTGCGCACTCGAGTACTTTGCCGATCGTTTTTCTTTGTTCACAAAAATGCTGAGTGGTGGTAAAAATGCATCGCTTGCCATTTTTTAGTAGCTTGTTAATTTTATCATTTATTCAAATTTCTCTCACCGAATTATGTAGCTTATTTTGCGAAAATTACTTTTACGTTGAAAATCAAATCATTGAAAGTATTGCCGTTTACATTCTGTCATGACAGATTGAATTACATTTGCCTTGTCTATTCACAACGTAGTAAAAAAACAATTTAAATAATAAAAAACGATATTGTAATGATATAAGTTAAAATAGTAAAGTAAAAACGAAAACTTCTGTGTGAATTATGAGATTAAAATGTATTTCTTTTTCTTGTTTCAGGTATGTACTGCAATATTCTTCTCTTTATCTTTATGTTTCATCATCATCTTCTGCCTTACTTCTTCTTTATACATGGATTTAAGGTAATCTAACAATTTTGTCATTAATAATTCAATTATAGCACTTTCTTCTCTTTCACTTTTTATCTTACGAAAATTATACTATTTAATTTATTATATTCTCTCGGTTCATACATTTTATAATGAAAGTATTCATTTATTTAATATACCGAGAAATATTATTTTTAATCATGCTTTTAATTGTATAAATTGATGAAAATATAACTATATAATGTTCAAAGTATATATAAACTACATATAATATTCTTTGACGTAAGACGAATAAATGAATAAAATCATGTGGTTAAATGATTGAAGCGGGACAAAAATAAAAAATGCATATTACAAAACGTGAAAATTGATATTCGCTCTCAAATTACTTAACTACGATACGTTTGGAACGGACGTTTTCATTAATCATCTCTCGATGTTCAAATTACATACTGTCGTACTGCAGATAGATATCATAGATTGATTTTTTACATCTTTCTAATTTGCGTAACAGTGATTTTAATTAAGTATTGGCTCTTCTGCAAACTTTGTTAAAGCGTATATTAAAACTTGTAAATACAGTTTGACAGTATGTAGCTTTACGTGGTTAATTAGGATTGTGTGGATTGATCATATATTGAGTGACACATAAAAGTTATTATTAAGTACATTGTGCATTATCTCTATGATAAATAAATATTAACTATTATGATAAATAAATATTAATAAGTAACTTTGTAAATGATATAATGACACGTGTAGTCTTTTTTTCTATGATTTTGCGTTATCAATTCAACAATTTATACTACTTTTCATACTTTTGCAAAATATATTCTTATAACTGTTTTCTTATTCTAAAGAAGACTATTTAACTAAAGTTTTCGTATTTGAAATGTTCTCTTGGAATCAAAGCAACTGTTACATTGTAAAAGTCCATCCTGCCGCTGGGAAATGCAGATTGTCTTCGTTTAATTTTCATTTGTTTAACATTTTCATCTCAGATCGCGTAACTTCAATTCGTTAAAGTAACCATTTCATATTCCTCGACTTCAGGTAAGTCGAGACGCAGTCGTCTCGTGGTCGACAAATTGACTTTGCAGTTCTCCCGCTGGATGGTAACGGAAAAATATAAAGTTGAAAAAAGTTTACATGCCGTAAGCTCATCTAGTCGACGGAAAATTTTATTTCCTGTCGTCGTATCACCTCAAACAACTGGAGCTTTTCAATTTACCGTTAAATGCTACCTTTTCACGTAATAAATAAATTTCAAGAAATAACTAATGTTGCGATAATAAATTATCCTATTATTTTATAAGCTTGTAAAGATCCTTGCAGAATGAGCGAACGATAAATGAAATAAATTAACTGTTCCCTCGAGCGAGTATCACAAATTTAACACATTAAATTTTCACCAATAAAGAAAAATTTTTATTTCTAAAAAAACTTTCGGCTTTACGACACATGACACTTTTGGCAATCGATTGTTTCCGTTTCTATCGTTGGTACCGACGAAGTTATCACGTCTGATTTCTTGAAACTAATTGGATTATCGGACCTAACGAGTTAAATCTCATTCGGAGGAACGTCTAATACTTTGAGAACAACCATCTGGTAACTATTCGTGGTTTAGAATGGGAGCACCGTTGCTTGCCAAAACCAAAACGCGGAAATGAGCCGATGTTTCTCGTTTCGCGCGGACGTGGCCCAAGCGCTCGGTCGTGTAATCGCATACTTATTTCCTCGAGAATGTAGCCAGCGCTTAATTACTCGCTACGTGAAACACGCGTAGGTACGTTTTCCGATTGCATGTGCGTTTAATTCGGAGTCTATGTTCCGCGCCGTTTCGATTGCGGTGCATTACAGGCGGAGGAACGTGCAGAATCCGTTGATAACGTTCTTTCGTTTCCGGGAAAATATTGGAACGAGTCCGCACGTTCCAATTTTTTTTTTGACAAACAATCAGGAAATAAAAATTGACCATTTCCAATTTGCTCTCTTTTCCTCTTGCGGAAGAGTGGACGTCCGCAAATGCCCAGCAACCGATCGAGCTGGTTTGTCCAAACAATGAGATTTGGTCGTGATATCGAGGATATGCGGTTACGCTATGTCACATGAGTTTTTCACAACACTGAATTTGCAATAGAGCGGAAAATGTGTGTCTTGCATAACCGTACATCTGATTTTGTCTGCAGTTATCGACAAACTTTGAATTTTTATGAAATTCACATGTTTTCATACAATGCTATTCTTATCGATAATTTTTACAATTTTATCTTACGTTATTATCGTGATTAGTAATTATTAGTTTTACAATATATGTAATGTCGCGAATAATATTATTGTATAACCTATATATGAGTATGTCACAATTTATTATTTTATCTGATGAAAATTGCAAAATTTACAGCAAAGTCGGTAACGCTCGTTAAAAATTATTCGTGTCGCAAAACTCAGCTAATTGGTCAATTTTCGTTCACTGATACCAATTTGTCGTGTCATCGATATGTCATCACGTTGATCGACATTGCCAGTGTGATACTAGATGTTTAACTTGCCAGCCAATTTCACCGCTCGTTTTGTTAACGTTCAAAATTGGCGAAAATCGTTTAATCCATTTTGAAGCGTATATAAATATCAATATATTATATAACTGTTTCCCGCAAAAAAAAACTATGTACTATGCGACAGTATTGTTACAGAAATGCTTTGCAGATTTAACGACGATTCCATGTGTAGTTGCTAAAGTAGTAGATGCACTTCCCGAATCGTCTTACAGTACTCAAAGAATCTGCATACAGCTCCAGTAGCTAAAGGGTTAGCGCGTTTACGGGTTTCGAATGCGAACGGCAACGCGGCGATTAACTTCGTCGAACGCTTACGAACTTGAGACAAGAGAGCACGTAGCAACGCACGTGTGACTGAATCGATATCTTGAAACTCGGTCGAGTGTGCACTTCCGTCTCGGGAGAATAGGACAAAGTCGTCTGATATATATCGACTACAGTTCGCCCGTAAAGTAAAAGGGGTTGCAGGTTGCGAGCTGTGTATGTAGAATGTGTGAACTTTCTGGACTGCAAAATTATTTGGCACTGCTCATTGTTGGAAGTTATATACCAGGTTAACGGAAAGTTGGCTAATTATTTCGTAATTATTTTCCGCTACTCTGTGGACATTTTTTGACATTCTCTCTCTCTCTCTCAATACGATTGTATTATTTTTCTTTTAAAAATGTCTATGAAGAGACATTGTTAATTGCTGCCGTCAAACTTCGTTCATTCGTGATGCACCATAAATAGTTGTGTACCCGTATACATGTCAAGTGAGAATCAGGCATCAGCAGCACGTTGTGTACATTAGAGCAAAGCCTGCATGCTCTAATCAAACTTTTGCCACAGTTTCCTACGCAATAATGATTTAGTAAACAGTTATGATGCAGGTATATAGTAATGCTGTATCAGTTTTTTCTCTTCATTTTCTTACGAAATCGAACTGGAAAAGAAATTACAAGAATTCTTCCGTATAATTTTTTATGGTAGGATATAGAATATTGTGGTACAGAATAAATGAGACATTTTACAGAAAGGAAAAATAAGTTTCTTTTAATATCTAAAGATGATAATTGAAAATTCGAGATATTATGCATTAGAAAATTTATAGATTGATTCTCTTAAATTTATAAATTCTTTCTTTTAAGAAGTATTGGCTAAAAAATTAAAAAATTATAATAATATTTTCTTTCGTCAGTGAACGTGTATTTAGTAATATCATTTTTTGTTACAAAGTATGACAAATTAATTCATGCGATTTTGTTTTATAGACGTTGTAGCAACATAGATTAAGCGCGATTCTTTTTGCACCTTCGAGTTTTGTAATCCCATAACTATTTACTAAATATTATTTGATTCGTGCTTTTAACGTTAGAGTATTACTTTTTACAGGTGTTTTATTTTAATGCGTGTTATTTCCGCTCCTGTGAAAATCACGCCATTAAAAGAGAGTCCTGATTTCATCTTCTAAAGTTGGCTTTAGTTATCTACACAGTTTGAATCCCTATACGAATTTTTACGGATTCCATTTCGAACTTTTTACGGGCTTTTACGATGCGCGCGCGAATTACTCGTAGGAGTCAGCTTTGATGGCGAAGTTTTACTTGTTAGCCATCATGTGCACATAATAAAACTAAAGTAGTGAAAACGACATGGAATAAGAGAGACGTGCAATAAGCTCTGAGCTTGTGACACGCGTTGCAGCATATTCTAATATCTTCAGAATCTCACACACATCCCGTTATAGATTGCAAAATATTTTATCAGATCCGAAAAATTAGAATAATTTTATCATTTATTGCATTCGTGTGCGCATACAAAATATATGCTGCTTATTTTAATCGATTATTATTTAATTTAATTTTAATCGATTCAAGAAATTTATTAAGTTTTGCTTTTCTAAGATAATAATTATAAATTAATAAGATAAATTTTCTTATATTGTTATTATATAACGATTTCCAAATTAAAAAAAATTTTTTTAAATCATTTTATTGATAAACTGTTATCAACTAAAAGATACGTAAGAACAAATAATTTGTTATTTTATCAAACTTATTAGTTATAATAAATCAGATTCTATTTTACGCAATTTAAATAGCACAATGTAAGCCATTTTTAATTTACACAATTGCACTTATATTTTCGTACGAGTAATTCCAAAAACAATATTATTTTTTCATATAATTCCAAACGTGACTTTTATATTTATATTTTTATTTTATATATTTTATATTTGTAGCAAAAAGTCGTTCGATACAATTATTTCGCAAACATACACACAACATTATGTAGCGTGCATGTTACACGAGATGATAATGTCATCGTTCAACGAAAATACATTTAGTAATAATATTGTATATATGTTAAATAAATAATGTATGCACTGTTGCAACAATTGTAACATTTTCAGGTATTAAAAAAGAACTGTATATATCAAATTAAAAACAATTGTGTATCTCTTACATAAAATATTGCCGTATATTACTTTTATATATTTTTTATATATTTATTATATAAAAAATATAAAAATATAATATTTTTTATATCAAAAAATAATGCAAACAATTCGCAATATTAAGTTTGAGGTATCATTTGTTATCGCATGTTTATGTTATATTACATTACTGTTGGTTCCGATACTCTAGCGTGCTGTTGGCTGTATTTAATTTACAGATCGACGACCGCGTTTTTCTTACGTGCCGTTAACGATTCTGCAGACGAATCGCGTTGAACCGTAAATTACGTGGTCTTGCAATTGTTTAATGCGATTGCCATCAGCGCGGCGAGGTTTGCGAGCGGCACGAACAGGGGTGTGCCGCGGATCTACGGCAATTAGTTGATGGACAGGGTGTGGTAAAGTAAATGGGATATTTTGAATGGAAGTGTCGAACATGGTAGAAACGTACTAATTGTTTGGAAAGAACATAAAAGGGCGAGAATAAAAGGCAATGAACTGCTACTTCATACGATACGAATGTAAGATTACCACGAATTGCTGACGTGTACGCGATACCAATCACTCATCGGTCAACGTGACTTCCGATGAAAGACGTGGTAGGAACTCTAACAATCATTTCTCTCTTTGCGAACATATTAATCACAATTCTGTTAATATTTAATCAAATAAGTAAAGTATTTAACCATTTAGAAATTAAGAAAATTATGAAAATTGTGAAGAAAATTATGAAAACTACAATAAAAAGCAACGAATATACTACTAACATGAAAAATATCAGGACGTGCAAATATAATAATTGCGAGATATTTTTAATTTAGTATTTAATTGTGCAGTAGATAATAACTAATTACAAATAATAGGATACTATTAAAATAATTATTATAAATACAAAACAAACGAAAAATTATAAATTCTTTGTCGATTATAAATGATAGAAGTCAGATTAAAAAGAACTGTTTTTTACTCCACTGCTATTAATTTCTTAATTCTTGGGTTACCTATGAAAATATTTGAAATTAGTATTAAAACCTATGAAAAATGAAAAGTATATATATATATATACTTTTAATTTTTCATAGGTTTTAATACTTAATTTTGCTATATATATATATAGCAAAAGTGTGATTCAACTTTTGCTGTACATATATGCACAAATGTCAGAATTTATGAAAATATACTCTTAGGGAAGTAGGATTTAAATTAAGAGTGAGGGATTGGATATATTCAGTGCTGTCAGTATTATTAACAAGAAGCAGCAATTGGACATATATTTGATAAGAAAGTTTATTCAATCGGTCGCTTGTTCGTGACGTCAATTAGCTGCTTTTCCGGATCGGAAAGTCGCGAATTTGAACGTCGAGCGCTGGATAGTGAAATTATTGGATGTATAATTAATCAGCTTTAGCTGTGACGAATCTGTAGAATGTTCAGACGTGTTCTATATTTAAAACAAAAATTCGTTAAACTGATTCGCACGTTAAGCTTTCTGTGACATTAATGAGATTTCCATTTCTATTTCAAGTGTGAGGATATCAAAATGACGAACACAATTGCATTCCAAGGTCCTTCACCTTTTAACTAAAAGGTGAATATTCTTCTGGAAATGCTCTTTTTCGGAATTACCGTAATAAAATGTTTGTATATATTAAGATTTTATTTTATATCTATACTGAAATTATATTGTGATTAATAATGTGATTAAATTATCAACATTTTAAAATCGTGTGGAAAAATTACACAGCATATTTTATTTAAAGTATATTTTCAAAATATAACGTACATAACAATTTTATAAAATTTAAATTTGCAACTGTCATAAAATAATATTCATAAGTGAAATGTAAATGTTAGAGATATAATAATGTAAATGTATATTTGGTGCGTTCTCAGAGATGAACGAGATTTTGAGGATACGGTCTAGAAATATTTTTAAACGACCGCATGAATCGGAAATACGAAGTTGATAGAAGAAAATCGATTTTCATACTCTCCCGCGTCGTCATTCAAATGCAGATATTTGCGTGCTGAGTTGAATGTGGCATGTTTTGGATATTCCACTGAAAACCTACATCACCTACAAAGTCATGTTGTTCCTCTGTTACATTTCTTTCAATTTGCGTACGTTTCCGCAACACACGATCATAGATGACGTTCGTACTCGATTCGATAAGTAAGGAAAAATATTTCCAACTTTAGTTTCAAATCCTATAAGAATCAGTAAGTGAAAAGAAAAAAGGTCTATATTTTCTTTGTGAATCTGCGAGATAGTATTGGATGGAACTGAACATCCACATTTCCGATAAGCGCATTGCGCTAATTTTACGCTATGCGAATTTATTTGATATTTGTAATGTAAATATATGCAACGCTTCATTATAAAGTTATTAAGAAAAGCTAAATGTGGTAAATAAGTTAATGATATGAAAATATATCATTAAATTAAAGTTACATCTCATGTACAGGAATTGCTCCGTTTCAAGATTTTCTTTTTTTTTTATTTTTATATGTATCTTATTTCTCTCAAATGCTCGCATAGTAAAAAGTATGCTTTCACTGCTCTTGCGGGATCAAAAGCGGAATAACATGACGAATTTCTCACACATTCAATTTACGTGGTTGCTTTTATGACCGGAGCCCACGGGAAATATACGTTTAGAATTTCTTCCAGGATGGGTGGATTTTTATGCTAGTTTTACGGCCGTTTATTCCTGTCGCCTTGGATACGGTTGTTCATCGTTGTAATGACAAAAAGCGTCTGTGAAACGAGCAACTATACGATGACACGTTTGGGAAAACGCGACATGGAATTTGTCCCTTACGTATCATCGTAAGATCGTTATCTTCGTACAGTTTCAACACGTGTAAGATTATTTTCAGTCATGGCAAGTATCGGGCAAAGAAAACAAAATTTGAAATAGTACTAGAGGTATTAACATGCAAAAATTCAATCTTTTTTACAATAATATAACAATTTTGAACACGTAATATATAAATTGTTGTATCATTGTAATAAATGACACATCTTGTTAAGTCTGCAAGGATAGAAAATAATGTCTTTTCTGTGCGCAAAGTGCTGCACGAAATTTATGTTTGTAATGGTCCAATATAGCAGCTTTTAATTGGGAACTCGGTGCAGTCTTTTTTCTCCAGGAAAGGAAACATCTCAACTTATAACATTATAACAGAAACAGTTGCACTGAACTCGACGTCGAGATAGTTCACGAATTTCCATGAATTTTGCTTTCACCTCCAGACGGGCTGTACTTAAATTTTCCTAAATTTTAGATGAATTTTCGTCACCTCTCTTCCACCTTATTAAAATGTGGAATTCGTTCCTTATTTAACGGTGTCGCGCAACAAGAAGCGTTCCGTAAAGAATATTTTATGAAAATGTCGTCAAAGTTTCGTAGCTGCTTATGGTGTGGAATAATTGGAAAAATTGCATACTTTTTGTATTGCGTAAATTAATTATTTTAGTCTTGAATTACATTATTTAAAACGTTTACATCAGCGTTAAGAAGATAACATGTACTTCGTTCTAACGAATGGATTCTAATGAGCTTTTTCTGGAACGTTTAATTCGCTACAACTGAAAGAGGATAAAGGGGAAAAGTGGTTGTTTTCGAGTTTCATATAGTCCAATATCCCGCGCGTTTCAGACGCTTTTCTCCATGATGAAGATATCCACGCCCGGCAATTCTTGGCAAATAGAACAAAAGTTGCCTGAATGTCGTTGCAGCTGCAAGCACCGAATGTCGCATTAAACTCCCATTCTGGCATGAAGTTTCCATTTTCTCGCGGAAATGTGGCATCCCATGAACATCAATTTTCATAAATTCGATTAAATTTCTTCGCATTTCTTTGCGATTTATAAGAAAACAAATTTTGAATTGTCCTCCATAGAAGAGAGAGAGAATATTTTTCTTATTGTATATATCTAATATGCAAATCAACTTTTGTAATTTTTAAATCAGTATAGTTAGTCACTTTCCGATAACTAATTTTGTTCCATATACATAAAAGTATATAAGTTTCATATTCAATATTTAACCAAGTATAATCTTTAGAAAAATTCTATTGTTGGAATATAAAATTTACAAGAAATCTTGATTTTCTCAAGTTTATAGGGTAGTTTTTAAATCGGGAGTTATATGAGCAGCATTAGCGAAAATGTAGTAATTGTCGCGCTTTTCTTCTTGCAATGAGATATATTGGTTGCATCTCAAGAAAACCGTTTTAGAAGTTTGCGAAGAAAACGAAATCTACACAGCGCAGGGAAAATATTTAATTTTGTCCCAAGTTCCACAATACGGTGGAATAACTCCAACGAGATAAGAAGATAAAGAGCGATCCTTTCTGACTTCAAAAATCTTCTTTCATCCTTTTCATTATATTTTAATCTGCTTACGTTTGACTCTCGTGAAGAATGAGATGCTAGATAACACATGCAAGTGACATTTCTCTTTCACAATAGAGCCAAGACAGTTTGGCTGCAGCCGAACGACATTGTGTTACGGGAAGTCTAGCATTGTAATCATTGTTCGTCACTATCTGGAAAATCTTGCGTACAGTCCATATCAAAGTGTAAATCTTTTAAGCGGAATTAACATAATTGAATATGAATAATCAGAATTCTGTTATTAAAGTCCTTTATATATGTATATATAATTTTATGCGTGACAAGAAAAAAATTGTTTCACTAAAACTCATATACTGTGCTTTAAAAAAATACTATTATTTGATCTCTTGATTCTTCTTTCTCCACATAGTACAACAATTAAAATAGTTAACGAAGAATATGCAAGAAATTTTACTGCTATCAGGATCTCATCTATTATCTTCGATATCATCAATATCCGTCAGCTCCAAAGAAACTATCGTGCATTAAAAAATTGGAGGGTGATCGATAATGGGGGCGGATAATGCACGACAATTTGGCATGCATGCATCGGGAAGTAGTAGAGGATGACCGAAATACTATTCGACATCCAGAAGTGTCATTGATTCGAAAATCACTTGCGCATCACGCTGAATTATCCCACTCGATTGTCAATAGGCTGTCATCATTTGCTGACGTATAAATGAAGTGCCTTCGATAATATATTTGATGATATAAATGCATATCTCATATTTTTAACGTACTCGAAAGCGTTTTGTTTCATATTTTCCACTTATCTGCGTATATTAAAATTTATTTTTTATTTATTAATTTATTTGATAACGTGCGCATTTACAATCGATTTTTGCATAAGTGTTTACTAAAATATTACAAAATAAGCTTCATCGTAAACCATAAACTAAAGTTAAGGTTATAATTGCAATGCTCTTTGCAATCAACAATGCTCTTTTGATTCGCATTACTACATAAACGCATTACTACATACATAATGTATATAGCATATTTTATAATAGGATTAGAATTACATGTATAATTTTAAATATTCTCATTTCTACTCACATTGTAATTAATAAAAAATTGTAAACTATTTAATAATCAAATTAATACTACAAATGTTTGATGCATTTACAATTTTTGTCAGAAATTTTTAGGGAAGTAAAACACTCTAATATTCTATAATACTTTTCGAAATCCATTTATGTCGTATATATATCGTGCATCAAGTAGTTGGTATCGCCAACTGTTGATCCTTGCATTTGCTCATTCTCGGATAATTTTAGTGATTAGCTGTCCCATAGGTCATTACTTCGTTCAATCGAGAATAGTGAGGTAGTTTTTCTAGTGATCACAAAATTTTATGTACATTTTCGGCAATTCGCAATTCCACATTCTACGCGCAGACAGTCCCATCTCAACTGCTCAAAACCGCTTGGTGCACAGGAAAAGCCGCGCGCAGCCTCAGGCTCCTTCTTGCTCGTTAAAGGAAGTTTCCGAGCAAGTTGAAGGAAAACTCAGCCTCGGAATGCAACTAACACATTTGCATGACCGTCCCAGAAACTCCTAACCACTTTGTCCGCAACTTGGCCAAGATTCTGGCCAGGACATCCTACAGGCTCCAACTTGCTCCTAGAAGGATTAAGTCACGACCAGATATCCTTGTGCAGGGTATATATGTACTGATGGATATTATCTAAATGCTAATTTCGTTGGCACATTCAATATTTAGCAGTGTCCATTGAAAGCTTGTGGAAACAACTTTCAACATAATACAAACTTTAAGAATCTCAGAAGAAAATCTTGCGGATACAGTATTTATCCGTGTTCACTGTTAAAATTCACAGAAAATTCAAAAGATTCCAATTGTTTCAATTTTTAAAATTTATTTCTTCTTATTCATCGTTACATTAGTTTTATTAATTCTGAGAATAAAAAGTAGATTTCTGTAGACATATTTGTAATAAACTTCCGCAACACAATATGTATGAGTTCCTGCAAAGAAAATATAAAGAAACACATTTTTTCAAGTGCTTTATTAAAATGTATTCTTTAATATTTAAATAAAAAGATGAATTTTACAAATATGAAATTGAGATGATATTAATACGCAATCGGTATAGCTGCCTTTTTCTCTGGACACATTATAATTTGAAAATAGATCTGGAAATATCCATTAATCATAATTAATTTTCCATAATTGCAGTTGAATTTATAAAAAATACAAATTGGCACCGCGTTTGCTCTTTATGGTTGTACGATGCATTACGAGCTGAATAACGCATTTGCGTATGGTAGTCACAGTAATAGCGCTAATGGTTAATGACATCGTTGATAAGTACTTCGTACACCGGTTTAAATATCCGCGTTACCAGCAAAGTGCACGACACATACGGGAATTCAAAATTCGTGCATTTCGAAAGTGCTGTACCAGCTTTTTCCGACATTTTTGCTCATTAACGAGTTCGCGTTGTTCCACCTATATTATACGAACGACTGTAATTTCCGAATCGACTGCGTATGCGTGAAATGAAATGCGTTATGGCTCAGCTACATTCTGACTGCGTTAAAATATAAAAAAATCCCGGAGGGAAAATGCCAGAGCATTTTCACCGAGCAAATAATCGTTCGATTTATATTCATTCTGCTGGTACTTCGCGCGGCTACTCATAATTACACGATGAGAATGTTCTTGTTACGGTCCGGATAGCATTCGCTTGGAATTGGGTAGCCGTAATATTGGCCCACCGACGAGTGCGAATAATGAGATTTACAATTGAAAAGTCTGCCTGCGGGGATGCAATTCAACACATGCACACATCTGCAGAATGTAACAGAGGACTGAATATTTACGTCATATACGTATCGCAATTTGGCATGATGAGCTCGGTGTAAGTTCCATTTATATTGCAAACATTTAGCGAGCATTGCATTGGTCTCGCGATTTCGAATCTAACGAGATGCGATTGACGTATACGTCGACAAAGCCTTGACAATATGGATAGCCTCTCGTGACAAGAAAAATGGGTGTACGAGAAAAATGGTTGAAGATTTCGCTGATTTGTTGCCGGTATAAAGCTACACGTAAATCATTTCGACGATACTGTGAATGTCATGTTCACGGTATTTCCTTTTCGCTGCTTCGGATTTATGTAAATTACATTGATTGACTCCCGTCGTTCACCGCGCAATCCGACTTGCCGCCTTGCAATTGCATCGCATCCCTGCAGCCGATGCGATGGTTTACACAAAATTTTGCTAGTGCTGAGACTGTTTTTTTGCCACGTTGGGATGTTGAAAAGAGGAATTTTCTGAGGAAATTCCTCCGCTCGTTTGATGGGAACTTTGAATCGAAAATGGCGCGGATAAGAGCCGAATGGATTCTGAAGTTTTACGTTTGGATTTTCTTGTCGGAATACGTTACCATAATCACTCCGATAGAGAAGATCGAGTCAACCTATAAATAAATTTTCGGGCAACTGTTCTTTCTAGCCTCTTACGAGAATAGACCGAAGAAAATATGTAAATATAACGTATACACAAATCTTATCTCTCTTCGTCATCATGGAACAATCTGCCGACACCAAGATTTTCCTATTTTTTTCTTTTGTATCTGAAATTGTCAGAGATTTATGAAAGCAGTAAAACTAATAGGTTGAGCTTTTTATTTCAAGTTATTTATATCACGGCAATTGCTCAATTGCTTCTCAGCGAACGGAATATTTAAAATTAGATATATTTGTGAAGACCGTGACAAGTTTTTAAATATAGATCAGGCGAACTGCGTGCAAAAATTCCTCTTTTCGTAATTTAAAAATAGCGGCTGAGAAGAATCTTGATACCGATTTGCCTACGCACGATTTAAAGTTTTTTCTCTTTTCCATTAACAGTTATTTCTGTAAGAAAGAAAATTGGGTTTGTTAAAAAAATTTATATCATATACAGTTATATTTTTACTGATACATTAAATATTTATGGAGAAATACTTATATGCACAATTCTATTAACTTGTGGAAATATGAATTGTTAGATTTTGTTAGTCTCAAATGAAATAATTCAATTTTATTGATTAAATTCAGTTCAAGAATCACTAGGCCGCCTAGTTTTGGATACACTATGCCTTATTATTATTTTTGCCATTAACAATAACAAAAGGAAAAGTCCTCTGACTACGTCCATTAGTGATTATCATGATTTAATTATTCATTAAAACCATTGACCAATGCTCATTCTCGAGCATGTTATCACTAAAATAATATTGAATTGATCGGGAAATCCATGCCGACCCTCTTAGAAAAATTTAAACGTAAAAAAACTCTGCATTATATCTATTATAATCAAGTAGATAATAATAAATAATAAATGTATGTATAATATTTCTCTTACAATTTGATCTAAAATTAAATTAAATAATTTCGTCCAAATAAAACTGAATAATTAATTAAGTGTATGATATAACAAAACTGTGTAATAATTGAAAGAAAAATAAGCGATTAAGTTAAAATTAAGTTTTAATTTTTGAACCAATGTTGAGAATTAGTTATATCTACATAAATTAAAAAAGGGAATCTGTTAATAAAAGAGGCTCCATGATTTTATCTTAATTAAAAGTTTTTACAGTCCAGTAATATAATTTACGTGAATTTTATCATTCAATTTTGCATTTTTTTCATTTATAATTAGATCTTTAATTATTTAGTTTATTTGTTTATATTAAAATTATGAATTAGTTTATTCGTTTACAGTTATTATAATATTAACGATTTGATTTACACGTTAACAAAGATCAAGCATAATAATGCAAGCCTGCGTCGGAGATGTGTATTAAGCACGCTTACGATGATAGTCCAAGTTTGATCGCTCTTTTAATGACAATCTCAATCGCTTAATCAAATGATTCGCTTCATCTTCCGAATCACAAAGACGCTCGCTCGTCGCAAATCGGATGCACATGCTCTAACAAGGGAAACGTTCGAGAAGCTTGCACTTGTTCACGTCTGTTCCACGTAGTTGTCAGTACCCGGGGGAAAGCAGAGAGAGAAATGGGGAAAAGGAGATCCGGCGGAAGGATATATGGCCGAGAGACTGAGAGAGAGAGAGGGAGAGAAGGAAGGGCGAAACAGAGACGGCGAGAGGACAGTTGTCGCCTCGTGATTAGAGCTTCAATAGTCCGGTGTCGTAATTACGACGGGACGTAGATGTGCATGGATGAATGTGGCAATCTACGTGGGGGCAACTGAGATGGAGGTAGCGACAAAACTGGAGACGGGGAGAAGTTTGGTGTAATTCTGGTGCAATCGCAGGGTCACTAGCGCGTGTTGGACAGAGGAAGTGGCTTCGATACTTGAGAAGGAAGGCCGAACAACGCTTAACGTCGATCTTGGGGATAACTCCTTCTGACGAGGTCGGCTATTATTCTCGGAGGAAACCTATCCGTCTCGATACGGCCAGGATACCTATCCAGCTCGTTTCATCCAGCACCGAAGCCATCGTTCTCACCAGTATATAGCGACTATGGCAGACTTGCAAAAACGGACTATCGGATGTAGTGAAGTGGCCTAATTAAGTTACTCCAATCGAGAGAATAATTGAACCGTTTGAAATTATTCAACGATGCGTGTCGATGAATAAACATTCGTACCATTTATAATTTACTTAATGAAATGTTCTACGTTTCGTGAAACTTCTTATTCACCTGATGTTGAGAATACATTGCTCACGATTTTTTATTGATAAAGTTGACTACAAAAAATGCCGTAAAGCAGAAGTAACGTAAATAAGTAAAATGGTAGCTAGCGTGATGTGTAAGAAAAATCTCTGCGGCCAAAGCGGTCCTGACGAAAGTGCCAATCCATTTTCCGGGGGCAGTAAGGCCGTATCGCGGCGGCCAAGTATCCCTTGTGGTTGCAAGGAACAGTCGAACGTGATCTGTCGTCTTCACCGAATGCTCACTCGTGCTCGCTATTGTACGTGCTGAACTTCGCTGCAGCTGCAGTGTCGAAAGCGAACCATGCGTGAAACATCGCGATTTGCAACCAACGGATGCATCCCTCCGTTCACACAAGTGTAATCGTCGTGAAACTTCAACAATTCTTTTTGTACATTGTTATATAATATTACATGCAATTTTACTTAATATTGAAAAAGACAAGACAACTATTGCGTTTCAGCTGAGGATGAAATTAAAGGATATAATGTATTTTTTTATATTTTAACTAGATCTATAAATCTTTGCTCGTTAAAATACGAAAATAATTTTGCAGGTCGAAAAACAACTTCATATGACGGTGTGTAATCAAAGCTGCAATATAAAGTTGCATATTATTTATTAAGTTAGTAGATAGAATCGCAAGTATTTTTCTTCCGTTACTTGAACAGGCCGCGCGCAAATTTATTCTTCCTTTCGCTAGCCCGGGAAACGGAGAGTACACAAAAATTAACGTAGGAAAGGAACCCCTTCTGACGAGGGCTCAAGACTCTCGGCTGAAGCAGGGAATTCGATTAGAACTCGAGATTCGATTATACAGTGAGATCTTTCGCCGTGCCCCGATTCGCGCGTATATATTCGCACGCTGATCGATTCCACTTGTACATCCCAGAGGTGTTAGAAACCGTTCCGTATTCCGCCGCATTTCTCGGTTAAGATACGTAGTCTTGTGTAGATATGCGCGTACATGGGGTGACACGCTAATGCGATTCTCGCTTGTTCCTGTCAAGCTGACGTCACGTCACGGCTTTCGCGATCTTCGAATCGAGTGGTCCGCGAATGACGTATGTCCTACAAGCGACATACATCGCACGAGAGTAAAGGACATGTCAGCCACGCTTCGTTCGTTTCCATTGACGGCATGATTGTTCTTTTGGCAGAGCTCCCATTTTTGCGCGGCAGTTATCAGTGATTTAGTCGAATCGGATTCCCAGAAAGAGGATAGAAAAATCTGGATCCTTTAGCCGACCGATAGAATTAATTTAATCGGGGGAAGTAAATCCAAATACTAGTTTCCCCCACGGTTTATCTCCCGGTGTGACATTACTGTCTCTCGTTGATGGAAATTTCATCCGAGTGTGCAGCTCGCTGAATCGGTCTGCATCGCATTTCCCGTGCGCGCTGCATAATTTATAAATAACTACTTTACAACAATTAAGTTTTTAATGTTGAGTAACCATTATGAAGCGACGAAATGGAAGGCGAGTCCATTCTGAACATCCTCGTAGAAAAATGGTTTATGCCAATTGGTTTTCAAAATCGAAGTTGGCCAGATATTCTTTCCCCTTTCGATGCAGCGCCGTTCAGCTGTTGACCAGTGAAAATATTTATGCGATTACTCGGAGACACGCTCTGGTAGGAATCTTTATTATTTCAGAGGGTATCAAACCCCTTCGATCTCCACGCGAAATGGCTTCCACTGTTTCTCTTTTCTCTTCTTTTCCGTCTCATTTTCTCTGCCTTTGATATCCCATCTTTCGGATCCTATAACGGGGCCATGTCGACTAGCCAAACAGAGGATGCTGCCAGTAACTTACGATCGATACTGATGGAGTTTCGATTGAACTTCCGGACGCGTAGGATGCCTTCACGTTGCTGGAGCAGACTGAAGACAAGACCAGCGATTCTCGACGGCTGATTGACGGGACTATCTGATATTATTGTTTTCGGTGGTCGAGTCTCTCGTGAGTCACTCATCATCTAAACGCATCCTTACAGCAATTCACGACGTGACGGAGGACCATTCGATAGATAGCAGTCAATATGCCAAGATCTGCGCTCCATTGAGATCGATGTAATTTTGTTGAGTTCACATTTAAATGTTATAATCAGCCGCACGAATAATATGTATGTTTACAAGAGAGAAAGGAAATATGATAACTCGTCTGTGTACATAATGACATTTGAACCCATTGAAATTATGTCAGCTTCAATCTCTACTAATTATTCACATGAAAATTTGAAAGCAGGAAAGTGATTTGATATCATTGCGAAGATCTCGCAAACTGAAATGAAACGTTAATTCAATGTTCCGTGAATAGATTTATCAACATATAATTGTTAAATCGAACATACGGATGATTATTACTATCTGTCACTATTCAATCTGATATTCCTGAGTTAATGAGAATTATTAATAAAATGAAATAAAATGAAATAAAATGAAACAGAGACAAAGGGACGCGATAATTCTGTGGCGGGAATCTGTCAAGCAAGCGAAAACAAGTCACGATGCGATATCCAAAAATGATCTGTCGTCGACGTTGATTTGTCGAGGGGAGACGATTCGCGCTATCGATTATGTTCCACGAATATCTGACACGTCCATCTTCATCGCACGGCACGATGAATATCTAGGATTTCAAACGAAATAATAGGAACGTCGATACAAGGATCGCGTTTCATTTATGTCAATTTCTATGTTCTTTTTTTCTCTTTTTCCCTTTCTCTCTCTCTCTCTCTCTTTATCTCTCTCTTTATCGCTCTCTCAGCGATTGAACGTTTTATTAATGTGCACTATAATAGAGATATTTCACAATGTTATCAGATTATTTTTAAAATTCTTTTTATTTTTTCATTAATTCCATATAATTTTCATTTTACTTCCAAATATTAAAATTTAATACGACTTATTAATATTCAATATCACAGCTGAAACGTCGATAGTATTAGACAAATGCATTAACTGCATCAAGTGAATGTCAAGTTGAAATTTAAATTAAATTATGGAAGCGTGGTAGGAAGTAGAAATAACAAAGTAGAGCAACGTGCAACATTTGATGAGTCATCGTTAAATACACGTTAAAATTGCGAGAATTTCTGGATTTGTTTTGATCACCTCGGAAAACATACAAATATTATTTCTTCCAATAATTACAATTTACATATGCGTCAGCAGGAAATGGACGTTGAAACACCGTAAATAAAATTGGTCCTCTAACTTTGCAAAAGAGAACGCGTAGAAAAAAGAACAAAGTTTTAATCAGCCATATAAGAAGATCACATCATGCGCTTTCGCGCGCAAAGAAATGCGGATTATGCCAAGTAAACTGTACTTGTTATACAGCGTATGTACAATACATACACAACAGTGTTAAATCCTGTCACCATCTCTCTCCTTCCTATCGCAGTAAATATCAAGATGCATCGATGAATTATTATTCTGTAATGAATTATTCTGATCGCGTAAACCTGTAGCGTAATCTAATGAAATGGAATAACTCGGCGTCTATGCTTCGTGTTTAAGACCGATTATGCTTCCCCTCTGGATGCGCTGTGCTCCTGTTCTTGGCGAGACATTAATATCACGCGGTTGATCGTTCGCGGCCCTTCCCCCGAGCTTTGTTAGTGTTCTGGACTGCAGCAATCCCTCGGCTTTCGGCATTTCGGGGCGTGTTGTCTATTTTCGCCCGTTGCTATTCTCGCAACACGTACCCTTGCATACAACGCGATCCGGCAATGTACGTTTCTCACTGTTACTATGCACCTGTACCCCCAGGCGGCATCAAAATTCTGTATGACTCACATCTCCCGTGAAAAAAATAGCTTTTCTGATGTTTGACCATGTTTGTCGGACTGGGCAAGCATGTTCACGATCAATAAACTATTTTGGCGTGTATCGAATGTAGAATAGTGCAGTAGAAGTTATTTATCGATGTCGAGTGAGTATCCTGACGACTATCTACCTATTTGTATGATACACCTATTTGTACGGGTATCAGTTACTCGCAAATCCGAATAATCCGAAGTTTCAATTAAGAATTTAGTTAATTAAACGTTTGAATGTCCGGATCCTATAATTTCTCTTTATCGAGAATATTTCATAATTGTTATCAATTTACTAGATCCTCGATTAATATTTAATTTAACGGTATCAAAATTAAAAGCAGATTTATCATGCGTAATTATCACTTATACTCATTTACACGTATATCAAGCATATACCTCCATACAATTCCTTTGCAGCTCCATCGATTTCGTTTCTACCAATGTCGAAACTGAAAAGTTATTAGATCTCCTGTAAACCGATTTCTCTCGGGTCTTCCGAACTCGGAAATTTCGGAAATGAAGTTTGGATCGACTATTTCATTGCATGTTGCAGTGCAATCGTATACGCACGATGTAACGAGAAGTAAGAGTGGAGCGCAGAGAGGAAGACAGCGAAATAGAAAGACGGTTGTACGGAGATGTTGGTTCTGGCACTCACTTAAAATGACGGAAAATGGCTTGCATGCAATCATGATTGACTTCCTACTATTTTATTCTCGCCAGTTATGATATGTAGGTCTTTAAATATTGTTCTCTCTTATTCGAAGGGGCAAAAGGTTTATCTCAAGATCAACAATAAAATCGTGAAAAACATGATCGTGTATGCAAGAGATTTTTTGAGAGAAATTTAATACTTCTTTCCTGAATAAACTTTTAAAAATTTTAAATTAAAATTTTTTAAATCTTACATTTTTATTTAAGTCCACGTAAAATTGGATGCAAAATTTTGTTTACAGGTCCAAAGAGCACTTTAGTTTTAATTATTTATAGCGTAAAATTTATTGACATTTCAACGAAGAGAAATTTGTGGCACATCGGTAGACATATAACATTTGTACGTGCAGAGGTGTAACCTCTGGATGTAACCTAGAGCGCTCCATAAATTTTTTTTAGGACATGTGCAAATAAGCAATAAATTAAAGGATATATTGGCGGGGAAATGTAGGTTGCCTGCAAATACACAAGAATATCCGTTAACGTGAGGTATCCGCGTATCTGATGTGTCGCGTGAAAAAATAATACAAACAAGATGTAAAATAATATATCTCTGTTTATTGGATTGCCCTCACGGATCGCATAAATAATCTCTCGTCGTCGGAATATCGTTACGAGAACCGAGAGTTACAGGGAGCTAATAAATGAGACGGATTATCCGTTTCTTCATATCCGCAGTGTCCGTAACTTTACCCGGAAACAAGAAACATCCCTATCACCAAGTTCCCGGCGAGGAGCATTACAAAATCTTCCTAAAAGCCAGATCGCTTCATAAGTTTCAGCAGCGAGACAAATCGCCGCATTTACGCTCGCGTCTATCTCTCGGCGTACACGTCGGGAACTGAAATGGCCCCCTTTGGCGTTCTCTCGCCGGCAGACACAAAGGTAGAAAGGGGGAATAGCTAGAACGGAGCAGGCAGGAATCAAATGAGCACCAGATAATTAAGCGGATTTAGGCACTCTCAGATACGACCACTCCTGCCTTTCCCTCGCGCATTTCTCTTTTACGTCAGTTAAACCGCAAGGCGCGAGAGCGCATGGCGATTAATTACGAAAGATTACCCCTTCTGATGAGTTTGCCCGTTCCGCCTTTTCTTCTGCTACGTTCCCGTCCAGCGCTTGTTCTTATCCTTTTTCAGTGTGGGAAATACTGTCCCTTGCGGATAATCGATTTTCAAGTACGCTCTGTTGACCGGACAGACGCGTTCAAATGCAATGGGAAAATCCGGCCTTTCTATTGGAACTCTGTATGCCACTCGATAAAATATAGCGGATTTTTGCGATAACGTTGCAATGATACATTGGTATATCTCTGCGTTGTATAAATAAAATAATGTACAGAGTACAGAATATCTCATGGCATTGAATAACATTAACTTCTTTTATAATATATAAAGAAGCTTCGATTACTTATTTAATATTATACTTTAAAAATTATTTATTATCTCTATAGTTTTTTAATGATTAAAGTATTTTGTGATTATAAGATATTTTATACTGTATTTTAGACACATTCAGAATCGAAGATGTACGATATTGAGACAAAATAGAATCATTAAGAGATAAGGTTTCAATGTTCGATAATATACAACGAGACTTTCCCACAAAAGAGAGAGTTTATAAAAGGTCCAGTTTTTCTGTTATGCGCACAATATCTCGCGAAGAGCTCAAGAAGCCCAAGCAGCTATTTCAGAATACGATCGCTTCGAAGCCGATCTGTCGGCTACGCGCGGAATTCGATAGGAATGAAATTTACGCGCCGATACGAGATTCGAATCGAGTTCCATCGCGGCGGACTTATGGTAGCGTAAAATTTCATTTCCGTGTAAGATTTCGATGGAGCTTCCAGGAGGTTCGGTGCTTCGAGAACTGTAGGATTAAGAAATCGCCGCAGACAATTGAATAGGCGTGGTGGAATGTCTTCAGAGAAGTTCTTAAACGGCAAAATTAATTTGTCCATGTCCAACCATAACGTATTAAATATACATTTCGATAATACAAAAACGAATAGCGCAGACTATTGCATATCGCAAATTTTATTTTCTTAAAAAGATAGACATTAGATACTAAGATCTAAATGTAGCTTCTAAGTAACTCAAAGGAACAAAAGATAAACTATAAATAATTAACATTCAAAGCTCGATTGCATTGAACTTTCGCGCAACAACAGAACCTGCTAAATAATACCGCAATTCTGATTAGTACATGTGGTATGTATACACTGTTACGCTGTACTGTTGCTGTTCCATTAGCGTGTTCTTGGGGAAACCCATGATAGTAGCTCCTGGCAGTACATTGATTCGCTAAGCATTAATTATCAAGTCACGAAGGAATATGCTACATTAAAACATCACGGCAATTTCCTTCACGGGCTTCGCATCAGTAACGTTGTGATATACAAGGGACAATAGGTGGTTCGAATCACCGCCTGCAAATTATTTACAGTATTGCTGGAACGCACAGCAGCCGTTCCTGATAAAGGCATTTGTCATGGCGCGGCTTTCATGTTCGATTATCGATACGTCCGGCTCTAGTCGATAAATGCATGCTGTCGATAACCGATGAGTATTTATGGTCGATCGTTTCCTACTTCCGGTGTAACGATTCACAAGCCTGCCCGTCGTTTATTTCGTATAATTCAGAATGTAAATAAAGCTTTACAAATGTTGCACAAGGTACCCAGAAGACCACGAGATTAATACGCGCGCGGTTAGAGATTAATGTGCGATGCGTTTAGAAACCATGAATGTTCAACATCATCAACGTTACCATTAACAAATTCATTCTTCTACACCAATACATATTTGCAGGAAAACACAATCGCAATTTTGACGAAATTTCTATTGAAAAATATCAACTACAAGAAACTACGATCTTGATGAAAATATAATTGTTTATGTGTAAAGAGTGTATTAATATATATATATAATTGAAAAATACTGAAAAGACTTTTATGTGAACACGTGCGTATCAAGAATAAGAAACCATATCCCAAGATTGCTTGATTTGATGCGACGATGTAGAGAGTCCCCCATGAATCTACAAGGACGATATTTCCATTATTCTTGGATCAGAGGGTAGATATTTTTGTTCCTGGACGCCATTGTATTCACACCGCATCATTCGAAATATCTCTTTTCCATGTTCCAGTTCATACATACATTTCTGGCTCCCGAAATGTATCGCGCGTTTTTCCCGTACCGCTCCGTCATAGTAGCCGGCCTTTTTTGTTTGTGGTGCCAATTAAATTTGTATTGGTGTCACGTGTCATGCGGGTGACAATTTGCAAACGAACAAAAAGGCAGAATTGTATGTCGATTTTATTCGCGCAGTCTACCCGCACAGGTGTGTAAGCACGTATGGAATACAAACAAAAAAGTTTTATCACGTAGGGATAAATTTTTATTTTGCTGACAAACGCGATTAAAAATGCATCGTTGAATTTGTGAACGGGCAATCTTTTAACAATTGCAAACGCAGCAACGAAACTGATGAGATACCTTGTCGGCAATTAACGCAATTCCATTTTTTACATCCACTCTCATTTCCTGCGCTTTATCTTTTCGATTTTAATTTCATTTTCATATAAAAAGCACATATGTCTGAAAATTTTAATGCGTTAACGGAACATTACGCAGATACCATATTCATTTATATTTTAGCACACTTTTTTGAAAATATGTGAAAACGTATACTGTCTAAATTTCATATGTTTCAATTAGCTTGAACATGCCAGCGCTTAATGCATTCGTTATTTTACCTACGAAAATTATTTTTCTTTCTACATACTGGTTTGTGTTATTCGCAAGTCATCAAGATAGAAAATGAACCGTTCGTGAGTTTAAAAACTGTGCTTAAAAGTAATGTTCACACATATGTTCATTACGCATTGCGCTGTGAGAGCTTGCTTAATCATTGAAGAATGCAACGTGGAAAGTGCGATTTATTTGATGTGCGAGACGATCTTTATCATTTTGACACAATAGTCACACATGAAGATGTAGATGCGATGAAGTATTTTTACGGTCACGGAAGCGTATGTAACATACTGGCTGACATTTTGTTACATTTGTAATACCTGTCTCCATACGTTATTAATGAATGATCGTATATGAAAAATAAGCTTGCGAACACAGCGGTCGCTTAGAAATCTCTGCTCGACGTAGGCTAATAGATCGTGAAATTGTTGATAACCAAGATTGAATGAACCATAGATAGCGCGCGACGTCCATAATTCGCAAATCCGTGGTTGCAGAGTTTATTCGTTTCCTTCTGATATCATCTGTGAAACATTATTATTCGCTGCGCTACCTATCTCTCCGGTCGTTCCCAAAAAACTACATTTTATAGTCAATATAAATCAACGGATATCACCATTGATGCACATCGATGACTTTTGCGGAGCAATAACTTTCGTGCCAATTCGATCACCGCACACATTTCCCATCCGTGAGTGGTGATAAATTCACTGATAAATACTCGACTTGATTTTGCTGTCAGTATGCTGAGTATCAAGCCATCGATTTACTTTGTGTCAATTTATATATGATATATACGTGTAGAATTGATCTTTATATACTTCGTTAATTATATCAAACTGAATAACAAGAATGCAACGGAATTTTTTATGCCATATGGCTAAGTTTGAGTTGCGTGTAATTTATTTAGCACATAATGATTGAAATGATTAAGATATGAAATATTTCAAATATCTGTTCTTAAAATATGAAATCCGAATAATTGGATGCAAGAGTGTTCCTTGCAAAACCTAGTGATATTCTTACAAAATTATTAACGATGATAATGAATTAATTTTCAAATAGAATTACAATAAAAGGTATTAACTTTTACTATTAAGTATACAATATTGTGCTTTCGTTACTTTATTCAGTATCACGATTACTTTGATTATTTGTCTCATCTTTGATAATTCTATAATTTTAAAAGCGAGTAATAAAAACGATAATTTAAAAAACGATTTGTACGTACAATGTATGTTTAAAGTAACAACGAGTCCGAAAACTGTTGCCCCACCCTCACTTGACTCGCCAATGAAGATTTACTTTATCGAATCTGGTCAAAAGAAACTTTCCTCACGAAAGCCAAAGAAAAGGAAGCGAAAGATCCGAAGCGAATCGGGACGTTCAGAATATCCTGCGCCGTAAGTCGCTAGTACGAAAAACTTCCGGCGGGATCGTATTAATCTTATC
The DNA here is from genome assembly GCF_003672135.1 of Ooceraea biroi. Lineage (NCBI taxonomy): Eukaryota > Metazoa > Arthropoda > Insecta > Hymenoptera > Formicidae > Ooceraea > Ooceraea biroi. Next base: position 14,260,058 of record NC_039508.1, read on the forward strand.
CTGCGGCTTTCTGTCGCGATTGGTCCACGTGAGTTCATAGATCACGCGACTACTGATCGATCTTCTAATATATAATACTACAGTGCAGTGATATCAGAAACATTTTTCATGTAGTTTTGATACTATAAATTTAAAATTTAATACATGAAATCTCGATGACACATCTTGGCATCCACCATTTGTAGAATAATGTTCAATACAAAATTTTACATATGTAGTACACTCTACATATCCTGTTTCTTTTCTACATTTTCTACTGTTTCTTTCTACATTTAATTTTCCGATTTAAAGTAATATGAACCATTATCTCTGTACAATTTATTAAAAATAGCTCGAAGGTAAAACCAACCAAATTCAATTAGTTCGAATAAATGAAGCCAAACAAGCTGACTATAAAATAAATTCTTCGAAACAGATACATCAAATAACGTACGAGATCAATACATTGATTATATGATGATAAAGAAATACAATTGAACAAAGTAAATGAATAAAGATATAATCATAAATCATTATTTAAAGTATCTAAAAAAGGAAATACAGTAATACCGCAAAAATTAAACTTTATGATACATTTTTTTTCGGTGTGAGCTCATAAAAATGCGAATAAAACACTTGAATTAATCATGAGGGATTTTCATAATTTATTTTTTTGCAAATAGCTCACACTGTTGTCTCGTTTATTAATATTGCAATGTCAAATACATGAGAATGTGTAATGTGAGAAACATGATGCGGAAATGGCTTTATTTCTGCTGTGCATCTGCATATCTATATAGGAGGTTTACGCTCTGAAGGAAAGAACTATCTCACGTATTATCATCCGGAAAGTTACATTACCGTGTCGCTGTAACTCTTTATTATTCGGAAAATTATTTGCCACGTGGCCGGCATCCCAAAAGCACTCCGGCAGTTTCATACAGTGTTCTCGTAGAGTCCGACATGATTAAGTTCTTCTCTCAAGGAAGAAATATTTTCACGTTGTGATCAGAAAACCCATATCAATGGACGACTCCAGAAGTTCTTATTAGAAGAGAGATTTTTCGACGTACGTTCCCATGCCAAATACGAATCTGTTTTACAGAATCGTTGTCGCAAAACTTTATTCAATAAATTTACTGTCGCACACACAAATACTTCAAATATTTTTATATAAGTGTAAACGGTAAAGAACGTAAAACTTCTCTTCTCGTGTAACTGCTTAACCAATTTAAACGCATGATAACATACCTACGTGCTACATTGACTCCCTTTAATCAGGTCGTATCCTACTTTCAACACACATCGATATTTGTGAACATGAGAGTGACGTAAACCGTAGCGTTAATAAAATACGCATTATGAAAATGCTCTCGTGAATAACGGCTTATCTCAGTTACTAATTGACAGTTAGTCTAATTTAATCACGCAAAGTGCTATTAAATGCATATAATAAAATTAACCAGTATCGTCGTCGAAAGATATTGTAACCATACAAACATTTGAATATTTATTATAAATTGACTATTATTTCTTGTGGAACTGTAGATAGCAATAACAAATGTTGGGTCTATAAAATTTACTATAAAATAAATGAAAAAAATAGGAATACACATATATATGAATAAAGAGGGAGAAAGAATATAACTCATAGTAGTTCGCCATTTATTGTTAATCTATATTGTTAATCTATATGCACGCGTATCGAGTGTTTGTACAGATATGTTATATTTTTTAATATTTACGAGAATAATATGAAGAGACAAAGAGAGAACAAGAAGGTGAGAAAGAGGGAGACAGACAGACAGAGAGAGAGAGAGAGAGAAAGAGAGACGCAGCGGGTCGTAAAATGCGGAACTGGGAAAGACTTTATGACATGAGAGTTAAAATCTCTCATAATACATCGATATTAACTTCTTATCGAACATAAGATGCAATTAATTTTGTAGGAGAATTATAGGTACTGCAAAATTAGCTCATAGAATAAAGTCTTATACATGTCATGTCATGTCATGTCATGTGTGTGTATGTGTATATCCTTGGATAAAATTTAGTATTAATAACAAAAATTTTCTCGATATACATCTCTGCTTTAAGGTTATAGAATTTTATGATCTTTTATATTATACAAAAAATAGATCAATGTGCTATCAAAAAATTTGGATAACCAGAATTCTATTTCATCGAATCATTTCAGTGATTTTGTATTTTATGTCTCAAATAAAATAGAGCTATCTAAAAACCTATTATATTTAGGGTTTAATACTATATAAGATTGTGTTTATCGCAAAGAACTGCAGCCTAGTCATATCACAGTTTTGCTTGACAATTGTATTTTTTCATGTGTATATATAAAAAAAGAAAAAATTAAAATATACATCATATTTCATGAAGCAATTTAATAAAGAATTTCCAGAGCACTCCTCTAAATTTAAAATGGTGCTCGCAGTACGAACTGTCGTGCTCGCATGGCATCAAACGTACCGTGAAGTTCAAGTATTTTAATAAAGTTAAAATATCTACCAAAGTCAAACGCAATCTGTGTACCTTGCGTTACACAATGTGCTAAAGGCATATTTGAAGTAATTATTATGCACCTAGGATCATTTTTAGTGTCATGCAAACTATTTTTTATAAACTCCTAGTTGTACGAATTAAACATTTATTAAACGAATTAAACTTCTAGTTGTACGAATTAAACAAAAAATATTCTATATCCTGAGAAATATGATAAATTAAAGATTATTAATCTTTCTAATGCTCTCTATGTAATTTACTCGTATTTTATATTTACACTGCTTATTCATGTATGACACTTGTCATGCACATATTATTATATACAAAAATCAATGTCAAACGATTACACTTGATAAACCCCATATAAATAGGTTCTGCGCGTTTACAGAAGCTCAAAATATACGCACGAAGTATCATGCAGAGACAAAGTCAGAGAATCAGCACAATTTCACTGGCAACGTTAATACGTCAATCGTTTTAATATGATTTTAAAAAATGGTGAAAATTTCAATCGCGCCATCATGCCGTCAGGCTAAACCATATTACGAGGAAAAGCTTAAAGAGTCAAAGGGTATTGCCGAGCAGCGAGCACTGAGCACGGAAAATCCTTTCTGCCTACCTCCCTTCGTTCCACTCTAACTGGGAACGAGTAAAAATCAAAGAGAAGGAAAAGGAGCAACGTGCCACCTGGTACTTCGCATCTTCGACGTTCCAGCATGGCGTTGCACAGTCCTCTCTGCATTCCCTTGTACCATCTCTCGAGTCTGCTCTTTTACTCTCTATCCTCTCTCTGTTATGCTCTTCGAAGTCGTTTTTAGTCGCACAGAAATAATCTTCGGCGTACTGCACTCAGCATCGTATCATAGGGACAGTAAGCAGACTATCTGAAGCGTTTACTATACTTACACTTCAAAGTATTTCCCGTCAAGTTTAATAATGTAGCGACATATATGGTACAGTGCGTGCGATTGTGTGATTGATTTCTTTGACGGCATCTTCTGCGACTCTAAGTTACCTGAATATTAATTTAATAATTATTTATTTATTTTATTTCTTCACAAGGATTTAAAGTTTTAATGAACTCCATTTTTTTAGGACAGATTCCGCGTTTTTCTTGGAAATATAATGAACAAGAATTTACTCAGGTGTTCATCCAGATATAATCCTTTTAATTGTGTCACTTTTATATATATACTCCTTTCTATTGTATTGAATATAAAAAAGAGAGAGGAGATAGAAACCAGAGAATCTTAATCCACTACTGGCTGCACGTGGTACAAAAACATTCTCGCTTTCTGACCCGTTCGGTAGCCATGCGCGTCTTATTGTCTTCATGACACGGATGCTATTTTGAAACAGCTTTGCATGCTTGCGAAATCGAAATTCTGGTGAGCTATATTTTTAGTGTTGTTCTGTTTCAACAAAATTATAATACGTAATACGTAATTATAATACGTAATTGTAACATTTTCTGTAATTGATCTTTATACAATAATCATTAATTAATATCTTATGCAATAATTATTAATTAGTTACTGTTTTGTTATTATACATTCAAAGAGTTATTTGATCATTCGTATCAATAGTGATTTGTTTGACAATTTATCTGTTTTTATTAATATATTAAAATTTTTATTGAAATAAAACGATATTTGAGATAATAAAAACATTAATAATATATTTTTGTTGCTTAAGATAATTATTTGATATTATGGAATTTTTACATCTTTTAAACGAAATACTAAAAGAGAATGGAAAATGCTAATATTATTTTTAAATAAATGAATTTATTTAAAAAAGAGAACTTGATGCTTTTTTGGACTGGAAAATAAAAAAAATAAAGCTTTACAGACGTTCCACATGCTCAAATAAAACTACGATAATGTTTATAGATCGGAAGTTAATTCTCAATGTATACTGTATACCGCAGGGTCATTCATAGCACATGGCCGCAGAATATTGTACGCGGGGAAGCAATAAAATCGCAGCAAATGTTTGCGTGTCGATATTACTATGTTTGATGTACGATTTCGCATCGATCTCGCACTATTTATACATTTCTTTATCATAACAAATCTCGAAAAAAAATCTCGCAGGAACTTGTTCGTCTCAAAGTTGATGGTTATTTGCGCAGTTGATTCTTTCATTATAGTTAGTGCACGGTCGAAAAATCGGAAGAATTCGCCTACTACATTTTTAGTAAAGCGGGCGAGCGTAATCCGCAGCAATTTCCATTGCATCCGTTTTATAGAATTTTCCGATCATGAATGTAAATGTTATCTGGAATGAGAGTTTTATGTGCACGCGCGAAGTCAGCCGCCTGCAATCGACGCAAATTTCTATCGAGCGTCGTTTCGATAACGGAACATGTATTGAGTAAACTCTGGCACGCGAAACTGCATCCGCACTATCTCGGACGGCATTTGGATTTCCGTTTCAATTTTTAGAGTCCGTGCAACGAAGTGTTACGGATTCTCCAATTGTCGAACGGAAAACGATGATGTTCCTGCTTGTAATACTAAACAACAGTTAGTGCCAGATTTACGCTATAGAAAATAAGCTTGCGCGGCAATACAAGATTGTAATGTCTCATTAATCTTATATAATGAGTTAATATATGTGTACACGGAGAAAATAAGCGCGACTTTTGCACATCAAATAGCGAATTATAGTTCATTTTTAAAATACAAATTTTTTCAGTAACAATCAGTATATAATATGTATAAAGTTTATGTTATGGAAATATCTGTACATTCGTGAAATGTAATATTAAATCTACAATGTATATATTGTAGAGATACCTGTTCAGCGATTTTTACAAGAGTATATATATATGAACGCATTTTTCCACTGTGCGAATGCATACCTGACTTTCCGTATTTTCCGTATTTGCTGGCAACAAGGATCGTTATTTTTGGACAGATGGAACTACGGGAAGCACTCCAAACTTGTTATCGATAGCAATCGCGAGTGTCATAGCTGTACTATGGCACTATGGCTGATCGATAGAGCTCTTCTAGGCTTTAAAACGCGCGTTGTGAAGTAAAATGGGTCATAAAAATACCAGAAGAGTACTGTCAGAAGACTGCGTCTTCGCGTTCGTCACGAAGAATGTATGAGAGTTTAATAATTTCCTCTATCTTTCAAGAGTTCGAAATAAGTTTTACAAGGTAGCGAGCTACGACAAATTGTTAGTTACACGGGGACATACTTGAAAGTACGACGATCGCTTTATTAAAAGCGACGTAGAGTTGACTAAAATAAACCTTTATTCTATTAACTAGCGCGATCTACGAACAAAAACTTTCACTGTGCTAGTGTTCGGGCGTTGCTTCTGTTATTAATAAAATTAATATTTCTTCCCATAGTTATGCAGCGAAAAGATTTTATATATACAGGGTGAGGCACTTAAAACAGGCCACCTGAATATCTCGGCTGTTATTGGTGATAGAAAACAATGTGTCAGACCAAACTTGCATGGTTTCGAGGAACACATAATTTGTTCTAAATAGTTTTTTATTAGGTGGATGCGTAGAGGTCATATGAAGGGCAACTTCGTTTTTTTAAATGGTATGATATGTTTTTTTACGTATCATCTAGTAGAACGTTTGAAGATGCGCACATTGATCTACGGGTCAAAATCATTCAAGGTCACTGAAGGCCAAGGGAAAATAATTTACTTTATATTGCCTAGAGTTCTCTGCTATTGAAAATACCGTAAACTCAGAAATGAAAAAGTTCTCGAGTTTAAAATTTTTTTCTTCTCAGAGGAGTTCTGAGTTGATATCATTATTTCTTATATTGCCTAGAGTTCTCTGCTATTGAAAATACCGTAAACTCAGAAATGAAAAAGTTCTAGCCATTAGAAATTTTTTCTTTTCCGAGAAGTTCTGAGTTGCTGATATCATTATTTTTTATATTGCCTAGAGTTCTCTGCTATTGAAAATACCGTAAACTCAGAAATGAAAAAGTTCTAGCACTTAGAAAATTTAGCCTTCAGTGACCTTGAATGATTTCGATCCGTAGATCAATGTGCGCATCTTCAAACGCTCTACTAGATGGTACGTAAAAAAACATATCATACCATTTAAAAAAACCAAGTTGACCTTCATATGACCTCTACGCGTCCACCTAATAAAAAACTATTTAGAACAAATTATGTGTCCCTCGAAACCATGCAAGTTTGGTCTGACACATTGTTTTCTATCACCAATAACAGCCGAGATATTCAGATGGCCTGTTTTAGGTACCTCACCCTGTATATAACTATATAATGTTTATGTATAAAAGTTCAACTTTATGGAATGTATTTTATGAAGTACATCCTCGTACATAATCACAAAACTTAAATCTTCATTCCATTATGAAATATATACATTGCTGTTTAATTAAAGTATAATTTATCCTAAATTTCTTGAATTTCGAGGAAAAGAAAGCGACTTTTATTGAATCTTTATCTTGCGAATGCATGTGAATGTCACTTCGTTTCTTAATGTACGAGCAAAATTGTATTCTCAAGACAATGCTCTTTCGAGGATTTTCATCTCGCCGGAAAATTATTCTCATACATTATGTCCTTACCATATATCAGAGTATTACGTCAGAAACTCTTACTGTTATACTTCTTGATGCTTCAGTTGAAGCTCGAAGATAGGAACCCGACCATCACTGCATCGGATTGCTTGTTCACCAAACAAATGGTACCGCTCAGGTACGAATTAATATTTCAGACGCGAATGCATGCGGAGAGAATGTGACAAGGCGTGCACCTCGTGCACCCGAAAGAATTGAATATTCCCTCGTCATCCTTTGCCATCCATCGCGAGTTGGTTGATAAAACCGGCACGACGAATTTGCCAGCAATTCCTTACCAGCGACGGTAGTTCGCACCGGAAGAATCAGACGTGCGCCGTATGACACGGTACCATGCATAGAACTGCATATTATACGTGATGCAGCATGATACGAGAGATGTCCTAACGGAGCCTTAGACTCGTAGTAAAGGGGTGAAAGAGGATGTATGAGAGAAAGCGAGAGAGAGAATGATGATAGGTTGGGTAAAACGACAAGGACGAGTGCGCGTGACTAGTGCATCGTCTTTGAGATGGGAGCAGCGGCACACATACTTGCACGTTTCTGGAGTTGCTGGATAAACCGTGTGTTCTGGAACTGATAATAATTAGACGAGCGCGGTCTTGAGCGAACAATATGGCGACGTAGACCGCGATTACCGTTTCCTTTGAGAGCGACGAGCTTGCGCTGCCAAGGGTTCCTCTCGATGTCAGCGAAGGACATTTCCCAAGCACCCCCGCGTTAAGAGGCTCAATACTGTACCGGGTGTCCCGGCAGTACGCCGTAATTTCGACGTTCCCGTAAGAGGTCACTTTCGACAAATGATGCTGCAAATATTAGCGCGAAGCATCTGTCGTCTACGTTTTATGCGTTAGAACGGAGAGAGATAAAAGGGTTTGTCAGCTTGCCCTCTTATATTTTAATTAGAGTATATTATGTAGCTAGGCGAATCAATTATATAGTTGGGATATCGTAATTGAAGATGGATAGGCGACACGAGTAATAAGAGTCTGTAGCGTATTTCTCTCTTAATCCTAAAATTACGTTCTTCAGTTTTTTAATCAAAGATAGAGACGATTTTTATCAACATTTTGCGCAAGACTATTTTAAAGATAAAACATACATTTTTATGCAACAGATTTTTCCAAGGCCAAGTCTTCTATGATCATCTTCTTTATTTTTTTTAACAATTTTTCTATATTTGACAAATTATAACTTAAGAATATTATATAACTTAAGAATTCTTCCCCAAGATACTTTAAACTTTAAAGAGATATGCATTAATCTGGGCTCAGATATATGGACGTTCATTGTCATAGATTAAGCATTCTGGTGTTCCGTAATGGAAGCACTGAGCTAGAGATGTACTGATTGACAGTAGCGGCGCAACTATATCGGTGACCGCGATCATTGGACACATAAATTTCTGAGACGTGTGACACGGTGGCACCTAATCTATTTAATCTCACAATGAAAAATCGTCCCTGCGCGACGCTCGTTTCGCTTATCGCGTTATTATTCTTCTTACGGCCGGGTATGTGTCTCTTCTGGAAAGGATCCAAGACCTCATCGGTACGATGACTTACGGCCATATTCTTGATCCTTTTGCGCCGTTCATTCGTTTCTTCTTTTTTCCCCATCTATGTCGGTGAATCCCGAACCGTATAGGAAAGGCAAAGTGAAAAATAGCGGAATGTTTAACTAGAAGAGTTATTCCTGTTCCAAGAACTCATTTTACAGAAGTAGCCACGATTTGTTCCGGAGTAATGTCGCGCGGTAACATGGAAAAGCGATTAAGGCTGGAAACTAGAATTTACTCTTTAGTGTCCGATATAATGGATCGTAACACAAGAAATCTCTTATCTACAAATAATTTAAACACTCAGTACAATGTGGCGATAAAAATTAAATATTCTTTATCAGTTTCATTACTGATCTATCGGAAAATTTATTTAATACTTAACTCCCCGATTATTAAGAGACAATTATCTTCGAGTAATGTTTTCACCAAAGTTTCATTCAAAATAAGTTTTCCGCGGATATTATTCTTATGTCTCGAAATTTTTATATACAAAATTATAGTAAAAATTAAATATTCAGAATTTACAATTAAAAAATTATTAGTATGACAAACTTTAGTAATAGCGTTTTTTGGGAATGATTTACGACACATGAAATTCTTGAGCTGTATTGCACGATATGCGTCTTCACTGACTCTTGACTTAGCCACGCAGCATTTACGGGAATGAGATTATTCTACAAGAGTCGTTTAATTTCGTAAATGCAATTGTGGTTGAATTAAGCGTACCTTTATCGCAGAAGACTTTGAAACACGAGTAAAAGACAAAATTACGTTTTCAGTCGGTGTGCGAATATGAAATCAAGAATAAAATGGAGACTATTCGAGAATATTTAATAGCAAATTTAACGCGTACTTTATTAATCAAATTAATGTTAAATTTTACAGTAAATGATTCGTATTAATTATATTTGCTGTTCTTTTATTAACATTTGCTGTAGCAAAAGAATGTAAAAGAACATTTAATATTAAACACGCTTATTGAGAAATAAACGGTAACTGCACAAATTGTATTAGTTGTTTTAAAAACAAGAAATTATATTTATATTAAAGTTACTTTATCTTCTGATGGATTTTTCATGATTCTAAAGAAACATTTTTAAGAAAATATATGTTATATTAAAATAATTAGGATAGTCAATATAGCTTCGAAAATGTTCAATAAATTCTTTGTGACTAGTAATTTACTGTTATTTTATTAATAATTTAAATACGCAAGGATTCTTGATTGATTCTTGATTGAATATACATAATACGTAAATCTAAAACAAATCCTTTTTTCAGAATTTGTTGGCTAATAATAATTCATATCTAATGAATATTTATAATATTTATACATATAAAGCTTAATTAAAATATCCTGAAGTACCAGCGGTACGAAAAGTCGAAATGGTCTGAATGGAGCTACTCGGTAAACGGGTCACGTAAACTTTCCGGATGGACATATAATTAAGTATCTCGGAAGGGCACGCGGTTGCGGCTTATCATTTATGATCACATAAGAGCCGCCAAAGAGGATCATGGATCATTATATCCTTTCATGTTTCTAACAACGAAGATCAGAGAACCGCGGAGCTCCGTCGATTCCAGAGGCTAATTAATCAGTTTGAAAGACCATACGGAGGTTCGCTTAAACACGCCACCTTTGAAACAATTTAATTAAATCTCCTTGTAACGAGCACACTCGCCTTTCGTTGGGTACTCTCGTTGCTCCATCCTGTGCAACTTTTTTGCGTCTTCTCCAAGGTCCCTTCCGAGGACTGGAATCCTAAAACAAATGTAATTCATGTCCATCCTTCGTTCTTCCTTCGTAGCGACACAGATAGCTGTCTCGAAATTTATCTAACGTCCACTAACGTCACCGAAATAAACGAACGTCATTGTTCTTCTGACAAACATGCAACTTCTTTTGATGCTTTGATCAAGTAAATTAAGTAACTTGGACAACGTTTATCGTATGAATTAAATAAAAAAATTTGTAATTAATTAGTCTCTTTGAGCTTAATGAATTTCTCGCGTATAATGATAACACGTGTGCTGTTAATTCGTCAACTATTTTCTTAACTTTGAGAGATCGCAATGACAATTGCAGACACTTCATACATATCGAAACTTTAGAATCTAAAGTTTAGATAATATATTTTATAACCATAGTGGATGTCTTTTATTAATGTAAATTTGTCAAGTATTATTTTGGAGTGTTTAAAATGAAAGTTTGACAATTCTCTCCCTCCCTTTTCCTTATTGTACCAAATACCTTGAACAGGTGCGGCGGAAATTAATTTCCTTCGTCTCAATGAGAGTAGGAGTGCGAGCGTTGGAATCTGTTTAATCAGTACCAGTAACCTCGCTTGATAAGGCATTAAGGGCTGTAGACCAAATTAAGCTATTATGTTTGTTAATTAAGGGTACCGCTGTCTTAGGAGACTTCGAAAATGCTGAGTCTGCCAGATACTATCGGCTCCCATTACAGCTGGAAATTGCCTCCATTTAGAGCGTTAAATAATCTTAGTGAGCTTCTATTTTCTTCACATCTAGGTGTGTATGTTCTTGTTCTTTCGTTCCTTCTTACTAATATCTTTAATCCACGAATAGTATTCTTCGATTTAGATATATTGCCAAAAAACAAACCTTCTGATGCGCATTTTAACAAAAAATCCGAATTCCAAATCAATTCGTGTTACGTGGACTAGTATAAAATTTGCTATTCATGTATTTTTTATCCATTAGACGCCGGAAATGGTACGGATAAATTAAAACCGAACACTCTTCTGCTATCGAGATTAAATGAAATTACGTGAGATTTATGCGCATGCATGCTACGTAACCGGATATTTTTCTGGATCTCTCTCATAATGTGCCTTCTTTCTCTCTCTCTCCCTCCCCCTCCTCCCTCTCTCCCTCTACCATATATCCGAAGGAATCCTAGAGACAAAAACTCCACACGAAGAATACCCACCGTATAAAAATTCATTGCCCCTTCGTAGAAACGGCTAAGTAACGAGCTCGGGGGAGAGCCTGAGCAACGCGTACACGCGGTGATAGAAGTCGAAGGATGTAATTTCTTGCTTCCGAAATTACCGTGAAAGGAGAAGAAGTAGAACATGAATTTATGTATATACTCGCGCAAGATGGAGTTTTCTCCATTCAGGCACTACTTTTTGTTTGTTCAAACTTTCTTACTCGCTTTATTGCACTTAGTAAATACTTACTTGCTAAATGTATGATTTCAACTTTTCCACATAGTATATTTTATTTTCAAAATCGAGGAATAATAATATTAATATCTTTGAACGACAACAGTATAGGTAAATAACAAAATCAGTGTACATTTGAAATATTATATATTTAAACAGAGTAAACACTAATCAACCAGAAATGTCAATTTGTATTACTGTAATATTATAAATAGTGATGCCGCTCTTTTGAGCATAAAATCAAATTAATACGTGCGACTATTACTAAGCGAAAATTCAATTAAATCTGTTTTCAAGTGCGTCCACAAATAAAGTGAACAGAAATTCGTAAATCTCAGAGAATATATCTGAAGTGCGAGCTGTCTTTTATTTCTTTAAGGTTTGTAGTGACATAAGCTTTTCACATTCACCTGTTCGCCAGTCACGTTTTCCTTTCAACCACTCGACAATGCAACATTTCTCTGTCGTTGCACACCCACGTCCAACTTAAATTTATCCGCAAAGACAAGCGTCGAGACGTGCCATCGACTATTCCATCCTCTGTACACGTTAACGTCACCCCAGTGCAATCTCTCATATACTCACCTCGATATAACCCTCGCATGCTGGCGCGCCTTACGCCTTACGTCCGCTTTAACGTAAAATACAGCGTGGTATAGACAATCTCGTTACTTAGTGCCACGCGAAGAGTTATTCTTCGTTGACGACCGCCTCAAACGTCTGGGTATAACCCGGATGCATATTTAACCGAGTATAATATTTGGCGTAATTCGGCCGACAACAACGTTCATTATATCGCACAAAACCTCGGAAAGTTTAAACCGTGAATGCGCTCACATATTAAATATCAAGGAAGAATATAAGTTTTAATGGTACTAATGACATCAATATCACGTTACGAGCCGTAATAATTATAATTTATTACTACTATCACAACAACATTTTATAAAGTAACGTAACGTAATTTATAATGTTTCTATTGCTAAATATTGCTAAAGGATTTATCGTATGTATTCTTTGATATCATCAGTGCATAATGACTAACTGCATCGTACAAAGTATTGCCGGTCAAGCTCGCTTATATAGAATATTCCGTTTTACAGGCTCGCAGTAAAACGGTTGGGTTTTTCGTTAGCCATTTCGGACGTGAGCCGTTTCATGTCCAACACGCGATTGCACAGCGGGAAAAATCGTAAATTGTTCGTGCACAATACACAAAACGATCGATTCTTTCGCACGATCGATCCGCAGATTCAAGAACGCACCGAAAAACGCATGCGGATAATCCAGTTTTCACTGGTAGGAGATCGAGCAATCTATTCCTATGCGTAGATATCATGGCGAATCTAAAAGGATCGAGTCGGATGTGCAGCCAATCGAGACGATCGCGCCGAAAATTCCGCGGCGTAATAATCGAACGTCGATAGCGGTTCACGGATCGTTTCCGGAGGTTCGCGAAAACTTCCGCGCATCGTTCCGGACATGAGCGCTTCTGGGTTGGTTTGCTGCTATTAACTTGAGCGCGCGCGGTACCATGCCGGAAACCGAGCAGCGACGAGCCGGACGTGCCAGAAAGTCAACGGCTAAACAAATACGTTATACTCAAACTCTCCGTTACGCATCGTAAACAATTCGCAATTGCTATTACCGGTATCTCCTGCGGCGACATAGTTTTTTTTCTTGAAATACACGTGCAGCACGTTTGAATAATATTGAGACAAAATAATAATTGTTATAAAATAATTATTACAAAATAATTATTGGGCAATATATATTCGTCCCGTCTTTTTAGTGTTTTTAATTATATGGGTTATAACATATATTTATTATTAAAAACACAAAACACGGGACGGGATTATAACCCAATAAATTTTTCATACTCTAGTGATATTTTATATTTCTTAGCTGATGTATATATATATAAGAATAAATATTATATATAAATGAATACATGAAAGCACAATTTTTTAAGAAAATTGTGTTATTTGGATTAGATGCAAAATATACTCTTGATATTTTATCAGCAATTTTCATCGCCGGTTTTAGCAGTCTTTTGTCAGTTCTTCTTCTCAAAGATAAAGCTCTGAGAGGGATTCGCTAATTTCTGAAAGCTTTCTATGGTGCACGACAGGAGCTTGATCAAAGCTTTTACCATTTTGAGTTCTCTCAACATTTTAGTGTCGTGGGCGTTCGATACGCCGTCGCATGAATATTTTAACCCCTTCGATCTATACTAAACTAAAGTAAACTAAGTATAAACGTTTCATGCGCGTGTCGTTGTGTAGAAAGTTTGATTAACATGATTGCAGAATATTACTTAAGCCAGGTTAGTTATGAAAATCATGATCTCAATATTAAGAAGAATTCAATGGTTTACCCAATCTTTTGTATCTTTTGTAATGATAACGTTTAATAGTAATACGAAAAGTTAATATTAATAGATAACGTGGACAAGAAAATGATGGTCGCATTTTCGTGAAAGTAATCGTGCGTGCCGGTGAAAAATAACCTTTTCCGTTTACTCTCTACGATCTGAGTTTGCAGTTTTTCAGCATTCCCATTTCCGTTTTCCAGGCTCGGTTACATTCTTCACCAACCATGCAAACTATTAGAGTTAGTTAGTTAGTCTGACAAAGGACTTGATGAATCGCGCGCAATTAAAATTGCTCAAAAAGGGGAAATGGCGTAACGTGATTAATCTTTTTTCATCCACAATTTACAATACATTTAGGAATTAAACGTTTAAAGTTAATCATGCTCTGCGGGATATTTCGATCATTCTTATAATTTTTATTTCAACATACGTTGTGAGCTTATTTCTCTTATTCACATTTCTTCATGCTTTTTTATTTTGTCGTTAATAAATGTCACGTTTCAACGTTTAATGCTTTGAATGGCTCAAGGAAGAGGCAATGAAAAAGAAACGCCATGAGACGTAAAAAGAGAATTGCATACTGTTTAACGTAGGGTAATATATCAGCGTTCGCAAGAAAAATACGCACGCAATGGACATGCAGCGCAGAGCGGTGGAGAACGTATGGAGAACGAAGGAACGTGACTGCGAGTATTAGACTTGCGCGAATCAGTCCTTGCACTTTTGCGTAACGCAAATTTCCCACCCTTACCTACTATGTAAATTCTTGGTGAGTTGTTATCGCGACACAGTTTGTTATCGACCGGCACCGCGTCCATTTCCTCGTTGGTTTTCCCTACTTTCCGTCACTTTGACTTCTCTTTTCTTTTCATTTTACAGAGCTTGAGCTTTTAATGTACCAGGCGACCCGAATAGACGACGGCACGAAGCCACTCCATCGTAAATACAGTGAACGCCGTAGTTTCCATGAGAACGACCGGTAGTTGCTCTCGCTTTAACAATCGGGGCGGTAGTTTGTCTCGAGTGCCGCGGTCGAAACCAACTGCATAGGTGCACGTGCGATTTGAAACAACGTGACTTTGAACCTCCCTCCCCCGACGAGTTGCAAGCTCATCTGGAAACATGAACCAGCGCCACTGAAAGACGTGCGAAAGAACAATCGCGATTACGCGATCAGACACGGGGTTGAATTAACGTGTGACTTGGATTAAGTGAATACCCACTTTCTTAAGGATTCGATCTTTTTTGCCCTCTTTCTCTCTCTCTCTCTCTCTCTCTCTCTCTCTGGGAAAAGTAAACCGCCGAGGAATTTCACTGTACAAACTCGAAGTCGTAATGGGAATTAACGGGTGTTACCCGAGCAGCATATTACATAGTTAGTGTAGTAATTTCCATTTAAGTAATGCCCATTAATCTTTCGGTTAACAATCCGACCGCAAAACTTTATAGCTATCGAGATTTTGAGAGAAAATCGTTTACAACAACTCGCGTACGCACATCGTATTATTCAAAATTATTGCGAATGATATTCACAATTTAACTGCATATGCAACATATGTATTAATTAATCCACCATTATCATCACTAAATTAAACTATGAAAATCTTTAAATAATTAATTTTTCCGCCGTTTGTACTTTATATTGTGAAAGCATTTGATATGTATTTAAATATTAATAGTTTATTATATGCATAATATATGTACATAATACATGCACCTATAAATATCATATTTTACATATTTTATAACATACGTATAATCAAACCACCATTATCATCATCCGAATTAAACTAAAAATCTTTAAATAATTAATTTTTCCGCCATTTGTTTTCCACGGGAGTTCTATGGATTTATTACATTCTAACTTGTATCCGAAAAACATTATCTCGCTGCTATGAATTTATTTCAGATCAAGCAACGTGCACGTGCGATAATATTATCTCAGGCACCATACCACGAAATCATTATTAATGACTTTGCGGGTTAGTAGTCGGTTTTTGCCCATGGAGCGAAAATAGCGAAAAGGGGCGATATCCGCGGCATTTGGGTGCGGCATGGTCGCGCGCGTTTTAATAAGCTCGCACGATGAAGAGAAAAAGAAAGCCGCCTGAGTAGATCGAGTCATCGACTGCTGAAGGTTCATTTTATTTTCGACTCAGGGGAAGCGCTTGAAAGCTTTTTTATTCTCAGCGAATAATTGATCGTGCATTGATCCTCGCGAAGAGAGCCATTAAAAGAAAGCGTGCAAAATGAATGAAGAACAAGGAATGGCTTACACGAGTCTGCTGAGAGAGCACGTCAAAAAGTACAAACCTTTTTACAGCCTTGCGCCGACCAGTGGGTAAAACGGCGCTCTTATGTCGGCGCGTATTTCTCTTTGTAAGTGGACGGGAAGTGCCTTCTGCAGCGGACTCGCTTTGCGCGAATCGTTTCTTCCTGTCGCCGAGAAATACTGTGCATCGTAATACTCAGAAGGCCGCGTTCCATCGTGAGAATGTTATTTCAGATCGAAAACGTCAACGCCATATCGGTCGCACCAATTCTTATGTTCTTTGCGATATGTAGAGTAGAGAGATTGCTACGGGCTGCACTTTCTTAGTGGTGCCGCTATACATTCTCTATATACTATCTATATAAAGGTATACTTTTATTCACCATGGAGAGAATATCCACATATAAATATAAATCTTCTTATTTTTTTTATACTGTTTTTTATATTTTTCTCGCTATCTTTTATCCATAAAAATAGAAATATTTTAGAAATTATATCCATTTTTACGCATTATGTAGAATGTATATTTTTCAGAGTAATCATAAATTCGTAGTAATCATAAATTTTGTACACCATACGTTTATATAAAACTTTTATTTCTTTGAAAGGTATGAAAATTATTGGTATTTTAATTTTTAACTTTTTTACATTTATCTTTTTCCTTTCTAATTGTCACACTCTCAATAAACATATTTCTTATAATATTTAGTAAAACTATTGTCTCGAAAAGAATCAAAGATTCAAAATAAGTATGTCTGAACTAATATATTCCATGAGATCATTCGTGACAGTTTACCAACGTTGCACAAACGTTCATATGTTATATAAAGTGCAGTTTAAAGATTACTATCTTCTGTCTTCTTAAAATTCTGAGGTGTTACAGGAGCACTGTAACAAATACGCTCCAATATTTCGTTTCTCTTAAAATGTGAAAAAATTTTGACAGAGCGCAGAGGGAGTGAGCATCTCCTTCGTGCTTGTCTACATAAAACATGTTTGCCTTTTCCAATGTGTTTTCAGCGAAATGCATCTAATGTCAGTGACAGACGTGCGTATTATTTTGGCAATATGTTGTCGAGATGGATAAGCATGATATTGAACATAACTGAATGAATACTCCTATATTGTCAAATATCGCGAATTATTTTGGAAAACTCATTTATTGGATGTATCTTTGGGTATATCAATTATTTAATCATTACTAATTTGCTAATTATTTTGTCGGAAATTCAGATTATATATAATTTTTGCATAATTTATTCTACATATAAAATTACCTTCATTATATTAATTAATTTAGATTAGCGAATCATACTTGTATTATTTGTTATTATTTCACTATAATTTATCATTCAGTATGTATTTCAGAATATTCTATATATAAAATTGTACGTTAATTATAACAATTTGATATTTAATTCAATTCTTATGCATTATCTTTTTCCTACTAACTAAAACTAGCCTCTTTTCTAACCACTGGATTCATTTTATTTCTTTTCGTCGTATATTTTTCTCCGATCCTTTTTTTCTTTTACTTGAAAGTTTCAAAATTGCAAAGTTTTAAAGCGCTTATTCATTTTTATTTTTCACAGTACTGAAAGTGTACGAAAATGCATCTAGAAGCATCGAAAGCAGACTTAACGGGTGCAAACGGATTCTTTAAGTTATCGAAATGTTAAAACTATGACACTTTCTAAATAACGACGAGTCCTGACGCGACAGCGCGTCGCGCTGTCGCGCAATGCATTTTTTTGACATACCTCACGTCGCATTCTGTACACGATGAAATGCGGCGTAATGTTCGTTTCTCTGTTTAATCCATCCGGGCGGCGTGCTTTCTCCCGGGTGCAGGAAAATTGAGCCACGAGCGAGGGGAAATCATTGACGCGAACGTCGAGAGAAATTACTTCCGTGCCGACAACGCGTGAAATGACGAAGGAAACGAGTTCGCTGATCGTCGCTTCGCGCGTCGCGGTTGCCAATAAAAATTGAATACCGCTTTTTGCTACGCCCAGGCGCGATTAATAACAGTCACACACGCGCGCGTCCAACGTGGTGCGATCCTGATTAAATCCGCTGGGAAAAATGTTATCCGCTGGATGTTGTTATCCGGCGGATAATAAGCGATAACAATTTGCGCACCGACAGGTCGAGTCTATCAATTTATAAATGCGGTCTGCTGCGGACGAGGGAATAATCGTCCTGACAATTGCACGGCAATTAATTAATCTTTAGGCAAGTACATGAATGATGGGGTCGTAGCGTGAATGCAGTCAGCGATTAGAATTTGCTAAAATATATTATTAATCGGTTTTTCTGCAAATTAATTCACATGGATGAATAATAGTTGATTTTATATGTTAAAATATACAAGACAGTTTGTGCACGGTTTAGCAGCGTTATATCATGGTATTTGCAACACAAATATTCAAAATACTGGATATCTACATATTAATGTATCGCTCGATTCATCGTAATTAAGAATTCAAAGCAGATAGTTCTTTGGTTTAACGAACAAATAGAAAACGACAAAATTATCTCTGATTCTCTATATATTTTCAATGTTTATGTAGCTGCTTATCCTATCGAATATAATGCAAGACAAGTCGTGCTTTTTAATTCATTGATTACGTAATCAAAATGTAAATAAGAATTCCCCTTTTTAGTAGTTAAATAATTATTTCAATTATTTATTACACTAGAAAGCAAGTGGCATCATATAAACAAATATATCTAGAACTGATAATTCACGCACAATTATATCATATGTTATACATTATATCATAAATGTATGATTTCGTGTAATTATCTTAAAATACGAGTTCCCCATGCAAAGAAATGAGATTAACTTTTTGCTACGTATGCAACACGTAACGAAAAATCTGCGACTAATATTTCGAGTTACATGTCAGCTTCCAGGAATGATAGAATCAAGAGAATTAATTTAGCAACGTGATATCCAAGCGCAGCGCACTCATATTCCTCGATGCATTCATTATAACGCTCTACTGGAAAATATCCATTAACCCCGGCTATATAGATAATGATCAATAACAATTTATAGCCGCGTTGTCCCGAGATATCAGGTTAAAACTCACGTTGTCGATGATAGTACATTTATATATACGCCTAGTTTCAATTAGTTTATAAATTGAGGGTCTGCCTACCAGGTTACCATTTTTCCGTTAATACAGCAATAATAGTCATTTACCGCCGTATCGCGTTGCACCAGCGAACGCATTGCATTGTAAACGCAGTTGTCTGTTGAAAATACAGAAGTGCAGATTGACAGGAGTACATGGACGCGCATAGGGAACGCAGTAAGCGCTAAATCGATCGCGCATTACGTTTTCATGGAAAATATCCATTAATCCCCGACAATGTGTAGGCAATAATCAGTAATCATTCGTGCGTATGTCCTCCCTAGTAATTCAAATGCAATGTGTCGCCTTGCATTCTAAATACACCTCACATATGGACACATACAAACACATATAAAACGCGTCGACAAAACCTGTCAATAAACGCCTTTCGGTTAATTGTTGGATGAATAAAACGAGAAAGAAAAGGATAGATAGATAGATAGATAGATAGATAGATAGTTAGAGTTAGATAGATAGATAGATAGATAGCTAGAGAGAGAGAGAGAAAGAAAGTACACAATTATAATGCTCAACCTAGTTTTAAAAAATTGGCATCGTTTCTAGATTTCGGTTGTTTTACGGAACGAGCAGTACCGAGCGACTTTGTACAAGCTGCCTCGTAAGCAGCTCGAACAATATGTCTTCCGGTTTCCGTATTATGGATATGAGACATTGATCGTAGATCCGACTGCAAATTTGAGCTTGTTTTTCTTGTAACCTACATTTATTGACGAATATTTGATATTTAATTTAAATTTCATATTTTCGTATTCATGCTTTTTACATTTTTGTAGCTGAATAAAATTAATTTGACGTTATCAGCTCGACAAGTATCGTTATAAAGAATTATATTTTTTCATAGTTTATAAAGTGTCAGAAATGTGCCAATATATCGAATAATGTATTATTGGATTTGGCAATATTGATAATGTCGAAACAAAAGTAATATTTAATATGGACTTTTTCAGTCAGCTATAAAATTTAACTACCTTTAACCTTTCAAATTTCACTTTTGTTATTTAAATAAACTCCGTAACTGATGAACCACAACAGTGTGTTATTTTTAAATTTATTGTTGCATGTTTTACAATTTGCATCTGTCAGGTGCTATGGTCTTTTTACAGTTGGATGTTAAATTAATCTCGAATGTCATAAATTGTGCTTTACGTGGTTTCGTAAATGCACATTAATGTACAATTAGATTCAAGAGAAGTTCTAAACGAGCGATAGCTGCAAAATGTAATCGTCCGCATGTATTATGAAAGTTAGGAGAATTTAATTAGTGCAGCGATCAAATGGCCGTTATTGTAATCATAGTTACAATGGAATAGTAAAACGAGATATTCCTGCGTAGCGGAAGCGCCGCTTTCGATGATAATAATGACGTTTCGCACCATGTACGGCTGTTTCCTTAAAGATGACATTATATTTTAATAATTTTTCTCGTAATATCTGATACTTATTTTTAAACAATTTTTATTATTCATGGTATACACATTATTTGTTACTCTTTACATGTTAACAAAATTCTTATAATTGTTTTTGTTGCAAAATTAATTCGGTCATCACTCTGGAACTTCCTTGCTGGATTCCAGCATGTTTACACTGCTTCATGGTATCCGTTCCATCGAAGCAACGATACTTTAATCCTCTAGTAAGCTTTCGTTTCGGGGAAACCTTAAACCTTGGATTAGCTAGACGAATTAAGTCGAGCTATCTTTACGCGCGCCTTCGATTTAGGTTAATCTTTCATCGCAAAATATTACGTTATTCACAACACAATTCCAGGTATTAAATAAAAATTTATGAGGTTAATTTGTATTTACAATAATGTGTTTAGTGCATTGAAGTTAATTTGTATTTATAATAATGATATGTTTAGTGCATTGAGTACAACAAAACAATTCTTATTGCTTATCCATGTTTCCAGCTAGTTTGCAACTGAATTTGATTAAACAGTATGTAATTGTACGTTATTGTTCAGAATATAGCTATACTAAGTTTCTTTAAACGAGATATGGCCAAACTCTTAACAATACTTGATTGGAATGAGGATTATATGATAAAATAACACATCGAAAGTTAGAATTGAACGTGCTATTCATGTCAAGCTGCGAATTTACAAGTTGTTTTCCAGCTTTCGTTGCCCCTCTCTCTCCCTCGTCTCTCTTTCAATTCAATACACGATATACGGTGTATTGGATAAATGGTCCTTTTAAATAATGTGTTCTCTGCGGAAGTCGCACTCGTAAGGTCGCAACTGAATAAACGTTCGGATTCACCGTCCTACTTCCGCTATGTTTATCCGTTACCAGAACAACAATTTATTTCCGCAGCTGTGAGTTATTCTACAGCTTGTCGCTATAAAAGTGTGAACACGATGTTCCTGCAGTGAGAGACAGCATGAGATCGAAACCAAATGTTTCAGAAAAGAACATTCAGTAAAAGTTCGTCATTAGTAGTGCTGGTATTTATACATTAAAGTACGTAAAGAGATGAATATCTCTTATACAAATTTTTGATAATATGAAATGCGCAAGTTTAATTTATATTATGATTCCACGTACAATGTTTTAATGATAAAGTATTTTTTTCCTTTCACAGAATAATTTTTTACCTTTCACAGAAGAGATTACATACCATATATATCACTTTACATATCAATTTTACAGCGTATTATTAATAGTGCTTTTAACAATGATTTTTAATTATATCAACTGAGAACATTTTAATCATACATTGATAAAAAAATATAGTTAAAATTACCATAATTTTACTATAATTTATAGTATCCTAAGGCGCCAAGCATATAAAATAGTGCTCTTTACTTACAAAAATATAGTCGATGTAACGTGAAAATAGAGTTTGTAAAATCATAATATTCAGTGCGTGTAGCCATATGGTTATAGTTGTCTCATTACTAAAACTATTGTTAAACTGAACATAAGATTGCAAAGTACATATAACTATCGGTTGGTTCCGATATCTCGCACACCTATATCTCATACTCTCACAATATATACTTAAAACGGTGTCTACAATGCAATTTTAAACCGTAACACTTGAGCTTTAAGCCTTAATTTGGCTAATCACAGGTTTACTGTTCTTATTAACTGCAGCGTTCACGTTGTACACTCACGCGTTTTAAGCGCTTCTTCGTCTCTTTTTACAAGAAGAAAGAAAATCTTTTGTCATATATAGTGATATCAGAATGAGGATGCGCGACATCTCATAAGAAATCATGATAAGGAGACACATACATATACTATACACATATGCACTTTTTATTTTTAATACCACATATAAGGTTAATGTAAATTTTTATCAATGTTAAATATGCTATTAATAAGGTTCTATGTACTATTTAGATACAGCTGTTATTATCATTTTCTTTAGTTATTATTACTATATTAATATCAAAACGAACGATAATAAAATAGTAACCTTTTCTATTATTCAGGTTACGATGACTACATATGAAAAGTTAAATTATGTATCATATCTCTTTCCTTCATTTTTACTATATAAGATTCGAAATAACTATATTTTGTAGTAAACAGTTTCATTGGTTCTTGGTACCATGCGTATATGGTTTATATTACTAGTATTATAATAGCATTTACTATAAAAATGAGTATCCTGACTATAATTTTTTTACCATGCAATTATAGTCAATTTTATCATCGATTTTATTTTCAGTGTATTAATAATTTTTTTATTTATTCGTGTACGTTTCTCTTATCCGATAAAGAGCAATAATATACGCAAATATCATTAAGTTTGATTAATCCAATCGATATTCTGGCGTTTAATATTTCCGCGTACGAGCTCTCTCATAATAATTATAGAAGATAAATCACAGACACGCCCAGAATACGATATTGTTAAGAGACTCTGCTATTAACCTACTTTTACTGATAAGAGCATATCTCACATAGAATTTTCATATACCTACTTCTCTACTTATTTACTACATGCGCAGCAATGAATAGATGTTGATTAAGGATATTAGAATCAAGACTAACCAGAAAAATAACATTTCATATAATGATTCTCTACTTTTTAACAAGGATGTGGTTTTAAATTGCAACGAGTTCCTTTATTCCGCAACAATTACAGCCATTATTATTTTATACAAAACGTGAATGGTAATAATTTTGGATTATGTTTGAACAAAACTATAATTCGTATTCAAATACGTAAAACGTATATAATGATTATGGGTGGATTCATAGAATTATTCAATTAAATCTGATCATGATGCGAAATGTTCACTCATTCATTGTCTGTGAATTCTGTACACATTTTACATTTTCGAAGATCGGAGACTATATTGAATTACTCGGTCATTCCAATCACGTAGCCAAGCAGTCCACCGAAGATCCCAAGTAGCTGCCAGGGCAGTTGAGCGCTTTACTGTTTGCATGCTCGCGGTCGTTGATTTACGAACGTACACGAGGGAGGCCACAGAATGTAATAGCGGTCCCAGGTTTGTTACAACAATCGTTTGTATGCATTACTCTTTGTGCCTGGCTTTATACATATAATCTAGGCACCAGGACGAAGACGCTCGTAACCAAGACAATGTACTTGACTGCAGAGAACGTCGTGTTCTGTTTCGACGACTTGTTGTTGTAAACCTTGTTGCTGCAGAAAGCAAATTACACAATGACATAAATTGTGTACGATTTCATTATTAATAAATATTATTACTATTATGATCTACACGCGTTATCCTAATTTATTGAAATATCTTCAATCAGTTATCTGTAATTAACATTTCATGCCATAATGTGCGCATGTAAAATCTTTCTCAAATGAGATATAATGAGATATAGTCAATGTCATAGGAGAACAAGGATATTGATAATAAAATATTACAAGCTTGAAAAGTATCTTCGTAAATATCGCGTCTTTACTGAAATCTCTCTTTTGGAGAATGTTGCGAAAGAGAACAGCAGTACACGCGATACAATTATAATAGCGTATCCGTATAATCGAAATAACATTAGTCTTCTGCTGCGTCTGCTTTTCGATTCTACAAATTTACTCAACAAAATTGGAAAGCATATCCTTTCTGCCTTACCTACGTCGCGTCACTTCGAATGCTTCGCAGTAGAAACGACCTGCGTCGTAGCAGACAGATGTTCCTTCGTCGCCACGTGAATTATCGACTTGGTTTTTCCATGTAAAATTTCTCTTGCTGGCGCTAGAAAATATCGAAGAATTTACATATTCCGTATCTTGGATACGGCTGCTGGATCACATAACTAACAGGCTTTTTTATCTGTTTTATTTTTCATGTTTCTCACGGGGACATCGACTGGCTGCGTTCTTCCATGGCTGCTGATATTTCGGTGCTGGTGATGGCGATTCTCTAACTGCGGTGATGGTGGCTATGTTGACGCTTTGGTGATGGTACACACAACTCATGCACACATACATATATCGCACTCACACATCGGTAAACTCGTTCAATGTATTGTACTTGCTAAAATCGCACTCCTGTTTGATTCAACATTGTTCGTTCACATCGCTAACCATTACTAATTTCGCTCATTATCTGTGTATTAATGTCTATGACACTTGCGTTGCATAAATTACTCCTATTATAAACGCACTATGAATCATGTGTGCTGAAATGGACACTTCTCATTTTATCCCACACACGGGTTGTTGCGCACTGTTACAATTATTTTACTATTGCTCGGAAACTTCTGCGATTATATCGTCCTTCATTGGCCGTCACTCGCAAAATTATCGCGCGAATCTACATTTACACGCTGAAACGTCTGTGGTTTCGTCCGCAAACTCCATCGTCACGAACGATCTCCGCGTTAAATTCCGCAAATGTCGGCTGCTTCTCGTTCACTATGTTAAACCGCGTATCGTGTGTAAACGAAACGACGCTGCTTTCGCGGACGAATTTGTGCCATTGATACCTCCGCCGAACCGATCCTGTCTGATCCACTCGTTAATTACTCTCAATCCCCTTAAATTGATCACTGTTGTGGTGGCGATGTCATTACGGCTTATCGATCGATCTTCGATACGCGGCTACCCGTCCTCTTCGTTTCTTTCGTGCTTCTCCGTAATTTACGTATGGCTTTAACGTTATCCCCTCAATCTCTTATCTTGCACTTCTTCCCTTTTTCTTTCTCTAATCTCTTATCTACGTTTCTCTAATGATTATTAAAAATTCCACCAATGATACAATCTTTACCATTTTATTTGCATGACTTTATTGCTCATCGGTTTATGTAACTTCGTACTTTATATCACTTTTGTGTCGTGTGGTTTTTTTTAATTGGACAGCCCTGTTGTCAGGCACTCTGAAGACCTTTCAGCGTGCGGCGTGCGACGAGGAAACGATGACGTTGAAATGCCCACCCGGCACAACCATCTCCGTCGAACACGCTCAATATGGAAGAACGGGGAAGTATGGCATCAGCAAATGCAACTCGTCTGTTTCTCCAATGATCGCGGAGGACAGATCGATAAATCACACGTGCACTTGGCCGCAATCACTGCAGGTATGTACCAATGACATTCTCTTGTCCCATACAGGTAGAGGTTGACCGTGCAATATGTGGCATCCAGGTTTATTGAAAATTACTACCCTGCGGAACAAAAGTTTTTTCGTCATTTTATATACACATATATAACCGATATAAAAGAAAAGAAAATTAAAAACAAATTTTCAAACAATATGAAATATAAATTATACTATAATTATAGCTTGCATGGAATATTACTTTCTGTCACCTGTAAAATGGGAATTTTAACATTTTACACTTTTGTTTCTTTTTTATTTTCTTCATAAATTATTAAAACTGTTTGCAACCGTAATAGCTTACAGAGCACCCTGCTAATGAGATATTGTAATTTATTTTATTAAATAATAGCTTTTAATTGCATGTAACAATGGCAATATCAAATTTAAACTTTCAGTTACGTCAATCATGAAACGAACGCTTAATACGATATATTCTTTCCGTAATAAGTTAAAAGACAAACCGCACCGACAATATTTCTCGTGTAATAACGTAACATACAAACTTTGCAAATTCGCAAAACTTGGTAAGACATCATCCCATTCCCACGGAAAGTTTAATATTTGGACGTACTTTAGATTCCGATTATCTCCCGATTCTGCCTCTTCAGCTACCGGAAGGAAGTTCCGCGCGAGTCTAAATTCCGTTCAATCCAAGCCGCCTAAATACGGAAGTTCCAAAGAATCCGAACGCTGATCAAATATAAGGGTACGTTATCTCCGTTTCATAACCAATATCACGATTCAGGTTCCGGCTTGATGTTAAACTAAAAGGGGGCCCACGCCATCATTCGCGCCTACTCGATTCCCATGACAATGTTTGCGTTTCGGCCACCTCGGCTCCGGAAATTATAATATATTCAGCATCCTACATTTATTGACTTCTTGCGAGCTCCTCATTTCTAATACGGAGAAGAACGTGGCTGATATATTCTTCCCACTTTCGTCTTCTTTGCGTTCTATCCCGCGTGAGTACCGAACCGGAAAGAATCGTAAACCGGATCAACCCCTTCTGGGGTTAACCATTGTACGTTTCAAGCCTCGTAAACCGCACTTGGATGCGTGAACTCGTACATGAAGCGGTTGTTCTTATCTTTCGGAAGATTTTACACAAAATTGAGATTGCCGCAATCCTCCCATGGTCATTATTTTTGACGGTCTTTCCATTTACTCTGGCATCTTGTGAAAACTGGAAGAGAGCTTCCGCTACCGGAACTTTCGATGGAATGTTTTTCTCGTAATGTTCGCACATTTAAAATGGTTATCACGCTAAGTCCATCCCATTGCCAATTTTATCTTTTATGAGATTTTACACTGAGAGTTGAGAAAGATTCATCTTCATTATTAAAACGTCAGTAAAGAAGATATGTATTATAAACCATGAAGAATGTAAAAAAGTACATAAAAATTTTAATCGTTAAAGTGTAATTTTGACTTTTCCGTTTTAAGAAAGCTATAAAACCAAGAATCTAATTTTAAGTCCACGTTGAAAATGATGAAAATTCCATCTTCTTCCTTTGCTCTCAGTCCGAAAAACGTCATTCTGCGCGGTTTTCTAAAATTGGCAGTGAGTTGGGTTTAAGCGTGCTGAAAGAAGGAGCTTCGTCAAAGGCTGTGAAAACGTGTTACTGCAAATACCGTCAAGAGGAAGTTCTCGGGAAATTTTCGCGAGGATGATAATCGGGCAAATCGGGAAATTGGGAAAAGCGCCGGATGCGCGACTTATTTCTTTAACAGGAATGCACGGTGGAAAGAAACTCCGCGAGAAAAGTCCGTGGAGAATGCACCCGCACGAAAACTTGTTTTCTTTGAGCTTAATTCACTGGCAATTATGGATCCCGCGCGAGGGCGGAAAAGAGATACGTCCCGCGTCGGGCTAAATCTTGGTTTGCGAAATAATGGCAACTGACCTGAAAATGGTACCCCTGTGTTTCGCGAAGCGTGCAACTGACAAATTCGTTTGAGGTCGCGCGGGCTAAAGGGAAGCGAGAGCGACTCGACGGCGTAACGAAGTTGTCGGTGATGAGTAACGTGTTCCTTAAAGTATGACGCACCAAATTGGTCTGTTTTCTTTTGATATTACATTACTTATTTATGAAACTCGCTAAGATCTAATTTTAACTAAGCTAAAATCAGGACACGAAATTAACGCGTAAAGCTTATGTATTATGTAAGCGTAGACATATATATAATAAAGGTACATAATAAAGGGAGTTTTACATTTATACGGTGAATTACACTTTTCAGAAGGGTCAAGCATTTATGGATAATTCAAAACGGCTTCCACCTGTATTCTCCCAGAAAAAAAGTGGTGTTATTCGCGCAGCATTGCGGCATAATAACTTACCTTCGGTATACAATAAAAATCTCTCTCCGCTGGCATCCATCGGTTTGCGGTTTTCGCGAGTCCACGTATCGATTTCATATTTCATATTCCACCGACCGAGAAAGGAACCATTGTACGTATGATCCCACCCGCATGCGAAAATGGAGTAACTCTTTTATTTCGTCGACGATCTTATCCTCCTCTACAGATCTTGCTTTTCATAAGATCCACACTTTTTCTCTTACATTTCGCGATATTTTTTAGTTTCCTACTCTTCTCAAAGTGTAAATTTCATGAGATGCTGTTTGTTCTGAAATTCGGTCTTGTCGTTTATATATTTATAAACATATGTATATGTATGCTCTCACGTACATAATATTACATCTTACTAAAATATGATTAATAACAAAATTCCCTAGCTTCCTTTTGATGAAATATCAAATTGTAAAGCAATCGATAAAACCCTGTCTCGTGTGCTCTCAATGATTTGCCTGAAAATGATTGTTATATATAATTTTTTTCATCTATTTTGACGTCTTTGAGTTCTTTTTTCATAGAGGATTACGTACATTGTAGAAAGGTCTCATGATAGTCCGTCTGATAGGGTTTGATATCGAAGGGAAGAATCTTCTTTCTGAGCGATTTATTTGATCTCTTAACAAAAGGTCGACCCATAAAACAAGTCCATAGTCAAGTGTACGTAATTTATTTACTACGTTCTCTCACATATTGGATCAACTAGCGATCACAGTTAACCGTGGACGATGTATGGAGTTCTAAAGCACTTTCATCTACCATTTATCGCTTTTCACTTTAGAACGAGAGTTTAGATAGAGTTTAAACTTACTCGGTTAAGCATAAATTCAACAAATAGAAATTTAAACGGTTCGAAGCTATATTGGCTGCGTAATAATTCGAAAGCCGTGAAAGCCGCATCTCTCATTTTCTATTTTAAAGTTGATAATATCCATCAAGAATCTACATATGTATAAAATTACACCGCAGAATATATTTTGCGCCACAAGGGACGACGAATAAAATAAAGTTCTTCCTTAAAAAAAACTGGATCCATAATTGGATCATGTAACATTCATTGCATGAATTTTTGTATTAATTTTCCTGATTCGATTTGATCAATTCGATTCACTCTCTCGCAAGATAGAACACTTTATATGCGTATATAATACATGCGGTACAGTTCTTGTTCTGCCTCTGGATTTTGCATAGCTGTGCCAATATTTGGCATGAGGGAATCGGCTTATGATTCGACCGGAACGGCGTCGTGAGAACACGATCGCTCACGCCATCGCTCTCAATGCACACGAGGTATTTCTTGTCGGTCGATGATGTCCCTGTTTCCTCGGCGGAGAGCATTTCCGACGCGACTGCACGGGAACGAATCAGCGCGCTGCACTACTTCTCCAGGATGCAGTTGTACGGGAAGTTCCAAAGCCGGAAACGCGTATCCCTGAATGAAGGCGTATTCCCTGTAGGACTATAAGAAGGGTTCGACTCGAAAGTGGCTTCGTGCCTTGCCGAGCGATTCGAATCTCGCGAAAGGGCTTTTCCGCGTGAGTGCTTACTCCCTTTCCTTTCTACCCGTGCAACTTTTCCGCGACATACGTCGCTGCTTCCATAAAGAGGGAGGAATTTAAGGTCGCAACTCTCACGGCGAAATAAAAGTGCGGGGGGTGCATGCCGGCAGACACGTTCTTTTGCGAGAAATGTATGCAAATCGCGACGACCGAAAAACGATTGGAAAGAACCGGAAGCAGATCAGGAAATGTCGATAAAGGTGGATTCGGGACAAAGGAGCGTATTTATTTTTAAACAAGTGGACAAATAAAGAGTGATAAATTGAGTTCGATCGACAGCTGAGGCAGAGATTAAGGGAATTGGGCTCGTTTTATTTTTTACGGTCCGGGTTTTGTTACGAGGTCACATGTGAACGTATCATCCTAAAGATCCAGACGCGATATGCTGATTTTTTGGTTTATAGTTCAATTTTATCGCTCAAGAACTCTTACGCTTTTGTGGCGCTCTTTGTATATTTCAGTACGCTATATATTCTATGTGTCGTAGATCCTATACTTTTATCGCGCGTCATATAAATAATCGATACGCGAATAAGCTGGTCTCCTAAAACTGAAACTATTGTACGCCGCTGATCAGTTTGCCGTGTAGTAAATGGAAGCCATGCAACTAATATTCAATTGTTACAAAGCGACGGCACCATGGCTGAGATTAGTTGTTAGTTTACGGTATCGGTTCCTTACGACAGAAACGGTTTAAGGGAATTACACGTCCTGACTTTGATCCCTGGGGCAAAGCCGCACTATACGGAAACGGTAAACGTTTACGTATAGTGACGGACGACACGGAAACGGTCAGAATGTATCGACGCACGCGGAAAATCGATTTCTCCCGCGGGGACCCGGCTGCACGTGAAATGCAGGAGAATGGCCCAAGACGGAAACTCCAAAAGCCGATAATTAGATGGATATCGTATATATGCGCGGGATGCACATACGCGAGACCGAGTCGCATACGGAAATCCCAACGCGGATATGTCGGTAGCAGCTTGAAACCTGGAAACGTAATTTTCACGTTTCCCGCAGCAGACGGCGAGGTCTTCTGTCTTCCTTTCCTCCCGCGGGATATTACAATCGGCGAACATTTTTTTCGCGTGCTCGCGAGTGAGTTCATCGATTTTTAATTATCGCACATGACGCGAAAAAGATGCATTCGACATAACTAGGAAGAAATGTGAAATAGAAATTATTTATTAATACATTTTATTAACATGGATTTTATATTACATTATTATTTTATTGGATATGCTATAATTTTTTTATATTAAATTAATCTGAATTTATCAGATGTCTAATAAAACGAATAATCTGATAAAAAGAAAAGTGATATAAACTTGATCGAAAGTCTTTATTGTTTTATTTTATATAGCAGAGCTATTTTCTACATTATCGCAATTAACAATACTATTCACTTTATTAAGATGCGTTTATGAACGTGATCAATGATCAAATAGCGTTTATCGTAATCAAGTTTGAACGGATCCGTGTAACTCGAGCCCTTATCCAACGCAATTATCCGATTGAAAATGGAATCCTAGGAATCCTCGTCAATACACGAATATCACCAAAGCATAGTCGGATGACCAATAACTTCCGAGGAACGCGAAATTTAGAAGGGTGGTCATCTATGAAACCCTTTGCTCGTTATGGTTCTAGTAATGTTTCTAGTACTCGAATATAAATTTTTTTAATTAAAAGCTACTGCTGCTGCTTTTTTCATGTGCCTTTCATGCCTTTCGCTTCGACTTCCGTAAAACTCAATCGCATTACCTGATAACATTGAAAGTGCATTTCGATAGAAGCAGAAACACAGTTTTTATTTTATTCTTTATTCCAGAGTTACAATCATTTTTGAACAATCAGTTATATTTTTGCACTCTCTACTTTTATAAAAATGTATTTTAAAAACTTCTAAATAATGTCCCTTTTAAAGATTTACGTCGTCAATTCATTTTCACATTGCAAATATTACGGATGGCATAAAATTTCATATGCAAGTTAATCCAGTGATATTAATTCTGCTTTTGCCTGGAAGTTCTTAAATAAAAAGCGCAAGTTATCGTATTTTATACTCGAATTCGTCAGCCAAAAGGATCAACCGCAAAATTAAGTCGCTATTTCGTAAAAGCGAACAGGTTTAGTTGAAATTGTCACAGTTTGTCCACTGCTTGTGCATATTTTTTTTAGTCGAATAGCTTTCACAACAATTGCAATAACCACAGTAAAGAATGCAGCCACTGTAATTTCAAGCTCCGACTTCAAAGCGCCATCGGAGTAGATTGTTCTGTTGTGGGTGCATGCTTCCGTTATTACATTAATCTTTGCCGCTAGGAATTTGTTTCCTTTCGCCGCATTTATTTCTATGATTAACTGATGATAAATGATTAAAGAATTTTCATTACTCTAAAAAATTAGATTGTACAATTTTTCTGTTAATCTTTTTCTACTAGACATTCCTTAACAATTATGATTTTACCAAACAATTCAACTTTATTTTATTAAATTCCAAAAAGTACGAGATTTTTAATATTTATCAGAAACTATTATTAAAAGATACTATTTGCATAATTTTCTTCAATCTTATTAAAAATATTACAAATAATTTCTTAGTAGTCTTTAATTGAAAACGATGTACGTTGTTTGTCTCTAAAAATTAGAATCTTTTAGGTAACATTTTGATCAGATGCTCGGTAAGAAAAAGTACCACGTTTTCTTATTGGTCACCATCTCAATGTGAGCGGATCTTCTGAATGACGCGTTAGCACTCACTGTTGCAGACGGTGGTCGAGGTCTGTCAGAAAAAGCGGCAGTGCAAGTTCAACACCAGCCCGGAAACCTTCCAGGGTGATCCCTGCCCCGGACTGCGGAAGTACATCGAGGTTGCCTACAAATGCCGTCCCTGTAAGTACTCTCATCTATATACATGCACATATACGCGCGTGCATTTGCACGAATGCATGCGCGAACGTGCGCGAGCGGACGCGAGATCGAGATCGAGATCGAGCTGCGCCCACGAAGAGATCGTTTTTCTCTGAGACATCCGATTCCTTTTTATGCGGACGTCGAGCATTAGTTCGGTTCGCCGTCCGCATAAGAACCGGCGATATCGATGAAATTCCTCGCGCGACACGCACGACGGATCGACGAGGGACTCGCGGAAATTCTCAGACGCGACGTGATCCAGCAAACTCCGACTGATCCCGATGGCTGCTTGGAGAACATTCAGAACGAGAAAAACCTACTAACTACCTCAGTTATTTCAGTATGATCTGGAACATTCGTGAATTATAGGGGGAGAATTTTAATACTTTTCATTCAAACGTTAAAATTGATTAATTCATGAAATCAGAATTATATAAAAAAATAGTTTTGAAAATTAAGAGATTGCACTGCATCTGGTTTATTATACTGCTGTTCTTGTCGCAAGGAATAAGATACATACACATACACTTATATTCGATATATCATGAATCTATACATATGCTATGCGCTCGCTAGAGCACTGATGGCAACCTGTTGCAGTAACGAGGTCTAAGTAATTTTTACTACGGAGCATAACAACTCTATCGTGGCGCGTTTTACAGTTTAGAGGTGCTGGTTTCTGCAGTCGCGCGCTCAAGCCACAGCCATCTCATTGTTTACTGCGCGCACGGTAAATCCAGGTGCTTTTTCGGGAGCACGGGTGGCAGCATTAAATCACTTGCTTGAACAAAGGTGTGTGTCAGTTTTGCGAGCTGAAAAAGGTCACTAGCAGAATGCAAACGCAGAATGCAAGAAGCTTTCGTAACTAGCTCGTTCTAGTTCGATACGATACGAGAATGTTAAATAGTGGACCTTCCATATATTCGATTTCCTTAATCAAAAGCTTCAAATACACGATATCTGCGTGCAATATCTGATTCCAACGCACTTTATAAAGCTATACTATAAAAAATACATAATATTAATTGTATTATATGTAATTGTATCTTTTAAATTTCATGTTTTATTAAATTTAATAAGTAAAAAACATTTTTATAGAAAATATCAAATATTGAAGCATTTTTTTAAATATATTTTCATGTAACAATGTATCTTTTTTTAATGTGTTTTTGTCTAACAATGTATCGTTAACATAGCTTATTGAGCAAAAGTTATTTCCATTTCTATAAAATATATTTTTCGTTCATTTTAAAATGTATAAAAAACGCTTTTTTATCTCTCAGAATCGTTAAAAATCATAAAATAAAAACTGTTATATTTATAGCGTGGTGAACCAATTCCCGGATAAATCGCAGCTTTTTTACTGTCGATAGTTATCAAACTTTTATTGATACATTTATATATTGTATGATATATTATACATCACATACATACACAAAATTGATAACTATTTATCTGAAGATGGCAATTAACAAATAGATTAAATTTATCGAAAGATGAAATGTGAATTAATATAGAAAAATAATATAAAGTTTCATTACCAGTAAGAACAGGTTTTTATGATTCAGATTAATATTGCAGAAGCTGAGAGCAAGAAACTTTGTAAGAAATTAATTATATCTTCTATGAAAGGAAAAAAAGGAGCATGTAAATATGAAACCAAGTGAGATCAGACATAGTACTCATGATTTTCTTGATATGGAATAATCTACAAGATGATTTTTGTTTAACAAGCTTTGCAATCAACCTGGGGTCGTTTTCAGAAGAACGGTGAGGGCAGAAACGAGAAACGTTTCAACTGATACGAGGAAAAGTTGGGCAAACGAGAGTACATATTATGCTGGACGAGGTTGAGAAGTTTTCCTAGCGTATTTGCGCCGTGTAACATGGAAGACAATAGCTTTGAGTACTGCCTCGGGAACTCTTATCTTAAGGTCCAGAATAATCTTTAATGTCCATAAAAAGATTACGATCCGCAACGAGAAGGATATTCCGAAACGAATTAGGACGCAGCTTACATAATTTTCTTGCTGCAAATGGATGAGTGCAAAAAGCTATAAGTGAAAAGACCGGAATGCCCCGTAAAACGTTCACCATTGCGCGAAATTTTTATCTCAGTACTTTTTCTCTGAAAATATGGTATTTCGTGCAGTGGTGGGATAAAGACCATGTACAGACCATTTAGAAAGCATGCGTATGCACTCTGCAATTTGCTAACGGACGCATAGAAAATACAATGATAATGGCGACACTTCTAGGCGAAACTATTGAAGTTTTATTCCACTGGCAGTTCTTTCTCATTTGGCGCAAACACGAGTCCGTCCCCGGGTTACGATGCAATACCAATTTGTTCGTTAAAAACAAATATAATCTTCCCACTGCTTCGCATATGAATATGTTGCTATATTAAATACACAATGCACAAAATTCACGTTTCTCTAATTTAATTTTAATTATTATGACATTTCCAAGCAGACCAATGTTTCCATTGTTCGCTAACAATATAATGTACACACATATAAATTTATTAATGCTACATCAAATTATATTCTCGAAGTTCTGTCCATGTTTGTGAAACGTGGAAACGTGTGCATAGTTAGCAACTTTACAGCGACACATTTCTATCGAAGAAAAAGAGAAGGATCGATTATTTTTAAATAAAGTGCTGCATTATCCATTAGTTATATTTATTAGTTTCTACAATTAGTGTATATTTGTTTCTAGGGGCCATTATTTACGACCATCTAACTTTATCCAAAAACGAGTTCGGTACGGCGCTTGTACGTGGCTAACGCGGTTGTCCTCTGTAATACATTAGTGGGACGATTACATATTACACGTGTCGCGTTACGTGCCAAAGCCAGCCGACACCTCACGCGCCGCCCGCAAATCTATCCGACGACAACACGTGCCACTTATTGCACCGCTGTACACGCACAGTAAGCCGCGTGTACGAACGTGCTTAATCTGTCTAATTAATTTTTGCTCCGTTCGTCCACCCGATCGATGATCGATGTAATGAGGAGTAAACGAGGTTGCCTCATGTTTCACCGTGCTGCGATAGGATTTGCGATGCATATAATGAACGGTCAGATTGCAATCGGATAGCATTCATGTAGCGAAACATGATTGACGAATAAGCGCGAGTGAACATTTTCAACTGTTCAATTTTTTCATTTTTCCACATACACGCGCAGGATAATCTCGCCGAGATTTTCGATGTCAGCAAACAGACGATCTTTTTCATATCACGCGCTGCGCGCGTTGCCTGATTGATCGCGCGATTGCTCATCCCCGATAATAGCGGTGGGGTTTAATAATTCCCGTCAAGTTTGCGCCCGAGAGTATATCTTTTAATCTTTCTCTCCCTCATATTCCCCTTTAACCCCACCGCTCTTCCGACGAATCATTACTGCGCGCTATCCACCTGCCTCAGAATCTAATAAGACTCCCCTTATCAAGCTCTTGGCTTTGTCGGTCATCCTCGACACGTATTCCTCCGGCGCGTTATTCCGCGTGCACACAGCGCCGATGTGGAGTACTCGGAAAGGGACTGGACGTACCATGAAAAGAATTCCATTCGTTGGCATACACAGCGCACCACGCCAACTCGGGTACCGACGTGCCCTCCCGGAAGAGAGGGGCACGTATACTCACTCCGGCGTTCTCTGTCTTTCTTCCTCCCACCGGCCTATACACAGGAACATACGTGAAAACTAGAGATTCCATCGATGTCGGGAAAAGTAGGTCGATCGAAGTCCCGGTCTTTTGCTGAAAAAGCGAGGAACCGGCTCCATTGTCGCTTCGAGTGGCCCGTCGTCGAGGGAATTACCTCCTTCTCCCCCATGCCACCCTCACCCCTTCGGTTCTGCACACCGCGCGACGGCGCCTCCTCTTTTTTGCCAATTAAAGCCCCAGACTGGACGTCTCCCTTACGCTCTCCTGGTGGAGGATCCTACGGCAATAAGGAAGTTCCGCGAGCTCTCTCCCACGTACATATACTACCACGGTTTCGCTCTTCCGGGCGAAATTTCACGGACCATTGACGCTCCGGTCTTTGATATGCCCGCTGGTGAACGCTGGCCCTTTTACGTGGATACGAGCCCCGAGAGACCTCGCGCAGGTATCGCGTGGCGATTTTTGCTTTGCATGTTACGTAGCCGTAATAACGTGATACGGGCGGTATCCTTCGTAGGAGATGTCGGAGATGCGCGAACCGCGTGTAATCTCATTCTGATAACATGGAAAATTGTATGCATTAGGGATAATAGGCGTTATCCGCTTTGCAAAATCATGTGCGATATTGTGATATCGCGGTGTTGTCGTTTACCGAAAAATTAACATATGCAGGCGGTTAATTCGGATTAGCTTAGTTTCTGGACGTTGTCGCTACAGCTGGGAGAATTAGATACGCGTGTGTAATGTTTTAATTATTATTAATGAAAATAACCAGAGATGAAAAGAATGCAACATTTTATAACTTCCAGCTTGTCAGCTTCTATCATAATAAAATAAAATACGTGTTTACAGTCACGTAGCAAACATGGAATATATATAAATTTAGAGAAACGCGTTCTTTCGGCCAGAAAAAAGAAAATATGAGATAATAATATGAAACACGAAATAGGGTAATCAACAAATGTTTATGGTAGCACGAACGGAGAACAGAACTAGCTAGCACAATGGATCAAAGTAAGTTTAGTTGATAGCGTGGAGTTGGTTCTGCGGCAATCTTAGCAAAGCTATTGCGCAGCAAATGATGTTTGCACGGCTTGCATCGCACGTAATTTCGCCTTAAATCGTAAGCTAGCGTGGATGGCCATTGGCCTCGGTTTGCTGGCGAAAGAAGTTCG
This sequence comes from Ooceraea biroi, assembly GCF_003672135.1. NCBI lineage: Eukaryota > Metazoa > Arthropoda > Insecta > Hymenoptera > Formicidae > Ooceraea > Ooceraea biroi. Next base: position 14,297,937 of record NC_039508.1, read on the forward strand.
AAAGCTAACGGCGGCACCACCGTAAATCGCCAACTCAATAAAGCAAGGCATAACACTTTATCTCAAGCATAAGTGCACCCGCCGACTTCCGTGCGTGGCTAAGAAACATGGTCGCGGTATGAAAAGATGTTGCCCGGCATGGGATCGTGGGTTATGGTCAAAGTTGTTCTTCCGCAGCAAAACCGCGATATATCAGCGAGTTACCATGGCTTTTGGCCGCACTCGAACACGGGTGAGTTCGCTGGACCTACGTCGCGCGACTCGGAATTTTTATCACCATTTGCGCCGTAACGAGTTCGCGGTTAATAACAAGTTTAATTGCAAGTTTACGAGGACGGAGATAAAAGAATAAGGGAACTTTTGTCTAAAGTCTTTAAAGAAAAAAGATCTCCCATTACCGCTCCAAACTCAGGAACGGTGGTAATAACACGCAAGATTTCCTGGCGGCAACAAGTACAATCTTTCTTGATGCTAATTAACGATAAAGCTGTCATGTGTCGTAGGAGATTCTGAAAGCAGAAAAGAAACGTCGCGATTGAAGATTCTGCGAGAATCCTGTCATTTCTTGCCCTCGTTTGTCGCGTATCCGCGGTTAGACATCGGCGCAAGACCAAACGCCGGCAATTCGTAAGGTCGCAAACTACGTCCGTCGCAAGAAATCCTGCAACGCGCGACGCGATCTCTGCACCGCTGTGGCGGCTGCAAAAACGTACTATCGGCAGCTGCAAGCCATTCCGGTTCATTGAAATTCGCGAATGCTACGTGTCGTAACGAGACAAGTAGACAGCGCCTGTTTCACCTTGCGGAAACGCCCGTCCGTAAAAAGCGTCTTCTGTAAAGTTGGAATCGCGGTATTCAGCATTTCTCCCGGTTGGCCGACGGTCTTTTCTTTTCTTCCTCTCTTGCCGTCAAGAGATGAGGCAAGCTTGGCCGCTCGCTAATAAAGTACACTTTGTAAAGTACCGGTTGCCCGGAGTATAATTGTGTTTTGCGCGACAGCGAGACAGCGGTTGCTTTATTAAACGCCGGTTTTGTGATTTCAGATGAGTTCAGGAGTAAGGTGGCCTGCGAGAACGATGTCATCAATCTCGTTTGTTACCCCGGTCAGAGGGTGGCGATTTTCAGCGCGTACTTCGGTAGAACGGAATACGAGTCCATACAATGTCCGCAGCCACGAGGCGTGCAAGAAGAAAGTAAGTACCATTATTGATTAACACCCCGTGTCTGTCTCCCCATTACTCATAATGCTCACCCCTTTTAACTCTTTCTTTCTTTTAACGACGATTACGTAACGTTTATGATACTTGTCCGTGCTTGATATTGCATTACTCGTTACTGGAGCAGAACGTAATCGAACATAAACCCAGGCTTTAGCGCTTCGCAAACTTTCGCGTGCTTTTCCCATTTCGATATCATCTTCGTTTTATATCACGTCGTTGCCCGGATACGTCGTTTACTCCGCGGAAAATAATAACACGAAAACACTTCGGAGTTATAGTCGGCATTAAGTATTTACGTGGACGTAAATAACATGTATCATTAAAGTAATGGTATCCATCGCGCATTGCCGTCGTGTGTACAATAACGCTCGAGCGAAAAAACCGATTTCCGCATATCAGGCGACAAATTGTAGAATTTTTCGATGTGTCCGCTCGTAGTAATATACGAGATTGACTGGCGACTATGTCATTCCTTTTTTGCTGACGATTTTTCAACGAGAAAGCCGTCGAGTCGATATTTGTTCTAGTGCATTGTCATATTCCGCGACGAGGAAACGCGCAGTTCTTCCGCGGACGTCCAAGCTTCGAATGAGATTCGCACAATGCGAGAAAGAGAAAATTAAAATAGATTTCCTCTGGAAGAAGGAGAGAAAATGTTTCCGTTTTCCGAGAGCAAGCCAGGATAATTCAATGACCGACAGGTGCATTTGCACAACAAATACGACGTTTGATATCGAGAAAGCTCGTTATTCGCGTTCGTGCGCTTCTCGCGGCACACTGCTTTTAATTTAAGGGGGATGAGAAGCTCGCCTCTCGTTTCTCAGACGTGGGACGTAGTTTTATTTAACTTCTCAAAGTAAATTCTTTTAACTCGTGAATGAATGCTGCAGTCGACCTCTCGCATTCCCACAACGACTTTTTGCCCCGTTCAATCAATCGATTTCTGCGAAAGCACACGGTTCCTCTCGTTCGGAACATAAATGGGAATGGTCACCGCGAAGACCATTGTCGTGAACTGTTACTCTAACGATGCTAACACTAAAACATCAAACTGTTATCGTTCACGTGCACGGCTGGGAACATTCTTATTCATTAGACTACTATCAGATTGTTTCCATTATTGCAATAGTCATCTGCATATACCGTAGAAGCGTAGAAACTATCGGTGAACGTTGTGGTTTGAATTGTTACAGAGTTTTAGAAATAAAACTACAATGGTATCAGATACCAAGATTATCTTTGATTCATTTTATGGAAACAGACTTTTGTATTTACTATTGTTCATTCTTTCTGTGCTCTTAATATCGGAAAATATCGTTTTGTTTCCCTCGAGAAAAAAAGGAATTTAGATTCCAGCGGTCCGAATAGCACGATTCTCTCTCAATGATCCCAATAAATACTTTTATTCCAGACAATTTCTTGGTCCACTTGTCCGGTTATCATTCGCCAAGTTCGTAGAGAAAGCTACCTCTTAACACAGAGTAGTCGAGAGGTTGCTCTTTTGTGGTCCCCTGTCGCTTAAGCGTGGCAATAAGGAACAAAATCTGCCAAATGGTGCCGTGTTATAATAGCGCTTTTTTCTTCGCGTGAATGTCTCGCGTTTACCTCCTATCCCTTTAGAAATAAGACGACGCGCTACGTCGTCACGTCTTATTTCGACGTGAGCGAGACATACATTTTCCCCGCACAAAAGAGTGTCCGGAACTCTAGAGATTTCCCGCTCTTCTTAAATTCTTTCTCTTCTCGTCATTTTGCGTCAGGCTGGATTAATAAATTCTCATATCTTTTTCGACGTGATCATATGTGTTTCCGACTTTTCTGAATCTTGTCGAAGAATCATCGTGTATGCCAGTGTTTCTATTAAATCATATGCAATGTAAGCGGGATCTTAGAGATATTTTTCAGAAGAATGTAAGTTCGTGGAATAGTAGATCTTTGTATCTCTGTTAGAACAAAATATTACGTTACATTATAATATTTATATTATAGATACAGAGAGATTCTATATTAAATCACATGAAACAAGAATACATATGATTCTTATCCGATGTATCTTTCTCTTACAATTAGTTGTATAAGATCTAATATCGTTTTTATATTTACAGGTTGTATGATGAACTTTGCAACAGAAACCATAATGTACCTATGCCACGGAAAACGGCGATGCTCGGTGATTGCTAACAGCACAACGTTTGACAAACCGGATCCTTGCAAACCTGACAGTAAGACCTACCTTAAAGTCGTCTACACTTGTGGTGAGTACCGAATTTTCTCATTTTTGATTCTACTGTCAGTTGCTTAATCATAGAACGCGTAAATATCCAGCTCTGGACAGCGTGATTAGTAATTTACTTTCAAAGATAAAATCATTTAACATCTAATCAGCTGCGCATATATATCTTCTGTGAATGATAAAACGTCACAAAAGAAAATAAAGTAACGGTAAAGATAATATAAAGTTATACAAGGAAAGCGCGTGAAGCCATCTATTCTTGTCTGAACGAGAAAATTGCACAAGCATTTCTTTTCCGCGGCAGTGTAACCGACAACGACTGAACGCGTTGCAATCCTCACGATCCTTGAGAAAAGCTGCGAGAAAAACTAATATTACGAGCCGCGCAATAACGTGTTCGGTAAGGGATTTATCTGGAGTTCGCTGTACAATGGCGTATAATGAGAAGAACGCTCCTCTCCAAGGAGGCAAGTTATTTTATTGCGAGGTTCGAAGTGACTCGGCAGCCGGAGCAGGTCGGCGACAGCTTTAAACAAAATGACGTCGCGTGTCTTCCCTTCAGCCCGGACGGGATTCGTACTGAATTTCGTCCCCGACATTTTTAATGGGCACTCTTTTCCCCGGGAAGAACGGTGCGTCGCGAAGAATGGCGGAAGACCGTTGTTGAAAACTGTCGACGAAAACTAACGAGCGACATCACCGAAGCGTATTTCGAGCATGACATCGCGGAGGATGTTATCCCCTCGGAGAATAGAAAACTAGAATTTCCGCCAGCGTTGCGATGTGACCGTGGGTTCATTTCTTCTTTCTTTTTTTTGAGTGGATGAGGGTGGAGTGGGGTTAAGATTTCAGCGGGATATGTCCGTAATAATGATTTCACGCGAGCGTGGAGCCGAGTCACTGCGGTTAACCGAGAATTCTTCGTAGCTTTTCGAAAAGACGGCGCGGAACGAGTTTGTAAGTTGCATCTAGCTGCAAAACCCGCATTGGTCGTTGAATTTCTGAAGGCGAACCACACTCTCGTGTACAAATTCTCGTCTTTTCGTGAAAGTCTTCAAATCTTTTCAGCGAAACGGCAATGGCGCAATAACATTCTTCGCGAAAACTCGCACGCGAATTGAGAGACGTTAAAAGGGGAAGTTTTATATTACTAGGCGTTTGTACTGCGAGAGCAACGAAAAAGTGTTACGCCACACTTCAATCCTTTTTATTCTTGCCAGGAGGATTACACGTGCTCCGTACGCGTACATTTTGTGTCAGCCAGCACACAACGGGCTCTTATAACTAGATATTACTTCCTTGTGGAATATCCCATTTACATTAATTGTGACCATTTTTTATCTCTTTAACAAAGGAACGGAAGTGGAGAAGAAAGAAGAGAGTAGCGTGTTATGAAAATATGCTATAATTTTTCTTAAAACGAGTAAAACTAGTTTTTCTCGTGGAAACTGACTCGTCTACCCGATCTTATAAAATTTATTTTAAAAACGACTTTTAACGATTGAAATTAGGAAAACCAGAGAATCAAAAAAGACGAATCTCAGAATATAATAAAGATCTTTATTTTTAACTTAATATTCAAAATTAGCTTAAAATGGCTTTTTAATCGATAATAAAAATAATATTTCGAGATAAACATGTATTCATATAAGTTTCAAATATAACGTAATTGTATAATTTATTCCTCAGTAAGATAAATTTAAATCAGATTTGGATTTCTTTAATTATGAAAGTTAGAGTCGTTTTTCGGGCTGAAATTCAGTTACGATTAGAACGGTAAGTGCCCCTCGGCAATGGAAAGGTAGGGAATCGCTGGTCCTTTCGTGGCTCGTCGCACGTCAAATTACCCCCCGTAAACGACTGTGCACGGATTATGATTCGCGCAACGTAGCCGAGAACGCATTTGCATGTGCCTGTGAATACCCGATGTGAGCTCATTAGTCAATGTCATTTCAGTTCCGGCTACCGTGCGGGAACGTTAGCGGGAAAAAGGAATCGTCGTCGCTCGGTATTCTAATTTGGCAGCGAGTCATGCATAGTTCTTCATAGCACACGGCTTTCTCGTGGCCACAAGCAAAATATGCGCATTCGTTGATACATGGAAAAATGTGAGAAATAATAAACGTCCAGTTTAGGTGGAAATCAATATTATCCGTGGAACTGTGTTATCTTTCGAAGCCTTCCATCGCGTTCGCACAACGGGATATAACAATCAAAAATTTCAAGCTTCCGCGTCGTTGGTTATTACAACTTGATTTAGCTTCCGGGTTGGAATAGCGGTTTTTATTTTTTTGGAACCAAAGTGACAAAAAACAGTTCCAACCTGGAAACCAAATCCGATACGATGTAACAATGTTGTTGCAAATCTATGCATATGTAAAGCACGATAATGGATAAGGAAACGCGAATAATCTATTGGTGATATAAAATTAGCATACAGCGAATGCGGAACACCGGAAGTGTTTTTTTTCCACTGCAGTTGCGCTCGATCGGATGATGATACCTCAAATGAAATCAAACGCACTTCCCACCCCATTCGTACCAGTCCTGTAAAGCGCGCTCGTTGGCTTCTTCGCCGGTCCTCCACGCTGGGGCATTGACCTGGAACAATTATCGAGCGATCTCAAAGTGTAATTGGATCCGCATGAATTATCAATGTGCATCAAAGTACTCCCGACTCGATACCAGCGCACACCGTCATCCGCGCGCAAGTTGGAAGCGAAGCTCAAATCTGCGTTTCGCGAGCTCTTATCGAATTTCAAATTATTATAGATATCAGAAACATGCTTGTTACTTTACAACAAAATTGATAGAATAGAAAATGGAGAACATGTAATACTTAATTTTACAATTTTATATATTTCATTACATATTTACTTTCTCTATCTTTTTTTCTGAACGAAAACGCTCAAAATGCTCGAGAACTTGCAGACGTTATAAAAATGTGAAATTGAGGATAAAATGTCTCCTCGGTGATATATGCATAAAATTTTTAATCGTCATAGATTATTTCCAACCCGCGTGAAACATATATTTTTCTGCAAAGTAATATCCGGGAAGTAAAAAAATTTCTCTTTTGAGCGGAACTTATTTACAGCACAAGCTATTAAAGAACTGTGCCAGCAGGGATGAAGTACGGTAAACTTTAGGAAGGAAAATGTTCAAAGCATGTTTTCTGATGGCATACGAACTTTTATAAATTACGGGAAGCACGACGCGGTACCATCTATGAAGCTTTCTGTATAAAGCAATTCCTGAATCCATTCATCAACTTTATTTGAGTGAGCGCGCTTGATCAGCCGCGAATTTATTCCGTCACTGACTTTTACACTTCACGTTGCAATCCTTCCATTATAAGATTTCTTTAAGAAATGGTTAAAATTTTCAAGATTATGCTTGAACGATTCTGAAACGAAGTTTATTTTCACGTTTGTGTGAAAAATTATTAAATCGATCGATCAAACAAGAAATTAAAAAATTGAATTATAACTGTTTTCTAGAATTATATGTCAAATACTAAATTATTTACTAAAAGTCTACTAAAAATAACAAAATTAACCTATTAGCTTTATTCATTCGCATCTCGTATTTTCCTCCTAGTTGATAGCCGTATCTAGTTATACGAGTGAAAAGTTTGCACGTAGGTACGAATTATTAAATCTCGTAAACTAAACTTTCGCGAATAATATTGTTTAATTAATCATAAATCATAGTAATGGTTCTTATATAGCGTGCGTTACGTATAACAAGAATGAGTATCCTGAGAATTCTCCACAGACTGTACGCGTTGTATTAATTATTATCACGTCTCTCTGATAGAAGCTGAATTCGCCGGATTTCACCATCCATTTCCCAGTTACAAACTGAATCACCCGTTGATTTCACACATGGGATCTTCTTGACAAAGTGAATGTACATACGTCGGCTACGCTCAAAACCAAATCAGTCGACGCTTAACGACGTATGAATGCGTTGCTTAATCCCACGATACGTATACATCAGTTGATATCAGTCAATCGGGAAAATGAATTAAGCTCATGGTATATTTCTGCCTCGCTGCGCGCATCGTCGCTAGTTAATTATTTCTTGTTTTTCGCATGAGAATTATCAATTCCCGTTCACAGCGTGCGGCTAATTTTGCAGAGAAAGAGGGAGAAAGAGGATTTTATATACATCATTTGTCAATATAAAATAATTTATGCAAATAATCTTTAATTATATTCAGACTCTATTCAATTGAATTATAATTGCGACAGTAAACGCATTTAAACAATTTTCTAGCAATGTTAACCGAAAAATTTTATTTAAAATTATCTTCCAAGTTTTAATTAAATTTATACTGCTTTCATGCAAATCTATAATGTTTTCTTCGATTTATAGATTATAAAAGTTTTCCCGTCATATTTTTATTGCGTGAAAATTCTCGTGACTTAAGGTTTTTCCAGATGCACTTTGATAAAATAGTTAAAGCTTGTGCTTGTGATCCGCATAATAGATGATTTACAATAATAGGAATCATTGACACATCTCACTGCTTAACGAAGCATCGATGCATCACAGCAATTCGTCTCAATTGAATTTTGACACGTGGCTGAAGAGCCGTGTCAATCAACGATAGAAAATCAAGCGCTCGCGTAGCCGCGGAGCTAATTAGGGACCGAAGTGCCAACTCGGTAGTGGACGGCTATATAGCTACTTTACATCACAGCGTTCACCGCGAGGTAATGATCCCTCGAATTTCCGCCATTAATCCAAGCTAATGAAAAATATCCCTCATCTGGCGAATAATCAATTTGATTCGCATGGAATAAACTCAATATTCAACCGCTAATTTATGTTTTAATACTATGCTTTTTGCAACGTGTTACAACGTGTTGCACTTTATGAACTTTTTATTAACTTTTTGTTATCTTACATCAGAGACTTTCAAGTATTTAATTAATGAATTTCATATTCTATTAAAAATTACTGCATTTTAAAAACGTGTGCCGTTTTTAATGTAATATTATCGCGAAATAATTGTAGAGGAGAAAGTTAAATTATTAATCATATTGTTAAAAACTTTGTAACGTGATTAAATTATCCATAGCGACTGTACATAATTAGACACTATTATTGTATATAAGTTTCGTCCAGTTTAAAACTCTCTTAAAGTACAAAGTATGGAAAGACCAAGCTGTGCGAGCAAACTAGCTTTCGGATATACTAACGCGCGCTACCCCCAAGGCACTTTGCCGCGAATCTGCCACGATCTCCATTTTAAAGAGTGGATTACGCGCCACGTGGTTGCCTCATGGAAGATTAATGAACTAATCTTCCTCGTAGCTGACCCTTTATCTTGATTTTCAACCTTGGATACCCTTGAAAAAACCAGACGCTACTATTTGTATGTCTATCGGCATGGTTAATTGACATATTGCGATGTAGGAGTATCGCGCACATACGCAAATGGATTTTGTTATTAGCTTGAAATCCTGCTTCCAATTCTCTTTCCTTCGTTGTTCCACTGCGATACTGCTTCATCCCACGAACGTCAGACGCACGGTAATTCACAACTTTGTTTTGAGTGGCAGTTACCTATTCTCTTTGATGCCTAATGGCAATATTCATAACAATCTGCACAATGGTGCGTAGCTCGAGGCGCATTTATAGTTAAATGCGCGTGCGTGCGTGCGTGCGTATTGTGTGGATGGGTGAGATTTCTAGATTGAGGCGGTATAATTCGTCTTTCCGCACGACGTACAGTAATTTGCGCGCAGTGTACTGTCGACACCTGAATTATTCGAGTTGCGTTTAACAATTCAGACCGGCACCGATCAATTGCTATCGCTTTCAATGCTCGGGGATGTCGCACGATCCGAATATCCATATTAGTTAGTACATATGCTTTAATTTATATGTATCCGACCATTTGCTGAAAAGCATCCGCAATTTGTGAGATTACGCAATTTGTGATTCGTGAATTTGTGATATTTGTGATATTACCTGCGATGAATTTAATGTATTTCTAATCTAATGTTCTAAAATGTGCAAAATCGTTTGTCGAATTCGGAGTAGCTCGAACGATGAAGGAACTCAAGTGCTATAGCTATAGCGAATATGCAGTATTTTTTATTACACAGTTTGTGCGTGAAAGCATTTCAGTCGTAGACTTTTATTTGGGCTATTCGATATTCCTATTGATGGTGTGCTTCTCTCTCTTCTTTGATATTAATTTGGCGTTCGTGTCCTCCACCCCTTCATTGTGTTTGTCGAAGTCGCGCACATTTCGAAATTTATTGCGCGATCGAAAGAGCACTGGTCGTTTAATATTTCAGGACAGCGGAACACACATAGGGTCGCGCAGACAGCTCCGTTGGTTTTGATTGCATGTTTCAGATGGCAAACTCGTTAAACCGAACCCGATGCGTTCGCCAATGTCTTTTACCGAGGTCGAAGACATCGGAAATTGTCCAGGACCGAGCGCTTTATTCCCACTGCTCCTTAACCGACTTCCGCGATCTTGCACGAGATCGTATTCTATCCTGTTGCAATTTCTCTCGTATCTGCAACTTGTGCTCGTATTTTTCAACAAGCGACCGTGCAACCACTCTCGCTAGGATTTCTTTAATCTCAAAAAACTCTGTTGTAATGTCACATTTGCCGTGAACATGTCTGCTTTTCTTGTTAAATCTTCTTTTCATGCTTTTAATTAATTGAATCTGGAGGAGAAGCTTATTGTGCTGAATTTTCAGATACGTCATTAGATTGTTTCAATTGTACCTTTTTCTATTGGTCTTTATTGATTTTACGAGATATTACAAGGCGCGATGCAATTGCAGTAGCGTTTATGGATCACCGCAAAACCGTCAAGTTCTTAACAAGTGGTCGGCCCTCGGCGAGATGTCTATCAGCTACAGCGACAAACGTATGTTATTGCACGAAACACCAAGCTGGAGGTTTACCAACGCTTGTTACAGTCTCAACTGTACAGTGTCCGTTCGCGTACAAGTTGAATAATTGAATTTATGAGCTATAAACGCGATACGTACTGATCATTCATATTACTAACAGCAAAACAGCCGATAATATTGTATATATTCTCAAAAAATATTTTTTACTCATTAATCCACGTTTGTCCAGTGCAGCTCAAAAATCGTTGAATTTCGTAAACGCATATTTTGTCTAGAAACATATATCATGATACCTTGCGATTCTAGTTTCTGTTCACGTCGGCCGCCGCAATTCATTTTAATCAATGGTTAACTGCGACGTTACAGAAGATCAACAGACATAACTCGGCTTTCTCCATCGCAGTACCTTGTCATCTGTTATCTCGTAGAAACTACAAAAATCATTACTCGTTTTAAAAGTAACAATTTATCTATCTTTAAAGATTTTGTTTTATGAAGTCTATCGCACTGGAGAGCTGAAGGTGAAGATAAAATGAAACCTAGCGAAATTGCGTTTCTTTTCTGAGATAACGTTTTTTATCGTCGAAATGTTTAATAAGATGGAAGCTGTTTTACCACTTTTCCGCTTTAAGCGCCGAGATACATGTACAGAAGCAGATGTGTAATTCTGATGGAACAAGCGCCAATCCGTCGCTTTTCTAGCACTCTTTGTGCGACTTAAGCTGACGTTCGCTGGGAAATGACTTTCCCGTGTCAAACCAGGTATTATGCGCGAATATACGCAATAATCTTGTAGCAACGAATTTGCTAGTATAACCCAGGGAAAGTTTTGTATTCATACAATTCCTCCGAATCTCTCGTACGTCGTCCCTTTATCCGGTCGCGATAAATTCGCTTCTGTTGACGCGGGAATTGAATTTCCTACAGCGTAGCCGAAGGCTGCAACTACAGAACGATCGAACTTTTTCGCTCGATGCAACCTTCGAGCGAACCTTGGAGATCCTATGATCGAATAAGATGGAAACGTCCGAGATTGTCGCGTTTGTTGAATAAATGCGGTCGATCTATGTGGAATTTGTACGTTGGTTTAGTCGAAATTTTCTGCGGCATGACCATCCGTTACAATTGCATTACAATTGCAATGCCATGCTTGGGAGGCTCCCACGCTCACATTGATGCATCGCATTACTAATGCTACTTTGACCCGAGATAACGAGATACTCCAGCCGGGATAGATCGCCTCGTTTTAATATCGGATTTCAGGATTATCTACGAATTGTGGCAGCGTGCAACGACGCAACGAGAATGCACGATAGATTTGAATTTGCTACCAAGCGTAGAGCGAGTGCTCTTCGAGACATACAGATATACACTACTTTTTTTCATATCTCTCGAACGTTATCTGCGATAAAATCGACTCTTCGAGTTCTTTTCCTCGAAGCAGTTTTGAAAGCCCGATGATCTTCCACGAGAAGCGTGAGAAATGATTCACCATCGCACACCACCGTAATACCGTAAATAAATATCGGCACAAATTTGACGTAACGTGTCACAGTTCAAGTGGACGATGTGACAGCGCAATCAATTATTTTTCAAAGGTGTCGTGCCTGTGTGTCTAACGAAAATTACATTGAACAGCGAGCAGATCGATGCCTATGAAGCGGTGGATGAACCGATAGCTGAACCATGCGAGTACGCAACCTAGGCAGCACTTTGATCAAGGGACATGGATGTCTCGCACCGCGCCGCTGTGCAATGCTCAACCGTGCGCGTACAATGCACGCAGACATGATCCTACGCGTGAATATTGAGACATATGCATGCTCGATTTACGCACTCCTCTTCGTTCAGTCAATCACAGACGGCCGCAGGATTGGGAAGCGCATCCGGGCGAGATTAACGAAGCCCTTTCGCAAATGAATTCATGGGCGCTCCCTTGTCCGCTCGACTGTAACCATTTTCAGGAGAGATATGAGTGACAGAGAGAAAGACGACGGGACAGAGAGACTGCATCCCGTCACTTTTCGACATGAATTGGCACATTTAAAAAAGAAATACCTACTTTTGTAAGATAAGCTATATATAAAGATAGATATAAGAAAGTAACTAATCTCGATCACACTTGATTGTTCTCTTGAATTTAATATACCGTGATATGAAAATTTTCTTTATCTCGTCATTGTTCGCGTGTTGAATAAAAATTAATAACCGCTTCAGTAGCTGCGCTTTTCACGTTTCTGTTACGTGCAATTTGTCACGCGAGATTCTTCTCGCGCGCGTAGGATGCACTCAGGATGTAATCAACATACTGTAGACGCGTCGTTGTTCTATGCCATTGTTCACAGGAGCGATGACTACATCCGGCTCACGCGCACTTTTAGCCGGAGCCGAGATCCCGCGGCTTATTAAGGGTTCGAGTTTTCCCTCCCTTTGAGTACTAAATGAAAGCACTAGCACGTCGGTGGCGGCTGGCATGTGTGTATCGCCTGCCACCCTCACCAGCTACGTGAAGCGGGATGGAAAGGCTCACTGGCTCGTGCGGGACTTTACAGCGCGGAGCCGTTAAGTGGCTGAAGTGAAGCGAAAAATTGTCCGCTTGCGTTCCGCCAGTTAAAGACGCCGATACGATATCTTTAATGCATTATTATGTGCAGGCTGTTTTGTTGCAAGTGTAACTGCGTTTCCAACGCAAACTAGCATAATCATTATGGTTTTCACGTTATCAGATTATTTATCATTGGATTAAAAATAGTTTCTTGAATACACTAATGATATTAGTTGTAATAGATACAATGTGTAATTTTTATTTATTTTGATGTAGAATATTCTCGCTGTTTTAAATGTACACAGTATTTTAAGTTTTTATTATTATATATTTCGCATCGAACCGTTACACATACACGAACACACATGCGCATATACAACATGAATCAGTGACCCCTGACATATCTGATTTAGTTCATACGAATTTCGATACGAAATATTATACGAAATTTGGGTATATCTGATAAATTTGTATATTATAATAATATCATTAGTATATGTTCTTTCATTTGTCCATTTCTATACAATAATTTATATTATAATAAAATTTACATTTTATAAATGCAATTGGCCGTTTAACCGTGTTTTACATATATCTTAGTAAGAAAAATTTAATGATTTCTAATTATTATATACAATATACCATATAACATATTTTTTTAATTTTGCCATATTAAATTATTATTTTAGAATATTCTTTACACAGCTATAGCAATAATTCGCACTAAGCTAGAGAGTTATCACAAAAAGCACACGGTGGAGATAAAAAAACATTTCCGTACAATAAAAAATGTATCTACATTCACGATGCAATTGGCACGAGAGTAACTGACAGTATCGCGATAGCGGTAGGTTTTGAGCAGATAATACCAGTCCACTTTGTGCCTTCGCGACGACAATTACAAAGTTATTGCACATAACGCATCCGTGCAATAGCCGCCTTTGGCTTTTCGGCCAGGCAATTGGATTCTACTTTCTCGTATATTCTCTCTCTATTGAATTCTGGGCGGATCGCGCGGGAAATTGTAGTAGGGCTGTACATATGCGACGCCAGTAATTGTAGGACAAAGTGGACCTGAAATGAATATGCAAACAACAATATGCAAACATCACAAGCCCCGTGCGAGGAGCAAAACAACAAGCAAGAATAAGAAAGATATCTGAAAAATGAAATGAAAAGAGACAGAAAAAATACAGAAGACGCACGAGACTTATATAACGGAGGAATGGAGATACGATCGGCATTCATCTGTGAAGAAGTCCATTCAGGCGTGGAATTTATCCTCCAGAGAAATTTTGTCATAACTGGTAGTAATGCAATAGGTGCGAAAATAAAAAAAAACAGATTCACATACATTTTGTCTTACACAAGCGATATATTGCGTATAGATTTGCTATTAATCTCAAACGAACTTGACAAGACTTGTATTATTGATGATAGGATTAATAGGGAATAAATAAATAAATTGGATTTGTTAAGAGATTTAATTAAGGATGTTTGTCTCTTTTGGAAACTAGCTTGGCTTTCGATTTGAATGTCGTCATAATCTTATTTATCTCAATTTACCTCACTTTCAACATATTACGAAATGAAGAGATAACGAGTACGAGAGTAGAGTAAGCCCCCATGCTTGCCCGGGCAAGTAGCTTCCGTCTGCACATAGTCACCGGATGTGTACATTTGCATACTCGTTCGAACTACATATGTAATACATTCCATGACTGAATTCAACCTGCAACCCAGTTTTTACTCAATATTGTCGCTCGCACGTGGCCTTTGTGCGAAAATTGCAATTCAAGCTTTCGGTTGCTTTGCACTCTTTTTCCTTTCCCCCTCAGGATATCTCTAAATCAATGCGTAGCGGGATGTTTGTACTACTACGATAGAAAACCAACAAATAAATATTGCTTTCGAGCCATTCCTGCAAAGCTCTCTAATCCATTTTTTTATTTAAGAGTGCACAACGTCACGTTTATTAATAAATGTGTGTAATTTACAATATATTTTCTAACTAGAGTATAAAGAAAAATACACTCAACATGTATAACATCAAATGTATGTTAAAACTGTCGTTTGAAGTCAAAATAGTATTTCAAGAAATAAATTTTACATCTGAATAAAATTTACGATTATGTGGAATCTTTTGTACATATAAAAAATTTGCACGCGTTTAAAAATGAATTAATGAATTAATGAAAAATATAAATGACATTTTAAATAATTATTTTTATTTTTTTCTCGCTGAGTAAAATCTCATAAGAATAAATAAGAAATTCATTAAATAAAGCAATCAAGTTGTTTGCAAAGTGCTTCCATAAAAAAGAAAGAAAAGTATCAAGCTTTAAACGTTTAATCGGAGTTTGTTAAGCCGGCAAAATAGCCAAAAGTAAATGAGGATTTGAGCGTACTTTTAAGATTTGGCGTCATGCCAAATTAATACACCGAAGCAGGTCAAAAACACTTTTTCTTCACCACAGAAGATTTACTCTGCTGCCTGAGAGGGAAAAGAAAAGGGAAGCGAATCATTCTGAGACGACATAAAAGAGTATAAAGGAAGCAATATTACATTTTACGCATTGGTGCGAAATGCCGATACGCGAGGAGATTTTTCATCGTATGTAAATAGATACTTCGCGTTTAAGATCCTGCTTCACGCATGCCATAACTACTCGTGCGAGATGATGAAGATGAATGCTTGGCTCGATTAATAAGATAAGACAGATCATTAAATCCTTTAGGGTCCTACGAGAATTTAATGTCTCATAAGGTAGATATGTGAGGAATCTGAAAATAAATCCCTAAAGTGGGCGCGCACGTTCTAATTGAATTTATGGGAAACTTTATGATGATCTCGCGAAAAAGCTTCTGAAAAAGTGAGCATCGCATTTTTTAATCTCCGATGGTAATTACATTGGCCTTTCTTTATCTTCCCCGTTCCAAGTCAATCGGTGTTTTATGCTTATCGCTACGCGCGAAGCGTGTAATTAATAACCGCGACCGTTACGCGTTTGGTTCACCCCTCGGCGAGGCGGAGCGCGAACAATCCATCGCTCTTCATTAATCATCCTCACGTTTACACGGCCTGGCAGCCGCATCCGCGCGCTCTCCTCCTCTCTCTCTTTCTCTCGCTCTCTTTTATATTTCCATGTAAATATCATTTGCGAGGGTGGACGGCGGCGAGCGAAAGGTCGCTCGATAAAACAGGGTCACCATTGTCGACTGGTTAGCACTTTTTCGCGTGACAGAACGATTTTGCATTTCCTGCGGTCAACGCTCCTGTTCCGGCAGTACGCTCCGGCATGACAGAACAGAACGAGAGGGGCGACAAGAGTGAGGGGTTGTTTGGGTAAAAAACGACGAGCGTGAAATTTTCGATAGCGACGGATAAACGACCGTCGAGGCGCGTGTTCGCCGCGTAGCGCCGAGATTTACATACTACATTTTCGATTACGGCATTTAACTTTTTCGTTTGTCAGTCTTCGGGGAGATTTATCGCGCGCGCGTGATCATTTCCGAAGGCGCGATTCTATTTTATCGGATATGTCATTTAGACCCTTCTCACATCCGGGGGGGAGGGTAGGAAACGTCGCGGCCTGTCTACGAATTTCAATTCGTTTTTGTTCACAAGTAAAAAACATGGCAGGCATTGCGCGTGAGTCTGATGGATTTTCAGTTGACGGTTTAGGCCGACACGTTTAGGTATTTGTGTCACCGAGTTTCGTCGAATGGAATTCAGCGATTTCATTATCAAATGATAGCAACGTTGCTGATATCTCCTCGACAACAGCACGTTTCTCGCAGACAGGTATTACATTCACCATGAAACAGAATTATAAATTCTTCTCTTCGTCTCTATAAATAACAGATTTCATAAAGAGAAACTCTCGCGTATTATACACTATTTTATAATATTTTCGCTAATGTAAACTGGAAAATTTTTCCAGCAGAGTTTCAAACATTTATTAAAGTACTTATTATACGTATGCTGACGGCAGAATGGATGATAAGGGCACAAAATACTGTGCAATAATAATATGCTGACAAATAATGTGCCTACGCAATACCTGCCTATGCATACCTGAGGAAACTGCAACATCGATGCAAGCGAAGTATCCTTTCGTTTGCACATACGTTCCTAATTTCGAAGGCGCACAGCTCAGTCCTCTGCCCATTTGAGATCATCTGCGCGCTTGCTGTTACTAGGCGTCTCGTGCTGATCCGATTTCGCTGAATATGTTCGGTGTTCGTAACAGATACGCGGACAACGTAGAGAGGAAGGGAATATCTCGAGGGCTCATCACAGTAATGAACGCATAATTGCGTTTATCGTCCGTAAAACACCGACCGAGAATACAAATTGCAAGACGGAATCGTTATTCAAGTACCTATTTCCTGCATTTCCCGCATAATTTTATTGGCGTGAGATTACTGAAATATGCAGTTTTCAATTTTTAAGCTGCCTCGTCTTATTGCATAGATTGTTTCAACATTTGTAGTAGTAATAAGTTTTGTTAAGTCTTGTATTTCACTTTTTTTTCCTAAGAAGAATCTTATCGGTGTCTTAATTAGCAAGTTATTTAAGTTTTAAAACTGCGGAAAGGTAGCTTAGCTTTCAATTAAGCTGCAGCCGACTCTAACTTGAGAAAAATCTAATTGAAACCTCAGTTACTGAGATATTTAATCTTGAAATTTTAATCCTCATAATACTAATTAAGTTTGATATTAAGGTTTTCTTAAGAAAGGTGTTTGATATTTGATTTGACAATATCATTTTGATTTAAATGCATAAATAGATCTGACTTGTCGAAAGATGTGAAGTTAAAATCTTTTTATAACATCGTGGTCATCGTGGTTTGTATATTCCAAGGTGTATTTATACCGGATAGCATTGATTTTCGCGCATGAAAATATACTGAAAATGTCCCCCTTGACGTTGTACAAAAATATATCCTCTCGCGATATTTTTATGAAAATCCATTTTCTGAATTTCACTGCTTTATTTAGCATATTTTATATAATTAAACAGTTTCTGAGATTGCTGTGATGCACTGTAATTGCTTCTCTATTAAATTTGCTGAGGCCTCGGTGAAATTCTCAGCATCTTATCTGGAAAGGACGCAATTGGCAATCTCCTGGATCCATTGAAAATGGAAAGCTTTCTATATAGAAAATACGTCAACACGAAAGTGTATTTCGCTGTTTATACCGGCGACATTTTCATCAACAAATGGGTTGCAGGCATACTCAGACTGATTTTAAGGTATTCTCATCATTTCATCGACTTACCCAGTTAGGCCCATTCCTTCCATTCCTTTGTCGTGCGGGATTGCGAGGACACCCTGACGCATTATGGTCTTATTAGCGCGTCACGACGTGGAGAGTCGCAAAATTTAGGATGAATCTAGGCCTTGCCAAGGTCCGCGCGATATATCTTACTGATGGGACTTTGGGGAACAATTATTGCCACCCTGAGCTCTCCTGCCACCCTCATTCCGGCCGCCTCCACGATGAACCCATTGAAGGGTTTACTGCCATCCGTTGGCGAACTCTCGATTCGGTGGGACGAACGTCATGATTCACAATATTCGCTGCGACTGAACGATGCTTGAAGTTGGCACTTGTTTTAATACCAGCGATCCTCCCACCGGAAATTCTGTTTATTTTAAGAATTCCATAAAGCTTTAATACAGATACTTGAGCATTGAATGAATATTTTTTTATGAAACCGAAATGTCAGATTAATAATACAAAATATGATTGTGTGCATAATCAATTCCTATCCTTACTGTTCAACGAGTATAACACACATGGCATGCATATATTAACATTTTACTGCGAATGCAGACGATATGATCTGCACACGCTGACAATTTCGGGATAATGAATTAATGCTCGCTGAAGAGAGCGAAGTGCAAGTAAAAGCTTCGCCGCGTCGTAAAGTGCTGGTTCTCATAATTATTGTTGCTGGCCGTAGCCAACATCCTCCATCCCTGTAACCCGGCGAACACGGCAGTGCAGCATTATTACGACGACCTGCGTTAAGCTAACAGTAACTACGATATGGGCTAACGAGCTTTGGTGTACTGGGTACCCGATGCTGTCTAACGTGCTGAGGATATCAGGGCGGCTAAGAAATGACGGATTATTTTACTGGTAAAAAATAGATTTCCTTTGGATTGCGGATAGACATTGAATTAGAACTATGTGTATCAAGCAAAATTAATAATGCAATAATTAGATGGTCATGCAATAAGTAATTGTTGTGCAACTCGTCTGCGCCTACAACATTCTCCGGCGCATTTCGCCGCAGTATTTCCTTTGTTGCATTATTCTCGCTTGTAGGGTTCTAATATATTCACGCAGATTAAAGCTTCGGTATACCGACTCAAAGTAAATTTAACCCGCGTTTACGGCAAGCCATACCACGAAATTGGTGTTAAATTACTGTAATTAATTGCCACGAGTAAGGTACACCCCGACCGAATGTATCATTATTGTATGTGCTCAGTGCATACGGATTCGGTTATTTGTCGGAAAATGCAAATTAACGATAAGTAAAAAGTAATGACATGCACCGAGCCGAGTCAGAATTATAGTATAATATAATTACCATATAATTACTGGTGGAATCCGATAACAGTAACTTTCAGTATCATGTCATAATGTCGTGCATGATACAGATCTGAAATTATCGTAGATAGTTGTTAAATAAATGAAAAGCAATAATAAAGCGCGAATCATATATATACACGAAACCTGTTTTTTTCTTGCCATAACGCTTGTGACCAATTAAGAATTTATTAAAAAAAACCTTTCATATTCACCTGAATCGATACAGATGATTAATGAATTCCTTCAGAATGCAAAAATCGATAACACGTATATTTTGTCAAAAAAATTTCATACAAACTCAAAAAGCGTTTTCTATCGGAATTTATATTGTCATGCGAAAAATGTGACAGTTTTATATAAAAATCCACGCGTAATGTCGCAATAGCTGCAGCAAGAGTAGGAGCTTATAGTTGTATCCTCCGTCCCTCGCATTTTCTCTAGTTTCATTATACGTACGTGGACGCGGAATATCATAATGTATTCGCGCGGTTTAAAGCGTCATGGATTTTCTGAGCGCACGAACGCCCGTGTCGAGCTCGGCAAGATCAGGTACACCGTTGCAGTGTGCATTGCCACAAAATTGGTGTTAAATTACAATTATTAATTGCAGTAAACAAGCTACGCCGCTCGCCACTTCGCTCGCTTATGCAGACGCGTCATTTGCCTTTAATCCGACGAACGCGCTGGCTATGTCGACTATGCACGCTTCGGGATTATTATCCACGTAGAAATTCAGGCAAAATGTCGAGAATAATTTTCAAGCGAGTTAGTAAGATTTCATGAGAGTCCCGCCGGCTTCCGATATATTATTTAAGCGCATTGTGAATATTGCTGCGAGTTAATCCATCGATCGACGTTGTTAAGGCAATATTAATCAACTTGAAGAAATTTCGAAGTCTTAGCGTATCTTAGAAAAAGAGCATGAAGATGTGAGATGGGATAAAAATTTCAAACAATTTGAAGATTATTATGGAAGTCTCAACACTTTTCGTGAAAAAGTTTATAAATAATATATGCATATGATAATCTAATCGATCTGATCTAATCTAACCGATAATCTAACACTACGTTATACATAAAATATAATTTACTTATTAAGATATAACTTTACGAGTCTGAGCTGTCGAAAACAAGATATTTAATAAACATTTCGTATTTCCATTCACGATCAGATTCAGATTGAAATAAAGCGGGACCATCAGACTCGCCGCACTGATTGACGGTGATGCGCCGCGTATTTTTGATCGCATAGACTCCGCTATTGTCTGATCGTCACAAATTCTCGATCTGTCGGGGCCGTTTCTCAAAATGCCTACATACCTACATTTCGTGGGAAGCGCACACATTTCACCTCGACGCGTTATTCCACGATCAAACCGCGCGCAGCAAACCTATTTCACGTCGCGGATTCACGAGCATGAGGCCTCTAACGTGTGCGAGGTTTATTGCAAGCACGGCGACGCACGGCACGTGCAATGAAAAATGGGTAGCACCGAGTAAGCACGATAACGATTGCGTATCGCGATCGGTAGCATTTCATTCTGATTCGATACAGAGCGGGCGAGTGTGCCCGCGTGCAAATGCAACGTTATTACCGGCAGGTATTAGCCACGTATACTCACACATCGTGAACCGGATTTATTTGTGAGCGAACATAACGTTAGCGTTTACGTTTCGATCCGATCGGTACGTGCTTCCCGCATCAGCTCGAACGAAGCGACAGCACAAACTCGCACGGACTTAGGCCGACGCGAATGCAATGCGCGCAGAATGCGCGGAATAGGCTACCGGAGATTCTTGAGGGGCAGGATTCATCGAACAATCGAATAATCTTGCATTTTCCACGTTTGAATTTCCCTGTTATATTACTGCGCGCTCGCAAATGGACTGGTGCTCGATACGAAATCTGACGTCAGCGTTATATCAATTTTCCACTATTTCGCAAAGTTTAACGCAAAGGCCTTTTATCACGGAATAATCGCGGCGCGCAAAAAAAGCACGTAATTTCAGTGGAATTCGATTCCTGCCGAATTTTTTGCTCGTGAAGCACGTAACGCTGTTCCATCTGAAATTTCGAGCAATCGCGGGCTCTTACCGGAAACCGATACCGACGTGGATATGATTTTATCGCAACGCACGTCGCGCAACGAAGGTATTCTGAATTCTTTCCTTATACCGGCAATCTTGTACGAAACGACATTCGTCTATGTATATTTGATGTGCCGCTGATGGATGATCCATTACACAGCGCGAGAACTCCGAACTCTCTCTTTTTCCGTTCCAGTTCCGAGATCTGTGTTACAAGAACAGTACGAGGGTAAGATCGAGGCGGACGAGTTGGAGCTGATGCATGAGTTCGAGGAAGGCTTCGACAGAGCGGACTTCAGGTCCGAATTCAGCCCAAGTCCAAACCTCGAGGGACCGCAGCCACAACCCCGGGACAATGTTTCCAGAAATTTTCCGACAGTTAGTTCGTCTCCGCCTCGCGCGCGGACCAACAACGACGGTAAGTTCCGCTTGGCGGTTTGCCCCTTCGTCTTACTTAAGAAGAAGTGCATGGTATCATGGTAGATACCGTGTTTCAGCTGCATGCGACGCTCGTTCCTAACATTCCATTAAATGTGCAAGAGAACAAGATAAATCAATGATAATAAATCGTACATTGTTTAAATAAAAAAATTGTTAAATGCCTAAAGCCTAAGCATCTTTGCTTTGTGGTGTAAAGTTCTAAATCTTTTCTGTACAATTCCGTTGCGGAGGAAAGTTTTTCTTAGATAAATGTTTTCCTCTTCTAAAGTGAGAAAAATACGGTGTATCCTTATGATGTAGTAATCAGAAGGAACTCCGTGTCCTCCGTTTTTATTTTGCTCCTGAAAATGTGGCGCACAGTTATCGCACCGTCGCGCACGACGTTCCGTTGTCATCTGTTTGAAAAGCAAATTTGTAAAAAATGATACTCGTTTTTATATCTGCTCTGCAATGCATGTGCCTTGTGTGCGTGCGTGAGTGCGTGCGTGCGTGCGTGCTTGAAATTATTTTAATATCCGAACAGCATGCGCGAAATTTTTGCACGTACTTCGCACAGTTGCAGTTTTTGCATGTTCACACGATGAACAAGCCGCGTTGACACGAGCGGCCAACACGAGCGCATCGTGCATCACACATTATCAAGCCGAAGTCGCATCCAGGTAATACGTGAGTACTAAAGGCGATTAGCGGCCGGGCTTCCGTGTCAGGGATTATGAAAATTTATTTCGGCAAGTTCTCCTGTCTCCAAAGCGAAGCCATCCGAGCAGTTGATTAATTCCGCTCATTTATAAATAACCCACACGTAATTGTATAATTATATATGAGTGTGTGACGAGGTGAATTATTATTTCCATGACTAATTAATCTGCGCACGGTCGCCGAGACGTCAACGCTGGGCGCCATTTATACCGTACATTTCACCACGTCTCCAAGCGCGTTATTACGATGCCTGACGCATTTTTCCACGATAAAATTATATTTCCGGACGAGTCCGTGCAGGGATGACGAGGAAACAATGAAAAAACGAAGCGAACGGTGAATGCTCACTCAGTGCTGTCCTGAAAGAACAGCGAACAATAATATTATTATTTAATATGTAATAAATTACGTTTGAACGACGCATTCGTTCTCCGCTGATTGAAATTACGGATGGAAATTGCATTTCGGGTTTTCTTGTTTTTTTCCCGCGGGCCTGACGACCAGCTCATAAAGGGGCATATTAAAATCCGTTTTCACGCTTCCGTTCTTTTCGCGACACAGTCCAAGGGACATTTCGACGCGTCGCAACGTTTTTTCCGGCTT
This sequence comes from Ooceraea biroi, assembly GCF_003672135.1. Lineage (NCBI taxonomy): Eukaryota > Metazoa > Arthropoda > Insecta > Hymenoptera > Formicidae > Ooceraea > Ooceraea biroi. The sequence continues at coordinate 14,321,271 of NC_039508.1, forward strand.
CTACCTTCCCTCAGCCTCCTGTCTCATTGCGCGCTGCATAAAAATGCGCGAAGCAAAGTGCTCATCTTAGAATTGCTCTCATTGCCGCTGCGGAAGTATCCGGATGTACGTAACTTTATATCCTGTAGTAATGTCTGCAATGAAATTACTTACCAGCCCGGTGAAATGCAAGCCCGGCGAGAACGTCGGACATTCAGCCGCTTTATATTCACTTCGCCCATGGGCGTTTTTTCTTGCCGCTTTTTATTTTTGCACAAGTCCGCCCGAAACGTTATATCGGACGGTGGCGTTATTAGCATCGCGCGTAACGAACGTCGGTACGTTCTGTGATCCTTTATTATCATCATCCCGTATTAACAATCCGAGACCGGCGTAATTTTTCCGTCGTTCAATATTCAAGCCGCGGCAGGCCGCATTTTCCGTGATACGGCTCGACGCTCGGCCCGGCCGCCCTGCATCAATTGCTGCGACTGAGTATTTAGGCCAGTGCACTTGAACGATTCATTCCGATATTTATAGCGGTTTAACGCCGCGAGATTTCAAGACGCGTTCAAACGCATTTTTCAAGTGTGCCTCGACGAGTGCTCTCCGTTTCCGTCATCTTCTCTACCTGCGTGAGCCACCGTTATTCAGCGAATCTGTAACTTGCCCGCCAAGACGAACCAACTAATGGAATAAACCAAGCGTTTCATTGCTCGAAAGACCGAAATCAACTCATTAAAGCACGAACAGAATTAGGTAGGTCGATCAGTTCGGAAGTTCGGCTTCAAAGATCGCCTGACTGGGCACAGTCCTGTAATTGGATATGCATTCACTCGAACACTTCTTGCTGACGCCTTTGCTTTGTGGTCCGTGGAATCATTCGCTGTTGCCTTCGGTTATTCACTTCAGTAGCTTCTGCAACGTGGAAAGCAATATACTACAATGGTGTGCATTTTGGAATGGTATAAAGAAGAAGGTGGGAACACTAGAGAAATATCAAACACCCATTATTCTTTTGACATATGAAGTTGCACGTTTGATTTTATCGAAAGTATATGTACATGGTGATATAAATCGCCTGTATGGTGATGATCGCCTGTATGTAACATCGAATCAATATATTAATATTTTTAAACGGCGAGAGGAAAATAAAGTCACGCTTCGGTATTGCAAACTTTTATGGCATTCCTATCTTCTTGTTTTATAATTTAGCTGAAACAGAAATTCACAGAAGGTCATGCCTCAAGATAAGAGAACCGATGAAATTAAATTGGTTCGAGAGTAGATTAAATAATGTATCGATAATCAATTGTGTTGAATTCGCGTGCACCATCGATACGTGGTACAACAATAAAATACATCTTGGCGTTTATGTACTACATCTCTACAGTAGATTATTCGTTATCTCATTGTGGCGAATATGTGGGGGTGGAGGAGAAGCAACCCCAGGGCAATAACGCTTTGGGTTTATTTATATTCCACAATTCGAGACGTTGAAATGTTAATTAACAGCGATATATATATATATACAATAAAAGAGATATGAATGGCGGAATATTATAGGATAAAAATAGAGAAAAACTTTTATAGATAATGTTTTAAATATATAAGGAAAAAAGAATATACTATATTAATAAAATATTCTCTCTTAGCATCGAAAAAAACAACCGCAGCGTCTCCACGGCTTTTCCTTGGGTTAATATCGCATAGGTGTTAATAATCTTATAAATATCCATCTTTTTTTATCGAACGTTGTTGTTGCCAACCATTGATTGTGTGTATTTTTAATTTTAGAAAATATGTAACACACGTTACTTAACTGTACACACACCTAGTTGATTGCTCAGGAAAAAATCATTAGCTTACAATGTACATGCACCTCAAATATTGACCATTAAATATTATACTACTGAAAGGCAATATAATTTTTTATATTTATAAAAGCGTGGAAAAAAGAGGAAGAAAAATATTTGCCAAGTACACATTATTAGCGTATTACTCTTGTAATTTTATTTATAGAAGAAACGATCATAATGTGAAAAAATCTAATATACAAAAATACATCGTTACTGACATAAACCAATACTAATAAAAATTTATAGTGAAATATATTAGTAGACGTAAGCAATTAATAAATATATGCTGACTGCAGCAGATTTTCTCAAGCGACAAAGAGAAAGCTTGCTATGCTTCCCCTCGAATTTTCGAAGGGTTATTCCGGGTTCCAGTTACGTGCCGGGGTCGCTAGCTTTAATGAGTTCGCCGACGAGACGTGTATAATGCGATGCACTAAGATACCCCCGTCTTCGTCATTGTCTCCGCGTGGAAACACCAGCGTATAATGACTGCGCCGCGTGCACCGCTTTGATGCCCAGCCCAGATTATCGAAATTGTGTTATAGCCAAGCGAGATAAGTCCGTGCAAACGAGCTGATCGAAAAGTTTTCTATAGGAAGACGATAACAATCTCCACCATTAACGTTGATTATTTAGACAGATATCGTTTCTCGTCTCACTTTTCAGCGTTCAGCCTTTAAATGACTTTACTTTTCCAGAAACATGATATGCATTTTATTATTTAAAAAATAATAATGACTAATTTCTCGTCAGTATTGATCAGTGTAAGAATTCGTGCAAACAAAAATAAGAGAGAGAAAAAAGAAAGGAAAACAAATTAAGATTTTCTCACAGATTATAAAAAAATAAAAAACTTTGTGCTAAAAATATATCATAAAAGATTAGAGAGAGAGAGAAAGAGCAAAGTCTTCATCGTCCTCGATCACACACGTGTCCTTCAGTCTCCATCTTCTTCGTTCTCGAGAGAATCCCGGTCACGTGTAAACGCAATCAGACGGCACACATAGGGAGACGACACGATATATAAAATACCTGACGCTTAGTTGGTTCGTTTGGAGTTTCTACCAGTCTCTATAAATTGGAAGAAAGAAGACGAAACCGTCGTATCACGAAGAACGAGCGACACAGTCAACAAAAAGAGAAGAAAAGTGATAAATATGTTATATTAGTTAGAGATCACTATGCGAGATCTGTAAATGCGTTATGTAGACAGTATAGAAAGATTCGTCCAAATTGATCATTTTAATGAAATACGTATAGCGAGAGAATAGTGAGAGAGTAATACACTCTAAGTAATGAAACGATAAATGGTGTGAGGTGAATTATACAATCATAATCATTAATCTATTGCATGATCATTCATGTTATACGAATATCTTACAGCGTCGGGGATAATATATATACTACATAGTTCTCCATTAATTATTACACTGAATTATTCATTTTATTATCTTGACTATTATTTCATGAATTTCTGCTTCGAACTGTACAACAATGGTTTCGTTCGGCATGACCAAATATTCCGAGCTTGAGTTACTTTTAATAAGCTCTTTTTGCAAGCTAATTAAAACACATCAATATTCTCCTTTTTATTAATACATTGTACGTGCCATTCAATCACTGAAATGGGTCAGTTAGATTTTCAGACAATAGAAGGTTTAATTTGCAATCTCCCCTTATCCGAGGAGCGTTACAACGCGAGCGTTCATCAAAATTGCAGCGTTCCAAGATTCCGCACCGAAATCGATCGATTACTCGGACGGTTTTATGCCGCAAAGCTCTCAAATAAAGCACGCATCACCATCGGCGCGCACAAATACCTACACACAGACACATACACACACACATTTACATACATATATAATAATTCAGAGCTTCTAATTAAGAGGATTCGCACCTTTCTCATTGGCTCTTCTGGTGATCCTATTCCGAAACCGTGTAATTTCCTGACCGCGTATGTGTGAAAGCACAGTGTTCGTTACTCGAGCTGTGAATTGCAACTCCATTCGCGTACAAAAGAAATCTCGACTTTATGACAGCGGCTTTGTACCATTCCCTTCCCCCTGAAAACTATTGCAGGCGTAGCAACCCCGACATAGCCTGCCACCAAAAGCAATATCCCACGCATTCCCGGACCTTATCCAATTCTGTAAAGCCACCAATCCCTCTTGCCTTCTGGATCTTTTCTATATAGCTTGTTTGCACTCTAGGAAGTCTTTTTTCATGTACTCTAGAAATCAATGAATAAAACTTAATCTTTCGATATTAATTTTATATAAATATACACACAAACTTCGCTTGTGTGTTTTATATATGGTCCCCCCTTTTAACGTACCTCCATGTCATTCAACTTAACTTCGAAGTATTGTAACTCTAAGGTCACTAAAATGCAAATGATATGCTTGCTCACCTGTAAATTTTCATTGACATTTAGCTACTATTTTTAATACGCAAAAATCGATTTTTGTTTAGAAAGCAACCGCACAAACGAAAAGTTTTTAAATATCTACAAAATATTATATTTTACATGTAACATTTTCGGTCGTTGAATTTAAACTTTAGAAGTGTTTTGGGCAAAGCATTAATATGAAACATTAATATGAATCTGCATATATCATTTTTATATATATATCTGTAAAATGTATTTAAAAAATATATTGCACATCTGATGCATTTTATGATTTACCGTGTTTAATGACGGTAGAGAATTTCCGATGAAATCAGTTTTTTCTTTGATCAAGATTTCGTCTTTCTACTCGCCGTCTACGCAAAAAGGGTTGAAATGGCGATCGTCCACGAGGAAAAGGTTGCGCGTCGCGTCGACGGTGCGGAATATCGGGCGTGCCGGATGTGCACCGACCGAGATTAAAGGTGAAAGGGGACGTCGAACTATCTAAAGGAAAAAAATCTCAGATAAAGTTAACGCCCACCTGATGGGGTACGGTATGTGAGCGATGAAAAACCTGTGAACCTGACTTTGGCGAAGTATAATCTCTATCTTCTTCTCTCTTTCACCTTCGCAGTGGGTTCAATTTTGACATCGATCGCCGATGATGACACGTTTCACTTCGCCGGTTTTGCGAACTTTATCGATGTCACCGCGAGTTCCATCACGCTAATTAAAGATAATGAGCGAACGTTTCCACCCTTTGAAGAGACAGGGTGATGTTGAGTTGACATTGTTGCAAGGTCATACACGCGCGAGAAATGATCGGTAAACTGTATCACGTGTGTATATTTATGCGAAGCATCTAATTGAGGGGATTGTATCTCTGTAATGGCTGGAACAATTGATTTCTAGTGGATTCCACTGATAGCCCATGGCTTTATATCATGAAATTCTTTTCACTTTTATCCTACATGTTTTGTGAAAGGAGATCACCGCAAATAGCTAAATCTTGCGTTTAAGAAATTTATAATAAAAATAGTTTTTTAATTGGTATAAATTTTTGGTATTGTTCTTTTTGGAGGAAAGAAGATTCAAATAATTTGCACCATTTGTATTTAGTGATATTTTTATCTTTTTGTGAAAAAGTAATTTTTTAGACTAGACGTATATCCGTACTCCACTGTATCGTTTGTACCAGTTCAGAATTGAATTGAATTCTGTAAATAATCTTTTTATGGATTCCTGCAATCTGCAAAAAAAGATCAAGAGAAATGCGAAGGTTTAGATGCGAAGTGGGTGTATTGACTGACGAGATATACCTTTTTTACATGCTTTCAGGTGAGAATGAAGACTTCGATCGAGGTTAAATTTCAAATTGCAAGTTCTGTTTTATGCAATTGTTTGGAAATTATTGATATTGAATATCAGATATTCAATGTCATAATTTAGCTTTGGATGTCTTCAAATTCAATTTATTTATTACGGTCGCAAAATTACAGTTCGCATTCGTACACACAAGAATAGAACAAAAACAAATGTCAAGATTACAGCTTCAGAACTTTCAAAATTAAAATCATAGTCGAATTCAATTATACAATTTTTTTAAAAACGCATTTCGTTATTTTATCATCTTAAACACATCTTTGAGGCAATATCACAAAAATGTAGTACAGGAAGATCACAGATGTACGAAATGTAGCAAGACGTTGCGAATAGAATCGAAAATGAATCGACAGAATTTCTAGCGAGAAGATCATATAAGTTTTCGCCGTGGTTTGACATCGAAGAGGAAAATCTGGACTTTCCCGCATCTTACTTTTCTTCGGAATGCCATTTAAATTTGACACGTTCGATTCCGATTTTGCCGGCTCAGGAGGAACAAAATATTCGCAAAGTTCTACGTACGAACGAAGTCTCGTAATCTCTCGCGGTCGATTAAATCAGCGGATTTAATAATTGATCCCCTCCGCCCTCCGACGACGTGTTTAATGATATCGAGTGAGAAACTGTTCAATATTAAAAATGGGGTTCGCCCGACCAGTAATCGGTGTAAGCGGATCGGATTCTTCGATGCACTTTCGCAACTAGGATCGGAAATGCAAATTGAGCTCTAATTCTATCAGACGATCGGGAAGTCAGTGATTGCGGCACCGTGAAAGCGTTTTAATAGCCGTAAGGAAGATTCGTACTTGCGCGAGTCTTCCAAACAACGTATGTCGAAAGAAAAGAATTATTTGGCTTGTCATTCAATCAGAACTGTTAACAATGAATATCTGGCAATTGTCGAGAAATCCGCTGCTATGACATAATTAATACAGTGTGGTAAACGGATTTTGTGACCTCAAGCGAGTATGATATACGCTTTAGACGCAACAACTAAGAAACTGTTAGAATTGTGCTGTGGTGATACGGACAAACGAGAAACAGCGCATATTTCGTCGTTGGGAAAGATAAGAAACGGCACGTTTCGCGCGTTAGGCCGCAGTCATTCCTGTACATTAACCGGCAAACAATAATAGAACTTCGCGCGGAAATTGGATAGCTTTAATCGAGTGGAATGTCTGGAACAACCTTAAGTTATCGTGGTTCTCGGTTGCCTTAACGCAGCTAATTAAGTGAATCGTGTTAGCTCACTATAGGATAGCGCGTCCTGCTCCTTCGGCAAGTACTTTGCAGCACCTACCTTGATTCTTTGTGTTCGAAGCAACGAAAGAATACGAAATATGTTAAATAAGAAACTGCGGATTATGCGATTAAATTATAGTAGTCAGCATAATCCGTCTAACGTAATCACGTAGCGAGTCTTGCTAACACAGATTAGGCATGCCTGAAAATTCAACCATGCTATTAAATGGCTATTAGGAGCGCGATATAACTAATAATTTAATTCTATGTGACAGAGGTTCTGGAATGTTTTTCCATTAAAATCGGATATTGTTTTATGACAAAAAAAGTTTTATGTTTGATTGATAAATGACAATATGTTAAATCAAAAACATTATTCTCTTGCACGAAAAAATGTAGATAATTCTATCTTTTTGTTAATTTTGTTATGCACCATATTGTTTCATAGCTGTAATCACCATCTGTTATAATATATGCAACGCCCACGGAGATATCCGGGAATATAGGTGAAACAGGAGAGAAAGAGAGAATAAATAAAACGATAATTCTCGGCAAGATCGATAGGACTAAGGAAAGTAGGTTACCGTGGCTCATTAAATATCGTTTGTAAGCCCGCATTGGCGAGCTATATGGCGCAAGTATAATACGGCGCCAGGTAGAACAAAATCGCTTAAGTAAAAGTTACACAGCTTGATGAGAGCTTTCAGGACACGCAGAGAACTTTACTCTCCCTTCTATTTACATTTTTAACTTGCTGGCCGTCCCAGCGAACTGCGTTGTGGCCTTTTAACTCCGACCCTGACTAAGATAAGGATCCCCTTGTACGGTCAAAACGGGATAAAATTTGGTTTTATCCTTTACCCTCTGTTCTCTTTCTCTCCCTCTCTCTTAGTCCACTGCAACTAAATTTCTCTAATTTTTACCCCAGGAAAATTTATTCTGCGGAGGACTTATTCAGAATTATCTTTACAACGTAGAGGACATACATGCAATCTTTTACAATGTAACTTCAAAGGTTCAATTGTACAATGCAATATTATACAACCAGCTTTTACATTATGAATTAAATAAAAAATACAAATATTCTTACATATCATTATTCCTACATTTATTTATTAAAGCATAATGTTTTTGAAGAAAATGCGAACGCAAGTACTGCTTTTTAAATATTATTTTCAATATTATTTAATATAATACAAATATCTGATAACAACGCGTGACTTATCAATTTCTGGGTATTTCTCTTAATATCATGATGTAACCGAGAAATCATATATAGCATAGTCAATGCCAATCATGTAATAAAGTCGTAGATAGTACTTGGCAAGTTTCGAGGCTATTCTCTCATCCTCAAACTAGGTGGAAAGCTGTCGATGCAAAAGCAATTATCGAACAGCTGTCACGGCATCAATGCCTACTCAGGCAAACTACTTCGAAATGGGACTTTTAAGTTCGTGAAAAGAAAATTGTTGTATTCTCATATCAAGATACCCCTTATCGCTGACAGAAAGAGACTTCGCAAACTAATTTAATGAAATTAGATGGAATTTGTTCAAGTTTCAAGAATTTCAAGTTAGTAATATTTTATTAATTATCTTTAGTTAACTACACGAACTTGATATAATATTATATCGCACCTCGATTGAACAAATGTTATCATTCCTATTTTCTCAGGAACCAATTAATTTATAAATGGTTTCATGTATAATAAAGATATTTCTTTTTGTGATTGAGACGCTGCATAAAATATGTAGGAAAGCACGGATAATGTATCTCGAGTTCCGGATAAACGAATAATGAGAACATTTAGGGGCTTAAAGCTTGAAGAAGAGGATATCTTACAGCGGATCTCCTAAATGCAAGGTGTCCTTTACTGGTAGCTTCTACGTAAACGCTGGAACACGATTAATAGCCGCTGTTGGTGATTGATGTTGACTTTAGTACCAGTACTAGGAGCAATATGATTTCGTTAGGGCAAGCTGCAGTAATGATCAATACAGAGTCAATATACTAACTCTGAGACGAACCATCGAATGTTGATCGGATGGCGAACGCTCTCCGGAATTTTGGCTGACACGCACGGCGACAGAAATCGAGCTCCCACTTTACGAGCTTAACGCGACGTGATACTTTATTGTCCCTAACCCGTGTTTTATTAGTGGATTTACACTCGCATTTTCTATCACGCGGATTTACGAGGCGCACATTTGATTACTTGATAATGAATTGCTAAGTTTTTCCCGCAGCCACGATTAATCAATGGCGCCGCGTGTATGCGTGCCAGTTGTCGGATAATTGCCTTATAAAATGGAAACCTGTAAAATGAGACATTAATTTGAAAGTAGTTTGTCTACTGCGCGCTGCTAAAATAATTGATATACATTTCAAAAACCAAATCTTTGGTTCCTCTATTTGGCTAATAAATTAAATAATCTCCTAATATCAATAAATATTTCGTCTCTTAATAATAAATTTAAATATATTTTTTATTTAATTCTTCATGTACAAAACATACATCTATTCAACGAAGATCTTGCGTAACATTACTCAGATGTAAGAGAGAGAGAGAAGAACTAATTACCTCTAATTATCTCTGGTACTGATTAACTTGCTAATTAATCCTTAATTAATCTCTCACTTAAAACTAATTATATAATAACATACGATTAACTCTAACTATAAATACAAACAATTTATATTACAACACCTCAACTTAGCGATGGTATCCAAAATATTCTTCGAACGAAACGGCAAACTACAGAACATCGCTGCTTCACATGCATGAGATCATAAGTGACCCGAAAGTTACATATAGCACGTCACTACGTATATATTACATCTGTCGTAAAGTATTCACTCTTCACAGCATGTGAACAGGTGGCAGAACGCAGACGAGTCGCGTGATTCTCTCGATTACGGAACATGCAGCTCGCGCGTATTCGCGGCGGATGTGCGGCGCGAGTAATAATTCTATCGTGGCAGAAACGCGGCCCGCGCGTGCACCGTGTTAGGGGAAGTGCATAACGTTTTTATGGTGAACACGGAAGGGAGAAGCATTTAGACGTGGAATAAAAATGCCTACGCAGCAATGAAGGCAACGGTGCACCGGTGCCTACGTGTTCTCGCCCACGAAAAATCTTCGGCATTTAGCGCTTTCGGTTCGCTGGTGCGCGCGAATACGCTCGGCCGTTTGCCAGAATTTCACGTGAAATACCTTTTTCACTTGTATTTATCATTGCGTTGCCGCCGATGTATCTAATTTTACGTGAAAAATGAGATTACGTTTTGCATACTCAAGAGAAATAATTCGGAAGGTAATTAGGTAAATATTATTTTTATACATTTATTTTTATACATTTCACCCGAACGCTCGAATTGCCTGTTCGTGCAGATTCATTTTACTGCATTTTCACAATTCGATATATGCGCTATTTCATCACCGTTAATCAACAGATTAATACTCATCAATAATACACCAATCTTTCCAATCATGTACACTATATTTAATGCCAAAATAAACGCGATACGTTGTAAAGTGAAATAATATTAAATTTCTATTAAAATTTCAATTTTTAATTGTTTTGCTACAATGCAGCAATTATGTGTTATAAATTCTAAATAGTTTACTTACTCGGTTATTTAAAAAATAAAAACCAATTCTATTTTTAACAAACGGGAAACGATTGCAAGTCTATACGCTACTTTGCGCACGTTACTTTATGAAAAATAAAATATTAAATACTGCAATTACATACACTTTCATTTTCGATTCATGATCAATTATTATCTCGAGCGAAACATTGATTTTTCATCCCAATAACTTCTATAATTTAATGATAGAGAAATTAATTTGCCATCTGGATTATTCTTTGCTTTCTTGTGCAAAAGTTTTCAGAGATCACTTACACGAATACATGTTCTTAATAGAATTTTCATATTTCACGAAATTTATTTCTCATTTTATGTTGCATCAGCTGTAATTTTCAAGAAAATATTATTACTTTATTAATTTTTATAATAGTGAAATGTTACCTTATACCGTGCTACGTTATTAATCAGTAATAGCTGCTTAAAAAATACATAACCGTATTTTTAAGTAAAAGTTATAGCGAGAAAATGAATTCTTTTGTTAACCGTAGAGTGAATCACGAATGTTTAAACATCTACATAAAATTTTTTTCTAAAATCTCTCCATAACTTAAAAATTTGATTTAGTTTCTTCTTATTTCATAATTGCCCGGAGATATATTCATTACTTGCTAATAAACGGAAAGAATTATGTAACTCTCCCACATGGAACGAACTATTATCTGACCGGCTGAGCAAATTCGGCAAAAATGTGTGATAGGAAAGAAGTTTGCAGCGTGGTAGTCAGATAATCAATACATCGCGTACATGTATCGTGAAATATTTTGTTGTAGCAAGGAAAAAAATATTTTTAAAACAGTAATTAGTTCCACTTTTGTTTGTGACATTTGGTAAAAAACTTTGAAAAAAATCATATACCTGCATACAGTTATTTTTACTTCATTTTTACGTTTCCCATTTACTTATCATCTCCGTAACGAGATATTATTCGAATTATGTTTCAAGTTACATGCAATTTTCAGCAGCACGTATTTAATTATGTTTCGCAAAAATGTCCAATTTTAATCAAATTTGCTATGAAAATTTTGCCAGCAGGTACGATTTGTTCATAAATAGTGAGAACTTGCGCAACAGAACAGCAGCGAAATTCCGCGACGTCCTCGGCTAATTGTAAGCATTCCCAAGTCACTAATTAGAAAACTAGAAACTGCGAACGTTATCTCGCCCAGGAGAGATAGCAAGCTTGGCGGAACAACGCAGCCGGAAGAGCTGGAACCATATTGTTTGAATTATGATGTAAATAACTCGAAGCTAAGACATTTCTAAGCCTCGCGGAGAAACGGAAACTTTCTAGTGAACATACTAATACCATGCTGTTTTACATACGGCACATTATCAGCACGAGGCTGCAAATATTCTAATGACGGAATATAAAATAATCTATTCAATCTCTCTCTTGCAAAATCGCAAACTTCAGGAAACAATTATCGTCTGTATACAATTAACTGTGTTTAACATAAAGCATCATTTTAATAAGCGTACTTGAACGCTGCGATATGCTGACTCTTTCGTTGCTTTCGTCGTGTCAGCGTATTTGACGATTCGTCCAAGTAATTCGTCACCTCTAAGTCCGCTTGGAGCAGTCTAGAACAGATTGTTCTACAATAAAGTGTGTACCACGTGCGATCGCGGAGAGCAGGACGAAAGGTAGTACACGATAAATCAAATTCATCCGCGTAAACTTCTAACAGAATTTTCGAATTTCAGTGTTGCCGAAATCGCTCAGATTTCTGAAAATTTCCCTGCTTTATGTAAACGATTTGAAATATCATGGGAATGCGAATAAATCATGCAATTCACGTAGCTAACTGCGCGTGATCTTCACACCGAATATTCCATCGATATGCAACAACAAAAATGCGGACTATTTCGCCCGTATATCTTATTTCGCTTCTGCGTTTCTATTTACCATTGGCATTCAGAAACGCAGTGCGGTTCTTTCCTGAAAAATAACCCGCGCGAAAAGTAAGCCAGGATCCGGAAGACCGTGACGCGTTCCATGGGTACAATGTGCCATTTAAGTTCCACGATCCGTGAAGAAACACAAGTGAACGTGAACGACTTGTCGCGAGTTCCCAAGGGGTTCCTCCCCTTACGTTACGTTCACGCTTCGTGAGATAAGCGCGAAAGTATTATGAATGTTAACGACAATCGAGTGATTAATTTTGCTTCTTAAATTCCGCTCTTTGCGAGTAAATAATGGAACGCCGATGACGAGAGCTGTGCCGAACAGCTTCCATGATTCATTTGGTAGAGACTATTAAGGGTGTTATAATGTAATCAATCATTCGCGTGTATGTTTGCTGGAACGCATATTAGTACTGCATATCGAATCATGTAATGATATTCACCGAAACTTAATATAATACATCGTGAGTAAGCTTACATTCTCAATTGTTAATACATAAATGTTGCAGAGTGATGAATACTACATTAGGGATATGTGTAATAATATCAATGGTACCATTTAATTAATTATACCATCCGTGTAATAATATGAATGAATAATAATGTAGATTAAGAATACCGTCCAATTTGAATTATTAATAAATTAATCTTAATATGATGTCATGATAAAATATTTTATTCAGTGGAAGATTAATTGTATTTCTGCTTGTGTAAATAACATAGTGACTAATTATCATTGTCTTTATACTTTTCGTAATAAGTATGTTGTATATAATAATTATCTAATTAACGTCGTATTTTAAAGATCAAAAGGAATTGTTTTGTATATAAATTACATATAATTTATTCACTTTGAGTGTGTACATATGTATTATATATAAATTCTCTGAATTACATTTTTATTAAGGAAAATATTAAGGAAGTCATTTGAGATATTATTTGCATAACAACATAAATTTCTATTATTTATGAGATATTTGTAAAATTGCTGCTTAATTTATACAAGTGTTATCGTAGAGCTTTATTCTCAGATTCTCAGCGTTGTTGTAACACTCGCGAGTTTAAGTTTCGATGCTATAGACATACACGAAAATGATCTCGATCTCTCTTGTTCTTTGATGTCTACATCATTGAAAATTGAGCTCGCTGACGCAAGTATCATGCAGTTGCAAAATTTCTCCCCTCTCCTTCCCTCATCTGTGCCTCTGAATTCGTTTGTTTCTCGCGTGCACAGTGGACGCGCGGTTGAACATGTTAAAGTCGCTCGGTATCGGAGCGAAAGATTTACCCTTACCACCTTTACCGCCCACGGTTATCCAGGGGAGAGCAATGGCGAGCAACGACGAGATTGTTGGTGGTAATGTCGCATCTACGAGCCCCGCCGCAACGGGAAATTGCACAACCGTGGTCTACGCGTTTCCGGAGGAGGATCGCTTAGTGGTGGGATACCTCAACGAGTGGATCAATGCCTATTCCTTCATAACGAGTGAGTACAGCATTGGCCAATTGTTATTTTCAGCCGGTAAACCGACGGTAGAACGCTGTCGCTATCAACCCTCGACGGATTCTTGCCAGGGTTGGATACGACAGATAGTTTCACCTACAAGCGAGATTGCCGAACAATGTCTCCGCCCCCGCATAGCTGCCTGACCACCCTCCGGTATATGCACGTAAAGAAGAGTTTTCTTCACGGGACACGCACCGACTCGTTGTGGATAGTTGGAGACGCGAAAAGATTGCGCACTAATCGTTACGTTTCTCTCGATTATTACGATAAAGATCATGATCAATCATTTTTGTATAATATAATTTTTGGCGTATTTACAAGATGAGAAATTGAGCCAATAAGTCTCTCGGTTCGTGTCCAACTCGAGTTTTGTGTAATGATGTTGAAAAATATAATCATTGATGGATCCTTAATTTTGCAAATGTGAGCATTGTGCATTTGACGTTGCATCGTTTATAATAATTAGTCTGGCATGTTTTAATGGATTTTCCCTCTTAGTTTACAGTTTCAAGCTTCATTCATGTGCCATGTCATAGCCATCTGTGTATACATAGACAATATGTTAACATTCGAACAAAAGCAGATTATATGAATAAATTACTGTTGATCAATATTTGTATTCTCTCTCCTCTGAGAATACGTGAGTCTGTTCTAATCGATATATCTTATATAGCAAAAGACGACCAAACAGGAAGAAGGTTTTAATGTATGCATTTTTAACATTGTTTTTCTGCAGACAACCAAGAAAAATTCTACCTCTACATTATTGTATCGGTCAGCATCGGTATGCTGCTCTTTCTCGGGCTAGTTATTGGCCGTCTGTTAATCAGTCGACGTCGTGCCAAGAGGGATGCGAAATTTCACGGGAATAACGAGACTCTCCCCAATGGATTCACCGACGATATTTCCGAGATCGATGCTGATATCGATCTTACCACGACAGTTCCGGTACCAATGCAGGACGTAAGGTAAGTTCCTCGTGGAAAATATATTCTCTTAAGTACACTTTTTTCGGCAAAAATAAATTTAATTCTACTACTACTTTGAGCGATTTAATAAAATTATACCAAAATAGTTTTTCTCATCATTTAGAGATAACATATAAGAATAGAATACGAGAGAAGAAACAATCGTGAAGAGTATTAGCAAATTAAGCAAGTTTGTGTAGCAAGAGAGTGCTTAATATATTTATTTAAAATGTTTATTATATATTAAAATGTTATATTAAGATGTGCTTTAATATATAAAAATATACTTGAAATAATTTCCCTTGATACCTAACGAAAAAATATTGATACTAATATCACTACAATTTTGTCAGAATTCTTGTTATAATTGACTTCTGTATCGAATGTATCGCATTTCAGTTTCTGTATTTCCAATTGTATTCAATTCCATCTTGCAGAGTGCCCGAAACCCAATTGGCCGAGAGGCTTCACGGCGAACGTTACTACGCTGACACGAGGATACCCTTGTCGCCGACCACCATCCACGCCACGTCAGTGCATCATCCGACCAATACGGGGGTGCGCGTCGATCTTGGGAACCACATGGTTGGCACGGATAATCTTCACACAATCCTGCGCACGGAAGATCCTCGGAGCCTGAACAGCAAAAACTATTACTATGGCTGACAAGAGGAAGGGGTTGTCCCGCGCGAGGGACGACCCCCGTCGTTGAGTCCGGTACCGGAAGTGAGCACGCGGAAATATTGCTTTTAATCGATTAGAAAATGTGGACGCATGTACGGCGAAGGCGTATTGAGCCACACCAAGCCGCTGTAAATTACGTTGAACTAGTTATCATCCGTCACTTTGAATCGTGATGCACACAGTGACACAATCTCAGATCTTTCCCTGAGCTAACATGCCAAATGGGAAACATCCATGGATACTTGTTAAGACGAACTGCATTGCGAACTTATATACTTGTATGATTATTGCCTCGCTGTAATATCGCAACGAGATCGTAGTAAAATGTGTTGAAAGAGTCGATACGTATGCGTATGAGAAAGTCAAGTGGGGCTCAAGTGATCTCCTCGAACGGGACTGCAATAGCTTTAAGAAACGTCGCGAGCATTTATGTTGATCTATACATTGCATGTAGGAAGCACATCTGTTGCAGAAGAAACCGTGTTATGCAATCAGGCGTGCGATCACAATTCATTGAACATCGTCGCTCTTCCATGCATAGACTAACGAGAGAAGTATTACAAAAGTGGACGAGCACATTGCGAGTAATATTTATTTTTTTTTCTAATAACCGGATAAAAAATCGGATTTCGTTGTTTAATAGACATATCTTGCGCACCTGTGTTACTGACAGTGATACCTGTCGACTGAGCAATTTACTCATTTATTCACTCATATACCTCTTACGCAGATACACACACATTGTATACTAGACTGTATATCTTCGACGGAACTACACTAGGCGAAGTGAGTTTCATGGAGCATATCGATAACTTTCCGGAAACGTTCTCGCCGACAAACTTCTGAGACAAATTTATTTTTTCTTTCTAGTTTCTTTCTAGCGACTTGTATTATCTATCGTACTTATTGGAAATAAGTAAAAAAAAGAGAAAGAAGAGAGGAATCACCAGATCAAACATTCATTTCGATTCCGAGAACGTCGACAATTGGAAAGCAATTTGGAATAGTGATCTAACGAGTACTTTTTTTATATATAATTTCATCAATATCGAACAAAATTTAAGCGAGGCGAAGCAATTCCCTTGAAGCATGCAACGCGAACGTATTAATGCAATATTGATCGACGTTCTATCAATCGACCCGCCGTTTATGCACTAATTGATAATTTATTATTAACTACCACTGAATGGAAATTGATCGAACGTGATCGTGCCATCATTTAAAAAAATCTCTCAACGAACTTACAGCGGTTTTGTATACCGAAGCTACGCTGCCATGGTCGCGAGACGATTTTTTATAGAAATTGATATGTATATCACACTGTAAATAGGAACGTGTAATTTAATATAAAATTAAGAGTAAGAGCGAGCGAGAGAGAAAGAGAAAAAGAGAGAAGAATACGCAAAAGAAAGACTTAAATCGAAAGACGCTTGGAGATTGTAACTGAGAGTTATCCTTCGTGCCATACAATCGATTTTTGCAGTCGTGCAAGAAAACGTCAGCTTTTGTTGGCTCAGAAGAGCGTACTTGCTGAGCCAACAAGAACTCTTCCTTGCGGACGATCGCAAAGATTGGCGTTAACTCGGATTTTCGTCAGAACTCGGACTTACCTCTCGGTCGAGCTCACGTAGTTTTGACGGATCGATATGTCGAAGATCGTTTTCGGCACGTCAACGTGGTTTAGTCCGCACTTAATCGTTACCTCTAAGAGCTAAGCCGTCGTTTAGATAATACGTCAAAGTCGTCTGAATATCGCCAATGCTACAAATTGACGTGATCTCGCGATCACGAAGAGTGCTCACCGTTCACGCGGATTGATCTTTTGTGGCTGTTCACGAGACGCACCCTATAAATCTGAATACACTTGCATGTACCGACAGACAGACAAACACATCTCGATATTTCGGAAAACTTAAGTTACTTCATTCGTCTAATTTATCATTGATAGCGGATCAGTTAACAGTTAATTAAACGAGATGATGAAAGCGTTGATTCAGACTTTGCTGGCAGTTTTGCGAAATTTCGTTGCGCAACAATTTCATCGTGTTACCTCGTTTCAGCCGTCTTTCTTCGTTCGTTATTAATTAGTGTATTCTCGTTCAAGCAACTTGTTCGGAGTGCCTGATATTAACTGACGAGAAGCGTCCGTAAGTACTGTACGTATGCGCAACCTCGTCGTCGTGCAAATTCGTGTATGGATTTTTGGATCACGTTATCCTGAAAAATTATGTGTTGGAAAACGATGCCACGACACGGAAGATCCAAGCAAGATGCAATTCGTGCTATCATGAATAAGAAAATTACGAAGCAAGAACACGACAGTCTGAAAACTCTCCAGATCGAAACATTTTGTATCTTAAGCTGCTACTTAATTTATTGCATTTACACATGAGTATTTTATTTTATACAGTCTTTTATTTTACAGGCGACAAAGTGGCGCATGTACGTACCGTAACGTTGCTTCGCGTTAAATAATATAACGTTTTGTATGTAAGGACAATGTGGAGAGACAGTACGCGTGTCTAGAAGCGGAGAACGAGAGAGAGTGTGTCGTGTTAAGACGTTTCTATTGTAAGTAATGACTTGTAAGCATAACTGTAAATATCGCTGTACGATAAATAATCGTGTATTCACGTCGATTCGATTCTTTTCCGACTGCGAATCGCACGTTTTTACATTAATCGAAGAACGCGCGTCAATCCGAACGAGCGGCGACTTAATAGATTGTTACTACGGAATAGATACGACGTATGCACATGTAAGTGTGAGTTGATATTTTTGTTATAAAGCGCACAAGCAGGATCCCGCTTGTGCACGAATAAATCATCGTCGCGGAGGAACGCTGGGCCACGCGTCATCTGTTAACGTTTGGAGCAACTCTTTCTTGAATGTACAATTAATGTTTTCAATTTGTGTAACTATCTCCCTTGAATATGATTTACAATTATAATAAATAACTTACGAAAAATGCAATCGTGTATGTATTCGCAATATATATATATATATACTAATTTCACCTGGTTATGTGTTTCTGAAAAAACATGCAACAACTTTTATGCTCTTCCAGATGGTAGAAATCACATGGACATGAAGAGGTACAATATAAAAAAAAAAGGAAAAGTGATAAGGGACTGAGCGTTTTAATATGCTAAGGATACATGTGAGAACGAGGAGACAGTGTACTTGTGCATTTCAGACTCAGAGTTATTTATTAACACAGTGTGTTTACAAGATTCATTAGACTAACGAGGGAGGAATTTACTAATTTGGCATTGTGGAAACTGATCTTATTTATATGGATACGCACTTTCTCATCAAATTGGAAAGCAAATCGGATAATGCTGCGGCGGGTTTAGCGGAATTTTGAAGATCGCATCAATTCAGCGAAATTCGTTATTCACTGATATTCGATCGGTCATAATTTACGTTTTAATATTAATGATGACTAATAGCGATAAAATGTCAAGTTCAAAAGGCAATGAGGCAACGTTCATTGCTCTTTCATCGTTCAATAAAATGATTCTGCCATAATAAAAGAGAGAGAGAGAGATGGAAAATACATATCATAAAGTTTGTTTTAGAATCTTTAAGTCAGTCTTTCGCGCGAGATCAACCTCGTTTATTATTGCAAGAATTCGAATTACTTAAATGAGTAACTATTGCAGAAATTGACACGATCTTATTCAGAGAACTTAACTTAGCACTTGATATTAGCACTGCATCTACGTGTCGATTATTGTATATTTGTATAACTAAAATTTAGAATTACTTTTGCGAATCAATCCCACAATTTTGTACAAGAGCGTGTTGCATACGTTATATCGATGAGAAAGACTAGAATTAATATCAATGAGTTGTAGCTTGTTAATATCATGAAAATTCGCGACAGGCACCTGAAGCGCAAAACATGTCCCTCTGCTTTCATTTCCTTTCCTGTAAACGAAATGTATTGTCAACAAGCCACAAATACGTATTGTCCGTCGACAATATTTCAACAATTACGTCATTTGCATTTTCTTTCTTTTTTTTTTATTAGAATTATAAATAGATCGGAGTGTTCAACATTCCATCGTTTACAACGTTATAAAGTGCATTAGTAGTACAATTGTTGTTCGTATAAAGAGTCAATTCATAACAATATTAGCAGACATGATAAGCACAAAGTTAAGACGTAGTCGATCATGCAATATGTATAAAAATTTGTCAGCGCAACGCACTCTTATCTCTACGATGAATTCCATGATGATTGCTCGCGTGCCAGATCTCTATTCGCAAAATTCCGATGTTCACAATTACGCGAAAATGCTTTGTACGTATAGATATCTTATGATCGATCGCATCTTGTGCCTTGTCAATGTATACAGATCTAAAATTTAAACTAACGATAATTCTACAAAATTCATCGAATGAACAAATGCGGTCCACCAATCGATAGCGTCTCTCTCCTTCGTATATTACTGAAATCCTTTGGTTATCACTTGATTGAAACTCTCGGTATTAAGAAGAAGAGACAGCGCAAGATAAAGAAAGTAAAGTAAAAATAAAACTTAAAATAAATATATATTAAACACTCCTCCTAAATAGATGCATTATTTTAACGGTACGTTATCGTTAAATTAGTGAACGCCGTTGCTTGTTTACAGCTAGCTGACGTTGCAATCAGCGCTATGTACATGATCCATTAATTCGTCACACAATTCCACAGCTCCTGGAGAACTTCCGATCGTTCTCTACGTACGATTTTCGTTAGTTCGTTTCTCGACCGCGCGAGACGTTTTATCGTGGCAGTATTTAAGGCATGCGCGTTCTCATGTTTCTTTTTTTTTCTTGTTTCGCGTATGTATCTTAGCTTAATACTTAGTGTGTTTAGCCGCGTGACAACACTATTACGACGTTTGGATCTACGCAGACTCGTCGTCTGTTCGCCGCGGAAGACGAGAAACGAATTAATCGCGGATATATTTAACATACTGATTTTACCTTTTTTCTTTCTCTTAGTGAAAATTTGAACAACTTTGAGTCAAAATTTCAACATACAATAAGCGAAACTACTTCTCGTGGATGATTATTATCAATAGGTCGCTATAATGACAAACACGATTTATGTTAAGTCTTATGTTTCATTGCTACATTCAAACTTCACGTTTCCGATATTAAAAATCGTTAAGACATCAACATGCACCTAACATCGATAGAGATTGCTTATCGTTTTTCTTACGCTAGCTCTCTTTTGTTACGCGTGATAACTTCGGATATTATATACGTCTACTATTTACAAATGATCGATTTCGATAATGATAACCGTTGGATAGCTGAAATGAAGCTGCCGACAGCTTCCTCGACATCTTGTATTCTCGTGACTTACTATAGGTCTGTTCGTTAGGTTCTACTACTTATCAACGTCCATTCATAATGTAAAACTAAACAAAAAATCCGTAATAATTATCTACACACAATTCTATCGTTCAATCGCATCTCGCAAATTATAAATACAGTATGAAAAGTGTGTCCATTAGGTTCCTTTTAAATGAATAAATACTATACACGTTTCGGGAGGGGGAGGAGGAAATGGATCAGAACTTTTCGTTTTAAATATACCAGAGATGTAAACTTCTTTTCTTTTTTTTTTTTGATTGGATCCCGCCCAATCTCCTTCGAATCTACACTCCCTTGGGAACTTCCTCTAATTTTATCCGTCGTCAATTGCCTCATTCTTCAGCACGCTTCGTGGTATAATATTTATATATAAAAAACATTACGCTATTACGTACGTTATTAGAGTGGTTTGCGGCAGTCTTGCTGCTTGCATCAAATGCGCTTTCACTTTCATTCTGAAGTTCGAGAGAGAACCGTGTATGGCGAGAGATCCCAGACGGGAGAAGTGACATCCATAATTTCACTAACACGAATAGAATCACGAGTGGATTATTGCTATTTAAAATCCTCGTCATCGTTACGCCGTGACGCTATTACCTTAGTTAGAAACACGAAGCGTACTAGAAGAAAACAAAGGGTATACAAAGGTGTGCCTTATCTAACGTTAGACTGGAAGAGTACGTTACACTTCCGTAGTGCGACTGTAAGGGCCGGACTCCTCAGATTGCGATAGCTTTCGCTCTCGTTTGGCAAAGAGGCCTCCTAAAAAAGACGGCTGCTGAGCCAGCCCCTTACCACCGACACCAGGAATCCCTGGATGAATAGGATGAACTTGTCCAGGGTGCTTAATGCCTTGGCTCATTGAGCTGGCAGAAGTAGATTGAAATGAAATAGACATACCGCTGTCGAGGGAACCCACACTTCCACGACGCTGCGGCTTCTCACCGGCAACTAAAAATGCACATGCACAAACGTTTTACATAAGATACATCTATGCATAAGTGTATAAAATATTTAAACACGTTTAAATAATGTATTATCTCACTCACACTGCTCGTGTATGTCCAAGAGGGAATTACTAAGGGCGGAACGTTTCAATTGCGTGTCGACATCGACCGCCTCTGCTCTGTCCGAGCAAGTCCCAGGGCACGGGCATATCTCTACGTCAGCGACGCCGGAGTCCCTATTTTCCGCACCACCACGCGCGCCCCTGCTGCTCTTCTGCCTCTCCAACTCGGTCTCGATGCGTAAGGTTTCCATCTCGTCCATCTCGCTGATAGACTCCCTCAAGTCCTCTACGAACTTACATCTGTCGTGCTCGTTTCGAGCGTTAAATGTGACTAGAACCTTTCCGTCGACACGCTGAGAGAGCCTTATGCCGTATGGATAATCTGCAAGGCAGAAAGTAATAATTGTGAAAAATGAAGAGTAAAAAATATCGGAATGTCTCAGAGATATGGATTTTCTGATTAAAACTTACGAGGAGCCTCGAATAGAGTAACTACCATGCCGCAAAGTGGAAAGCTCTGCCTGAAAGTGTAAGTTACGCTGTTCTTCTTCTTGCTCAAGATCTTCGTGACGACGAGCAAGTCGTTGAAGAGGAAAACTTCTCTTTGATGAACGCCGGGTCTCTCCTTCTTGTGTATGTCTGGTATCTCGTAGAGTCTGCAGTAACACACCAATCTTCGATGTGGCAGGGCCATGTTTGGCTTCTTTCCAACGATCGTCGCCTGAACCTTCATTACTTGGGACACATGGTCGGAACCCGGCTTAAACTCGTTATCCTTCACCCTTTCGTAAATGCCGACGAGAATATCTTTGTCTATGTCACCGCAGTCGTCGATACCTCGAAGATTCTTTATGAAATCCTCAAGTCTCATCCTGCGCTCGGGTTTCAAGTTGGGCGTGTGCAAATCCGTGTTAAGCATGATAATGGCAAAGGCCAGAACAAAAACGGTATCTGCCGAGCGCAGCCTCGATATCACGTCGGGATTGCATTGACAGTAACGTTGACTGAAGACCTCCATCAGTCGTTCGATCTTCTGCGCCTCGCCGGGCATCCTGAAGTAGGCTTGAAACTTTCGTAACGCAACGTCTACTTGCATCCCAGAGAGATCCAACTCTTGAGAGAAACACCTGTAAATTGTGAATAAAAATCTCTCTCAGTACGACGCCGAAAAGAAATATTCACATTAGCCATAATATGTTATTTCTTAATTTACGTTAAAAAATTTGCTTAATGAATATTATTATAGTTTAAATATCACTAAATTAACTAATTGAATAATATACCAAATTAACATCGAGCCACTTACTCAAGCACCGCCATATTGAAAGTGTTCTGCAAATTCCCGAGGTACTCCCCTATCATCTGTTTGGACAATCCTTTCCGGCTGATCAAGAATCTCGCGACCCCCTGCGGACTGTTCTCCAAAAATCCGCGTCTAATGAGGTAACTGATCCCCCTTTCCGGTTTCTTGTTGAAAAGATTTAGGCCGACCCTGTACTGGCGCTTCCTCACCGTCTCGGAAACCTTGTAACTCGTTTGGCTTGGCAGGCTCTCCGTGTGATCCATCAGAGGAAGTTGATAACCGGAGCTGGCGTGCGAGTGGCCGAGCTCCTTTACGTTGGCTGCCATCGCCGTCGCATCCGTGGTATGACTCGCACATTCCTGATGCTCCGGCGAACTCGACTGATTTCGCAACCACAATCACGATGCCGTTAATGCTTTTCGCTTACGTCTTCAAGAAATCGCCGTTACACGCGCGCGTATGCACGTTAAGTGTGAAACGAGAAACGGCGAGTGTAATAAGAGAAAGAAGAAAGCTAGCTGTGTATACTCACGATTCCCTTGTTCTTCCAGACCGGCGAGCCTCTCTGAGCATCACCCTCGGAGCTCTCGCAGTTGGTGGAATCGCTGCCGGAACTCTGCACCGAACTTAGGCTTCCATTTTCCACACTCTTACTGAGACCGTTGTGACGCGGTTCCATGGATCTGGACGTGATGGAGGATGTTCTCTTCGGCACTTCCGGCGGCACCTTCTTGCCGGCGGAACCTCTCGTTCTGCCGGCACTCAGCTGACTGGCGTTGTTCCAATTTTGCGATATCGTCGTCTGCAGATTATGCGGCGTCGACGGCGATGTGCACGGCGTTCGCAGCAGGTCCCTCGGTGATGTCTCTTGTCTCAAGCCGCACAGAGCTTCCTGCGTAAATAAAAATCGTGGTTTTCTAAATTAATTTTACGATTCTTCTTAAATCATTCGTTTTAAAGCGATAAAGCGAGACATAAATTGCCGTCCACTTTGCGAAGCGACAAATCAAATGCCCACCATTTTGCCGTTTAATACTTCACGTCGCTTACCTGTGGATTGTAATAATGGATGCTAGAGCCGCTCTCCTGAGAGCTCGATTCCCAGCAGGGACTCGGTGGTAATTGCTGATGTCGATTACACGGACTAGGCGCCAACGAGGGCGTGTGCCTGCCGCTCTGGTGCAAGCTGTGGTTTGTGTGTTGATGACCGCTGACTTGAATCTCGCATCTGCCACTCTGACTCCTCGGTATCGGCAATTGGGAATTGTCCACGTGCCGCCTCTCCCGCAGAGACATACTCCGAATCGGTATCGGTCTGTTGAGTTCGCAATTAGTTTATCATCGCGATAAATTCAATACGACAAATATATCAAGTATATATTTATTAAAAATAAAAAATTATTTGTCATTACCTGTTGGCGGACTGCGCCTGCTGAATGTATATCTGACTATGATAAACCATTCTCTCGTGGTCGTTGAGGTTGCCCGAGCGATCCGTCGCCGCCTCTTGGAGCTTCCGGCTCAATCGCTTCTCCGCCTTGGCCATCGCCGTGATCGCCGCGAACTTCTTCAGCAACGTGTACCTCCGGAAGGCGCGTTGGATCGTCAACGCCGCGTTTCTCGCCTTCACGCCGCCGTACTTCCGCTCCAGCATTTCGATCTGCTTGTCGAGCAGATCCTGCGACAACTCGTATCTGTCGGAACAAGATCATAACTTGTGACTTTCAGTTCTCAATTGCAACTCCTTGTTGAAACCTCGCTCGGTCGCGACACGAGATCTCTCTCTCGTACGAATCGTATTATTATTCTATTATTACTTATTCGTGGCTGTAAAATGAGCGCGGACGTATAAAATTACGACTTACGCGGTCTGCAGCCGACATCGTTTGAGCACGTCGCCGTTACGGACCGATCCCTTCTTAAGGTGGTTCTGCTGATACCCAGCGGACTGCGGTTGCCCGCCAAAGCCCTGTACCATAGCGCCATAGCTCTGCGGCTGCGAGTAGCCCGTCGCGTTGTGCGGATAGATCTGCACGCTCGCGGAAGGATACGGCGGCCCGTGCGCGTAATTCTGACTCTGCATGTAGGACTGCCCGGTGATGTAGGACGTCGTCGACAGGGATGTCTGATTGCCGGACGACGTGTATGCACCGTGCATGTTGTTGCCGTGGACTTGACTTGCGGCCGTATTACTATGCGACGCCAAGGGCCTCTCCACCTTCTGCGGAAAGCTGCACAAAAAGAAAAAAAAGTTTTCATCTGGAATATAATCGAAATATCATTTTCTGAGCTTCAATCGCGCGTGAATAATTTTTCGAAATTTCTTTTCCATCGTTTTTGAATACTGAATCTGTAAAATCTGCAAAATACAGAGTGTATAAATGTTCTGATTGCTACTAGGAATATCTCCAAGAATCAGAACGACATCGTGACGTCTTCACTGGCCTCGCACGCCAAGTGTTTCTAATTATTAGACAAGCTGACGTGTGATCGTTAAAATAAAGAGGACGCACCCCCTGAAATGGTAAACGCAAGCGATCATGTTGCTTCCGAGAACTCGCACGATTTTCCACGTGTATCGAATTGCGCGATCTATCTTCGTCTATGATGCCAGCACGTTGCGTGCTCCAGAGATGTGATACAACTCGCACTCGCACTCGCAATCGCGCAATTACGCCACAAGACGGACTTCCACAGCAAGAACGAACTCGGTTGAGACACGTGCTGTAACGCGTGTCGACCACCTCGAGCACCGAAGCCGAACTGCGACGGAAAGAGAGCAGCTGCCGCATCGAGGTGTATCTTTTGGCCATCGGACCATTGGGACAAGAAATCCTTGGAAGGATCGAAGGACGAGGGGTAAGAGGTCCCCTCCAGATGCACAAAGGTGTATATTATACGCGGCTGCACATCCGATATATCCGTCGACGTGCATCTGGCAGGTGCACGATAGCAGAACCGACAACGACGCCTGACCGTGACACTCAACCTTCTACACGGTGGAGACTTCTTCTTGCGTAATGCGCAATGCCAATTAAATGACTTACGTAAGGACCCGACATAACATAAGCAAATGAACGCGCGACGTATGCAATACATGACAAATGCGCACGGAACTGCTACCAAGAGTTTGTCGAGAGTTGCAAGAAGGAATTCATGACGCAGAATTTATTCGTTCAGCTTTCGAATTTTGCGAGATCGAGGATCTCTGGCAGAGATACTGACACAGATACTGGAACAGACGGTATACTGAGGAAGTTCTGTAACGATAGAGAAGTAATAATAAATAATATTGCATCGACGAATAAAGATTCTCGCGCGTTTTCAAATTGAAGTAACGAAGCAGTGTTTCAATCTCAAAACTGAAAAATGTGCAAAAAGTGGTCAGTCATAGAACTCTTACAAGTCAGAGAAGCTCAAAGATGTCCAAGAACTTTTGTTGCTTCAATCGATCGCATTCCCTTCCATCAAATTTAAATCCAAAGATTGCACCAAGAACGTTCTTCCAATAAGTAGGACACATTTTACATCACAATTGCAAGCGAGCTATTTATAATTGCGCTCGCACTTTCACGGATTCGTTTAATGGTCAGATATCTAGACGAGAGCGTCGAAGAGCGCCCGGTACGGGTGCTTCTCGCCGGGAGCGAAGACAGCCTCTGGATACAAAGAGAAATAAACGTGAGGAGAGAGCGCGTGGCGTGGCATTAGAGCCTCCCCAGGAGGAAGAAACATCTGCTTCTTCGTCGTGCGGCTGCCTACAACTCGCGTGCCACGATGCGCGCGTGCTGCCCAATCCTCTCCACACGGCTTCGCCTTCGCAGAGGCGGGCACGGGACCTCGCCGCCTGCCAGCCATGCCGGTGGTGCCCCGACACGCACCTGGCTTGATGTTTTTTCTTTGGGGGAGATACCTTGCGCGGCCAAATGCACGGCTTCTTCCTGTGGCCCCCTTTCGAGAGAGGCACTCTGGTCTGTGCATTATTTATTTCTGATTCCCGCCGGGAGAAGACTGTGTCCTGGAAAAATGTTATACCGCACTGAAAAATGTAATCTCGCTTCGTTTCCTTCGTATATACTTTTCTCGCATGATTCTCACGCCGATGAAACAAAAGAACTCCGGATCTGTGTTTGACTCGCATTCGTACACGAACCGCTACCACGAGCCTCGATGTCGAAACATCCATACATCGTGCACAGATACGTAATTAACGAGTACGCACGTTATCGGTGCATCTGCCGTAACGATGTATCGCACTCAGTCAAGTTTCTCTGCTAAAAGCAATAGATCTGTAGCATCTTGTTAGCTCCTTAACTCAATAATATCTTCAATGCAAATGTCCTTTGTCCTCGGAGCGGAAGATTGAATTACCGCGCAGCGATAGCTCACATTCATTATCATTGGCCTAAATGCACACAATATAAGACATTTGCATATTGCGGATTCCCCCGGACGGATGACACATTTGGCGCATCGTATATTCAGACTGTTGCAGACTGTTGTCAGTTATGTTGCGCCGAAGAAATTTAAAAACTGATCAAATCACGTCGTGTTGGAGCCGTAAGCGACGACAGTTTGATAAAAGCGCCAGCTCTCGCGATCAATTACGATGTGGCAACCGACTGACAGCTTATTTCCACCAAGGCACTCGCAGGTGCGCTTTAAGGACGTCTCTCTGCTCTACTTCTCGACGCCTCGCAGATGCAGATGCATACAAGATTTGCGCAAGTACCATTGCTCCTGTCCGATGCGCCTAACGTTATGTCGCTCGTTTGCACGAGACGATTTACGGTATCAAAACGGTACCAATAAACTGCACCACATGAATCACACAAAAATTGTCTCAATGAGTTCTCCAGTCCATTTACGGTTGCAGTTCCACTGGATATTCTCAGAATAAACAAAAAAATAATATTTTCTTGACACGTGAGGATTTTACGTAGCACTGGCTACCTGGCTAACAATCTTTCTGATATCAAGAGTCCGTGATCGGTAAAGTGTGCTAACGTGTACCGTACGGAAAGTCGTGTACACGGTGTCTCGAATTCATTACGGAAATTATTAAAGCGTGCTCCATTATCGCAGTCGCTGCTGGCGGAGCTCGCGCCGCCGTGGACTAATTATCATCGAGCAATTAACAACCGTTGATTGCCATTACCGGCGTAGTAGGCACGCGGGCGCTTGCGCGAGCATCGAGCGATCCTTCTACCTGAAATAATTTTGCTCTCTACCGACGATATGCGTGCGCTCGTGGGTGTGCGCAGGCCGTGTGTGCGTGTGTACGTATGTACGTGTGTGTAAAGTTACTCGCATGTGTTAGAGAGGAAGAGAGGCGAGATGATGCCGCTTTAGAGAGATTACGTTTCCTTCAGTATGATAATTACATTCGTGCGAATCCCATCGAGATAGCGCCAATAGAACGTTAATAATACGCGGCTGAGGCAGTTTCCTTTTCTTCGCTAGGCTTCTACATTTTCCTCTTCATTCACGTTTATGTAATCGCAATGTATTTAACAAAATCGCAAATGCCTTGACATATAAGAAAAAAGAAATGCACAAGCATCAGAAACGCATATTAACGCATATTCCGAAGATAATAATCGAAGAACTATTTTCAGATGACCACTGGTCATCCGTATTTTTAAAAAATGCATATTACGTACTGCAATTGCCTCTTCAAATACGAATTTAAGTGGACTCGAAAATATCTTTGATTATGTTACATACGTGTTTGGTAACAAAAAGAATTCCGACAGAATAATATGAGAACAAACAGATCATTGATATTGGCCAACTCGTTGTTGACAACAACTCCAAGGTAGTTAGTGTTTGATTGAGTAGATATAATAAATATGTACCGATTGATGAACGACGTTGGCGTGGAGTAACCCAACTGAAGACGCGACCTGACGACTCTCTCCTGAACAGTCACCATCCTCGAGCTTCGCAAACTTTGATGCACTCTGGTGGTTCGTATCACTTGATAGCAGTGATGTTGGGTCTGCGGCGAGCAGACCGTCACCCTGTCACTGCGTGGCTCGATCATCGTGTACGCTATCATCACTGTTCATCACGAAAATTTTCACCGTTCCGGAGAATGGATCGCGCTTTGGTTCGATGGCGAACCCATTGCGTTCCTCGTACAATTTATGCTAACCCGGTTCACAAATAGTTTACCACAGCATTCTTTGGTTTATTGGCAGTGCCGAAGGAATCACGTTCGAGAAGATACGTTCAGTATCCAACGGACCTAAATTGGATTAAAGCAACAACGTATTATTTCCGGCAGTCGTAACACAATTTCGTGAGGAACATTTTCGGACGTAATACGCTTTCTCCTAATGTAATGTTTATTCAAAAGTGTTACAAATTATTACGTAAAACAACATCGAGGGTTTATTATTTTCATTAATCAGCAAATAATTATTCGGAATTCTGGCACGATTAATATTGAATTTAAGGGATAACTGTTTAAATTTTTATTAAATTATTATTATTGTTGCAAAAACTTCAAGTTTAATATATAATAATTTATTTTAAAATATTCGATGGATTTTCATTAATATAATAACTCTCGCAATCCAGAATTTCACTCCCTATAGATATAAAGACCAGCTTAAATTCCACCTGGGCTTAAGCTTCGAAGTTTGACACTAAGTAACTGGGTTAACTATTACCGAGCTAGTCTCGGCTGCGATCAATAGTGTCGTATTTTCACTCGTCCGCCTTTTCCGGTTGATTCACGGGTAATCGTTAAAACTTTCTAACGATAATTAATATGCGTAACCATAGGCATATCACAATACGGTACGTACGTGCAAAATATCTAAATATATCTGTTAATAATATTTCTTCCCTAAAAATATTATGTTTATGCATGAAACATTTATAGATATAAATATTTTTGTATAAAAATTGCTATTACTGAATATAAATTCCATTTGAACATTTATTTTATTTCACAGCAATAAATGTTATCCTCTAATTTTACCTTACAGTATTTTATTCAGCTTTTCGATATTGTAATTTCGAGAGATTCGAAATACGGATGAATTATCGTTTCTATTACGCATGGCAACAATATTCGCGAGAAATCGATCATCGTGAATTATAACATTTATTGTTTGGCGTATTCACCGCATCGGATTCGGCGGAAGAATATTTCCAAAATTGAATCCACGTAAATTGAGATATCCGCGGAATTAAATTAACGTGTAATTAGTTTATGGTCAGCGCGGTGCACCATATGCGCCGGTGGATACCGTTTGTTCGTCTTTAGCTGGTTCGTATTGGGGACGCACGTACGAAAACGTCAAAGGCGGCGAATAATAATGAGCACAGAGGACTCCTTCGCGCACGACCGGGATCACTCGTTTTCAATAGCGATAAAACGTTTCGATAAAACATTTTCAATAGTAATGGAAAAAATTATTCACGCAATTCCACAAATCCGCGCGAAATCCCATCCACAAATGGCCGCACGTGCTCATTAGCACGATCCACTTTGCCTTCTTTCGTGTAATAAAAATCTTCTTTCGTCTCGAAGAGCTGTCAGTAGTCGGAGATTAAATTAATCTTATCGAATTAATCGAGAAAGTCAAACGCGAAATTCTCTTAAGCACACTCATCGGATTAATCCGAGCGGAGGGATGGAAGAGGGACTCGTCAAATGCACACGAGTCGGATTGATTAAAATTCGTTTCACGCATAGGTGGGTTGAGATAAATTAAGTACACTGGAGCTCGGCGACACGGTAGAATTGCACTTTTTCACGCGTTTATCGCGATTTAATTTCACAATTGCGACACTGCGGCACACCACGCAAGGGACGCGCACAATGGCGCCCACTCTTGTACATTGGGCTTCCTCCGCGCGCAATCACCACCACGAAATAGAGGGAGGAAAGAAAAGGGAGCAGTAAAAGAGATACCTTGACGGACCGGCGCGCACGTTGATTCACGATCGTCAACTACACCCGTTCTGTTTGCCGTTAGCTTCGATACCATAATGGAACTGTCAAAGTCGAATGAAAGGTGGGGCACCGGCCTCCCACCGGCGGCGATTTCAACGACCGCGCATATACATTGTTACGCTCGTCTCGATGCTGCTACCGCTCGGAAATACAGGTCAATTCACGCCGGCCATGCGCGATCGCCGCGCGCGCGGTATGTATTTCAGAATCTACGTTAAAAGTTACGCCGTGACGGACGCCGGGACGAGGTCGTTGCACCCACGAGAGGGAGATCCACTTTAACGCGCGGTGGAAAAGAAACCCGATCGATTTGCGGCGCACAAAACGATTTCCAATCGCGAGCTCAATCATCCTCGCACCGGTCGATCCGAATTAAATTTCCGGACCTGAATTCCGTGGGACAGAAAATTCGGCGGATTCGCACGAAGGGCCCCACGGGACAAGCGCAAAAGTCCGAGAGAACGACTGAAGAAATTAATTATCCGAGAAAAAAAGTTTCGTAAGAGTTTCCTCACGCTCCTTGTGCTATCCAGCCGCGTTACTCGACACGGTAATTTGAAGATAAAATGAAGATACGGAGTTCGACATGCAACAAGAAACGCGGGACATGTATCGCGTTCGCATTTCTCGCGTCCGATTTTAATTGAGCACTTCTACATTCATGCGTTGACACCGATAGATTTATCCCTCTTTGAGCCGTGCGTACGTTCGTGCCTACCAGCTGAACTGTAAATAGAAAAATAATAATGCACAACAGGTATATCCGCTCGCTGCCAGTACTTTCACGTCACGTTATGTTGCACGATAGGGATTTCGCGTCAATACGGCGACAGTTTCAACGAGGGCGTATGTTCCAGTTTTAATTTCGCATCGTCTCTGGTCAGACTCGTGCGGGCTGTCTCTTTCTCCGGTCTGTTGGAAAAACACGCACGTGAGAAACACGCACGCTGGTCCCGCAACATCGATGATGGGAATATATGATTTGCGTCGCGCGAAACGTCAAATCTTCTTTCAACGATCATCCGTCAAATCCGCTCAAGATTTTGCGGTGGGAAAATTCTGCACGTTATCTAGTTACTCATGATCCGCTGTATATCTCTGTCACTTGAAAAATACGACCAATTATTTTTCGAAAATATTGCCGTGCTCCAGAAAAAAAGATGAACGGTAATATTTTTCACGGATATATTTCCTACACTCGCGTCTCTTGATACTTATTCCTCTCACGAGAATTTTAGAAAAAGACTCTCTTGCTTCCTTGCCTTGAGCATTATCGATATCAAGTTGAGCACAACGTATATGTATAACTGAAATGAATTATGGCATGTTAAACTTTCACATAAAAATGACCAGCACTCTGCAAGCGATTCATCTTAAGAATACCGTAAAGACACCGTTTTCACCTCGCAATCACCATTTTTCGAAAACGTCTCAACAGGTGAGAAATTATTCCGACGAAAGTGTCGCTGCCGATTATTCATTCCATTCTGCGTACCACGTATAACAGTTCCTTCCGGCGCGCCATAGTTCACTGACCGAATTTCTTGAGACTTAAACATACGAAAGTGCGGGAAACGACTTAACGTGTGGGTTTCATCCTCTTTTTCGCGAATCGTGCTAGTCTTGCGGCGGCGTCGCACGCTCGCGAAGTCGTACTAGCGCGAGCAATGGATGTATACGAGAGCGCATGCACAGTCGAGATCCTCAATTTGCCTGTGGCAAAAGTAAAAGTTAGCGATCGGGAGAAAGCTCCGGTCGAGCGTACACCTTGCGCCTAGACGCGGACAACTGCGAGACTGGTCTAGGCACACGAATCTCCAAGTGGCAAAGGTCAAAAGCGATTTCTGCTGAGAGCACCCGAGCGAGTCGCCCGAGAGAAGTATCGAGATTAAGATGTGTGTGCGCAAAAGCGGCCAGACGAATAAAAAGAAGAGAGAAAGGGTCGCGACCCTTTTGTGCCGATTGCCCAGATCGAAAAGTGGCGCCCGTTAACAGAATGGTGTTTACTTTGCGCTTCCGACATCGCGCGAGTCAGGCATTTTCTTAATTTCTACGCTCGTAACGGGGACCTCGTAATGTAGCGGCGTTCAAGTTCACTTCGGCGAAACGTCACACTCTAATAATAAGTTCACTTCGGCATACTATCGGGTACACACACTTGGGGTAATAAGTTGCGCGCACGCGAGCCATGAAAGCCACGATTCTTTCCCATTGCTTTATTATCTGCTTTCCTCGTTCCCTAATGACACGGTGATGGTGACTGCCGACCGATGTGCAATGAACAGCGAGAAAACGGATACCCACGTGAAAACCGCGAGCGAATTTCTAACTCTCTGACATAGCACAGATTTTTGCATCTTCTGTTACCTCTGTTTCCCACAAATTTCCCCGCAAAAAGATTTCATTTTAATTTCATTTTAATTTAAATTAATAGGGAAATTTAATATTAGGTAGAATTCATTACCTTTGTAAAATTAATGATTTGTATGAAATGTTTTATGAGCGTTGGCGTTGGCCAGCCAAGGCACTTTTACCTTCCTAGATTGTACGAGTTTCATGTCGTGATGTCAATCAACGAGAATTTTCTTCTTGAAATTTTCGAGCGTAGCGGTCGGAAAAGCTCGTCCAATGTCCCTTGGTACGAATATATAGTCGGCAAATTTTATTTCGCCACACGCGCGAGTTCTCGCTCGACTAAACGCGGGCGAAAATGTCCGGCTCTGGATAACGGTCCGTAAAATGCAGCGTAGGAAATGCACGGCCGCGCACTTTTTATTCCACGTATCCACGGAGGGATAAATTTATCTACGAAATCCGAGAAAACGTGCGAATCGGATACCTTCGGGAAAATGTGCCGGGATATTCGAGCGAATAATAAAACGGAAGTGAACGAGCCATTGATTTCTGAAGAAGCTTCGCCTCGCAGTTAAACAGCGTTTACAATAACGCTCCGACAGTAACAGTACAGAACATTCCCTTTCAATTTCAGACTCGCCGGAGTATCATCTAACAATTTCGTGATACGCAAGCGGAATTAAGTAAATTAGAAAATAATTCCTCTGGCATAAATCCTCCTCAATATATTTCTTGCCAAACTCTTGGTACCGTTCTAACGCAGGCATCTCCATCTCTCAAGCATTAATTATTCCGACATAAAATCTGTCTGCGTCGTTTGGCTGCATCTCCCGCATGTAAAATGAAAACACCCGTACAAGCAGGCTTAAGAGGAAGAAGTGGAGAAGCGCGAGTAACGAACCAAGCCAAATATAACTCGCGCTTGTCTGGGGCCGAGGAGTCTCTTGGATTTTTCAAGCACAGTTAGCGAGGTCTCTCTCCAGCGTAGGACGGCGTAACCGAAAGCGTGCCGGGCTCGATTATCCCGATATCATTGTATCCGAGTTTCGTTCTCACGCGAAAAACGCGGGGGATGGCGTCATTCGCGCTCCCACACGCGCGCCCGCACTCGCGTGCACTCTCCGGGCAACTAGATATCGCGCGCGAGTGCGAGCGCGAGCGCGGTATTAACGGTACCGGTAATACTATTCGTACTACGTGCTTGTGCTCCACGTGCTCGATGCGTGTGCATAAGATGCTGTTAACATAGTATCGCGTTCATACGGTCGTACATAAGTCGCACTAACAGTTCCTTACTATCGATGATGTTAAATGTATCCAGAGTGCTTTGCTTTGCTTTCGGGCGATATCATTGCGAACGTGCACGTTTACTCGGCACACGGTATCGCCGATCCGCTATACCGGATGTTTTACCGTGACGGATGTCGGGCCTGAAGAAAGGTCGACTCGCGTCACGGATGTATCATTCTCCGTTTGCGGTCGCCGAAGGGATACCGTAAAGTGTCTTTGAAATTTCGCGATTGCACGAATGTATCTTGCGTTAAAAAGAAATGCGAGATTTATCGAGAGAAAAACGAAAAAGCAGCGTAAGCCGGGAAAGTACAAGATAAATTAAACGACCGAATTAAACTCCGCAGAGGCGCAAAGGAAAACCGATCGCCGATGCATTTCGAGATATCGTACGGATGAAAATAGGCCACCGTTATCTCAACGTTAACGTCATTAGTAGCCGAGTGCAGTGTACTTAGCGACGCAGATACTTTCCCATTAGCGTTGCGACAGCGTCGTCCACTCTGTGTATGCAAGTGCATTCGCGATCAATTCGGACGGATAATCGGCAAAGATCGTCACGTGCATGCGACGCATATTCGTAATACTCGGCTGCTGACCAAATTGCTCGCCGAAACGGAGCGGGCGACGTCGCCGACAGGCGCCGTTTCGTGACGCACATGGGGAGAATTTAATGCGTATCATTATTGTAGCGTTTGATTGGCGACGACCCGTATAATATATCCGTGACCTCTCCGTAACACGCGGACGATTCGCTTTGTCGATGACTCCGTTTCACCGGCGCTTTCGATTCACTCGTGCCGCAAGTGCGCAAGTTTGCATTATTTATGGAAGCAAGCACCGCGGGAACTCTCGCGGAGATCCGTCTTTTTTTTCTTCCTCTTTTCTTTATTTTAATTTTTGTGGAATAGCTCGGGTACAGTATATTTATTCAAATCGCCAGCGACACCACCGCCTGATCGAGAAATAAATGGAGAGTGCCGACTCGATAGCGATTCGTAAATATTCATATCGCCTATAAGTAGGTGAAATTCTAGCAAGATTATTATTTTGGTGTTTTCACTTTTACGCGATTTTATTTGTCGTTTTGGCTGGGGAAGTACTTTCTCCATTAGTTATTGTGTTTTGCCGATTTTTTCTGGCTCATTATTATTCTTCAATCAACTATCATTCCGGAGAACCAGCAAATTCCTAAACTTTAATGGTCTGTCGCGTCACTTTATACATTCCTGCTTCGTTATAAATTATTATTTAGAATTTTCACCAAATACTCAAATAGATTTTTGAAGTATGTAAGAAATATTTATCTCATAGATTAAAGTTTTCTAAATATCTGATTTATTTTCAATATTATATATTTATTTTCAATGACTTTATTGTTCTCTATTCATGACTCATTATTATTATCGGTTAAATAATCACAATTTACAGTTTTGTTATCGGTATTCGTGACTCATTACTGTTCCTCATTTAAATCTTCCTCTTTTAGCCGGCTTCTTACTGCGTTTCTCACGGTTTTAGCATTCTTATCTAGTGTTCCTAATCGACGGTTTAAGCGAAACTCTTTCCTCTTTTTCATCGTCGCTTAGTGACAGCGTGCGATTTTCAGAATGCAGTCGAGTGTAAATACCGTCGTGAAAGCCGTAGCGAGCGACTGACTAAGACCAGCACTCACGCTGGCTGTCCCACTGTCGTGATTTTCCGTGGGTATAACGCAAAGAACAGAGCAAAGCGCTTAATAGATGCTTCGATCCTTTGATCTTTGCCTCGTTGATTCGGTGACCTCGTTTGAACATTGAGATCGCAGGCAGTTCATTTGGTGAACTCTCGCGAGGGAACTCGGCTCAAAAAGCTGCCGGTCGTTTAAAATGCACTCGGTACTCCTCTTCTCCTCGATATGCAACCAGTTTTACACAATTCCACACGACACTCCTCGGTGAAGGCACAAGCGATACTGCGCACCGCCAATTTTACTGACCGATGATTCAGCACGCTTTTTAAGGCGTACCGATACGGTAACTACCGATAAGGCGCGCACAGCAAGGTGTGCACGTCCTTCGCTTATTCCACTGACATCGTATCTCGCAAGTAAGTTCCGCCTGATTAGCCATAAAGATAGGAATAACAGCATAGAAGCACCCGCGATCGCCGAACCGATCGCATTCCAGATTGCCGCGCGAGACGCATTTATCGCGCCGTATCGTTACGAGTTCCGTGCGAAACGGGAAAAATCCTCGACACGCCGAGGGACAACGCGCGTTATCGCGCGTCTCTCATGCGGTGTGGTCCTCGACGCTACGCGTTATCACGCACTATTGCGCCCATCGCAGGGCTCGCGTACTCGCTCACTACTCACTCGGCCGTTCGCTCGCTCGGAGTAGTCGCGGCCGATTTGACAGATCACCGCGCACTCGCGGGCACTCGCGCGGATCGCGCTGGTTTCGCGGATCCCCCTGGCCGCCTAACGTGGCCAACGAGCGGCATCGAGGAACGGTGAAACGACGTTCGCGAGAGAGCCCGTAAGGCACGCGCGCACTCGCTCGCTCGTGCACTCGCTCGCCCGCTCGCTCGCGCGTACTATCGCGGTACGCCTCGCGGTTTCAGCTTGACTGAGCGAGCCAGTCGCCGGTGGACTGGATGTGCACGTCGAAGCCATCGTCGAGCGGCCGTACCCCACCTCGCGCTGGCCACCACCGGATAGACGCGACGTGACGCGACGACGACGTGCGGCTCCGTTCCTCGTGGAACGAGAACCCGGATGGACGATGACGCGCCACGCGCGCGTGCCCCATGTTCCGTCCATCTGACGATCATCTCGTTCCTGACGAATGGTCTGCTGATGGACCACGTCTGCTCGGCGAAGATGAAATCAGCCACCGAAAAAGAGGACGGTCTTCGGCTTGAAAATAGAATTCTTTGGGTCGCTCACACCGGAATTAGATCGCCGAATCCGCGTTTCAACAGTTTCTTGTCTAGGAGTATGTTCTTTTAAAAAAATGAAGCTTTTTTTATCATTTTATTTAAAAATATGTACATGTATATTGCAGAGTTTGTCATAGATTTCTTTGCTCACTCGACTTTGGTT
This sequence comes from Ooceraea biroi, assembly GCF_003672135.1. Lineage (NCBI taxonomy): Eukaryota > Metazoa > Arthropoda > Insecta > Hymenoptera > Formicidae > Ooceraea > Ooceraea biroi. The sequence continues at coordinate 14,359,228 of NC_039508.1, forward strand.
TAATTTAAATTGATTGATCATTGCACATCGAGTTTTTATAGTTCTTGGTAGATTCTGCTTCTGTCGTGCAACGTTTTGTAGCGACTTGACGTTTCGACTTGCAAAACACTGTGACGTTTTCCATTTGCTTTCTCGCCGAGATGGCCAACGAAACTTTCACTCATTGTTACTGGCGTTACGCTTCGATTCGCGATTGCGTTTCGATGCCCAAGTAGGATTTAGTCGTTGGTTTTATCAACCAACTCGGCACGTATAATGGGAATAACATTTATTATTTTCAAATACGGAAAAAAAGTAATGCTTCCTTAATTGCATAACAAATAAAAATTTCTCTGACACAGATAACGGAAATTACAAATTATCTCGCTACCGGAATTCGCTGCTTTGCATGCCCGATTCATATGGATATCGAAGTTTTGTTACAACACTTGTGGCACGTTTTCCCATAATTGTTCCATCATAGATACCATAAAGATGTTATCGAACGAAATATCGATAACGACTTCTGACTTCGTGTACGTTACCGCAGAATTTTCATCCATCAAAGAATGCCAGGTAAACCTACATTTTTCGATTGGCGGTTTTACGTGTAACGTAATATAAAACCGTCGTAATATGACGGCAATTTTCTGCAATAGTAATATAAAACCAGCAGATACTTATCGATTTTCCATGGTAACATAAGTACTTGTAAAATGTAACATTTAAACGTCACCGTTGTGGAAATACTTTTTAACGAATCATTCGTAAACGTTTTATATATAACTAATGATAAATTCGTCACGTAATATTTTGAGTGATACTTACTTTGTCGCTTTACTTTTTACAATCGTTATATCTAATCAGGGATAGCAGTTTTATCACACTATCAAACAATACTAACAAAATCCTACATTTCTTATTATCTTGCGATTATCATTTGTTATCTAGCCATTTCTATATAAAATTTACTCAGCGTTTCACTCCTTCAGTGATCGCGTCTACGCATTTTAACAATTTTCCTAATTATTGAACATGACATAATATGAAACTTTATTACGATATAATGTGATATAATTCCACGCATTTTATTATCTGTGTTGTGTCTGTTGCGAAATCAGTAACGTAATAAGATTTAGTGAAATTTCCGCTGAATATATTTTCGAATCGAGTTCTTCCTTGTATAACTCAAAGAAGCGGCAGAACAACATTCATTCTCTCCTGCTTGTTATGTTACAAACAGTCCTGACGCACGTTGTCCTTGTTGAAACAAGAACGTTTTGGTAAGTGCAAAAATAGTTTATGTCACGTTCCAAGATATATTCGTGCGGCTCGCGATTTCGCTCATATCGGAGAGGCAGGAAAATACAAAATCTCAGAGAAACGCAGCATTTGCAGAAAAGACTTGCAAAGATCTGAAATTACATTCACCTTTAAAATAAAAACAGAATATGTAGGTGCATGATTTTTAACTTTTGTTTAACAATTCCTGTCACGACTTGATTTTGAGTGACTTGGAATTTTATTATTGTTTAATTTACACGTATGTAGCTTCTGATAAAGATACCCAACTGTATATTGTCATTTTCTGTGAATTCCAGTTTCCGAGAAGCTTACTTAAAATATCGAGGTTTTTGTATATACAAACCAAATCTTGTCTCACACAAGTGACTCACTCACGTGACATTTTAGACGAGTAAAATAACATGACCAAAATTAACCAAGACAAAATTGACCAAGATTAAAAACGGTCAAGATTAAAATCATTTTTCCTCATCAGAGCTGCGGAAATCATAGACTGCCCGTCTCGTCATGATGAAAATCGATACTTTCAGTCTTGATCCCTTTCCATCGATCGGGTGCAGAGTTCTTGGACGCAGTGTCGCGCGGTCGTCGCTTTATATAACGAGTACCGATTAGCTCGTACCAGGCGGAGACGGTCTGTCATTGCACGAGAGAGATGGAGACGGAGAGCAAGGGAGGGACAGAGACGAGAGGTGATATCGGGGATATTCCGGAAAACGGCGGGACAAAGACGGTAGACGTGTATCGGAGTATGGGTGCGCAAAGAAAGAGCGAGAGAGGTCGGACGAAGGTGAGGAGAGGCCGAGGAACGAAAGAGATCGGCGTTCGACTTTCGCTTTAGACCGGAGGTGTTCAACTTGACGAGAGAACACGGTCTCGCATCGCGTTGGTCGCCGGCGCGACCAACAGGATATAGCCGTGTCTGAATTGCACTTATGCTCGGATAACCTGCTCGAGAGGCTAATATACACCGCGTCGGAACGGTAACGAGGGGTTTTTAAATGTACATCGAGACGCGAGCCGGTGCATCCATTACTGCGAAGAAGCTAGAAGGGTCTGGATTTACGCTGGAACGCATAAAATGGGTTCTTCTTCATGAACGTCCTACCCTCCCGGTCCCTTCTCCGTCCCCTCTCCTCCCTTGACGTTTATTACATTTTATTCATTAATATACACACCGTTAATTGAACGCCGAATTAATTATTAATAGCTTTCGATAATTAAATTGTTCGCTATTTGTATTAATACGAATCAATATCGTCGGTTTTCTTATTTTCAGCCAATTGCAAATTATCTGTCGATATGGTATCTGATATGCGTTCCTCAACGTCATTCCTCTTCCGCTTTGATTTTCGCGGATGTTCATCAGGCGCGATCATGCACGTCCCGAAATCGTTCTACGTCCGGCATGGATATTCGTTATCGGAGATACCGCAGAGTCGGGGGACCCATGCAACGCAACTGACACAACAATGTATGCAGGATTAATTGAACGACGCGCACTAAATTATGGCAAACAAGTCATTGCCATAAATTGAGATGCGTCGGGATAAGGAGGTAATTTCTCGAGTTTAATGATCGTAAATTTGCGGGTTTTCTCGCCGGCGCGAGCTGGCTGCTCGAAATCAGTATTTAGAACCATGGCACGGGAAACTACTCTCACCGAAGCAATCTCTCCCTCACCGTCGATCCCGCACACCATGGACTCGAGATAGCGGTTTAATACGATCACTTAACTGGTCCAGCGGCAAAGTTTTCATCTTCTCATGCCCGCACGGTCATGATGAACATAAATATCGTGCGTTATAATTTCACGTTTTAATCTGGCGCAAACGACGAGCACAGATTTTACTCTGTGCATCAACGTGTATATCTTTATGCGACTTTTCTAGTGCATATCCTTTAACTCGACTACGAGAAACCGAGACGGAAAAACCGACTCGTTATATATGAAATTAATTTTTCATGAAGTCTACGTGCCTCATTGTTGTCTATTACAATGTGAAAATTCGAAAATTTCCCAGAATGCCAAACAGTCCGTGAAATAAATAATTAATTGCCACGATTTGATATCATTAAAAAGTAGCAACTAGATGTGTGATTCACGTGCTCGATTGTTTATGCTTGAAATAGTGTTTCACGTTGCATTCGATCTTCGTTCGCGCATGCGGTGCGTGCAAATTACGGAAATGAGGTGGTATTAGTCAAACCACGAATGAGATTCAATATTCATTCGCCGACACCGCAGTATATAGATAATCAATTTCCACTGTGGTGTGTACGATCAAATAAACGTAGGAAGTTCAAGTGCCGGCATAGATAGATGGAAATCGAGGTCGACTGCCGTTGTGTACATAAGCGTAAAGCAGAAACACAAGCATCACACGGCCGACCGGAAGAATTTGTCAGATTGGAAGACAGAAGAGAAGACCTAGACTGACGCAAAACTGGAAAAGCTGACGTCGAATCAAAGTGGCCGCTTTATCACTGGACAAGAGCATCGCGTTCTATCTCACGTTCACACGCACGCTCGTCCGACTGGTGAAAGTTATGTACGATAACGCACATTTCTTTCCGCCTTTTTTGTGCATTAATTTCGTTCCGCGGTTCAATCGACCACATCCGCAGCGGAATATCAGACGGCGGTTTATTCATTTTTATTTTACAAGATCTCTCGTGCAAAGTAAGTTATCTACTTTCTTCTAATGCGCTGCCTGTTTATGGCTTGTAAAAGTGTTTCCAGCGTAGTAAATAAGCGGGTCTTCGGATTTTCTTGTTCTTCGCGTACCTCACGTCGACATCAATTATAGCAGTAAGTATATAATTATTCCCGGAGTATCGATTCCCAAAGACTCTGTGCTCGTTGCCTTTGCATTCTTACGTCGATGTGAAAATATTCTCAAGCTGGCTCCAAGTCAACGACGGTTTTAGCTCTTTCCAGCCGGCCGCTCGGCATTTTCTCTTTTGATATTGAAATAGACCACTCGCCGCTGTTGTGCACGCATCGGTACCCGCCGAAACGCTTAAGCAATAATCGCTTAAATTATGTGGCAAAACGTGAGGTTTATTATAAGTGAAAAAAATTATGATTTTCTTGTATGTAATTGGTGTGTACGTATTACAATAAAGTAACGTGAAAATTTCAAACGCTAAGCAGCAAACGCAGCATGGAGCTACGAGTGCTGGACGACGGGAGAATGGCTTCTACGGCGGATAAAGCTTTTTTCACGAACGTTTTTACGCGATCCACTTAGCCCGTGGACTATGGAACGTATTCAGATGCTGCGCCTGCAATCAACACGTTAACGGACAGATTATGCACGGCCTATCCACGCGAGTGCACGCTCCGGTGTATCCGGTCGTACAGGTAAGACAGTTCTACTTCGAAACAATTAAAGACGACGAACGCGTACAGGTGTGCGTACACGTAACGAGACGAGAAGCCGTAAGATCTTAGCTGCGCGATTCTCCACTATTGTTCTTGGCGGATTACGAGTGGTATCGCTATCGCTTTTTCAGGAAGAGGATTGTCTCACTTTCTGCTCTATTATGCACTTCCTACCGGCACAATAGTGATTACGATGAACCCACGCGCGTGCGTATGTATACGTGTGTGTGTGGAGTTCCCATGGCGCTTAATATGCCTTTTATTTTAGTACGCTCGGAAATTCTTTAAATATGCATATAACGTCGTTTATGAAATGTATTAAACACGGTGCGTCACGATCGAATTACACGGCGCGGTTAAAAGGTTGCAGTCTTTAATATAATTTTATGGCGGAATGCTAAATAAGCTTTTACGTTGTCAAGTAAAAATTTCAAACCTTGACATGGATACGCGAATCTTGCCAAGACAATTTCACCGAAAATTAAATTGGTGAACTTTAATTCTGCAATTAAAGACAATTAATCGAAATGCAATTACATATATTTCTAATAAATAATGTTCGTGTCTGCCTAATGTGGAGATTTCGCGCAATTCTCGAAGATGGAGTTACTTCGATCCTGGGTAATTGTCGATTTAATCGCAGATTTTTTAATTTCTTCGATTAGCACAATGTCCGCTCTGACACACATAAAATAGTCCGGTATTTCCAGTAATTCCAGTATCCTTCAGCGCGAACCGTTTTAACGTCACTCTCGGTAACATCGTTTGTACTGCAGTTACGAGATGCGAATTTTTCGAAAGCGCGCAAGGCTATCTCAGACGCGTCGTTCCATTTGTTTTTGCCGCAACATTAAACTATACAACAATGCATATTACGGTGCATTGCCGTGCACTCGAGGGGCTCGGCGAGTGGGGAAAACGACCTTGTCTATAATAGTGCGATAGTTATGGACTGACCTAGTCTGAGCGTACCATTCACCGATGCGGTTACTTATAGTCGTGCCTTAAGGCGCGCTTATGCCAATCCTAGCCGCGAGGATCTCCGCTCGAGATTGCAGGGCAGTAATTCCGCGGACACGCATACCGGGTGTTCCACTTGTACCGTTTTATTTTTCGCCCGAGGAGCCGTCCTCGGTTGACGCAAAATGAATTTTCAACTCGACGGGAACATCGAAGCACCGGCAATTTCCGACTGATTACGTCGATCAAGATTGTAATCTCAGTGATTAAAATGACAGACACTTTCGCGAGAATTCAACAAAGATAGCGTCAACAATGTGAGCGCGCGCGTCACGTTAACAATTGATCACTAAATTGTCCGCGTGCGAATTTCCTGCCGCAAACTCATTTGCACAATTTATGAGATACGATGAAAGCTTCGATGAGGCCGATGCGTCATCGACACGTCGCTGGGAATTATTACGCGGAACGTTCAATATTATAAATAATACTTTTGTAATAGAGCACTTGCATAGCGATTCCTGGAAATAGAATTCAATATAGTAATTTCCAGCGATATATATCTCTATATAGCCTGAATATATATTAGAATACCGCAAATATGATACATTTGCTGATAAAAAAAATATCTACTTGATTGCTATCAGTTGTACTTTCACTTCACATTTCACATTCACTTGCCCGTATCTAAATGTACTCGGATATTATAGATATAAAAGTCTATACCTGTAACGAGCCCTCCAAGAACACACATTTAGAAAACACATCATACCCAACCACTAAACGACCGAAAAGCGCTAAACGCTTACACGTATTACACGGTAATGATCACGGCGAAACTTACAAACAATAGCAACTTCGCGAAGCAAAATTGCAGACCATTATCTTATCTCTTGTATCATTATATGATAGTGTACGCATAAAAGCAAGATGCCGTGCCAACCGCGAATCTTTCACCGATTATTTATACGAACTCAGCCGGTCATCGGAACTTGAAGTTAATCAGTTAGTCACATTTATATATAGAATTGACGATATATCTTATCATTAACACCGAAGAAAAATTTCTTTCGATATAAATTATAAAAAAATAAAAAAGAAAATTTTAATTTTAATATAATTCAAACGTGGAAGTTATTACGTGTCTATTATACTTTGAACGTGTTCTTAACGTTTAGTTTTTAGCGTCACCCAGCACTTTGTATCGCAGCTGATAGCGATGAGCAAAACATTCTCAATTAACGCCCACCAGATTGCTATTCCTCCCACCTTGTGACGTAATCCGAGGTATTATCGAGCGAAGATTCCGGAATATTACTTTGCCCAAAACGAAATCGCGTGCCTTCGTCTCTTTTATTTCTTCATCAATCGAACAACGTAGGTAATCAGCAGTAGATCTTCGTGTAAAACACGCACTATACATGCGTACCGTCGTATCGACTCCAAGGCGTGTGGCAGTCACATGGGGTGTATATTCTCGTCAGACCCATAAACTCCAAGGCGATCGATATTGCAAACGTGCCCGGCTCCCACTAAGAGCCTCGGTCCTTTAATTCGTAGAACGTGAACGTAAACTGCTGCATGGGGGTGAAAAAAAAGATGATACCAGCGCGATACAGCGCGACGAATATTGGTGACGAGTATCGGCGATAAATTCTCTGGCCGCGAGACGCGCGCGTTCTATTTCACGGGCCAGAGCTGGAAAACAGCATCGCCGTTGAATATTCCGCGTGCCGCCAGCAGCCAGTCACGGGCGATACACCGGCCTGATTTATTTTCGCGAATTTCTCGTGCCCGGTTCAGAATTTCCGTGATCCGCCGTAACTGTGTCGCTCGCGAAATAGACACGTTACGCTTTGTCAAACCGTTCGGGCGAAATAAACGACAATGCATATCTTCGTCGTCGTCAAACGGGCGTGAGTCATTTCGATCGAAATTAGCGAACGTGACGAAATAACATGCGAGACTGCTGCGTCGCTATTAAGTAGGGCTGTTGCCCGATGCCATCGCCATCGCCATCACCACCACCACTGCCACCGCCATCACAACCACCATCAGAAGTAATGGTGAATGATTCAGAAGGGTGGAATCGTGCGTGGGGTCGACGAAACAAACAGCAGAAAATCAATAGCAGTAACCGAAACAATGTTGGCTGCAGAACCGCTGTATGCTCCGACTGCATTAATTTGTGTTTGTCGTTGTTATTTCTGCTGAAAAAATTGATAGCAAATCAAGTGATTGTTATACTCAGCTTCTTATCGAATAAAGCTTTCTCAGAAAACTTTGTAGGAGTTTATTCGAATTCGCAGATTGTGGCGACATCGGAATCATTAAGATTGCAAGATGTAATTGAGATGCGCGAACGTGCGCATCCTAGTTTAGGAAATCCAAGTCAGGTATTGACATTGGCCCTTTTTCACAATAACCCAATTATTTTATCACGCCTCGGGACTGTACTCAGGAACCGAAGAGCTGGCACAGATTCAAGTTTCACTCAGCAAATCCCACAGAAGCTCTTAGGGAATGTTTGTCGCCTAGATTTCGTTGGTCGAAACGACCACCGAGAGCTCATCGAATTATGGTTGATCTTATTTTTTTCTGTCCGATACTTTCACTGGCCGTGAAAAAAATTTGGTCAATTTTGCATCTTTATAATACATCTCTTTACAAAGAGATCTTTCGATGTTCGTTACAATAAGGGACGCGAACATTCGTTGTGCTACGACTACGATGTTAATTGGTTGCTTCGAAGTTTGCGCGAATTAAGGATAATTCGCGGTAAATGAGCCAAGTAGCACAAGCATCTGCGGATACACGGGCAATTTGGCAATACGACGACAGCGAGGTCTTGTGACCATCCGTGGTACACGCTCGACCCACGTAGAAGCTCGCCTTGATCGCCTCGACCGTTCCCCTAATGCTAAGTTTACCCACGTGCGCGTAAGAACGTAGGCAGAAATATGTCGTTAAACCATAATGTAATCCACCTCGAGCTACGAGACGCGCATTCGCGTAATGAGAGAGCTCACGGCAGAAATGCATAATCAACATGACGGTCTGTCTTTTTAATCGAGCAGGATATGAGCGGTTTCTCGTGGAAACTCGTAGAAAGTACGACTATCTCCTTGCAAGACGCCCACGCATGTACAAATTGAAAGTTTCAATGAGCGGTTCGCGCAAAAATCTACAGTACGACAGTTGCAGCATTTTCATTAGTTGCATTTGCCGTGAACAACACTTTGTAGAATTTCTTGGGGAAGTTACGCTGCTCTTTTAAAAACTAGAAACTAGGATAAATTTAACATACTTGTGTAAATGTCGGCTGAAAAATTGTGCATGGAGGTCACAACGCCTGATGAGAAGCTAAGACGCTTTGAGGCAAAAAGAGTCAGCTTCGATCAGTCATTATGATCTCGGTGAAAAAGTAATGTAGCGTTTGAAAGATGCAAGATTGTCATTTATGAAATAAGGTCACTGTGTTACATACGCGCCGTATGATTGCAACATGTGCACGTGGTGCACGTTTACGTCAGTTTATCCATGGCTGCACGATCTTTCGCCGATTTAGCACTTTACGTTTCAACCGCAAGGTCGCACCACCATTCACAATGCTTGATACGTTACGGTGCGAATCCGCAGCTCCAGCACGATGCACTTTCGCAGAGTGCTACTGCTGCGTGGGCGACGCGAGTGCACTCAGCTTGAACGGCATTTATAATATATTTTCATGGATTTCTTCGTAATGAGCTGACGCGCGATTAACGTCGAGCTATAGTTCACGGATGATAGTGTTGCACAAATTGTTTAACAAGCACCAATAATCAAAATAAGCAATAACAGAAACGAGAGCATAAAAATAGATACATCAAAAATTAAGAGAGATTTATGTTAAATGCCACAGACCAAAATATTTATGTTATTTTCCAAGATAAAAATGTTAATTTAATTATTTTAAAAATTAATTAATTACTTTCCAGGCTTGACAGAGGTGAACATATGGATATAGCTACCTGGTGATCACTATCGCCCTCAGAAGCCGGGATAACTTTTAATCGCGACACCCACGTCCACCGCCGTATGGAAGGGACTCTGACGCATACAGTCGTCACACTCGCTATGCACTCGCCACGCACTCGCGTACACGACAGAACTCGAGCTATGACACGGCACCGCGCGCGGTGCACGACCGTGTGACCGGCGTGCGTACGCAAATACGTTCGCGCGTGTGTTCCGCAGCCGTGCATACGCACGATAGACCGGCGTACAGCAACGCTCGCACGACACACCAGCAATTAGGACCGAAACGCGGATTTTCGTTCTGGCTCGTTCTCGCGCAGAGAGACTGACGACGAAGCGAACACAGGACGAGGAAGAGGAACGCGAGGGAAGAACGGAGGCGCGTCGCGACGCCGTTTTTCCGCGGCGCAGCCTCAATGGAGAAAGAACGCGACGTGAATCGTTAGAGGAGGAACACTGGCAGCATCACGGTACAAAGGGAACGCGAGAAGGCGTCGGGACGACCCGCGTCCGCCGAGTCTGCGCCGTCACGCGACGACGTCCCTTTGTCCCCACGAATCTCTCACCTAGCTTCTCTCTCCGTCCCCCTTGGCCGTCTACCCCATGCACGACGCTCGCGTCTCTTTCCTGCCTGCGTCGCGACGCCGGCGTCCGCCGACGTCCGACTCCCGGCTGCCGCTTTCCGTACGGAGAGCTACGCCTTTTGCTCCCGCACTCGCGACATCCCGATGAGAACGCTGACGACGACCTCCTCCCTTTTGCCGTCCGTCCGTCAAGCGCGACGTCGCGCCGGAAAAGCTCTCGAGCGCATTAATTGCCGGCTAAACGATCGTACATTCGAAGCGGAGCGCAGAACCAGCCGTGAACCGAGCTCACCGAGCATAAAAACGAGGGTCGGAAAAAAGGCACGTTGGAAGTCGGTGAACTCCGATTTCGACGCGAGAAGACAGGGACGCGGAAATCACGATGGAATCGCGACGATCCACGCGATGCTTTCTCGTATTTACGACGTCAACGTTTCATCGAGATTGCATATCGGCTCTATGTAAAAGCACGTTCGCCCGTATCTCGAAATGCGATTCTGCAGTCACGTAACCTACGTATCCGCAATGTTAATCGTATTAAAAATTATGCTAACAAAGCGACCAGGCAGGTATTAATAAAATAGGTGAAAGCGCCAAAGGGCATGGCGATAAAATGAAACTGTAGCTTTTGTATCGCGTATAATAATTTATCCCTTACTCTTACTTACTCTAACTCTGTTTCGTGCTTTACAGCGCAAGATGAATTTGGGGACGACGCTGGACTGCATTATTCCTACGATAAAAAGAAAGACACCGGCAACCCTCGGTACTCGCGTGACCAAAGGCATTAAAGCACTCGCGTAATTACACGTAGCTGCGGAGAGGACACTCCACCCTTCTCACGACCTTTTCCTCCCTCGTCCGTTTCAACCCTGTGCAATCCTCCAAATCCAACAGCCACCGCGTCGTTTCTAGTGCAACTACGGTAATGTCAGGCCACGTCGAATAAAAGTAAATGAATCGTTAGCTGTTACTGCTGCTGTTGCTGCTGCAAAGATGAACGCAAAGGATTGCAAAATCCTTCTCGCCAACGAGACGAGAAAGATATGGCATGGATATTAAAAGAACCACCACTCATTCGGTGACTAATAATAAATAATAAAACTGTCGCATTTACTCGTTCAGACTACACGATCTGGTTATTATTAAATCTTTTTTCTCCAGAGTCACGATGCTGTTGTCAGCGAGGCCGATCACACAGGGCGGTATTGATTTTACGATATGTCAATGAAACTGCAAGAATGTTCCACACGCTCTATTCAGCAACTCTCTGCCACCGCACGTATCTACCGCAGATACGAATCTTTCGACGCTTCAGTTCTGCGCGAGCTGTGCAAACGGTACGCGTGTGCACGACCAGCGTGTGGTGTGCACAATACACCAGCACGATGCAACAATAAACCACCCACCGAGACGTAACACGACGGCAACAGCCGACAGGGAGACCTGATGATTTATCACACCTGTCTCTAGGTTTCGTGTCCCGCCGCTATTCCCGCCGATCATGTCAATATCTCGCGAGTTTGATGCGAACTATGAGAGTGTTCGATAATAGGTACGATTGATGTGGTTCCTCGTGCAGACCTATTATATTGAAAATATCGCCATATTGATCACTAGCAAGCAAAACAAAATAAACTTTCTGGCAAATTGCCCTTCTCAGAGATACAAATTTTCAGAGATAAAAATACAACAAAATTAGAAAATATTATTTCTCTGTTAATTTATCAGATAGTTTGCTTAGAGTCCTCTTCAAGGAGTACTTATCAAATATTAGATGCCAAAACATTGAATACACTTTTCATAAAGGACAAATTACTATTTAGTTTTTGACGAGAATATTACCGTATGTATCGCACGCACCACACACGATTTTGTGCGTCACATGTTGATTGCGTTACGCACAGTCGGAGAGAGATACATGTCCTTATAAGTGCTTATCAACCGGTACTCGAAGCGCCTGCTACCGTACTCGGTTAGAAATGGCTAAGTGCCCCAGATTCGCACGCCAAACGCGAATATCCATCCTATGCTATCCAACTGAGCCAAAATACTTCCAATCAGTAATCGATAGTAGCTACTCCGGCGCAATATTTCGGCCAGTCGGCAAACGACCGGCTTTGATGCTGCGATCCATTTAATCCTCGCATGTATCTATAACCAGACTAAACCTTATCCGCAAAATAAGATTTTGTCATTTGTATCTCTGAAGAGCAATTCGCCAAAAAGGTCGTTTGCTTTTACTGCTCTCGGGAACCACCCAGCAATATTCTTTAGAAAATAAAATGGCAGGATCAAGAATAGGATTCTGCAGAGAATATCGCCATGTGTTTCAATCATGTTTTTCGTTAAGCATTGGTCTGGTACTATCGCCTTGTGGCACGAACTTTAGAAGTAGAGATAAAAATTTTAATTATAAAATGCTTATTAAATATTTTATCATGTACAGCAAGAGCCAGCAGCAAAATCCGTTATACACTGTTTCACCTCCGCATATAAATGTAAAGAAGAATATTAAAGATGTCAAATAAAGGAAAAGATATTTTCACGTTATCTTATGTAAGCTTATAAATCAAAAGTATCTAACTGGCTGTTGCATATTATAGATAAAATATTGAGTAGCTATATGCAAATATATGTATGTTTGTATTGTATAACGGAATAACTGTAATAACTGTATAATGCAATACATATTTCTCCAGGGCGTCTCAGGATCTAGCGTTAGCAGTCTAATATATTATACAGATGTCTGTGATTTAGCCAGAGAGAGAGAGAGAGAGCTGGAGGGCCGAGGCAGCGAAAATCGTGCCCTATTTCCATATTTAAATCACCGTTCATCTTAGAGACATGGCTCCAGAACATTGTAGTCGCGCAGCAACCGAGAAATCATATGAAGCAGTGCGTTCTATCGGTTGGCAGGTCTGTTATTTCCCGTTTTCCACGCGCAGCAACATTATACGACAATAACTGTAGCACGCGGATGCTACGTGAACGCAGCGACGACACGTAGAAATTTTCCGCGTGTCAAACAGCGTTACGAAGGCTCGTACAATTCGCACCTTTTAGTCCTTCACGCATCGTTACTCGCAGACCACGTGTGCCCACTTCCGTTTATCGACCTTTCGGGAAAGAGACACGGCATTTCGATCGGCACGCGTGCTTTATCTATCAAACGTGGGCGTGATACACGGTATGGGGGAAAGAACGCACATGCCGCTCCTTGCAGGCACAAAGAGCCCTAGGAGAGTTTAAAAGTAGTCATGGAAGCTTTCGATTTAGACTCTAGTCCGTGTGGTCTGCCGGCTAACTATAGAAGCGCATAAGTGGATCATTTACGGAGTCCATAGAGAGTCCATAAGAGCCTCCGATCTCCGAACGACATCCGATCCAATTTGCCGGACGTAAACTATATCGAATTTGTGCGACAAAATCAAGGCAGACCTCTCTTCAGTTCGTTCACGTTCGTGACTTGTTTCGTTTCTACGTCATCTTTTTTCTTTTTTGTGCAGCCCATTGAGCGCCACTGGAAAGCTACAAGGCGACAGTTGCACACATATGCACGCTCCGAGATGCACAATACAAACTGCCTTGCATGTACACGCGAAGATGCGGTAGTGACAGTAACGGCAGTGACGCTCCATTGCTGCGACCAACAACCTTGGCCGAAATGCCGAACCTGTTTATCTGGTAATGCGATTTACCACGCCTACTGCTAAATAAGTACTCGCTGAGATTTTCTAATTTTCGTTAAACCGATTTCTTTTCGATCGGCTGCACTCGTGGCGAACTGAATATTGCTTGGCTTGGCAATAGTTTGTGGCAGCAGTTTGAATTTTTCAACATGAGAATTATGATAATTTCGATTCTTAATCATAAAGAACATTAGTATTATCAAAAATCAAAATATTCATCATAATTAAATTTATATTACAGAATTCAAAAAAAGAAGAATCAAGTTCGATAACAAGTTAATTTTACATTTATAAGATTTGATAGAATCATCAGGAAAGAAAAGATTTCAACACAACAATTACTTTTCAATATAGGTATATCACGAGTCATTGAAACAAAAGTTTGTTAATTAAAATTAAATATGATTTTAAGTGCGACATGAATAACGTTGTGGTTGAAGCTTTACAGAGCCCACAAATTCAGTATTTTAGTTAAACAAAGCGATACTTTGTCGCGTGCGGTAGCCAAGTGGAATTAAAGACCAAAGTCCTCTTTGCAGTGGTCCACAGAGAAATAAACTATTTTTGCCGTCTCTGGAACGACAGAGCGAGGAAGCAGGAGAAGCACGCAGTTCTCTCACCAGGCGACAACAAAAGCATTTGCACTCTCACTCTCTTTCTCTATTCTGCGCGTTATGCGTTACGTTAATGACTAGCGATTTCGCAATCGTCGATGTTAATCGGCGTCAATTAGTTACGCTAGGGACGCGGCTAATCGTTTCATAAGAAACTCGAAATTGAACTTTGGTATCGTCGTGGAAGCCTTGCCCACATCCGATAACCGATCGAGAGTTAATCGGCGCTTAAATGTTGCTCAATGAAGACAAAAAGAACGGTAAAGCAGCACTCGTAGGATGCAATCAGCGTCTGGGGACTGCGCGAAGGAGCATCGCATGACCTTAGATGCAATCTTAACGAATGTACGTCGAGTACGCTCTCTTAAAGCGACCAGTTCAATAATCGCACAGATTGGACGTAATTTTAAAGCACTTCCAAGTAATTAAAGCGATCGGAGGAAATCGAGCATTATCGGTATGCTCAAGTCGTCTAATCTTGTTGGTCGCTTTAGGAGAATCCGCGCCTAGAAAATACCATGAAAATGGACGTAGGGGAACGCGTTACAGTAAGTTTGAATGTGGAAGCATCGCTTTACCACGTTTGTACCAGATGTAAGGGAAGACACCCAGGACAGAATGTTGGCCATTCACGCTTCTGGGAAACATAAATCTCTTTTCGACCACGTATTACGTGTTCCCAAGCTGTGACCGTTCTTTTGCTACAGGCGAGAAAACATACGGTAGGCGTTACAGCGATCATTTGTCGAAGAATATGCAAGATCACAAAAGAAGCACTTAACCTTCAAGGACTGGAAACAGCTCTTCCTGCACAAAATCGACAAACGACGATGTTTCGATCTTCATCAACACGAAATACATCGTCATGTAGGTAATTACTTAATTCTAGGTATAATTATTTAATGTTCTGCTCTAAACGATATATATTATAATAAACGTGCTTAAATTACTCAATCATATAATTATTATCATTTATATGTGCAATTTTTTACAGAAAAGCAAACATGATGTGTCTCTCTGTAATTTTAGCCTTGATAAGAATTGACGTAAAACGACAGAAGTTGTTCAACGGTGACGTTCGAGGCAAACTGTTTGCACAGCTGACAGCTTAAGAATAAAAGACGAAAAACACAATAATGTTAGAAATCGCTTATCTAGATATTCAGCGGACTTTGTCGAGGATGCGTTGCTCTCTAACGCGCGCAAAACCTCTGAAATTCGTATAATCCTTTCGACATCGGACACAATAAATTTCTGGAAACAATGGACATACCGGATGCATCGCACGGGCGAGTGTGCGAATCTGTGTCAAATATCTCTCAACCTCCACCCGATACGAGGGCAATTATGTGCGGGATATATTTGGTGTGACCGGTCGACCTCGTCGTGTAATGTTGCAATCGAACATTCACGATCCCTTTTTACGGACGAAAACGTCGCGCAAAACATTTTTCACAAGGAATCTGTTTTTGTATGTGTACGGAAATAGCCTGTCTGGACAGACATCAGAAATAGCGGTCGACAGCGGGCAACGAATAAATCAGGCACGTCATTTGCGTTACACGTGTTTGCCCGATTAGCATTTTGCGAGTAGCAGCAATTTTGCGCACGTACATGCGATATTCACAATTGGGCGCGCGCTCGCGCGCACGCTCGCGAGATAAAGAGCTCGGATGAAAAGTTTCCGAAGTTCGGGACGGACCGGTTCTGCAACCCAGATGTATTAAATCACAAGCGTAAAGTTAGACGGCTTCAAAGCGAGATCCTAGCAGGTCAATAGGATGTTCCAAGGTCGCTGCTGCTCTGGGGAGTCCCAAAGATCTCTTTTTTAGCCGCCGCGATTACTAAGCACTTATATTTACGATGTGATTTTTCCCCTTTTAAGTCGCGCAGACTGATGTCTCTTTCTCGTCGTCGGCTAACGGCCGATCGCGATGTACAAACCATGCGAAAAAATGTAATGTAACGCTCTTTTTAGCCGTGGATATAATATCTTCTCAGAAATATAAGTGTTACATATTTTTAAATTATTAACTGAGTGATCTGAATCTAAATAGAGATAAATCAAACTAAACGTACTCATGACAGCACAACATAGCTTGTGCATATTAATTTTATAACACTATAGACAACCTTTAAAAAACAAAAACCTCTCCAAAACGTCGCTGCAATATCTGTATCGCCATCTTGACGCGACCCATTTATTATTTAGTTAATGACCTAATAAATGTAACGTAAACGCAAATGTAAAATATAAAAATAATTCGGAAATGTAAAATGAGTCGGAATCTCGAATCTCGTTCAACGAGACCTCATTGTTTTTTTAGAGCGGTATCAAATGAGCGAATTGGCGTTAGAAGGCAAACGTTACGCGTCCGTAAACTGTCAGGGCCAAGATTGATAGTAGGAAAGCGCGAGGAATTACAGCGTGGCTGATATAATTGTTAATTATTATTACAGCATACACTGTGTAACGACACGTATCACGGTTACATCCTTCCTAGAGTGAACGTCTTGTGGGAACGTCTTGCGCGTTGTGCGCGTACTCTTTTTTCAGATGAACGATACGCGCTTGCTTTACCAGGTCGTTGTGTCTACCACTCCCTACGCGTACTCTCACGACAATGCATTAGGGGAATGCTACGCTTATGAATGCACTGTACGCATTCGAGTTATCCTTATTAAGGTATGATACGGTTTTGTAATGCGGTCCGTTTCCTTCCGACGAGGGTTTATTCAACTAATAACGTTTTTAAATGAGCGCATTTTCCAGCACAACAAGTAATAAAGTTGGTGGTGGCGCGACGGCTATAATTTAATAATTATTATTTACGTACGTTGCTACTGGTACAGCTGAAAAAATTAAATTTTAAACATTGCAATTGCTATCTGCTATTTGTGTGTTTGCAGAGCGCGAGAAGAAGCGGCATAAACCGCAAGCTGGAGAATTTACGTTTCGCGCAACATTTCACGTTTGCGTTGAATAAACGCGTGTCGCATTAGCAACCAGCGATTAGCGCAGTCTCTATCTGCAATTCTATGACATGGACACGAGCGCGAAATCCTCCTCCCACGTTGCAGATTATCAATTTGTATGTGCACGCGCTTGCACGTTGATAGCGGTGGAACGAACGCGTGGAATTTTCTGTTTTACGTTTATTTTGATAACGCGCGTTATCGTCACGCTTCCATATGCGGTAGCATATTAGTTCTCTAGAAAAACATCAATAACGAACGCCAGCGAAATAAAACACACGGTTAAGCTTCACGGATGATGCATCATCGCGAATACTCATCGATTACGCGATTGTTCGCATTTTTTATAAAGCGAACGGATAGAGCGTATGAAAATCATTGGATGTCCGTTCCACCATACGGCGATTCTACAGTCCTTGGCAGATTTGGGAAAATCGGTTCTTTCTCGACGAGATGCTCAAGACAGTTCTGGGTCTCGAGTGATTAACGACTGAAACTAAGAGCTACTAAATCAAGCTTGAGGAAAGATGATAGATGATAAAACCCCATACCTCAATTAATTTCAAGAACACATTTCGATAAAATCATAGTCTTTTCTATTTAATTCGAGGGGACCGTACAACATGAAAAAAATGCCATCAATTTACGAATATCGAGACGAGCGAGAAAGTCACGAGAATAACGTCGTCAAATAAAGGGTTAATGCAACGAGGAACATATCTCGTTTCATACGTATGCGAATAGTGTGCCCTTCGCTTCGGCTATCACGTCGCTCGCTCGCTCGCTCTATGATATCCGGCAGACACGACAGAAAATTTGTACGAAAACGCGACGCGATCGCACGCTCGCCGATGCAATATCAATTTCGCGATGATTGATATTTGATGGCCTTTTCTGGAAGGCAACGCGACACGACCTGCGATTCGCGCAAGGGTGAGGGAACCATTTCCGTAACACAATTCACGGCTAGGCTCCACGGTGGACCGTGAAAATTGAGAAATAAATGACGATACGCGCACGAACTCGAAATCGCGAATAAATGGATGCCGGACGTCGGAAAGTCGACGGAAAAACGCGCGGGAAAGGAATCCGCCCTTTTTAGTTACCACTGTTGCGCTCGTCTTGCTTCTCTTTTCTGCCTTCAGAACTGTGAAGCACCAACGAAGAGTGTGTTGTGTTATCTAATAATATTTTTGACAAATTAATTTCCAACTGATACTAAATAAGAAAATAACTGAATAACTAAATAAAAACAAGTAGGAATTTCTGCGATACATATTCATGCGTAATGGAAATTTTAAATACGAAAATTTTACATAAAAAGATCTAATTGTAAAGAAAAAAAGATTTAAAAGTGAATTTAATCGAAAAACCGTATCCGTTTCATCGAATCTGCTGCACATTCCCTGCACTTCTATACTACGTTAATTCTGTTTCTCTCGTTTCTCGCTAAAGTCACATATTTTATATTGTTCCAGATATTAAACAGCCGCGCACACACATACAAAACTGCGATTAAAATCGTTAATTAAAATCCTCGTTACCACGAGGAAAAAATACGTGAAGTCCACTTTCGCCGGTAAATTAATTTCACCGTAGGCAAGCACGCTCCTCTCTCAGTTGCACCAGGTTACATTTTTCGCGCTCGAAACGAGACCAATGCAAACGTTGAAACGAGAGGAAGAACCGGGATCGAAATGTCGAGAAAATCAAAAGTGCAGGTGCAGGGTAGGCGAGCATACCCAGTTCTAACGATCGAAATTTCCGCGCTCCAACTTTTAACGTTCGTTTTCGTTTCAGAAACGAAGCTCAACAGCCGTAAAAGAGTAAATGCACACTCACCTGTCGTCCTGCAGTCGCTTGAGGTCGGTCATCTCGCGCTCGAACTTGAATTTTGACACCTCGCAGAGCAGGGCGTCCCGCTCGCCGACAACTTCAGCCAGCTCGCGCTGCAGCCTCTCGATCTCGGCATACTGCCGGCTGATGAGCTGGTTCTTCTCCTCGAGGATGCTCTCGACGTCGGGGTCCAGGAGGGCGGCCGCCGACGCGGCCGCTTCACCGACACTGCCGCCGAGAACCGCGCTCATCCCGTTTGTTTACTTTCACCGAACGCGGCCGCCCGCGCGCGCTCTCGCACGCGCGTCCCGTGTGTCTCTCGCTTGTACGCGCTCCGAAAATGCTCGTCGTGGCAACGCCGTCAGGGCACGCAGGCCGTCGCCGTCGCGTCGGCCGATTGCGATCACGCGAGGGACGCGCGCCGCCGATTCAAAAGCCGCCACGGGCCCGCGTCGCGGGATACCGCCAACATATTACGGCCAACGACACGGATCAACGGACGTCACTGTAGCCCGCGAGACAGCGCCGACGAGGCACGCACGATGCGACAGCCCCTGACCGCACACTCGCCATATTGCGATACGAGCCGCGGCCGCGTTCCGCGACGTCGGACCGCGCCGGGTCCAATTCCGCCGGTCCGCCGTGTCGAGCGCGACGCGCATGTGCGCGCCCTCCATTACCGGCACACGTGACGCCATCGTGAACTCGAATGCGGTATCATTCGATAGCGCATACTCTCGATCGATAACATGTCGGCTGAGAGTACAAATTGTTTTCTGATTATTGATCATTTTTAATGTTACATTGTTTTTGCTGATATAATATCGCGCATTTGTTGTATTATCGTAAATGATCATGTCCGTATTTATATTGTTTCTTCGTAGATATCCGTTTTCGTGATATTGGCGAACGTTAAACAAATACGGATGCCATCTTGAGCAAACGTTCGACCGAACGTTCGCCGAATGCACGTTCGACTCCGAATTAGTATTTGTAGGTTTCATTATCCTACCATTTCGAGTCTTTTTACAATGATACTACCAGCGCGCGATTATAGAAAAAGGAGAAACAAAGTTTCAAAATTACATGCGATCAGCCGTATAGCGTGTCGACATTGCTCGCTGTATCGGACTTTCTAAATTGCTTGTTAATGAGACAACGCGCACATTCCGTGCACCGACGAAATAAAAATATAACCTGAGGGCGAGAAATCGAAAAAATAATGAAACTAATCGCGCGCGATGCACAGTAAATGGCAAGACAAATAGATTAGCACCAGCTATCGCGGGCAGTAGATGATGTTGCGCGCTCGTGCGCGCTGCGAGAGCCGTCGCACATCGGGCAGCAGTGGATAGAGGAGCGCGTGACACCCCGTGTGGCTCGTTTACGCGTCTGCACTACGTAGAACGAGGCGTGCGAACGCGGAATAATAATTGTCGTTCGAACCGCGTGCGAGAGGATCGTGCGATCGTCTTTCGACGTTTCAGTCGTATCCGAGCGTGCAGCGAGTATGTATTTTTAGGATTTTGATAAAGGTGCTCGCGGATCTTTTCCGAGTTCAGCGCGGTTCAATCAAAATTCTAAAAATACATCTCGCCGTTATTGCCGAGACACGAGGCGGGTTGTATAATAATCCCACCAGTTCCCGTCGTTCATCCTTGCGAAGAGAGTTCGTCCTTGCGAAGAGAACGCTTGGTGCACGTCGCCGTGCGGGACGGAACGTGCGCAACGTGCAGCAGAGTTGATGCATAGGTTATACGCGTTCGCGAGTATCCTCGTGGGCTCGCAGGAGAGAATTTTCGACGAGCACTGCCGCGATTCGCTGTTCCAGGCGCGTGGCTCTCGATTTCCTCCTGATTAATAATTCCTTGCGAATGCTGTCACGCCGTCGCTCGCGAATTTCACACGTTGCGCTACATTGTAGAAAAATTTCCAGCAAATATCTCTTTCCTTTGGAATTCTCTGACTTTTCATTTCGTTTCTGTCATTTCCATTAATAGGAGCAACTGAGAAATATTTGTAATCGCAATGTCAATGTTCAAGAGTCATAAAGCATGTTTTTATGTGGTGAAAGTTAATTGTTTTCTCTTGATTATAAACATTAATACCTTGTCTTTTCTTATTTCTTTCTTCGAGTAGCCAGTGGTAACGTGGGAGTCATGTTGTACAGTTCAAAAGTCGTTTCAGTATATTTCCGGAGAGTATCAAGATAAATATATCGTACATGTAATAGAATATTTTTAGTTGTAGACAATTTTCCTGCGTGTAACGGCTGTATGTAATGGATAAAACTTGTTGTCTATAGAAATGTGACATTACTCCATTATATACGTGCAAAAGATTCTGTGTCATCGGTACTTGAAGAGGGATTGCGATGAGAAGAATCTGATGAATGTTGATTTACAATGCCATGTACATATATCTTGAATTTAATGTTTGTATTGTGTCTCTGCTATGCAAGGCAACTGGTAATGCATCGTGAGCTTGATTGTAATAGTTACAAAGACTCTGTGCCACCTTGGAAGGATTTTACAAGCAAATTGTCACGGCACATTCAGAAACACAGCTGAAACTACTGTACTGAATCATGGCTGAGATTAATGTGGAAGAATTGAAAGATCTTATTACATACTTTGCAAAGAACACCTACAGGACCAAGAGTGCGGATCTCGTAGTAATTATTTTATGAATATCTTGTCGCGTGTATGTAAGTGTTGAATATTATTCTTCCAGAATCAATGAAACGTATATATTTTGTTTCCAGAGTCAAGGAATCATGCAAAAGTGTATCCTGCTTGCGGCCTCTGATTACGAATGTTTTACGATCGACAACATCGAAGGTGATCTCTGTGCACATTATCCCAGCCATCTTATAATGTTGGAGCGCGAGAAGCCGCGAAGCGCGAAAAATTGCGACACGCCGCCACGCGTAATGGAAACCATACACGAAAATAAGAATGCAAAGAATAAGTTTAAGAAATTGGTAACGCAATCAAGATTCGCCAGGTGCCGCTCAAGGTTTCCAGTGCCGGTGATACTTTATAAGGGTAGACACGTGTGTAGATCCGCGACATTGTCCACTGCCCCAGAAGCAATTGGTAGAGCCGGGATCGATATGTTGTCCAACAGTATGGCTAGCACTAGTTCCGCTAATGAAGACGTACTGTTGGACGATTGTCCGTATAATATGTATTCAGAGGTCTACAAGGAAGATTTCATGTCCTCCGAACTGATAGACAAAGTCAGGTGGTCTGACGTACGGCTCCTGAAAATTCTCAGTGTGGGCACCATCGTTGACTTCATGGTTGAGAAGAAGAAAATCAAATACGGAATGGCGTAAGTATGATACTGAATATCTTTCATACGTATTATATGTTTCACGAGACAGATCTTTCAAAGTGAAAGAGAAGAAAAAATAAAATTGTCCTAAACTCTTAGATTTTTTTAGTAAATGCAAAAGGTAATTATAATTTTAAAAATATATCTAAATTGCTGATAAAATAATGGAAAAAAAAGATCCCCCTGATTAAATGACTAAATAATAAATCTTTAAGAAAGATTTCTCACTTTGTAGTAACATGTAACTTTCTAAAAGGAATTGAATACGTGCACATTTTAGACGATAAGCGTTCCAGTTAGACGTCCATCCTCATGGATGCAGTAAAGTTTTATAATGACAGTTGTTAGCATGAGCAGTCCATTTTATTTTGTGAATCCGCTTTTAGACGCCCCTAAACAGAGCTCTTTTATTCGATACTCAGCGTAACTTCGTCGGAGAAGGTAGACCAAGAGAAGCGGTACAACAGCTTTGCTCTCATTTCACTGCCATATCCTGGATGTGAATTCTTTAAGGAGTTCCGAGATCAGGATTATCGGTCGAAGGGTTTGGTATTTAACTGGTGTCAGAATTACGTAGACGCACCGATCTCTGTACCTGAAGACTCAATCGCCTGTCAGCTGGGTATCAACTGGAATCGATATACAGAATGGGATCTAGTCATATTAACGCAAAACTATTTAAAATTGTTACTGAGGTACTTGAGTGATAGTAATAATGGAATATTGATTCACTGTATCTCAGGTGCGAATGGAACATACCGTTTTTTTTATTCAAATTTATCCCCGCGCGAGAGACACTTTTCTGACGCATTAACGTGTTACCTTTGCAGGCTGGGACCGCACGCCGCTATTTATCTCGTTACTGAGAATTAGTCTGTGGGCAGACGGGGTAATTCATACGACGTTGACGTCGTATCAACTGCTTTATTACACTATCGCCTACGACTGGCTGCTTTTCGGGCACGATTTAGCGGATAGGCTCAATAAAGGGGAGGAGATACTTTTCTTCTGCTTCGATTTCTTGAAATACATCGAGAAGGATCAATTCAGCGTGCACAAACGTTGTGACAAAACTTCGAGGTGCAGCGAGTCGCAGTCGGACAGCTCTTTACCGGACGAGACGTCCTTTTACTTTCCCAACGTTAAAACCAGTCCCAAGAACGGTTCGCCCAGCTCTATCGGGCAAAGCAGCGTAGACAGCGATCCATCTGTGTTCTCCGTCGATGTTCTCGACAACCAGGATGACCCTCGAGGCAACGTGTACGTTTGCACCAACTACCTGTGTATTTCTAAAGATTTTTATATTAATCGTCTAGTATTCCGTTCAAATTTTTACCTAACTGCATACATTACAGGAATGCACCCGGAACACTCCACGTGTCGCCAAATAAGGAAGGTGGTGCCGCACAGGCATCATCGCGCTCATCATCCTCGTCGACGAATCGCACGTCTCCGATCGGGGTTCCTATACCGTGTAACAATACTCGTGTCCGACAGAGAAACGATTCGACGTCGTCAGGTGATTCGTGGCAGCTGGTAACGGGGACCGGCAGTTTGTGCGGCACTGCGTCCGCTAACGCCCTGCACGCGGACGGCGCGTCAGCCCTCGACATCGACTTCAAGTTTTCATGCGCGACTTGCACGTCCCCGCGGACGTCGCAGGCACTCTGTTCGGAGGACGCTGCCGTCTCCGCGTCGCAGTAAGTGAATTCTCGAGTTTAGACCCTTCTTTCCCCGTTTACTCCCCCGTTTACTTCCCGTGAAATGATCCATAATTCACGGTGCCTTTCGTTTGCAGGCGCAGAGAACGCTTACGCTCGCTGCGAAATATATTTTACAAAGCTTACGGACCTCATGGATTTCGATCGAAGGACGAAGTAAGTGGCCTCAGCCAGTATCTGGGAAACATCGTTTCAATAACTTCCATTCAACACACATCCTAGTATTAACTAAAACGTTGTTATCGGACGATTTTCCAAGACTACGAATTTGTTGATAGTATCTTCGGCCGATTGATAATTTTTATAGAGATGCGTCTATAAAGTAAGATGATTGTACATTATTGTTTTCTCTCAAGAATGGATTGTTACATAAAATATCGCAGGAGATGCGCATATATATATATATATATATAATTGAATAAAACTTGATATTTTTGTATGCGAGAACACAAATAGTTTCATTGCACTATCAGTTTTATAATATAAAATTTTATAATTTATATTGTTTTTTTTAAATTATAACTGTTAATTATAATTTATGTACAGACCGATGTGAAAAGTTTTAAAAATACGTCAGATTGCCTTTTGTTTGTTGTTTTAATAAACCGTTTCAGAGAGAGCCGGGGTAACAAGCGCGACAACTCGCTGCTGACTGAAGCTACTTCATTTTAAAAACGCACTGTCTCAAAAAATATCCTTCTTTCTGTCAAGATATGATACAAAATTCTTTTTACACTATGTATGTACAAGGAATATAATCCATTATCACAGACACTT
Organism: Ooceraea biroi; assembly: GCF_003672135.1. Lineage (NCBI taxonomy): Eukaryota > Metazoa > Arthropoda > Insecta > Hymenoptera > Formicidae > Ooceraea > Ooceraea biroi. Next base: position 14,384,416 of record NC_039508.1, read on the forward strand.
ATAGATTCATCATATGAATGATCCTCGACGGTGGCATGTGCTCTCTGCAGTAGGGGCATTGTGGCTTGACGCGCAGCCACTCGCTGAGACAACTCCAGCAGAACAGATGACCGCACAACGTCGTGGTCGTCGCTCTCGCCTCGAAACACATCTGACAACTGTGATCAATGCTTTGCGCACTGGATACAGTCGCGGTGTTGACGTCCTGCGTGTTACTAGTCTGCCAGATCTTTAACAGAGACTGGATGAGAGTAGCGACTCCCAACAACTTCAGTCCCCAGCTAACAGTGTCCACTGGTCGATGGCCGTACACCTGTAAATCATATTCCATGAAGAAAGGAAGAACGAGCGTAGGGACAGAGTTACAAATGTGCGTGATGGTCACCTTCGCATGATCCAATCCAGCAATCCTCCTACCCAGGCTGTAATATCTACCGTAAAGATAAAACAGCCCCTTGTGCAACAGTATGATGACTGGTATCATCATGCGCAGTTTCGACAGACTGGCATTGAGAAACGTTGCCGCTGCCGGTGTGAGTTCGCTCTGCGGGTGATTCACGCGAGCCTGCAGTTGTCCCAGTAACCCGAGCAGCGTCCTCTCTCCGAGGCATTCCAAAATTGCAGCTAACACCCTTACCTGATGATGAAAAGCATTCAGGAATTTAATCATCCTCGGCGAAGATTTGAGACAAGATAAACTTGGTGAAAACGTACAGTTAACGTCGGAACTCTGCGCGCCTCCAGATCAGCTTGTACGATACCGGTGTACTCCTCGCCCAACGTCTGGTTACCCATGCCCGACGTGAAGACGAAGTACAACAACTTGAACGGAATGTCGGACTGGATGCATCGGGACAGCGCGTGCCGTACACTCAAGTTCTGCAACGTCTCCGCCAACTTGTCCCGCAGGTCCTTCACGAAATCGTCGTCCCGTTGGTGCGCCCGCAGTATCTCCGCCTGACTCGCACATCTTAACTTGCGTCTCGGCCACTTGTTGTTGGTTCCCATTTTTCAATGTTGTTATACACTTGTATACGGTATGTCACGCAGCTCCCGGCACGTGCGCCGTCAAAGTGCACAGTCATGCGTGACTGCGTGAGCACGCACAGTGTCAACTTCGTCCGCAAAACATTGCGTGTGCTGTGTATTGTGTACGCTTGGAGACACCACGCACACCAACGTCTTCCAGTTCCGGCATGTTGTGTGCGCGCATGCGCAACTCTCTTAGGTTGGTATTCATAACGGTCTGAAATTTATTTTCAGATATTCTGTGGCCAATGAGGTTATACAAATTTATTTGGTGGCCAATCAGAGAGCCGTATTAGAGCATTTTGAAATTTTTGGAGCATCGACTGGACCACAGCCATGCATACACGTCCCACACCCCGAGCGACTCATTAGATCTGTTTTTTATTCCTACACTGCTGAACTGATGCAATAAGTTAGAGTGAGAAAAAATATACTTGTCTCACTTTAACATATTGCACCAGTTCAGCAGTGCAGGAATAAAAAACAGACCTATTAGGTCTGTTCTTTTCAGCTGAACTTTCTGCACTAGTTCAAGAAGTGTACACTGACGCGTTCTTTCTACCAGAAGCATAGACATAGTAAGAATAGACCGAGCGTGAAGCGCAAAACGTGAAGCACAGCTAGAAAAGGACGGAAAGTAGGTGGAGGATCTCTTTCTCTCTCTGTTCGCGTCTTCCCCACTCTCCGCTCTTACTCCCACTCTTCTTTCCTTAGAGAGAGAGAGAGAGAGAGAGAGAGAGCAATCCTTCGCCTGCTTTCTCTCTTTTTCTACCTGTGATTCACTGCCAAGTTGAGAACACGCTCGGTCTATTCTTACTATGTCTATGGTCTCGAGCTAGTGCAGCGTGCAGTTCAATATGGCAGCGTACATGTATAAACAAATAGCGTGTAAAATAGCGGCACAATTCGTATCTCAAACGTATCATAACTTCAAATTAAATCATTTGATATGTATTTTTTAGCTTCCCTTAACTTAATATTTAAAAACATTGTAGTCATATAAAAAAAGGTGCATAGATATGGAGAAAAAAGATGATGGCCGGCATTCACAGTCGAATCTTATATTTAAGACCGTCTTAAGTTTATCTGAAGATGCTGTATGGATCATTTCATTGGCTATGGAGTATCTGAAGATACACTTAAGACGGTCTTAAATATAAGATTCGACTATGAATACCGGCCGACGATCATATTGCATATATTAAAAAGGATTTAGCTGGAAATATTTTAGTTGATATATAAATGGAAATGTTATTTGTGAGTCAAACGGTATTAAAATTATCTATCTAAATATGTCAATAGGTATTATTTATGTAAATATTAATAGCTATTTAATAAGTAAATTTTAATTTATAATACTTATTTAATAAGATTTTTGAAGTTGGTTAACTTGGAATGAGTTTATATTTCAAATATTGAATTTTTTTCTGTTAATTCATTTATTAATTATTTCGGATTACTTTCTATTATTGTTGGTTTTATGCGTATTTTTTACTTGCACAATCTCGAGAATTTCTCAACTGATATCTAACTTATTTTTGTATACTTGTACCAGAGGATTCTCACTCCGGTTCAATAAATAAATAAATAAATAAAAGATCTTTTATTCATTTATTTATTGAACCGGAATGAGAATCCTCTGGTACAAGTATACAAAAATAAGTTAGATATCAGTTGAGAAAATCTCGAGATTGTGCAAGTAAAAAATATAAAAAACATAAATATAAATATAGAGATTTGATTTGATATTTATGTACTGCGCCATGTTGATTTCTGCATTGTGGCGTTCTTTCCCTTCCTATCTGTATTCCTGCACTATTCTGCACCTATGAAAACTTTCGCTATCCTCGCCAGTTCTAGTTCAGAACTAGTGCGGTACCAGTGCAGCTGAAAAGAACGAACCTATTCTATGACGTCGGTAAAACAGTACCGACTCGTCGCGGCTACGTTGGCGACGGTGCGCGTTCGAGGATAGAGGACACTGCGGTAGCGCGGCGACGAAAGACGGAGAGAGGCATCGCCCTAGATAACGGTAGAATCGCGCAGTGGTGTCGCGTTGTCTTCTCGCGAGAGTGTTGAAAATCGAGCGGCGGGGGTGCAGGAAGGCAGGAGGCAAAGAAGAGAGAGAGAGAGAGGCGCGTCCGGCCGTGTAGCAGCATCGTCGTCGTCGTCGTTGCCCTCGTCGTGGTGCTCGTACGGTCGCCGCCATCGAGTCTACGGGACTTGCGTTGCCTTCGGAGTCACGAGCGAGTCGTGCGGCTACGCGAATCGATCGGCACGCACAGCAGTGTCCGATATCGGCGCCGTGGGCATCCGCATCGGTGGAAAAGGAGACGCGCGCGGAGCCCGGTGCTGCGTGCGTTCGTAATCGCGGCTTCTTCCTCGCTTTCGGAGGCTAGTGCGGAGTTAATCGGGCCGCGACACCCCGCGCTCGTATCTCTCTCGGTCGGTCGGTTAGCTAGTCGAGTGACTGGCTGGTTAGCTGGCTCGTGGAAGCACGAAACGAGAGAACACACGGCTCTACCCATGAACTCGTGACAGTGCGGCGACGGAGAAGAGTCGTGCCGAGCAGAGAGCGGGCGGTAGCCAGGTAGCGCTATCAATCGCCGGGAAATCTCAGTCGCGAGGAAGAGGAACGGGAGGACGGACGCAGTGCGCGTGAGAGACACGAAGGCGTGTAAAGGAAAAACGGAGAAAGGAAGAAAGAGACAGAGGGAAGGAGAGAGAGAGAGAGAGGCGAGGAAGACACCAGAGACTTGCGCGCGTGTGTATGTGTGTATGCGCGCCTGAGAGCCGCCGAGCCGCTTGCACGAGCGATAGAGACCGAGAGAAAAAGAGATAGATAAAGAGAGAGAGAAAGAGAACGGCAGAGAGGAGGCAGAAGAATTATCGAGTGAACCCGGGAGATACCGTGTTCTGCGAGCGAAGCGTGGGGCCCTCAGGAGGTACGAGAGGTAAGGACCGACGATTTCTAAAAAAAGATCCTTCTCCCCCTCCCCCTCCTTCTCCCCTCGTGCGAAGGCGCCGTGCATCGCCGTGGCGTGGCACGCTGAGCCGACCGACCGGAAATCGCTCACGGTGGCGGCGGCGGTGGCGGCCGTTCCGCGCGCTCGTTCGCGGGAATTGAAACAACGACGCGGTCCCCCGAATTTTTCCCGTACCCGACGAGAGAGGAAGAAAAGTCGTCGCCTTGCGACCTTCCCGCGTATTTGTATCGTGCGTAAGGGATCGCTTTCACGCGCCTACCGCGGCACCGGGGAATTCGAGGTCGATTTACGCCGTCGTTTACGCCGGTTGCGAGTTCCGAGCGCGTTGCGCGGCCCGAGGTCGACTTCGAGGTGTCACTTTTCCTTCCCGGTCGCCCTCGTTAGCGGCGTCCGTGATTTTGCTAGCGAGCCGGTGCGAGTCCGGCATGACGCGAGCGAACGAGCGGGCTCGTCGGCTCGTTCCACACCGGGCAGCTAGCGTTTCCTCTTACGGTCACGGCCCACCCGAGCCGTGCGCGATACGCGACGATAGGAGTACCTTGCGTGAACATCGTTTATACGGCTCGCACGGGTCGTTCCCCGTGCAAAGCTTGATTTTATTAAGCAAAATCAACGTCAAGTCAAAGTTAAATTAACCCGCGGTCAAGTAAAGTCGCGCGTTTCTCTTTTGGTTCCATTCTTGTAGCGAGGCGAAAAATTTTCGTTGAACTATAGTTGGTGTTAATGAACTCTGCGGAAACGTTTTTTGCGAACATTGCGAATAATGCAATACAGAAGTGAGTTGCTCAGAATATGAATTTGATCCTACCTATGCTGTTGTTTTTTTATATTTATTTGTTTATTTTTATTTATTTTTATTTTATTTATTTGTTTATTTTTCTAATACAGAATCACAGTTATGTTTGATTAAAATTAAATTGTTCGTTCGAGATTCGTCTGCTAAGTGGTACATCGAGATGAGATTAAAACTGATTTTCGCGTGTCTGTGTATCGATGCATCAGCTTGAAGTTACGAGCTTTTGAATCTGAGCGTTGACACGAATCTCGTTAGTTTAAGCCGTAACGCGATGATGGGAGGAAAGAATAGGGATTAATCGTTTTAATATCGAGGGAGATGGAAAAGGGGAGAAAATGAAAGGGAGACGGAAAGAGGAAGCAGTTTTGCGAGAGAAAAATGTCAAATTCTATCTATTTAAAATGCGCTCTATCTACATAGAAATATTTGTCTAGAAATATTACATTATATTTAGATCTCTCGATGTCAAAAGAGGATCTATTCCAATCTTTCCCAGTTTAATTTTGAGCGGGTAAACAGGCCCTGTTTCGCGTGCCTGTTTTGGATATTTTTATACTTGGAAAATTTCGTGATCGGTCTTCCAACAAAGATCACGAAGAACCATGCCGTTCTAATTCGTAGTCGACTCACGTGAGTCATCACGACGCAGGAAGTGACTCGAGAGAAAAGACGACAAGAGACGTGGTCTCGACACAATGCTGATCGAATATTTCTACAATAACAGAAACGACATTTTTCTTCATTAACCACAGTGGAAAATCTGTCTCGAGAAATCCACACGACTGGTCACTCTCTGAAACTGGATGAGAGGCCAATTCATTTCATTCGGTGCAACTCTAGAGGAAAACCAGCTGCAATTGTATCTGCTAGATATATGTTATCGCGTAAGAAAAATGATAAAGCCGGACATTATTTAAACGATAAGTCTGTAACGAGTTGCTTATCCTTGACAGCTTACAAGAAATTCCACTCCTCTCAAATCGTCAATGAATGGGCATGAATGATTAGAAATACCGATACCACGCTTGTGCAATTTCCTTCCTAATGGAAGCCTATTGCAAAATTGTTTTTAGAATATTAGAGCTACGTTACAAACAGGTATAAATGTGAATAATTTATGATGCAAATTCTTATTGCATGACGTAAGTCAAATCTTTGAAATATTGTCGATAAATACAGATAATAGTAGATAAAATCTTGGTAACAATCGGTATACGAGTCTTCATTTATTTTTATCTCACTGACTCCGCATCTCACTTGATATTTCGAAACTGACATTACGTTATTTTGTCGTGAATAAAATGCTAATGAGTTTCTTTTTTCAAGGCATGCGAAACCCTTTCGTACCTCCCCTGACTGCGTCTCCTTCCGATTTCGCATCCGCTTGTTTCAAGTTCTTACAACGCTCGCCATTTCCGCTAATCTCCTGGAAACTCGTTAAGTCTATTCAATTTACTGTAATCGTCCATCCGTTCGTGACAATTTGATTTTCGTCGAACGAGATTTTACACGTGAGCTGCTCGCATCGGGCCACCGGACTTAATATAATCGTGGATAAGTTGCACGAGACAAAAATCCTCTGTTCTCTATTTCTTCTTCTTCTTCTTCTCTTTCTTTTTCTCCTTCAATTCAAAAATACGAAAGTATGTTTTAGAACTTCCTCGAACCGATCTTCTTTTCTGTGAATTGCACTCTGAACTTCTCACTGCAATATATTTCGTTAAAAATTCTTCCCATTGATAAGCACTAAGCAACTGTGCGCCTGACTACGAGAATTCGCGAGTACAGACGATCGTGCGCTTGTTAAACACGTTATACGCGAAGTGACTCAACTGTGAAAACGATATTCCACTCGACTTTGAACTCGATAGCGTCTTCGACTTACGTCTCCTCTTGGAGAAGTAGCAACGCGATTCTCTCACCGTGTAAATACGGTATTCTTGCACAGTATTGAACTATTTCGGGATCAAGTTCTACATACGTTAATAAGTCACTGTACTTTGCGTGTTATCAAAGAAAACTATTCACTTTGACTAACGTGTTGATTTTTGTTGAAGTTTTTGTGAAATTTGAATCTTTTAAAAAATGCGGCAAAATATTGAATTATTAAATTTTAAAAAATATTAATTTTTTCATTAATGTCGTAATCATTTTTATTTAATTAAAGAGATGCACATCGATAAAATAACGGTAAAAGTATTGCACAGATGACATTCATAATTTCCAGGAAACGTAGTAAAACGTGGATGTTTCACTGTGAAGCTTAATAAGGACTCTCCAAGGGTGTCGTACACGCCATAAGGTTCACGAACCCCATGACTCACTGCGTACACGCAATGATACAAGCTATGGAAACTTATCGTTTTATTTGCCTTTATATCAATGACAAAAATATCGCGACATTTTTCCGTCCTCAATTTCTTCAAACAGACATTTCCGATATTATGATTGTATTATAAATTATCAGGCATATTATCGTACTCAATTGTATAGATTAAAGGAAACAAGAAATTTGAATGTTAAACAATTTATACAAATATTATATGCAAGTATTTTTAATCACGATAAATTATTTTGATAAACTTTTAATGAATGGTGGTAAATTCTGAAAGCAAAAGTCAAAAGTTCTCATTAATTGAAAACGGATATTTTTGTTATTACATTCATAAATTACAGAAATTATTTTGTTAAATATTTATCAACTCTAATCGTTTTAACGATAATGCACGTAGTTAAGCGTACTTTCGTATTATGCTCATTATGGTGATGCATAATACATGGCCTATATATGCGAGGTGAAGTTGGCCTTAGGAAGGCAAGTGATTTCCTGCATTTGTCTCGTGTAGGCGGTGTGATCCCACTCATTTCATTAACATATGAATTCTACATATGTAAAATTAACGTACGATCTCTCTTCGTAGAAGAGGTATGCAATATCTGTCGATATCGTTTTTCTTGCAAAATTATTAATTATTAAATTACATTGGAAGGATGTGAAGAATAGAAATAAATTAATCAGCTTTATTAATCGCGAAAAAACTTTTAACATATTGATTAACTCAGAATTATTAGAAAAACATTCCAGGAATTTGGTATTTATATAATATATAACTAAATATAGAGATATAGACTATAAAGAGTACAGAATTTTGTTTGTTCTCGCGTTTGCTGGTACATTAAACAAGACAGATGTTGGTTGAAAACAAGCGTACCTAAGAGATAATAAAAGTGATCAAGTAGTGGAACTGAAGAAATAATTGACCGCATTACTTTGAGCACGCATTCGTGCTCCGCGTTATAGCATTAAGAATAATAATCACGTATTTACCCTTTCGTTGTACGATTACGCGGTGCGTATAACACGTATAATTGATGAAAGGTATGTGGGGTGGTGCTGCAATTAGAATCACGGATTCCAACATCGATTAATTGAAATCTGTTATCGCTGGCGTACGTGTGTTTTATGATTGTCACAGCCAATCTTACAAATTCTGCATTAACGTTGGTTTAATTCGGGATTCGTGCGTTCAATCGGTTGACATAATTAATCCGATGTTTGTCGATGCCACAGACGCGGTATGCACCTTGTATTGTCACAGACATAACAATGTTACATGCGGTCAAACGGTAACTGATATATTGGACTATTAAACGCAAATGCAACGTCTCGCATGATAGGAATATATAACGTATGCCCTTCTATAGCGCGAATCTTCTAAATATCTTGCATGAGAAGATGTCGATAAGATTCTCGAAAATGCATTGAAACAGTACATCGCATATTTCAATAATTTAATCAAAAATTAAATAATTAAGAGCAATCTAACTCACTTTTCTACACAATATTGATAAAATTAACTTAAAACTTCTTGACTTTTTCCAATTTGAATTAATTTCAACCCTCATTTGCCTCGAGTTTAAAATTTTAATTGGATTCAGAATAATTTTCTCGAGAAGTGGGCTTCGGAAATGGATTAAGGTCACTATTGAACTGTATTTTTCTGTTTTAGTCTTGTCGTTGGGAAACGGATCGATAGGCCAGTAGAAGTAAAAATACAGTTGGGATAGATCAATCGGATATCTCTCGCCTTTGCCCTCTCGAGGTTTACATTATTTTTAATGCGAGTGGAGACACCGTCTGTCCCAGATTCTTCATTTATCGAGTGTTGAACAACGAAAGTATTATACATCTGTCGACGAAGGGACAGACACGCACGCGCGTGCGGATCGCCGATAATTAGTTGACCGCACGATAAGCGTGTGCCTCGCGATTATCGCTGCGAGTTCGTCGGCTACGATAATGTGATCTTCGACATTGTTTTAGTTACGGGTGTGTTTTGCGCGACCTGCGCCGCGTCAACGACAGAAATAAAACTGAATTACTCTCGTGTCCGCGTTCCGTGTGAACGTCGCTTAACTACTCTTGCGCAACCACATGCTACTTACGTGCAATTTGCTTCCTGTTAATCATGTGCAATATACTTTCGCTCAGCGAAATTAGTCCTCGTGCCACATATAACACATAAGTCGGGCGTATGAGGAACGACCGATATGGGAAACGCGATATTAACGATGTTAACTTTGAAGCGAGATCCTCTATTTAATTGTTTATTAAGTAGCTAAATTAAACTCGCGTATTTTTTTATATGCTTGGCACAGGACAAGCTAACGTTCAATCAGCGTTATTGGCAACGCGATATCGTGCTGTAATGGAAATAAGCCGTGCGCGCATAATGGAAATGTGCCGATATTAATATGGATAGCTTTAAACGAAAAGAAACGGTAACAGTGATCGATTTATGCAGATATTATACAATATATAAACTATATAGTGTTGCGCGCACGAACAACGCAATGTGCTGTACATAACATTCTTCCTTTTTTTCCGCAGAACTATCGTAAAAAGTTGATAGTCGTGCGGGATCCGGAGTCTATTGATTGCTTCACACTGAAATGGAATACCGATAATTTGTTCATGGTGAACCAACATAGGGATTTGTTTTATTATTAAACGAAAAGCATCGGAACGTACGACAAACTTGCGAATTCGCTTTTGTAAACGGCTGCAGTTACTTTTATTAATAATATAATTTCATATTAATTAAAAATATCATCGCTGCTCCATTAAAGTATTACGGACGAAGATGATATTAAGAAGAAACTTGCGAAGCTTGACACGGTGTTCATAAGTTTCTTAAGACTTCTAGCGACACTTCCGTGCGCTTCGTAGAGCACGAGCAGCTGCCAGACTGTCTGCATTAACTCTGCTATTATGCTCGCTTCCTGCACATATTGAATAAATCTTAAATCTGATCTTAATTAAGTATCTTTTTACGTTCTACAGAATTGTACAGATGTTTACTTAAAACTCTCCGAAGAAATGAAATGTTGAGATGTAAAGAAGCAAAAAGCAACATCTATAGAGCCATCGTATCCTAAAAACAAATTGAGTCACGTGAATTCGAACAGAACATGCATTAGCGGATATTGTTACTCGTTTCTGCGACTCGCGGATTGTAATTCGACGACTGCATTATCGCCGATTGCATGCGTTTCGTTAAAAACAATATTTGACGGAAATCTGTGTAGATTAGAATGCGTGCACCGATATGTACGGTCGATTGGTCACAAACAATCGATTGACTGTGCTGTGGCAATATAATCGCGTTCCGATGCGTAAATGTAGAAACGATTTACATGGTGAAAATTCTATAAACATTCGACGTTGGCGTATCAACGCTCATAAGCTACTCGAGTGACATATCCATGTTTATCCGATTTCTGTGTCCACAAGCAAGCAAATATTACACGTAATTGTAGAATGTGTGACGTCACATTAGACAGATTCAGAAATCCCGATAAATAAAAAGTGAGTTTGAAAAGTCCAACTCTGACATCGCAGATTAATAAATGAAAATTAATTTCAGAATAATCTCAAAAAAGAGATTAGTTGAAAGTTACAATCATAATACCGAAAAAGTAAAAAGTTATCCTTTATATTATATTTTTAAATTTTATTTCAGATGTTTGTAATGTGCATGATCATGTTATACATGAATGCAAAGTTCTCTCGTGACATCCATTTCTGTCATGTTCGCCTAGGACTAATTCTGTACTTAGCAGAATTAATATCAAATCACGCGAGACACGGCGACGCAAATCTACTTGCACATGGACGACATGTTGAAGAAACGTAATTGGCGCGAGCGAATAATTAGGTCATACCGCGTCTCGGCCACGCGATAAGCGACAGGCGGTCGGTCTGTAACGCGACGCACGGAAGCCGGAAACTGGTAGAACTAGAGCCGGAAACCGAACCAGACTGCCAGATTGTTGGAGATTGTTGGAGATTCAGAAAACGGGATGCTTGCGCGCAGGGAAACGCTGATATACGCGTACGTAATCGAACGATACGCGCGTGTTGGTAGGCGATAGTAATGATACTGCGAGAGCCGATAAAACCTGCAAGTATCGTAATCGTTACACGCGTTCCGCTTCACTGGATATTTTAGAGATGAATATAAACGCCTATAAATGAAAGTGACTTTCTATATTTAGCCGTTTGTACGTTGAACGCTGATCCGCCTAGGACAAGTGTGTGATTCGCGCGGTGATTCTTAAAGACACGTGCACGTTTGTATGTACTTCTAGAAACATGGGAGTGAATGATTGCGCGTGTTTCCCCCTTTCTCATATCGCCAGTTCGTTTGCAATCGTTGCCGCGACGGTGGTACGATGTATCTTTTATGGAAAGGTACTTACCCTTCCAACTTCATAGCCCTTCTCGCATGAAGGACTTCCCCCTTTGGGGGAATCACAGATCGTGTCAAGTTCGAGGGGAAGCTCTCCCTTGCCTTACGTAAGATATAGAACTTATAAATAGAAGAAAGTTACGAGTCTTTTTATTCGTATCAATGTCAGCGTTCTGGATGCGCATACAGAAGTAAGGTTTCTTTAAGACAGCTTGAAACTCGAAAGCTCTGACACTGATATAAATATTAATATCAGATTGCAATAAACAGCTAACAGCATTTAAAACAATTTTTTCTTATCTGAAGGTAATGTGAACACGACTGTCTAGTTCCAAGTTTTATTTTGCTATATCCTTATATTTATTTCTAGAGCAAGGATACTAGAACTCGTGCGCTCTCTTGGAAATTACATTTAATCACGCGTGACGCAACGGAATAGATAATACGCGTTCTGTACTTGCATTTCAATGTGAGATATGAATGCCCTAAACACACTCACATTGACTCGCTTCCACCACACACAATCACACCGCAAGCCAGATCTCCGAGACCACGAGATTGACCGCGTTTCGCACCGATACTTCCAAAGCTTTTTTCGTCATCGTCCTGTCTTTGACGCGCTCTTTTTCTCCCATGATCAATCTTTAGTCGCGCAACGGAAAATATCGGCCATGGTCCTCGGCGTTGGAAGTAAACGAACTGAAGAAAATAGGAAGGGTTCGCACATATAACCAGGCAGCGGGGAGATCTGTACGTTTTTATAACTTTTAAAGTCTATCTCAAGTGCGAAATTTTTAAAGTAGACTGAATGTAATATCTATTATACACATGATCATTACACATTTAAATTTACAATTAAAATATATACAATTTACCTTAAAATATAAAAACTATACAAATAACTATAACCATAACGCGCTCTAAATATAATATCTATAACGCTGTAAATATAATTTCTAAATATAATTCCTTGGATATCTTAAAAATACAAAGATCTTGATATTAGCTTAGAAATTACAAAATTATTACTCAACTTGTCTACAGCTGATGTCTCTTGGCTATAAAGCTGTGCGATTAATTTTTCGGCCGTTCTGGCTGCGTGAATGAAGGGCAACGCGCCCGTTGCACGTGTGTATGTGCGGTGGTAGACACTTTGCACATCGATGATGCTTTGCCTTCGAGGAGTAAAGACCCAGTTGGAAGTGACTCGACGTCAGTAGAGGTGACCGAGTGCAATCAAGTGTATCGAGAATCGCTGGAGCAGATAACGTATTTACAGGTCAAAGTGATTGGCGGCACGTTGGTGTACGTGCGGCACATCCCCCTTGCCGTATAAAATGTGCACACGGACGGGACGAGCGGTCCTTGTACGCGTCCGGGATACGACGTGACGGCGATTGTGTCTCTTGGCTTTTGTCGATATATCAGTCGTAGACGAACGTGCAAGCACGTGTGCGCGTGAACGCATCCGCATAAAAGCTATGTGCTGCAACACTGAGAAAAATGGTTTGATTGTACCAACAAGACGCACATGATAGAATGCATTTTGGTTAAACCAAGCAGAATTTCTAGTTATCACGATAGGATAACTGGATATTTTATAACTAGAACATTTGATAGACTGTATTATAATCTGATAGGAATGATTCGTCCATTCTCTAACGGACAGACTGGTTGAACCTACCAGATTTCTAATTAATGCAACCAGATTTTTTTTCAGTGAAGCTTTTTAATAAGTTTTCATGCTTTGATATTAGAATATGGATGTACGATTTTGGAGCAGTAAGATTTAAATGTGAGAATGCATGATGGGAGACTTCACGAATTACAGATTGGAGACGCGCTAATGGAGAATCAATTCCGAATAATTTGGAAAGAGAACGGTGAGATTACTAAACGCATAAAAGTGTGAGAAGCATTCCTGAGATGCAATTGCAATGACACAAACGCGTCATGTTCGCCAATAGCGAGAAAACGTAGAGGACCTTTCTGGTATGGGCTCGCGTTCAGTGGCTGTAATTGTCATCTTGGCGGTAACACGCTTAATTAGAGTCAAAGACGAAGGTTGACCAAAGTTCACTCGGATGAGAGATCTCTCGCGCGAGATCGGCTTCGAGGAGTCTCTTGCAGGCGTCACAAAAACCACCAATAGTCAACAAGATAATCAGTAAGAAGTGACAGTCAGTAAGAATATGAATGCCTCAAGTGATCGAAAAGATACTAAGATCAAACTTAAAAATTTAAGATCAAGTTATGAATTAATCGTACTTCACACACAATTATCTTAAACGAGGCAAGATGAATTTTACTTTAACTAGCAACACAGGCGCGCGCTACGCGCGCTATTTTATTTTTCAATATTAATGTTTTATTTATCAATATTTTATCAATATAACCGCACTGACAGCCACTATGACATTCTGACATTCGCAACACGAAGTTCAAGCCACACGAAGTTCGAGCCAAGCGAGAGAACCAATCAGCATCGCGGAAAAGAGGCAACAATGATTTCGATTTAATATTGAACACGGCTTTTTTAAGAGTGGATCATCACTGTCTCATGGCACGTGAATAAATACGAAGATGATTTTTGCGCTCGCACGCACGTACCGAAATCTTACCGAGATTACATCTCTTTCCGCGGGGAGTTTCGAGTCCCCGCTTTCATATCCTCCAGATTTATAGGCATCCCCGATAAACCGCGCTACCTTTATCCCCTTGAGAGGGATGAATACAAAGCGAGAAATGAATGGCTTCCTTCTCGCGAAGGAGGCACACACGTACGACACACGCGCACGCTTTCGGGCTTTTCCGAACACTGCGATTTCTATCGGCGAGCTTTTGGATATCGGACAAGAGGCGCGCCGATTTGCGGAACCACGCTATCCCACGTCAAAATCTAATAACTAGGTCAGGAAAGCTCGTTGGCGAGCTTTTGTTTCGTCTGCATGCACGTGTGTGGATGATCGCGCGCGCTTGTTTGCTTGCTTGCGGATTTGAATAACACTTTTTCGGCTCCAGAGATATTCTGGAGCAGCGCCAGAAGTTCGGTCCAATTGGCGGTCCTCCGTTGCTGCGTGGTCGGTCGGTCTTCCGTTTCGAACATCAACTTGTTGCCCGTGCACATCCACACGACCCAGTTAGTTTATGGTACACTCAATTGCATTACATAGTATATTATAACGAAACTGTGAACTGTAAACACATTATAACGGAGCCGTAAGTGCGTCGCGTGCCTCTCCCATGAGATCTTGCGCCATTATTTTACGGAATATCTCGATCACACTCGTCTCGAGCATCAGCACGCTATTATACGCAGCGTTGGTGCTTCGTTAATGAACTTTTGAGAGAACAATGCTACCGCGAGCTACCCGAAGAAAATAAAGAGAAATTGGAAAAACCGAACATTGGGAGTATGGAAAGTAGTAAGAGGCGCTATAGAACAGCTCGTGTTCCTGAGAAAGAGGCTACGCTCATAAAAGATAATAAAGTTATTTTGCATACGCGGTTCTATCGTTTTCTCTCGGTTTACCCGGGCCGTGCTCGTGTTCCTCTGGCAATTACGATCGGTATCTCGTTCTGTAAAGAGGTCGACAGGAGCGAGACGTATCGCTTGGGAGAATCGGGAAATTTTAGAATTCTATTTGTGCAGCAACCCCGAAACCGCGTCCCCGTACCTCCAGAAACTAAATTTGAAGTCCTACGTTGACGTGATGCGACGCCACATGCGGCTCGCACGAAGATAGGCGCTGAACTCGCGAGTGTTTCAAGAGTGACGTCCAACCGAATTACACATTAATCCACGATCGCCTAGGTCGGAAACTGTATCCCACACGAGGTTACTCGAGCGTCATCACATCCATCTATCGTGCGAAGTATTTCTGGAATGACATTCATTTGTCACGCTGGCCGTTCAATTTCACTCTTCGTGGCGGACAATAATAAAGATGGATGAATAAGATATACGATATTCGAGATATTATTTAACGGGAGATGGCAACGACTAAAATAAACTAAAAAAAAAAAACTAGACAAAAATAGATAAAAAAGACAACAAGGATCTGTCATCTGATTCCTGATGTCGCATCCCTGATAGTCGATACCTGTTCGCTTATTTCTGAACTTAAGCACTCTGTTAAGCACTGCCGCGAGCGGTGTGGACGAAAGTCTGAGCGGAGTAGCGGCTTTCACCGTATAGGTCCATTCATAAAGGTAAAATCAATGACGGATTGGCGCAAAGAATTTCGCGGGCGCCGATTCGCCGCGGCGCGTCGCCATGATGCCATTGTCGACCAATCGGAATGCCGTCGCGGCATCCCACGTTTTCCCTCTTGCTCTGCCTTTTGCCGCCGACAACGCTGCGGCGAACAACGCGCGTCGCGAGGGAACATGACGAAAAGTAGCGTGACTCTCCGGCGGGCATGCCGTACCCCCCGGTACCGCTTTCTCGTGGAACAATTAACCATATACCGCTCTCATTTCCGGATACCAGAATATTTCATACGACAGCGGATTCCAGGTCTTCGAAAAAGGGAATTTATGTCGCGGCCACGCGTACAGTCTGATTCAAAATTAAATTTTAAACGTTCAATGTTGCGTTAATATCGAGGAATCTTCTTCCTTCGAATTTATATTATTAGAAAATAATGAAAATATTATTCGAAAATAATGAGAAAATAAATGATGTTCCGGATAATTAAGGGTTCACTAAGCAAATACTAAATTTGTCGATCCGCGATGCGAATTCTACGCGTTTCGCGCGATACATCCTATATTTAGAAATTAATTATGATTTTTGCTTTATTTCGCGCGAGATGACTCGCGCACTCATAAAGAGCACCGTGAGTCATAAGCGCTGAGTCGTTCTAAAGAGGTGTGCCACTTAAATTAACTCATTTCGCTTTCATGATACAGTCTTTAAATGGACGTTGCGCATTATTGTTTCAGATACGTCCTGCTGAAAGCAAATTGAAGCAAAACGTGGCGGATTCGGTGACCCCTCGACCGTGACCAGGCGCACAGGCAGTAGATAGGCCAAGGAAATGCGTGAATATAAAATAGTAGTGCTGGGCAGCGGAGGTGTAGGCAAGTCCGCCCTCACTGTCCAGTTCGTGCAGGAGATCTTCGTAGAGAAGTATGACCCGACGATCGAGGATAGTTACCGCAAGCAAGTCGAGGTCGACGGTCAGCAATGTATGTTAGAAATCCTAGACACCGCCGGCACAGTAAGTACCACGTGGCACATTTGGGACAAGCAAAGAGCTTAAATTTAAGTCGTGCAATTATAGCGAAGTTAGCAATTAATTTTGCATATAATTTACTTTGAACTTTATAACTTGCTCTCACGTTCATACAAACATGTTCTTCGTTTTTTATTTCAGTTATGTGAAGTTAAGTAACGTCGCTTTAATTTCTTTGCAGGAACAATTCACAGCCATGAGGGACCTTTATATGAAAAACGGGCAGGGCTTCGTGTTAGTATATTCGATAACAGCACAATCGACTTTCAACGATCTGCAGGACCTCAGAGAACAGATCTTGCGGGTAAAAGACACAGATGATGTCCCGATGGTACTAGTAGGCAACAAGTGTGACCTGGAGGACGAGAGGGTAGTAGGAAAGGATCAGGGTGTCAACCTTGCCCGGCAATTCAATTGCGTGTTTATGGAGACCTCTGCCAAAGCTAAAATTAATGTTCGCGATGTGAGTTGAGCCTTCATTCTTTGGATATCGTTTTATTGTTTGATCATTCAACATCATCGGTCGAAACTAGCCAACTAACAAACTTTGCACGAGTCGGTAATTCGGTTACAACTTTCGAGGCTGACAGTATCTGAACAAATAGCGCTTCAACTTTCCCGCTTCTCCGTTTGCTCGCAGATTTTCTACGACCTGGTGCGGCAAATAAATAAGAAGTCGCCAGAAAAGAAGATGAAGCAGAAGAAGAAATCGCTGTGCCTACTTCTGTAAGGTAGATATGGCGGAGCCCATACTCTCCTACATGAAAATCCGAAGATACCAGTGGATACAAAAAAAAAACAAAAAACATCGGGGCGGTTATAAGAGAAAAACAGATACTAAGGAGGAGGAGGGGAGGGGGAGGGGGCTGATGGAATACCAGTAGAACGAGAATCTTAGGCACCGAGACCCGGATGGTTGTAAAATGATAGGGAAAACGGGTGGACGGGAGGTCGCAAGGGCACAAGGTAACGCAACGGAGTGAAGAATGAAGATACGCGGCGCGGTGCGGAAAAGAACGCAGCGATAAGCGAGAGGAAACACTGTATATACGTTGGTTCCGGGGTGGCTCGTGTGCACGCGCAGGCAACGGCGCACAAAGTAGGATACGAGACCCCGTGGCAATCGGTTATCACTGTAGGAGTTTTTTGCATGAATAAATGAAGAAAAAAAAGGATGATTAACTAATATTATATATTTACGGGAGAAAGAGAAGGAGATACGAAAGAAATGTGTTTAAACGTGCGTGTGCGCAGGCCACCAGCCCCCAGATGCATTGCTCGCCGCGCACCTCTCTCTCTCTCTCTCTCTCTCTTATATAAGATAATAATTATACATAGATGGTACATGAACATGATTATTGCTATTATTATTATTAATATTAATTAATTAATTATTATCGAATCATCAAAATATTCATAAGTTATCAAACTGTTTGTTTCATCAAACAAAGTATGTTTTTCTATATCTCTCCGTATTAAGGCAAACAATAAAAAAGATCAGTGAATGTTAAGGGCACAAGTTTCCTACTCTTGTAACGCAACCTGGATTTTTAGTTTTCGTCTCCGAGCCCCCTTCGTTCGTTCGTTCGTTCTCGTTGTTTTGTTTTGTAAATCATGTTCCGCCGCCCGCGTGATTAGTTCATAGGCAATTTTTGGGTAATTCTCGTTATTTCGTATATAACCCATATCGAGTAACATGTAAGATAACAAGAGATACGGAATAAAACTATAACTTTGTGATATACACAATGTAATTGAGATATCGAATGCGAATGTAGAAAAATTTGATACAACTACCGCGCGCGCAATAGAAATCTGTACGAGTACGAAGGAAATCTTAAAGTTAAATACATTTACAACGTCATTAAAACACGTACCTATATTATATCGCATATGCGGAATCTATATTCGCATAGAGTATAACAAGATTGTTATTGCGTTTACTTTCAGAGACTAGTGTACAGCGAGAGAGAGAAGAAGGTAATCTTGTTATAAAATTGAAAAATCTCATGACACCGTAACGCCTTCTTTTTTTTGTGACAGTATTTGATCTATTAAAAAAATATAACATACAGCGCGCAACAACAACGCATTTCAATTGAGTATCTCACGTTTTTTTTTTTACGTGGCTAGAACCAAAAGTGGTGTAACGTCACGGTGGCCACCACGCCGCTGAGGCACGCGCCGCGGGAGAGTGTCCTCCATGTCGAACCAGCTGCGCTGGTGATGTTGCAACAATTGTTCGACGCTTCCTCCACGATCTGCGGATAGTACTCGTTCCAGAAGGCGAGCGCCTTGTAGTCCACCGCGTCCGGCTGGTTCATGGCGATGGTCTTCTGCTCGATGATCAGGATCCGTGGATACTGCTGCGTGAACGGTTCCCACTTAACTTGGTTGCCGTAGGACGGATCGCCGGTCCGAGCGAATGTCGCCAGCGCGCCCATCATAGTGTCGGACGTCTTCTTGTCGTAATTCTGCCACTGTACCGCGCCGCCCGGCACGTACGGCAGGCCCCAGACGTACGGAAGTTCAGACATGTGCGGCGCACCCGCCCACTCCGGTACGTCCTTTAAGACCGCCGTCGATTTCGGACGGTAATCGAACCGGTAGACGAAAGCCGTGGCCGATCTGCGATTCGCCACTCTGCTGGCCAGCAATGTCAGGCCGGCCGCGAAGTTCTTCTCCGTTTTCAGGTTCAGATACTTATCGCGAAATATCGTCGCGTTCGTCGTGGGCGGGTATGGTTTGTAGTAAAACAGCACCGCGTTCGTCACCATCTCGGGCTTCGACTCGCAAGTGCTGTTCTCGTTTGGGATCGGCACCACCGACGAGAATTCCTCCATGATCATCGTCTCGAAGCTCTCCGGGGAGAGTTCGCTGTTGCTCTTCTTGCCAACGATTTCTATGTATGCCAGAACTTGCTCGTTGTTTGTGTAACCGGCGATCAGCGGTACTGCATTGAAGTTACCTGGTCCAGTATCGTGAACAAGATTAGCTCGTTATATTCAAGAGAAACTGAAGAGATAATATTTGCAAGATATTTAAAGTAATTTAGATCGAGTCTTGAAAAATGCCTTATCTAAAAGGCGTTTAAGAAATATTCGATTGGATTTAATAATATTAATAAACTTTATTGGAGAACTTTATTGTCATTGAACAAATTGAGCCAACTGAAATGTTTCTTTTTTTTTTAGTGTTTTTTAGTTCCTTTAGTGTATCTCCAAATTGGCTGTATGTTAATTTGGAACATCACGAATTTTGGCAATTACCGCTTTCCAAGATGTCTCTCGGAGGCTGCGAGAGAAAGGGTTCCGTCTCATTGTTCATCTGGGCATCGACGATTGGGCCCCAGGTCTCAATGTCGGAGGAGTGCTTGACTAGAAAATCAGCCGGAAGCCGACGCAGGCATTCCATCAGCGCGCTGGTTGGCCGTCGGTAGCAGCCGAACTTGTCAGCTATGAGATCCACAACCGGCAGTTCCGTTTCCGGCGAACCAACGGAGCCAATGGCGTCACCGCTCATGGCGATCGCCTTGTTGAACTTGCCGCGACTGAGCGGACTCAGCATGTGCAGACCCACGCTTATAGCGCCGGAATTGTGGCCGTAGATGACGATGTTCCCAGGCGCGCCGTTGAAGTGTTTGATGTTTTGCTTTATCCAGTCAAGAGCAGCGATCTGATCGAACATACCGTAATTGCCGGCCGCCTCGGTGTCCGTTGTCGTGAAGAATCCCAGGATGTTTAATCGATACGCCACCGTCACCACCAGCACCTGCCGGCCGCAAAAGTCGTCCCCGTTTAACTTCCGCGAGCCCTTCTTTTTCTCGCTCGGCGTGCCCGATAAAATCGCCCATGATCAATCGTCAGAGTTTCGAGATTTACTTTCGTTTCGTGCCGCGCGAGCGATTAATTCGGCGCTCGGTGTAAGTTGTTTCTCGAGTTGTACAGCACGTAACGCGGGTGTGTAATGAAAGTTCCATTAATGATACATTAAGACGGAATATCACGGGTGGGGCTCTATTCTGTAAAGTAACAGCACGCGAAGTAAGGGAGGGGCTTGACCCGATTCCCTTCGATTTTCTGTCCATTTCTCGAATGGCATTGATTGAAATCATTTTGATTGAACATCATTAATGGAACTCGTTAAAGTACACTATAATCCCGCTGTATCGCATGATCATATCGATCCTCGAGCGGATAGATCACGTTAATGTTAATATTTGCATTTGCGGTGCTATTAAGTATTCCGCAAAATTCACGTGTGAATTTATATCGTTTACATCGAACCTTCTGTTTGATAACGAATATCGAGGCGTCCCAAATTGCTGGAGTTCCAGTGTTAAAATCACCACCGTGAAACCACACCATCACCGGCCACCGCTCGTCTGGACGGTTACCTATGAATATAAATTATTCATTAATTATCAGATTCATTAATGGGAAATGAGGAGAACTAAACCGACATACAATTTATTCAAGAGAGAGATTATATTAGTTATATATATTATATTATTTTTTTATCAAAGTGGAATGTCTACGAGCTTGCATACTATTTCGTTAGACCTCAATTGCTTCGGAAATAGTCATCAGATTGAATAAAGTCTCAGCGGTATAATGCTTCTAATGGATATATAGTCCTATCCATGATCTAATGTATCCAGTAGACCTCTTTGCATTCGATATTCTATTTCCAGCCCAGTGAATTCATTACGATAACGGGGACCGGTACGAAATCCCCCCTCCTGCGGTTTCCTGAACATGTCTTAGCGTCTTGTCCCGCGCTATCGTCCCTATGAATAATGTCGTTTTTTAGCGACGACCTTGGCACACTTGCATACGTGTTCTTGCATTTTCCGCATCCGCATTATTGTCATTAATGGGGGGGGGGGGGGGGGTTGCCCGGATAGCACGCCCCGACATCACTCCGGCAGGGCAATTCTTCCGGCTTCCTGTCTGAGGAGTTCGGGGTGTCGCTCGTCGCGGGGGCAAATCAGTGACTCAAGCATCGTGATGACTCGACACTCCCTCGATCCTGACGATCGAAGGAAAGGAGAAAGGTGAGCGAAGAAAGACCGGTGGAGAAGGGTAAGAGCGAGAAGGAGAGCTTTCGTGACCGGCTTTCTGGTATCTCGACATCTCAGAGGTCGGGCCCTGGAAGATCGCGTGCCACCGCGCGCACCAGTTACTACTCTTACTGCCTGCCTGTATATATCGACCAACTTCGTCGCGCTGCTTTCGTGTTGCTGCGATTTTGCAACTCCGATCCTTTTCTCCGTCTTCTCTTTTTTTTCGCCCGAACGAAAGGGAGATGTCGTTTGGTGGTCGCCGGGTTCACGAATGGCGGCCAAAATGTGCCGCATTTATTCTCATTGTTATTCGCCCCTTTAACCTTTTTATTACGCACGCATTTAAACTAGGTCTTAAGGAGTTGCATCTATATGTAGTTCCCTCATTAAGTACCTCATTAATGTTTTATTAAGTCAGATTGCAACAAAGCAGCAAAGTAGAACGCGCAATGTGAGAACAATGCATGTGATGAGAGCTTTACTCGATAAGCTTACTTAGTTTAGCAGATTTAGCTAATATTTTCAATATTTAGATATTTATATATAATATTAGAAATTTACGATTTTAATTAAAAAATTAATTCGAGCAATAAAAAAAGTATTGAAGGTCGTAATAATTGAGAATAATGCAGATGCGATTAAATTATATTCGTCGGAGAAATTGTTCGAGTTAATCATATCGAGCATTAACTTCAGGACGTCCACCTTCATGCTTTTTACATTGTGGCGTGATAAATTTCCTCTGCACGACACGGTCAGTTATTAATTTTCTGCTTCGGTCCACTTTTTATCTGATCGCAGCGGTGTGCTCTCACCCCCGCAAATACTGTAATCACCCTCTTTTTTCCACGATAGAAATCGGTCTCTTGGAGCACGAGCATTATCTCGCGTTTCGTTGCGAGAGCGAACTTCGCCGTTGACCGTCGTTATTCCTTCATCGCATTGCGTGTTCTAAGATTGTCAGAAGATTAGGTATAAGGAAGAATATATCAAGGACTGCCATCACTGGTGAATCAAACTCCTTCCAGTCTACCAATTATATGAAAAAAGGGATTTTTATCTTGCAGAAATCGTCGAATAAAGATATTATTTTAGAGAAAACGTATTTTAATAAATTATAAATATAGTATGACTAAAACAATGTACACGCTTAGTAATTATTTTTAAATCCATTTCTTCATTTTTTGAAAATCTGTTTAAGATAAGTTGGAAGAAAAAGCTCTTCTTCAGCTCAAAAAGCTACATCGTATTACTTACATATTATATGAACGTCTTTATAAATATGTGAATTCACTTACCGTCAGGAACGAAAATGTTCAGAAAGAGACAATCCTCGCTGAATCCTGGATTAGGTATATCCAAAGGTAGAAGCCTTTTGTAGTGCTCCTCGTGTAGCTTGAGCCGGCCCGAGACCTGCTGACACGACGGCGCGAATTGCGTCGCATTTCTCACGTCGCTCCAGGAGGGAAGAGGATTTGTCACCGGTCGTGCGAAGCGGAGATCACCAATGGGAGGTTGTGCATAAGGAATACCGAGATATTGCGTCACTCTTTGCGCACCAAGGCTTACCTGAATTTCAAAAGCACATGGAATAATGGAATGTATACTTGCACTAATGATTGAAAAAAAAAATAGCAAGAATCTCAAAAGGAAACAAATAAGGATAAAAAGATCTTAACATCTTCACGTGACGATGATATTGTAATGATTAATCTGAAATTCATTTAACGGTGAAATGTTAAAATGTGAACGACACTTGCGGCATTCTACTTCGGTGTGCATTTTATCATTTCTTTCTTTCTGGAATAAAAACAGATACAAAAATTTCAAAAGAAAGATTTTTATTATTCTCCGTCTTGGGTCGGTAAAATTAGGACTCCAATCGCTGCTCGAACTGACCGTTTATTTGCCTACTTCAATCCAAAGATTAAAGAAAATCTTAATCAACATCTAACGATGCCAAATCTCGACAGACTGACGTGAAGATTTGAGTGGATGAGAACAGACGAAGTACAATATCGCACCTCCTTGCCAAAGACGGTTCCTTGACCCGGTATCTTAACGGTCGGGGCCTCACGGTTGACACCCTGTCGCGCGTACGTCCTCTGAGCGCGGATAACGAGGGTCCTCCGGACAAGAAGTAAGCTCGACGCAAAAAGCAGCCACGTCGCGCGCCTCATCCTGCAGACTGCTGACTGATCCGCCACGTACGAGTTCCTCGAACCACCTCGGCGTTTCACGGGGGTTGCTTCGCGTGACTCCCTGCGTTTCCACCTTACTCGACAACCGCCCGCCTACCCACCCTCGGGGAGTCCGTTTTCTTGGTTCGCGGTCGACACGGTCAACTCTGAGAGACCTGCGCTCTTTGATCCTGCACTCTTTTATGCCTGCGATGAAAAACTGACGATTTCTCCTCGATGCAGCGTGTGTGTGCACGCGTGGACATGTGTGCGTAAGGTCAGTCGTAACAATGGAATATTTCCCAGTGAGTATTCAGGAATTCATATCTGATTAAAATTATTACATTGTTATTCTTATATAACAGTAGTTGAGTCGATAAGAAATCATGGAATTACATAGCAATTATTTATGAAAAATGCTAAAGAAAGAAAAAACATTTAATTACTTAACTTATATAGAAAAGATGGAACTATGCAGTCTACACTCTTCGTCGGTACATGGAGGCATTGATATCTCTCGGTTTCCATCACAAAATCGATGATTGCGTGATTTGTCAATGAGAAGGACCGCAACGGGTTGATCGATCGAGGAACGCATTAGGATAAGAATGCATCTACATGTACGTAGCAACGGATATGAGTATACTTGGCCAGGGGATCGGGGATTAATTTGCATAAAAGTAGTAATCGCGATGCAAATAAGCGCGCAGCGGCGCGTGTAACCGAAACCGTATCAAATCATCCGGTGGCCCTTGACGTACTATTGGGGATGATATTTGTAACGATTGACCTGGAACTCGTTTAACGGCGGAATTTTAAAATGCGAATGACACTTTGTCGATAGGATATGCATGAAATACTGCGGCATTATACTTGAGTATAACGAGGAGTATTAAGCGAGTCGCCATCACGGGAAATTTACCGCCGTGCTCCACTTCGCTTCCTTTGACCGTTTGACCGCTAGACTCATGAGCTTTTTACAACTCGTTCCAACTGGCATTAACTTCGGCTCACGTAACGATGAATAATACTTGAGGCAGAAATATCAAAGACGTCGAATGAGCATTAGGCTTCGGCCTTGAAGAACGGCGCACCAAGGGTCTTTCGCCTCGTGATCGGTATAACACGCCATCATTAAGATATTAATCTGCAAGCACCCTAGCACCCCTGCTAGCGCGACCTTGAACACTGTGCAACCTGCAATTATCTGCGTCCGACCGAAAAGTCGTTTCGGTAAGCTAGCCGACGGCTCTTCAGCTTCGATCGTAACTTTGTCTAGCGCAAGCGCTGCAATATGAATAAAAATTATAATTTTGTAATAATACGTGGACTTTGATTGTATATAATTAACGACAATTGTGTTGAATATTAATAAAAAGAGGAAAGATTTGTTTTCCCATGAGCTGAATTTTTTTTTAATTTTTGCTCTTTCCTATTTTATCTATATCTTACCTACTTTCTCGCTCTCTAATTTTTTCCGTCTCTTTTATCGATTTAGTCATTTTCTATTTACTGCAGACGATTGTTTCATCCTCCATTGATTCACGTAATATTTTTAGATGCATACCGCATTCAGTCATATTTTTTCTCAATTGCTAACCACGGTAACGTAAAAGTGCAGCCACACCTAGCTCACTCAGCGGTGTCAACGCAGTGCCGTAATGCTTAAGCATACGATACAGGTGCGTGATCTACATCACAAAATTATGTAAATGTAAATTTCGTTAACAAATTCCTCGATCAAGTTGCAATATTGTTCTCCTGAAATTTTTTATCCGAATAAGATATTGAAAAATTACTTAAATACGAAACAACAGGTATATACATATATATTAAAACTTGATTTCGATATTTCGATTCAATCAACTCGATTGGACGCTCCATCGCCTGCGCCAATCTGACGTCTCGATCCTGACTCCGCAGACTGTAGTGCAGCTGAGTGCAACGAGCGTGGCTTGCACGAATCGAAGGGAGCGGTCGTAAGGAGGAACGGAGAGAGGAAGAAGTCCAGAAGAGAAGAAGAAAGAGAAGAACGAAGAGTTGTTTACTCCTCGACAAACTCCTTTCTCTCATCGGCGTTCGATTCTATTCTCTTCTCACCGAGGATCGCGCTTACGATGAGCGCTCGCGAATTCAGCGACCTGAAGTTGGCTGTTTGTGATTTATCGACGGGCGAGTGCTCCGGTTGGACGCGACAGACGTAACATAACCTCCGCGTACCGCGTTGTATCATCGTCCCGCGTCGCGTGTTGACTCATACTCTTTGTTGCGCGCACGTACGTACATTCCAGGTGAACAATTCATTCACGTCGCTATGTAACGAACGAACGCGGCGACTGAGAGCTTCGTTGATGTAACGCCATGCCCGCGATCAGGATGATCGTGTCTCTGTTATTTTTCTGCGGTGTTCACCTCGCGCGCGGCCAGAAGTACGAGGGTTGCTTCCAGAGCTCGCCCTCGGAGCCCGAGTTGCCGTCCCCGACCCTGGGGTACGCCAGCACGCCCGCCGAGTGCATCAAGGCATGCCGTTCTCGATATCACATGTCAGTGCGCTCTACATCTGCTGTAAACTTTTCAACTGTTGAACGAGTGTTGTTGATTAGAGTGTCTATGATCCACAGGTTTGCGGGATTGATGAATGGGCAGCAATGCTACTGCATCAGCAGATTTGGCCGAAACGGACCATCGAGCAGCTGTACCATTCCTTGCGTTGGTGATCCTGTTAATTACTGCGGCAGCAATGAAGCTATGAGTGTCTTTACTACTGGCCAGCAAGGTATGGTTCATGAGAATTCGAATTTACTTGTAATTAAATGTTTGGAATATTAAAAATGAATCAAAATAATGTTCTTTCAGGGCCGAGTCCGCCACGGAGAGTATACGTAACTCGCGATGACATAGACGCTCTTGTTATAACGTGGCAGCCACCCGACATACCCAACGGAAACGTTACATCCTACACTGTTCGCGCTGTTGCCGTTGAAACGCACGCGAGGAACATGCTATCGCCCATCGAGAGCCAGATTCAAGGAGGAGCATCGAACAGCACGGTTCTGCGAGGCCTCCAACCCGGCAGTAAATACAATATAACTATCACTGCCAGTAACGCGCAAGGGCCCAGCGATCCAGCGCATGCGGTAGCGTGGACCTCGATCGGCCCTCCTGATAAGCCAGCCACGCCCAAGGTGCTGGAGCGCGGTGACAGCACCGTAACAGTCATGCTCACCGACGGTCACAGCGAGTACGGGCCCATCAGCACGTACCAAGTGATAGTCGTACAAGCGGGCACTATACCTCCGGTTGGCCCCGATGTTGAGTTCCTGAACTACGACGGCGCGTTGAAGAACGGTCTGAGTTACTACGTCGCCGCGCAGTTCGATCCGTCGGACTTTCATAGGTACAAGAGGTTCACGGTGGGTGACGGGAAGCAGATCGGAGGCTACTACAACGCTCCACTGAGAGACCATTTCACCACCGCGCAAATCGGCCTGGCAGTGGTCTCGCGAGTGCAAACGGAGGTGCAACGCTCTTATTCCGACCTGACCAGCTACGCGCTCGCCCACGAGGAGACATCCAGCCAGATGGACTCGACGGCACTCGTACTCTGCATAGCGATTACAATTTTGAGCATCTTGCTTGCCGCTTCGATTATGTTGTACTTCGCGCTGCGACGACGACACGAGAGATTCCACATGCGGAAGCTGCCGGAGCAGCAAGAGCTGACGTTGCAAGGTCCGGTGTACGAGGTGGACAACATGGGTTACATTCCAGAGGACATTCCCGAGCGAGTGAATCATTACCAGGAACTGAAGAAAAAGGTATGGAGCATACCGCGAAATGCTCTGTCCATCGACAACGTTCTTGTGCGAAGGGGACGATTTGGCACCGTGCACACCGGCACCGTTTTGAAGGACGACGGATCGTACCCGGTGACGGTGCACACGATAGCCGACGGCTCGCTGAAGAGATCCGACAAGAGGCACATGCTGAGGGAACTAGACGTGTGCATCAGAGCGGGTTCCATGAGGAATCTCGCGGGTCTCGTGGGAACGTGCGAGACTCCCGACACGTTGTACGTCGTGCTGGAATTGCCGCCGCAAATCCTAAAAAATCGTCTGCTGGTCGCACGGTCCGGAGACCCATTTCCGGTCGATCGAATACTGCCGATCGCGTCCTCGCTAGCGGCCGCGTTGCGATACCTGGCGAGTCATAAAATCGTTCACCCTCACGTCTGCGCGCGAAGCGTGGGATTGCTGAGCGACTGGACGCCCAAGCTCATGGGTCACGGCATCGCCAAGTACGCGTTGGAGGACATAAAGCACGGCAGGTGGACGGCGGTCGAATGCTTCGACACTCAAAAGAAGCACCAACCGGGCGTGATATGGGCGTTTGGCGTACTCTTGTGGGAAATATTCAGCATGGGAGGGACACCGTACTCGAATTTGACACTTGACAGTGAGGTGGAGGACGCGGTCACACGAGGCACTCGGCTACCACAATTGCTGGACGTTCCCGATCCAATTTACGAAGTCATGTCGTCCTGTTGGCGGGATGATCCCGAGGAACGGCCGACGTTCGAGGAGCTTACACGCTTGGTAAGCGAAAGAGAGATTTTTTATACTTTTGAAAATAATTCTTAATTTTACTCGTAACATAATTTATACGATGTTGAAAACAAAGTTAATTAAATTTTTTTATTAATATTTGATTTTTATTTGTAGGATACCTTGAGTATTTGTCCTATCACTGCAATCACGGAGCCGTACGTACCAGAATTGGAGTTGTATTAACATTCTTAATTTTACGTATATCTGCATTTACTTAATAAATCGCGCGGCATCGGAGCTCAATGTTGTAAATATCGTACACCGTGTTCATGAGAATTTCTCATAGATTTAGCGGATACTATATATTTATCGTTACCAATATATACATATTTTTAGTATCTGCATCTTATCTCACGTCTCGAACTTAATTGTATCGTATTGTAAGGAGCGTAAGGTAAATATTACAAGCATCAATGCGCGCACTTTCCGTCCATATCTCATAGAAAATAGCTCAGATTGATATACGTGGATGACAAGTAAGAAAATTATGGCAAAGATATATCGATTGACGTGAATGTAATGTATCGCGCATCACTATCGTAGAAAATAATTCTATTTTCTTCTATATTTTTACACAATATTTCGATATTTTACATTATTTATTCGAAAACGCAATTTTACTTTTGAATTTTTTAATTCATCATAAATGTCAGGACACAGAAAATATTTTATTACTCTCTTTTGTTGGTTGTGAGAATCATAGATATATATATATATATATATATTTTTGTGGCATCTTTCAATTATTACTAATTTAATACTTGTGCATACTACGAATCATTCTTACTCAATAATATTCTCAGTTTATACACACGCAAGTACAAATTTGTATGTATATTATTGTCAAAAATCGATATACTCTTTAGTGTATATATTTTTTGGACAAATAATTAATCAATATAGAAATTGCCAAGGAAGACAGAGTTTTAATATCAAATTTAAAATGTGATTATTTTTGAATATGTTAAAAAATGAAACTGTCATTTTTAAAAATACTTTCGCAATCATGAATCTCTAATATATGACTTACATCATATGAATCGTTCTAAGTTGCAATGCTGCTTTTTTAGCACACTTTTAAGTTGCTAATTTTGATGCATTTATATCTTTTGTTATATGTTCCATCCTTTTTTTTATAGAAGTATATGTATATTTTATATTATGCAAGTGTCGCTGTATATTATAATATTGCGATTATAATATATAACGACTATTATTATTATTATTATTATTATATTATTGCGATACATCAATGTATCAAGATGAAAAATACAAGTTTTATATATACCTTTTCCTATGCTGTGCTTTTACATATTTTTCTCGAAACAAAAAAGACATCTAGCTTATTTGGTTTATCAATGAAAATTCTCTATCTTCTGGTAAAGATTTATTTTGCGAAACTACGATCTGTTACATTTTCAGATTCGTAATCTTATATACTTATATGCTTATAAAAGTTGTCTTTTTTTATACGTCTACTTTTTAAATGCTCAATCTCTTACATAAGAAATAATATGCTATTATCAGTTTTTCTTCGTCACTGATTTTGCTTAAAAAAATTGTCTTTGAGAACACATGGTAAGTTTTACGTCGTATGTGGCGATGAAACCTTACTCGAGTGAAAATGTCCCGGCTTAGGACCGGCCGTGGGACTCCTGTTCGAAGCAAGACACAGGATCTGTTTGTAAGCCTTCCTGTAGAGGTTGTTGGTTGCGGCATAGATGAAAGGGTTTATCACGGCGGATGCCCAAGCGAGCACGGATGCCACTACGTGAAGTATTGGGATCTTCATCCGATCATCGATCACATTCACCAGCATCAGTGGCAGAAAACACATGAGGAAGTAAAGAAAGATAGTGAGCATCAGTCTGGTCATCCTACTATCCTCCATTCGCCGAAAACCGCCGCCTCTGCCTTCTGCAGCATGAGCTTCAAGATTCTTCCGACTTGTCCGGACACGCCAATATATGCACAGATACGAGACACTGATCACCATGCACGGTACAAGGAAACCCAGAACAAACAGGAACTTCTTGGGGCTAGAACCGTTTTTCTTCAATATGGTGCATGAGAAGGTGGCTGGATCTAATCCTAGAGTTCCCCAAATTCCGACCAAAGGTGGAAGCAACATCGCGAAGCTTAGGCTCCATATGGCTATTAACATCAGCGTTATACCGCGATTGGTGTACAACTGGTTGTAGATGTCCGGTCGTGAGATCAGTATGTATCTGAAAAGATTAAAAATTTCAGCTATGAATTATTATATTCCTGAAATTAATGTTTTAATTAAAATAAACGTTCAAGGATAAACGTGAAAATTACCTGTTAATAGTAATGGCTACCATGCTAAGTAAGGATACAGCGACATTCCCATAAAAGAACAAAGGAAATATTTTACACAGAGTCCCGCCTAAAACCCATGCTTCGTGTAAGTATCTACTGGCAGTTAGTGGCAAATTAACAGCCGAAAAGATTAAATCGGAGACGCTGAGGCTTATCACGAATGCTGTAGTGGCATGTCGCCTTAATTTTGTATATTTTAATAACGCAATCACCGTCACTAAATTGCCTGGAATATAATTCAATTTATAATGTTTACAGGTTACAGGTTGAAAATTTAAATATGAAATAGTAATTTATTTTATATTTAAAATAATAATAAATTAAACAAAGTTTACCTAATACTCCAATAATGCTGAATATTATGGCACAAATAGCAGCGACGATAGTCACAAATCGCGGATACTTGAATTCTTCGTTTCCCGAAGCAATTCCGAAGATCGTGATGTTGGCCGTGAAATTCTCCATCTTTTAGTAAATGTGCAGAAAATGGACTTTCTTCTTTCTTTGCATTCTTTGAGCAGTCAGAAATCAACGTGGTTTATGCGCTATAAAAAATAGAAAAGTAAGTATAAAAATTTATTTCACGACTTGACGATTGTTTAAGGATTCTTTATTATACATAAATATATATATATATTTTTTACTTTTTAATGTCTGGTCTCCTCTCTCTGATTTGTGAGGATTAAAGAAGATATATAAAAAGAGAAAGAAAGATGATTAATTTTGTAATTAATTTTCTAACAAAACCATTTCTACATTTTGAAATCATTATTTCAAAAGAGGAATTTTTCTGAAATTTCATTTTAATTCATTTCTTCAAAAGTAGTCACAGCTGGGTCAATGATCTGTGCATCGTACGCAAGAAAATGCACTAACCCGCCTGATTTATTCGCATTCATTTAATCGCGATTCCTTCTCGTTACTTCTCCCTTTACTCATTAGTTTCTCTCTGCTCCACTCTCTCAATTTTCTCGCGACGACGCAAAGAGGATGCATCGGGGGCCGCGAAGAAGGAGAGTCAACGAGAACGTGCACCCCTCAAAGTATACGTTCAATCTTCTTATCACGCGTGCTGCATCAATTCATTTCCATATCTTTTCTTATTGCTCGCTCTACCATTAAAAAACACACCGTTAGTCACGCCGATAAATTTTTGTGACCTTCTCGGAATACTGATCTCTGCTTAGTAGCCACGACAACGCGAACTTTGGCCTCTCCAATGGAAAAGAGCTCATTGAATCATCTCGTGCCGCTGCATCGCAGCTGTTACTCGTATATTTTCCCAAAACTCATCCAGCAATTACTGTAGCAGCGCAGTATTTTATGGCACTTTAATTAAATTGCCGTTTTAACAATTCGTGTCAATCGTCTCCCTTGTTTCTCGATTCTTGATACACGGTTTACGTCACTTCAGTTTAATTTTTCATGGACCACATTTGTTTTTCTCATAATTAAAAAGTATAATTTTATTTGTCATCCACATTATGCATGTCCATATCGTTTCTCCATTGCTTGTTCTTCGTCGCACGATAAACAGCCGACTTCTCTCTCATTTACATGCGCTTTATCGTTGCAGGTGTATCACTGTGCCTCAAGAGCGATGTCGCGCTTTTGCTTTTTCTTAGCTAAAGAAAAGTTTGTCCCTTCGCTCACCGTTTCGATGTTTATTGACAAGCAAGTGCTATTACAAGGATCAGCGCGATGCCTGGATCGCTGCCGTTATTCCGGCAGACATCCCGTCCGCAGACTGACGGACTTCGCTGATGCGTGTACCCTTTGACGCGAGTACACCACAAGTCTCCTTATCTAACGCACTCGATTTAACTGCTCCCCTTCTTCTTCTTTTTCGTCTTCTTACACATTTCTTCTTACTCTTCAGCTTTCTTCCGTTCTTCGTGCCTAGTTGCGTTCGTTACTCCGATGCCGATCGTCGAGAGCAACACACTTGGACTCTTTTTGATTCCAGCAGAATTATCTGGGATTTATGAGATGAGTCGACGTTAATCCAAAATAACTCAAGCTTCACGCTTAGTTCAAGCTTCATGTAGAGACACTAAATGCGTCATGCAACGCTAACAAGTTATATATTGGTGCTTAATATAATAATGTGATGTATTCTTGAATATTATCTTTGAATCATCGATTATGATCCAAATTGATTTTTTCCAAATTGATTATTTGATACAACTGGCACTAATAGAATTAATTTGTTCCAGATACACAATCGTGCCAGAGATTTTTCTTAGAAAGCAATATATACATATATCTGAAAATGCGTAGAAAAAATATTGAAGATGGTTTGTTAAAAATCTTCAAAACTGGATAAAGACAGCATAAATATTAAATACTATGTAAAGAAAAAGCACGATGCAAAATAGAATAAACGTGAAAATTGCTATTATTCTGATGATTTTTTATTATAATTTAAGTAACTGGAGTCGTCATTGAAATGTATGATTCCAAATAATTGATCGTTAATTTTGAATGATCAATCTAAAGTGCAACATACTCTGTAAGCATGATTGTAAATTTCACTCGGGCCGTTATATAGCGAATCTATGAGATATTTTAATGCACATGTACGTTAAGTGAGGCATGTTGTTCCAAAAATAGCAACCGGGAGATACTAAAGCTTCAACGATGTGTACTTTGTGCACGATCATCTTGACTGGCTCGTTCCATTTGTCGCACTCCATTTCATTCCGTTTTCATCCACCTCGTTGTTTATTCTACATGATCGAAGGTTTTATTCGATTAACTTGAGCCACACCCGTCTTAGACCCCTTTCGTGGAAGGCATATTAATTCTTGAAAAGCGGGAGAACTGATGAAAAGGAATCTCATAATTGCATATCAATTCATTAGAGGTAATAGGGAAAGATAAGAACATTGGAAAGGAATATTGAACATAATGTTCAAAGAATTGAAAAGATCCGCCACTGAGAATCCATCATGATTTCGATGGATTGTACATTTCCACCGTTGAAAGATGCCTAGCTTTCTCTTTTATGTTTCTCTCGTCTTTCTTCTTGATTCTCTTTCGGCTTAAGTAACGGAAAAATATATAATTTGGTAATTAAATAACGAAATTGACGGTTAATTTAATGATTAACATAAAAATCTATTAACAGTATTTTAATTTATATTATTAATTTTTATTTATATTATTTAATTTATATTTATATTATTTAATTTATATTCATATTAATTTAATGATTGAGTAACATAGATTTGTTTCCATCCAGTATTTATATACCTTGGCTTTCCTGAGACAACATGTGGTTCGAATCAGTCATTCTTCTTCGAAAATGGTCCGTGTTTCGAATTTGGCGAACGAATTCACACACACACACACACACATGTACATACACACGCAGATCTGACCAAGATGGTGTTCGTTACGATCCACCCACGTGTTTAGCGCGGTTGTACCTCACCGTAGAGCACGTGGCGCACGTAGTTTCCGAAATTCACGTGCGCACGTGAATTACCACCGGCGGCACGTGCCTCGTTTACACGGAGATCGTTTGAGCAGGTCGGTGGTTTTACCGGATTACGAAATCCACGTAAACACCCAAGGTGTGTTACAACCGAAAGTGTCGAGCACGGTTATCTTGTATCTCGAGATACATAGCGAGATGTATTATTACATATCGACGAACACAATGAATCTGAAATTGCCTTTAAACTGTCGTAGAGGGAATCCTCGTGGCGCTCATGATGGCAAATATAACGGCACGCCAGCTGGGGAGCGACTATAGCTAGCAGCAGGCTCTCTCCCGATTCCGAGCGATCGCGGACGCGAATGTGACTTACCTCCGTAGCCGGCAGCTGTCAACGGGCCACAAAGAGCGCCGAACAATCGGAAGGAGTGGCCCTCAACAAATAAACTCACCCTACTGCCTTCTTTCATCCCCTCTTTGGTAACGGCAGTATTCGTGTCTCGACCGGTTGTCGGCCTCTTCTGACTGATTAAAGGTAAGTTTGGACCCCGCGCGGCTCACAGCGACTAGGGGGAAACGTCAAGGAAACGTGATATCGCGCGCGCAGCGGAATGATAGGGAAGAGATTTTAGATTTTTCGACGCACGTATCGCTGCGGCTCCATAGTACGTGTCGACACATTCGCAGAATCTGTCAACTGTCTGAGGGAGTATTCTGTCGACAAAGGTATTCTTTTCTGGAAAGAGGAAGCTGTTTAATTTCGAATTTTGTATATTTGTTTCTGATTAGAATTTTTTTTAATTAAAAATTTAAGGAAGATACTTGAAGGTTTAAATATTATTTTGTATTTTTTATATAATTAA
The DNA here is from genome assembly GCF_003672135.1 of Ooceraea biroi. NCBI lineage: Eukaryota > Metazoa > Arthropoda > Insecta > Hymenoptera > Formicidae > Ooceraea > Ooceraea biroi. The sequence goes on from NC_039508.1 coordinate 14,419,720, forward strand.
ATATAAATTTATATCTAATTAAAGATAAAATTATATATATTTAATTATATATAATTAAATAATGCGATATTTCTATAGAAAAATTAATATATTATGTATTTTATAAAAGAAATTAATTTTACTTATATTAAATTTTATTGTTCATTTTTAATTCTTACCCTTCTACATTAGGTAGAATTTATATCTGACGGATGATAACCGCGTAGATAACTTAGAAGCTCTTAAAGTCATACGTTGGAGATTATTTCCGCGGTTAACCGCACGTGAAAAAAGAATGAAACGGAAGTGTATGTAGCTCGAGTAAGATTAGAACTGTTAGAAATTTAAGAAATACTTTATTCATTCCAAGAGAATCGTATAAATAAAATGATATTATCTTTGTACTTGTTATATACATAAATATCATTGCTCGAGATACATCCTTTAATTGCGTTTGCTTACATCCTTTTTTTCTCTAGCAGGTAAAATTCTTCAACACAGGAAAAGGCTAAAAGAATTTTTGCATAATGAGTTTCAGTTACTACCAGTGCGTGTCGCCGGGTTACGAATATTTTGTGAGAATAAAAGTGCCTCTCAGTCTACGGCATTGAATACTGGAAAGTAAATATACTTGAAGAATCCACGTAATCGGATTGTACACATAATAGGTCGACTGATATATCAGCGTTGGTGATCATCTTGAAGATATTATAATATTTTGGAGCTTCAGAAGTATAGTATTATACGTTTCCAAATCTCGAAAAATTCAAGATTCTTAAGATTCACGATAAGTAACTGTTTTACATTTTAATGAGACTTGTTACAGCCTGCTAAATCTCTTTGGATAAAGTATTATTTATTCGTGCTCGCGCATCATCAGTCACTGTGATAACATCGTGCTCTGATTCCAGTTCTCAGGGCTGACTGAAAGCAGGATCGATCCATACTTTCCACATCTTGGTTCAATTCTTTTGTTATCAAGTTTCACTATTTTTCAAAGTATAAACTGTAGATTTGTTTTTCAATTCTTTCTCAAAGAAATGCTGATCTCTAATATTATCTAATAACGATTCTCAAGCTCCTGCACGTTCTGTCTTTCTCACCTCCATGGAGAACCACTGATTCGCGTACTGAATGAACCCATTGTGCGCGGCCTGCTGAGCACATACGCCATTTGAATTCAACAGTGCGCTATTCACGAAATATTCGAACGTAGACTCTCCTCTGAAAGGGAAAGGGCGACTTTAAGGAATGGGCCGAAATGACAAATAGAACGCTCTCACATGCATCACTAGGAAAACTGACCCGGGAGAAGCTTTGAACTCTTTCACAGCCAGAACATAAGCAGTACGGTGACATTCGATGAGGGAGAAGGTAATCGTGCACATGGCTCCCACATTACCAGACTCTACAATAATAAACAAGAAATCCTATTTCTGGTTTCTATGGACCATGCGAGATAAGAAATATTAGACAAATATACCAATATTACATCAACCATGTGTCGTATCAGTCATACAGTTGCACCAATAATGACTACTTGGTAGATACTAATAGACAGTCATGCTATTAGCATTTATAATATTTATTATAATTAACTAAGCGTAGCGAAATATATTTAGCATAACAGGAAATATTTTATCACATAATGATAGCGCGATTCTGATAATTTCCTTGCATGATACGACACATATAAAGATATGTATGTCATTCGTGCAGACACAAAACTCATTTCAAGTTGTAATCTTTAAAAAGACTGTGTGATAATAATAAGAAAATATTGTAAATATTAGATAATAGAAATATCAAAATAAACGTTTTTAAAAAATATTTAAAACATATTAATATATTATTTTAGGGTTGATTATAAATTTACTAAGATCTAGATCACTTTCTCTTTCCTTTTTGACAACTCTTATTTTTATTTCTCTCTAATATTACAATATTGTAATATAGTTATATTATAATATGACATTAAATATCATTAAATTCTTTTTGGCTCAATCATAGCATCGCTTCGTTCATTCAAGCGAAATTTTCAACGATATGTAATATAATATGTAAGAATCGATTACATGTAACGATGATATAAATAATCTTGTTTCTTTAACTTTACCAGACACAGATATTGTCAAGCTTCTTTCATATATATTATTTCTTTTACGTAATGTTCTGCCACTTTTATGTAAAATCAGATCTAAAATTTGAGTGAGGAAGAAAAAAAGATTATATAAAAAAAGAAACAGACCGTAAAATGTCATATGAGAATTTACATACATGTTACGTTAGATATTTACAGGCGCGTAGACTGTAACTATTTACAGGCACTGCAGTGATTGACAAAAACACTTCAAATTTTCTTTTCGTTTGTAGATAAAACGTACGTGTATTATATATCTCAGCGAAATATCGAATGTTCCATATTCGATGGAAGATAATCCGCGCTCCTGCGCGTTATAAAGTGTCTATATTAACATCTCTCTTACTGTCTTACACAGTTATTTCAGTTATTTACATTACGTAGGACTTATTTTTATGGTACCATCTATGGAATACGAGCTTAATACTTCGCTATAGTATTTCTCGCGTAAGTACTGAGAGTAAGTAATTGAGTACTTATACACATATCAGCAAATATATAGAGCTTGTATTTCTTATTATAAAATTAAAAAAAACGTGTGCGTTACGATTGTAAAAGTATAAAACTTGTAAAAAGGTTGAGAGAAAATTTGGCAAAGCTAAATGCTAGAGAAGGCAGTGTCTCGCTGACAGTCGCGCGCAAAGCGAGATATATATATTTGTAATCGACGTACGTGTAAATCGTCCTCTTTACAGCTACTAATGGCCCCTCCATTTACATTTATGGCACTAATGATAATCTCTCTCTCTCTCTCTCTCTCTCTCTCTCTCTCTCTCTCTGCCGTTCGCAATACTATCTAGAATAAATTGCGAATGCCAAACGTGTACATGCAATACACAAATACGATAAGATCTTCGTTTTCGTTTTCTAATAAACCATGGTAAAAATCGCGGCTATTGCACAAGTATAAAGCACCAATCTTACAGACCTAAAGATTTCTCGCGGTAAGATGCGCACCAGGAACGACCCCGTCTGTGAAGCGAGCAGCTCTACAACGCTGAGATATCTGCGAGATGTTAAACGTAATAATAACGAGGAGAAGACCCATCGGTAACGTACGTATTATGCATTTTTTTACAGACGAAATTTTCGACGTTGACGTGATTTTCAAACAATCGTAAGGAGTTTTAGGGGGAGCAATGCCTGTACGAGTGCGACTTCCGCTCGATCTCCGCGAGGTGTCTTTCCATCTCGAGCGTCAGCGCATCCACGTCGCTCATTAGATCCGTCAATACCCGCTCGTTCTCCCTGTAGACACTCTCCATACCGTCCAGATCCTTGAACTTGGTCGACGTGTCGGCCGTCAGCTCGGATGCCCGCTGCAAAAGCATCTTCGCTCGCTGTATGTCACCCTTGCTCTTGTTCACCCGTTGGTTTAGCGACTCGTCCGCCCTCTTGTACTCCTCCGACAGTTTCTTCGTCTTGCCGTCGATTGCCCGCGCCTCGTCGGCGACCTTCTTCGCCTCCACGCCGATTTCCTTCGTCAGGACAAAGTCGTTTCTTACGGATTGCGTCTGAAGCTGCTTCAGACGGGCGTCCAACGCCTCCACCGATTGAGTAGTGGTGTTTGCCTGAATCTGAGCGGCTTTCGTCACTTCGGCGATGTCCGCCAGGTCATCCTGCGACCTCGACACGTCGGCCTCTGCCTTGTCGATCGCGCTCTGCGCTAGACGTTGAGCCGTCTGCGTGTCGTTTAACAGCAGGATCACTTTACTCGCCAGATTCTGCTCCTCGATAGCTATCTCTTTGGCTTGTTTCGCACGCATCTCGAGATCGTGAGCCAGTTGAAGATCGTCCTTGGTATCGGCGAGGATCTTCTCGGAATCGGTGAGTGAGCCCACGATGCTCTTGATATGGTCAGCTAACCGCGTAATTTCATCCGGTTCCAGCTGGATGTTCTTCTCGAGCACCTCGTTCGCGAGGTCCCTCACCATGGCCGGTGTCGCCTGTTCCTCGTCCAGAGTATGCCAGATGCGCTTAGTTATGTCCGAGAGGTCCTTGGTAATCTTGTCGGAGCGATTGCGCGCGTCCCACGCATAATTGAAAGCATCTTGGGCGTTGGATCTTGCCGCCGTCGAGTCTTGTTTGATCTGGCTCATCTGAAAATAAATAATCGAATTAGTCACGCAAGTAATATATAATTACAGAAATTATGCAAGATTAGATAAAATAATTTAATTATGAAATTTTTAGAATTTGTATACGACTAATAAATTAATGAAAATTATGAAATTAATGAGAGTAGTTGATTTTTGTAAGATAAATAAAAGTTTTTATAGAAATTAAATGTTACTTACATTACGCAGCAATTGCTCGGCTTCATCCTTTTGGTTCTTAATTTTAGCGGCTTGTTGCTTGGCAACGTCTAGCGCCTGATTGGCTTTGGTCACCGCACCGGCATCGCAAGACAAACCTCCGCAGAAGCCGCAGCCCGCACCACCGCAGACGGTGCTGCAATCCGTCACGTTGTCCCCGCACATCTGCAGATTCAACTCGGGCATGTTCATACCAAACGCCGTCAGCTTCTCGTTCAACTTCATTAATGATTCCTTGTTCCTCTCTTGAGCCTCGTCCACGGAGGCGCGATTCTTCGCCAGGAGATTTTCCGTATGCTTGCGGAATCGTTCCGCGTCCGCCAGAACGCTACTGGTATCGTTCGCCATTTTTTCGGCCTGCCTAGACTGCTCGGCCATTTGTTGCGTCACGTTCAGAGCACCCTGCACGTTCTCCTCTTGCAATCTGGTAGCATTCTCCCGCAGCTTGTCGGCGGCTTCGTGCAAGCTTTCCGTTCTATCCTTGAGTTTCTTCAGCGCGACATCCCCGAGATTCACTCGCTGACTGAGATTCTCCAACTGATTGTTCGCTTCCTCCAGCTGCTGCGCCGATTCGGTGATATTCTTCGCCAGTTCATCAGCCAGAACGTCCAACGTGTCCAGATCTTGACTTCTAATGGTGGTGTTGCTGATCAGGTCCCGCACCTCGTTCAACGACTCTTCCATGTCGTCGAATTCTTGGCTGTACACGCCTGTCGTACCGACCTTCTGTATCCTCGAGGCTTCTTGGATCACGGCGTGCGTTTTGTTCTTGAGACCGTCCAGTATTAGATCCCAATTGTCGAAGCACTCGCCGCACGGGCTGCATTGCGGTGCCTCGCCGTGATAGCCGCGATCGCACTGGTCGCACTTCTCGCCACCGATACCCTTGTGGCAAATGCACACTCCGGTCTCGCGGTCGCACTGCTGGCTCGCAGAACCGATCACGTCGCACTCGCACGGATAGCACTCCACGTTCGGGTTACCCCAGAAATTCGTCTGGCACTCGTTGCACCGTCTGCCGCCGAACCCTGGCCTGCACTCGCAAGTGCCGTCATAGGGATTGCATCTGTAAACGTAGAAATATTTTTCTCAGATGTCTGGCAAAGAAGTCTTCTCTTGCATCCATATTCGATGAAACAGATTAATTGTTATTTAATTCACTTCCTTCAAAGTTAAGATAATTAATTTCAACATTGTAGTTAATAAGAACTTGGAATTCATACTGTTGAGAAAACTAGTTTAAACTTCGCGCTAATTCTGCCCAATTGTCTCGGGAAGATTCGGGCATCAAATATCGATAGACAAATATCGGCATGACGAGACGCGTAGCGATGTATTCGACCCTTTTTCTCATGCGATCGTTGTAGCGAGCGAACGTACTGAGCGAGCGAACAAATAAGTGGATCCACTGGCGGATAGTTACTGGCGAATAGTTTACCGATATAGAATTAAGGCGGATTTGTGCACAGATCTGAAAAATGAAAAAGGCGACTGGTATCTGGAAGTCACAGAATTAATCGGATGAGTAGAAATTTTTCTTTAATTTGATTTATGAGATTTTTTGCTTGAACAAAGCATTGGCTAATTTTGTATCTTCTTTTCTTGTGACTTTGAGGTTCACACGTATATTTTCTTGCTTATTTGTATGTGATTGATATATAATTATTTGAAACTGTTTGAATGTATTGTTACATATTTTTCGTAATTATATATATATACATTTTCTTTTGTTTATTGAAATACTGAACACATTTATTTATACCTTATCTCGCACATTTGTAAAGAGAAATAATCAAATTTCAACACATACTTTAAATTAGCGTTTGTCTTAATATAATAAATTTATATGAATAATCAGACAAATGATATAAATCTTGAATTTTATAAGAATTTTTGCGAACCTGTCTGAAACACTTCCAACCGCATCGCACTCGCACGGGTCGCAGCCCTGTCCACTGGCTATCCTCCAATGATTCTCCTCGCAGGAATCGCAGAGCTGTCCTATGACGTGCGGCAGACACGGACATTGTCCAGTACGATGATCGCAGGGTCCCGCGGATTTATCGGTGCCGAGAACGTTGCATCCGCAGTCCCGGCAGTCCTTCCGGAAGGCGTCTCCGTAGAATCCCGCTTTGCAAACTTCGCAATTGCGACCGTCGGTGTTGTACAGACACTGCAGACAGTGACCAGTGTGAGGATCGCAGTTCCCAGCTCGGCGTAAATCCGTGTTATTACTGCAGTCACAGAGCTGGCAGCTACCGCCAGGTACTTCCGGATCGCCAAAGTAATTTTCGGCGCAGTGCTCGCATCGCGGCCCAGCGTATCCCTCGAAACACTCGCACACCACATCCTGCGTTAACGAGTCTAGCGAGCAGCCGTCGGCGTAGGAGTGACCGGATTCGCGAGTACCTGTTTAACAATAAAAATATAATAAATATAATAAGATAATTAAATATAAAAATATAATAAGATAATTAAAAATTAGTACAATAAGTTTTACACGATTATATCAATTCCTAAAATTAATAATAAAATTAATAGAAGACACTAATTTAATTGTTGCATAAATAAGATAAAATATAACATTTTTACCTGGACAAGGACACGCTCTACAAGGTATGTCCACGCCAATCCGTGGATCGCCATAGAAGTCGTCGACGCAACGGTCGCAGTTGTGACCGGTAGTGAAGTCTCGGCAATTAATGCAGGCTCCAGTTTTCGAATCGCAGCTGTCTGCGTGTCCGTGGCACTCGCATCGCTGGCAGTGCGGGAAGTTCCAGAAACCGGGCTCGCACTGACCGCAGGTTCTACCGTAAGTATTGGGACGGCACTTGCAGCGGCCGGTCTCGACGTCGCAGAAGTTATCGAGAGCACCAACGCCATCGCAGTCGCAGGGGATGCATCCCTCGGGACCAAATCCGTACGTGCCCGGCGCGCAACGGTCGCAACGTCTGCCCACCACATTTGGCTTACACGGACACATCCCGCCGTAATTCTCACACAAAAGACTGCGCGAACCCGTGGGATTACATTCGCAGGCTAAAATTTAACATTGTGACCGTGAGTTTCGAAATTATGTAAGAAACTTTAGATAAGAATTAAAATATATACTCGAGGATACGAATCGGCGGGTCGGTGGTAATTATATTTTGCGTAATTAATTTAATAATACTTACAATGAGCACCGTCGAAAACGTAATAGCCAATACTGTTCTGATATTTTTTGCAGATCTCAGGAATGTTACTCCATACGCTGTTGACGTCGTTGAAGAATTCCTCGCAACGATAGCGTTCGTATTCCTGACGACGCAGTTCACCCAGCCCTGGCATCTTGAAGAAGGGTATCACGTCTATCCTTGGCTTCAGAACAATCTGTAGAAATCATGCAAGAATAAGTGGATGATTGATTCGATGACATGATTTATAATTTATGATAGCCAAAACGATAAATTACCGAGTCGACTAAAATGGAGGCCGAAGGTATGTCCACGTGGCCGTTAAATTTGCGGAACTGCAATAATAGATTATATCGCTTTCCCGCCTCCAGGCATAGGGACGGCTGGGCCACGGCGCTCCTCGAACGCAACGGCAACTGGGCCCACAAACGATCGTGATCGGGTCTCCAGTCGACGCACGGACCGTTAGGATCTGGCGGACTGTCCCTCTCGAGAATGATTTGCACATCGTCCCAGACACCCGGGTGCACCGGCTCGTACCGTATGATTACGTCGTACCACATGGATCTGCGGATATCGTCGATAGTGAAGTTCAGTACCGAGCCCTCAAGAGCCTTCATGAAACCCGTGCCGGTCCACGTGCTGTTTCTGCCATCGCGATAAGGTTCCCTGATTACCACTTGACAATTCTGGAAAAAAGAGAATTTCTTTAAAATCGAAGAATTTAAATGAAATAATTGATACTATAATATTAATAAATGTAATCCGATTCGATTTTTTTACACTGAACTTACATCGGTGGCTCTAGATAACTCTCCTTCGTAAATGAGGAAATCTAGCGAGCCGGTGTAATAACTTTGCTCCGGTTGGTTGCACGTTCTTCCGCTGACGTGCGGCCTGCATCGACATTGGCCGGTGACGACGTCGCAGGAATTCTCATAGGAGCCACCGGGATCGCAGTCGCAGGGCTTACACCCGTCACGGTCCTCGGAGAGTCCCCAATATTCCGGCAGACACTGATTGCAGTCGCGTGCAGTGACGTAACGTTTGCACGTGCACTCGCCGGTCAACATGTTGCAGCCTTGGTTGTCGACGGTGCCGAGAGTGTTGCAGGTACAGGCTGTAATTATTACAGGGTAGTAATTAATTTTTCTGCGCAAATTGGAAATTTGCAATTATCGCTGTAATAATTATCTTTCTTACCTTGACATCCCTCAGGATTATTAGGCTCGAAATTCCAGAAGCCGTTCTTGCAGCGATCGCAACGACGTCCCTCAATGTTTGCTTTGCAGTGACAGCGTCCGGACTCGTCGCCGCTGAGAAGATCGGTTTTCGAATCGCATATGCCGTCGTCCAAAGAGCCACTCAAATCGCAGTCGCAAGCTGCAAAGACGAAAATCATTAATTTACTTCATAATATATCAAACATAATATATTTCGTAACGCAAATTGTAACATTGTGTTGTCAATTGCAGGCTACGTTATTTATATTTATCTCGATTTATAAAATTATAAGACAGATGTACTGAAAACTCACGTTGGCAAGCTTCCGGATCAGAAATATCCCTCGTTAGGTCGTGATAATAGAATGGCTTGCACTGTTCACAATTCTGTCCTCGCGTATTGTGCTGACAATCGTCGCAGACTCCGCCGGACACTCGCCCCGACCTCTCGTAGACTCCTTCATCGAAATGGCAGGAGGTGGTATGATTGTTGCAATTGCAAGGCCTACAGGCGTTCGTCTGTTTGCCGACCGCAGGTTTCCACGGCAGATCGTTGTAGAAATCTTCGCACGTCTCGCAATTGAGACCTTTAGTGTTGTGAGTACACTCGCATCTACCATGGACCATGTTCTCCTCATCGACGACTCCGGGTAACGGCAAACACCTGGAAGCATGCCCGTAGCACGAGCAGGACCCGCGAATCACCATATCCTGGATAGCGTAATAGTATTTTTCGCGAATCTCGGCCCGGTCGTCAAGCAAATCATCGCCCAAGGTATGAAGCCTCGTCATGTTGATCCTGAGATTGGTGATCTTCAGGAGATTCTGTACCTCCTTCGAATAGGGATTGTCAATGTCCAAATTTCGCGGTAACACTCTGAAATGTATTCGTATAATAAATACCATTAATTATTAAGTAAAACTTGTAACAATTTGAATCTTTTTTTAATCAAGATGAGCAAAAGTTAAAATAAAACTACCATAAAACACATTGAGACCTTTGATGTAATAAAATTATGGATAGTCTACCTGAAGATTACGTCACCGCCAGTGGACGGCGCTACAGCTGAATATCTCGATTCGCAAATGACGTCCGTTAATCTTTGGGGTTGATGGGTAGGAATACCGGGGAAGAACGCCTCACAATTGTGAGCGAAGTACCGGTACACTTGCCAGCTCTTGCCGAAATCGTACGATCGCTCGATCAGCATGGCAGCCGGCCGGAAGGTTTGGAAGCGAATAATGATGTGCGTAAAGTGAAACTCCGCCTCGAGATCAAAGCGTATCGTAACATTCTCCATCCCATTCTCAGCTTGCCACCACAATCTAAAATTAAAAAATTAAAGTTATTAAATTATTTCATATCTTATGTGACCATTAATTATTTCAAAATTTTTAATGATTGCCATCACTTTAAATTTGTTAATAAATTTATTTTTCAGTGACGAGATCGTGCGACATTGAAACGTGACTTGATCTTACCCACGACTGACGATATTCTCGATGTTGTGTTGTTGCTTGGGTAGTGACGCGTCGCAGAAGAAGCATTTCTTCCTTTCCTTAAGGTGGGAAACGATGCAGAATCTTTCCGGACCCCTGAGACCGCATGTCGACGAAGCACCCAAATTATTCTTGCGACCAATCAGTAAATCTCCAGTTGCAGGATAACACGAGCTTTGTTCGCAGGGATGTGGTCTTTTCGCGTGTGATCCTGCATTAGAAAAAATTCTCCTTATTTTCCTATATTTCAATGTGCGCATTTGGTTAGCCACGTTACTCTTCTTTCCTTTGAACGTCATGCTGATATGCGTTAGGTATGTACATGGAGGAAAATGCCGTTTCCCAGTTTCCCCAGTTAGTTGGTGTCGATAATTAATACAGGTACAACACCTTTACCACATTTGTAGAAATATTTGTACATAATAGATATATATTTACATGGGGATTAAAAATCAATTAACGAAAAGGAAATTAACTACAGTACGTGTGCAGATAATAATAAATTCTCTGTTAACCAGTCAATGGGTAACATCTGAAATAGATGTTATGTCAATGTTAAAAATAATAATACACATGTTACATGTCAACTCAGGAATATTTTTTGTGCCATGATAACTACAGGATATTTATGCCCAATATCTTTTGTTTTTGTCTACGAAACTACCTCTTGATTTCGGAACGGTCGGCCTTAACCGATTATGACGCTCTGTCATCACCTCCATGGGTGACATATCCCCTCTCTGCACTGATCCTATAACATCTTTGCTTTTACCTTTGTATCCCGTACATAATTATATTACATAGCACAAATCGCCTTATATTTTATCGTATTTTTTTCTTCTTTTATCATATCGATCAATACTCTGTGATAAGACTATCGATAATTCTATAGCAATGCTTCCGTAAAAATAAAGGAAAAATAAATTTGTAAAAAATTTAGGATGTTACCTCTGACTGCTCCTCTTGATCCGTATTCTCTTGGTCCATATTGAGAATTCGCAGGTTCTATAAAGAATTATAAAAATGTTACAAATTATTCGAAAAGCTTACATATTGATGAATGAGAACAAACATTATACGAAGAATTTGTATAATTCTGTTTAAAAAAGTTAATGATACAGTAGGGAACGTTTTACATTTGTGCAAAATGAATGATATAAAACGTAGTGATTTATTATGTCTGCTTTTTAAAATATACAGCGAATATGAAACATGTGTTAATTATATAACACAGAATAATTGTTCCATAATTCTTTTAAATGATGCATTTAGTAGTCTAGAATGCGTTAGTTATCAAGAGTCATTCTACTACCGGTAGAAGCTATCGCAAAGAACATCCGGATGTTTACGAGAAAAAAGATCTCTAAAGTACCCTTAAGCTCAATAAAGTACGAAGTGTCTCAAACTTAATGAGCTAGTGACCTTTTCCATAAATTCTTTGACCAGTGTGGAATGGACCATTTCAATAAAAATTCCGAAGTGATCTATTCTTTGCCATAAAATTTCCATTTCATGCTTTTCGTAACGCTAAAAACTTTTATATACTCGAATATCCAAGTCTTTTCGAATTTAACACAAAATAAAGCATTCTTGTTTAAAAAAATAAACATTTTGTGAAAATTGATTTTTAATTCCTTATAACTTATAACTTGATATGTTTAATTAGATCTTCCTCAATATTTTATTGGAGAACATTTTATCTTTTAACCGATCAAAGAATATAGGCAAAAGACTTGGCAAATTTGGGCAGGCAATGCTCTTTTGCTGCGATGTGTGATGCTACGATAAACATATGTGGTCATGTAATTTGATTCATTTCATCGTATTCATTGTGAATAATCTTCTCATAATCGATAAGTGTACGCAAAGATTTATGTTTGTAGGGCGGTTGAATTTTAGAAGCCGAAATAAACTCGGTTCGAAAAGGAAGGCAGGTCGCGAGGTCATATCATTATCTAATCATAATGGATAAAGAGTCTTCTCGTCACAGAGGAAATGAATGGGATGAATAATGTTTCACCGATCTAAGAGAAAAAGAATTTTACTATTTTGCCCATTTATACGTGTAATGCGTTATAAAATACAATATGTGTCAAGGCGCAAGTAATATTTAATAAGAATAAAAAGTTATAATTCATGAAAATATATTTTGAGCGTATTATTTTGAAATTAGATATCTTGCTACACACGATATTAAATATTTTAGTGAAACATATAATTATGAAAAATCTATTTTATCATATTCTATTTTATCGATTAATAACGTACATAAATTACACATACCTGTTAAAATAGTAAATATAACAATTAAAGCTATGAGGGCCACGTGCCCATAATGAACACGAAGCATTTTTCCGCTTTTCTTCTGTCTTCGTGGATTTTTCAAAACGGTTGTTAAGCCATCGACGACGGTTCGAGAGTATCTCTATGAAAATAAAATATTTCCAAAAAATAAGGATGATTTAATTAATATATTACGGAAAAATATACTACCGTTTTTTATCTCGATTACACAAACATGCGATAATTGTATTTAATTTGAACAAGCATTAATTAAAGTATGACATGAATCATAAATACATGAAAGAAAAATTGTTATCCACATTGATTTATAATTTTAATTTTAATTTCAATTGAAAACTAAATTTTTAAGATCTTAGTCTAGGTTCATCAGTTATGTTATCAAGCAAAATAAACATAACAGATGTTCTATAATTAATTTCGATAACTATTTATCGAATCAGAACAGAAATAAAATGCGAACGTGTATCCAAATTATGTGCAATATAACAGACAATTATTTTAAAATTGTTTTATGCCAGAGTGTAGATTATAAAATAAATAATTAATTTTTGGAACAGTTTCCCTTAGGCAATGTATACACAATGAACGATGCGAAACACACTTCCGCGCACCTGTAGAGCGAAAAGCGATTTTTCAGTGCGATTAACGTCCCACCGTCTGTTTTTATTTAACAAGGCTCACCTACGTAAACGCACGCGCTAAAATAGCGTTCTCTACTGTAAGCCGATGGGATATTTCTTCTTTTCCCGAGACGGGCGCCGCGTCGAAGTCGCACTCCGAGTGGTACGCTGAGATCTCCCAGAACTGAGATCGGAATTCTTCTGCTGATCTGTCCAGCTCTCTTCGTGGTCGTATCACTGAACTCAATCTGTTATCCGCGCGTGATAAACGGTCGGGTCAGCGTGGTTTCGGCGGACCGTCTGACAGGTGCACTTTCGGAAAAATCCGAGACGACCGAAAATGAAAAACGCGGTGGACGCGCCTCGTGACGCGTCTCGCACAGTGAGTCTCGGCTTGCCGAGTTGCGACTCCGCTCGAGGTTCCCGTCAGTGCCGTACATAGAATCACGGGACGGCAAGCGGAGAGGGAACGATGGCTTTGAGGAGCGAGTGGGACTGCATGGTCGGCAAACCTTAGCTAACACACCAGCAAGATTTCTTTCTTTTCTCCCGTTTCCTTTTCATTTTCTTTTCTCTCGCCGAATACCTGAGGAGTTTTAGAAAAACGCAATGTTTAGAAAAATTTTAGTAAGCACGTTTTGTAATCTACACAGCAATGCCTTACTTTGTTATATCAAATATGTGAAAAGTGTGTCCCTTTTAAAAACATTACCAGAAAAATCGTTCTTCGTGAATTGTTAAATTTCAACGTACAGAAGTGGTTTTTTCTACATCCTTCTACATCGGCCACATGTTCATGTAAAATGTAATTGACGATACTTTAAGTAAATCGATGATACACGGTGATGTATGCAAAGACGCATAAATATGCGCCAGCATATAGGAAAAAAATATAACGTAAATAGCTTTTAATATCACAAAATTTCTTCGATGTCAGTTTTATATTTTTTGTTTTTGGATAAGGCCTTTGACAATTCCAACGAAATTGAAGAAAAGAATATTCTTCGTACAAACCGTAGAATATTCTTCGTGGCTCTTCTTGTATCATAGGTCAATGTTCTGCCGCGTGATATCACTTTTTGTACATGTTATGCGCAACGTTGCGGAAAGCCTTTATCACATAGATTGAGAACTCCAAAACGTCGGCGTTCCAATTTATTAGATCTCTTGCGAGTCACATGATACTTTCGCACGCCCGTTATACTGTCGATGCTTATGTTACAGCACATGTGCAGCGCACTTGCAGTCCTGTCCTTTTTAAAGCTCGTTGGTCCGAACATATGGCATAGACAAACCTCCGCAGGTATAAACATCATTGAATACAATACTTCTTTTAATAAAGACCTATCAATCAATATATTAGACTGTATAAATCAATTTCTAGTATGATCTCTCGATTCTTGATGAAACAATTATAATATTAATTAGATTATGTGACATTGAAACCTATGATTAAAAAACTCAGGCTATTATTATTCAGACATGGACTGATATAAAAGTAACGCATCTTCTGAAATGAATAATTTTCGAACTAACTTTCCAAGATGAGGGGACGAATTAATTCTTCTCCACGTTTGTAAAATTCTATTTTGATATTTGTGCTGATAAATTTCAAATTTAAAATGATATTGATACGTATTATAATCTATGAAAATAATCGAGTAATTATTTTAATTAAAGTATCATTGACGACATTGTAAACCTACGCCAGCTGCACGCAGTTCTCCCGATTCCCACTAATCTTCGATGACACGTATCATCACGGGCGACGGAAGAGGATGGAAAGCGAACTGTCCTGGAAAGGCGAGGAAGAGAAGGCAATGGCATCCTGCTATCGGGGTATGTTGTACAGATAAGGCAGCCCACGCTACGCTTCCTTCCTCTGCGATGATCCCACTTTCCGTTTCTCCGCGCGAATGTACTGATTCTGGTGCACGCGCCTGACTATCCAGAGCAATAAATAATTTTGCACGAATGTATCAGGTCTGTAAAATTAATTTCTTCTCATTTCTGTTAATTATATAATACGACATAAGACCATGATGGAGAGACAAAAAAAGTAGAACAGCTTTTAACAGCTTGTACCATACGCGCTTTTTTAAATTTTCCTTATAAATTTGATTTGTAGAATTGCGTTCTTTCAATATTCAATACATGTTTTTCTTACGATAACAAGCTGCTCATTTCTTAATCAAGGGATGAAAAGATGACAGAAAAATATTTTATAACTTCAATTTTCATCTGTTTCTTGAGTGCGTGGGTGCTACGACCCTGTGGTCTCGTTGGTGGGGTTGGAAGTAGGTGGAGAATAAGGACGGAAGCCAACAGATTCCCTTTTTACTGACGATGACAGTGTTCTGCAGTCTTGTTTAGCACCAACAGATGGCAATGGACGTGTGATGACTCTTGATCAATCATATTATCTTGGATGATGGAATGGATGATGATGACTAATTCTGTACAAGGGTTAAAAGATATATAATTAAAAAAATTGTGATATAATTTTAAAAAATTTCAAGTTTTTCTATATCGTATAGTATGTTTTAATAAATTATTGATATTGTTATCGTCGACTGTTGCAAAAATTTCTAGACTTATCGGAAGATAACGGGATATGTTCTTGAGATGATTTATATTTTAAGGAACTAACTGACATAATAGCATTCAGATGAAACATAGTTACTTTTTATTATATTCATTTGCAACAGTAAAATAGTACAATATAGATGTAAGCGAAACATTCATTATTACTTACAATAAGTTTCGACAATGCAAAGTTCGATTAGTTGCATTAGATTGCCTTCTTTCTCTTCAATAAGACTTACACACACAAACCAAGAATCAAGATTTACTTTGTACAGTAGACACATCGCGACGTTGTGATAGACTGAATCAGTATTAATGTCTGAGTGTTTTTCTATTAGGCCCTCGCAACAAGATACGAGTTCTCGTAATGAGCGAAGCGGTGCATGAAGCTAAATAAGTGTGAATTAACAGTTGCGAAAACTGCGCTCTACGAAAGTGTTTTCAAACTTGCGGATGCCGTTTTCTAAATTCGTTACAATTGATATGAAGCCTTAGCATAAGTCGTTGATCGCGTCTCTATTTACGAGAAAGTCTAAAAGTTCATTTATAAATGGGGACATATTCAGAAAGCAAAATTCACACGCATAATGAGCTATATATTATTATTTCAATTGAGATATTTAATTGAAATATAAATAGCTAATTGGTATGAGATATTTAAAGCTCATAAGAAAAAGAAAGTCTAGTTATATATATGTTATACAACAAATGTATTATTTGATAAAAATATGAGAAAGTGGAAAAACAATCTCATAAATATACCGTAATAAAGCAATATATTATAATAAAATTACCTTAGAAAACAATTTGAATGAGTTCTGAAGAACATTTCTGAACCTTAAGAGATTCTTATTATCCATCGCTGCTGTCACTAGAATTTATTTTTATTATTTGCGCTGGTTATGTCTTCGATCCTCAGTTATCGTCAAAATTGAGGCGTCTTTATCGTGGAACATTTCGCCACCTTCATTTGCGAATCGAAGTATTTATCACACATCGATAATTAATAAATAATAAATTTTCCAGAAGAATCTTATTGCCCTTAGTCTTCTCAGACGCATTTCAAATATTATTCCGCTTTTTGCGAGTCGTCGGCATATTTCATCCTCGGCACTATCGCTGACTATAGCTCTTCCTCTTGTGCATATTCTTCGTTTCTTCAAGTACTGCGACGAAAAACGATCGTGCAATTTTCCACGAGTATTCCAGGTATCACTGTTTAAATGTACTCGGCGAACATTATCCAGTAGGTGACGTTCAGTACAGCAAACAGAAAGGGGAAGAAAACTCGCGAGACACGGTCGATATTAAGAGCACGTATTCGCGCTCTTTGCGCCGGGGTGGGTCCGGGTGGTGGGCCAGCCGGTGATTTCTGCGATTAGCGGGATAACAATGCATTTTTCTGCGCGACAATGATCGCAACTTGAACCGTCATCATGCAGATCGTTCTCCCGTGCCTCGAAGAGCGGGATACAATTTAATAAATAATAAATGATAATGAACTGATTACAAATTTGCTTAAATAAATGCTTGGAAGTATTTTCGTAGAGCACAGCTTTCACAATTCACACTTTAAACTAATTTTAATAACATATTCCCCTGTTCAAGGCACAGAAGTTCAAGACAAAGAAAAACCTGGGGTCAATTGTATTGTTACTGTTATAACAGAAAATTGCAAATTACTGGAATATTTTGTAAATCATTATAATAAATTATAACATATATTATTAATTCATAAAATCGACCACAGACCTCTCTGACATTAATTTTCATGTCCAGCATGAAAATTAATGTCAGCATTACCTTGGCAGCAATATCAAAGATCTTGTCGAGCTTAGCCGAGTCCGCGATGCTCGAAGAGGGCGGCGGTGGTGGAGGCGCAGGCTTCGCGGGCGCATCCGAGTCGCCGAGGACAATGTTCACGAGACAATACTCCATCAACGCCATAAACACGAATATCGTGCAGACCGACATGAAAGCGTCGACGGCCTTCAAATACGAGACGGGCGGTAAGGAGGCCTGGCTCTTGGCATGCTGCGTGGACAGAGTGAGCAGCGAGGTGACTCCTAGCGTGACTCTGGCGGGCGCGGCTTCAGGTTTTATCCAGAACGATACCCACTGCGAGAGAACAATGAATATTGTTAATAAAAAAATTACATTTGCGGTGATAACAGAAAGTTGCGACGCGTTTTCTCACTCACGGACATGATGACGATCAAGCACGTTGGAACGTAAGTGTGAAACAGGTAATAACCGAGACGTCGCTTCAGTACGAATACCACCTCGAGACAGGTGAAGTTGCCTGGAAGTTTGCAATGTAATCTTTTATTCAACAGCACGCTTGATACTTGGCTTGAAAATGAAACTGAAGTGATATCAACGCTTGGTTGTTCAGTCAAAGAATTTCTCGGGGTGATATTGCGCAAGATACATGCATAGCTTCAGAGTATACTGGCAATTATTGCATGCGAGATTGAGTAAATTGTATTATCTGCAAATCTGATTTATATTAAGCAGGATATATCAAATGCGATACGTAGCATTGAGAACAATCGTTTGGACACGATTCATTTACCAGTGGAATAAACTTGCGTGCAGTCAGCCGTGTAATTTTTAACAAGTTGTAATTGCGGCAGTTCGATATTCTCGTCCACGACGAGAGGAACATCAGGGTCCCACTGGAAGATCATCTCATCCGTAGTATGCGATACTGTTGACGAGGATTTATTTTGTATTCGCGTAAAAACAATGTGCGTAACGCATATAACTTTTTTCTCAAATTTTGTTGTGCAGTAATCACGACTTACGACTCTCCATTTGCAATTTGCATTCCTGCGTATCGTGTGGATAGATTAAGAAGTTCATGGCGCAAGAGAGTTTCAGAGTCAGCCTGAAATATTTAGCTTTAAGTTCGAAATCTACTTCAAGCGAAAAAAATAAAATTTCGATTAATTTAATTCGCGACAGACTCACTTCACCATGTAGAGAATAGTTTTGTCCTTGTACAACCACAGATAGTGATTCGGTATCGTCATGGTTTGAAAAGTTACCGACTTCGCATTCTTGAAGAACGAATCCGGCCGCCACATGTTTTTCAACCAATCGACTTCTAATAATCTTGAATTTCGTCACGCAATAAGAGATAAGATGATGAAAAATAATATGAGACAGATAAAATTTATTAGCACACGCGTAATAGTTTTTGTGTACCTATATTCGGATGTCATATTTTCCGGTAAACGGAGTCTATTGTCCTTCCACGTTTGGGCAAAGAAAATATCGGCGGCGTATGTCTGCAATTCGAAGTTTTCATCAGCAAGCACTGGCGTTCACACGTAACGTAAATTTTATTATTATATATACTAATCTCGCTTCTAAAATTACCATTGAATTCTCATCGATGGAATCGAGTCCCATCACAGTAACGTGAAAATACACGACCGTTGCCTGGCCGTCTTTCTTTGGAGGTCGCATTTTATCATAAAACTTTGGATCTTCCGGTAGAAGATCAAAAAATTCTAAACTTCTCCTGCAAAACAAACGTTACGAAAACTAATCCTTTTTTAAAAATGTAATATAAACCGTTTGTGTATAAACATAATATAAAAATTATATTTAAATAATTCAACAAATTCTTAATATATTTTAATAGTATTTATGTATTTATGTATTAGAATATATCAAACTTTTATTGATAATCCTCAATATTTATTTTAAAAATCTTCAAATTTCATTATAAGTCTTACTTTTAATCTTATTATCGATCTTTTCATTTCTAAAAACGCGTAATTATAATTTGATATCAAATTTTAAAGTACATAAAACATTCATTTAAAAAACTTGATTATAAAATTCCGATTTTAAGATATGAGAACGGTCTTTTTAAAACATCTACTTACTGGGCATTCGCGGCGCGAGCGAAAAGCAGAAGAAGCAAAATGGACGAGAGCGTTGCGGAAGACATGCCGCCTTCGTGTATCTCCTCCATAGATATACTTCCGCCGTGTCTTAACGCATTTTCACGTCACGACGACACAGGAAAAAAGAAAAACAAAGAGAAAAAAAGATTCACTGTCGGAGCAAGAAGAAGAAGAAGAAGAGAAGAAAGAATAGAAAAAGCGAGACTCTCGAGATAATCCGGAAGCCGGGGGCCAAGTGCGGGCGAGCGAGCTCAAGCTCCCTAATCGGTTCCCGAATTTACGAGGACGGGCAGGCGACGACTGAGTTCTTGAAACGACTTTGTCAAATCTGCAGAATCCTCATCGTTGCGTATAGACGAGCTCCATGACGTGGAGGTAGTGCAGGTGGTGGCGGTGATCGGTGGTGGTGGTGGTGGTGGTGGCGGCAGCAATGGTTGTAAAGGTGGTGGACCAGCGGCGGCAATGTCTTCCTCTCTCTCCACACACATGTACTGCCAACCCCACCTCCTCTTCCTCCACTTAACAGAGGCACAGAGGGAAGAAGTACTGGCGTAAAGAAGGGGTAACTCTCGCTCATGACGTACACGAAAGCGGTGGATAGAATCTGGAGTATCGCGCGCTGGATCGTCCAGGGAAAAAAAGGAAGAAGAGGTGGTGGTAATTCCCCGCGGAATACCCGTGTCATTGGTTTACGCCGCTCGAGTTTACCCCAATGCGACACATCTCATCATTAACGCATTTCTGTCTTTATATCTTTCCAACGTTGTTACGTTCCTCCCACGTAGTTTTTTGCACTTACAAAGTTTGTCTTTTCCTTTAAATTTTTTTCAATTTCGATTGAATTCAGATCTTCCGGAATAAATTTTTCAAATTAATGTTTTGATATTCTTTGATCAGAAATTTTTTCTTATCGAGCATGCTGATGCGTGTATCTTAAAGCGGAGAAACGCGTCAGCGACAGCGATGGCGGACGAATAAAGATGCAGACCGCGTCTTCTCATCTCCATTCGACTCTCTTCCAAAAAACCTCCTGACAGAGAGGAGGCGCTAACCACCTACCTATTTGAAGACACTGGTACGCCGCTCGATATATCGATCCCCAAAAATTGTGCCACGAATAGGAAACTACGTGTTCGTCTCGTTCGTACGGTGTCGAGTGGCCACTTATCGAAAGAGTATACACACGTGTAGGTGTGTATGCGTACGTGCACATGCAATCTCGTGGCTGTGTCCGTGCACACACACGCACACACACACACATGCATGTCTGCGAAATAATAAATGATTGAAAGACGGAGAAAGATGCGAACGCAGAATTCATAAGTTAAATAGGGTACCGCTTACCTTTCCATCCGTCTCTGTTTTTGTATCTCAGAATCCTCAGATTTGGATTAATTCAGTCAATTGCGTCAAACTTGATGCTCCGTGACCTGAGAAAGTCAATTTATGCGCTCATTAGCGGCTACGTAATTAATTAGACTGCGATTGAAGATGCAACCTTTACTTAATAATCTTGACATGATTACGCGATACAAACAAGCTCATAATTTTGTCGTAATTAAGATTAAGATTAAGATCTTTCAAAGATCTTATCTTTAATTAATTTTTAATTAAATATGCACTTTTAGTTTAAATTTGTATATTTCTGATAGTACACTTCATATATTTTTAAAGTGCCTCGAAATTACGGGGCTTTAGAGATTTTTAATTTCGTCGCGTAAAATCGTGAGCAAACGCCCAATACTTTCGTAAGCGTAGCCGATACCTTCATGCGTAATTCTTAAAAAGGGAGCGCTCTCCTTCCGCAACAATCAGGTCATTGGGCCTGCAACAGCACTGGGAATACTAGACTCTGCCGCACCACTCGACGTGCTCCTTGTACGATTCGTTTCCTGGCGCATTCTGTTACCTTCATGCGACGACTGCATTTTATCGACATCGCTGCTATATCACGATTTTCAGGCATGAGTGACGAACACGCGTCGCCACGAGTACCTGCATCATATGGCAAAGATAAAAGGTATTTGTTTATAAATAACAAATCATCTATCACTTGTATCTTGGTCAGAAGATAGTTGAATAACACAGCAAAATTAGATGATGTGATGGACAGAAACGGATTACGAGCAGCTATAAGAGGAAACATTCTAAATAAATTATCACATCATCGCATCATTCGGCTGCATCGATGACTCGGCGAACAACCGTAAAATCGATCACGAGTGCTACCAGTATCGGCAGCAAGCTCTCTCAGGTATCGCCCGGTGAAGGGAGCGCTTGCGTCAAAGGATCCGTGACATCATTTGAAGCATCATTGGCGTTTAAACGATCGGAAGTTCAATCGGCGATAGTTCTCTTCCTCCATAATCTTCTATCTATGTGCAAGCTAAAGAGAAAAGTTCAGCGCTTTGTTAAAAGTGAAAAAATAAAAATACAAAAATAATACGCATAAAGCGACAATTCCAAGCGCGTCGTCTTAAGGTGATCCTGGAGTGGCCAGTGAACTCCGTCGCGGCGTCTGTATTACCGGCGAAATCGGTGATTTTCCTGCATTTTTCAAGAAATATATCTTTTTATTGAATTCACAGAATGAAAAATCCTTTTCCACGATGAAAGTACACACAATAATGTAGTGTGGAAAATAGGACTTAACTTTCCAAATGGAAACAAAATCAAAATTGTGATTTTTTTTCCATTTGGAAAGTTAAGTCCTATTTTCCACACTACATTATTGTGTGTACTTTCATCGTGGAAAAGGATTTTTCATTCTGTGAATTCAATAAAAAGATATATTTCTTGCAAAATGCAGGAAAATCACCGATTCCGCCGGTAATCCAGACGACTCCAGGATCGCCTTAATTGGATCAATCATTACGCCCAATCATTTCTCTCAACGATCTCACGTTTTATCGTGCCAGATTAGCGGGGCTCTGCTAGATCTAGACGGGGCTCGCGAGTGCATACATACGTTTTCCAGTACACGAGGGGAGGGAAGAGGTCCTCGTGCTTTCTTTTTTGCGGACGTCAGCCGAGATGCTCTCGGTACGGGGAAACCGCGGGGAAGCAGGCAGGCTGGACGAAAGGAGGGAAAGAGGGAAATGAAACGAGAGGAGCGGCGTATCGGCGAGAGCTGGGGGAGGAGGCGGATTCCTCGGGGTAGTTGGCGACGATGCATGATAAGCACGCTCCATCCCCTTTCCCTGACCTCAGGCTGTCTCCGCGTCTTGCGCGCTCGGTTCGAGCAGAAGTGTGCTCACCTATACCGCCGTCTTGTGCCTATTATTTTCGACCGATTGCCGATTGTCGCGCAACTACCGACGTAGGGGTTCTCCTTACGTGCGGAAATGCTCCGCATTCTCGGGATTATTTACGGCGAGACTCGTTATCCGACTCGCGATTGCGTAACGCTACTTATCGCGATCTTCTTCTCCGTTACGGATACATGATATTGTCTATTATAATATTTTATGCGCCCGTAGATTATCTTTATGGTTATGTTACGAACACGAGTCGCAAAATAATATAAAACACGATTGGTGGATCTGTTCATATTTCTTTTCCCTGAGTAATCCATTGAATTTTTATCATTTTGATAATAAAATAGTATAATGTACAAGAAAAATAGATTCTATTACCTTTTCAAGTCGAAATTGCGTAGAGATGAAATAGTTTTGCAAATTTATATTTGCGAGACCCGAAAACTGGCTTTTAATTTCTCAATAGATTGATAGACTACCAGACTCAAATTAATCGCTACAAGGCACTGCAAGAGTCTAATTTGCATTGTAAGTACAATTAGTACGATTCCAAATACAGGTTTTCAATTCATGTGAAGCGAGGTTCCACGCAAAGCAAGGTTCTATATTGTAACTTCCACGCAGTACTTTTGGTCATCTGAAAGTTTTGTTATTTTTTTTATGTGGAAGAGTACTAGGTGACGGGCGAAGCCCGTCCCCTCGTGCTCTTCCACCCAAGCATATACTTTCCCAGTATAAAAAATTAATAATATTAAAGTAAGAAAGTTTATATGTATTCTGTATTCCGTAAAGGAGAATACACCTTTCTTTTTTATTATGCTTCCAAAGTCACTTCGAAAAGCTTCATTATATTCCTTTATTTTATCCCGAGTGGTGGCCGCCGAAATTTTTGTGTATACAAATTGCGAAATTTTTATAAAAAGCATTTCAACTGTAATTTTTGTATGTGTTGAGTGCAAATGGCAACACTGTTTCACTAGTCACTCCAGGATCACCTTAATTATAAAAATTATTACTTCCCAAACTGTGAAAGTGCCTTCCTAAACTTGCCCAAACGATTCCCAAATGATTGCAATAGAAAACATTAGAAAACAATGAGATATATCGAAGATTATAAACATTTTCCATTATATAGGGTATGGTCAAAAAATCCCTAGCGTTTTGGCTTGAAGTCTGGTTGATGACATGAAACTTTATTTGGAGATGCAATTATTATTTCCCAAACTCTAAAAACATTACAGGCGTATTTCCCAAATGATTTGGCGTTGAAAGAAGCGAAAAAGAACATTATTTGGAATGACGTCTGCTAACTATACGCTCAACTAATTTTCATTAATTATTAAAAAACTATTATTTCCCAAATTCTAAAAGTGGTTTCCTAAACTTTCCCAAACGATTCCCAAACGATTGCAATAAAAAAAAAGATTTATCATATTTGTCTGCTAACTATACGGCGGTTCCATAACCAATGAAATGATTCATACAGCATCTGCAGATAAACTTAAGACGGTCTTAAATATAAGATCCGACTATGAATACGGACCTATATCAAATATATATTATGTACAAGCAACGGCATAAATGCCTTCCTTCGGTTATGAGTAACGGTCGGTAACGGCAGATGGCACGACTGTGATGTGGACGGAGGCGGCGCGGCGCACACAGGCGAATTCTTACAAATTCAAAACCTAAAATATAAAATTAAGGTGTTTTCGAAATCTAGTTTAATAAATAATGTATTGACTATCAAAGAATCATTTGCAGTTATGAACAAAAATTAACCATTGTTTTTAAAAAATGCCATTTTTAATCTGACGAGTTCGTAAGTTTTGCAAAAATTAAAAACTAAGTTATTGTTTGTATTTTAATAACATTAAGAACTTATCGATTAAAATGATAAGAACGTGCTAATAACATAAGCATCGCCAGCGTAAACATAGTATGTATACATACTAATATATTTTTATGTATATATACTATATATTGTTAAAGCTAAATAATAAATAATAATAATATAAAATTTATTAAGAATATTTTTCAATATATCTATTTAATATATGATATATGGAAAGTTATTCAAGAAATATGTTTGAGACTGTTTCGACGTTATTAAATCTTTGGTGGCCCTGAAAAGGACCGATTTTTAGCCCTGAAAAATAATATATATTACTGCAGATAATGCGAGTTAGTCGCATACAGTGATGACAGCCTCATTGTTTGCGAGTAAAGGTCGTTCTACATTAGACGCAAGCAAGCAATCGCATGAACGTAAGCTGCACTACTTCCGATCGTAAACTGCTCGCAAGCAGCAGTCGCAAAGTTTGGTCAAATTTGACATTTGCGTCTCTGCGATTTGCAATAACCTGAGCGTCGAACTTTGTTATCATGGCAACTATATGATATAATCCCAGCAAACACAAAGTAACAGGTAATATACATGTTAGTTATAATTTCCCACTCAACAATGTAATTGTTACATAACACGTATGTTATATTGTATTTATATTAATGAGTGGGAAATTATAACTAACATGTATATTACCTGTTACTTTGTGTTTGCTGGGATAAGACTCGCGTGACTTGCGATTAATGTGCATGTGGTCAATCGCTTGCGACTAATGTAGAACAACCTTTACGCAGCCTCGAAAAGAAGAAATAAGCAGGGAGAGTTCCGTCTTCCCTCGATGAAGACGTTTTGTTTATAACATCACTGGACTCGCGCATCGTTTATATACCCAACGGGGTGTATCGATGCGAACCAATGAAATGCATATAACAAATTCTTCAATTCCTATTGGCGATTAATTAGCGAGTCCAATGTTACGATTTGACGGAAAAACAATGCACAATCTGAAAATGAGCCGCAGCGCTTCCCGCAAATCGTATAAATACAACTCGCGGGAGGCGATGCGTTTTATCTTGTGACTTATTGCAGGTGCGCGTTAAGTCATGTTTAAAAATTTGTGCCCCGAGGTGAGAGGTCGCATAGTGGGACAGTGGCAAGCTGGAAGATCAGTAGTAGATATTGCTGCTGATATTCCATGCTCCACAAAGACAGTACGCACGTGGATACAGCGGTATGCTGAAGGCGGTGATCATGCATTGCATGATCATCGCAAGCATAATCGCCGACCACGACGGACGACACGGGATGAAGACGAAAATCTCGTCGCTTCAATGCAACAACGGCCTTTTGGCACAGTTGCAGAAGCCATCCAGACTGCGGACGTCGACATATCGGACAGGACTGCAAGACAACGACTAAACGAAACCGGACTTCACTGCTATCGTCCAGCTCACAAAATTCCGTTGACTCCTGAACATCGGGAGCAACGTGTCGCGTTTGCTTTGGACAGCTTGGCGACAAGCCGTGAGAAATGGGAGGCCACGATCTGGACCGATAAAAAGGTCTTTGTATCGCGTACCGACCGTCAACCTCACGTATGGCGATTACGTGATCAACGGTTGAATCCTAATCATGTTGTGCCTATCCACAGAAGTGGAAGGATTTCCTGTGCAATGTGGGGCTGGATTTCTGGCACTACAATCGGAGAGCTGGTGGACATTCCCACACGCATGAATTCTGCGCAGTACATTCGCATACTGGAAGAAGTATTTCTTCCGTCAGTACGTGAAATCTACCCCGCAGAGGACATGCCAGTTATTCGATTAGTGCAGGATAATTCTAGTGTCCATTCATCACGGGAAACACAAGCATGGTTTCGGAATCATCCGGAGATTCATTTGATCCAATGGCCTGCTCGTTCGCCAGATCTAAATTTGATCGAAAATGTTTGGGCACAAATGGTTCAACGATGGGAACCAAGAAGGGAGAGGACGACAGCAGCGTTAGCCGCCCATGCGAGAGAAGTCTGGGAAGAATTTCGGTTTCAAGTGAAACTTTCAACCCGACTTCCTCGCAAATTTGATTGATTCGATTCCTAATCAACTCAATCAAGTTATCGATCGTGACGGATACTGGACTGATTACTGACTGACTATTCACTATCGACCTCTTTACCGGAAAAAATCGGTCCTTTTCAGGGCCACCAAAGATTTAATAACGTCGAAACAGTCTCAAACATATTTCTTGAATAACTTTCCATATATCATATATTAAATAGATATATTGAAAAATATTCTTAATAAATTTTATATTATTATTATTTATTATTTAGCTTTAACAATATATAGTATATATACATAAAAATATATTAGTATGTATACATACTATGTTTACGCTGGCGATGCTTATGTTATTAGCACGTTCTTATCATTTTAATCGATAAGTTCTTAATGTTATTAAAATACAAACAATAACTTAGTTTTTAATTTTTGCAAAACTTACGAACTCGTCAGATTAAAAATGGCATTTTTTAAAAACAATGGTTAATTTTTGTTCATAACTGCAAATGATTCTTTGATAGTCAATACATTATTTATTAAACTAGATTTCGAAAACACCTTAATTTTATATTTTAGGTTTTGAATTTGTAAGAATTCGCCTGTGTGCGCCGCGCCGCCTCCGTCCACATCACAGTCGTGCCATCTGCCGTTACCGACCGTTACTCATAACCGAAGGAAGGCAATTATGCCGTTGCTTGTACATAAAATGTAAATAAAACATATTGGATGTGCGAAAAGCTCTATCGTTCTCGTAACATGCAATGAGATTACTTTTACTGTAACGTCTAAATAATAATAAAATAATGTTAAACCGTATGGATGTTCTGGAAAAACCGAACTTTACTTCAGACTTAAAGATTTTCGTCGAATTTGCACGCACAACCAGTATTCCCTTTTTATATTTTTCATACTCGGTAAAGCTTAAATCTAACTTAACTTATTCTATACTAAACTTTCATTGCAATCTTTGCAAAGGATAACAGGATGGGAAAAAACCAGGACATTGAAGACACTTGATTGAGATCAACCGAACGCTTTATTCGATTATTTCGTTATCTTAGAAAAAATAAAAAGGTGCTTACAGGAAGAGAAAAAAAGACATACAACATTAAGGGGATGCTGGGGTTGCTAGTGAACTATTTTTTCACTATAGCGATGGTAATTGCAGTTTCGAAAATTCTCTTTATTGCTTGTGCAGAATAAAAAATCCTTTTCCACAAATGAAGTATAGATAGAAAGAAAGTCCGCTCTACAGGACTTTATACTCAAAATGGAAAAAAGTTAAAAACTTGCATTTGTCTTTTCTAACTTTTTTCCATTTTGAATATAAAGTCCTGTAGAGCGGACTTTCTTTCTATCTATACTTCATTTGTGGAAAAGGATTTTTTATTCTGCACAAGCAATAAAGAGAATTTTCGAAACTGCAATTACCATCGCTATAGTGAAAAAATAGTTCACTAGCAACTCCAGGATCCCCTTAAAGGGATGCTGAAGTTGCTAGTGCATCCCCTTAAGGGGATCCTGGAGTTGCTAGTAATACCAAAATCTAGTGACTTTTTTTGTAAACGCTTTACTCTTTATTGGTTTTACAGAATGGAAAATCCTTCTCCACGATAAAAGTACATACTGAAATACATTCAAAAGTGCTTGATTTTATATAAAAATAAAGAAAAATTTTGAACTTACAGTTTTCTTACAGGCTTTGACCTAACCTCGTAAAATGATTTCCTTAATATAAAAGTTTGGCAGTTCGTACGCACAAAAGTGAGGCACTTTTGAATGAAGACAGAATGAACGAATATGAGGCGGTTTTTAGAAATGAATTTAGAAGCGTAAGAGAAAAGAAAAGCGTTTTTGAAAATTTGGTACATACATCTGGGTTAGAAATCATGGCCAAGAGTCATGCAGACTACAAAATTAGTTGCTCGATATTGCGAGAGATGGCGCTACTCGATATGTCCCCTCGACGGGCGCGTATTCGGGCGCTGGGACCGGCGTTGCCACATATCCAGAAGGAAAAAAGCAAATTGTGGCAAC
Organism: Ooceraea biroi; assembly: GCF_003672135.1. Classification (NCBI taxonomy): domain Eukaryota; kingdom Metazoa; phylum Arthropoda; class Insecta; order Hymenoptera; family Formicidae; genus Ooceraea; species Ooceraea biroi. Next base: position 14,448,683 of record NC_039508.1, read on the forward strand.
AACGCGACGGACGATACGGCTACGGCAATGATAAACGTGGAATACGGGACCGTGCCGACATCAGTGCCGCAATATGCGCCTCTGGCCCCCGCACCAGCATATGCTTTATATTTTCTACAATACAATACTTTATGCACTTTGTACGTACAAAATATGAATGACCCCGACTCGGGATAGAATGAAGGATTATTAGGGCGCTTTTAAAAGAAAGTTTTCGTGCGTAGTAAAAAAGATACATTGCTTTGTATATTCAATGAAAGTATATGTAGTATGTACACTAAGGTGCATTGATTCGCGTGGTAGCAAATATTTATATTAATATTTATTAATATTACTATATATAATAATATATATATATTATATATATATATATATATATACATACATATATATTACATGTATATAATATTATAATATACACATATATATAATATATATATTAATATTAATAAATATATATATTCGCTACCACGCGAATTAATGCACCTTAGTGTACGTATAATACACGATTACTATTATATATGTTTTTTTGTATAAATGTATTTTTTAATATGTATCTGATCTATATCCTTTTTTTATTATATAATGTATTATGCTAATATGCTAGAAGTATTTATTATAGTATATGAATTTTATTAATCATATGTATTACATACCATAACTTTTCCTTTATATATGAAGCAATACTTTCTCACATAAATGTAATGAGATACATACGAGATGCATAAAAGAGGAAATCAAAATTAAAAATATAGATGCGTATGCATTCGTCAGTCATTCTTTACACTTGCATGTATATGATTTAAAAAATTCATATAATATGACAAATATCTCTTGTATATTAGCATAATACGTACATTGTTTAATAAAAAAAACACATATACCAGGAATCGAACCCGTGATAAACTGAAACTCATGATTGCGCGAGACGCTACACCTAATATGCCACGCTATGCGTCACAACTACAATTATCACCTTTATTTTAACTTATATCGTTCACTATTACTCAATACAATTCTCAAGAAGATGCAAGAATTATTTAAAAAACTCTCGACGAGACAAATGTTCCTCTCTCTTTGCTGGAGCAGAATATTTTACCTCTGCACAGCAAAGTGACTGATGAATCTTTTTAGATGCATTTTTACACATCGTCAGAGAGACGTCTCCTTTCGAGACACAAAGCGTGCAGTACCTGGAATCTCCTCAGCTCATTGACGCTAGTAATAACGACATGAGCATTCAAATAATTAGAAGGAATTGTACCGATCATTGGCGGTGCATTTTCTTTGACGGTTCCAAACTGCATGTGTATGACAGCATACCCGGCTGTACATATAACAAATTAGCAGCAAAGGATAAAGATTATATTTGCAAACGTGTTCCACTAATAAACGTGAGCGATATAATTTTTGAAAAGGTGCAAACACAACCATAGTACGAGTTGTGGTATTTATGATGCCGCCTGTGCTACAGCTGTAGCGTTGGAAAAAGATCCATGCGAGGAAAAATATTTCAATGACATGAAACGCATGAGACGTCATTTTCTTACTATTTTACAAAGTAAGGAACTGACGCTTTTCCCAACATAAAAATATACAACAAAGCCAGATGCGATCAATTTGTGATCTGGCATGTACAACAAAGCCAGATATAGAAAGAAAAGATACATAGAAAGAAAGGATGGAAGAAAAGATAGAAAAAATAGATAGAAAAAATAGAAAAAAGATAGAAAGCATAGATAATCGGTTTTCTCATATCAATATATTTTTGCAGTACGTACCTTAACAAATAAACAATTGTTTTACTTCTTAACAATTATCACTTTTAACGCAATTAACTTTCTAATAATAAAGTACAGTTTGTTGCAAAACTGTATTGATATAAGATAACCGATTCACACAGACATTTAAAACGTACGAAAGCTTTATTACTCTCACAAGAGACATTTCATGGGAGATATATTGATTAATATTAAATAAATTTGCTGAGACTTTTGCATGTCTATCTGTAATGTGTTTTCAACAGTTTAAAAAATTATAGCAAGACAAATATATAATTGATTGATTGAAACAACAAATAATATTAAGAAACATTTTATTTCTCACAGATTATTATATGCAAAATAGATATGTTATTCTGTACATAATAATGATCTCTCTGTGATAAATAAATCAAGTTTTATTGCTGTTGTTCCCATTAACTTATTTATCTAACATGTCTTGCTATAACTTTAATAATAAATCATAGCAGCCGCAGTAATTATAGCTTAGGCGTAATTTCGAATGTATTATACATATCATTTTAAGTATTATATTAGATAAAAGGCATATGCGCTTTTTTCCTTTAAATACGAGAAGTACTAAATTATTTTCGACCGTTCTGAGTCATCTTTAAATTAATATTTCGTTCATGTTAAAAATAGAATTGTGGAATTCTTAGACTTTTCAGTAATTATATTCTCTTCACGATTGTTATGAGAACTCCGTAATCGTTTTCAACATAACGAATTCGATATTATAGTTTAAAAACTCGAAACTATCGGTCAAAAATGATTTAGTACTTGCTGTGTAAAGGTCACTTTACCCAATCTATAATTCACGACGAATGAAGGATATAATTTCATTAATGCTATTTATATTTTTTGTACGGTATATTAGATGAGTTATTTATTTATTTATTTATTTATGTATAGATGTACTTCTAATATATTTTAAACGTTCTCTTTTTAATAAGCTTTCTGTTCCGAATTCTGTTCTGAATTACATCTGATATACATCGCGTGTAAAATGGCTTTATAATAATTATAATGTTCTCTATGCATTGCCTTTTTCTATTTGTTCTATTCTTTATATCTATCTATCTATCTATCTACCTATGCTTTCTATCTTTTTTCTATTTTTTATATCTATTTTTTCGATTTATCTTTTCTTCCATCCTTTCTTTCTATCTTTTCTATTTATCCTTTTTTCTATCTATCCTCTCTACCTATCCTATTCTGTCCATGTTCCGTACTTTTTTATATATCGCTTTTTTTATTATAATTTCGTTTGGGTTCTTCGCGGCGTCGTACGTCACTGGGCTATTGTCGCCGTTTCGTTGTTTTTCCCGAGTCGCGCGGCGCGAACGCGAGCTCGTAGCCCACCAGAACGAGTCCGTACGAGCATGCGAACAGAAGCAGAAGCAGCCCAAGTATTAGGTTGGCAAATAAGTTCGTTCGGTTTTTGCTTCGGTGCAACTTCTTTCCAATTCACTCTTGTTTTTCTCGATACTATCGCGCAACTTCAGAGTGCATTTGAAAGTACATGTTTCACATAACCTTTCTGTAAATTTTGGTTTGACTAACATCAATATTGTGTGTGCTGCGTAGCTGTAAAAATGAAAGTAAATAACGTGCATTATCGTCATATTTTGCTCTATTATTTCAAGAAGAGCAAACGAGCTGCAAAGGCTCATAAAAAGATATGCCGTGTTTATGGAGATGATGCCTTAACAGAACGCGTATGTCAAAAGTGGTTCGCCAAATTCCGTTCTGGAGATTTTGACGTCAATGATGCGCCTCGCTCCGGTCGCCCGATCGAGATTGATTCAAGTAATGTCAAAGCTATCATCGATAAAAATCCATCCCAATCGGTGCGAGAGATTGCTACAGCACTTAATATATCTCATACAAGCGTAGAAAACAATTTGCGCCAACTGGAATACGTTTCTCGGCTCAATGTGTGGGTGCCGCATGAATTAACCGAGGCCAACTTGGCCACTCGCATATCCATCTGCGATTTGCTGCGGAAACGTCAAGAAAACGATCCATTTTTGAAGCGGTTAGTGACAGGAGATGAAAAATGGGTCGTCTATGAGAATGTAACGCGGAAAAGATCATGGGGACACAGCAGCGAGCCACCACAAACAACCTCGAAGACAGGATTGCATCCGAAGAAGATCATGCTCTCCGTATGGTGGGATTTCAAAGGTGTCATTTACTACGAGCTGTTACCGTCAAGCAAAACGATTGATTCAACCACATACTGCTCGCAGTTAACAAAATTGGACCAAGCACTCCGCAAAAAACGTCCAGAATTGATAAATCGAAAAGGTGTTGTCTTCCACCACAATAATGCCAGACCTCACACATCATTGACAACTCGAAACAAATTACTCAGTCTTGGCTGGGATGTTTTGCCTCATCCTGCGTATTCACCGGACCTGGCCCCTTCCGATTATCATTTATTCCGGTCGTTGCAGAACTCTTTGAACGGAAAAATCTTCAAGGATGAAGAGAACGTCAAAAGACACCTGGATTAGTTTTTCGCCGATAAGCCTCAGATGTTTTACGAACACGGCATAATGAAGTTGGCGGAAAGATGGCAAGAAGTCATCAATAAAAATGGTCAATATATAATTGATTAAAATTTATTTCGTGTATCAAAAAAATTGTATTTTATTCCACCTTAAAAAACCGAACCAACTTATTTGCCAACCCAATATATTTTTATATAGTGTGATTAGTGGACTGTAAAAAGTAAAATCGTTTGTGCTCTAAATATAATAAGTAAAACGAAGCTCAAAATATTTTCTCGCCCCACCTGGAAATACGTGGAGACGAGGGCGTCATTACAGACGCGGCGGATCGATACGACACAGGGTCGTGGCTCGATTGCATCGAAAGGTGCGACACCGCGTACGAGGCACGGAAGCTTCACAAAACAGTCCACATTATTTGGAAATGCAAAAAATTCTTTTCTTTAATATTACATCAATTTTTATTATTGCAATATTAGGAAAAGAAATGTTTTGCATTTCCTCCTGATGAAAGAGACCATGATCACTTCGCGGTTTCCGTTGAGTAACAATTTCTTCCTTTAATTTTAATACATATGTATTTGCTATTAACAACGTAAAAAGTATATACTAACAGATTACATTTTACGAAACAAATAACATTTTAGTTAATTTAAAAGTAATTTGTAAATTACTTTATAAATCTATTTTTCTTGTATTAACAATAATAAGTATACTTATAATTAAGTTTTATACTTTTAAATTAATGACGCAACTTTTTTGTGCAAAAGGCGTACATATTGACCAAGAGACAATATTGGATTTCTATTACTTATTTATTCTATTATTCTATTATTTATTAATTATCATTAATCTTTCTGTTCTCTTCACTCTTTATTTATTATATATATTGTTGTACAGAACATATTTATTATACATTTTATTTGAACGATTATTAATAAAATAAATACGATGAGAGAGAGAGACATGAGCGACAAGATATGTTAAAGAAGCCTAGACTGATTTTGAGAGCGACGGCGAAGTCTGCTGTCAGCCCGCTATAGCCATATTGCGCTTGTCTACTGCCCCGAAGTTGGCCGAAGCGCGGCGCGCGCACGTACACGGTTGCTTGCTTGTATTGTACGTTGCCGCATTTCGCCAGCAATTCTGTCGGTAGTTGTCAAGTCTGTCAAGTCGGTGGTGTCGCTAGCGAACGGTCGCTGTAACGAGAGCTAGTGAAAAAATAGTTCACTAGCAACTCCAGGATCGCCTTAACGTAATTACGTAGAACTGACGTTTCACAGAAATAAAGAACATATGAGAACGAGAAACAATTAATTAACGTGAATCTCAATCACTTTTTCAGCTTCACTAGCTTCATCGAGCTCTACTTCTTCTCCTTGTCATTCTCCTGCGTCTTCTCCTTGATCGCCGGCTTGCCAGTCTGCTCGATCTTGATCGAACGCTCGTTCTGCACGATCAACTTCTCCTTCCTGGGCGCGGTGATGCTCAGCACGCCGTCCGACGACAAGCTGGACGACACCTGATCGACGTCGCACTGCTCAGGTATTATGTACTTCCGCACGAACTGTCGGGAGATCCAGCCGTGCTCGTCCTGCTTCTCCTCGTGCTTCGCCTCGACTATCACGCACTTGTCCACCACCTTGACGTTGATCTCTTCCGGCTTGAACTGCTGCACGTCCAGGATCACCTGGAACTTGTCCTTGTCCGCCTTCACGGTGGACGTGCCACCTTCCTGCCTGTTGCGCAACATTTCACCCCACGGTCGATAGTAGAGCATGGGTGATCTCAGTCGCTGGTCCCGCTGTGGCATCATGCGCTCGATGATGCTAGGGTTTAACAGCTGATCCGGGCGGATGCCCAGCCCGAAGTTCTGTTCGAAGAGTCGGTGAGGCTGGTCAAGGTCTTCCCACCAGTCGGAGAACAGCAACGGTACCAGGGACATGTTGGCTGCTGCTTCTTCCTCTTCTGCTTCTGATCGAAACGAGGTATGAGATTTTTTTAAACGCAGACTTCAACTGAAAACGTCAAACAAACTAACTGAAGTTGCTCGTTGTCGTTGCTTAATTGTTCAATTGACGTTGATCTCGCAATCGCTCTTTGTCGACTGTTGCTACGCAGCGGCGCGCCTTGCATTTATATCATCACAACCATGCGCAAAGAAGCGGCGCCGTCGTACTCGCGGTTTGCGAAGCCTCGAGAACACATTTCGAACCGGTGCGCGAGAGTTCGAGAACAAGCGCGTCGTTTCATGAGTTCGCAGCTGCATGCACATCCCTCCGACCGTTTCGGTGACCCTCGTTACATGCGTTCCTCCCCTTTGGCTCTCTGCATATTGTTAGACTGAGATTAAAGCAGCGACGTGTGGCTAGGCTTAAATTTTCCGATGTGCGGTATTCATGCGTGCGAGAACATTCTTCAAACTGCAGATATTGTGATGGTATCAAAAATCGAAGCACACTCTTGATATTAAAAAGTTGATTCAGAAGTTTTTTAATAATGAAAAAATGCATTTTTTTTATCAATATAGTGCTTGAAAATGTAGAGAAAGGACTTTATTCTTCCTAGAAATTTCTCTATCAATTGAAAAATGATTTAAAAACATATATAATTGATACAAAATGTAGTGCATATACTGTGAAAATTTTATTTTATTGTTTATTGAAAACGTCATTTATTCTTTTTGTAAGATTATATAGATTGTGCGCATACGTGCACATTACATAATTATTTATCAATGCACGCGTTATTGTAAAATTATACAATAGACGTTTTCTGTGCTCTTACATAATAATTTATATCGAACATTGTTAGGAATAAGGAAACATCAAGTAAATCACTAGAAACGATTTTTCGTTACGCAGGTAACGTTGAAAAGATTATTGCTGTTTTTCTAGAAGCGTTTGCACAGTAATACCATTCTTCCGTTTGCATTTATGCAAACATGCAATTAACTGTTGGGTCATACGCAGCAGAAATAGCTGTGCAATAGTTTCTACATGGCACGAAAGTCCACTGAACATTTTAAAAGACTTTTGAGAGCCGTCTGAGGAATCATAACATTTCTTTTATCATTTCTACGATGGATTGCTGGTAGTTTAAACACTTTTCCTGCTCTCTTGTCATGCGTATATCCATAATATAGCTAACAATGATTTTTACAGTTAGACATATAGCACATTCTTGATTTTATCAAAACTGGGTACATATCGTGCTCGCAGTTAAAGAGAATAAAGAATAATTTTAAAAGTATAAAATAATTTTAAATGTCGTTTTAAAGAGAATCAATTGCAAAACAGTATAAGTAGTAGTGCATTCTCCTAAACGTTGCGGTGAGTCAGTAACCCTTGTACATGCGATAGCATATGTATCGTGACATGTATTAGACTGGTCAGGTTTACATATCACTTAAGCAGGTAGCAACTGCATGCTTGCGGTGCATTTACGCATCGTTTTAAAACAGTTTATAACGATTTACAATAGCAGAAAATATATCTCACACGCGGCTGAAGGAAACGAGTGAACATTTGTCATTATATTCGTTTATTATCGGGCTTGCGCGTCGCCCTTGAATTTACTTGCAGTAAACAAGCGGCAGGAATATCCGGCGATCAATTTCTGCAGAAATTGATCGTGGAAGTGAATTGAAATTCGAAAAGAATATTGGTCATTTTATATTGTGTAACTGAAATTTAAATTAAGGAATATTGATCACTTTATTGTGTTGTCATATTTTTTATTTAAAAAAAGTTGATGCTGATAAAGTGTCAAATAAAGGAGATGATTTCAATTTTGATTAACGCTTCGTTAGCTAACATATGGCGGTTTGGTGATTTGCGCCGCGAAGCCGCTGTAATAGCTAACTTGCATTGGTATCATAAAGCACATAGAGCGTAATACACTATATAGATAAGCGTATCAGACGTATCAAGGTGATAGCATACAGAACCGACGTAAAAATAATGTTCTTAAATAATGGAACTAGTTATTTTTGATATATTACTTTGCAATTGTCAGACGGACATAAAATAAGAATTGAATAAAAATCTTTCTTCTTTTAATATTAAAAAAAAATGGAAAAACATTGTGCACAGTCAGGATAGATTAATATATTTAACGGGTTATATTTATAATTTGTATAATAATATTTAAACGAGTTCCTGTAGAAAAGTTTGGAAGCTTGAAGAAATTCCGTTACGTACTTCTGGCATTACATTTTCTTTACATTTTTCGCTGCTTTTCCTTTTTGAAATTACAGATTTTTCAGAGGGACCACATGTATTCGAAAGTTTCATTACATGCAAACGGAAGTGTCACGAATTATGTGAAATTTCGTTTTTTAATTATGTTTTAAAAATTTAATTATTTTATAAATTATGTGAAATTTTGTTTAATATGATTTCTAGCTCTAGCTTACGATGTTTGTTACATTGCACGAGCAAGCCTATAATTGATCTGAGTGGAATAATTTTGTAAAATAGAATACACTCATACCAAAGGCGAGGTAATATAGTCACGTAGTACGTGTTATGTTTGCTCTATTATCTAGCGATTATAAAATCGATAGAGCTTCCCGATGTCTCTAACAACAAGCTGGGAGGTGGGAGCCTCCAATGTTGGTGACGTACGCCGTCATTGCGCAGGTCAGTGCTGCATGCATTCGAAGATTCTTTACTTCGTATTTAACGCAGAAGTTATCACGCACGAGATTTATAATTTTTATATTGCGTTTCGATAATATACCTGAAACAATTTTGCCTTTTTAACACGATAGACAATGACAATAATCAGAAATTCAGGATATTGGATTAATCATGAACATGACTGAGTAAACGGATGTGTTAAAATTGCGAGATACGTGAGAGAGCTGAGTAATGTAGAAATTTATGTCGTTAGTCTAATTAGTTTTTTACAGCTAGTCTAATTAATATTTTTTATTTATTCTAGGAAGAAATCACTTCTAGCGTAAAACTAGAAAACTCGGAAAATGTTCAAAAAATTTTTCAAGGTATCATGATATATTACAAACTTTTAGTTAAACTATATTTTATGTGCATCTCCTAAGTTTTTATATCTGTGAGACTTTAATAAGAGAATTCGACGGAGCTATATGTCTTCATACTACAAATGCAGCGGATGTTTATCAAGAATTATTATTTACAAAAGATTGTGCGTCCGCCGCGGCAATCGAACGACAAAAATCACGTGAACAATGACGGCTCTACACTGCACGTCACGTAGGCCAACATTGGAGGCCACCTCTCCCAGCTTGTCGTTAGAGCAGTCGAGAGCACGGTCTTATATACAGGTCTGGAAACTTCAGAGGTGGAGATGGATCATTTTGTGTGTCACTTTTTATTTCTTTAGTAGCCACTAGAGGCGTTGCGATCGATGTTCGCAGGGCGACGAGGGACTCAGAGGCCGGGGGAATATCTGTCTGTCTTTATTCCACTCGCAATCTTCACAAAACAATATGATAAATTAATAACGCTTTAAATAATTTAAGACTATAAATGAATTAGTGAAATATGCATATGAAATAAAATTAAGTTTTTATTCTCAAAATTAAGTGTGAATAAAAACGAATCCTTCCGTGATGGAAAAAATGTAATAAAATTTGTTGAAATGTATTTGAAACTCTCTGTCAATTGACCTCGATTCATTAACATTTCATCATAAATTTTTATATTTTATTATAAATTTTCGGATTTTATTATAAATTTTATATCTAATATTCCAAAAGTTTGAAAATTTATGATGAAATGATAATGAACCGGGATCAATTGATAGAGATTTTCAAATACATTTTAGCAAAATTTTATTATATTTTTTTCATCAGGATTTTATGTTTAAATCTGTCCTTTATCTTTTTATTTTATTTTTGCGGGTAATAGCTTTTTCCCACTTTTTCCAAGTAACAATGTCTTTCGGCACTCGAAATAAAGAACGTTTCTGTTCGGTTCTACTGCCGGTCTTGCAATTCGGTACCGCACACCATTTCGTCATTTCAATAAACGTTTCGATAACTTTTGTAGTCAATAACCGTTTTTCAATAAGAGTCATGAACACACGTGGGTTCTTATCTCCGGTTTTTCAGGTTATATTTATCTCCTGACATCGATGACAGCGACGAGTAGTGGTTATGCTAGAAACTAAATGTGTCTTCAAAAAGCGGCCATATTCCACCACTGAAATTAGAGGTAGTTTCCAGACCTATATGTAAGACCGTGGTCGAGAGGCATCGATTTTCTAATCGCTAGAGCTAGACTCTAATGGAACAAGCACAATGCGTACTACGTGACTATATTACCCCGCCTTTGCTATGAGTGTATTCTATTTTACAAATATTATTTCATTCAGATCACTTGCAACTCTCTTTTTCTAGATATTTTTAAAAATAAATTGCATATTCAAAATAATTATTAAATTTATCGACGTGCATGTAAGAAACGTTATAATAATTACTATATGTAAATCTTTGAGATATGCATACATACGTACATATACATACATTCTTGTATGAAAAACAACAGTGAAGAAAATAATGCGTTGTTTAAAGTCGATAACACTTTTTATTTAAACGTCAGTACAAAATCATGACTACGTATTTAAATGCTGATCAGGAATCATCGTTACGGCACGGAAAATCTCCAACAAGTGTAAAAACATATAATTGCATCAACGAGCTACGAGAGGGAAAATGAATGTGAAGAGTGTAAAAAATAACGTATATCACATAACGACTCTCGATAATTTAATCTCAATTATTTCTCGGGTTTAGTGGCCTCCTGCTGCCCCTGCGTCGTAAGCTCCTCCCGGATCTCGTTCTCCGCCGTCTTCTTCTCGGTGCTGGATGTCGTCGCGCTAGCTTCAGTTACGGGTTCCTGATCTTCGCCACTTCTACGAATAGCCGGCTGCCCAGTCAGCTCGATTTTAATCACCCTCTCCTGCTTTTCTTCTTTCGGTTTCAGTGGCGCCGTTATGGTCAGGAAGCCGTCACTCGATACGGTGGACATCACTTGATCAACGTCGGCGCGATCGGGCAACTGGTATCGCCTTACGAATTGCCGCGAGACGCTGCCGTGCTCGTCTCGCGTCTCTTCATGCTTGGCCTCGACGAGCAAGCACCGGTCGATCAGTTTGACACTGACCTCCTCCGGCTTGAACTGGTGCACGTCGATGATCACCTTAAAGTTCTCCTTATCGGTGCCGACGATGCCGCCAGTCCTACGACGCAATAAATCCATCCAGGGTTTGTGGTGGAAGTCCAGGACACCGCGATCGTATTCAGCGATCGGGTAGTAGCGGTCGTAGATGCGAGGAAAGATCGGCTCGTCGGGTGGGGCAGCTGCGGAACCAAGGTTCCGATCCATTAAGGGTCGGTCCAGATCGGCCCACCAGGCCGAGAGCAACAACGGCAGCAGAGACATGATGCTGTTGACAGATGCTGGGCTCTCTTCTTGACCGGAGTACAATCGGCTCTCGACTCGAATTAACAACGTTGCTGAAGAGACAGAGGTGCGACGACTGGCCTGTCTGTGTGCACAAATGGGATGATACGTATACTCGCACGAGAATTTTGCAACTGATACGGGGGTCGCCGCAACGGCTATTTATGCCAGGCAAATTTCACCTTGGTGGGGAGAAATGATCTGTTCAATAGGGCTTCGAGAACTTACCGCGGATGGAAGTTACGCTTGTAGTTAAAATGTATCTCCGCCAATCTGCACGACACACGACCCTCTTTCCGCACAATCAATAGTGGACGGAGATACGTTCAATTGTCGTCTTTTCTTGTTTATCGATAATCGCATCGGCGAATCTCGATTAGTGAACAATATCGAGCGATTTTATTTTCGAAAAGAATTTTCGAGATTTTTTAATCAACTCAGTTGTTACATCATAATTTTGTCAAGTATCATGATTGAAAATCTTTGGCGACCTGCGTTCTAAACAAATATTGAATAAAAAAATTGGAAAAGAACATTATTGTTCGTATTGTAGTGTCGTGGCTTTAAAATTGAGCCACGTCAGTGTTCTTGACGCACCGAATACAGTATGATGTAATCCGCTCACATTTGTCAGTTAGGTAAATCGCTATGACGTGGAAAATCGATATGATGATCGAATTCAGCAAAATAATTATAATGAATAATACAACTAGATTTGTTTCGTAATATAATGCAATTATATAGTCTTTTGCATGCAATCATCCAAGGAAGAATAAAAAAGAATATTTTTCATATATGCATTGCATATTCAATCAGGAAGTTAATAATATATATCGTTCTTTGAAAATTAAACGAAATTGCAAATAATATTTTTATAATATAATTAAAATACTTTTACGATATAAATTTTCAAATTCAACGATAAAACTGTTGTACGTAATTCTGCGAAACATGTAAAATAAGAATAAGCTACTCAAGAGTCAAGACATACACCTGTTATAATATCGAAGAAATTAATATCATCGATATTTTTATCTGTAGTCAGGGTATAATTTATAAGTCATTTGCGAACAAATTTTATGTTTTCCATTACGTATATGTTGTCCAAATATTTTCGCTCATATGTTCTAGAAACTTTTAACATTCATTAACACATCATATAGCTATCATGATTCGTGAACAGCAGTAAATATATTTGTGCATGTTATTCAAAATGATTAATTCACTAAAATGACTCATTTCTATCACAATTTTATTTTCACAAACATTTTCGTTCTACTGGTAAATTGTAAGAAAACATGAATGAGTCATGATATGAATCAGCAATATTTTTACTGAAATTTAATAATTCTAAAATGTCATTTGGGATAATTCTTTGAATTTTCTGGCTAGTTTGATATAAAAAAAAATTATTTAATGTGCCTACATGTGCATCTCTTTCTCTCTACGACACAACATGTGCAGATTACATCTAAAATTGCTACTTGACTCTTCTCATTTGATTTTCTGATACATTACAATGTACTCACGTATTATTTTCCAGCAATTGCCCGAATTTTCTGGAAAGTTCTATTAAACTTTCTCGATACGTCCACGCGCATCTACATGCTACAGCAACTATATAGCGCGCCTATATATAAGCTTCTATCGGCGTGCGTCGCGTCAGTGTAGAAGCAACTGCTGAGGGAATACGACGTAGAAGCTGCAAGTGCGATTGTTTGGGTCTTGCATCACGCTGCAAATCTCAATCTAGTGTGAATTCACTCTACGAATATAAAGTGAGATCTTCGTGAGTTCAGAGGCAAAATGAGCAGATACAGAGCAACGTTGATACCAAAATTATTTTCCCACTGGTGGGAGACCCTGGAACGTCCGCATCGTTTGATGGATCAGCGATTCGCCATCAAACCCACGCATTTCTTCGAGCCTTCGTTCTTCGACCGAAGATTTCCGTTCGAGAGGGCAATTACCGAAAACTTGCGATCATGGAACGAGTTTGTGCGCGAGTTTCAGCGCGACTGCGAGAACGGATGGTCCGTCGTGAAGAACGACAAGAATAAATTTCACGTGTGCCTCGACGTGCAACAATTCAAACCCGATGAGATCACTGTCAAAGTGTTGGATGATTTCGTCGTCGTGGAAGGTAAGTTCTGCTTCAAAACGCAAAATCTCACATAATTTTAAACATTTATATGTTGAAACTTTTTTTCATGCAAAGATTCAGTCGAGTCCGTTATTTGATGAGAAATTGCATCATTCTCGTTGCACGTCAATTATTATTGAAAACGTAGACGAAAACGGAGAAATATTGTTGGAAAATAAAAGAAAGAGAGAGAGAGAGAAAGAATAGAAATTTATAAATATATTTAGTATGATTTTTCAATTTTATCATGACATGTTATAATAACAAACGCGCGTATCTATGATGACGAAACCGGCTGATGCAATTCGATCTCACCTGCTCTTGCGTGTTCAAGAATCATATGCGTCTTATCGATTGACCTGCAAGCGCATGTCCAAATTTTGCTCAACAATATTTTTATGCTATCGTGTAAATTATTTCAATGTTTTCTCTCCTTTTAACGTAATTACTCTACAATAATAATTATAAATATACAAGTGTGCTACAATTACGTTTCTGTTTTGATTACAGGAAAGCATGAAGAAAAAGAAGATGAGCATGGCTCGATTTCTAGACATTTTATCAGGAAATACATGGTTCCAGAGCAATGTGATTCAGAGAAGTTAACGAGTACTCTCTCGTCGGATGGTGTACTTACGATCACTGCACCAAGAAAGCCTGAAGCTGAAGAAGCCAGAAAAGAAAGAGTTATTAATATTGAACATACCGGGAAATCCGCCGTAGAAGACGATCCAGAAATAAAACAAGGGGATAAAAAATAAATGAGCTTTGTAAAATTATTAGCGTATTGATTATTCACGTACATGTAACGTTATTATATATACGTACAAGTTATATACGTATTTTACATGTATTGCTGAAAATCATTAAGTTTATTTAATAAAAGTTTGTAAATATGTAAGATAAAAGTCTTTAAATAAATAAATACACATTTAATACGTTAAAGTTTCGTTTTATTTTCTTTTATAATATCTTCTAGAATACAATCTTGTAATCGCAATTTATAAAATATTTATATATATATAAATATTTATAAAATATAGTACTTTTTTATAAAAATGGGATATTACCGCAAATGATGTTATATATAGAAGTGCACTCAAGAGACTGTAAATATGTTTGATATACAACTTGATATAATTAATTTAATTATAATAAATAATAATTTAATACAATTAAGAAAGTAGTAACAATAAAAAATGTAACTTACAAAACTATTTTAATTGGATATTTGCAAATACAGTACATGATCAATAATACATCTCCCATATTCTAGACTGGAATTGAACATTTTATCGGTCAAGTTAATTAATACCTAATGCTACAAATATTACAAAATACTATTTTTTTCTTTATTTTTATTTATTTCTTCTTTGTAATTATTTGAAAGAAGTGACAGGATAGAAAGTATTCTAAAGCATTTAATTTAGCATAACTTTAACAAAATATATAAAAATAGCTAATATAAAGTTTATTTAAAGTTTATCTAAAGAGGCTTGTAGGTATCATTTGCACAGAAATTAATATAATTCTCCAAATATTATAAATGTATTAAAGTATACATACAACTTTTAGGAATAACATAAACATAACAGATAACGCTATATACTATGATCACATTGTCATCTAATTTAATCGCTTATCACAGGCTAATGAACACTCAGAGAAATACAATAGTAGTTTGGTAGACAAACAGAGTAGTTTGATTATGTCAAAGACCTGATTTCTCACTCGGTCTTCTCCTCGTCGCTCTCTTTGGTCTCCTTGTTCACGAAGGGCTTGCATGTGCATTCGATTGGGATCATCCGTCATTCTCTCTCTTCCTTCTCCGGTCGTTTCTTAGGCGCGACGATCGTCAGAAGCCCGTCCGAGGACAACCTGACCGTAAGTTGCTCCACGTTCGAGTCCTCCGGCAGCTGGTACCGCCTGACAAATTGGCGTGACACCCAGCCGTGCTCGTCTCGCTTCTCCTCATGCTTGGCCGTGACGACGAGACAATCGTCCACGACCTTCACCTCGATCTCCTGCGGCTCAAAGTGCTGCACGTCCAGCACCACCTGGAGGTCCTCCTTGTTCACCGGTGGCGCGGACGAGATCTTGTTCTCGCGTTGCTGCAACAGGTTCCTTGGCTCCATAGCGTGGTCACGTTGTCGGTTAAGCGATGACAGCGGCAACAGCTCCGACTGTGGACCCCGGCCGAAGTCGCGGTTCAGTAAGTTCAGCAGATCATAGTAAGTACGCTTCAGGTTCTCCTGCCGGTTGATGAACAGCAACTGGAGCCTTGACATTTCCTCGCGGTTTTCTCGTTGATCCATTGACGTTTGATCTATTAGCAATGCACTGGGTACAGTAAACACGAAGCACAGTCTGTTATTATAGCGTGTTATTGATGTTACGTACTATGAACTTGAATTGCCGAAGCTCACGTTGACAGGTTGTTCGCTAACTATACGCTCGATCGACGTTCACCAATCACTTGCCGGTACGATACTGACAACTGAGTCAGCTAGTCTATATATATATATACAGGGTGTCCCGGGTTTTAACCGACAAACTGCGGGAGCATATTCTACTAGTGGAAATAAGAAAAAATTCTTATATCGAGTTTGCTTAGAAATGCTTTATTACAAAGTTATAAACCAATATTGAAAAGAAATATCAGATAAGTAACAACGGAACATAGTGTAGAATTTGAAAGGTCGAAGATGTTTATGTTATGTGTATTCACATGTATTCATGTTCACTATGTTGAAACGATTCAGTATGATTGTTACTTTCACAACAGTAGCTGTTAGATTTCAATTGTCGTGTGAACTAGCAATTACTATCAGAATGCCAAAAGTGTTTTCAAATGAGGAATACACCGATATTCATTTCGTGTACGGATTCTGTGACGGAAATGCACGAGCTGCCGTACGAGAGTATCAAGGTAGATTTCCTAACAGGAGAGTACCAGATAGATTTAAAGCAACGAATTACTAATTCAGTTACTGAGATGCAACAAAATTTTCAGGAATGTCGTATTGTAACAAATTCTGTACTACGTCGATGTCTAGCTTGTATCGATGTGCAAGGACAACATTTTGAAATGCGTCACTAAATCATTGCGTACATAATTTTTATTTTTGTGAAAAAATCCATTGTTACTTATCTGATATTTCTTTTCAATATTGGTTTATAACTTTGTAATAAAGCATTTCTAAGCAAACTCGATATAAGAATTTTTTCTTATTTCCACTAGTAGAATATGCTCCCGCAGTTTGTCGGTTAAAACCCGGGACACCCTGTATATATATATATATATATATATATATATATATGCGACAGCGCATGCGTCGAGAAACTCTCCGACCTTTCTAGAGCTCTCTAGTTAGTGCACGAGGCTTCAATTTCGAGATTGCACTACACGTTTCTCGGACGTCTTTTTCGTCATCTGCGATGACATCAGCGACGAACTAATCAACTTTTTTAATATAATGAATTTGAAATGATACTGACAAAGAGAAAGTGAGACAAACTTCAGATGGCGTTACTAGACATCTTTCTTATTTCACACATTAACGGTTTTTACTTCAAACTACAGCTGCGGTCTACTTAGCGCTACAGATGCTTTAAAATATTTTTCTATCTTTTTCCTTCTTTCAGATAACAAGAGGAATAGAAAGTGTTTTGAAACACTGAGTGGATCGTACCTTGAAAAGTGCAAAGTGCCGATCTTTGTAAATACAAATAATGAAAAGAATGCCAAGAATACTTTCTCTCATCTAAGAAGAATATATTCTCACTTGACATATTCTGTATTGTGACACTAGCGTTCTGAAAATTTAGTCAGGACCATCAATGTCAACGTAAACATGGAAGATATCATATTGCATATTGAAATATGTCAAAGTGCTGACAGGTAATGTTTATTTTAAGTCAAGCTTAGATTGAATTATGACACGAATTTATTTTGCTTTATTTTTGTGCGATTTGTTAAAATAATTAAAAAATTATTCATGATTTTTTCTCAGCACTCTGCGGAAAACTGTTATTGAAAGAGCAGTGTTCCAGGAATTCTTCGGTAAAATTATACAGCTTGAGACCGTCGTCTATGGTAAAGATTGTGAGCATCTATGTGATCATGTCGACACTGTAATATGTTACGAGGTTGTTAACTTTTATATTAATTTTTTATAGAAACTTATCTCATATTTCTGCTAAATACATGATTATTCTAGGAAAACTTATTAAAAGAACCCATTGAAATACAAGATGCAAGTATCGTTAAGTATTATATCTACAGACTAACGCAGGAAGGTGCCGCGACTGAAATCATGAAGTCTGATTCAGACGAATTGTCAGTTGCGTCTCACTGGCTGCTACCTACACAGGAATTTCACAACTTGTGGGATAATCTGTATTACGATGGCGACGTAAAGGATAAAGTAAGTAAATTTGAAGAATACTAAATTTATAAACGATACATGATTGCTCTGTGTACACAGTAAAGTTGCTCGTGTGAAATACATTTTATACAAGACTCTCAATAATTAATTCTGTCTTTTCCTTTTTGTTTTGTTTTCTTTTAGTTATTACGTTTTGTGCAGACAATAATGTCGTTTTCCGATCATAATGTCAATCCAAACATCATAAGTTGCAACAAAGTGATATTGTTACACGGTCCTCCAGGTACAGGCAAAACAAGCTTGTGCAAAGCCCTGGCTCAGAAGCTGGCCATTCGTATGGGAGATCGTTTCACTCATGGGGAATTCATAGAGATTAATAGTCATAGTTTATTTTCAAAATGGTTCTCCGAGGTAACGCTTCTCTCATTACCATTTATTTTTCTATTCATCTTTATTAATTGTACAGAACGGAGGCACAAGGCACAGACATATCATTGAAATGTATGAAATAAGAATTTAAAAATTGATTAATATCTTAGTTAATGATATTTTAATAACAATATAAGACATAATTACATTGGATGTTTTGAACCACAATTTTGAAATGCCCGTTCTTCCAACCACAAACTTAAAGCTATTTATTTTAAAAAATTTTTAATTGCTTTTGATATCTTGTTGCAGAGTGGAAAACTCGTTATGAAGTTATTTGACGAGATAAGGAACATGGTGCAAAATGAAAAGGCACTAATATGCATTCTGATTGACGAGGTAGAATCGTTGGCACACGCGCGTAACCTGTGCACCAATGGCAATGAACCGTCCGACTCTATACGCGTCGTGAATGCATTGCTCACGCAACTGGATCAGATTAAGCGGTATCCAAACGTTTTAATTCTGACAACGAGCAACATGACGGAAGTCATAGATCTCGCATTCGTTGACAGAGCGGACATAAAGCAATACCTTGGAAATCCATGCGTAAAAGCAATTTATAGTATTTATCGTTCCTGTCTGAACGAGTTAATGAAGGTATATTCTTGTTTATGATATACGATATAACATGATTTTTAATGCAAAGATATTGAGTAAACTTAGTAACGACAGTAATAATCATATACATTAACATAGTAGTAATGGTAGTAATAAAATGTTTCTTAGAATCTTAAAACGAAGTTTCTTAGAAAGAAAAAAATTTCTTATACATATATATATATATATATGTATATATATATATACATACATATTCTCTCTTTCCTTAATATTCTATTAATATTGCCTCCATAAATTTTCTTTAAGTAACATAAGAAAATGTGTTTCTTTGTCTTGACACAATTGTGTGTTACCCTTTGTGTATTTTAGACCGATCTCTTGGAAGAGAAAGATATATACGACATACCGGAGATAGATAAGGATAAAGGCATGTTAGAATATAGAATGTCGCCACGTCACGTTAGCACAAAGTTGCTGAAAATCAGTGAAATGAGTGAAGGCTTAAGCGGCCGTACCTTGAGAAAGATACCATTTTTGGCGTATGCTCTTTATTTACCCAGATTATCTACCAGCAAGATTGCTCTGGACGAATTTCTGCCGGCTATGCGGACAGCTGTTATAAAACAAAAAGAGGAGTCTCGCTTGCAGCAATCGTAAACCAGAAGTGCCGTTCTTTTTTCTATTAATTTCTTATGTATCTACTATGTAATAATATGTTTGTTATTACACTTTTGTAATAAATAATCGTCGCAAAAAAATACTTTATTGTTGATGCATCGTTTATTTCAAATGCATGAAGTTAAGTGAGTCAGAAATGTAATTGGCATAAAATATCATCAAAAAAATTGTAAAACCATTAATTTTATTATTAACAGCAAATTACGCTCTTATGCTATCTAAAAGTCTCACTTAAGTTCACTCGCAGTCCGTAGCGTACATATATTTTGCGAAAATCGATACATCGTGCATTATTCGCGCTTTATATATCCCTCATTAAAATTCATAAAATTCCTGGAAACTAGTTTTACATCATTTCGAGTGTAGAAATGATATTGAGAAACGTAAAAACTCTTATATTGCGATGTACCCAATCTAAATATCAAAATATGAAACTGTACATAACAGTTTCTGTGAGGTCCAGTTTTGCACTGATCCCGCCTCGTCGCAACCACCATTAAAGTCACTGAGATGCGACCGCTATTAAAGTCACGCTTCGTTCCGCACCGGCGGTGCGGACTATACTTTGCACCGGTACGCGAGCTCATACAATATTTATCTCGGCATACCTTTATTTCGAACAGCTAAATTGCAGCCTTGTCTATTATTGTCAAAATACAACGGACAACGCAATAATAAATAACTTAAATTTAGGGAGCATTAATAATTCAACGGTACGAAAGTACGCGATAACAGTCGACAGTCTCTCGAATATACTATGTACGAATTCTTAATTCTAGCTAACGTCAGAAACTAACTTAACTTAATTCGATACAAATATATATTTTGTACCATTGAAGTAATCGTCGCATCGTTAAAGCAATATCTCCGATTTTATACATAATCTATACATTAAAATTGTAAAAATATCCCTCTTTTGTGGGAGGCGCGTCGAGTTGAGATGGAGAGAGGCATGAGTACAATGTAGGATCCGCTGGTGAAGGAGGTAAGATCCGACGATGAGAAGAATGCATTGCCGATATCGATGAAAGAGTTTGAGGCCTATATTTTACACGATCGTAGGCGGTTGCAAAACCGCCGGCGCTCTTCTGACCTTCAGCGCTTCCGGGCTCATGGCACGCGTCTGCTTCGCGATCTGGCTGTAGTCGTACACGCCCTGGCCGCTGTCCAGGCTGGACTTCCTCGCGAAGGTTTTCACGTGGGACGAATTAATGGACTTTTGCCGATCTATCGACGCGCCGTTTCCGTAGAGCGCGTCGGCCGCGATGCTGCCTTCCTCTCCTACTTCTTGACGGTACCGCCGACGTCGCAATCTCAGCAGCGCATAAACGCCGATGGAGATTAGCAGCAGCAGGAACAGCAGGCCGACCGCCGCAGCTGCGGCTATTACGCGCATCTCTGTGGGATCTCTCACCATCAGCCTGATGTTTGTCGAATCGCGGCCTTTCTCGCTTTCCACCAACAAGGTGTACATCCGGGCATCCTCCTTCTGCAGGTCTTTAATTTCCAGTTTAGCCCAGTAACAGTTAGTCAGCATCTTGTTCTCGACGATGGGCTCCAACGGTAAGGCCTCGTACTTTGGATGAATATTCTCTCCTTAAAGAGATGAATAACATTTATAGAAAATGGAATAAAATACGATTTATTAACAATTATTCTATTTGATATTTTATTTTTGAAATTAAATTTTGAAGTAAAATGATTAAAAATTAAATCAAAAATTTCGTTTTCAGGAGCGAATACTATAAATATGAATTCTTAAATAAATTTAGAGTCTCACAGAATAATAAGTCTGCGTTAAACGTTTTTTGGACGTTTATTCATATTTATATAAAAATCTGGTATACGCATAATTTATATGAAAAATATTTGTCGTAACACAGTTAACTATTGAAATATTTAGATCGAACAATTAAGTAACAGAGATCTCTCCAGCTTACCAGCTCGGATGTGAGAGCTGCCCCATTGCCAAGCAACCAGTTTCGGTGGTGGCCGCGAGCAGAACCTGGATTTCAGCCTGTGCACGGGTTCGCCCGCCCATCCGATGGACTCATAAAAATTTCTATCGCCGGATGACGGTCTAGCTTGTATTTCCGGCGGTCCGGTCACATGCAACACGTAGTGTACGTCGCTGGCAGTCTCCCGTTTCACGCCGTTGATCGTGTTGAAGGCGATGCAACGATACTCTCCCTCGTCGGACCACATGATATTCTCAAGACGCAGACGTCGGCCGCCGCCCTTGTTCTGCACGTGGTTCTCGATGGTCTCCGTCGAGCTGCCGCGAAGATGTACCCATCTGTATTGAGCAGATGGATTGGCTTCGAACTCGGGACACTCGAAGGGTTCGACCGCGCTACCCAGCAACGCTGTTTCCTCCACGTCCGCAAACGTATCATTCACATCCGTTTTCTTTAACTTTGGTTCATCTATAAAGGAACATGGAGAACGTGTATCCGTTTCATTCATCGTGTAATTGCACGCGAATTGCATAGTATTATTTTGAAATAAGAGCAAAGGAAATTAGAACTGTCTTTTATAATAATGTAAAATATAATAATAGCACTCATATACACATAATAATTATGTATATGCAACTATGTTTCTACGAAGGAACAGATATAAGCCTGGAGAGAGATACTGTGTCATTGCGCATCGTATCATTCCGCAAGGGAAGATGCTAAACGATGCGTAGATCGGGTAGACGCGATTCAGACGGAGCGGGATTGCAGAGGCGAAGATAATGCATAGCGAAATATAATTCTACGAACATTGCACGTCCAGCCTATAACTCGCGGGAGCGCTTTCACCGACGTCGTTGGCCGCCTTGCACGAATAGAGGCCGGCATCCTGCCTCTTGATCGGCTCGAAACGTAACTCGGCGGCCCACACGGTATCGTTCAGCTGCATCGTCCTGTTTTGCATCAGGAGTGCCGGCGCCGCGACGTCGGACGATGACGCACCGAGTGGCGCCGAGTCTTTGAACCATTTGATGCTTGCAGTTGGGTTAGCGTCCGCCAGACATCTCAGGCTCAAAAAGCTTATCGAATCCTCCGGGGCGGCCGTAAGTGCCTGCGGATTTGTCTCGAGTCGCACTTCCGGGGCATCTGAAAGATCGTATCGCGTGAGCGCCAGTGTTACTCACGTGTCTGGAGTTTTGTTCAAAAGTTCTTTGCAAATGAAGAATTTCTAAATCCCTCTACGGAATTTAGACGATTCGGATTTGGAAAATTTATTAAATAAGCATTTACAACAGAAGAATTAAATGAAAAGAATTTTTCAAAGATTTTTAGTAAATAATGGAGAATATAAATGCAAACCGATGAAACCAATATTTAACAAGTTCCTGAGAAATCTTTCGATTAAAATTGCAAGATAATTGCTTGTTCAGTCTATTTCAGTATAAGTATGGTTATTGCGATGAATTATACCGATAGTACGTACAATGAATGTCTAGTCGTGACTCCGTACTCGCCGGTGTTAAGCTCGACGGATGCACGGTCACACATCGGATCGGTAGACCGTGATTCTCCCTGTGACCACGCACCCGTAGAAGACTATGAGCCGCCCAAGTCTTTGGACTGTCCACCTCCGTTGCATTGCTTTGCTCCCGCAATGGTTCTACTTCGTTGTTTCCTATGAACCTGCTCAACAGAATTTCCCAGCATTAAAATTAATATGAGACTGACAGTTAAAGAAATATCAATCCTAAATTTCTTCGAATGAAATTATTTATATATAATGTATATATTTCCTACAATGTATATATTTTTCTAACTTCTTATCCCATGTCCTTTTTTTCTTTCCCTCTCTTCTTTTTTTTTCTCGTCTGTTTTTTCTTTTCCTTTCTGTAATATCTTCTGCAAACGCTCTCTTGGTGGTCCCACTGACCTGACTAGACAATTGTGTTATGCGAGGGATGCGCAAACGGAAGCTGGACGCCCATGGTTAACCAGGGATGTGTTTCTGTGCGGAATCGTTTCCGCGTGTGATTCACATAATCCATCAGTTTCCGCTAAACGGACCAGCCTTCTTCCCAGAAAAAAAGGAGAACACCGCCGCCGCCGCCGCGTCGAAGGTCTGTACCCTCTTCTGTAGCGTGATTCACGGGCGCGGCGGCGGGACTACGCTCGCGGCCAGTTTCTCCGTTTCTATGGCTATAATCTACATAATTATACTCGGCATAGCTGTGTGTCCGCAACGCGAAGAAAAAGAAAACCGGGCAGGGATCATTAAACCACGTGGCTATTATTGGTCGTAAAAGAATGCGCGCGCGGTCGATATTGTTTCAGACACAAATCCCACCGGACGAAATTCTTCATTAGGACCGTGACCCCACAAATCAATGCGTGGGAACGCGAACGATACAGCCGTTTCTTCTGAAATAAATCCGATCATCGTTCTATCCTTCGTTTAAGAGCAAGAAATCCCCGATTCTTACGCAACGAGGAAGAGAAGGAAAACTAAACTGGACCACCCAACGCAAAAGTTTCAGAGACGTAGGTATAAAAGATAAGTAGAAAGATTAGACCGGCTTTTCTATACGTCGTCTATCCGTGTTGTTTGTCTGGAAAGTTACAAGACAGTAAGAGCGGACGTCGGATCGGAAACTTAACGTTTGCAGCGTTTACTGAAAAGACCCTTTCATTAATGAAGGAGTACATGTGTGCTGCCATTCAGAGCTTAAATTACACCCACTGGTTCTCCTCTAACAGTGAGTGAAACATGCCACTTCCGAAAGAAGCGCGTGCCATCGAAGGAACAGATGTTTTATATCCTAAGAATATAGATAAGGCGCGGCTAAATTCAGCGGACCGTAAACCAAAACGACGATCCCTCCATGCCGCCCTTCCCTGCATAAACATAACGTCACGGCTTCTTGCACCAGACCAGCTCTTAGATCAGCGCACCACGAACCGCCGATGTTCATGTTTGAAAATGGCTGTGTTTTCTGCGAAGTAAGAAAACAAGTGCAGGCGTGTAACGCAGGAATGTGCATAAAGTGCGCTACTTAACTTCCTGACGCTGTTTACGGTAAAATACAATTTGAAAAAGCGTTGCCGCAGACTTCCTAACAATCACATTGATAAAAAAGAACCACTACGAGATTGTTTTAACGTTGCATCACATGGATTCAAGAATTATTCCAATCGCGAGGAGAACCGATATTCAAATACTGATCGATAAAACAAATGAGAGAGAAAGAGATGAAAGATCGATCTCTATATAATCTGAGAACTTCAAACTATATTTTAATTCTAAAAAGAAAATTATAAACTTACTAGATTATATAAGGATTGGAACATGCGAATGTGTTTTATAAAAAATATATATAGTTACATTTATATTTAAAAAATTTTTAAGTCCTCTCTCTTTCTGCCTTACTGCATCTTTCTCAGAATTTACTCATAGGGAGGTGTAAAATATCTAGTATTCCTTCGATGGACCACTATATTTTCTCTCCACCAAGATTGGCATACCCAACATTCCAGTAGCTCAATCGGAATGCGTAAATGTAGAAATGTTTCATCCCTAGTCGTTTTATCTCAGATAAAAAGTCGCCTGGACAAATGGACCTTTTCGTGAGTATCTTTTGTAGGCTTTGAAACCTTTGAGTGTTTTTCGACTATTCTTTCTTATCAGCGTTAAAATAGTCTCTGGAAAAAAACATTGCTGATACTTTTTTCTATGTTCAGCATAAGTGAAGAAACTTATAAAAGGGATGAAAACGTAAAACAGTGAAATAATACTTTCCTTGAATCTTTTCCAAATTTTATCGTATATTTTCATTAAATTATACGTTACTATTAAAGATCAAAAGTTTCGATATGCCAGTCTTTTCAATTTATCGTGTAAAGTAGTAGATATTGGAATTGTTTATTTTATTCCAATTTTTGGAAATTATTTCCATTTTTATATATTTTTTTCTATCGCGTTATTAGCTGAATATAATTTTGCTATAGTAATAAAAAACATGTTCGTGTGTTTAAGGATTAAATATCTGCTTACCACTTAATGAGGGCGGGGGGATTTCCGTATCTCGAAACGCAGGAAATCGTGACTTCCTGTCCCTCTTTCAGTGTGAGGGCGGTACCCAAAATGGTCCCATGGTCGCCGTATTCCAGGCGAGGTTTCCTGGGTTTCACTGGAATACGCATTAGGGTGCATTTAGATAAGATAGAACGAGACAGAAATTGTCGTGTTTAGGCTCTACCCATGGTTCCGCTTCCCTTTTAATGGGGTCAATAGTTACAACCGCGCGATCTTATCGTTATACTCGTGAGCGATTGTTACAGGGGCTGATTGAGCCACTAAGAGCTCCCAACCAAATTTCCATTAACGCGGATATTGCAAAATTGCAGGAAAGTAGAGCACAACGGCTGCCTCTACATTTTCTTGCATCATTCGAGGTCAATGTTCGCGGAATATTAACTATTTTCTCAAATCATTCGATGCGCTCCAGTGAGATATTTAACATTGCACTAGATATGAAAATATGTTAATATATATATATATGTTGTGAAAAATATATTATTGTACAAGAAATGTTAATACTCTTTAAACGAGAATAAATAGTAGAGTGTGTACTATTATAATTATAAAATTATTTACAAAACAAATTCTTGGATTATTCTCACGAATATAAAAATGCAAAGTATCTTTTCATAATAATTTGCGTTGCTTCATTTAGCTCCAAATTGTTCAACATATATCAACATAGATCATAACACATATTTTACACGCGTATATAATTATATGATATCGTGAGTTATTTCAATTACTGTCAATAAACTATTTCCATTGTGTAAATAATAGAACGTGCAACGAATAAAATTATCGATACGTCAGATCGGAATCTCACCCCTTACGAGCAATCTGGAATGCAAGGACGTCAGCGCGTCTTGACGGGTAAAGTCGCCGGGTGTAACTTGACACTCCCAGAGACCGTCATCAAAGTCCAGGGAGGCCCGCCTGATCAGCAGGGTGCAGTCGCTGCCGCGGCCTCTCACCCACTCGTATTTGTCCGGATGCATGCCCACCGGTTTCCGGTCCTTTTGCCAGATGCACTCCCCGCGCTTGTCCTGCACCCTGCATCGCAGCTGTACATCGTCACCAGACGACACCTCCTGGTAAAGTGGCGGCGTTTCTAGAAACCGTTGCTCGCCGACGATGCACGAGATACACGCGACAAGGAAGAATATCGACGAATAAATTATGCTACCGAGCATCATTTTTTGAGCGTCAGAAGCAATGTTATGTCACAGTTGGGTCGGACAACACATCGTCAGGACGTTGAGAGAAGGATTTAGAAGATTATGGTCTCTCAAAGATTAATGCGAACAATGTATAAAAAACAATTGTACAATCGACGATTCTTTCATCAATCTCGAGCACGGTTCAAAGCGGGACGCAGTCCGCGCGTCCACATTATGTTCACAGAGTCACTATTCTACCCGCACAAATAAACGAATCGTTCTCTGCCCGCGTTTCGCCATCGACGATCGACAGAGCAAATCATCCGTAATCGCGAAACGATCACTCGCGAGTCTCTCGCTCGTTGAAATTCGTTGAAGCAGCGCGCGCTCGCTCGATTGAGCCGCACTTTTTATTAGCGTTCCTAATAGCGCGAAAGTCCGCGGGAGATCGAAATGATCTCGAATGCTTTCACCGGAATTATCGCCTTGCTCCGCGGCGCAGTGAAGAGAATGCTTTTATATTAACATATCTTGCAAAACAAGATGATTTAACAATTGAATATTATTATCAGTTCTGCATTTTGCGTCGCGCGACATCGGCGTAACGATTGATTGATTCTTCAGTTACATTAATAACACAAAAGTACTTTACACTGACGCTGTCACATCGGTGCGAGCATCAGCATGTAAAAGCGCGCACGATCCATGCAGTGACGGTAAACACCGACTGAATGAGCCGCGTTCGAGTTCGAACTTCGAAGGGTCGTATCTCCGCGCGAACAACGCAGCGCTCTCGTTGTTGGAGCGGTGAACTATTCCACCCGCTCCGAGTCCTCCTTTCCTCGGTGATTTATCCGATTATCTCTAATTTCGAAGGATTGTCTTCTGGAGAATTTCTATCACTCACGAATAGATTATTATTTACTCATCAGTCAGCAGGCTGTTGCTTGTGACGAATTCCAAAATGCAAAATGAAAATTGCAAAAAGTTTATGCTCTTGCAAGAAGACGTGTACAAACATGACAAATTTGTAAAAGATATTAAAAGTTATTTTCATTATAGATATATCTTTTAAATATATATTCCTTAGGTCTGATAATTTTGATCGATTACTTCGATAACTTCGAAGGAACGAAGGAATCTTCGAAGGTACGAAGTTTCGAAAGACTTATTTAATTTTATTAATTATGTAACTTTAGAAAATAATAAGACTTTCCGCGAACTAAAATAATTATTATTTGTTAATAAAATCGAAGACAAAGCTAACAATTTCAATTATATATACAAGATGTGGCTCTGTCGAAAAGGAATTCGTGTGTCCTAATTTTGAGGTCTTTCGAAGTTTCGAAGCTTCGAAAAAGTAACAGTCACAAAGTTAAATAAATCTGTGCCCGATGAATCACGAAAACAATGCGAGAGCACTTTTTACTGTTATAAAAATTCGCCGAGCAGAACCGAGTGCGAGTCGTGCGATTATATCACGCAACGCAACGCGGCACAAATTTTATACGCAACAGGGGAAAGTTGTGCGATCGGCACAACTATATCGGAAATCCATTTCAGCTGCAATCCATTTCAACAAAAACTACAATCGCCGACGGTCACGCGGATTCACGCGGAGCATTGAAAAAGCAGTCCGGCGTTTTTCGCACACGGAGAGACTCCGAGAGGGTAAAGTAGCACGGTGACGACGGAGTTCATAGCGCGGAAAGTGCGCGCGCTAGATAAAGTGAGTGTCTCAGGACGCGTGGTTCCAGCAGCACGTACATACGTACGCGAATTAGTAGTCCGCAAATCGAATAGTTTCCCCTCTTTGAAAATTATTCATTCACGCCATTAATTCACGCGCATGCGCACGTACAATAATGCTATTAAAAAAAACGGGATTGTTCAAGTTTGATCTCTGACTCACCTAATTCATTTACGTGAATTCTCAAGTGCGATTTGACTGCACTTCACGGAGCAGGGCTCCGAATCGGTTCCACATCGCGCGTCATAGTGGCCGGGCTGGAAGCGGAAGACGGACTCCAAACGCGAACTCACGCGTGCGTATCCAACCCTGTATCCTCTCCGCCGCTATCCTTATTATTCGAGCGTGTTATCACAGTGCCACCGCATTGTGTGTGTGCAAAGTATCATATTTTTTGTTAAGTTCGTCTTATTTCGTTGCGTTTTACTTTTAAAAAAATTAAAGAAATTGTTATTTAAAATTTGGAAGGTTGATAAACGAACGAAATGATTATGGTTCTTTCGATCCAAACATCGAACCAAATTTAAAAGTCGTACTATCGAACCAAATTTAAAAATCGTACTATCGATCAATAATATATCATATTGAACGTTTTGTTACAAGAGGGACTAAAAAAGCATTTTGATAGAGCATTTTGTGCCTCTGACAAAAGCACGTAACCTTTTTATTGAAGAACACGAAAAGAATCTAATATACGTACCCGTATTATACGCGTCCTATTTATTAACGCGCGTGCAATACACGCGCCATTGTTACGAGCTTAAATGACACATCAATTTAATATATTTGTCACATTACAGGCGATTTTCGAATCGGCAGAGCAGCACGGTTCCTACGTGAACGACGGCGGTTTTAATTCATTCCCGCGACTGCGCCAGCTGTCCCAGAGAGCTGGTCGAGCGATACATCGATTCCTCGATGTGGCCGCATATCGCTCGCGCGAACGAACGACATGCGTAACGACCTAACGACAGCCGCGATCCGCAGCCAATGTCAGAGCGATTCAGCTGTTGTGGTGGGCAATGGCGACGTCTCGACGGATGGTGTGACATCCCGACGGGCTAAATGTTCCCGCTACGCGGTCCGGACGTTGCTGCACGTACGCACGCATTAACCCACGGCGGCTGAGAGCGTATTCCGCAGCACCAGGTGTCCCGGTAACCTCGCCTGCTCCGTATTTTCTCTCTGTCCGTGCCGCTCCGCGCGCGATGGCCGCGATGAACGCGAACGCGCTGTCGAGTGACATAAGCCGCAGGAATCCGCAGGACGAGTACGAGCTCATCCAGAGAATAGGCAGCGGGACCTACGGCGATGTCTACAAGGTATCTGTACCACCGTCCGCTCGATCCCACCAACGATCGGATGCCAATAATCACCTTCTCTCTTCGCAGGCTAAACGGCTCTCCATGAACGACCTCGCGGCTATTAAGGTTATCAAACTGGAGCCAGGTGAGTGTCCGCGAAGTTTAGAATTCTCTGCTGGCGTAAGTGGCACCATTATTCGATCATTCGTCGATCTTCCTCGTAGCATTCCCTCCTCTCTACCTATTTCTCTTTCTCTCTCTTCTTTTTCTCCAGAGTACCGCTATAAATTTTTATAAAGCACGCTACGCGAAGCAATATGAGAATAAAAATGACATGGCTGCTAAGATACTTGTTTGTTGAGAGATAACTAGATTAAATGTTTGTGTGCACTTGATGCGCAAGATAGAAACCCTATGTGGCTGCAAGTTTTGTCATAGAATTATGATGAAATGAGATAATTTCATGACGCATCCGCGTGTTTTTCAGGCGACGACTTTGCAATTATTCAACAGGAGATTCTAATGATGAAGGACTGTAGGCATCCTAATATTATTGCATATTACGGCAGTTACCTGAGAAGGGACAAGTTGTGGATATGTATGGAATACTGCGGAGGTGGATCCTTGCAGGATATATATCATAGTATGTGCAATATTTATTTATCTAACGTTTGCACAATGTTTCAGAAAAAAATAATACATTTTTTGATGATTAAAATTGATTTTTAATTATAATTTTAAATGTATGTTCTAATGTATGTTTACAGTAACCGGACCATTATCAGAAATACAAATAGCGTTTATGTGTCGGGAGACTCTCACTGGTTTAGCTTACTTACATAGCATGGGCAAGATGCATCGTGATATTAAGGGTGCCAATATATTGTTGACCGAAGCGGGTGATGTAAAATTGGCAGACTTCGGTGTATCCGCGCAGATCACTGCGACGATTAATAAGAGGAAGAGTTTTATCGGTACACCTTATTGGATGGCTCCTGAGGTATTGTCACATTCCTCGATGATGTTTAACAAATCGCGTTTTTTTTTAATATCTGGAAAATTAAGGCAATTGATATTTTTGTGACGTACAGGTAGCGGCTGTGGAAAGGAAGGGCGGTTACAATCAGTTATGTGATATTTGGGCGTGCGGAATAACCGCGATAGAATTAGCGGAATTGCAGCCACCGATGTTCGATCTGCATCCGATGCGCGCCCTGTTTCTCATGTCCAAGTCGGGCTTCAAGCCACCAACGCTGAAGGACCGCGACAAGTGGAGTCCAACGTTCCATAATTTCGTCAAAGTCGCCCTCACGAAGAATCCGAAGAAGAGACCGACGGCGGAGAAGTTGCTTCAGGTTGCTTTTTATTTTGTTCGGTAGATCGGTAGACGAGAAAGAAAACCTCCGCGAGCCGCATTGACAATAAATAAATATTTTCTACCGCAGCACGCGTTTTTCCAAGCAGAGATGAGTAAGAGACTGGCGTTAGAATTACTGCAAAAAGTATCGAATCCAAGTCACATGTTTGCTGACCTGGAAGCTGATGAGGACGGCGCGGTACCCAATGTACCGCAAAGGATAGCGTCGCGTCATACCGCGAGACCTAGGCCGAAAAGTCCGATCTCGCAATTGGATAGCGACGGTAAATACCGATTTGTAATGGGAGGGAAACAATACGTCTAACATTATTTTAACATTATTGATCTCTTACAGATCAAATTAATATCGATGGAGGAACGTTGCAGAGAGACGTGCCGTCTGTAGATAGCAACCCAGCATGGGACATCATGGACATAATGAATAATGTTAAGGTAAGTTAAAAATGTTTCATTATTTTATAATCATAACTAAATGCATCGACAATGAAAAGCGAATTACAATAGCGTAAACGTTTTCCCGTGATTGTCATAATTATTTATAATAAAAATACGTGTGATTCACGACAGTAAAATCGAACGTTTCATTCGCATATTTGTACATGCAGGCTGTACATAATTGTGACGTGCATCCAGACTGTGGCATTGGCACTGCGTTCGAGGATGTCCAAGAAAAGTAAGTTGTTTCTTATTACATATTGTGTTTCTGTCGACTCCTGTCTCAGATATTCTCATAAAATCATCGAAAAGATCGAAGCTTCTCTGTCATTTTTGCTAATATGGTAGTTGCTGTTTTGTTCGTTCTGTAAATATATCTGTCATATGTAAGTGTTTGAAATGGAGTCTCGGGAATGCTTGATAACATCAGAAAGGATTTACAGACTTTTACTACATAACAGATATGCACATTTTAATATTTTATTACATCTTTTTTATTCTTTATATGTACAAAATGAGATACAGAGAGATACAGGAAATTGCAAGCCAAACGTGAATTATTAGACTGCCAAACAAGACAGCAATGTATAATACAGTATTCTGTATTATAACAATCACAGACACATCTTATTTTTGACTATAATCGCTAATAAATACATTGCATATGGAATGTCTGCTTATGCTTTGCATTATGTCATACTAGTTTGAAATGAACGAGATAATTATCTCGTAATTATTATTATATATATATATATATATATTAATTATTACATCTGAAACAGCAACACATCATATTCTGAAATATCGTGATAAATGCATAAATAAACAGTAAAATAAAATAAAAAATTATAAAAGTAATTGACGAAACATTACAATACTTTTAGGCATATATGGACATGCTTCAAATCAAGGTGCTAAAATCTATTTAAAATTAATTGATGAACAAGAGTTTGTTAAATTGTGTCGGAAAACTTCCAGAGTGTAATACTTGCAAAAAAAATATAATAATCCTGAAATTTTATCTTTTTTATGCAGCTGATATAGTTAAATTATTCATATTTTGAGATTTTCGTTATAAAGAAATAATTCTCGTTTACTTTTTTGATAAGTTGTATTACGCATCATAAACGTACATACATTTATATTCGAATACTGTGTTTCTTTAAATTATTCGTTAGCATATTTCGTAAAGATATGCTTATTTTTGTACTAGTACACTTGGCGCGAACATTAAGACAAGTAAAGTAACGAAAGGTCGTAGCAAAACTGGCACAGAGATATTTCGTATGACTTTAAGGTAACACACACATTTTTTCAATAAGTTTGGAGTGAATTTCCTGTTTTTAATATAACAGACATATATCCTTGCTAA
The DNA here is from genome assembly GCF_003672135.1 of Ooceraea biroi. Classification (NCBI taxonomy): domain Eukaryota; kingdom Metazoa; phylum Arthropoda; class Insecta; order Hymenoptera; family Formicidae; genus Ooceraea; species Ooceraea biroi. Next base: position 14,482,062 of record NC_039508.1, read on the forward strand.
AACAGAAAGACTGTCCCATACTTTTATAATTTTACAAAATGTTTGAAAGCTCTGATTTGTCATTGTCGAATGACATGTTGAATAATGGAATGTAATAACCTTATAATATTTTCAAATATAATTTCTCCATAAGTAACACATATTTAAAACTTTTTAACATAACATTAAAATAAACTGCAACTACAGTTATGCTAAAGCAACTTTAAAGCTTATAAATGTAAGAATTACCTCAGTAAAGTTACTGCTTTTAATTACACATATGTATTATATGAACACTTTTCAAAGAGACAAATTTAACAGTATGTGTTTTGTACATATATAAGATCACGGCACTTTATTTTTTGCATGTTAGATACGCGAGATAGATATGATCTATCTTGCTTGTGTGATATTGCATGGTTGATAGCAAAGTTATCGAAGGGTGCTGATATGTCGCGCGTTTTATTATAAAGTAAGTACGCTAATTGAGAGATATTTTATGTGTACATTAACATCGATTTCGTCCATTATAATTAATCATTTTGAGATAAATCAAATGAAAAGAAGAGCAATTTATTTTATCCGTCCACATTTTTTATAAATATATGAAAAGGTTTCTAATGAGATTTCTTTAGGATATTGTTCAATTTTCTAGAACAGAAGTAGAAATTATTCGTCATTACTTAAATATTTCTTGAAATTATAGCATTCAGTTATATTTCTGAAAAACTACATCCTGTCACTGTTAATCCTTATTCCTTGCTTCCGTAGTACACCTGTTCTATGCCCTAAGTTCTATTTGTAATATATTTTTATTATTTTTTCTTATACTTTTAATTTTTCTGATCAGTTTGTAATTCTAATAATTTCTCCCAACAGGAGTCTATTGCAGTACATTGATGAGGAGTTGTTGCTAAGGTATTGGCAGGTAACCCTTTTCCCTTGCACCTTGCACCTTGCACTTATATTTCCTTATGCTGTGCATAATTTTTGTAAATTGCATTACACATACTCGGACGATTAATTATTTGGCTTATATTTCTTTGATATCTTCTATTTTCAATAACAAATTTTTTTTAAACTAACACGCGTTGTTCTCCACTTCTGTTCAATTGAGGTTTCCTTAAAATTATGTAACATATATAATATAATATTTTAATATTATTAGAAGAAATGACTGAAATTATACACAAAAGAAAACACAGTCGGTCATAATAAAGCCAAGGTTCACAATTAAATTATTTACAGGAAACAATTATCACGTGCACAAATTTGAATAGCTATAGAGTTTTTAAGTGTGTTTCGTTTTCTGTTATATGCATTTAATGTTATTTGTTGCATGTTAGAATTTTCAATATTCTAAATATCAAAGCTATTTCATATTGCTATATAAAGCTATTCATATTATCCATACTGGTGAAGGAAATTTGTATCTCTACATAAATGTTAATTTATTATTAAATCTCTTATCACATTCTATTATAGTATAGATTATGTAAATATATTGATATTTCAAATCGATGTTTTTCAAATGTGTGTGCTGGTATATAATTATTTATACTGGAGATTTAAAACATAATTTATACAAAAATTGATTGCAGTTATAATTACTGAAAACTTGCAATTAATCGAACAATAATTCTTGATGTAAAGATGAGATATATCTGAAAAGCAGAAACAGTATTAGTCAATGTCATATTTTGTTGAGTTTATGACGTTATTAAATACATTGTTGAAGTACTTGAAATGTATAATAATGTACCAGAAGAGAAAAGAATGAATCAGAATAGAAAGGAGTTTATAATTTTATAGTATATGATCACAGTTTCATATATGTGTGCAGGGGGAATGCAATGTCGACGGTTGGTGGTCATTGCGACCAGCTATATTCCCTGCAGTAAGTAAATGAATTACAGTAAGCAATTTCATTTTCCAATGATATATTTTTTCAGTTGATACAGGGAAGTAAAATTTGTTTTGATCATTAATTGAAAGTATTAAGCTCAGACACACACAAGACTACACTCATTGCTTACATTGTTACTTATGAAATTGCGCAAGTATTTATTATTTTAGTAATACACACACAATTATTAGTATTCAACTCTTTATTTATTAAATCGTATAGATATCAAACAAGAAAAAATAAATTTATTCTGTTCTGCGAAAAATATTACAAAATTGACATACTTGTTTCTGCCTATGATTTATTTATATTTATTTGTTGCACATGTTTAATATATATTCATAACAGCAGAATAGGCCTTAAATGTTCAATCAAAATTAACATTTTGACAACGTGATTGTCTTCTAATCTAACGTTACATTACTAAAATTTATTAGAAATGTATGCAGCTTGACAGCTCTCTAACACATTTTTGCATTACATTTTATTCGACTCTTTTACTCAAACATTAAAAAATTCTTATTTGAACAAAAATATTTCATGCATTTATTTTATAAATCCATACTTTCTTCATTTTTGACATATTTATGTTATTTGTTTTTTATTAACAATATTCATATTTCTCTTCTCAAAATTAAACGCGTTTTGAGAAGCGCAATTAATGTATATTAATATTTGTTTAAATTGCTTTCTTTTTTAGAGCTACTCTTCCACTTGGGGAATCATCAAGTGATTGCGAAGTCCACTGTCCATATTACAGTGTGTCTGGTATGTAATTTTTATTGCAAATTAATTTATTTATAATATTTCGTCAAGATTATGCGATCATAATATTTCGTTCTTTTTAAATGTACGAAATGTCTAAAACTATATGTAAATAATAGTAAAACTTTAAGAAATACATTCTATATTTATAAATATTAGTATAAAGAATAAATTTTTGTGCAGGATCTCAAGCAAGTCCGCGACGTCACAGTTCTGTGGACGAATTGTATGGTCTTGTTAGCAATACTCAGTCGTTGACGGCTGTAAATGGGCAACGTCAGCGATCATTATCAGACAGTGGTCCAAGAGATGAGTCGTCACAGTCAAATGGTATGAGCATACATTATAAATGTAACATTTGAATGATATTATATAACAAAATAATTTCATGTAACAAAATAATCTATATTTTAACTATAATGTATGTTAATTATAATCACAGCTTAAAAAGCTTGTTGCAAGAGATCTCTAATATCGAAATATCATTATTCTACACACAGTCTTTGTCACATATTGATATCTCTTGCATAATTCTTGCTTAGGTGACAATGAGACGTCAGCTGATCGAGATAGGGAAAGTATGAGTCCTGATTTATTGTCAGACACACCGCCTGTGCCTCCAAGGAGAAGGGATCGGAAAAGACATACGCCACCAAGACCCATTAGTAATGGACTCCCTCCCACTCCAAAAGTGCACATGGGAGCGTGTTTCTCAAAAGTTAGTTCACGAAACAATCTAAAATGATATCGTTCGATCTCCTCGTAGAGAATACATACTTATTATAAAGTTTTTTCTTGTGTTCTCCTTTGGTTATTTCTTGTTAATATATACTAATTAAATACTTTATTAGTATATACTAATTAAATTACACATGTTAATAGGTATTCAACGGCTGTCCATTGAGAATACACTGTACCGCAAGTTGGATTCATCCAGATACAAGAGATCAACATTTGCTCATCGCGGCGGAGGAAGGAATTTATAATCTGAACTTAAACGAACTTCATGAAACTGCGATAGACCAATTATATCCGAGACGCACCATCTGGATGTACGTTATTAAGGATGTTCTTATGTCCCTTTCTGGTAAGTTACTTTTTTGTTATTGCTATTACTGCGTGATTGACATAACTAGTTGTATCCCTTATGTACTATGGTCGTATATCGTATTACAGGAAAAACGCCTCAGTTGTACAGGCACGACTTATTAGCGATACTGAGTAAGCAAACTCATAGGTTTTCGTTGCACATGAACAAAATACCGGAGAGATTAGTCCCTAGGAAATTTGCCCTCACTACGAAAGTACCGGACACAAAGGGGTGTATCAAGTGTTGCGTTGGGAGGAATCCGTATAACGGGTGAGCGAAAACGGCGCAGTTACATATTTTTCCTGAAATATGCATGGTTAATTTTCGAAAATAATAAGCAGCAAATAAGTATTCTCATGCATGATAATATTTGACATGAATTTTTTTGGTAAATAAATTATGACAAAGTATAATATTTTTTAATGTAGGTACAAGTATTTATGCGGTGCGATGCCAGCCGGTATATTCCTTATGCAGTGGTACGATCCGTTGAATAAATTTATGCTTCTGAAACATTTCGATTGTGCTCTACCGTCGCCGTTAAACGTCTTCAAGATGGTTATTACGCCGGAGATGGAGTACCCAATGGTCTGCGTATCAGTGAAGCAGCCATATCAGCAAAACAAATTGAAGCTGGACTTAATTAATATGAATTCGGGAGCAAGCTGGTTCCATAGCGATGAATTGGAGGATATGGATGGCTCAGGTATCCGTCATACGTGGATGTAATAATTTATTTGTACATAAATTTACGTTGTGCAGTTTCCTCTATTTTATTCTTTGGAAATACCTCAAAATTCAATTTTATAATCCCTCTCTAGAAATATTATTCTTTCTATAATACAAAAATTCTGTTATAGCGACTGTGATACCAAGAAGAGAAAATTTGAATGTTATTAATGTTACGCAGTTCGAGAAAGATGCAATACTCGTTTGTTATGACAGTGAGTATTATATATACTACACATTAGAATTATCTTATTGATAGGTATTATAAATTAAATATAACATGTATTGTAAATGAAACATAAAATACTTGCAGACGTGGTGAAGATGGTGACCTTACAGGGGAAACCTCGTGTTAGCAAGAAACAGTTGTCCGAGCTACAGTTTAATTTTCAAATCGAATCTATTAGTAAGTGCAAAATCCGCTTTGTTTGTTTATTGGCAATTTATATCAAGATCATCACGCGAGTACATTTACTTTCAGTCTGCCTACCAGATAGTGTATTGGCATTTCATAAGCACGGTATGCAAGGTAGAAGTTTCAAGAATGGCGAAGTTACGCAAGAGATTAGTGATCCGAGCAGAACTTATAGGCTACTCGGCTCAGATAAGTATGTAAAGAATTTAGATAATATGTTAATGCAATAGAAAAATTAACTTAAATAAATATTTTCCATCGAATTTATTAAATCTTTTAATATTGATTGTAATCTCACAAATAATCATAATTAAACATGCAGGAAGATTAATCATTACGTATTGAACAGGGTTGTGATGTTGGAGAGTCATCTGGTTCACAGTGGTACACTGACCGAATCGGAGGGGGCGGATTTGTACATTCTTGCTGGACACGAAGCTAGCTACTAAATAGTCGATTTCTAGTAGCTGGTACGTGACTCTACGCCATGCGTCATCGTCTCGCACGATTTGTGATTGGACTGCGTATAAATTGTGAAACGACTCACAAGAGCGGTGAGCTTAAGGCTGCAGAGGTAAAAAAAAACACTTTACAATCAAATTAATTTCCGCTGCGAGTACGCGCACGCGCCGCGTCTGATCTTACTCGAATCGCATCGTTTGCGTGCGATTCAAACGGTCGCGGTAGTTACCGTTGTCTCTCCGCGTAGCCGAAATCGCATAGACTGGTAGATATTCGCGATAACTTTTTTTAACGAGATGAGTCGTAGACAGTTCCCAATAATGAATACGAGAAATCAGGAAAATAAAGGGAAATATTAAATTTTAAGAAAAGAGAAGACGCGAACTCGAAAGAGAACGTACGTGTGCAGAATTGTCCTTATGCCTGATTAAATGAAGCCTATAATAGTTGCAACTAAATCGAATTAAGGCGATTTAGCTGGTCAGTTTAGCTACGTGTGTTTAAATTAACGGTCTCGTAAATCTCGTGTGCGATTGCGAAAAGAAATCAAGGCGGTAAAAATTTCCGAGAATTAAAAATCGAATTTAAATGTTTTTGGCAATAGAACGTACTCGAAAATATTATGTGCTTCTAATCTTATACACAGCTAAATTAGCTATACCGCCTTAATGTGAAAATATCGCTGCATTGCGTCGCTTGAATGCGCTAAGGCAATGAAGCATTCTTCTGCATTGTCATATAAGTTACACACAGTTCTCAATCTTATTCTTTTTTTCGAGAGTTACATCATATTCAATGCATTATGTTATAGCTTTTAACCTTTGAGAACATATATAACAAAGTTTGTTAGGAGTTGATGTGTATCTTTAACAATTACGGAATTACAAGACGAGATGACATTTATATTCTTACACATGAATAGCATAGTTCTCGAAGGCTAAAGCGCTATCGTTACATATATTCGGATATTGAAATATCCAGATACATTTTAATAAGGTAAATAAATGAGGTCTTTGCTGTAACAGAATTCATAAAATTCTGTTTGGTGTTTTAAACGAAATTACAATTCAGTATACAGGACTGTTCCATTTCTGCTGAATCGAATTTCACCGAGAGATTGATCTCAAACAAAAGATTCTTTCGTCGGTATATTTCTTGCAATTTCTTAATTTTTTCTACATTATAAATACCATATTTATAATTTTACACATTACAATTACACATTAAGTCAAAAAACAAAATGCTTTTATCCATTTAATGTGCAAAGAACTTTTTACTTTGCATTGCTCATAACGATTGGAGGTGTCTCAAAAGATTTTTTAAGAAGAAATCGAATCTATCGTTTAATTCGATTTGATAGAAGTGTGACGTCGTGTATCGTGTATGTTCCTCCAAGAATGATAGATAGATCGTAGAAGAAACGACAACGACGTAGAAGGAAAGTAGCTTCGATGTATGGTGCCCTTTAACAATGTTTCTGAGAATTTCCATAGAGAAACATGTTTCCTATAATAATCGTATAATATACCATGTAATATCGTGTATATATACATATGCATAGTACAAAATTCGCTCTCTCATACCAAAGCGTTATAACTTCGAGAAGAGAACATGTGTACGTTCCAATATTATATTGTTCGAGCTTCATTTTGTTAGGCATGAGATCACTTCGAAAGGGTTGTCTTCACTAAGACATTGTGTTCAATGTCTCTAATTTTGGACAATTGTAAATGTAAGATACGGCCACACAGGATGACATGCCGATGTTATCGATAGCAATTGCGCATTATTTATCTCGAGATGCGCCTCCTTCGTATATCTGTGTTATTTTGTTTGCTACGCGATGTTAAAGCGACTTGTAATACGACATAAAATATCCATTGCTGACTAGTTTTGATTTACTTGTAATGACAATCGGAAATCGTTTCACTTTATGACGATGATGACGATAACGACGATATACTATCGCGCGTTCATGAAGTGATGAGCAGAATTACTTTTATGTGATTGGTCTCAAGACTGGGAGAAATGCATTTTCTCGTTTACAGTAGATTTTCTTCTTGATTCCTGAAAAAGGAAGAGTGCTGGATATATTTAAGGATAAGAAAAGATTCCTTATTATTTTACATTTACATTTTATAAATGTCGTAACTTCATTTAATTATCAACGTTATTTAATTTAACTAGAGATTCTGCACATTTATATGCAAATATAAGAATATTTTTGAATATTTGTTTCTGAAAATTCAGTGTTTCGATTGATTCACCTATCTATGTCGATGCTTAGTAATACTAATGTATTAAAAACATTCCGTTTTTTTGCCTGGAATGATCAATTACGAATCATTAATTATTCGCACAGGTAATTAGTGACTGAAAAAATGCTGCCATTTTATTTGTAGGATTGAATTTAATATTATTTTTGAATTTAATATTATTTTCTTTCGCTGACGGATATGTTGAAAGATTTAATTGTTCATAAAATAAATCATTCTTTCGACTATATTTGAATAATGTACACGTGATTGGTGATGCAAGTGTTAGGAAAGCTATTATAGTAATTACCGTGACTAACTCGTGATTAGTAAAACATTTAATCGAGGTAACGAAATTGTTGCCTGTTACTTTGCCGAGTATTTAATTAATAATGCATTAGTCAAACATATATAATATCCGGCACTCCGCATTATCATCGACGTATTTGCAAGTCAGTTTTTTGTTTGCATTTTCTATCGAAGGGAAATGTAAATTGAACTGTAAAGAACAAAATTCCAGAATTAAATTTATAATTATTATATAAGTAATCTGCGGAATGTTAAACTATTTTAATATTTTATATGGATTTTTGCTCTGTATATAGAAAGTAGTATATTATTGAGGAAAGTACTATACTATCGAAAAAGAATTTAATATACTCGCAAAGTTGTGTAAAAAGAATCGCTTGTTTATGCTGAATCGTCATACGACTGAAATTACGTATGCAAGCTGAAAACAGTATTATTTGCAAATAATGCTGTTACATAAGGTTTTCGGTGAGATTTGAAAGTTTGCATCGGAATTTCGAATTTACATCGCGGCTTCGGATTCCCAGAACTTGATATGCTTGTGAGCACATTTTGTGAAGGAATTCAATTTGCTCGCAGTTTATTTATGCTTGATCGGCGATCTATCCCGATTGATTGGGTAAATAACGAAAACACGTACATAAAGACGTAAAGATGTAAAGACAGAGTTCGTAATACGTACTTATAATTGTTGCTTCTGCAAACGAACACCAACTCGATTAATCAAATTTTGCACTAAGTACGTACATACTATTTACATTTAAGATAATATTAGCGTGCATTGGTACGTCATCTTGAAACAAAAAAAATTGAAACGTGCAATGTCTTCCCCGTACATACTTACGAGTGTAATATACCATAGGTGTGTTAAATGTTTGCAATATTGACACTTCCAGCAGAGTTTGATAATATCCATCGAGATCGCGTAATTTCATGTTTATTCAGCAATTCGCTTTATTAGTATTGAAAGAAATTATGCGAACAAATCATTGTATAAGCAATTATATTGTATACATTTCTTTTTCGTAATATTAATCGCTGAGTTTTTTGAACATTCTCATATTTACCTAAAAGAGAAAAATTGTGATATATATATATTAAAAAGGGAAAGCAAGAGTATCTTCGTTTCACATAGGAAATAGACGTAATTAAAATAGAAATTTAAATAGTTTAAATTATCTGGCTAAACACTACGAGAAAGTTTATAAATATGAAATGAAAAGATATAAAATTTTGTTTCCTTGTGAACAATTGTTTACGCAGAACTCCTGCTCCTTTCCGAAGATATATTCACAAAATATTTTAATAATGACAGTAAAGAGTAACTGCAGTATTACCTGATGTGAATTTTTGTATTATTATAAAGACAATAATTTTATTCGGAGCATGGTACACAAATCATAAAAAAAAGGTAAATACATCTGCATAAAGGTGTATACTATTAAATTTTAAACTTATAATATGGATAAATTAGCAACAAAGGAAATGTAAAACAGTAATTAGAAGATTTTACCCAATACAGACCAAACCTTAGAAGAACTATGAGAATTAGAAAAAGACATACACATATAAACACTTTTGTGTAGATTTCACATATCCATGTTCTGCTCGCGACCATTTGAAATGGAATTTTAGTTTATTTTGATAGAGAAAAAAAATACAGAGTAACATTAGAGAAGTATGGGTGTAAGGCTGTTTCTTTATTTGAGTAGATTTTACAAGTCGGTTATTTTGAAGCAACATATAAGCAATATAAAACAAATTTTCTCTTCTGCTTAAATAGAATAGAAAGATCTTTTCAAATCGTGTCATGTACGTATACGTATATACTCAGCAAACAAAATTGCAATTAACAAACACGACGCACAAATATGTGATTATTTATAGAATAGTCAATGAATTATTGCGTCACGATTTAGTAGCAAAGTATCATACACCCATACTAGCAGTCTTTGAAGAATCTTTTATGCAGACATGTATGTATATTAAGTGCTAGGACAATTAATACAGCGATAAATGTACCTGTACACGTCGACCATATGATGGTTTGCCTCTATGGAAAATTACGTTCCAACTCCTTAATTCTTGTCAATTCTATTCAAAATTTGGGAATATCGATAAAATAAACACGATAGAATGAAACACAGAAATGGCTATTTATTCTTTAATCTTCAGCAGTTCTTTGGATCTTTTTGATCCATTGGATTAAATTGCTTTTAAGAGATCTATCAGAGCTAGAAAACTGGAACTTGAAGAGAATGTCATTTAATTCAAGAGATAGGAAAGAAGATTAGACACGTACATATAAAAATTATCCATTATTTTCGATAAATGGTTCAATGATGATTAGTAACGTGTGCGTTACATTCTGCATACGACAGTGAAGATATATAAAATATTTTGAGAGGCAAATTCGTAAATTCTTTAAAGATGGATATAAAAAAAGAGAAATATATATATATACACACACATAAACATAAATATATTTAATAAAATTCCTTGATATATATTGTAAATTCAAAGAGATATTCATTAATCTAATAGGATGAATTCTCCGATAATTTTGTTAATTAGCCAGTGGTGTTGAGAATACGAATTGCCGATATATCAGTAGTTCTTAACCAAAGGCGCGTAGCGACAGATAGATGACAATGAACGAATAAAATTATTCTTACAACTGGAATTAGAGGGAAGGCAGCGAAAGAGAGATATAATGTGTTACATCGTTTAGAGATTTTAGGAATAAGGAGCTTCTGCTGTGTAAAATTTTCTCGCTAAGTGTTATACTCTGTTACATTTAATGCTCACAAGATTATTTATTTAAAGAATACTGCGTGCGTAGCGTTTTTCCCCAAAAATTTCAATCAAGACGTAAGTAAGTTTGACGATGAAAGATATTTCTTGTACAGATACACGTGTCACAGGGACTCATGAAAAAGAAATGGACGTTAATTTATTCTTTACCAAGTCAAGAGCTACGTATTAATGACGGGGAGAAGAATAAAGGGTCTTCTTATAAATATTAATTGAAACTGTATTAGCGATTAAGTCTGTAATTACGAAAGTTGTATATAATGTGTATAACGTATTATATGTTATTCTTGCGTTCGCCGAGTCTTCGTTTTGATCACTTTTATATAAATACACACACACACACACACACACACGATACAACACACACATGCTACTGTGAAAATAATTTATAATTATAAACGTATTTGATTTTTACTTGTATCTATATAAAATTCAGGACAATTAGCCAAACTTCTGTAAATAGATCTTCTCGTAGTAAAACCTAAGGAAAAGGATAATTCAAGATATTGTTGTTATTTATTTTCCCATCCTACTGACGTACGTTATAGTTTTATGGATTTATGGATGGATTATGGATGGTTGTGGACCAAAAATGGTTATGTCTCGTGTACGCCAACTCTGATCACGACGAATGGAAAATTCAAAACTTCAGCAGTCTTTATAAAATGTTATATTACTATGTACATTACAAATGTATCGACTATTCTCTTTCTCAGAAATAATTTTTTTACAATGGTATATTCTGTGGCTTCGGAAATGTAAGATGTAGTCTTATTGTCCTAATGCTAGTTACCATTCTGCATCGTATCTTGTTATAGCCTTTAACGTTTTCCTTAAACGTATCAACAATTTCAAATGCTCATATTACAAACTATAGCGAATTTATGAAAACTATTAAATAGTATTCTGTATATTTTATTGAGTAAACAGATTCGTACTAATCAATATAATTAAATAATACAAAAATTTAACGAACAATATAAAATACGTTTTTTAACTTATTTATATCACTCAGTCAATATAATATACGGAATACTGTATTGTATTTATGTCCATGCATTTGCGAGATGACGACGGTACTGTAGTCGATGTCGCAATTATTACCATATGGTAGTACGGCAATGTCACAGAGTTATGTTAAAATATCAACACTCTAGAAAAGTAGTTAAGAATAAAATTTATATAAACGAGATACATCGAATTTGCATTCTCCAGCTGAGTTACACTTCAACTGACGAGTTTTTTTAAAACTCAATGCTAAATGATCTGATAAATGCTTCGTTTGAAAACTTGTATTTCCTACATAACATATGTATAAAAAAAAACAATACTTAATATAGGTCAACAGTCAATAATAGGTAAGTATTAATTGAGAACTTGGCGTAATCTCTTACGTTTCTAAGTATGACACGAACGTGAGCGTGAATACGCCTTCCTCACGTGCACGTCGACGTCCAAGTGAGATATGAATTTGTTCTAGTATAATAGTATTGCATTACGTTAACACTCTTCCAGGCACATGTGAAGAACTTCTAGATAGGACTCCAGTTAGGTCTGCCATCTTTTTCTACGAGTAGTACGGATCAAGTTTCGACGTGACCCTGCAATTGACCCACTATCTTCCGCACCCAGCCTGCTTGACTCTGCCCCGCGGAAACGTCATCTCTGTCAGTTTCAGTGTTTCGATTGTAATTATTATTAGACGAACGAGTAACATTTGTTACCAAGGCAAATCTCGTGAGAATTTTGCCGTCACCGGCAACGTGTTTCTTCGCCATCATCGGCCTGATCTTCAAATGATCCGGCTTCTGCGCGATGTTCGGCTTGAATTTCCTCGATAATGCTTCTTGTCTCTTCTTCACGGGTATCGGTGGCGCGATCTTTACCTTGGTCGTTGCCGTCAGCGCCGCTGGCTGCCGTGTCACGAACACCTCCTCAACGTCGCTGAATATTGCACTGTCCCGAAATGCTTCGTCCACGTCGGCATCCGCGTAATTTTCGATAATCTCAAAGCTCTTCTCGTAGAAACTATCTGTCTCGCTCTCGCGACGCTCAGTATCCTTGCTGCTACTGATTTCTACTTCTTGCTCTTGATGATCTTCATCCACCGACTCGTCCACCGGCTTCTTGGGTTGGTTAATCTCGGCACAAGAAGATTGAGCGCGTTTGCTCTCGGCGAAGAGGATCGTGGGATCAGCATAATCCGACTGGGCAATTCTCGCACCTAAACTCGAACTGCCTTGCTTGTAGTAGAGCTGAGGAATTCGCTGATCGGATACACTCGAGCAACCCATCAACTCCTCCACGTCCGAGGACGGTTCTCTTGGATGCTGCTTTGCTTGTTTAGCCTGCCTCTTCGCGCATTTACTCCCGGCGCTTAATGAGCGGAAATAGCGTGTCCGTTCGAGCTCGTCGCTGCACTCGAGTGTCTCCGTGCTCATGGTGTTTCTCAGACGACCCTGCAAACGGCTGCCCGCTTTGAAGACATTACGGAAGATCGCGCTGCCGCTACCGCCGCCGCCGCCGTTTGCCCGATAGATCTTGTGGTCTGGATGGATATTCGCGCTGTCGGTAGCGGACATTCGCACGTCCGAGTAAGCGTCAGCATCGGTCAGCCGCGTGTCTTCCAGCGAGCAGAAGAAGGTCGACGAACTGGAACTCGTCGAGGTCGCGGGCATCGGGAACTTGGCGATTCTGCCCTCCGGCTGGCACGTGGACGCGTACCTCTCCATGTCCTCCAAATTAATTTCCGCCGGCTTGTCGGACGCGATCGTGAACGGCCGCTCGCTCATCGGTTTGCCGTCTCGTTGTAGGAAGCGCGACTTCGTCACGCAGGTCGGCTGGGAGTTATCTGGATTTATCTGGAAGCTGCGCGGCAACGAACCGCACTTGGGCGGCGAAGTAGGCAGACCCTCGCATAATTTCGTGAGCCAAACCGCGGGCTGAGTCGGACTGCCGTCATTGCCGTCAACGTCCCCCTCTGTCCGCAGCCCTTCCCAGACGTGCTGCAGATTGTCGTAGTTGCCGAAACCCTTGGATTGCCCATCTTTCGCGCCCTCGCTCGCGTCACTCCTCTCGCCGTTGCACCGGTGCTCCGTACTATCCTTCTCGATTCGTTCCGTTATCGCGGTAGTATTGATCTCCTTCTGTTCCACCGATTCGCACATCGTCGACGGTAGGATCTCCTCGTCGTTCGACGTCGAATTCTCGCGGATACGAAGCGCCGTCTTGATCACTTTGCTGTCGGTAACGATACTCTGTCGCTTGAACGCCTCGAACAGCGCTCGCTTCTCGTGAGAGTGATTCGTCAATCGAGCAATCGTTTCTGTCGATTTGTGGGTGGTTTTCAGGTTGTCGTAAAAGAGCTGCAACGGCTGCTGATTATCCCGCGCGGGTGCCGAGGACAAGGAGTTCCACGCGTTGTTCGTCTTATTAATTAGACGTTGCTCCCGATGCGTCGCGCGAGTGCGGCCCAGTCTATTGTTGTTGCCGTGATTGCTCGAGTTGGTGATGTAGTTCGCGTTCTCCGAGTCACTCTCGTCTGACGTGTCCGCCGAGATGCGCTTGTTGAAACGTTGCTGCCGCACGTTGACGATGCTGTTGGTACGTTGTTTCTCCAGCAGCCTCTGGAACTCCTGGTTCTGCATGAGAATGTGACCGACGATTTCTTCCACTGTTTGCACTGTTGGAGTGGCGTGCTGTTCGTTATTGTTATCTTTGGTTTCGGTCGCCGACAAGGAGTTCAACGGCGCCGTCTGGTTATCCTCCTCGGTGTGGATCTCGGTTGTTTCTTTGGCCTCGACCGTTGGAGATTGAGCGTCAGTAGCGATCTCTTCCTTCTGCTCTTCGTCCGACTGATTGAGACATACGTAGGACTGGAAACCTGGCTCGGATTTGCGTCTCCAACCAGTAAAGCGATCCTGAATACGATCAAACAATGATTTGCATTAAAATAATTTTTTAGAATATAATTATAATATTATATTATATTATTTGATATATAATTATACATTTAAGAAGATGTTAGAACGACGCATCTACCTTAACTTTTGAGGTGCGTATATCCGAAGACCTGTTAAGAGTTTGTTCCCTGGAGTCGTTGATAACAGCGTCTTCAGTATTCTTTCGCGACGATGCAGGTGAACCCTAATGATGCATCAATCAGAACATTTATAGAATTTTTATTTAGGAAATATAAAAAAAACAGAATCTAACGTGTCGCGAAATCTTACCTCCATCGCAGTATCGGATTTTCTGACACCCTTCTTGAACCTTTGCCTGATACCAGTTTCGGACCTACGTCTTTCTCTTTCCTGCTTCCGTTTCTCCAAATATTCTGGAGGGGCAGAATGCTTTTTCGCCGATACTTTATCAGCTAACGCATCATCTGTTTGAAATTTTATGCGTTGTATTTCAACGATTTATGTAATAATGGAAAATAAATCTAATAAAATAGATAAATAATGATTTTTTAATACCTTCTTGTTGCGTTTGACCCAATTGTAGTACCAATTGTCTCGCATGCGAAGGTATAACTGCGTTATAATTCTCTAATATTACTCTCTTTATTTGTAAGGTCCACTCTCTCTTCTGTTCTAAATTGCGCGCCTAAAAGAAAGATAATAAATTAAGTACAAATACAATTATTTTTGCGTGCATATCTGAATTCTATTTTATTTTATGAATAAGATATTGTTCAATGGCACTTACTTGTAATGTATACTGCAATCGAGGATTATCAAAAGGTATTACATGGAAACTAAGTGGCTCTCCTGGGATACTCTCAATCAGCATTAAGTTTGAACACTAGAGACATAAAGAGAAGAAACTATTTTGTATATCTTTTAAATAATTAATAATTAAATACTTAAAAGTGACATAAATATACGTATTGCTAAAAGCAATGAATTTAAAAATAAAAATTATATAAAGAAAAAAATTACGATGAAAAATCATACCATAATGTGAGCTTTGTAGACAAGAAGGCCGCCTTCTTTCTTCTTCGTTAGAAGAAGCATTCGATCGAAGAGAAAGGCGTGCCTTGGGGCCTTAGCCCCCCGCATCCTGAATCGACCTTCCGCGACTAATTCGCCACTTGTAGTTAGGTCTGGTCCTGGCCAACCATACAGAAGTGATTGAATTTCTTGAACGCGCACGGCGTGCTCGTGCCGCCTCTTCATGGCATTAATGTGCTGCGCTATGCCGGTCATTGCGACGAGAGCAGCCTCGATGGCGCTCCTGCCTTCAGCCTCATTCTCTCTCGAATCACATTCGGCGTCATACTCCTTTGATAAATTCTCCAGAAGTAAATGATACTTGAGAATCCTCTGGACGGGTTTCAGGAGAAACGATCCAAGCGGTAGCGCGTGTCGTAAAGCTGCCTGCCGTTCACGGAAAGCGGACGCGGTCTCCTCCCGGCCCATTAAATCGGTCAGCATGGAGACCGTCCTCGGATAATTGGTGCAGTATTCGGTATACACCTTGAATCCCGAGTTATGCTTGATAAATGTGTTCGCCACGCACACAGGATCCAAACTGCATTTCTGTATCTCCCGCAGAAATTCTCTATTAAACTCGAAAATGTCCTCGATATTGCTAAACAAGTCGTCGAGATGCAAGTGACGCGCGAACGACAGCGGATCATCCCTCCAGAATATGAGGTAACCCTGGATAACTTGACGCAAATGCTCGACGTATATCGCCTCCGTGTCTACGATCTCCAAGAGTACCCTCTCGACGGGATTGCGATGTGGATCGCAGTAGCGCGGCCTGTGGCACGACGGGTCGTCCTCGGCGCTGTCCCTCCTCTGGCCGTTGTCGTCGTTTAGGATCCGACAACTGGCTTCCGAGACCGTCACGACTCCGCTATCCGCAGAGCCCTGAGAACTGGCGCAAGTATCGGCGAGGGACTCGACAGACGCCAAATAGGGATTGGCAGCACAGGTGTTACCCTGATTGCTGCAGCTACTGGACGACGTGCTGGATGCAATCGAACTTCCGGAGAGCGGTCTGCCGCCGTTTCTGCGTCGCCTGTTGTATCTGAACGGCGTGAGACCGCTACTCTCCCGCCTTTCGTAGATCGGCTTCTCGCTGGTTTCACCGTTACGCTCGTCCTCCAGCGAGGTAACTGAGACAACCGTATCCTCCAACATGGTGTTATCGGTGCTGTCCGCCTCCTCGCCCTCCTGTTCCTTGTTTATCAGGTCGTCATGACGTGCGGGTTTGGCCAGGTCGTTGCTACTGCAAAGCTGGCCGAATATGGAACTTCGATGGGCAGTTGGTACCAGGCTCAAACGCTTCTGTAGGGCCGCGGATATGTCGCAGGACGATGGTAGGACCACGTGCTCGCTGCCGTAGCCGTCGCCACGACGCGCCAGTTCGTCGAACATTCCGAGCAGCTGCGGCACTAGATCCGTGGTGGTTCCTGTGTAAAAAATAAATAAATCTTTATGATACGGTGATTAATGGAAGGTTTCACTAATTGCTTGATGCAATTTCCTCCGATAACTTATCTCAATCTAAATGAAAAGTATTTTCTTCAAATATTTCTCGGAAGGAGTCCGATGCGTTCTCATTAAACAACTTGTGAATCTTTTCATCCTTTCGTTCGAAGCCTGTTGTAAATAATCAATTCGATTATTACGATGGACAAAAGCGAAGCACAGATGTGAGACTGCAGCGAGAGAAATATAGATTTGTTTTCATTAAAATTGATAATAACCTTCAATTCACGCGAGAATGACTTTGTTCACGCGAAAATACTCTTGACACTTTCGTATATAATGATCAATTATTTCCGAGCGTATTAGGGATTCTGAGAATACTGTCTTGAAATTATTCTAAATTATGCCTTTCCTAGCAGTCAACTTAATTCACCGAAAAGCGGCAGACGTGATAATTAATAAAAGATCACAATCCATAAATCATCACATTGTCATAGCAACGTAATGGAAAAAGCTATATATTGTAGAAGAAAAATGTAAGAAAAGTAAGAAAAATAAGTATATGTAATTTTTATATAAAATTACATGACATAAATTATTTAAAAAATTATCTTATTATGATTTAATACGTGTAAATGTACATAAATGATTATGAACAAATTTAAACAAGTTTCTGTGTGCTCTATCCATAACGTTCTGTAAGGTTTCCATTAAAGTTTCAAAGATTTTCCAATATATGATATACAGGGTGAGGCACCTAAAACAGGCCACCTGAATATCTCGGCTGTTATTGGTGATAGAAAACAATGTGTCAGACCAAACTTGCATGGTTTTGAGGGACACATAATTTGTTCTAAATAGTTTTTTATTAGGTGAACGCGTAGAGGTCATATGAAGGTCAACTTCGTTTTTTTAAATGGTATGATGTTTTTTTACGTACCATCTAGTAGAGCGTTTGAAGATGCGCACATTGATCTACGGGTCAAAATCATTCAAGGTCACTGAAGGCCAATTGCAAGGGAAAATAATTTACTTTATATTGCCTAGAGTTCTCTGCTATTAAAAATACTGTGAACTCAGAAATGAAAAAATTTTAGCCGTTAGAAATTTTTTCTTTTCCGAGAAGTTCTGAGTTGATGATATCATTATTTTTTATATTGTCTAGAGTTCTCTGCTATTGAAAATACCGTAAATTCAGAAATGAAAAAGCTCTAGCCGTTAGAAATTTTTTCTTTTCCGAGAAGTTCTGAGTTGTTGATATCTATATTTTTTATATTGCCTAGAGTTCTCTGCTATTAAAAATGCCGTAAATTCAGAAATGAAAAAGTTCTAGCCCTTAGAAATTTTTTCTTTTCCGAGAAGTTCTGAGTTGTTGATATCTATATTTTTTATATTGCCTAGAGTTCTCTGCTATTAAAAATACCGTAAATTCAGAAATGAAAAAGTTCTAGCCCTTAGAAATTTTTTCTTTTCCGAGAAGTTCTGAGTTGATGATATCATTATTTTTTATATTGTCTAGAGTTCTCTGCTATTGAAAATACCGTAAACTCAGAAATGAAAAAGTTCTAGCACTTAGAAATTTTAGCCTTCAGTGACCTTGAATGATTTTGACCCGTAGATCAATGTGCGCATCTTCAAACGCTCTACTAGATGGTACGTAAAAAAACATATCATACCGTTTAAAAAAACGAAGTTGACCTTCATATGACCTCTACGCGTTCACCTAATAAAAACTTATTTAGAACAAATTATGTGTCCCTCGAAACCATGCAAGTTTGGTCTGACACATTGTTTTCTATCACCAATAACAGCCGAGATATTCAGGTGGCCTGTTTTAGGTGCCTCACTCTGTATAACAAGTGACTAATTTATCAAAGTTGCGGAATGTTAATATATATAAATCTTTATACATGAAATGTGCTATATATGGATGCACAAATCATGAAATTAATAACTATACTCATTCCCGTTTATATCAAACTAATAAATTTACACGAGGCAACAGAGGGTGCACCTATTGACACATATACGCGAGATTTCATAAATCACGAAAAATCGCCAATAAGCACAATAAGAAGGATCGTTGCTGCCGCTGGCTGTGCTTTTATCGTTAATGCGATCGCCGCCAATTAACTCGCTCCCCGTTTATCGGCGTTAAAAGATTGGCGGGCGGCGTGTGTCGATCCGATTACACGCAGACATACGAACAGCACAGTGTAATTATGCGACTACGCACACTTATGCAGGCACATGCCTGCCGATATCCACACGTATAGGGTGTCTTTAGTTCATAAACTTCCTTTTTCGATGATGGATGCTTCCAACGATCTTAAACAGACCCGGTTTATTTTCGATCAATCGGAATTTCCGGAACTCCAAGATCAGATAGAAATTTCATCAAAGCTAAACGTGGAAAAAGATTCTGTGCTATTCAGAGAATGTATGTTAACCCGCGCTTAATAAAGCATCTCACATCCAATTCTGAACACTAGAATGATGATTATGCCGTACAAAGTGTGTCGAGAAGTCTGATCTTCGACTTGAAGAATTTCGAATCTTCTCACTCGAAGATCTGAACTGAAGATTCGAATCGGTGGTTTCCTTCATTTCGTTTTCTGCGTTCGAGCATTCGCCAGAGAAATTCTGCTGGTAGATCTAACACATAATTAATAAGAAAGACGATAATAAATCCAAGACACCGTATACGCGAACCGCGTCAACTGATCGCCACGGTGTGGTTACACATATCGCGACTGCACTCCCGTGTACGTACGTGAAACCGTTGATCGCACAAACAAACAACGAAACGTTGGTTTCCAATTTCCTTGGCGGCAGACGTGAAATCAACGTCCGCACCAGTACCAGCACGCGTAACCGTGCATTCATCCGCTCCGAACGAATGCTGCACCAGTTGATTTCTCTATGGTCACCCATGGAGAATGTAACACTGGCTGATGCGAACCCTAGGCGTCCTTAATCCCTCGTACTTTTCCCTCGGATTTTACCATCGCAATATTATCTCGGTCGCCGTGGTCTCTCGAACACGCCGCGTAGTTCCTCGTCTGCGATGTGCACTTGGCTGGAACTTCTCTAATAATAGGACGGACTTTCGTCGCCGTGCGATCCAGTCTCGTCTACACCTCAGTTACGTCGTGCTGCCGTAATTTCACGAAAAAGACACGTATCTCTACGAGCCATTTAACGTTATTTTTAACGTCGATGCTTAACGTCTAAAGAAGAAAGATCGTGAAGTCAAATGAACCAAAGAAAAGATAAATTTGTCACAGAATCCGCTACTGAAACTTGAGAAAGTCTTACGAAACGCTTTGTATAGTCACCCTGCTTTGAAAATAGAAAGATTAGTTGCAAGGGTTGCTCAATTTGGTCTGCCAATACACCAACACACGTGCGATACGTTGACACCAGATAAATTGTTCACGGAGATAATAACAATATTTTATTTATGGCCTTCCGGTGTGAAGTGATTTAAGGGTTTACGAACGAAACCTTTGATGTTACTACGTCTACTAGACCTCATCTCTAGAGGTTTCAACTCGTTAGTTTTCCGTTCTTAAAATGTATCACAGTTGTATTCGAACTCTCCCGGAAAGCGCGACCAAAAATAGAGAACGTGCTGAAAAGATCATTGTGACGATAATATTTTAACAAAATAGGTTTAAACATCTCATTTACATAAAGAAAAAATGAAAATGTAATCTTTAAGATCCTTTTTTGGTATACGAATTATAATAATTTTAGATTTGCATACGTAAGCCTTACGGAAATTTACGAGAAAACGATCGCAAGGCAAATACTAGTTTCAATATCGCACGCGCGCTTTTGCGCTTCTTTCTTTCTTAATCGCATCTCGTAAAAAGAATTGACCTGGTTGAAAAGCCTTTAGATGTGCAATCTCGGCGCTATAAACCGATCTTGCGGCTGGCACCTCGCATGAGGGCTACGAAAATAGCGACCGCAAGGGAGCGGGAGGAAGCACGAAGGAAACCTCGAATCGTTCATTGACAGAACTCCACATCGTCTCGATACCATACGTGCTTTTATGCGTATCACGCGTTCATTGACATGCAGTCTCATTGAAGAAGACATCTCTCTTCGATGACGGGTGTGCAGCAGTTCCACGTGCACAGCGAGGTATCTGAAGCATTCGGTAAGCATAACGGCACATGCAATGCCTGTCAAAAAAAGAAGACTTTAGGAGCAGGAACGAAATGAGTTGCAGTGATGAAAACAGTAATCACTGAGAAAATTTTCAACCATCTTTGGTGCCACCGTGGGCATGTCTGCATGCCGACACGTTTCTGTGAATCACGATTCTGCATAGGCGCGGACATGCACTTGCATTCGCGTCCGGTGAACGCTACGACAAACCCGTCGCATAAATCTGCATCGGGGATGAGAGACGAAGATGCGTCCACGAGGGGACGGAGTTGCGGGTGAGTTGATAATTTCTTCGCCCGGCGATACTCGTGATATTTTACGGCGAATTAAGGTCAATTGCAGGCGACGACATCTCCGGTCAATTAACTGCATCAGTTTCCTGTGCCTTCGACAAGAATACCAGCTACGACGAAGATTTAGTTTATTTAGCTATCGCTCGCGCTAATTATGGCTGTGAAGTCAAGTAAAAAGATTTAACTTTCCGAGTAAATAATTAATTAAAATTTTCCATTCTCTAATTCATGACATCGTTATTTCATATTAATTAAGGCCAAAATAATGCAAGAGTCTGAACATATTAAGTATAAAGTATACCATTACAATCGTTCGTTGGAAATTCTGACCAACTTTCGCCAAAAAAAGAAGGTCAATTTCAAAATAGCATTCACGGTTCGCTATCGCGAACCGAAGAAACGTTTTCGCGTTTCTTGACGAAAACTGAAGACGATGCTACCGTTAACTGGCTAGTATCCAAAGTTCGGGAAAGCATGGAAGAGAGGCAAATAAAGACGGATCGTGTATGCACATCGCAGTGAACTCTCAGCAAACGGATCCCTCGTTCTGGAAACCGATCACGTAATGTGCGGTTCTGCTGGAAAATTGCGCTGTCAACAACGAGCGACCAGAAAAGGGGAAGAGCGCGTTTATGCACCTCACGTAATCGCTGTGACAAGTGCAAGGACCGCGCGCATTGCGCCGTTGCACCCCGGAATTCCAGAGTGCCTTTTGTGGTTCTTATCTCTTCTCAGAGATGCACCCGGAAATGCGCTAGCACTCCGGGAGGTGCATTCCGAAGCGCACTCGCCGTCTCGCTAAAGATAAAAAGGGCTGCATTGTTCCGAAGGTGCAACCAAAGGGCCTGGAAATAATGTAACGGTGAAAGTGCACATGTGGCGCGTAAGGATAACTTATTGACAAATGAAAAATTAGGTTTTAGAATAATTCTTATCAAAATAGATCGTCTAAAGGTAGCTTAAGTGTGATAAATTGAAGGATATTCTTGATGAAACATGCACGAATAAAACTGCACGAAATAATCTCGTACTCTGGTAGCTTCCGTTCTCGCTTGCATTTCGAGATCGTAATGATGCGATCCTCGGCTAATTGTGCAAATCTTGCAACACCGTGGTGCAATGAGATAATGAAGTATAGAAAATGAGATAAAGCGAGCAGCGCTGCCCTGCTAATATTTGATCCGAGATAACACGAATCAGAACGCGCGAACACTACATTTTCAGATGCGAATCAGGAGATTCAATTAGATCAATGATTCCTACAGAAATTGGATACGGTAGCTAAATTGAAAAATTAAATCACATTTGATATCCGTGCACTGCAACAAAGAGACTACAACGTTATAGTATCTTCATCAGTTATCTAAAGTATACATGGAACTGCGCTGTTCTTCTGTTATGATGTTCTTATCGTTCATCTCCAAGAAATAGACGGAAGCTGACTCAGATTAGATTCACGTTAATATGAGTAAATAAGGATTGCATAATAAGACAGATTCTGCCATTCTAATTGATAGTTGAAAGATGAACATGTTTAACGATAATATAATTATTTATATTTAATACAGACGTTGAAGTATCTATCACATTTCTTAATAAATATTTAATTTGCGCTTTAGGGGATTAAGGATAAAATGTTTTTATAAAAATTAATTTTTAAAGATAACAAATTCAGAGAAAGGCTTAAAAAACCGCAAAACGCTGCAGACTGAGTAAATATTTCTGCAAATCAGCGATTGATTATCTTCTGTAAAGTGCATCGAGCAGTCTATCTTCGATAAGTGATTTCTGAACGACGTACGTCGTCGAGCAGTTGTGAAAACTGACAAGATATCTCAAATATTCTTCAACACCTGTGTCAACTTTTTTAACAAAGTGGGGAAATACCTAAAACGCCCACACTCTTCCTATCGAATCTCAACGATCAGTCATGTGCTCAAAATATTTAATTATTTAATAAATTCCAAAAATTTAAAACAAAGTGAGAAAAGTAATTAATGATTAGGAACGAAACGCATCTTTTAGCCGGTAACGGTGTTTCAATGCGTACATTCTTCTCGAGACTTCGAGATCGAGCAAGCCCTGTTTTACGAGCGTTTCTCCCAGAATACACAAAAGATTTCGAAAACAGAGATTTTATAATAATTACATAAGCAACCGGTTTTACGAAGTCGGAATTTTCGCCCTCGGGCCTGTTTGGATAATTAAAGATTCTGCGGAATTACAAGCACCTGATCGCGCACGTGCCCCGATTTTGAAGAACGATTCCTTAAATATTTCACGACGACGACTTACGTGTTTCACTTTCACTCTTCGACTAATCGCGTCGTCGATGCGTTATCACCTCGCCACCCGGTATATCACACACCGCTTCGTATAATCTGCTCGTTTCTGTGTCAATCACTCGCGGTGATCACTCGAGACGATCGGCAATCGTCTCATCCATGCAAACTTCCGCTAATTATCCGCTGCTCCAACGGAAATGAATGAAATAGTCACGCTTCGGAAAAATCCGTTTCCTCGCAACGATTACTGTGCTGTCACGGCCGCGTGACATGATAAAATTACGAAGTAACGTTGGTGTCGCTTCGCGAAACAAAGAACATTAAGCAGCTTTGGATCTTTGTTACCTTCGTAAACCGATTTAGTAAAAAAATCAAGTATAATGATATTTAGTAAAAACGACAAGTAACGATCATTGAAAAATGAAAGGCCGTACTATTTAATTCTAAATGATCCTTCAGAAACACCGATGTGAAAGCATGGGAATTAACATTGGTACACCATAAATATAATCAGAATCACTGTCGACACCTACCAGGAATACTTGAATCATCTGTAATGTACAATAGGAGTCACCCTTGCACACGTCACACGGCACGATAAGGAAGATAACGACCGCTGTAACTGCTGCGTTTTTTAATCGCTCGTCTTTAATCGATCGCGTATCGATTCCGGTATCGGAGCAACTACCGCCAACGAAAAATGCACGATGTGGGAAAAAGAACGGCGAGTAGATTCCGGCTGGCAGGTAGATAGAGCCGCAAGCAGCAAGCAGCTTCGCCACTCGAGCAACAGGTAGATACTGGCGGCGAGAGGCAGCGAGGATGGGAACGGAGCGAGCGTGCCACTTGGACGGACGGATCGAAATACCGAGAGCAGAGCGGTCGTTAAGTCGGCGTCCACACAGGCTGACAATAAGTACGTCCGAGTGTTAGCTCAAATACGATAAGCGGCTCTCGGATGCATTCCTATCCTGCGTTGTTAGCTGACCGTTGGAAACTCAAAAGCTGGTCAAAGGCTGGTCAAGGGAAACTCAAAAGCTGGTGAACGGTTCAGTTCAGGTCAGAAATTAATAGAAAAAGTGCATAATGTGACGGGGGATTTAGTATTTGATCTCTTTTGCGTTGCATTTTGCTGTATAAAGAGTTTGTTATCATGAAAGTTTAATAAGACGATGAACTTTTTGAAGTATTTGTGTTAGTTTGGGATTCTCTCTGTCGTCTGCGACAATGGGAGTCTTATTATGTATATGAACACGATCAAATGCATAAGCGGAAGAGATCATTGAAAAGTCCTACATAATGAGGAGATTAAAGTTGATCCGACTGCGACAATTGCGTAAGTCTTCAGTATGGCTACGTCAATCACGATTCATATGCGGTTCGAGGAAGTACAACGTTAGATTAATGCTTTGCAAAACTGACAGACAGACATCGATTTTCTGATAATTCGCAATCTACCGTTGATATTAAATCGTAAAAAATCGATTTTTAAAAATCGAAGTGATTGTTTTAGCGATAACTTAATCCACAACGATATTAAATTGCAACGCGGCCGGATGCTAGATACATGATAGATATGTACTTATCGCGATATAAATTGAATGTCGTAAATTAAAAATAGATAAAGTAATCTATTTTTTATATAGTAATCGATTCTCCGTGTTAATGAACATTTCAAAACAACTTTAGTATTTTAAATAAAAATTCAGCTCCGTGAGATACGTCAAAATCATGACATCGTCACGTGTCTGCAGTGAGATTTTTCCATCTCCTCTTATCTTTTAAATCCTCTTTTCTCCAGGATTAAACTTCCACGATTGACGGACAAAATAATCTGTTTTTTATCTTTTTCTTAACTTATTCCAAATTTTATCTTTATAAATGCGTCTTAGGAGGTCTTACATTTCCCTCATCCTCTAATCATATATGTATATCGCTAGAACATAGATTTCCCATCATTCGATCTTTCACAAGTTTAAAGTTTCATTTTCTTCTCAAAATCGGATTCCTAATCGTCTCTCCTTTCCCAATCAGAAGCATCTACACACCACGTTTGTGCCTTCTCGAAAGTTTCGAGCACGTGCGAGTGCGGTAGTCATTATCTCGTATCACAGTATACACTTTTTTCGAGTGCTAGCGGTCTAATCGCAAGTGGCAAAGGGGCATTGTACAAAGCGCTCTTGATCTCTCGGTGTGAACGCCGCTGCAGGGAACACGCGGGGAAGGTGGGGACTCAATCGTCGCAATGAATTACAACGAGCCAGTCACTGAGAGTGACTCACCGAGTACTCTAGTCGTCGTCGCTGCTGCTGTTGCTGTTGCTGCACGGCGCGCGCGTCACGCACCGATAAAAGCCTCTCTCGGCTCTCCTTGCTCTGGAAAGAGGAATTTGAACCGCTCGAGAGGGAAGTGAATAACACGAGCCCGGTATTAGGCGACTCCTCTCGTGCCCCGCGGCGCCCCTTTCCGCTCGTCGGGGACCGGTTCGACCGCGAATTATGAATCATCGAAATACCATATCGCATCGTCCGGGCACGCTTACGTGGATTCCGGAGGAAATCAAGGGCCTAACGGTACTCCCCTCGGGGAGAGCGGGGAACTAATACTCACGCTCGTTCGCGGATTAGCCGGATGATTATGGCGATGACGCAGACACTTGTAGCGTCGGGCGGGTTCGGCTTTAAAGCGGTAAAGCGCAGGGAGATCAACGTAATTAACAATGAGTGATTTTTGAAATACCAGTACGAGCCACGCGCGCGCGTGACGAGAAATGCTGGGCACGCACGCGGTACTCGTTAATCGACACTTGGAGAGTTAATGCAACAATTCGTATACGGCGCGTGTTTCTGCTTGTTCAGTCCGCCGTGGCATTAATCACGTTACAAACATACTGTTATATTTAGCGGAGAGCGCCGGTGAACACATCGCGCGCACGTTCATCGGGATTTACCGGGCAAACCGTAAGCGACACGCGAATTCTTCGCTGCGTGCGATGCGAAACGTTTAATGCAACGGCTCCTGTGCAGCCGAGTGTTCGTGCGATTTCGCAAGAGGTGCCTTCCCAATCGAGACGTCTGCAAAAAGTCGCCCAAGGCCAAAGAAATTTGTTGTCCGAAATGGATGGCTTTTCTCAGAGAAAAACGAGATTTTCGGACAAAGTTTGAGCGAAGCCTTATTTCTCGTCGGCAGATTTTCAGACAAGTCTATATTTCTGTTTGGTTGGCATTACGATACATTAAATTGATATTTCATCCCGAATTATGTATAATAAAAAAATGTATGTTGAGAAATGCTGTACTCGATCCTGTTTGCTTATCAAATGAACTCATCGCGCTTCAAATTGGATTTTATTATTTTCTATGCGCGGTTCGTAACTCGAGAGATCGATGCGAGCCGATGTGCATCGAGTATGCAACTCCTAGCCTGATACCTTCCGTACCTTTCACCGACTTCGATAAGGAATTATATTTAAACCAACGTAGCCGCGACACGTAACGACGCCGCCAAGAGGAATGAAGAAATAGCTGTCGCGGTTTTATCGCGATTTATACACGTTTGCGGAATACAACATTGCGTCACAGAAGGACACACTCTTCTCTCTCTCTCATACCTTCTTGCAGGAATCACTCTTTAAAATCGGAGAAGGCGTACATTTAATGTTACAAATTATTTTCCCGTCTTGTTCTTCAAATCCATTGAAAAGAACAATAAAATGTTATGTTAGAACAGGAAGGAAATGTTGCATATGCTTCATCTTTGAATAGGCAACAGGCTTTTACTATTATTCCTGGCAACTAAGTAGAAAAGACAGTTCACTGACGGAAGCAACAAAGAATCGGACTACGTTCTCGTCTGGATCCGCGAATGCCCGAGGTCGGAAACTTTCTCAGTGCGGAATGGAAATGTGCGGCGCCGCTCAAGAAGGCACGTGAGGCATTCAACATCGTGCATCGTTCGTCTATATGGGGTGCTCAAAAGCGACACTAACAATCAGATTTCATCGAACACTATCCTTTTCCACGATTTAGCTCATTTTGCATTGTCTCCATCGCTTTTTTAATTAAAAGGAAAAATAAAGATATGAAACAAATAAAGAACAGCAAGAACGTCATACATCTGACTCGAGAACGAAACCTAAACAAATAGAGAACCAAATAAATTGATTATCAACAGTGAATATCTCGGCATGCAATACACACAATGAGACTCGAATTGAAAGTCTGTCAGAGAAAGATGCACCTTAACATTTTATCATTTAAATAATGCTCTTGATTGATTTAATACCTGAAAACGTCAAATGCCTTAATTCTTCTCACAACTCAGAAACTACTCATGCCTGACGATTTCTGTGGAGGAACGCTCGATTTCGAGCTTCAAGTCGCTCGAAGAATCCGTGAGTGAAATTCATCGCTATCGCTTCCGAGCACCCTGGATATGCAGCTACGTGCGCGTAAGACGCTCAATAATTAGTAACCGCAGCCGGGGATCGCACCGCACAGTTGTTAATATGAGGAAAGTGCATTTCTGCAAATTCGTTCCCGACTGCTTTGTCAGAGGTAGCACTCCATTAACCCACTGCCTCGGGCCAATTCTGACAATGAATCGCGATTACCCTCCAAGTCCAATCAGATATGCATCAGATAAACATTGGAGATGTTGGACACTCCAGGTCTAGGTGCTGGATAAATACTCGAATGAATGACAGGCGGCTACCAGGGATAACTATGGGCAACTTGCTGCTGGCAATACGCGTACCAAATTTGACAGAATCATCAGCATCCGGGAGGAAAGAGGAAAGGGGGAAATTACGGTGCAGCCACGGGATCGTTTCTCCGTCGAAAGGATACCGCCGGCGCCGTGGCGTGGTTTCCTTTTCCCGCATCGGAAAACTTTCTCGAGATGCAACGAGCGAGCAAGCGAGCGAACGAGCGAGTGAGTGAGCTCGATCGTTCGTGCATGTACGTGATGCATATAACGCATTCGCAGAAAATCTATATATAGCGGCGCCGCGCTAATACGCGCCCGGGTAAGCTGCGAGCGGGTCGGGAGCCGAGTTCGTAAATAATTGCGGGCGTAAAATCCGGTTCGCAGCGGCATTGCGCGAATATACGCGTTATTATCGGTGGTCAATCGGAAACTGGCCGGATAGGAGCTTTCATAAGCGCGCGCGTGAACACTCACGCACGCACGCGTGCAGATATGCACGCGCGTACGCACGCACGACGCACGTACGTACGCATGAGACACTCGTCCTGCAGGCAGGTATGCCGGCCGGATCGCGTGTCCTGGATACGTCGATGACCAGGCTACTCCAGAAACTGGTCGCGATTCAACGGAAAAAGATCTGCGATTTTCGGCCGACCGTGCGTGCAAGAACGCGGTGCAAGTAACAATTTCCTCGGTATCCTCGGCATGGACACTCTTTTTTCAAAATTTTTCAAAATTTCGTCTGAAGTTTTCATTTAAACTTTTATATTTTATACGAATTGAATATAATGGGATCAATTAGAAAACTCAGCAAAAGCGAATCACAAAGAGTACTAAGCTAGTAAAACATAAGACAGTATCAAGGTCGATGATATCATGGTTCGATTTATGTTGGAGAGAAGAAGGTATCAGGTTTCCGTAAATACACTCGAATGCTCATTATGACATATCTAACGGCGGATATCTAACGGAGCAGTTGTACTGTACAAATACTCCCATCGCGTTTGCGTGGCCGTCTTAACAAACGCTGTACAAAGCGATTGAGATACACAAGGCCCTTTGATTCGAATGTCTTCATTTCGCGGCAAGAAACGCACGATTTATATTCGTCAAGTAACATAATCCTGCGTCAATTAGGTTTCCCAAGTCACTGTTGACTTCCTATCCCGTGGAAGATTAATGGAGAAGATGCATCGTGTATATTCCTTTGAATTAGATAGCCAAGAATGTTGGATATAAACTACCTCTCAGTAATAAAATAGCAATAGAAGCGCATTGGTTCGAACGAGGATGCTGGTTCTCTTTTAGATATAGAAAGAGTCTATCACTCGCAATCCTCCTGGGAGCGGTTTGGACATTATAAATCTATCATTAGACCTTGCGTATTGGGAGCACTCGAGAGAAGACACTCACACCGAGTCGCGCTAAAAATATACGGCAAATAAATCTTGATCATGCATTCGAAACGGGGCCCTTCCTCGCCGTACGTCGGCCCCTATGCACGGTGACCTCGCCGCAATTTGATCGTCAATTAACCCTTGTACTATCAAGAGGGGTCTGCCCGGACCCCATGGTGAGGTTTCATTCAGTAACGTTTTTCAGTATCTCGAGTGTCCGCGCGTCAACTTTTTTTACCTTACCCAAATAGGATCAAGGCAAGTTTAGTGAGCCTGACTTGCAAACGCAGCCAAATACCACAGATAACAATATAACAATACAAATTAGAGATAAACGAATCAAAATCAAAACATGAAATACAAATTTTAAAGACACGTATGTTCATGCAAAACGTGTGGCATTCTATGAATGCAACTCGCTCAATTAAATGTAATGCATTAAAGAGATTCTGACGTTAGATATAACGGAGAGTCTCCTCTCTTCGAAAAAAAGGAAAACCAGAGTATCATCGCGTAACACGACATGCATCGTGTGTCCGAAGAAAGAAAAGTGCACGCGGAATAATGCGTGCGGTAGGAGATGGCGCCAATCCGTATCCTCCCGCACCGCTCCTCGTCGCTTCAACGGCGCGCGACCAACGGAGTAGTTGGAATAACCGGACTCTTATCCTTACGGGCCCTTTCTCTTTATCTTTATCGATATCAAATACCGATGAGGAAACAGTCTACTTTTCGAGAAAGTCAACAAAAATCACACACACATATATGTATCTGTACACGGTCCACCGTGAATCTCTTTCCAAATCTTCTCATGCCATTTTTAAAATTATATCAGCTGATATAATTGATTTGATGAAAAAATGAGCATCTCAAGAAATATTCAAGATGTTGAAATGAAGGAGAGTCAGTTGTCTCATTAGTAGACTAATTTACGTTTTGAGCAATGTCATAGAGACATAGAAACTTGAATCATCTTAAATATCTTAATAATTCAACTTAATAATTTCAAATTCAAACAGACTCGCGTGTGTGGCGCACAGTGGGTATCCAATTTCTTTTTCAAATTACAGTCGTACACGATTCTCAATCAGATTTCAATTCTGACGAAAGAAACAGGTCGTACTATGTTTAAAAGCGTGGAAAAGAATTTTGTTCCCGATGCTTCGTGTGCCATCGATGCGAGTAGCTACGTGCCTGTTCTCGGATGTATTAGTATCCCCCAAGTATACCTCATGCCGCAGAAAGAGGAAGAGAGACGGAGAGAGTGAAGGAACAGCTCAGGCAATGCATCGAGAGGAACGGCGAGGGACAGAGAAAGAAAGTCGACTGTGTCGGATGTCTGCTCGTCGGATCGTTTTTCTCCGAGGAGCGACATGGACGCGCATGGCGCCTCTGCATGGGATCGGCCGACCGGATCGTCGCATCGCGCCGGGTGTTGCTGCATCGACGGAAAAAAAGAGAAGAAAACAGATCACCGGGAAAAATGCCGTCGTGCGCGAATCGAAGCGAGCTTGAAAACGTCCTGTTCGAACGCCAAAAAGCCGCGCACAGGTTGTCCGAGCCGAGTGGAGAAACAGGGGTGAAGACAAAACTTTCATCTGATACCGTTCAACTTTAGCATAAATTCAACAGACTGAAAATTTCAGATGATCGGTAATTCGGTGGTGTAATAAGGATATAATTGACATTGCGATATTTATAACTATATTTTAATTAATTAATCAGAACCGGTTAGGCTCTTTGCCCTCCAGCTGCCTTATTAAGAGAAAAGAAATGCCTTGTCGATTGGAAGTAATCGTTCTTTTACGAAGAGAACCGAAAGAACTGCGACGAGCATACTCAAGGTAAAACAAAAAGAATGGAGTCGATCATTACTTTCTTCTTCGTGAGAAAAATTCCGCCTGAATGTATTTAATACCGGTTCGAGTTTATGCTTAAAAATGAGCGGAATCAGCGACATTGCACGTACGTATGCTGCTGGTTTCCAAAAAAGGATTCAAAGGTAAGTCGTGACCATCGCCCGTTAACCCACAATTTTGAAAGCCGGTCACCTCTTTTCGTTCAATCGTGCGACGCGCGCGATGAAATGGAAGGATAACTACGAAAATACCTCTTTAGATACAAATTTCGATACAAAAATGGAACATTCTCTTAATGTTACATCATGCAATATGCCGATAAAGTTCCCGCTGATCGCTTGCATTAAAATCCCTTATTCCTTCTCTCATGATACGACGATAAAAAATCAATTGGCAGGTTCGCGCTCTTTTAATACCGAGGATTTGATATGACGGAACTGATCGCCGTGCGGCATGTTATGAGTCTCGCGAACGGGAAATACAAACCAGCTGATCGGATCACCGAGGAAATCAGCTTAAAAGCAGTTTTCAACTTCTGAGTAATTCGATCGGCCCATTACGTCGGGGTCCACGTCCCCTTTAACACTCTCTCCGTAATCTTTCCCCGCAAAAGAGGAGCGATGAAAGTGATTTCTCGCACCCGGATCGCGCCGCGAATAACGATTGCCTCCTAAACTCTTTTTTCTCGAATAGGTGTGTGCACGTTTTCACTATGCGATCGATCTGCCACGCGTGATCGCGAGTGCAATCGGGCTAAATTGGACCCCAGCCAAACTTACACGCCTTTGCACGTCAACTACAGTGAATTATAGCGAACATGGTTAAACGATGGGTAGAAATTATATTTCTCTCCACTCGATCGAAAGATTATTACGGTCGCACTCGAGACATTTGATTACCGGTATTTGCGTGGCGGAAGGATGGACACTCGGTGCTTTGAAGTAAACTCTTGCGATGTCAATTAATGGAGTTAATGTTGAAATCGCCGCTTCATTGTATGGACCGGTCATACAGCAAAAGAATCTCAAGCGCGGCTCTCATTTCGCACAAGTTTGCTTTATCTTACTTATACGATCCAATAATGATAATGCTGACGTTAGTAGCCTGAGCTACGAACGGTTTCAGACAATCATCAGCTCTGTGTGAACGAACACTCTTGCGAGGTGATGGAGGTTATTAACGGGGACAATGCTGGCGTTATCGCAATAAATTTACAAGTAACCTCGGGAGTCGCGATTACGATCGGCCCGTCGTGGCATGATTGAAGACAGTAAAACCGATTGGCGACAGTCGGGATTTCTCGAAAACTGGGTTGGGCGAGGGTCTGCGCAATTCAATTGTTACACGACACATTGACGAACTCAATTAAGAAGCCAGCTTACGCGGCAATTACCACGTTATAATAGCCACACGCGCAAAATTACTTGCCGATGCTTTCTAATTACGAAAATCATTTTAGATCGGCATGCGCCAGGGAACGTTGCAACATTTCACCGCGTATTAATCGCAAATTGACTCACCCAGAACCAACACCGGATTGCTTGCGAGCGTTTATACCATTTTTGCGCTATTAGATATTGAACTGCATGAAAAAGTCAGCTATAAATAGATGACTATTCGTTTAATACCGCGTATTTGGTTTTATCGCTCGAGCGAAATAGTTCCAACTGGTTTGCCAGAAGCAAAAAGATCATCCTTTTGGTCACTTTCTCAGATAGCTATTAACAGAAAAGGTTGCACTCGTTATCGCAAATTTATATAAATTTAGAGTGCCCTCGATATGAAACGATTTTTATTGCATCTCGGTAAACACATAGATATGACCGTCGTCATTGCTCGCTTTATAACGGATAAAATTGGATTGGAAAGCTATTTATATGCACCTACACACCAGTTATATCTCACTCTACTTCTTAATGAATTTTTTGGCAAGCATATAATTATATATTTGTAACCACACAGTTTCCTCGGGTTCAGAGAAAAAGCCGGTATAAACATAGCATTTACATTAGTTAATCTTACATAACTTAATCACGAAATGATTTGCCCTTATGTTTCATATGGGCTATATATACGTATATCAAATTAACGTAAATTTAGATCTTACAAGATGACAATTTCAGGAAGGAACGTTTAATTCCGCAAGTTGGAAACTTGTCTAGGATCAATCAAAGGTAATTGAAGAAACATAAATATGACGTCGCAACATTTTCTACTAATAAAAGTAGTAGTGTGTGTGAAGCTGGCGTATCATTTCGCGGAAAATCATTAATTATTGAGAGTTCTGGCTCCCTTTTTAATAGTTCTAGAGTTCCTGATAGGTTAAACACATAGTTCGGACCATTAAAGCGAAAAAATCGCATAGTGCAAAGTGAGACGCCAACTTCACGCAGCGTCTCACTTTGTCCTGCGACAGTTTCCGCCATAATTCCGGCTAGATTTTAAAAGATCTACAGTTCTACATAAGTTCTAGAGAGAGTTCTAGCGAAAAAAATTTTTTTTATCTTTTTATAATTATTAAAGCTAAAAAATGTTTAAGGGAATGACGACTGGTTAATTTCAGAGAGTTCTGTGCTTTATGAAATATTTCTCGTGTAGTTCTGAACATATTTAACCATTTTCCAAAGAGTTCTGAATGCAAACATTAACAATTATTTAATAAAAAATTTTATCGTCCGAGAAAGACGTATCTACGGAGATATATGTGAGACGCTGGTCGATTTTCGAGAGTTCTGTGCTTTATGAAATATTTTTCGTGTAGTTCTGAACGTATTTAAGCGTATTCCAAAGAGTTCTGACCGCAAACATTAACAATTATTTAATAAAAAATTTTTATCGTCCGAGAAAGACGTATCTAAGGAGATATATGTGAGACGCTGGTCGATTTTCGAGAGTTCTGCTTATTCTAAAACAGTTCTCGTATAGTTCCGGACATGTACAATGCCTTTCCAAAGAGTTCTGACAGGAACAACGATTAGACAATTTTTAAAAAAATTATTTCACCTGAAGAGTGGACGTTTTCGACTTTACCAGTGAGACGCTGGCCGAAATGCCGGAGTTCTGGCTTTCCTAAAATACTTTTATAGTTCCGCACGTACTTATGATTTTTCTACAGAGTGCTATGTATGAGAGGTGCATAGAACTCATTAGGAAATTCATAAGTACGTGCGGAACTATACGAAAAGTATTTTAGGAAAGCCAGAACTCTGACATTTCGGCCAGCGTCTCACTGGTAAAGTCGAAAACGTTCACTCTTTGGGTGAAATAATTTTTTAAAAAATTTTCTAATCGTTGTTCCTGTCAGAACTCTTTGGAAAGGCATTGTACATGTCACGAACTATACGAGAACTGTTTTAGAATAAGCAGAACTCTCGAAAATCAACCAGCGTCTCACTGGTAAAGTCGGAAACGTCCACTCTTTGGGCGAAATAATTTTTTAACAAAAATTTTCTACTCGTTGTTCCTATCAGAACTCTTTGGAAAGGCATTGCACATGTCCGGAACTATACGAGAACTGTTTTAGAATAAGCAGAACTCTCGAAAATCGACCAGCGCCTCACCCATATCTCCGTATATCCGTCTTTCTCGGACAATAAAAATTTTTTATTAACTAATGAATAATGTTTGCAGTCAGAACTCTTTGGAATACGCTTAAATACGTTCAGAACTACACGAGAAATATTTCATAAAGCACAGAACTCTCTGAAATTAACCAGTCGTCATTCCCTTAAACATTTTTTAGCTTTAATAATTATAAAAAGATGAAAAAAAAATTTTTTTCGCTAGAACTCTCTCTAGAACTTATGTAGAACTGTAGATCTTTTAAAATCTAGCCGGAATTATGGCGGAAACTGTCGCAGGACAAAGTGAGACGCTGCGTGAAGTTGGCGTCTCACTTTGCACTATGCGATTTTTTCGCTTTAATGGTCCGAACTATGTGTTTAACCTATCAGGAACTCTAGAACTATTAAAAAGGGAGCCAGAACTCTCAATAATTAATGATTTTCCGCGAAATGATACGCCAGCTTCACACACACAAAGTAGCATTTCACTAAATAAACGAACGTAATTTTAAAATTATAGATTAATAACTTTTTATTACAATTAACATATTTTAAGATGTAAGATTTAAGATTGTACAATTATATGATATCTTGAAACCGATATAGTATGTCAATTTAAAATACATGTCACCCTACAAATTTTCAACTGATTGATTAAGAATTAGGAACAATATTTCAGCAATATTTCTCTAGTAAAATAGCTATATTTATAATGTTATTGTTGCACTTTCGACGGCACTTTCCAGTTTCCGCGATCGAATTTCTATACGTGCGTGTACGCGTACACGTTTGGTATCTTTACGCGAGCCTTTAATTTCACACGCGGTTTCAAAGTCCACACGCGATGGAAAGACAGACACCGTATCTCGGTGTGGTGTGGCCGCCAGTTTTCATGGTGCTATAACGTAGCATATGGGGCGGGCATGTCGAACATTCTCTTCGTCTTACGTATGTACGTACCCGGGAAACAATGACTGCCAATTGCCGCAATTAGAGCATCGAGTTTACCGTACGAATCAGCCACGCAGCTGTTCGAACGCGTGCGAGAGCCGGCAATTTTCGACGAGCTGCAATTAATCGCGTCACGACACCCCGCGAAAGTCTGCATCGTGAAAACCCTTCAGCTAGTGTTAAAAAGAAAGTACGCGCTTATGTATATCACACCGAACTTTCGATAGATAAAACATTTGCTTAACGTTGCAGCACTTGTAAACAGCAATTATGAAGATTTCCTTGTTAGTAATGCTTATTATAAAGAGATTATAATTTTCAAATAGCTAGTTGTAATTATTGAACATATCATTTTTCTCTGGTGACAATTTTGGTGATTATTACAATATGTAATTCTTTTATTCGAAGCATCTTGAAGGCAGACATTACATTACGGATATCTAATCCTCCGGATATATGTGTGGGGTACTTTAATTGAAATAAATATTTTTTTCGCTTGACTAAGCCTACTCCACGTGATGTTTTATATCTGTAAGGCTCGTAGATGACGAAATCCATTCATTGGGCGTACACTGGTCCCAGAATAAATCCAGTAACACATGTGAGGTATCAAATTCAACGAGCCATTGATATTGCGTCTGACACCTCATACTACGTACAATTATTATCTTATCTTGCAAGGATGTATCGTGATAACACGAACTCGTTTACAACTGTTGAAGTGTATCGGATTTAGCGTTGCACCTTTTCGGATTTTATCTTCGGATTAATTGCATTGATTTTTCGAACATCTTCAATTCGCTATAAAATTAAACTATTAGATATATAATTAAATACTTGCAAAATATATATAATAAAGACACAAATTTACGATTAATTGCAGAAAAGCAAAATATATTATCTTGCATGATAATAAAACACGATCAATTTTTCCCGTTATGCGTTTTCTTTCCTTATCTCTTTGAAATATATGTACACGATTCTTGTCCTCGGACAAGAAATAGATCGCGTCGTACTGAAATATTAGCTAATCCAACACGTTTATGGCAGTGAAACAGTCTATTCACAAAGGACATTCCATTCCGTCTTACGTTGTCTCACGTTATCTTTGTACCGTATACTACTGATGGCTGCAATTGTCAGAACGGAAATTGTCTCACTGCTCTAATTATCGATTTTATAACATTTCTAATCTTTTTTTCAAGGACGGTAACAATATGCATAATAGAAAATTTAATTCTATTGAAACATTATTTTGTAAAAATTTATGTAACTTTTGAATTTACGCCAAAGTATTTATGTAGTATTAATTTACTAATGTATTTTTAATTAGCTGATGCTAAAAACTATTAATTCTTTAAATGACAAGCATTTGGCAGACGGAATACGAAGGCAATTCAAAATCACAGATTATATTCATGAATTAATTTAAGAAAATAATATCTGCCTTAACGTTTTGAATTATACATGAGTAATATCTTCTTTGGCACCATAATCTATAAATATAAATATAAGTACAGATCGAAAATTGATTTAGCATGTTAACGTATTATTGTCCCAAGACTTTGAATTATGTACGAAGTTTTAACTACGCCCCATCGATTAAAGCTCGCAATACGAGCGACCTGAATGCGAGAACGAGATATTCACAGCCGAGGGTTAAAACTGACGGTACCAAGAATCGTGTAATATATGATGACACGCGTAACAAGACTATCATCGGCAAAGACGGTTTTTGCGCGACACGCTATGAATATTGAGCAAGGACTCGCGCGTCCGTAATAATAAAGGGGCGTCTGTGCACGATATTATATAGCGGAAGAGCGGTATGCACGTCGCATTGAGATAGACCTCGAGATATCGCCCACATCTCCGAAACCATCCGATGATCGTACTTTATTAATGAAACCTGATTTGCATAATACTTTTGCAGCGATGATTCCGATCGCTAATCAATAATCTGCACCTGGCATCATAAGGAGCGACGACTGATCGAACAAAGACGACTTGGAAGAAGTGCTAAAGCAGAATCAAAGACGAGTTGAATTTCTATTCCACGATGAACGGAGCGAAAGGTTGTAATGACTAACTACATATTATAACAATGTTTCATTAAAACTTGTAAATTATTTCTGCACATATAATAATAATGATAAATCTAATAAATGAATTTTCAACAGAAAAGTGCTAATTAACGAGACTGCGTTAATCGTCGAAGATTGTGATATAATTTTGGCTGACTTTTGTTGCTGAGAAGAGAATTTCTGCCTTTCTTCCTTTTGAAAGACATTCGCGTTCATTTTTCCTGAGATCGCGAAGTCCCGAATAGAGTCTTCTAATGCAAGTTCCACGCTTTAGAATACTTTATCTATGTGCCACACGGTGCGGTCTGGTTTCGCGGCGGCACTTTTCCGTGCAGTCGGCTACGAGGAGCAGAACCGGTCTGGAACGAGTCCGGAGCAACGACGACGGGTCGATGCGACGCCACGCGCGACGAGCGTCGGCGTCGCTGTCAGGTTTACTGACTCGGGCGATACAGTAATTTAGGCGATTACAAAACGCCATGGCGATAGCAGCATTTGCCATAATATTGCTGGATAATCCGTAATTCTGTCAAGTCAATTTAAACATTCAACCCATTGACGTTTTCGACACTTTAGAAAGTCTTCTATCTCAGCAAATGGATCGCAAATCGTATTTTTAAAAGTGCTCGGGCGACATTCTCCTCAAGATACGTACCACGATCATTTTGGTGCACACTCTGGCAAGCCCGGTCGCTGTTATTACACCTACGACGCTATGCCGCGCGACGTAATAAGAGCGTAACCGTGTGAGCGCGTTCGTGGCCTCCACAAGCTTTTCCCTCCTCTTTTTTCCTTTCTTTCGCTCGTGATCGTGACACATGGGCGTCGCGCGATTTTCCAAAGTGGCTAATTATTCGGTAGGCCAAACCGATTAATTTATTATATAATTATATACAATTGCAAGGAACAAAATTGCGAAAATTGATATATCACGTTGTCAAAAGAGTTTTGTGTACTGTTTCTTCAGATTCGACTCCTGAGTACTGAGGCGGTTGGTGATACTTTCGCAAAACAGAGAGCGAACGGAAATTAATTGGCACCTATAATATGCATGACGTTCGTTAGGTAATGCCTTGGCCAAACAGGTTCGGTTCGCGTGATGTCCTTCTTTTCAACTTTGTTTACTGTTACGCCACTGTATCCACGCGACGTATTTCGCCTCCCACGTACCCTACGCCCACCCGAGAAGAAATACCTGTACAGGGTGGTCTGAAAGAAGGAAACCGCACCATTATGATCGATAAAGATGAGATAAACAGCGTTTCTATCTATTAAAAATTTGACAAATATGAGAACTTTTTGCTATTTTTTCACGATTTCTAATGTTAAATAATTTTAACTTGTCAAAGACTCTACCAAAAGACAATTTGCATGAGCAAGTAAAAGATTGTGTTTGACATGTCTGTAATTTGTATGTTCTATTAAAATTATGTTATTTAATTTTACTTAAAATAATTACCAGTTTTTAAAACTTTGGTTATTAGTATCTGTATTGCAAGGAAAATGGTTTTCAGAACACCCCGTACATTATACTTGGAAACTGCCCCCTAAGAAAAATAGCTACATAGAGATAGTTGATTGAGAAAGATTCCTTTTTAAAACTCGAATTCAAAACTCGAAGTAAAAAATGATTCTATCACTCACGATCTTATTGACGAATTAAGACGTCTATTCTGGAATCACTGCTCTACTTTGACCAAGCTCAACCAATTGATACTTGGACTACCTGTATCCATAGCAACTTGGAATATCGAGTTATCCAGATATAGTCGATCTAACACAAAGAAATAAATGCCAAATTATTTTAGACAATTCGGAGAACGTATCCATGTCGAGCTTCGTCGTGGTCAGCGGTACGAAACGCGCGAGAAATGGAGACACGGCGGTACGGCGTGCGAGTCGCAAATTGATTTCAGGCTGTCTGGTCGCCGGCTTTTGGCACGGTGCTTTGTGCAAGGCGACACCTTCCCAGAAATATAATCTCGTCGGCACACGTGCGACGTTAGGGAACAGCCGTTCCGCTACCTTTACCTGAGCGCGCACACGTGGCCATCCCCTGCACCGTAAAACGCGTTTCTCTTTCATGCGAAAGAGCTCGCCCATGATTTTTCCGACCGTAGCACGTCCCGCCGCCGTGTGTCCAAAACGATTGTCACGTTTCTCGACAACCTGGAAACATCAAGCGCGACGCACCTTTGATGCTCGTTAAAAGCGTCTGCGTGACCAGCCACGATTAAATTAATCAGTTAGGGGCATTCGCTGACAGGCCAATTATACGTGTGCTGGTCGGAGAACGTACTTGCGATTCCCGCAATACGATGCGACCGCCGACAGGTAACCACCAGCCACGGGCGACTTTAAATCACAACTATCTCAGGTATAATTGTGTGCCCGTATGTCGCAATGCACGGCTTCCCCGGTTTTATCTCACCTGTTCGCGTTCTGACGTTCGATACGGGTTGCCCCGGAATTAACTCGGGGATTCGTGAGCGTAAATCGCGCGCTGCTTTGTAGTTACGCAAATAATACATCAGGAATATTAATTGCGCCGCGTTACTCTAGAGTGCGGAATCGTTTTATGGATTTTAATCGTTTTATGAATATATAAGAAACTTCACAACATATTAATCGGCCATAAATTTTATATAACGATTTCACATTGGTACGTTTGCAATGCTTTAAAATAATCCTTTTTTCGGAAATCAGTATCATAAAATGGAGATTTAAGTTGTTTTATTGTCTTCCGTTAGTTTCTAGAAATGCATTTCCATAAAGGAAATTTACCGAGCGGATAACGTCTGGAACGTGCACAGCGAGCCTTTAAAGCCGCTCAGTTTTCGCACGTTTTATCAGCGGTTAAAGTGTCGCTGCTCGCAGTTTCGCAATCTTCACAAGCTACGCGTGACATTCCTCAAAATACACTAATGACCGAACGTAAACAACAGGTATTTACTGCAACGGTTATGTTACGACACATCGATTGTCCAGTTGCGATATTTCGTAACTTACACGTTGCAATTATTTAAAAAGACGGAAACCGTTTAGAGCCATCTAAATCGCATCCCGCACACGTTTCCTCGTGGGGCTTCAGATCAAAGAGAGACAAATCGCCCGTCCTCCGCGATGCATGAGATCCGCGGCGGTCAAAGCGTTAGAACTAAATATCCTGAAGCTAGATAAGTGCTCATGAATAACGAGATTAGAAACGAAGGGAAAAAGATGAGCGGACCAACAGGCGAGCATCGGTGGGTCAAGGGTCGGGTGTCGGGCCGGTTTATCCGTCAGATCTCGCAGCGCGATTCCGGATTCAACTGTTGCGGGCCGCGACGCGCCGCGCCGCGCCGGTGCGGCGGATAAGAGCCGAATAAAAAGGCGACCGCGTATTCCCGATCCGGCGACGTACGGATCGTCCCCCGCGTGCTATCTCTCTCGTTCGTGGATCGGACTCGCGCGCATAGTATACCCGGTACGGACGATAAAACCGGATCCCCGCCAACCGCGAGGGGGTTCAGTCGCTGGGATGCCTAATGTCGCTACTCGTTACGATTCCCTTATACGTAGCGGAGCGTCGCGCGCGAATCGAGATAAAGGTTCGTTCACACTCCGCATCGTGGCCGGTTCCGAGCCCGGCTCCGGCTACGTGTTCTCCAGCTTCCTCGATCTCGCGATCTCGTCGATCTCCTTAACGAGGAAGACGCGCACGACTTGGCCGAGCTGATGGGAAAAATGCCCGGGAATATTCGTCGGCACGGTTCATTTTGATCTCGATTTCTTCCTTAATCGCACTTCGTTCTTCCCGTTTAGCACCGAGCGCTTTCTGCGGAAAAAGAAACGCGTTTGGGAAACGCGGCACCGTTGCAATCGTAACCGGCTCGTATATAATCTCCCGCGCGGATATCGCAGCGAAAATGATTGCGGGTTTATGTCTGCCGGGCATCAGTCGGAACGAGTCGCACAACGAGCGATGATAACTCGCACGGCGAAAATCCTATCGCTTCGCGTGGGCGCGAATGCAATCAAAAGCTGCGGAGATACGAGTTCACGCGAAGAGGAACAAAGCCCATAAACATCCTTTCGTCCCCCTTTCCCCATCATCGTGGTAAACGCGGCGGATGTCGCAAAACGGAGAGAAAAAGGGCCGCACGATCCTGTTTCGATATGTTATCCAGCTCGCGTCATCGTCCAGAAAGAAATCGGAAGAAGCGATAACTCACGTCGTAACAGTCATAACCGATTGCCATTCTGTCCCCAGTGTTCGTCAAAATGAAAACTTTTAAGAAAACCGAATCGAATGGCGACAACTAGTAAAATACATAATTTCTGGATCATCGTTTCGCACCGATTAGCATGGAAGAGATCCAGAATCGTGCATTTTTGTGATGTGTTTTTCGGATGGGAACGCGAATTACATAAATGTGATGTAACAAGCAAAGTGCATTTGCATCTCCTGCACGCTCGGTACACTGATAGCGTCACGTTGCGCACGTAGGGTTGGTTGGTTCGGCCAAGTCTAGGATTAAATGGGAGAAGGCAAGGAGACTCGGTGGATGCATCGTTCCGGTCTCGCGAGCGAACCTGCGCCGCCGCAGGCGATGTGGTTCTCCTTTAAAATTTCTGCACGTGCAAGCGAGGCCGCGGGAAATCAAGTTCAATGGCGTCTCGGATGAAGATCTAAGCACACGCGTACGAACCTCGCGTACGTAAGACGTAAGAGCGTACACGCGTAAGAACCTGCCTCGAAGAAGCCGCGTTACGCGCACGATTCTCGCGGCAGTCGCGTGGTCACATTACACCGATCTTACGAGAACACTTCGTCGCATACAAATTGTCCCGCCACACCGCGATCCTCTCTATTAATTCTAGCGATATCAACGCACTCTCTGCGACTGCAAGCGCAAAGCCGTGCGTGATGTCCACCATACAAGTCGCATTTCCTGTTATTAAGTTCCCTCTCGACTTTCCAGCTACTTTGACGAGAAATATTGGGTATATTCCTGAAACGAAGAGGTATCACACGTACAATCTTAACGATCTCAAGGCCCACGTTCATCCCGTGTATTGTAATTAGTTACTCCTTTACCATAAAATAGGTGCTCAAAGCGATCAAGTTTTCGCGTTTAGCGAATAATTAGCTTTTACTTAGTTTATTAATTTCTGGATGAATCACAAGTGACGAGAGTAATCACGTCAGAATGTAAAACGGTACCGCGTTTGGTACCGCGCTAATGTACCTGATGAAAGGATAATATTACATTAGCGTTTCGATAACTGTTAGTTCGGTGGTTTGAAAAATTTCCAGCGTGCTTTCGTGTTCCCTCGTGAGCGCGGTTGGGTCGCGTTCCCGGTGCAGAGAACTCCGGAGAAGCAAGAAGCACGGTGCACGCCCACGCCTTTACCGAGGCCCACGCTACCAGGACCGTAAGTACCGTGGTGACCGAGATGTCGTGCGCTCCGGAATGCCCGGAGTACAAGACGATATCCGATGCTTATTCCGAACGTCGCCGACCACGGAAATGCCCCGCGACGAGGCATCGGCGCCGCGCGTTCCGATGGCGAGGCTCGCACGTCGAGATCCAGCCGCGGCCTTTTATCGTTTCAGCCTGCACGCAGAACTACGGAGCCGACGCGACGTGAGCGCGCGAGCACGTACATGCTGTCGTGTTGCGATTTCGCTCACGTACTGAAACATTATTTTCTTCGGAGTTCCGGCCCGCGTAACTTTCGGGACTTTGCGAATTTAGAATATTCGTGCTCTTATTTTATGCGTCTTTAAAATTATCACTTTTGCGACGAGGAGCGTTAAAAGATCAGAACTGTGAAGAGTTTTCATGGACTTGATGGAGATGGAGTTGGAGCTTCCGAGAACTCGAGATCGGGAGCTCGAGAGATTTAGAACATTATGGATTTCGTGTAGCCGCGTTTAGAAAGTACGAGTAGACATATTCTAATGTACTTTCCAAGGCACAACGGTATATGAGCAACGTCTGTCTGTTGATACCGTCCGTCCGAGGGCTTGAGCAACTTTTGGACCGTATAAAGATCCAAGCAGGAAATTGGCCGCCTGGATTTT
Source organism: Ooceraea biroi (assembly GCF_003672135.1). Lineage (NCBI taxonomy): Eukaryota > Metazoa > Arthropoda > Insecta > Hymenoptera > Formicidae > Ooceraea > Ooceraea biroi. The sequence goes on from NC_039508.1 coordinate 14,526,617, forward strand.
CGTCACGAGGCGACGCAACGTAAAAGGGCAGGAATACACGCACGCTCACACACGTACGGAAGAAAGGAACGTACGCGCGTTCGGTCGTCACTCTAGGCTGCATCCGGCAAAGCGGCGGTTTTTTGCACCACGCCGAGTATTGCATCCTTAAGGCCCGCCACTTGTCTCTTGGAAGTGGTCGTATGGTCGTCGTGCGGAGCGAGGTCTTCGTGTTTGCAACTCGCAGAATTGCATTTCACGGGCAAAGCAGCAACAAGATGAAACGCGCATCCACAGAGAGAGAGAGAGAGAGAGAAAGAGAGAGAGAAGACAAGTCGGATAATTTTCGTGGTTTCAATCTCTTTTTTTCGAAATAAATGCTATATAATAAATTATTATTTTGCGCGCCATGTCGCGCCGCGCGAGTGTTTTGTTATGAAATAAAATTTCGCTGTCGTTTTATCTTTTTCATGGTCGTGTTTCGAGTACACGCTTGGCACTCTCCATCCAAAAAGCAGCAATTTTTCTGAAAAGTGATCCGAAATATACCAAAGATCAAAAACTTTTCGAATCGGATTTAAATTAGCCAGGAATTTTGAGCTATGATGTTAGCGAGTCCGTCGAAGACAATGAACATTATATGATCGTCAATTTTGCGCAAGAAGTTAAATAAAACACCGACGTGTCCCGAAACACCAAGAATGAAATTTAAACAACCACGCGAGAACATCGCGGCTCCAGCTAGCTTCGCCCGCCGATTTATTACAGGCGATTAATCCCGAGTTAGCTTCTCGACCCTGTCCGAGTCTCGCGCGGCACGCATAACAACTCAATTACGCTTTTCTATTAATATCATAAAAAAATTCGTTCTTACCCTAGTTTCACGGAGAGAATTCCCTCAACTTACCAAACGCGAACGTGTGATAACCATCGTTTAAAATACTAAACGAAATGAGAGAAATGTAATAAAACGCGGTTGAGGAAAGAATCTCATGTTTACGTCTGCAACGTGCGGGAGCCTCGCATTTCTTAGCGCTCACAAATGGCTAAACGTGCCGGGAAGAAGATGGCATTATTAGGCGCAATGAATACGCGCGACTAACCCCGAGACGCGCGTCAATTTAGATCGTTTTGACAGCGCGTCCGCACTTTGTTCTGCACGAAATCGGCGTCACGCCACAAATCGGTGTACCGAGTAGGCATAGGAAACGTACGCACGCAACGTGAGAACAAGGGAACGCACACAGAAATTAGTGGCGTCTCGAGACGGTAACGGAATTAGCAGACAGAAATAATTTCTTACTCACCGAAAAAATCCTCCCAGCTAACCGAGCCGTCAGAGTCCACGGCGCTGGCGTTCGCAGCTTCCGCCTCGCTGCCCATCGCGACGTCGACGCGCGTCCTTCGTCGTATCGTCCTCCTCCGTTCAGCCGATCCCCCGTCGATCGTCGATGCTCGATTGTCGTGCGGTGCGTTACGTTCTCGCGTAACGCGCGACGAACATCGCGCGTCACATCGCGCGTCACGTCACACGCCGCGTCGCACGGCACGCTTGTCGCACCGTACGCGAACACGCGACGATCGCGACTGACATGTTCCTCTCGAAGGCGCCAAAAGCCCGCCGCGATCGGCCGAACGAGAGCGAGCCGACGATTCGACGAACGAGAGGCGAGAGCGTGCGCGCACACCGAACAAAACGCGCGAGGCACCACCGACGACGATCCGACGCGCCGAAACTCGCTGGCCAGGCGAGCGACGATCGACCGCGGATCGATGGACGCGAGTAGCGGGAAGCAGCTAACTTCGTGCCGAACGCGCGCAACGCCGTCGCGAGATGTAACGCGACTGACACGGCCGGCGCGGCGCCGCGCGGCACGACGCGGTGCGACGCGCCGAAACTCGCCGAGGGTGAACGATCGCGCGGGCCAACGGACGGGATCGGAGCGCCTCGCGGGCGGCGACGAGATTGGTGCGCGCGAGCGCTTGCAGTTTTGCACTGGCGAATTATCGATCGACGATGACACGATCGACGAACTGACGAGCGTTTCGTCGGCTCGACACGATCGTGGAGTAAGGTGTCACCTGAAATCTCGGCGATGAGGGTCGCGACGATCGTTAAAGATTGAGACGAACACCGCGACTTCCGGTATACCAGAAAAAGAATCAGGGGGAGGGGACAATTGAAATTTCGCGACTCGCGTTGGCTGCAGTGCAATCAACACCGGTGTTCACAGTCATATCTTGCCCGCCATTTAAGGGGAAGCTGGAGTTGCTAGTGAACTATTTTTTCACTATAGCGATGGTAATTGCAGTTTCGAAAATTCTCTTTATTGCTTGTGCAGAATAAAAAATCCTTTTCCACAAATGAAGTATAGATAGAAAGAAAGTCCGCTCTACAGGACTTTATATTCAAAATGGAAAAAAGTTAGAAAAGACAAATGCAAGTTTTTAACTTTTTGAGTATAAAATCCTGTAGAGCGGACTTTCTTTCTATCTATACTTCATTTGTGGAAAAGGATTTTTTATTCTGCACAAGCAATAAAGAGAATTTTCGAAACTGCAATTACCATCACTATAGTGAAAAAATAGTTCACTAGCAACTCCAGCATCCCCTTAAAGATTACGAATCAATGGTTTCGTAACTACATTCACACTGATCGTTATCGGTTTTTCAGAGACAAGAAATTCTTATTTATTACATGCACGTGTGAGTATATAAGTAAGAAATACTTGTCTCTCTGCGAAAAACAGCTATTATATACGGTGCTGAAACCACTAATTTATGATCTTTAAATAAGGGTAAAAACGTGACTGGTTTATTCCGCGATACGAACCGAGTCCTTTCCTTCTTACTGTACAACTGTTTTGGCAACACTTGTTTTTAAAATTATCTAGGTATACCAACGGTAAGCGGGTAAATGTTTAGGAAGAACAAGAAGGAAAAGAAACTATTCTTTTTTCTACGTTTTGCGTATTTTACAACTATAACAATAAGATATCTCTCTTTATAATAAGAATAAGATATTCAAACAATGCCTCCGAAAGAGAAAGATGAGCGAGGCACAAGGCAGACGGAAGTGCATTTGAAGCGAAAAACTTTGCGCTTTCAATTATCGATGTTTAGTAATTCAAAAGTCGAACGATCGCCGCTTATCGCAGCTTTGATCGATGAGCATATCGTGAATAGATGCAAGATGGATGCAGGATGAGCGGAACAGTCGAGCCATGAGTTCCGAGTCTCGATGACGACCGGCTGAATGCATTAACTGTCCTCGTCCGTTCGAGAGCAATCGCGTCGGGCGACAAGTAGTAGTCATGGTACTCTCTGGCTCAAAAGGAATAGATATCCGTAAAAGAGGAAAAGAAACGACGTTGGGAAACGACTTTTACGAAAAGATTTGGCGATCGCGAGGCGCTAGAAAAAATTAATTATTTAAATAAATATATAAAAGAGTAATACATGTTCTTAAATATTCTTGAACACCTAGCAGAACGGACAAATCAGCTGGATTTCTGTCGACAATCTCCCACGTCGAGTTATGTCTGTCCGCCGAAAAGATGGGCCATATTAAAAGACGTTTCCAAGAAACGCGGAAAAAAAAAAAAGAAATTAAGTCTCTAAATCTCTTCTATCGCAGCATAAGCTCGGGGCGAGGAGTTCCAAGTATAACACGACGCTCCAGATATCCGGGGAGGGATCGACGTGCAGATTGCGCGGAATATATTTATACGAGTGGAATAGTACGTATATCGAGAGGGAAGCAAAAGAGATCTTCTCCTCTCCCCCCTCGCCCCTCGAAATATTGCTCAATCCGACGCGTCGTGAAAGTCACTATACATTCTTTCGAAACCCCCACGCGCGTGCGACTGCGTTTATTTTTCGGAGGATCGTGTGGAACACGCACCTACACGCGCGCATATATTAGGGCCCGCCACGCACGCACGATACGTCGACGGAATCGCCGGGGTTCTATTATTAGACGGCCGGCGCTCGCCCGTTGCATCCGAGACGGAATGAATGGAGAATGCTCTCCGAATATTAGGACGTTGCGCCTTCGTGCTGCTACGTTCTGGATTAAATTATTCTGCTCCCCGACGAGGAGGTCAATGAAATTAATCCGTCTACTTATGACGGATATTTTGCACGCTTTTCTCATGAAAGCAACTATGAAGAAAAAATATCTGCGTTATCAAATTTTAATTAATTAACGACTGTCCATAAATAATAACGTTACATGATATGCAACGATATTTTATTTTCTAAACGCAATGATCGTACGATTATTTATATAAAATTCGACAAATGTAACTAAATTGTAAATGTTTGCAACACTGTACGGTAGGAACACGCGGGAAAAGAAGTAATGCAGTTTGCTCACTGATCATGTATATTTGCTTTATATTTCGCAATGTAGCATATCCATAGACAACGCACTGAACGGTAAATATACAAGGTGGCTATAGGGGAAATGCCGACAAGAGAGTACAGTCTAGTATTGTAGTACGTATATATACATGTTACATACACCACTCTCCCACTTATTCTTACTTATATTTAGTTGTTCGCAGTAACGTCTCGCGGCTCGAAATTATCACGTCTTACGAAATAGTAATAACGCGCTGTTCCGCGATATCCAACAATACACTTAGGAGAACGCAACTTTATTGCATTGCGCGACGTTCATCGTATAATCATTACAAGCTCTTATTGCCAGTGAGATATTAATCTGTACAAAGATTAATCTAACAGTATATTTGGCCGTATAATATATATATGTTTACGGAAGAATAGATGTCCTTTCCGCAAAGAATACAGTATCGTTCCTCCGTTAAAAGGTTCGCTCTTGCGGAATTGAAGATGGGTCATCGATCGATATATCCGTCACTTCCGCATTTAAGCGTGTAATAAATTTTTTGTATAGGAATAGAATACAAATACGCATTATAATCAGTGACATTTAATTTCGAGCAGTAACGATCGTTATCGTGGCACAGGTACATAGATCATAACTTAGGATAGTAGAAATAAATTATCACAATAATGTACTGTAAAAAAAAGAAGTTCTAAATATTTATAAATCGATCACGATAGCGAGAATGCTAAACAACGATTAGACATCAACTAATAATATCTGCTGGACACATTAAATCCACTCAAGGCTATCAGAAATAAAAAAGTTCAACGCGATGCAACGCGACGACAAAATCGGTTTCGATTAGTATATAGATAGAGTAATTCCGGTATATTATAATAAGCTCTCGGAAATTATGCCATACAATTCAAGTGTCAAATGTCCCATTCATACGTCATATAAAATCGCATGACCTTATCGTACGCCTCGCTAATGTTCCTCCGGATATTACTATTTCGAACATTAGCACCGATTTTCAATCATGTCATGTTAAAGATCTAAATGTAAATGCACGTTACATCTACAATTTGCTTACCGCGTATGTCGCGAATACCCATAAGATTACAGAAGTTAACGTACCTTCGAACGCGTTACCATACAAGTTAGCAGAACGAAGTATTAAGTAATGAAAAAAATGCTGTATTTACAATGATTTTCACAAAAAGGATTCACACGCGAGAGTGATCCCCGTTACTTTCTCCTAGACAATTTTACAAGATCCTCGATTAACTGGATTATACATCGATATAGATATAATCACGTAATACTTTACGATAGTCCTCGATTTTCCTACACAAGGAGACGCGCAATCGTTGGAGAAACTAAATTTTTTTACAAAAACCATCACGCGATCATAATTCATTAAATTTGTTTTCTTTGTGATTTATATTGCACAAAAGTATTAGATAAAAACTCTCTCTGCAATATATAAATATTTGTAATAATCATTTTTTTGCTGTGTGTATGCACTTTCGAATAACATTATTAACATCATATTATCCATCGATTAAAACAAAATCGAAATAATTACAATTACTTGCTGCAGAAGAAAAAAAGAAGTCAAATCGATTATGATGTATATATATATATATATATATATATATATGCGCACACACACAATGAATGCATAATTTAATAAATTTAATCAACATCCGAGACACAGATAAATACAGAATGGAATATACATATGTTGTTTCATGATTTAATGTAGAATGTGATTGAACCTGTCTATTAGTATTAAATAAACATAAGCTAGTAAGAAAATTATAAAATTTATTTGTGCGATCCTAAATCACGGATATTGATTTTGTCGGAAATACTATTATAATTTAAATACCATAATTTTTCCGGCCAACTTGCAATTTCGAAGGAGGAAGTTCGTTCTGAATATTATTTACTTTAATAGTACGATTTCGTTTGCTATGTACTTATTTAAAAAACTTATCCGTATTGTACAATGTTACAGGAGTTTATGATGAAGCAGTCTTAAATAAATTGACGCGATGTACATATCCGCGACATCGTCGATAAATGAGATTTTGTCCGAATAATACTTGATTTTATACTTCTCGTTGAAGTGAATGCCGATCTTATCAGTCAGAGACTGTCTTTATACTAATTAATAGTAATACTAATTAAGTCCGGCCTCTCTCGCTTAGGAAGGCGAGCCTTTTCTTCTTTTATGCGTAACCTTGCTATCGGTTGAATCGTCGTTTACACGCTTGTTCTGAGTTCCAAGACCTAAGGAAAAAAAAAGTGTACAATATACAACAAAATTGTCCGGTGCGTTTTGTTTATTACGTAATATGGATCTTACGTTTTAACTTTGCCACACGCGATCGCGTTAAGCGTGGACTACTTTGAGCAGTGGGAACAACCGACTCGGAATTTTTTTCTCTTAATCGTGCGACTTCTTCCATCGCAGGTGTCATCCATTTTGACTTCAGTTCGTTACTAAAGTGTAGAAGACGATGAAATATTAATATAAATTAATATATTTAATTTATGTTAAATATTAATTTAAATTAATATAAGATAGAAAAGGTGTATGCTTTTTGTGCGTTTGAACACGTGGCCGTTAAAATCGATCACTCACTCCGATGATTTTGGTGTTGCTTTATGCCTGAACGTGCCGGATTGCCTCTCCTTCATTCTACGAAGTACATTTAGCATTGCGTATGTTGGCAGGGACGGCGATTGCGGAGTAGAATGCGATGGGGGCGTGAGCGGCGGTGTGAGTGAAGACGGTGGCGGAGGTTGAGTACTAATTTTTGCGAGTTTATCCGGATGCAGTGCCAACACTGCCTCCCAGCTGAACTCCTTTTTCTGAACCGGACGCTTAGGTTGCGTGTTTCGTGTTATTCGTATCTATTGAGATCACATATCCGTTATACGCGTAAATTTATAATAGCATCAAATAATTAAAAAATTAAATCAAATTAAAAATCAAACAATGAAAAAATTAAACGAAAAATCATACCTCGCCATTTACCGGTCTGCAAGGTTTCCTTTCTCTGAGATACGGGCGCTCGAAGAATACAGAGCTCGTCAGATTTTCATTCGACTCGTTCATGGTGTAAAGACACATAGGAATATTGCTGTCTTGGATGCCACCGTTCAGAAATAAATTCCGTAAATAGAAATAGTTGGGTTTGGTCTCAAATCCTAATTCGGTAACGTACTGCATATACTTCATGATTGCAGCTGTAGAAATTATTATGTAAATTAATATTTATTGTATATAAAAGAGCAATAATTTAATATTTTCTGCGTGATATTTTAGCCGACCTGGTGGTTTCTTCTTGTGAGGGAAGCATTCGTTCATAAATAAAGGCAGGTCCGACAAAAGAATGTCCTTTTGTCGATGAACTTCCTCTGGATCCATGACTAAATTAGTTTCGTTATCATCTTTCTCCCAAGGTAGCTTACCGCATAACCATTGTATAATATTATACCCTAAAGTCTCAAGATCTCCCCTTCTTGAATGTGCTGAAAAATATTTTATTTATTAATAAATATGTGAAATTTCGTTTTTTTTTATTATAATAATTAGCGGCTGTTTTCACATGAAGAAAATACAATTCTTTTTATCAAATAACTTCGCCAAAAGACGGAGAATATTCGAAATTAAAAATTAACTAATTAACATACTTCCATGATGAGCGTCCCGCGATGTGAACTCTAATGTGCCCTCGTGAGCACGTCTTTCATCATGTATGAACGGTTTATGTTCGCCGGCGCTTGTTCGAAAACGATACGCCAGTCCGTAGTCTACTAAGTATGCTTGAGATTTTTCCTTTCCTATTCCGTCCCCGTATGACAATAAAATATTTGATCCCTTAACATCCGCGTGAGCATATCCTTTACTATGAATGTATTCTAGCGCGTCCAACTGCAAAAGATCATAATTCTTGCAAGATCGAATATTAGGGGACATTTGGAAAAGTACAGCTCGATTCCATGCAATCGCGAAACTTGCCATTTGTACAGCTAATGTGTTAACAAGCTTCGTTGGCAATTTCCTTCTATGCGAGAGAAATAATTTTCCAATATCTATACCATATCGCGGTATCACTAGAAACCTGTAACGTTGATTTTTATAAAAGTGAGATCCTGATCCTTCGTATGTGGGGACGCCGATTCTTCTCTTTCCCTGAGAATTACACCAACTTTCGACTATAAAAAAAAAATATCAGAGCGTCAAAGAATTATATTTTTCATCTCCTCTGAGAAACATGGACAAATTGTAAAATAATATAAATTATGTTGCATGCTACTTACTCATATGTTTGCGCGCAGCCCTTATATAAAAATTCATTTCAACAAATAATGGACCATTGTTGTGTGGTTCGATTTTTACGACGTACTTTGCGTCTTGTTCAACCGGCAATGTAATATCATTAGAAGCTGCAGAAAGAAAAATCATTCCACGAGTTAATTTTACGTCTAGCACATAGGGATTACAATACAGAGGTACGAACAAATTATAAATATAAAACAATACCTAGAGATACATTATCGAAATTCCTTACCTAGATATATATCTCCAAAACCACCATATCCTATGGTGTTTCCCAGTCTCCATTTATTCTGTGTAATATCCGTCAAGATCTCTCCTGCTGGTAGTGGTTCCGATAATTTACAACCTGCAGCTGCCACTCTTTTCGGCACAGGCACATCTTCTACACGTCTTGGTGCCATTCTGTCACTATTAAAAATAATTCATCTATATAGTAATTGCGTTATTAATTTCATGAGATAACATAACTTGTTACATATCATAGAAAAGATCACCTAACATTGTAAGACTTTCTTCTGGTTATCAAAATTGTGTCATAAGAGAGTTAAACTCATCTGAAAGGTTAAATAAAGTATAAATAAGATAATGTTACAGTAAGTAAAAATTCCTCATAATTTCTTGAACAAACAAGAACACAGAAGCATATTAATAATCTTATAGTTTATTGTTTCATGGATTTCATGAAAAAAAATTTGCATATATACTCTAAGATATTTTTATCCAATTTTAAATATAAATATGTACATGTGTGTATTGTCAAAGTCATATATATATGTAACAGTATATCTTAAATATTACTTTTATAAATATTATATAAGATAGTTGTTGCAAAAATAACATCAAGTATATAATATATCCACTACATAATATTAAGTATATGCAAAAGTTTTAGTCTTTTTTTTAGCGCTCTGGTGTTATTATTTAACTTTCAAATAAATTCTCTCCAGTTGTAATCTTTTTAAAGAGTCGGACTTTGTAAAATCGTAGATCATGATTTAATGATGAACATAATTTTGAAAAACAATAGCAAACGCGATGAGCAATGAAAAACTACATGTTATTTCCATATTCAACAAAGCATTGTTTGGGCTGCAGTTTTTACACACATGGCATATTTACCCAACTTTATTACTACTTTGAATTACCACTTTGAATTACTACTCATTCCAACCCATGCAGTACTTTTTAACTGGACTAGTACTCTGGAAATGTGGCTGAGATATAAAACAACTTTTTTTGTAAAAAACTTTGAAATTTAATTATAAAAAAGGATTTAAAAAATCATAAAAAACGAGGGCAAATATTTTGATGGCTGAATGATGATTGTGTATACTATGCACCAAAATGAAAACATACAAAAAATGAGTAAAACTTGCATACACCTAATATATTCATAATATATTCATATTCATAAATAGAAATAAAAATTCCACATGTTTTCCCATAAAGTTAAAAGATAAATATAAAATCATATAAGATAAATATACAATAAACCATAATTTATAACACAAATTTATACAATAAATCTAGCAATAATCATTCTTTATATTTATAGCAGAGTCTAACTGTACATCTTATCGACAATTAAGTAACACATACAGAAGAGCATTTATTATAAAATGTCAGCAGTAACTGTAAAAATTGAGGTTGATCCCATCATCGAGTCGCCTCTTAAGATTAAGAAAATGGACATGACCTTCTACAAAACATACTTACATGAAGTACAAATTGTTCTAACGAGCGACTTCTATCGGCTTATCAATTAAGAGGAACTTGTCACGCATTGAGGCATGCGAGTGCTGCGGAAAACGCAATGACGAAATTGAGGAACGTACGCCGCGTTAATCGCGTCGGATCTCGCCTGACGCCTGATACATTCTGCGAGGTTAGTTACAACAATGTCACGAATGGAAGGCCGATGTGTACGTATATATGTGCAGATATATATCGCCGTTCAAGCAGTTTGATGTATCGTGCGCGACGATCAGCCGGTCCTCCTGTGTGCACCCGAAAACACGCACTATACGAGAAATTCACGATACACAACAGGGCGAGGAGAGAAACGGCGTTCAGGCTACAGGACACGGAATGCCTGTATGTGCACGTTGATGGAAGCACGTAACGATCTCGCCGATGTCGGTGCCGTCCTGCTCGTAGCCGCGCATGGAACTTGGTGCGAGCGGGAAGCACGTTCAAGCGTCGAACGTGTCAATGCCCGCAACGATCCGTTGTGGCAGATATCAACCGACACTCGTCGGGTTGACCATCCATCTTCGTACTCACCTCACTACACTCACTATCCGACGAATCGCATCGCGCCATTCGCGCTGCTATTACACGAACCAAAGTCCACGTTCGTCAAGCGAAGTCAAACCGTCTGTTTTTCGTAAATCCGTGTAAAATCGACCGACGCGCAACGGCCGTTACGGTAACGAACTGACGCGCGTGCTGCCACCTAGAATCGCGCCATTAAAATCCAATGGCGTGAAAATAAAGAATTGACCAATCACGTTCTTCGTACTAGCCGCGTGAACTAGTCTAGCAAGTATTGTAGAGCAACTGACGTGACGAAAAATTCTTAATAACATAATAATAAACTAATTTTAAACAATATTGAAATTGCACAGAAGATTGATACGCGCTTATACCTTATTTTGTGCGCGAGCGTGTCGGCGATTTTTATCTAACGAGAAATCTAGTGACTAGCCAATCGGTGCGCGGTGTATGAAATATCGTTCATCGCTTTCTACAACTTATACAACTTATGCTTATGGTGATGTCGCGATTGTATGTCATTAATTTGTGTTGAACATTGGAATGCTATTTATTGTGATTTAAGCAAAAGTTTACATCGAATTCAACGATTTTATCAAAATGACACATGGACTTCTGTTGCGATAACGTATAAGTTGGTTTCTGAATCCGCCGTGTGAGTATAACTCCGACAATTTTCCCGTACGTTTAGTGGTTAACGTCGAGCGTCCGCATTGATGCCTCTGTCGGGCGTTTGCGAGTGCATCGATAGTTTGGAACATACTTTTGCAATGTCGAGATAATTATCGCGATTACGCCGAATTTTTTCGCACAAAAAGTATTTTGCGCGATCGTATTCCCGATTCGCGAGACTAGACGGACGCGAGTGTACGCGAGTGACTTGTAGATTACTGCCAGGAGAGTGTAGGAGTATTTAAAAGGAGTCTATTGCATCTACGTAAATCTTTTCGCACACATGTGATTTTTATTGTGGTTTTCTTGTTATCCGGATTGATCGTTCTTGTTACAATGTGTAATCCATTTTTAGTCGAATGCTTTGTTTTAAGCAAGAATAAACACTTTTATAATATGACAATCAAGTGCGATTTTTTATATCGTCTTGCAGTCAATATGGTTATATCTTGTTCTCATTTCTTTCGCAAACGCTGATAAAAATTACGTACTTATAATGATTGATTGACTTGATTCATTAACGTTATCTTAAGATATGATCTTTAGGCATGATTTTATAATAAAAGTAATATCTCATATTACTCTGTGGCTGTTATCGCAGTGTATACTTACATGTATGCATACTTTTTGACTGTAAGATATATAAATGTTTATGCAATTGTTTTTAGAGATTAAGTGATTTTTATTGAATTAATTACGATTTGTTTAAAATTTATATCATTTTGCAGACTATTTATTGCTGTGTCTAGCATCAATTTGTCACAACCATGTCTTATCCCGGTCAACCACCCATGGGTATTCCAGGAATGCCTCCAATGCCATATATGGTTGGCGCACCTCCATCAATAATTGGAGGAGTCATGCCCATGGCACATGTAAGCAAATTTATCGTATTACGGCATGATAATTGTGTTTGATACTGATGAATTTTCTATAAAGCTCATTCACTTATATGCCAAACTTGTATGCCAAATTTGTATGTCATAACTTTCGCTTTTTGCTACTGCCGAGAGAAAAAAACTCTAGTTTTTATAATCTATAAACAGTAAAGCATAATTATATGTATAGTAGTATTGATTTATGTATTTTATGTATTTTGTGTGTTGTATTTTTTTTTCACCATATAAAGCATGGATACACATCATTTTTATTGATAGAAGAGATACATAATTCAGTACAAGTTTGTTAAATTTTATCATATAAAAAAACTCGATTTATTTCTTACATTTACAATTTATGAAATGTTACTAAACTCTGTAGAGATAACTTGTAAAATCAAGTTATTTGGAATTAATTAATTTTCAATGCATCTTTTTGTATTCTAATAAAGTGACATGTAATATACATAAACATATTACCATAAATTGTGTTACAAATTGTTTGAAATATTTGAGAAGCAGCATCTTTCTATTGAATTTATTTAAATATTTTTTGGGCAACACACAATATATAATACATAACACAATTATCCTTCTTTGAATTTATTTGATGCATGCTACGCAGAACGGAATGATAATATTCTGTAGCACAATATTTAGACAACTAAAGGATAAACTAATCGCGCTATTAGAGAGGGAGGGAAAAAGCCGAGTGCATGAGTAGACACGTGCATAATTAAGAATCCTACCATTTATAAAACATAGATGATTCCAACACCCGTATCTGCGATGCAGACATCCGCGCCAGCCGTACGTTACTCGCGCAATCAAAATCGCCACGATAATAATCGGAGGCGCGAGAGAGAGTCGGGCCCACCTGTCACGGTGTTTATCGGTAACATAATGGACAGAGCACCTGACGTGATGATGCGACACATTCTGGGTGCATGTGGCCATGTACTTTCCTGGAAGAGAGTACATGGATTTGGGTTTTGCGAGTATGCCGGCCCTGATGCTGGTCTCAGGGCGATCCGACTGCTTCACGACATGGAAATAGGCACGAAGAAGCTTCTTGCCAAGGTGGACGCCAAAACCAAGGTAGTCCTGGACGAATTCAAAGGTAAGCCTTTCATAAGAGATAATAGCCAAGGTAGAGATTTATGTAACGCAAATTGCGCCGACGCGTTGCTTCGCAGCCGAGCGACGAAAGAAGCTCAAGGGCGGTCAGTCTCCGTTGCAAGATGAGACCTCTAACGAGGGTGCGGACGGTGAGGAGGGTGAAGATTATATGGACGAAGGTATGAGAGTGGTCGATGCAGACGCGCTCGCTCGCATTAACCAGATCATAAGTGAACATGCCGCGGATCTGGAAATGGCGCAAGTTGCTCCAGGTGGGTTATTTGCACAGCTTGGAACTCTTACGCGTTTGTGTGGAATACGTATAAAAATTGTCTTCATCATAACTTTTATTGCAGAGGAACATCAGACAAAGATGGTAGCTAAGTCGCTAAACCTGGATGACGCAGAGATAGAAGAGAGTAAAAGAGACTTGATTACTCGAGAAATTGGCAAATTCAGGGAGGTCATGAAGGTAATTATTATTATCGTTATTATTCGATCTCTTTCCATTTCTTTAAGTTCTCTGTGTTTCCTTTTCTTTTGATAAAATCGTAAAAAAATTTATCGCGCAAACACAATGAAGGACGGAAGTCTAATCTTTCTTAAGAATACGCTGAAAAATATGTCGCAAATTTATTCGTATGTCCGTGACAATGTTAATATTGTATCGATGTGTAATGTTTGATCTACTACGAAGCATTATAAACATATCTGAATATTATTCTCATTACTGCAAAATAATGGAAACTCGGCGAAATTAAATAGTGCAGCTTAGACACATTCGTAATATCGGATAAAGAGTTGAGATCATAATCGAGTTGTTGCAACTAGCAATAATGTGTATGATGTATATTTGAATCTTTCTGTTTTGGATATTTGTGCCAGTTTTTCTTTTACCTCGTGTCTTATACTTCCTATCATTTTATGGTATGAAAATCCGCAAAATATTTTTCCATATTTTATTTTCAGAATGTCAGAATTAAGTATATGTTTGTAATACTTTGTATTATTTTCTCTGTTAATTTTTCACCATTCTTATTCTTCGCGCATACTTATTGGCTCGTTTATTAGTCCATAAAACTCGGGTGTATTAAAAACGCTACCGATTGGACATAGTTTGCGTGTGCAAAATTTTCGTAAGATTCGAAAACTTGATTCGACGCACAAAACAACATTGTTACATTACGCCTTAGCCATTTACATGAAATTAATGGTGCACAGTAGTGTAACAATGACACAAATCTGCGAAGCCGTGCCTTTACATGAAAGAAAACTCATCTGTTAATGTTTATCGATGAATTGTCGCTTAGCATCTACTTCGCTGAGATGTTGCGATCGGACACAGATTCACGCATAATGCTTAAATAATTTAAATGGCAATATGGAATTATGTCGACAAACTCTTTTGCAATATAATAATCGTAAGAGTGTCCAATCGCACATGTGTCCTACGTAAACACTGGTAATTAGATTCTTTCTTTCTGTCTCTCTCTGTCTGTCTGTCTCTCTCTCTCTCTCTTTCTCTATCTCTATCTCTCTTTTCTCTGTGTACACTTAAAGTGTAAAAGAATGTACTTGTATATACAAGAGAGGATAATGA
Source organism: Ooceraea biroi (assembly GCF_003672135.1). Classification (NCBI taxonomy): domain Eukaryota; kingdom Metazoa; phylum Arthropoda; class Insecta; order Hymenoptera; family Formicidae; genus Ooceraea; species Ooceraea biroi. The sequence continues at coordinate 14,541,851 of NC_039508.1, forward strand.
ATATCTCGAAAGCCGTAGCTTTTAAGTATTTTGTGGTAAAGTGCGTGTGTGCTATGTTAGCTCTGAACAATTGGAGCCGTGACTCGTTGCTATAATTATAATAACAGGCAGCGTGCGTCGCACACAGCAAACGCACACGCCTAGGAATGCTGTGTATGGGGACCACCCTTTCACTCACTCATTGGCTCTGAAGGGAGTCAATCACAGCACATCCCTCGTATTTTCGCAGGCGGCTGCAGCCTCGTCGGTAAGTCAGAGTATAATCCAAACAACCAAACAATGAGAGAAAAAAAAAATAAGAGGAATATGTTAAAGAGGAGACTTGTAGCTCTCCGGCAAGCTGGATACGTAGCTCCGACATGTAGCTGATCAGTTTGTTTCTATTGTCATTCCGTTTAACTGACATTCCTCGCAAACGTATATATCTGTGCTGCATTGCGGCCGTTATATTTTTGAGATATTAATACGATTAATAATACGTGATTACGTGATCCATTCTGTAATAAACTTACTTTATCTACTTCTGTATATGTCATGCTAAACTGCTAGTTAGCACTAGTATTTACTGATATTTGATACATGGAATATGTAATAGTAAAGATACATTTTAATGTACTCAAATAACGAGCTCTTGATGTGTCCGCTGTATATTCAAGAGAAATAATGTCTTATTTCTAGTACATCGCTTTCTCTCTCTCTCTCTTTCTCTCTTTCTCACTCTCTCTCTCTCTTTATATATACAGGGTGAGGCACCTAAAACAGGCCACCTGAATATCTCGGCTGTTATTGGTGATAGAAAAAAATGTGTCAGACCAAACTTGCATGGTTTCGAGGGACACATAATTTGTTCTAAATAGTTTTTTATTAGGTGGACGCGTAGAGATCATATGAAGGTCAACTTCGTTTTTTTAAATGGTATATGTTTTTTTACGTACCATCTAGTAGAGCGTTTGAAAATGCGCACATTGATCTACGGGTCAAAATCATTCAAAGTCACTGAAGGCCAACTGCAAGGGAAAATAATTTACTTTATATTGCCTAGAGTTCTCTGCTATTAAAAATATTGTAAACTCAGAATTGAAAAAGTTCTAGCACTTAGAAATTTTAGCCTTCAGTGACCTTGAATGATTTTGACCCGTAGATCAATGTGCACATCTTCAAACGCTTTACTAGATGGTACGTAAAAAAACATATCATACCATTTAAAAAAACGAAGTTGACCTTCATATGATCTCTATGCGTCCATCTAATAAAAAACTATTTAGAACAAATTATGTGTCCCTCGAAACCATGCAAGTTTGGTCTGACACATTGTTTTCTATCACCAATAACAGCCGAGATATTCAGGTGGCCTATTTTAGGTGCCTCACCCTGTATATATATTTACACTTTGCGTTACATTAATTAAGCAAGAGTAAAATGAATATTACAACTTCCCACATAAGGCGTGTGCGTATCTTATGATATCTATGTATCTTTTAAATGTTACAGTTATTATATAGAAACGTAATATAAACAAGATAAAATAAACGCAAAGAGCTTCTACCGTTTGTAGAAAAAAATTGCTGAAAAACGTTGCTGATGTCTAGCAGTCTAGTATCCATATATTGAACGTAGGTAAACGGTTGGCCCAGGTTGCTTTCGTGCATCTGTAGGATTGGAATGTATTATCATTTTGAGCAAAACACACTTTGGCGCTGACACATTTTTGCGATACTTCTTTGGATAGACTATTTGATAGGGTCGACAGATTTTCTTTGTACGTTACACACAAATTGAAATTGATTTTGTTCATCATCAATGGCGACTGTTCAGTTGTTGTCTTTATTTTGTGTAAACAGCTTCTGTCAGCGTCTCGATCAGACATGTAGTACCTAGGTGCGCGCTCCTCCATTCTCCGGTACCACCACACTGACTGACCAAGTCAACTTCACACCGTGAGTAAATTCCACAACCATGAGCCACCAAAAAGCAATTCGGTTCTTGTAGTTTTTTGCTAGTGAACTGCCCATCTGAGAAAATATCTTTTTGACCACGTTTCATATTTCAGCAGCCTATGTTCTCCTCACAACGTGCATTTACTTTTATGCACTGAATTGTTCTACCCTTGTTAGAGTTTAAAATTATGGGTTACCGTATGGACGAGAACAGTTTATGTTTTATAATGGCAGAGTAGAGAGATTATTGTGTAAAATACTAGGATTACAGGTCACACCGATAAAATGTCGATGTGAAAATGATACGAAATTGTATATTATGAAAAACAGATGAAAGTATGTTTGAACCAAGTTCTATAACTACAACAACAATGTATATTCTGCAGTGATATTATTTCTATAACGATCAGGAAGAATATTGAAAGAAATATATAATAGTATAACAAGCAACACATTTGACTAGCAGATTACTTCTTTGTTACGGCATTTAAATGTAGACGTATGCGCGCGTATTGTGGATAGATTACGTTTTAATCTCGCATAATAATTAACGTCGGGATCATGCAGTAATCGGGATTGATTTTTCCAAACAGTAACCCATTTTGGATACTAGAATAACGATTAAGAATGAACCATACTAATTTAATTTCTAAGAACGCTGCGTTTATAACACGGACCGATAACGGTGGGCAAACTATTGTGCATTTGATATTCAACAGTTTGCTGCATCGGCTGCCATAACGCGTGTAACCATTACCAGAGGAAAACAAATGTTGTGAGACAGTTTCTTGGCAAATGCGAAAAGATGTTTTGGGATACCCTTCCTCGTGATGGCTGCGCCTCCGATTGGTATAATACTTTCTAATAATTATTGAATAATTGAGCAAAAGAATTTCTATATAATCTCAAAGACCCCTTTCAAGCTCTTAGATTTTATCATAGATTTAGATACTATCGATTTTACAGGCACATTTGCAATGTTGTAAGTACATTGGGTGGCCTCTGCGATGCATCTGTTTAGTGTTAAGGTACTTAAATATAAGCTAGAGTCTAAGATAACTCTTATTCCTGTATCCAAATATTTGTACCTGCACTTAGGTAATTGATATGTAAACGAGATTTCGTAAGATGCTGCCGATCGAGCATACTCCAGTGGAGTGAGTATACCATATTGAAATGAACATCTCTCTACTCGTTATAATCAGATGATTAAGGCTTATGCTAACAACTAGCAATCGTTCTGTAGACGAATCATACGTTGCTATTTAGCGTGATTTCTTTCTCTCCGTATATATCTTTTTTTTGTTACGCAGGAATCTAGTAAAGTGATTTTTTTCGAAATAAACGGAGCCATTTTCTCAACAAGTGATGGACACATTTTAGCAAATTTATATTAACTGCGTGAGTTTTTCATTTGGCGAAATCTTGTTGAGTAAATGGTATGCATTTTCATACATGCCGTTAGAGTCAAGATCCTTGTTTGCTGGATATTTATTTATGAATAATACTTCTTATCATTCTTCATTTTGTTATAGCTGAGGAAGATACGATTGCTAGTTCCTTGGTTCCATCAATATCACAGATTGACACGCTTGTTATGGCTCTGTGGTCTCACTTGCGCTCGCATTCTTGTGTTTTATAGAAGCAGGAGGAGGAGAAGGCCCAGGTGAAACGAAAAAGAGAAGCGGTCGAGAAAGAGGAGCGCGAGAAGCGAGAGAAGGAGCGGCGCGATAAGCGCGACGACGATATTACCAAGGATGATCAAGATGGAGATTCTGGTAGTCCTACATCTCATAAAGGTCGTAGTGATAGCAGCAGTAGAAGAGATAAACGTCGATCTAGATCCAGGTGATATTTCCCTGCCCTTTGTCTAAAATAAATGCAATGAAATTTCTGTAGTATGCTGTATACATTATTTTCGAGAAAAGAAAATGGAACGGCAGTCATAAAAGCACAATTTGATGACGGTGTAACAGTTTTGAACAAATCAAAATTCTTTTTATGCACTTTCAGCATATTTTCAGTGGGAATTGTTTCCTTTAATAAGCTCGAACTTTTCAGATCTAAGGAACGCGATAGGGATCGATCGAGAAACGATCGAGACCGGGATCGAGACAGAGACCGCGAAAGAGATCGCGAACGTGAACGGGAACGGGAACGGGATCGAGATCGTGAAAGGGAACGCGAGCGAGAACGCGAGCGCGACAGGGAAAAGGAGAGAGATCGGGAACGGGAAAGGGAACGGGAACGGGAGGAAGTGCGGAAAACCGAAAGGGAGATTATGCGTGAGAGGGAGGAGGAGGAGGAGGCGAAAGAGAGAAAGAAGAACGAGAGACGGGCTAGGGAGAAGGAAGCGGCGTATCAGGAACGTTTGAGGGCGTGGGAGACTCGCGAACGACGTAAGCAGAAGGAGTACGAGAAGGAAGCTGAAAAGCGTCGTGCGAAGCGCGAGGCCAGAGAGAGGGAGGCGAAGCGGCTGAAGGAGTTCCTCGAGGATTACGACGACGACCGTGACGACGCCAAGTATTACAAAGGCAAGGAGTTGTCTCGTAGGCTCGAGGAGCGAGCTCTCGAAGCGGAAGCGGACTCGCGGGACCGTTGCGCGGAACGCCAAGAACTTCAGCGTCTACGCGACAAACTGTACGCGGACGCTTCCAATCCGGATCCTGCCGCGGAATTTGAAAGAGTAAGTTTGGCTTCTACATTCAGATTCGATTATAATTACAGCAATAAAGACACAGCCGTAAATTTCATTCGCAACGTCTTATTTTTATTATAGTTGAAAGCTGAAAGAGAGGAACAGTACAAGCCTAAACCAGTCATTACCATAATCGACGAGGAGGATGAAAAGACTGCGAAGAAGGAGAAGGAAGTAATGCCGCCGATAGAAACCGAGCCAATCGAAAGCGACAGCGACGACGGTGTACAATTCGATGATGCCTCGCAACCGGAAGCACCGTCCAGAACTCCACCGCGGCATCATCATCACCACCGTCGGCATCATAGACATCATCAGAATCATCATCGTGACGGCGATGAGAATCAGGAAGGACTAGCGGAGGCGGATCGAGAAAGCTTGAAGGACACACGGCCATCGCCGGTAAATCAGTCGGTAGTGACGCCTGCTCAATCCATCCCGCCATCATTGGATGAGGATTCGCGTATGTCTCTTGTCAGCGAACCCGAGAAGACGAGCAGCAGTAAATATCTTCATCTAGAAATACAATTAATTATTATTAATCATTCTCCCTGCGTTTGTACAATTCTATGGGTTTTACCGTAGGTAACTTTGTTCCCTTCGCCATGGGAAGCGGTAGCAATCGCGCTAGCGACCACGCCGTAGGTGCTAAAACGCCGGGCAGTCCCAATACTGTCGCGAACTCGCAACAGGCAAATCAAACGCGGAAGAAAGGTCGCATCGATGTCAAGGATGTTTTCAATAACGACGATGACGACGACGCGGTTAATAACGCGAAGAAGCGGAAACTCGTTCCTCTTGGTAATTGCACTAATCTCGTCTTTTAATTCAACGGGAAGACTTAGAATATATATATAAAAAATTTGGATCTTCGACAGATTATGGTGACGAGAAGAAGAAGAAGGTGGAAGAAGCTGCGAAGCCGGGGAAAGAAGAGAATACAAAGAGTCAGGAGGAAAAACGAAAGCACATAAAGTCTCTTATAGACAAAATACCTACTGACAAGAACGCGTTGTTCGGTTATCAACTTGATTGGGCGATCATTGACAACGTAAATATCGTATTTTTTGGCGCGGACGGATCGAGTAAAATTATTAATATTATATAATTGCGCTTAATTTTTATTCTCCCTCATTTAGACTCTGATGGAGAAAAGGATAAGACCGTGGATCAATAAGAAGATCATCGAGTACATTGGTGAACCGGAACCTACCCTCGTGGATTTTATCTGTAGCAAAGTCATGGCAGGCAGTTCTCCTCAGGGAATCCTCGACGATGTACAGATGGTAATTACGGAGAAAATCATTCTCGCGATCGCTCTTGCCGTCGCAAGAATTAATTCGTTTATAAATTTCCTAATTTCCGACGAAACGTATTTCGTGCTCCAGGTATTAGATGAGGAAGCGGAGGTCTTCGTGGTCAAGATGTGGAGGCTACTGATTTACGAGGTGGAGGCGAAGAAGATGGGCTTGGTAAAGTAAAGTGGCCGTACGTTGTCCGTAAATTTATCGGCTCACGATTCATACTACACGTAAATATATATATTTTGTTTTTATTAAATTTAGGCAATATTTAGGAATTCTGTATCTACATGCAATTCTATTATTCTATAGGTATTATAGCTATCGTTTTCCTAGACGACAAATCTGAATTTATCAATAAATAGATTAAGTGTGTAGTAGTCACAGCGTTAAATAAACTTGTAATTACGATTTATAATATGCATCATGTTTTTCAATTTACACACATGATTATTGTCATGCGGGCTAGTAATGATTCCTGTGTAAAATTAAATAAATATTCATATCTTGATATCTTGATGAGTATATTTTATCGAGTTTTAGAACTGTATCGATTTTAATGGTAATCGTGAAAAAAATTAATTAAAATTCTTCATAAGGGTAACAGTAATTGATAACGAATAAGAGAAACGTGCTTTTATTAAGGGGGGAGGGGATGCTGGAGTCGTCTATATTTGGAGTTTATGTGAAAAACGGGAAAAAGTTTGACAATTACAATTTTCTTTCTTTTGTTGTGCAGACCAAGATTACCTTGTTCTGATTGGTCGGTAAATGCTTGTAGCATTTTAGATATCTCATGATAAAAAAGCCTAATTTCAATTCAAAGAATATTTCAAGTCTCACTACAGATGTCGTTACATGTACCATTCGCAGTGCTCGCGCCCGACTTTCGAAGAAGACGGGCGCCATTATTCAATCCCGGACAAGTAATGATCCCCCGAGTGCACGTTTGAAGATAAATTTCCGTAACTCTTCACATTCAAGCGCCGTAATCAACGATGGTAGCGATAAAACACGAGTCACCGTACCGGTAAGAGTGATCTTTTACGTATCCGTTTTTAAAGCGACGAAATTGCGCTTGATTCAGCTCGCGATTGAGAAATCGATCGGTGCACGACGCCGCGCCGCTCGACTTTTCTGTTACTTGCTCCGCTTTTCGCCTTTCCTTATTGCGAAAACGGCTGTTGGACGGTTTGATTCTGTAACGTTAATTATTCGTGATGACGTACGCGATCGTCAAACGGTCGGACAGTGGAAAATGACGTGGTTCCCCCACTTCTGCGCCGAACCGGCAGTGATTAATCATAAGGTTTGTGTTCTTTTTCGTTGCACTAGTTCAGAGGTGCAGCGAAAAGAAACAAACCTATAATCGACTCGATATATTGGCGCGTAAAACAGGTTAGCGCGTTTTGTTCCCCGCGAAAAAAGCAAATGCATGCAAATTATTGATGGCAACGCTCGAGCGGTCCATGTAAGCGCGCGAATCTGTGATAAATCGAGGTTCACCGAAAACAGTACCCTCATTGCCATTTATGCACTTTTTCCACGTATTTTCGGCTTTGAGATTAATATGTTTACTCGTGATCCGAGCTTTTTGCTGAGGCATTGAGAGCTTCGAAAGTTTCTTAATTCTCACGTCCCACCGAAGTTACGTAAAAATGATTTTTAACTGTTCGCAACGTGATACATGAAGTCTCACAGTCGTTTTATATGTCAGGAGTAGATATTTAATACATAAATATGCGTAGTCAATGCATTTTTATCTTTTTAAATTGATTATAAATTTATAAACTTTTAATTTGTGTCGTATAATGTCCATACATTGAATTAGAAACTACTAGATTGAATAGATATATGTTGACGTATACATGATATTTTACTTCTATACATGATGTTATCTGATACTATGATTATAGGTTTCACAGTAAAATATATAAAATTATTCTTCTCAATTATCTTAAAAAAATGGTTTTGATTGAAGATAATTGGGCAATTCGAATTGCGAGACATTGCGCATATATATTTATGCTATATATTGTGGTGAACGTGCACAATGCATACAGACACGCTTCAATACGTGTAATGAACAAAATAATTGGTTGAGTGTAAAAATTACATTCGCGAGATACAAGCAAATTAATTTAATCTATATTTGTCGAATATTTTTTCAAATATTCTTTTTACTATTTTGTTAGTCGTTCAGAGAATGCGCGTTTAGTTTAGTTTATCTGCTGATTTGTTAGTTAATTTAAAAATGTTATACGCGCGTGTTTAAAATATTGCATATTTGGTTAGAACAAAGTATGCGACCTCGATATTCTTCCCACTAATCTCAACGTCAATGCCACAAAAATCCTATTGTGAAACGAAATTATGCGCCGATAAATAACGACAGTTCACCGACAATGGCGAGTCGAATCGTTGGGAAGCGTACGAGAGAGACCACGGCAATTTAAATAAATTAACGGAGCCCGAGCGTATCCAACACTTTCACCGGGTTATGTATAAAAGAAAGAAAAAGAAGAAATACTCAAACAAATTCCGCGAATCCGCCAGCTAATTACGATTAATGGCTATTTTTATTAACGATCGTAATTTTTCTCTTGCGCCAGTAATTGAACACTTACAGATCGTTCTAGATTAACGTCGGGCAATTTAATGTTAATTTTGAATTAAACTTATGATTAAGTTTATTATAAAATATGAAATTACTAAATTCTATATTAAACATTAAGCTATTATTATTAGTTACAGAATTCATCTTTTTCATAAGAGTAAAAAAGTTTGATATTAAAAAATTAATACAGTATCAATAAAAAGGTAAGTTATTACAGAATGTGTGCACGTTTATTATTAATGCATACATTCATGCTTGCAATGCGGTAACAAAATTTCTCTCGTTGATTAAATAATTATAATTCAATTGTACTAACTCGATAAATAGAATACGGGACGTTTATTTTTACGTTATGCAACTTCGTTAACGATTTATTGATTGAATTGTTAAATTAATGCGACCTCATGGTTCGCGATGTGGTCTTGCGATAGTTCGATGATCATGTACGGAAGATCTCGTAGGGAAGGAAAACAAGAAGGAGAGATACGATCATTGGGATTTTCCAAGTGTATTGGAAGGGAGACTACAGCTGCATTGTCGGTGTTCTCCATCAAGATGTCTTACATCGTACAAGCAATATTCATCTCGTATTTTTTTAGGCACGCATAATCAAGTTATACATTAGTATGAAGGATAAAATGTAATTGCAATTGTCAATAACGTTATGTAATACCAGACAAGTTCTCTACACGGTAACTTTGTGTTGTGAGTAAGTCTGTAACAATCGGAATTGGAATTGTACTATAATGATATGTGAACTTCATGTTAATCGATATTAATTTTTTATCGCATTATTTGCTTCTTTATTAATATATTTATTTTTAAAAATTTATTTTTTTTATTTTTTTTATTTAATATATTTTTCCTAGAAAGAAGGAGAAAATAATATCTCTCTGACATATGATAACGTATTTTAATACTTTCTCTTTTACGATTCTTTGGACCGGATTTTTTGATCAATTTGAATCCAATTTCTGCTTGATTATAATTGAAACCTGTCAGAAAGCAATAGCTTTTACAACAGTTTTTACAATGCGCGAGCGGTGTAAACGATAATAGTAACAGATAATGGACCTACCACTTATCGATCTAGCACACACGCCAATAGTTAAGCAAAATAATCTCTTCGCTCGTTGCAAGAAGGGGAAATCAGCGTCATAAGCGGTGTGTGACGACAGTGAACGATTAAAAATCGTGTTAGCCACTTCCGTTGCGTCGGTATCTCTGCATGCAGAACTTATTGTCGTTGCAATTTCACGCGTCACTTTCCAGGCTGATTGCTCGCTCTCGCGCGTACAAACACCGCCGAGTGCGGCGTACCTTCCTAATAATAATCCCGCCGATCGACGATAGTTTCGCAATCTGGTTCGCGCGCGGCACGTATGTACTCTCGACTCTCTTTCCATATTGAATCATAGAAAGTGTAGCAACGCCACATGTGACTCACGCCGCCGTCGCGGCGATCGCATCCGACGTGGAATTGCGCTGGCTATGAGCTCCATCGCGGCGATTCCCACGATGGATGCATGTCGCAATTCCGATCCCGACAATACGAGCGGTTTAACACGGGGGTAAGTCCAGAAAGAGTAAAGATGCAGACATTTCGCATTGTCAGCAGTCAGATCTGACGGTCTAATAAAATGCAGACTTTATAGTGTCAGCTTTTGACATGTTAACACCGGTCCCCGATACTTAAATATATCGATTTGAACCGTGATGTCTTCAATTTCCTGGTTTGACTTTAAAATTAATATTGAACGATCGTCATATTTCTTGCCGTTAGGGAAAGTGTATTCGACATCGTCTCGCGATTGTAACTGTGATGTCGTTTAAGAGTCCATTTAATCTGGCTCTATCCGTTTAATCCTAGATTAAATGGGCGCGAAGGAGATCACACATCGAACAGAAGAGGGTGTCGAAGGGAGACGGCGGGGGGAGGAGGGAGTAATGCAGGGGCAAAAGGCAGAAAACACCGGTAGGCAGTTTTGTAGCTGTTTTTATCAGCTTCTGGGCATCGGGGGTCCAGAGGCCCGACCATGTCAGGACGCATCTTGGGGGGTTCGTGTGGGAACGTACGTCTCTTTAGCGTACCATCTCCACCACCACGTTTTTCTTTCTTTCTCTCTCTCTCTCTAGCTCTCTCTTTCTCTCTGTTTCTTTTCTTCTCGTTCTCCCGCTGTCCCCTTCCTCCTCCTTTTTCTCTCCTCCTCTTTGGCGAACCTGTCTGTTTTCTCCATTTGGGCCTGCTCGACGATTCGTTCCTCCCTCGCGTCCACTTCCCTTCGTTCCCTTCTCGCTTCCTTCGCGTACTCGTCCTCTTCATCGAGCCTGGCTGCCTTCGGGTACTACTTGGGTCATCGGGGTCACCCTCCGCGGTGCACTCACTACGTGGTATGCCCTATATTTACGCACGGTAAGAGCACCCTGAAGAGGAGGTGAGCACCCGCCCGCTCCTCCTTCCTCTCTTCACCAAGAACGCCGTCTCCCGCTCTCCTCCTATCCTATATCTGCTGCTTCTCAATAAGCGCCGATCGCGTTAAGATCGGCTCACAACGACCGCGTCGGGGAATATCCTCTCTCTCTCCGGAGGATGGGTAGAATCGCGTTCTTTTGCATCAGCGCACACGAACGTTTCTACATCGCTCCTTCACTTTTCTCCATCCATACTCTTACGTGTGGTATCGTCGAAAAGATTCACGAATTATGACTTTGTAACGAGTAATTTTAAAATTTTTCTCAAATTCTTTGTTTTCTTGGAAGTAGCTTTCTGCGAGAAACGTTGCAGATGCTCAACATCAGAGATGATTTCTTAGTACACATATCTTTATGTACTCGCAATATGATACCATGTATCTCTATAAAAATTTGCACATAAAAAGAAGATAATCTGTTCTAATCGTCGGAGCATTTTTCTTGTTTTTATCTCTCTGACCTGAGTTGACTCTGACTTGAGTTTTGCATTTGGCTTCGCTCTGGCTTTCGTAATCAGGTTTCTCTCGCGAAGGATTTATGAATGATAAGATGACACGACGGGAAATAAGCGTGAAATTCACTCTTCTCGCGAGCAGATCCTCTCGCGCAATCCAGCAGTCTTTATTATTCGTGTCGGTGAAGGCTCATGGACGGACAAAAAAAAGAAAAACGGCCAGACGCGGCACCGGGCACGATCGTAATACCGCGCGCGGCGTGCGTTCCATAAATCAGCGGAATTTTTAAAAAAGGCCGCGCAATATTAATTCGTGCGATAAAGCGTTAGACACGCGCGGGCTCGCGATCGCGGCGGCAAACGCGCGTATTGTAAGGGATTGCGACAGAGTGCCTCGCAAAGGTTACAATACGAGCCGCGATGGCGTGTGGTAACCTTTGCGAGAACTGCATCGTATGCACCGTGCGATAGATAATGGTTGGCACGATCGCTCCGATCGTAATTACGTCGTTTCTGTTGCCAGATACTATTCACAGCGCGATACTCACGTATCGCTCTTCGGCAGAAGTCGCAAATCCTGAGAGCATGCTCGCGAATTAAACGAGGAATTTCAGGCAATAACTCGCAAAGTTACTCACACAAACTCTTGAAATAATTTTATATTCTGACTAAAAAATTTTATATTCTGACAAGCTGTTCGTGGTAATAGTCAGTCTTTTTTGCTGATGATGTTACCAAGCGACGCGTTGACTAAAATTATTCTACCGATATAAAATTATTATATCGAAATACGATAGACGCCGAGAGCTGCCGTTTATGCAAACAACGCGTAATACTTTTCCATTAAAAAATAACATAGAAAATTGCAGCTAGAGATTGCCACAAAGCGAATCGCGGTTTTGTTCGTCACGGTAGATCAGCGGGTGGTGACCGTTCCTCGGTGTGCACGGTGCCTAAGTATGTTCCAGAGACCTTATGCGAGATACTACGGGGTGGTCGCAGTACGCGAACGTTACGAAGATACGGGACGATGAAAAATATCTGGTATCTCGGGCCAAGATCCTTCGAACAATGGGATATCTTCGGGACCGAGTCGGTTACGGTGGACAATTATTACCCCGATTGCCGCAAGATAATGCTTCATCGGCGATAAAATAATGATTTTCTGCCGACCGGGCGGAAACACGCGAAAATTCCTTGATAATGGCCCGACAACGATCTATTATTTCTCTCGCGCGGGCACGAGAAACCGAGTGACTAAATATCGCGATTATTGCAACAAAACTATTACCTATGGTTAAGCTTATTATCATTTTGCAGCTGTGTTGCAATTTGAAATGAATCTCTCGACGGAAACGCGAATCGCCACTTAGCGCGCATCAGTCAGCTCTCACGGGATAGCGCAGTAGGGGCGCAAAATGCCATTGCACTTTCGCGAGTGTTGTTTCTTTCCTCGCCGACGTAAATCCTGCTCCCTTTTTTCCTCGCGCGCCTTTTCTTTCTCTTTCGCAGCTGAACGGTCCTACGGACGTCACGTCTAGAGCGGGTTCCTCGTATTTTTGTTTCTGCTGCCCTTCGTGTTTCCCACACACGCGATCCTCTCCCTTCACTTCTGCTCAGAGCATGGGCAAAACCTCATCGAGACTCTTTTCGGTGAATGTGCTTTCTCCACCGAGTTCCGTCACCGTGATGACGCAAATGCTCACGTATTAAGTGCGAACGCATTTCACACCGTCGCCGCACGAATAAACATGTGCGTTTATACACTGCGTCTAAATGCAGTATGTTACAAGTGTAATTTTTGTATTATTATTAGATAAAGCTAGGTTAAAAATGGCAAAGGTGCTAAATAATACAAATCATGTCTGGATTCATTTTTATTCGGGCAACAGCCTGGAGTGAAACTGAAAGTACACGTTTGCATGTTGCATAGAATATTATAATACATGAAAGCTTATCACGATTAAGATAGATAGGGAGAGAAAAAAATCGATAATTTTTAATGATTACGTGAAATAACGAATGAAGCAATAATGCGATAATTTCACCGTGGATCAGAAAGCGTATACGTCGATTTTCCCGTTGGATTTCAATTCTTAACCGGACTTGCACTTTCGCAATGAGGAAAGATTGATCCAGCCGTGATCACGTGAGACGTTTACTGGCCTATTAAAGGCCTGATCAATAGCGCACACCTGTGCGTTTGCGGTCAATATCGATCGCGTAATCGAATTGCTCGGGATAAAAAAATTTTAATGCTTTGTATATGAATATAGAAGTATATGAATATTTGACACGTTTTACGTCAAGTATTTAAAATTACGAAAACGAGTTTTTACGAGTGACTGAAACGATCTCAGCATGCATACGCGAAACAGATTCTTTGTGGCGATCGATTGCATAAGGGGAATTCTGAGAGATCGTGATGCAATCCTTGTGGACTGTAACAGGAAGAAGAAAAAGAATAATCAAGGAGGATCAAGCTACACCGATTTCTTCGAATTTACAATAATAGTTTCTTTGATAGGTCCTCGCCGCGTGTGAAAATTTGATAGCGGTCTCTTATATAACTCATTGTTTTTTTAAACACTTGGATATAAGTTTAGTAATAGGCACATATCATACACTTGCAATCGACATTATAATTCTAGAAGCATTTTTACTGATTAATTTTTATTAATTAATACTGATTAATGATACGTATGAGACATCAGCAATTACGACAAGCAAGTTTTATGCTTAATATTTCCCTTATGAAATGTAACTTTTAACTGAACTGAATAATTGTGTTAACTTAATTACTTTAAAGCTGAATGTAGATATAAAAAAATTGTAGCAAAGCGGCCAATGTGGTAACACGTTGAATGTAAGCGCGGTATATGTAGCGACGGTACAACTAAATCATCATCCTCGTTCTCAGGAAAGCGTGCAAGAAAATGCGTTGCACAACGTCCCACGTTTTCCCGGTAATACGAATATAACTCCCGACATTATGGCAATGATAATTTTCACCGATGACAGATTTAACTGTGCGTTACGGTACATCGATCGTCGACGCATAGCTCGGCGCTTTATGCGCGAAGGGCGTCCATCGATCAGCTCTCTTAAAGCGGATCATTTCTCCGAAGGTAGCTCTTACGCAATCCGCAGCGCATTGCGCAGATCCGGAAAACGCCTGTCCTGGAATTCGTTTCACAACGACGACGTGCCGACACACGACGCGACGCCATCGCCGAACCGTCTCGCGACTGGACAGACACACAAAGGGCTATTGTGCCGATTTTTCTGCCGGTAAAGCGTGTCGCGGATCTAATCGCCCACGCGAATGCCTGCGTGCTCTCGCGCGAATCGCCGCGCCACGCCAGGACTCTGATATCAAGGAGTGCGCACGGGCGCGTTACGCACATGCGAGTTATTTACTATCGTATCAAGGTTGGTGCGCACGCTAAGAGATGCCTTGCATTGTCTTGTAGCCAAAGAATGCGCCGGCGAATCGATGCCACGGCGATTTCGTCGATCGATTGGCTCCAGCATGACAACCGCCTCCGTTTTCGGTGGCCATCGCGCATACCGCATTGCGTGTACTTTAGGCTGTACACCTTCGCAAAGTTAGATGGTTCAGATACTGATCTCCTATCGGAGGACATTGTTTGAAAGTAATAGAAATACGTTGGTGTACGCGGACAGGATGCAGTTAAGAGTGCGTGACGCACGTAGCACTTGCTCCAACCTCTGACTTATGGGAGAGCTGCGTTTTAACTTCGCGAAATAAGCACGTGTGTGCCAACATTTTTGCTCATATATTTCTCGCGCCGCATAAAACACCGACGTCCATTACATACCATTTGCATCTATCATCACGCCATGAAACCACTAAATATTGCTAGTAGAAGATAAATTACACTGTAACTGTAAATACGACACGCGATTCTGGTTTCTGAAATTGAAACCGTCAAATGTAACGATTGCAAGAATTAATTTTGATCATTTATCCTCTCAGGAGTGTTGTAACATTGATTTATAACTGTTACTGACACAAGACGATAGAAGGTTTCCTAATTGTTTTTGAAATATTTACTCTTTCATACTCGAGTATCACCGTTGTTCGTAAAGATAATTAACTAATTAAATATATAACTTTTCTCGTTGTGTATACCTTTTATCTCGCTATGCTAGGTAACAGGTAAAATCGACCGATTGCTTATAATTAAAGCTAAAAAGAGGGAAGAAGTTGCGCGCATGTGCGCCGATCTTTAGTAGGTCGCTCAGCTCTTCCGAGCGTACTCGTTCCGAGTCGCTCTTGTGCGTCGCAGCGTATAGCAGTCGCGAAAGGCGAAATGCGTGTCACGATCGTCTTGTCTCTCGTCTTTGGCTGCGAGTAACTCATCTTAAACATTAGTGTTGATTTTTGACAAACTTATTGAGACGCTTCAATGTATCACGATCATCAATCGTAGTGACAAAGAAGGCAGATTTGTGATCGCATTTTTTATGTGAATTTCAGTGTCATGTGCATCATTGGAACGCTAATCTGCCGCAAGGATATGCATAGCAAGCGCGGAAGTTGCTAAAGTGCAGCAGCAACCACGTGTTTGTCGCGCTGAAGAAATTCGCGAATGTGCGAAGGCGGAGCAATGCGCCGCTCCGTTCGGTCGATCGGCAAAGATCGTAAGCGCGCTCACAATTGCACATGCGCAAATTAGTAGGTCGCGCGTCTTCGGCGACGCTCGGTTGTCTTCGGTAGCGTTCGTTTCGATTCGAACGCGCCCACCGACTCCCGCCACGCGCTCGACGCGACGGTCAGTCGGTTGATCGTACGCGACAAACGAGGGCCGCGAGGAGTCGCGAGGATTCGCGAGAGGCACGGCCGCGCACGCGACGAGGACGGAGAGACGAGGAATCGTGATAAAGCAACGGGATTAAAAGCGATAAACGACGAAAGCATACTGGGCACAGAGGTGGATCCGGTGGATTTTCCATCGTCGTCGTCGTCGTCGTCGGCAACTGCGCGAAGACGCAATAACGTCGATCTCTCCTCTCGATCGAGAGCGCCCAGAGATCGATCCTCGCGCGCGAGGACGGCAGCTGTCAAAAGTGTAGAGCCGTGAGCGAACGGGGGCGAAATATGGTGTATGGAGGAGGATTCGACATGGTGGAAACGGTAAGTTCTTTTCTGATTTATCATGTTTTTATTTGTTATATTTCTTTCCTTTTTTTGCGTCTTAGACAAACCGTTCATCTTCAATATCTCAGTGCCATATATTTTAAATGTGCCTTACATGTTCAACTTTGAATATCTAAGTAGCTTGAAGAGAAATTTAAAATCGTTGATTGCACTCTCGAACACATTAGGTGCTTGTGTTTTGAGAGTAAGATAAATTTCGTTCACAAGTGATAAATTTATCGTGTAATATTTGTGGAGCAAAAATTACGTTCTTTTGTATGATTTTTTATTTAACACCGAGAACAATTGTTATTTTTAATATTAAATCTCGTAAAAGTAAATCTGTACATTGGATAGAAATATAAACGAAACAGATAAAAGCAACAATTAATCATGCTTTCAATGTCTCAAATTAATTTCGCAAAGAAAGTTGACAAATGTTAAAATTGTATTTTGCGTATCGACACAAATCAATGTGTAGAAGACATTGAAAGATCAGCGAAAGAATAAAGATCCAATGCTTGTTTGTGCGATGCAGTGGTTACGGCCCTGTTGAAGAAAGACACGAATCGACGAGTCGGTCGTACGGAAGGCTAACTTTCGAATCTACCACCACTATAAAACTGGCAATGTCGATAGTGAGGTACGAGAACCGAGAAATTCACTCGGTTAGTACGTGATGGAAAATTTCGCGGTAAAAACAGAAGCGAAATCCACTGCCGGCTCGTGGTTTTCTTGTGGCGACGCGACTTTTACCGAGTTTATCGCCTTCCGCAAAACGTGTCGCCTCGATAGGACTCGGCATCCACACGAATTGGATCGCGTCTTCCGTTATTTCACTTTTGAGCTGCTGGGTGCGATTGTTCCCTTTTTGCATCTTCCATTTGTTTAACTAAACTGAAGTAAAGAATAAATAAATTAAATATTTAAAATATAAATGAAATGATTGTTGAATTCCATACCATCTGTCTGTTATAATATCAATTATTGTATTAATAACGAAAGTTATTAAAGTTATTAAATCTATTAAATTTTTGTTGGTATAATTGCTTGAATAGCTTTCTTCTATTACTTAAATTTAAATTTAGTAAACAATAGTAATTTCATAACACTTGAGTTATCATTTTTGTATGGTTGGAATAAAGTGAATTGGTATGAAGGCACAAAGATTTCGTATGATTTTAATGGAAAAGTATAAAGTAAGTTTATCTTTAGCGATATACGCGAAAATACGGTACGAGAGGTACTTGATACGAATGCACGATTAAATGGCGTTTTTAACTGCTTTCTTCCACAGCTGGACTTTGCTTTCCGAATAATAAATTGCGTTTTGTTGTTCCATTATCGCCGCTTGTAAAAGATAATTGAAGTATTTACAAAGTCTTTTCTGGCATCGGAATAAATAGCGATTGTATATCGTTGCAACGATAACATTTGTGGAATAGAAATTTAGAAAATAGTTTCTCTCTTGTAACAAGGTTTCTTTTGGCGAACATAATATGTACACGCGATTTAGATCCTGACCTTAATCGATACATTGACGATGCAATTTCAGTCATGTTGCTTTAGTTAATTGTACAATATTTAACATGATATTTTCATTCTTTTTTATTTTTACACATCATCGTTCAGTATTTGAATATTCCTTTAGAAACTGTTAAAAATTTCTACAATCAAGGAAAAAACATACTTTTCCATCTCCTATGATACACCGCCGCAATCGCATTTTTTGAATTTATATCGGTTTCAATTCTCAATGAACCTTCCATCAGTCTTTAGCGAAAAAAGTAACGAATTCAAGAGTTTCTCGTTCCAATCGTCTTGCTCTCGTGTTTCAGCCTTTGTCCAGATTATCGTGCGTATTTTCGGTCGCCGATACGGGAAAGCACGTGCCCATATCGTGCGAAACTTATTGTCGGAGATAGCTCGGCATGTGTTGCTCTCTGCATGTCGGATCGAGTCGGATCGGTCGCATAAACAGGGTGTAATTAAAAAATGTCAGTAGCCGGTCTTTGTGTGCCGCAGGAGCATTGTATATAGCAGGCGTCCTTGCCAAGCCAATTCGAAATCCTGTCTCGCGCGGACTCGCATTAGCGAGGGCGTGGTTGGTCGTTCGTTCCTGGTCCGAGGATAGCCAGCCTCGTAGTAATTGCACCAGACTCGTTTCCACCGCACGACTTTTACGGTTTCGACTTCTCCCCGCGCCTCTTGCTCCCCTCTCTTTCTCCGCTTCTCTTTCTTCCTTGTTGTCGCGAAACTTGCAAGTGGATGTCACCTCGCAAAGATCCGTCTTGCTTTTAATATGACGACTGGTAATATTTGATTTGATCATTCGCTTGCTGTCGGAACTCCTGGATTTCGTTTGACTCGGATATTTGACTCACTATAGCTCTGATAAGCTCAGACTTCGACGCCAACATACTTAACGTTGAAAGTTGCGGAGAAAAAATTTCATGGCGCCCGATGAAATCTTTGTTGAGTCAAGCACAGATGAAAAGTATCATTCTTGCTATCTCTATGAAGGTTCTTTTATAATATGCGCACTGCACGTGAAAAGATTACAGATAATATATTATACGCAAAGCTATTCACAGGGATATTTCTGTTCTTCGACTTATTCATAGTTCGTAAAGTATATAGAAAATGTTCGACGTCAGAGTTTTTTCCGCGATCATGTTATAACGGTCGTTGATATTTATTACGGTAAAAGTTCGCTATTTATTGTACATAGCATCGGAGTCAAAGGTAGAACGTGAGTCGATCGCCAATGCAAAGAACATTTTCGCGAGGTGAATTAAATCGATTCATTCGAGGACCGACTTTTTGGCTTTCTTGGAACTGTGACATTGCATCTTACCCTCTCTTGCTGCCCTTTCACCTTTATCTTTCTCCTTTTTCGTATGCCGTTTTAACTCTGTAAGAAACCAAAGAACTCGTATTATTTTCGACGAAAATTGTTTAAATTTTGAAACTTTTATTAGTCTCTATTTTTTTAATTTTAATTAATAATTAATAATTTTATTTGTGTTTTTGTTCCTTTAAATACCGTGAGATTATGATTAATAGTTTCAATTAAAAGATTAAAGATTTAAATTTCTGATCATAAATATTCTAGTATACCTGCATTTTTATCTTTTTCAAAGAATTGCGGTTACTGGATTATAAATGTAGATGCAGCCAAATACAGGTTATTAATACAAATGCAAAAATATGCGACAACTAAAAATAGCAAAAAATACTTGTTTTTGTATATTCGTTTATGGAAAGTTCGTAAATTAAGATTATTGCGTAATTTTCGGCACATGTTACAAAGATACATTTTAGAATCTGATGATGATTCAGACGATCTTATATTTGCTCTTGTATCGGCCTTTAAAATTAATGGGGAAAAGATGGCATACATAAAATGGAAGATGTTAAGCAACAGTTGGCACTTATTGCGTTATTTAATTTCACTAATAACGATTTAGGCTAATAACAATGCTTTTATGAGAAATAATTGAATGGACAGGGTTGAAGTCTCCGATTCTCAGGCTTGGACATGTAACTGATATAAAAGTTTTGGCATTGCATAATCGCGGAGATTTACGGTGTACCAGTTCAACTACGCAGCCGTACGGTACCGTTCTCTCGTACTTAAGGGACAAGAAAGGTCGTCGATATCGCTAACGCAAGCGAGGTACGGATTGCGCAACTTCAGCCGTGTCGAACGACCGGCCCTCGCAAGAGCGACGTCGGGTTGCGTGTTGGCACCCGCGATCTACGATCTAGGATCGATCCGCGTCTCGAAATCGAGGACATTAATCAGCGTTCGGCGGCGTTGCGCACGTGGGTGGCCGTTACTGACGTAAATCGCAATGGCTCTTTCTCCGGCTGTGCGTTTACTCGTGTTGCGCGAGGTAAATCGAGCGAGGTCGAAGCTCCTCGGCGAGGTGAGGCAAGGCAAAGCAAGGCAAGCCGAGAGCGCCGGATTTTCGAAAGGCAGTTTCAAAGGTCGATCGCCCCCTTCGATACTTCTCGGTTCCCATCGAGAAAGCGAACTCGTGCAGCTTATGCGCTCTTGCATAAAAAAAGAAAGTGTTTCTGGGAAATACCACGTGCGAGTTCCCACGATTTATCGCACGGGACGTACGCGAAGCGTATCCGCGAATTCGATCACCGTGCGATTAAGTACTGATGATCGGAAGGGAGTCATTATAATCATCAGTGAAAGATCTGTCTTCTTGTATCCAAATATCACTTGATTCCGTCACCGATGTTCATCACTCGCTGATGGTACCGAGTTTAATTTGTTTTCTTGTGATTTACGCTTCCGAATTGCACGATCAATTTCACCGTTACACAAAGTCGCAGGATGATCGCTAAGATACGCTTTTCCTTCTCGTGGCCTATTCTTTGTATACACTGCACCGGATTCTTGCTAACTTGCGAAATTTACGACACCATTACGCTCCGACATCCTTTGTCTTGTCGCTCAAGCGAACCGTTCGCTGTTTTCGTGCCGACTCTCGTCAATCGTCGCTCGTGAACGCGACAGAGTATCCCTCCGATGCTTAAATAAAATTTGCCTTCCTCGAGCAGTGGAGTTCCTACGACCCTTATCCCAATGACAAGATGCTTTTAAACGTGCTAAATTGAATAAGTCTCATGCGATTTTAAATAAGGCTACCATAAAATCTTAATAAAACGTTTTCAAGGTTACAAATCCGGGGAAGACTTGTCCATTAAGTTCAAAAATTGCCTACAATATTGTCATAAAAATAGCATTACTTATGATAAACGGAACATTCAAAGGGAGATGCGCAGTCGACGAAAGCTGCGTATCATGTTCGTACTCGCATTTGAAGGCACCGCACGTACGCGCACCTCTGACACCGTGCCTCGACGTTATTGCCGATGTTACCGGCGTTTACGGTTAATGCCGCCGTGCAAAGCGCGGATTAACTGTACGGGAAGTCATAAGGGAGTAAATACGGCGCGTCCGATATCCGAGAGCGACCGGATTCCGCAGTTGCAGCGACCGTTGCAGAGGCGCGTATCCGGACAGGAGAAGACCGAAAGTTCGCGCCGCGGCGTTCTTGGTCGATCAGAGGAGGAAACAATAAAGAAACGGCTTACGACCCGCGTTTACCGCTGCGTGCGTTCCAATTACTGCGGTTGGCGCCTCGCACGCACCGCATGTATCGCCCGAGAACGCACTGCTGCTACAAGCTGTGGGTTAGACGTGTCGATGCGTGTGTTGGGTATCGAATGAAAAAGTCACGATAATCGACCAGAAATTATCGGTGCTTTCCTAACGCGCGTGAATGCTTTATAATAACACCGCTGATGCGCATACACTTGCGCATTCCGATTGAAGCACGCTATTAAATGTAGTTTAGTCTATCCAATTTCAGTTTTATTTTATCTTCGTAATATAGAAGAAGATGATTTTACTTTCATAATATAGTTATTTCCAGATTGAGAATTGAAAAGTTGCTTTTTAGAGTTGATTGTTATTTATCCGTTCAAGTGCGAGAATTGTGGAGATTAGCATATTACATAGAGTTCTTCTGCAATTTATCGCTTTGATAAATTGCAGTTTCATTTTTTTTTGCATTAAACATTGCTGCGATCATGAATGTCATAAGACGTGCAAGAACAAGTTTCAAGTTAGTTGCTATATGCTAAGCGCGTTGTGCAGAGTCTACTCCCTGATATATCTAACATTCCTAACAGAAGAAATAAAAGTAACAATTAACAATTTTTACTATCGATTTTTCATCGATGTGAAAAGGTACTTGACATTTCCTCGAGTTCACACTCGTAGCCACTTTGTAATCATTATTGTTTTATTACGCGAGATAAAGTACCTTCTACTATGCACATGTACTTCCTTGGAAGTCACAGTCACATTCGTGATAATTTGCTTCTTTTTCATTTTGATTTCTTTTGCACAATGTGTGCAAAAGAACACATTTTAATATATTCTTTGTTTACGACATGTTTATGACGTTTAAAAAATAATTTTTCGCGTCCATTTACAGAGAGAAGGAATATATATTATTTCATAATTCACGTAGAGAAAAATTAAATTACAGAGAGTAACGATAGCACGTAATTGAATTCTTTATTCGAAACTTTTTCTATATTGAGGGATTAGGTATCGTTAATGTTCCTCTCGTGCGCATTTAACTTTTAGTTCCGTTTAATTCGTTCCGCACGTAGAAAAGAAATTCTCTTACAGCCCGAGACTTAATTTGTAGCTACCTTCGATCGCTTAGAAGCGTAATCGCGCTTTCTTCCAATTTGCCTCGGTTATGTTGCGTACGCTGTGGTATTTACGCGTGGCTATACGTGATCCTCGCATACGTGGGCAACCGCTGCGGCAACCGAGTTTCTTCGGTACGTGACTTTACCGTTAGGCCACTTCTCTGCTTCTTCTGTCCGCGAGTTGCCTACATACGGAACAGCCACTATACGTGCGTTTAATGAACGAGTTTTCGATGCTTCGTCCTCTCTCTCTTTCTCTCTCTCTCTTTCACTCTGTCATCCGTGCTTACGTCGGTTAAGCACGGTGAGCGATTGATGATCCGCATCGCTGCAATCGGTAAAGTTATTTCAATTTTAATCAATTTTATTCAATCTCTGAAGCATACAACAAACGTGTTCGTTCGAAAATATCAGTCTACGCGCACAAACGCAGGCCGGAATACCTGAGGATATAAGTTTTCGGTATTTCTCATTAACAATGCGACTCCGAGGCAAAAGAAGAGATCTCCTCAAGATACGGGAAGAGGGTGGGTTTGCAGAAGCAACAAGAGTGCGCGAGAGACATCGCCGAGAGGGAGAACACGAGTTTCATTTGAATAGAATAGGTCGATAGTGATTTACGATACTCGGTGCCGTACACACTCGTGACCGTTTTCCATTTCTCCTCGGCGCTCTTTGCCGCCCCGTTCTCTGCCTCTTTATGAACGTCGTACACACGTCGATATCAGAAAATTCAGGTAATACTCGAGCACGGCGCTCGAGAAACTTGCGCTGGGAATGGCAACGACGCGCACAATCGACAGCTACGACGCACGGCTAATTGAAAAGACACGGCGCATGAGAAGTCCAACGCGAATGCATTTTCTGGAGAGAACGCCGGTGCGGTTTATAAATAACCACAGGTAAATAATGGCGCGTGGTGCACGTCGTATGACCGTTGCGTCAGATCGCGTGGCCCTCGTGAGAGAGAACTGAGAGAGAAATGTTCCGCTGTAAAAGTTACAGCGAACTTTCGAGGCGGACGATCGCAACGGCACCGCAACGCACGGTCGTTGTCGGGGAACGGTAATGACGGCCGTATTTTATTTTCTTTTTTTAAACGTGATCGATACGCCATGTGCGAACGCTAATATGCAACGAGGGCAAACAGGGAAATTGCACGATTTCTAATATTACACGCAGTTTCGCGGTGTGCGGGCCGCGGTGCACGCCAGACTCCTCGACGCCGCGAAGAATGAAACCCCGTGGTGACGCTATGCGTGAACCAGCGCCGGTGCGTTCACGTGCAACGGTATCTCCTGTGCGACGTCTGACTTTGACGAGCCTCATTCACTCGGAAGCATCGACCACGCGTATACAAACGGAGAAAAAGAAAGAGAGAGAAGTAGAATAATTAACTATTGTGGACGTACATGAGCACGTAATTACCAGCGGAACGAATCGCTCGCGTTGTTCTACATAGGTAAAACAAGCGAGCGAATTAAAAGAGGCGTGAAAATAAGAGGATTATCGTGGATCGAGAGTTTTGGGCCAAATAAATATCCAGTAACGATACTTTTATTCGCATTCCTGCTCAAAGACCTGAAAAACATTGATCGATGGTAACAAACGGCACAATCGCAGCGCGAGAGGATGGCGGCAACACGCGTATCCTATCTGCGAGCACACGGAGGCGGGTTCTCAGAACGGCAGGCCATTACTGGTACACGACCGCGTACTGATATCTCAATACGTGCCCTTAGCTCGAATCCATTATAATGCCTCGGGTGTACCGCGAGGACAATCGTCGCGCGGTCGCGTAGGGAGAGAGCCGTTCGGTATTGCTCAATGGGGCTATCCACCAGCACGTTCCAGGAACGCCTCCTGGAGTCCTTTCGCCGCGAATTCTCACTTTTGCCCGTCTCCGCTCCGGTCGTAGAAGGATTCGTCCACGTTCTACGCTGTCGCGAACGCTCACGCGCACATTGGAGGAGATACTTAGAAACGAATCCCGAGGGGTAGCTCGGGATTGTTGAACCTGTAGAAGATGACGGCGCGAGCGTGGATCGCGCGAGGATCGCACTCGAAAGTCAGGATAAAGTCCTGCACTGGAACGGACACCGCATAGATCGCTCGAGCCATCGCGGTTGCATACTTTGCATTTACATTTCAGAGTGCTGGACGATAAGGGCCATGCGAGTGCCCCGGGAAAAAGTGCCGCACTCGCGTATCGTATCCGATATTCGATGGAGGAACGGGCTGATCGAATCCGCGCGGCGCGCGCCGTCATACCGCGGCCGACGATAAAATCGCGTTGCAGCCAGCATCCCGAGGAGCACCGGGCGTCGTGGATGCACTTAGGGACGCGAATTATCGTGTCGCCATGAGCCGTAAACATGGCGATGTTATGTCTTCAGCAGAAAGTATCGATACCCGCTCTTCTCTCGCGATTTGCTCGCCCCCGCGTCGCTCATATCGCGCGAGCGTTGCTCCTCGCTGGTACCACCGGAGAATGCTCTTGTTATACGCGCATTATCCTGCGAAACGATGATTGACAGACGTTTATTGCCTATTAAAGGGTCTGGGAAACATCTGAAATTTTCGCATGAAAGGTCGGCGCACGTATAAATGCGTGATATAATCCGCTTCTCGTTCACATCTAGCCAGGAAGGAGAGGGTATGACAATGGTATAGTTACGTGGGTAGAACGGACGAGAAAACTGTGCGACTCCTACGCGAAAGAGTTTCCAGCCTTCCAAGAAGCAGTGCGCTTTTAAGTGTGCACTTATTCGGTGTGTGTCGCGTTCTCCTTTTTCTCTTTACGTCGCCCTTGTCCTTTACAGTTTGACGTTGAGCATCGGAGCGGCGATGTCGCAAATAGTCTCACTTATTTGAGCTCGGGCGAGGAAGGTGCGGTTAAAAATTGATATGAATCAGATCGAAAAACGTGTCGGAAAAATTCGATACCTGCCAGCGCCAAGCTAACTCTCGATCATCTCCATAACTTTACTTACATAAATTTAACCAAAACGTTTTTCGTTTTTGATCGCCTGCAACTTGACAAATATTGATTATCACTTTATTTTTAACTTGCTACACGCTTCTCTTTTTCATCTGTTTTTTTGTTTTGGGATCGTGTTCACTCTCTCGACCTGACCAATCTGGGCTCGATCTTGCTGCGTTTGTTGGTCCCTCCGCGTATGCGAGCCACGCTCTGCGCCGCTGAATTAAACATAAGTCAGTGCGCACGTAAGATATGCCGCGAATGTTACTGGCGGTTATAAAACACGACTCGATAGGTGTATCCGCGCCACGTGCAATTTTTCGGGAATAAGTCCATCTCGCTTGCCCGTTACAAGTAGCTATCTCTCCCATTTTCAATTGTAAAGCAACACAATCTTGAGACTGAAGTTACGAATTCGAATATTTCGAAGCAAGATAAAAGCGATCCGGGATGATTTTTCTGAGCATAATCTGCAACGTTACATCTTGGTCTGAATCTGGCCGGGATATCGTGTCGAGTTCAGCAGTTTAATATTAATAATAACTGTTAATCTGAGAAAGTAATGTGTGTGGAACGGGTGTTTATCGCATACCCGTCGTGTTTGATCGAAAAGGAACACAAACCGTATTTCCGGACCGCGTCGCACCGTCGATGTACCGTTGCGTCTTGCATCCATCGCGATAAAGCGCAGAGACCCAGAGCGCGACTCCCGTAATTATCGTCATTACCGTCAGTGCCTCATGTAACGCGGATATTCGTCTCTTCCCCCTCGGGTCTCCTCGTTCCCGCGTTGCCTCGGATCGTCGCTTATTAAGGAATAAATTATGTCATAACGGTTTGATCGGAGTCGCCGTGCAGAGAGATATGCGCGACTGGAATGCTACTTGCACGTTACGCTGATGCTAAACGCAGGTAAGACGAGTATCATCGCCTATCAAGCGATCAAACTAGTTTACCGCGGAATTCCGCCATCAAAACTCGATGCAGATATCTGTTCGATGATTTTCTGATCGAAATATTATAATAAATATGAAAGAGCGGAAATTCGATTGCAATGAAGGAAAATGGATCGATCATTCTGATGTGTTAACGTCCAACATCGAGAAATATTAAGTGGCGTTCATATCACATAAAATATTTGAAACTGTTTGATTTGTAATTTATGTCAGAGAGAGATTTATGTCAGATACCAATTAATTTGACTTGATCTGGTGTGATATCTTTGAAATATCTTGTGGAACTTAGAAGCTATGATATATAATTATTGGAGTAGTTTTATTGTATTCTTTTCTCGCGGGGAGATTGTTGTCACATGTCATAAATTTGGGCTTTGTTTATTATTACTTGGAACTGTAGTGTTTGCGATCCTTACAAGATGTTTACGCGTAGTACGACATGTATACGTATAATAACGTATTGAAGCTGCGGAATGTTCTGTCCCTCCTTCTTTTTGCCCCTCTCTTCATATTTCTTCTTGTCGGCGAGTTATATTCACTCATCGAGCTATTCACAGTCGTCTTACAACTGGAGGAGGTGTAACCGCCCCTCGTTCCACCGTTCTCTTCCTCTTTCTCTTTCCATCTTTTTCTTCGCCGTTCCCTTTTGCGAGATGCAGGCATCCTCTCCTTGCCGCTCGTGCGACCGCACGTTTGCCGAAGAGAGGTGGTCGTTCCTCTCCCGCGGCGGCAGAAACGGACTGGTAGCCTCAAGGCCGGTCACTTCGGGTTTTCCAAATCGTGGTCCTGCATGACGGGCAACTTCCTATCATCGTCCTTGTCTCGTCCACGTGCTTGAAAGAGGCAAAGAGAAACGGGCAGACAACCGCGTCGATGTAACTCGACGACAAAAAGTCGCGTAACTGCTCGACGGCGCCCCTTCGACGTCGAAATCGGTGATCGAATTGGTACACGTACAAGGACATAATTCGGTCAATAATAGAATACTATAGCGTTAGATGATTTTATCTCAGAATGTCGGAATGACATAAGAAAAGATCAAAAGGAATGCGTGACAAAAAATTATAGGCGTCCCAATCTATCAAATTAATTTACTGCGGCGTATTCTTGGCTCGGCGAAGAGATTCCGCGACGCTTTTTTCAGAAAAATTTCAACGATGAATTGGGCTGATGCAAAAAGATTCGTGCTGTATTGTAAAAAATTATATTAATGTCCTCTTTAACGATGTATAGAGGAAAGGCGTTGGGACCACAATCCCAAAATGGATTTGCCTTTGGACAGGCCAAAGTCTGTCGAATTCTTTCGACTTGTTATCAGAATACCATGAATAGATTACAATGCAATAGTTTGAGAGCTAATTGTTTTTTTGTGTCGATCGATTTCTTGCGATCAATCTCTGTATCGAGACAACTGTAGCTGTAGCAATTTTCTTTGACATGTGGCTAATCTAAAAACAGCGCAAGGTCTTGTACCGCGAACGACAAGGGGCCCCCTTCGAACACGGAAGCATACCTGTCGAAAGCACTGTCATTACCATATTTCGTCATCACATATAGGAAGTATTCTAGGACAAACTAGATTTTTACGTCGTTATCATAAGTTTCTCGTTGTCGAATTTCTTGGGAGAAACGCCGTTTTTCTCGTTCTTTCATGTTCCAGCGTTCCATATTCGGATTGCTCGATTATGTGAAACACGGTGCAAATTTTTCGCGATTGTAACGCCTGCTGTAACATTGTGCAACATGGTGTACGCGTGAAGCGCACGCACACATACGCACACATACGTAAGACATTACAGTCAGTCGCGGCAAGGGCGATGCGTGGGCGGTAAAGTGTTATTAATAGCGTACACCGTCGATATATCGGCTACGGGCGGCGCAACGATGCGCAATAATGAGGCAATTATTAACGAGAGTCGATTAGCGGCGTGAGAGCGCCCGAGGAGGAGATATTCCAGCGAATTTCTCATAAAATCGTCACGTGCGATCATTACATAAGTCTCGTGTGACATTATCGTAACGTGTCACGGCACATTTTTATTGTCAATCGAGCGCAATATTTTTTTCACCCTCGATTGTTTATTCAATCGATATTTATGCGTCCGAGATAAGTTTTTCAAATGGCTGGAGGAGGCGTTTACAATGTCTCATTATTTACAAAAAACGGAATTTTTATCATTATTATTGTGTCATTAAGACGCTGTTTAAGACGCACTTTGTGGCATTCCCTACATTAAATTAATTAACACATTTAGTCGACGCAGATGTATACGTTCAGAATTGAAGGAGAAAGAAACAAGACATAGGAAGCGCAACTAAAATGTCCAGGGCTCCATTAAGTCCATCCGAGTCTGAAAGAAAAAAAAAGATGAAGGATGGAGAAATAAACGGAACACGGGAACCGCGTTCACACCGACATTTGCGAATTTATCTCGCGCGATAAATGTGATGTTCGAGATCTGTAGTCTTTCTCGGACGAGAGGAGGCTACGAGTGGTCCAGGTGTTCGTGGCCGGGACTTCGGACGCGAATTTACGATCCTCGCGAGATCCTCCACGGACGGGGCAGCGCGCTGGGACACGATCCTCGTGGAGGATCTGAGGCGCCCGTGAGGCGCTTAATAACGCTACTTTAAGGCTCGCTCGCGCCGGACAAAAGCCGACCTGCCATAACTTCTTCACGGTGATGCACCGACGGCATTACCGTGGCGCGTTATGCCCCCATTATGCGGTATTATGTTACTATTTACGCTATCGCGGCTGCCTATTTATTTGTCTTGCCTCGCTGGCCGTTCTCGATCTTCCACTCGATCTTCCGCTTTTTCCTCCCGCGCGCATCTCTTCCCGCCTCTTCGTTCTCTCTCTCCCTCTCTCTCTCTTTGTGATAGGAGGTATTATTGCAGTGGTACCGCTGCAAACGTACGTACACGTAAATCACTGTCGACAAGTAGAAAATTATTGAACTGAATCCGTAACCGATCCGCAACAGATCCTTTCGATGGAGATCTTTACGAAAGATCCGCAACTTAAAAAACCCAGCCTGAGCAGAGATGCTGCATTAAATTATGTTACCTATAACAGTACTATATTCAAATAATTGTTTTTTCACGAATCGGTATACGTGGTCAATGGATTTCTATTACAGATTCGTGACCGCATAAATATCGAATGGAATATTGTTAAAGGAACGAAAGAACATCTAGCCGTTCGAGCTTCATCGCAAAAGTTTTCACCCGAAACCGAGTTCCTTCGGGCCTTCGCAATTGAGATTCGTTCTGCGCGGTAAAGAGAGAAACTCTCGAGTAAGGCCCGAGCCTTTCGATAATCGATGGGACAATCGTTTCTTCCTTCGGGCTGGGTAACGCGATTCTCCCTGGCCGCGGAGCGCCGTAGAACCGTAAGTATTCCGCGCGACTAGGGAAATGTAACTGTTACCGCGAAATAAAGCGTGGACTTAACGGCGGCGCGTTATACGAAAGAAAGACGCGGGAATAGGAGAACGCGGCGACGCGACCGTTTAGTCATTAGTGTCCGCGATATCGTCGTTTACCTACCGCGTGGTGATAAAATAACCATCGAGGGTTGCACTCGGTTGCTTGCGGGACACAGGATGGCTGTGCACAACATCGTCTATTCGCCGTTTCCATCGTCGTTGTCGTCGTCGTCGCGACTCGGCATTTCCGCACGGCGCGAATTATACGTCGCGTACGTTACGCGCATTATCGTTAAGCGCCAGATCGACTGTAATTTCTGTTCCCAAGTGCCACGTGGACAACCAGCTATGCGCTGCGATGCTCGCACGTTTGTTTTTCTCGCCGAGAAACGATATATTGATTAGAATGACTTATTGCTATTATTATCGTACGTGATTTTCTCTTCAAGTAAGAAAATTCTTCGACGCAGTCCCTCTTCCGTTTTTTCCGTCATTCAGTGTTCCGCAATAAGCGATGCAATTGAAGAAAAGATGATTCTATATAAGCAAGAAATAGGAAAAAGTGCAGATTAAATTCGTTTTATTATATTTGCAGTTTTACTTCTGGAAAGATTTATTCCGAGGAGTTTTAATTCGCTCACGTTGCAAAAAATCGTAAAAATCATGCATAGAACGTAATATCTGTCATAGTCTGTTATCAATGCCTATAAAACGCTACGACCGGCTGTTAAGCGAAAACGATCGCTATCGTTTTTCTTACTTATTCATACCTCGCACGACGGATAATTGATTACGCGAATAACCATACGACCGCACACATCGGAAAGAGATATTCTTCGCGCCGAGATTACACTTAATTTGTAATACTGATAGGAACTTTTTTATCGTAATTGAATTTCCTCGATGGCCTTGAAGCACGTAATTAAGGTAACATCCACTTCCGCGAGACAACTGCCGCGAAACGAAGAGAATTATCCGATCCTGATTACTCAGCGAAATGGACGAGCAAATGAATGGAAAAAGACGCGTAGAAGTGACGTCAAAAAAGATTTAGAGATTTTTAAGCGCGAGCATGTTGCAAAAATTATGAGGGAAAAATTTATTATAACGTTAATTAATTCCTTAATCAATTCCTGAATCAAAGAAAGCGCGGAAAATCAAATCGAATCTGTGCGTAATCTCAAATAATCGTCTCAGCTTACGCGCTTAATGAAGATGTAATTGCGGTACAATGGAAGATATCGTAAGTGGAAAGGTGTAATTACGATGAGCGAGGGGAATGAAAAATATAGAATCAGAAGTGGGAAAACCTACTACTCATTCGTTATGTTTATCTCGCCTCGATATATTGCGGTACTATTTTAATGCGGCTTCATGATGTCACGGCAATAGAGACGAGCGGCGATTAATCGAGGGAAAAAAATATGCAAATGACTGTCGAGTGTATCGTGGCGCGCTGCACTAATAATGCATAGAAATTAACCGTGGATAGCGAGCCGCAAAAGTACTTCCTGCATCTATGTTCGGGGAATAAATGAGTAATCATTTGTAACTGATGCTGATTGTGATGACGATGGTCGGTTGGTTTCTATACAAACGCGTGATGAATATTCCGCATGGCTTTTAATATATGTATGTTAAC
The DNA here is from genome assembly GCF_003672135.1 of Ooceraea biroi. Classification (NCBI taxonomy): domain Eukaryota; kingdom Metazoa; phylum Arthropoda; class Insecta; order Hymenoptera; family Formicidae; genus Ooceraea; species Ooceraea biroi. Next base: position 14,573,758 of record NC_039508.1, read on the forward strand.
GAAGAAACACGTCGCGCCCGATAAACGGGAACGCTGTTACAAAACTATACATAGATACCGCACGGGATCGGTTTAAGTTGAATGGAAGTTTGCGAGGAGCTATTTCTTATCTGGTCGCTCGCATTGTAATTCATCTGACGCGAGTAAACATGTCACGTCTATCGTACTATAGTATTTTTCTTCCAGTACGAATGTAATTGTTCTTATGTAATAACGCATAATAATGCATCTTCTGTCGATCGATCGGCAAAGTTATGAGCTTTCCAGAATGTATTTACATTAAAGCTATAATTTAGCGTTGTTTTAATTCTTCTATTTTCGAGATGTCTGCTATTTTTAACATACTTGCGTTCTGATATTTTATTTCAACCAGTAGTGTTCTCGATTAATGTTTTATTGTCATTTTATTGTCTTTAATTATAACGACGAATTAACAAACTTAAACTTTCGTCAAAATAGGATTTCTTGTTCGCTTTATAATTGTTTAATTAAATTAAGAGATTTTATTCTTTTTTTTAAGTTAATGAAATTCTTTGGAAGGCCGATTAGTAGCTCCAGCGCTTATATATTTTATGCAAACATTTAATTTTAATGGCCGAAAGCGTGTAGTGCGTCCCGAAGCGAGACGAGTTTGAATGAGCGACGAACTGGAAACGAGGTTTCTAGAGTAATTCAGCGGTATGACGCACGCGAGCCACAATTTTCGCGTTCAGGTTGAGACGACTGACATCAGTTTGCCGCATTTAGCGTTTAACTGGAATTAATTGCACGATGCACGAATGTGTCCGAGCGAAATGAACGCATGGCAAGGTGAAAGAGTCGCTATTGGTCGTTCGCACATCGCACTTTGTCTCAATGATGGTGATTCGGGAGGAAATTCCTCTCATAAATATTCCGACTCGTAAAGCAGCATGATGATGCGAACAAAGTTACGAACAAACGTGTCTATGTATGTGTGCGATATATATATATAAATATATAAAACTATATGTACGGGATGTTTCGTTTTTACCGTATATATTTCAATGACAAATTCTTTGAACAATCTGGAGTTGATGTTTCTCTGCAGAGAGAACATCGAGGTCATCATTTGCCTCGTGCAACATTCTGCATATAATAAATGATCCGTGCGTCCGATTAACTTTTCTGCGAAAAATTTCTTGCCGAAAAATGCATGAAGGAAAATTTCGGCGTTGCAAGGTTACGTTCTTTCCTTGTTTTCTCATATCGCATATTAATAACGATATTATCGAGTGTATGACTTCAGGTGAAGTAATTAACAAGAATATCAGGTATGGTAGAATGGCTCTCTTAATTGCCGAGTGGAATTTCTATAGCGAAGACAAAGACAGAGTTGTCTCAATTAAAATGCAGTGGTCTTTTCATATCTCTTCATTAATTAAAGTATCAGATAAATACGCGATCTAATTAACAAGCAGCACGATGTAAAAATAAAAGCGCTTTAAAATCAGATTTAGATTGAGATCCTGGGATGAGATCGCAACAGATTTACATATCTGCTGGTTATGTGCAAGGCAAACACGTGACGTCAGGATCCTTTCTAAATTCCTTACGTCACAATAGAATAAGGATGATCTCGTGATGTCATTGCTCTTGATGGTTCCCACTTATCTCTCTTGGAACTCTAACGAGTTATTTGAAAGATTCCTGAGGTATCCTCGAGATCTATCGAATCGTTGCAATGTCTTAGCATTTTTTAATTTAAATAATTATTCCATAAAATTAGAACACTATGCGCAAAGATAGTTTTAAATTAATATCTCGCACATTACAAATCCGTTAGATTATTTATCTCAACAAGTATGTTGCTGTTTACCAAATACCATTAAGCCAATAAGGTCGAAAGTGTGATTAAATTCATTGCGTATCGGGTATTACACATTCTAGCTACATAAAATCACTACCGCACCCAGGCTCGTTTGTAACGCTCCGATTTCACCGAACGTTAATGTAATTTGCGTGTTACGAACACAGATACGAACTACAAATGCACATAAGAAGATAAGCGTATTTTTCGATATGCATTTTTTAAAGATTCCTGTTTTTATAGCCGCTTTGCGATTTTTCATATTCTTTTTCCTTGATCGTGGAATGCATATTCAGATTCCGCGACTCAGACATTTTTACGGTGCGCGAGCGAGAAACTTGCGATTCGACGTCGAAGAGAACGCCTCGTCTCTCGTTTCGTGGTCACGGTGTTATCGAAGGTCGCGATTTCTTACCCAAAATGTCACCGTGAGCGTCCAAAGTCCGGCGAGATCGTGAAGAAAGCTCGATTATTACGAAACTGCACGCTGCTGATAACTCACACATTATCGCGGGCAATTGCAGGCATTTCGGTCGTGATAATTCCTGTCATCACGACACTATATGTTATTCCTCGTGGTAATATTAATATCGGACCGAGGTGTATCGCATCACAACAAATCGATAATTCATCTTGTTTATCCATCATCAACATGAATTAACGAGATACGTTCCTCTCGCTTTGAAATCGTGATAACGTTTAAGAAATGCTTATGAAAAATGATAGAATATATTCATAATATGAATAATATATAAGCAATACGCTTAGATCACAGATTGCAAATATGTTATTTGTTCATTTGATTTGACACTAAATGGTACATCCTTCATGTGTAAAGGAGTGAACGCAAGTTTTGGAATAATCATTTGCGCAAAAGTGCGGGATAATGTGACGTCGGGACATCAAGCAGCGCCGTGTAGTTGCGAATAAATTATGGTGTTCAAACAGAACGGCGGTCTCTCGAAAATTATGAGGTCGCCCCGTGGCTGTACGGCCCGTGACTCCAGTGGAATCCCGTGTTTTCTGGACGGAAGGGGAGAATGCAGCTGCACCGGCGATTAGTCGAACGCGTGACGTCAATGACTTGTCTTTGCGAAAGGCACGAAAGGGAGGCAGCAAAACCCAAGGAGAGCCATTAAGGTCCCCCATGAGAGCACCGGCCTCGCACGCTCGCTATGCAAGTACACCTTATCGGGGAAACCAATTAAGTTTGCCGAAATTCCTTTTCCATTTCTTGACAATTAATTATAATGCACAAATATTAATTATATATTTTAATATATACAAAGTAGGATATCAAAAAATCTTGAAAAATGCTATATTGTCCGGCGCAGTTTGCTCATTACGCGGTTGATATTTCCGCGATGTAAATTGAAGCGCCTTGATGTTATCACGTTACAATGTCGCGTGTTGGCAGCTGGGTTTCACGTTTTCTTCAATCAGCCAGTTCTCCAAAACCCGTTCGGCGTGTCGAGACGTGAATATTTCGCACGGTTACGAATCGCCGGAGTCTCATGGTTTCGCGCGGGGGAAATCCAGGAAGGTTCTCCCGAGAGGTGCATCGTTCTTAGATTCCATCAGTATATAGATAAACATTCTCTTTCTCCTCGGAACCTTTCGAGAAACCCCGAGAGAGAGAATAAGCAGTACGCTTTTGCCGTGCTGGCTCGTATCTCTTTGGAACTACTATACGTGTGCCCGCTCGTGTACGCGTCGATGCGCGCGCGTGTCCTGTGCATGTGCACATACAGGGTGCTCGTGTGTGCGCGTGCGATCAAAGTGGGAGAGGTATTGTGTCTTTACGTTGTCTGAGAGACCGTGCCCGCGCGCGTACGTATGTCTGTGGGCATAATCGTTTATTTCGCGTCGACCTTTGCGGGGCACTACGTCAAAATGTCAGATGCGACCCCGCCTGAGCGCAGGGGAGATGCACTGGGAACGCTGTAATGGGCTTACAAAGCGTAACAAACTGATGCGAGGTCAAACACACGACGGGCAATAAACACACGTAGAGATAAATGGGCCCTTAAGGTGCACCACACCGGGCCCGTCGGGAGGAGAGTGTTTCGTCTCTCGACGCGCATCTCGACGTTTTGTTTGCCGCACGTACCAGCGCGAGATCACCGCCGATGATTCGAGAGCATGGTCCCGAACTCTCTGGTCTGTTCGCGAGTTTCCAGAAATCAAGGTCTCCGCGTTGTGAATGAACAATTGCGGAAACGATTATCTTTCCTTAGACATCAGCATCCTGACGAATGGACGCTATTTCTGGAAAATTTCTTTCCGGGAGGTGGAAATTTTTCCTGGTTGCACGCATCCGTTTTTTATAGAGAGATGCAGTTTAAATATATATATCTATATATTTTTTTATACTGAATTTTTTAAATAAATGCGATATTAAAAAGCACGTGAGTGGCCATTCAATTGTCAGCAGGCATAGATCCTTTAACAATCATGAGTTTGATTGGCCTAATGTTAGGATTGTACATCATGAAAAACATTTAAAGAAAAGAGAAATCGCAGAGATGTTTTTCATCAAAAGAGAACCGAATGTGATCAACTCACAAAGGGACACGGATAATCTGCCATGCATTTATGACGCGGTTTTTGAAAACAGGATCACCTTGTTGTCAATTGTTTGGCTGCTTTCTTGCTGTGCGGATGTGAAGGTCTGTAATTATTTAAGACTTTAAGTTATTCTCTGTCAGTAAGTAGTAGTCATTATTAATTAAAGTTAAATATTATTGTCGTTTCATTTTATTTTCATATTTGTATATTTTTATTTTAGAGAATGACTTATTAGACGTTATTTTTTTGTCCACTTGATAAGGACCAGAAATCGCGGTCGAAACGTAGTGGTTCATTTGTTCTTTTGCTGGTTTTGGTCAATAAAGAAGATTACCAATTGAATTTTTTTAGTTTAGTGTACTTTCTCTTTATGAGCATTTTACGTCATTTCGCAGCGCCATTAAATTTTTAATTTTTCTAGGCTTTATTATACCTTTACGTTGCATTTCGCATCGCGATGTATATTCTCGAGCTGGCTCTTTCGTTTCTCGTCTTCGTTTTGCCACGTTACGAAACAGTCGCACGTTTCAGGCTCTTCGCTCGACAGGACGAGCGTCGCGTCGCCGCGTGCAGAAAGATGTGCGGCGCGATCGCCATGAGCGACTCGCGGAGCGTAACAAACTGACGCGGGGTCAAACGCACGACGGGCAATAAACACGCTGGAAGATAAACGGGCAATTGGGTCCACCCGAGGCCCGGTCTCTCTCGGAGAAAGTGTTTCATCCGTGGATACTGGTGCGGTACCGCGCGGTGGTTTTCGCTTTCGCACGGATCGATATGAAGAACAACGCACCGTCCGGAGTACAAAAGCCGGTCGGTTTATCGCTCCTCTATGGGTATAACACGTTTACACCCGCTTTATGATCCATTTGCGAATAGGTACCGGTTCCCTCCGCTCTTTACCGCCCCGCTATTCTATAAAAATTATCATTGCTACAGACGGCACCTGAAATACGTTGAAATCGGACGGTCCTTGCCACTATCTGCGCGCGAAGCACGCCAGTTTTGTCGAATTCGATTTCCAATAATGATGATGGATAGTCTGTGTACAATCTGCAAAAACTATCTGTATGATTATCACATCTGTTCTGGAACAACTACGAGAATAATTGTGTGGGGTTTCAACGAACATGGAGATCTTAATCGCGTTTTCTTTCGCGCATCGCCTTTCCGCGCGTTTAATGTTATCGCGGCCGGTTCCTCCATTATGCGCGATCACCACGGTCCACTACTACAAAACCACAATCGCACTCTAATTGCGAGCATTAGCCACTTACGGTTGGAGCCTCGGTGCTCTCGAGATCGATCTAGCCTTGGCCGCGACGTGCGAGGCGTCTCGCTCGTCAGGCGGCGGGCGGTCAGCGCGCGGCTCCAACGTCGCTTTCTCTTCTCTACATTTTTTGCAAGCTAATCGCCGAACGAAATGTACGATCTACGATCTTGAATTCTTTTCAGATGCCGCAGACAGTGCCCACCGCGGCCGGCTACTCGCCGTCGTTCGACTACAGCACTTTTCAGTTCGATTTGTCCCTCCTGCCGGACGATTTCAGCCTGACCGGTGGCCAGGTCGGTCTGAAGAGCTCGCAGATCAAGCAGGAGGCTCGCTCACCACGTCCAGGATCGCCCACGACCTACCAGAGCCCGCCGTATCAGAACGGCGAGCTGCCGTTGTCGCCCAACTACTCGCACGAGGGATCCTCGCCGGGATACCCGACGAGCCCCTACTACGTACCTAGGAGCCCCCAGAGCGCCCAGTTTTATCCCACCAGCCCGGAACCGTCCGCCAAGCAGACGATCAAGAGAGAGAAGAGCCTCGATCTCTTGGCCATCCTTCAGGAATCCAGGTAGATTTTCACGCTTGGAAACCGTATCGTGATTTATTTACACACGCAATGTGCAACGTGCTAATTTGTGCTGCACGATAAGAGATTCTGATAAGCTGCATTACAACACACATTAATCATACATACATTACAATTTACATCGAATTACTTACGGCTTTAAATACTTATTTTCCACGATTTAATACCTTATCACGATTTCTTAAATATTAATTAATTAAGGATTTAATTTTTTAGTAGTATCAGTTCGCGCATTCTTGCATGATTGCAGACTCTTAGCTGAGAGTCTGGGCTACCGCGAGGACTCGACTGATTGCACGGTGCCCTGCACACCGCCCCGGAGCGAAGAGGACATCTACAACAGTCTCGACGCGGATTTCCTGCCGAAGAAGGAGGACACCAGCGTGCAGCAACATCCGTTGCTCAAGGAGATTCTCTTCAAGGAGGAGCCGCGATCCGTTTCTAGCAGCAACGGTTCATCTCCGTCCTCATTGTCCTCCACTTCGTCATCGCCCAGTCCTTCGAGCGAGTACGAGAGCAGCTCGGCATTGCGCGAGCTGCTCTTCAAGGGCGCTCCTCGCAAGGACCTGACGGAGATTCCCAAGACCATCCAGCCCAAGGTGGAACCAGCGCAAGACGAGCTGACGAATCCCTTGCAGAAGGAGGAGGAGCTCTTCAAGGACGGGCAGAAGAGCGACCACCAATTGCTGCGGGAGGTGTTGAGGGATACCAGCTTTCAGAGGAAGTACAATCTGAGACCCGTCGATCTCGGCGGCGTCGGTACCGGCTTCGTCGAGGACATGGAAGCTGGCGAATGCGTAGGCGATCTCGCCCGCGAGCAGCTCGAGCCGGTCCTTAGCCTGGCCATTCAGCAATTGCAGAAGGACTTTGACAACACCTGCGTGGCGCTCGGCATTCATCCAGGTGGGTCGGCCCTTCTCCCTTAAGGCGCGAAAGTTTAATTAGGATTCGATACGCTTTGTATGAGCTGCATTATTTAAAACGTTAGAAATGGCGATTCACTAGTGGTTAAATAGTGAAATAAAAAACTTGATCATGAGAAAAGATAAAATAGAATCATACCTTTTATGGTTTTGGATTATTGCTATTGCTGGAGTATTATAATGTGCGATGTTGCGTGTATATCCTTCTAAACACGCAATTCTTAATAACATGACAATGCAATGCACAATCACGTAGGCGATAATTATTATCATTTATCAGCCTCGCAATAATCGTTAACTAAGATTTCCTTCCGCGTCTCTTAAGATTTTATCGTCAGATTTTTTATTAAGATTCTCTCGACAATATAACTCGCTACAGTGTAAAAAAAAGAATCATCTATCGATGATTCTTAATTATTTTATCCCTCGATAGATTGCAATGCTAATACATTATTCGTTCTATAATGTATGATACATGCTTTAATACGTTTGCAATCGTAGGTGTGCGATTTTCCATTAATAAAATACCGATTCGTTTTAATCTTTCTCTAAAGATTTTTTAGCGTAGTTCTGGTTTGACGTTAAGCTTCGTTAATTCCTTATTTCCAACCTGCAGAGCGTATCTATAAACTCTCTCTTCGCGATCAGATACCAGAGAAATTTGTCCGTACCACTCAATGATGTATGGATGAAATGATTATGATCCAGCCATCAGAATTCCGACGCGTACCTCGATTTTCCTGACTAAGTATCGGCTAGCCTCGCTCCGTTAGACCTTCTCGTTACCTTGCCGCGGGCGCAATTTCGACGTCGTCGTCGTCGTAGTCGTCGTCGTATGCGACTGGTTCGTCTATTAGTCCGAACCATGATGTCACGCTTGAAATAAGTTACGAAGTGTCGTGTCGACGTGCTTTCACATGGAGTTACGAAATTACGGCGCTACGCCATGACGAAGATCCACGTCATCGACACAATTATGCCTTACAGATTTTGTTTTAACAAAGCTCTATACTAATTGATACACAGTTACTTCTATCCAACACTGCAACGCGAAACTTTACACTCGCTTTTATATGCTAGTATTACATTTAATTGCAAATATATTTTAATATCATCTTTTACATGAAACAACATGAATAGCGTGAAAAGCGTAACGCAAAAATTGTATGTATTTTTAATTTAAGTAGTTAGCAGGTAACATACGATATTAATAATTAACATTTAATTTTAACGTACTTTTTATTCTGGCATATTACATTGTACTTTCATAACGATGTACTGAATTTCTGCAAAAGCCTTCACGTTCTCCAAACCACGGAGAATAACGACAGATTCCCGGTTTTTAATTGCAGAGCCTAGACGCTGGAGCGCGGCGGATGTTGCAGCCTGGGTGCAGTGGGCTAGAAGGCAATTGCAGTTGCCGTCGGTGCCGTTGGAGAGCTTCAACGTGGATGGCGCGACATTGGCCTGCCTCACGGAGGAGGAATTCTGCCAGAGAGCTCCCCAGGTGAGTGTAAATGTATTTCCATCCGTTTTACCTTAGAATACAGACACAATGGAATACAAATAGCTTCAAAAGAGCTGTTGGGTTGTAATATATATTCGTTAAAATTCACTAAAAAAACGGAACGAATATGTTACAAGTTGATACATAAGTGATACATAAGAATACAATATTTCTTAAATATCGGTTCTAATTTTTTCAATTTCTCGTCTCTTATATTCTGCTTTTATATTTCATTGTGTTCAGCTCTTATCTTTTCTCATGTTTCGCATTAATCACGCTCGACTCACAATCTGACGTGTACAGTTACGCAATACCTGCGTCTACGACGATCGAGCTCGTTGGGAATCGGTGGAATCGGTTAGTGCTTTTAGCAAGCCGATTAGTCGCATAAATTTCAAAATGCTTTTAATCTACGTTGGTTCAAGGAATTCTGACGACGATACAAAAGTTTTACTTAAATTTGTAAAATCTCTATGTAAAATTTCAATTCACGATAAACGAAAACCAAGGTTTTGCTATTAACAACAAAGTAGCATTCGATCGCGCGAAAATGTCGTTCCTTATCTGCCTCGTTGACATCGTTGCATTTTTCATAAGACTTATCTACCGTCCGCGTCGTCGTGAAAATTTATAGCAGATGCTGCATTTATCGTCCTGGTAGTCGCTGTATGAATGTTTATTTTCTTCGTAATCTATTTTAGATAGCAAAAATATGACAAGTATATTCTCGCACTTCTAAAATTTTTCTAAAATATCAGGAGAATTTTAGAAAAATGGAATATGAAATAAACAAATTTATAATAAATTATAATAAATTTATAATGCCACAAATCTATTTTGAGTGAATTTATTTTTAACTTAATTACACAGAATTATATACAAAGAAATCTACGTATACCCTCTATACTAATAGATATATTATTTCAATTAATATCTGTTGTAAAGTTATTCTTGGAACAGCATCTTCGTATTATGTAATTATTATTATAGAAAAATGCCTATTCAGCTTTCATATCTCCTTTATATAATTTTCCTTTATGGATAATTAATCAAATTACTGCCATAAATTACTATTCTTTTTGTCTAGACAATCTTGAGTAAATATCAGTGTTTATCAGTGAGAGTATAATAAGATATAATAGTAGTGGACGAGAGATAGAGAAGAGAGAGAGAGAAAAGGAGAATCAGTAAAAGTTATAAATTCTTATTCCAGAGAAATTATAGTGATCAAGTACGCAATCAGTAGAGTCGAAGTGCATGCTATTAAATTGGCGAATTTTTTAACTTCACTCCTCTATTATTGTAACAATCCGCGATTATTATAAGCTCGCGTTCACTCGACGAACAAACAAAACGGTCAAGAGCGGGACTTGAGAAATGCCCGCTACCGAGGTCCGGTGAAAGTGATTTTCTTGGTAATCGACGTGCGTTTGCGTTCCTTCCGCGTAATCCATACTTGAGGAGTAAGCGTAGCTGGTAGGTATATTGCAAGATTTCGACATGTAACGGGATCGGAATTCCCGCGAGAATCATCTGGCGCGTGAGAATCATACGTTTGCATTAGAGACGTGGTCCCAGAGAAGAAGACCCTTAAAGATTGTTCAAGGCTGCCGAGACGCGCCACTACTTATTAACGGTTTCTTTTACTGCCGGTGAATGTATTGTTACCCGAAGAGAATCCATTGAGAAAATCAAACGCGCAAATACTGATTTCTCTGACTTTCCTGATACTTGCGCATATATATATATATATATATAGCTGTATACTGCCGCTTATTAAGTAATAAGTTTTATATCCATCGGCATCGAACGTGCTAAAAACCGGTTGCGCCAATGTTCATTATCTATTGCTAAGTATAGTCAACCCTAAACTTGACAAGGTTAAAACTAAGGAAGTGAACTTGACATTGCGTCATATATATAAATATACGATCTTGATGAATTAACGTTTCCTGAGAAGTAACAATCTTTTACAGTTGTTATATTTTTTGTTGATGCACCGATAATTCAGTACAATACAATCACGGTAAAATAAAAAGACGGAGAATAGAGAATATATACACAATATGTCTCCTGATCTCTTGCATAAATAAAATTGAACAAAATCTTTTCTCCACTTTTCTAGCTTGTTCAGGGAAAAGTAGAGAATCGAAATTGCTTAATCAGGAGTTTGTAACGTTATTGAGCAAGCTTCGGATTATTACGCTATATTTTTCAGTCGTAAACAGGTAAATCTTGAGGTCTCGTCGATTGTTGCACATCTCGTTACTCGAAACTACAGGCGCGAGTCTAACGGAAATTAATAGCGAGTGGAGTAGTTATGCATGGTAAGCAGTGGAGAAGTAGTCATGCATAATGGATTCCGCTTTGCGTCTAGTAATTGGATAATCGCACTACGAAGTACCGCGGTAGTTCTCGTAGCGTGGAATCATGGTCAGGCTTATGGTCACGTTCTATCTGCGATCTTCTGAGTCTTTCCCTTGTTTGCTTGTGCCTTGATGCGACGCGCGGTCGAATTCCTTTCGTGGATTTAATTCACTTCCTTTCATTCTTGCTACCACTTGCTCGAAAGAATTTGCGACAGGAACAAATCCTGAAAAAAAAGTGAGAGCATGAGAGTAGGTCGCGTTTTGAGTAACGTTTAACGCTGCGTTAAAACGCGAACGAGTCATGGCACATTCGTGCTCATCGACTTGTCGGGGAAACAATTATAGCATTCTTTGCGGTTTGGTCGTATCGCTGACGATTGGCGATGGATAGGAATTCGTTTCTCAGAACGTCGTGAGGTATCCGAGTATAATTGCATCAGGCATAATTAGATGAAGCTTAATGAAACGCTTACGTGCAGCTACGTTGTATAAAAACTAATGCTTCACGTAAGCATTGTGAGATGTAATTCTCGCGAAAAATAATTTAATTCAATTAATAATAATAAATTAATTGAAATCTTTGTCGAATCTTCGTTGAAATTTTTCTATACAAGTCGCATTACAAGTTACATTTGCATTGCGAGTTGCAAATCCAAATCAGTTATTACATTAAAATATTAAAAAATCTCGAAGAAGCACGGTGCATCTGAATATCGACGGATTTGCGCGTTGTTAGGGTCAGCGATGAGAATGCGACGAGAATGCGAGGATGCAGAACCGAATTGCGTACCTACGTGCGTGCGTGCGTGCACACGTTCCTCGATCGCGATCCCGCGATCAGCAGGATCGGCTTCGACGTGCCTGCTGGTGCGCACGCCATTAGCTCGGCAGAAACGATCGAGAAGTGGGTCAACCGCTCGAATGTCTTGCCTGCTGCGTTGCGTCTCAACGGAGCCGCTTTCTCTTCTCTCGCGCACAGCGCACAACGACTCTTCCGTTGGAATTCTAACGCTCCGCGCCTCGCTTCTCTTTCTCTCTCTTTCTCTTTTCTCCCCCTCGCCGGTCCCTTTCTCGCCTATTCTCTCTCCTGTGCCTACCTCTCAGTTTTAATCGCCCCCGCAATCCGGAGGAAACTGACCGCCTCGGTTTTCAATGCGTCTCGAATGTGGAAAACGCGATAGAGTACAATACATATCATTTGACCCGTTGCAAAGTTCGTAGCAGCCAGCCGTTCCTTTCAATAGAGTACGTGGCGATTACGCTATTATATACATAGCATAAAGCATTGACGCTACTGATTAAGCTATAATAATTCTGAAATGATTTTGTTTATGTTAAAGTGTGGCAGCATGCTGTATGCGCAATTAGAGATTTGGAAGGCCGCCGTCGAAGATTCGCCCCGGAACACGCTGGCCACCTCCTGGAGTCCTGCGGGAATGGTCCAGTCTCCGAGCAATGCCGTGACTCCGCCGGCGGTTGGAAACACAACAACAACTAGCCTCAAGGAATCTCCCAGCACCGTAGAGTTCTCAGATGGTATGTTAATGATATTATATTTGACCGTCATTGTGTCGTTAAACGACGGATGATCCGTGAAAAGATTGCATCTCTAATTAGTAGCATTTAATTCGCTTATAGACGATAAGCGGCATAGTAACTGAATTCATATTATCAATGCTACAAGTTAATGTTAAGTAAATTTAAATATTTTGTTGATTATCGAACGGTAAATGGTAAATAACTTATTTTTAAGAAACGGACTTTTTTTGTATATCTCACACGAGCTGAACGTAGCAATACAATTTCAATTCTAATTATAATGAGACAAAATTATAATAAATCTGCTTTTGCTTCTCGTTCCTCGCATCGTCCGTTCATTTATGTGCAGACGAGGACGAGGAATGCGCTTCCGGTCAAAGTGGTAACAGCGGCAGCGGCGGCAAGATGCGCAACGGCGGCAGCCACATTCATCTCTGGCAGTTCCTGAAGGAGCTGCTGCAGAGCCCGGGCATCCACGGTTCCTGCATACGTTGGTTGGACCGCAGCAAGGGAGTCTTCAAGATCGAGGACTCGGTGCGCGTGGCGCGGCTCTGGGGCAAGCGGAAGAACCGACCCGCCATGAACTACGACAAGCTCAGCCGCAGCATCCGACAGTACTACAAGAAGGGCATCATGAAGAAGACGGAGCGCAGCCAGAGACTGGTATACCAGTTTTGCCATCCTTACTGCTTGTAAGGAGCCTCCGTCTCTCTCCCCTTCCGTTTTCCCTCTCCTTCTCTCTCTTCCTGTCCACGAGTCCTTTTAATTTCTCTCTCTCTCTCTCTCTCCCCATGCGATTCGGAGCGAGCGACTTCAGGAAGAGCCCAGCACGGAGATTGAAAGGTAAACGATGACGATCCGCCATGCTCGATATTATCACGCGATGATAACGCCGAGTCACGGCCGGGTCCGCTTAGTACGCCCGTTTTGGGCGACCACTTTCGCCTTGCGCGTTTTTTTCTCTCTCCTCTCTTCTTACCTTTTCCCTTTTGAGTTTTTTTTATAATTATAATTAAGCGCGCGATTTCTCATCGAATCGCTTCTTCGCTTCGATTCTAATCGCGGACGCGGAGCGAAGACGCGAACAGGTGGAGGCTCGCCAGAGAAAAGGGAAGAAATGACTCTTTCCTCTCTATTCTCACGATCGCTTGTCGGCACCAGTCGTCGGATCCTCGAGCTATATATCGGATATGCTCGCGATACATCGATCGGATACCTGGCGCGCGGAACTATTCGCTGCTGCTGGGTACTCGCTCTGCCGTTTCTCGACGAAGTTGAAGAGATAATAATTTATTTTTTATACGAAACACTTTTCCAAACGAGGCGGCCCTTCTTCCGTGCTCACGTGTGGCGTCGAACAAGCGGAGGTAAATGAAACGAAAATGAAATCCGCGAGAGGAGCAAGATATCAATTTACCGCTGTAACAGTTGCTATCACGTAGCAGCATTACGCGTGTCTGGCAGACAGTAAAAACATCTTCGTCGGGATAATTGTTACCTGCTTGTGCAGCGTGAGAGTATTATGGTGTAACGTCGCTAATTACATTTTTGCAGTTTTATAATTTTCGATACGCACGCGAAGATATTTTTACCGGGACGCGCGCGGGAGGCAAGTTATTAAGTTGTCGAGCGTGCCTTAGACACCCGTGGGCATCGCGATGAAGGACGCGCGCCGCGTTGGAGCCGCGAGCCTCGGTCGTCACGAGAAATTTTGCTCATTCACGAATCCAAGCTCGCGAAGCCCATGATGATCGATCGATCGAGAACTTCCTGTCCGGGAGATTAATTATCGGCGATCGCGTCGCGCTCGAGGCGTCACAGACGCACGACTGGTGCTGGTGATTTTGGTCCCATATATCTATGATATATTAAATATGTATGTTCCATGAACGATTAGGCTTTAAGATGACTTAGCTGCGTAAATGTATCAGCGGCTCACGTGAGCCGCCTTTAGATTACTCCAACAGATTTCTTCTTTCGTTTCTTATTTTAGCATGCGCGCGATTGCAATTGCGATATCGATCGCGTCGATCTTTTGTATCTTTTATGTACGTAGTTTGTACTTCTCTTTCGCGTTTTATTATAGTTCTGATTGCATATTTAAAATATTATCTATAAAGTCTGTTACACTTTCGAGTTGTCAAAAATATTATTGCGTTTCTATCTCATCGATCATCAAAATGACACACATATCACGTTTGGATATATTTTGTTGTCTTTTTATTTCCTTTATCTAGCTTTACATACTTATATTTACTGATCAAATGTTTTCTTGGGTATCTTAAGTTTGTTGTAGCATTTTAACGTTATTCTAATGCGTATAAAATTAACATAATGCAAAATTTGACGTACTTAAATATAAGTTTTATACTAACGCGTTCATTTTCGCTCACCGATCCGGTTGTAAATATAGATATTTGCAGCATAACCGTTTTAACAAAATATTCGTTTTATTTATTTAATTGAGTCTATTTTTAATTGACTGAGTCTATTTTTAAAGAGTTGAGATAATGGAACAATCTGGCCGCATAATCTCACTGAAAGCTCTTTGGCGTGACATTCTGTTGATGCCAATTCTGTTTCTAATATTGATTCCATCTCCAGTTCGCTTATGTAGATCGTGAATTTAAGGTCGGAGGCTATTACGTGGCTGCTTCTCGGCAGTGCGAAAGTGCAATTGATGAACAGTGCAATTACCATGCATTTATTACTATTAGATTTGTATGATTTTCAGCCTAACTGTGACTGAACGATAATATCAGTCGATAATCAAATCTTTCATCTCTCTTGTGATATACCATTAAATTCCTCAATTTTTGCGATAATTCTATAACAAGGTCTATAAATTCTTCATATTTCGAAACTAATGATAATGTTAAATTAATATAATTTGGAGAGTTCAAGTTTGTTGTACAAATTTGGAGCGCAGAACTCGAAGCCAAAGAACAGGGCGGTGCGAACAAGCGGACATCAGATAGTTCTGTGAAGGAAATAGATTCACTCGCGTAATTAGATCGTAAAACGCGCTTCCACTGCTACTAGATTTCTACGACACGTGCATTATTTTTTACGCGACTTGGCATGGAGTGCTCGTGAAATTGGAAGTAGACCGAAGCGGGATCTCGAAACAATGAGATTCTTTGGTTAGTACGATCTTCTTCCAACGACGCGACCGCGTCCTCTAAATTCGCATTAATCGTCATTTCTCGAGAACTAATAAAAATGTTCGTGCAATAATGTCAGAATGCAGATAACAAGATACGAACTCGTTAAATAAGAAAAAGATGACGGAAAGTGATTTGCAAAGAAAAAAAAATTGTTTTCATTTTCCGGATGATGTTCGGCAATTAGAACATAATATCGATGTGTGCGCAATTAAAGTGTACATATCTGCGAATACGCGCGTGACCGGCGAGTGTGTATATATATATATATATATATATATATATATATGTCTATTCGATAATCATAATATAATTAAGACGTTGCTGGTTTTCTATGAGCAGAGATTTAATTAGTAATAAGCGTTGATTTCTAACTGGTCTTGCGACAAGACATTGTTATGCATAATATTATATATATATTTATACATTCATGTTTCGACTGTTCTAATGAGATTAAGATGGGTATGGCGTATCGAGGTAATATTCATAGTCAAGGTTGTTCTCAAAAGCACGCCGGAAAATTTTCATATACGGAATATTATCTAAAATCATGAAGTTTGAAATTCAGATTAGCTATCGATTACTGAATAACAATTGGGTTCAGTGTATTTCATGCGTGGGCTGAGATAAGCCTCGACAAGGTAATATAATAATAATAATAATATTAATGATAATATATGCACATATATATTTTCTTACGCCGACATTTCTCGCTATCGACATTCGGAGCGAGTTACTAACACGGAGCGAACGAAAATAAAAAGAAATAAAAAGAAATAAAAATTTCCTAAATGTGTGTTTATTATTTATCGCGTTTCCAGTCTCCCTAAATTTGCGCTATGTCATCCGAAACCCCCCGAAACTTTCATTACGCCAACGCTAAAGTAACGGATAATAGGTTTTGAACATATTAAGAATTGTCCAGCAGCAGCGAAAGCGGCGGAGTGAAAGTCTTTTGGTTGAATTCCTAATCAGAATCGATGTTGAATTTGTGTGAATCATCGGCTTCAAATTCTATACAGTATACAGACATACGTAAACACAGCCCTGTCTTCAGCCTATTATCAACATATAGAAAATATATGTTAAAACAAATTTTTCTTAAATAAATTTGAACATGAAAAAGTATTCTTATACTTTTTTCATTCAAATAACATCTTAAAAATATATTTTAGACAATTTCACGCAACTGGCTGTTCTCTGAAAATTCCTGCATAAGATTATGAAGACTGATTTACGCGCTTGAATCGCGAAGAAACGACCGAATATTTTCGCAACCAATACAGATATCAATCCTCGGTCTATATATATGCATATTCTTTTTACCCCTCGTTTCATCCGCGAGCGAACTTCACACATACTTTATCGATTACTCGTCGATAGCCGCGGCGGGGGAGTATTTGCTCTCGACGAGGATCTTCCTCGGGGGCGATCCAGCTGGTGAACCGAGCATTCCAATTTCAGGATCGACGTTTCTGACGAGGCGCGAGGAAGAAGGCGGCCAAGAGAAGGCGAGAATCTCGCCGCCATAAAGATTCGTATCGCTCTGGAAACGTCTAGGAGGAGCACGAGGGGGCGGTCCTCCACTCTTTCTCTCTCTTCCTTTCTCCTTGCACCCTCGTGCACTCGGCGAGTGGGCGTCCCTTTTCGAGATTTACGACGATTTAATCGCGCAATTAATCTAACACCTTGTTGCAACAACACCTCGCGTCGAGCAGCGGCGGGGAAATAAAAATGACGAGCGGAGACGGGAACAGAGGAGGATCGGGCCTGCTTCGATCTATCGCGCTGGATATCGTTGGAGAAGCGCGAGGTTTAACCACGGTGTTAAAGAGGAGTAACGAACATGCGGCGGGAAGGGTACGAGGGAACGGAAAGGAGCAAAGGGCGAGACAGCAGATAGCCGTGGTACTTCGTAGTATGCGCGGGGCAGCCGCGGAGGACCGCGTTAGGTGCGATAAATGAGTCCTCGCAATTTTATCGAGCCGCTATTGTTTCGTGATCCGCGAGGCCTCATGCCCGTTTAAGCGGCACAACTCACGGACAGCGAGCCTCTCATTTAGACGCGGAAATCACTGATACGTTCTTCCTTCGCACACGTGGCTGCTTAATGCTCGATTAAATGGAGCGGGTTTATAAAAGGTGTATATTGTTAATTTAGAAAAAGAATTCAACAAAATATATAATTAATTAAAGAAAATATAAATATATAAAATTGATAATATAAGAAATGAGCAATTTATATAATAATTATGAAATACAATTCTACAATTTTATATAAATGGAAATGAATTTATGTAAATTTACGTAGATCTAATTTCATTCGGAATCGTCAAAATTGATGAACACAACTTCGTTTAAGGATCCTCCCGGCTGTTGTTCTCGATGAGAGATACGGGCGAGGACACCCCCGCAAACGAGCGCGCGCGCGTTCACGCTCGCTCTGTCTGTACGACCAAGGACAGCAACATTCTCCGCGAAACTAATTGCCAGGTAAATATATACGAACAACGAGCGCCAGCGCAAATGCGTGTGCGTGAGTTGCGGACGACACGCGGGGGCCCCGCGGGGCCCCCGTTGTCTATACGTCGGAATTTATTGCTCTTGCCTGGAGTGGCGATAGCAGGGTGGTGGCATGATCGCGGGGAGGCGGTGGACGAGAGAGGAGAGAAAGAGCGAGCTCTCGTACGAGAGCACGTAATTTATGCTCTCATTATGCAACAACCGAGATTCATTACGAGCGACACGCGTTGTCTCGCGGATTCGGAGATCGATCTGCGAAGGACGATCTCGATGGGTAAGAGCGTTAAGGTAAATGATCGGGATGAAAGGCCGAGCCCTTTCGCACTGGACCACGGAACAGGATTCTGCGGTGCGGAGATTTTTGCTTCAGTCCCGATCCACGAATGTAGTTTCTTCGAGACGTCGCGCGACGTGTTTGCACATCGACTATTCATGAGCTCAATTTGGTTTTCCTTTTCTCTCGCATGATGCGCGATTATCCGATACGATTAGCGATCTTCGTAAAGCACGTACAACATACATAAGTGTGGTGTCTGTTAAAAGAACGGAGGGCATGAGATCGGGTTCAGGTCCCGACTGGCCCTTCTCTCTTCCTTGCGATTTTGCGATCGAGAAGTGATATTTCAAAGCTGGGGAGGGAGAACGCGTGCGCTTTCTTGGATCTCTTGACCCGCTCCATAACGCATGGGGTTACAGATAGGGCGAGCAGGCCGGTAGGGTTCACAGGGGGTGTACTCCGCGCGTTGCATCTCGGTTGGCCGCTGCACCGCGGAAACTATCGGTCACCGTAGTGGGCCGCGCTGCGCCTGTAATCTCGGGGCCCGTAACCGCTCCTCGGCCGACGACAAAAAACCGGCAGAAAATGAAATACGGATTACAGTGGTTGGCCGAGACTGGATAATGGCGGATAATGATGAGCTCGGCGGTGCCTTCGCTACCACCGCCCGTCCGCCGGGATCACATTTTCCCCGCCTTTTTCCCCTTTTCTCCCGTCCACCTCTTTCCCCTTTCTTCGCTTCTCCGCCCGCGCCTTACGTGCGCTTTATCGCGTATCGAGATTTCCATACAAAGTTGCGCCCGATCATCGCACTGGCGGCCCGCAGCGCGGGTTCGCTGCGATTCTCACGCGCATGCTGCTGCGTCCATCGTACGTTTGGGTGCATCAACCCTTTCAATGGTAGAAAAATAACTGAGGCAGTTCTATATGAGGCGTTCAACGTTTGCAAAATGGAATCAACAACAAAACTGATTTATTTTATATATACGCCACTTCAAAGGATTTTCGACTTTTGATTTTAACAATAAATTTGTTGGGCAATTCTGTATCAATTTTTTTGTTTTGTTAAATGTGATTCATTTTGAGAATCTTTGAGTTGCAAATTGTTTTTAAAACAATACTTTGTCAGTATCGTTCCAATCGACGCTTCGATTAATATATTCGAGCGTGTTTGCGTATATCGGATATCGGCATGACGGCCTCGTTGCCATCCAAGCAACAGCCGACGTCAATTCGTAGCGATGAAATAAATCAGGCATGGATTGCGAGCGCGGGTGCCGGCGTGCAGACGTCCACACGTACAGGTGGAATTAATGCACGGAGATTTCCGATACATCGGGAGCATTGCAAGAATAAATCAGTCGCTATATGGAGGGAACACGATCCGCGAGCAAAGCGCGAAAGTGCGGTAAAGGAGACAAGACTTTGGCGCAACGAATCAGCTGAATAAATCAGCCTGCACGAACGCATACACGTGAGAGAAACTTTGAGGCTTAATTATCCGACTCAGAAGAACACTTTGCAATCGAGATGATAATGATCCGCGGATCGTTCTTAAGCGAGAACGTTCGTTTGTCGCGAGTAACATGCGTGATGTGTGGAAGATATCATGTATTTTCAGAAAGCGAATTTAAAATTATTTTGACCATAAGTTTGATAAACTAAAAAAATAATTAAATTAATAATTGTTTTGGTTTCCGCTGTTACTTTGTATCTGACGTGTAGATTGTAAAAATTCTATGTGTCTGCAAAAAAACGCTCGGCGAGGTGTCGATAGTCGCTGAGAGACGTGCGAACGCGAACATAAATCCAAATTAGCGGTAACGTAACGCGCAACTGTGTGCCGATCGGCCTCCTCCTTTCTCTTCCTTCTCGTGAGAATGACAGTAAATCGTGATGCGGATTATCGCCCGGTCGATCGCTCGAATATATGCATACCGCTACAAGAGCATGCCGCGGATCCCTTCAAACTTGGTATTGATGATTTATAAAAAATTCTTATTGCTAAGTGCGATTAAGTAGTGCTGGAAAATTTTATTGTCCGTGTTTTTAAATCATGCTTTCGAAAAATTAGAATCTACACAATAATAATCTAATTTATCATACTTGTAGAAAATGAATATTTATTTAATTCATTATTAAATAATATTAGTTACGATTGGAAAATAACTATTTTATTTGCTATTAAATCGTACTAAATAAAAATAAAATTTTTGAGCTACCATTAAGACATATCTTTAATACAAAAGTGTCTTTACATCCGCCACTGAATCGTACTATAATTTGAAAATAAAATAATGTTTAACCCGTTGTTGAGTCATACTACTACCTCAATTTTCAGTCGAAGACAGTAGAGACTCATTGCGGAAGTTATTAGAACTAAAATAGAGATAGATCTTGCTAAGAATATTCATAATCTCTTAAATATATTCTTAAAATATTTAGCTAATCAGTTAACTGTATTAGTATCTAAACTGTTATCTCTAAATTATAAGATTATTATGCTATGAGAATAAATTAGAAATACTGCCCTAAGAATTAATCTTTCAATTTGGGAAAGACAGACGTCTGCAGAATAGCAACCAGCCGTTTCACTGCAAATGAAGATTTATCATTCTGTAGGTGTTCATCTTGTGTACGACGAATTGTTATTTGCCAGCATAACAGGATGCCGGGTTGCATATCTGTAGGCGTATTAATCGACTGCCACTCTGCAGGCTCTGCACTCTCTGCAGGCCAGACTTTACCGGTTGTAAGATCAGTCCTCACATGCAATGGAACTAGTTAGTTCCGATGAACGCCGCTACGAGCCTCCATTGTCGTTGACTCAAGTTTCAGCTAGTAGTATGACTCAATGGTGAGTCAGAAATAACTTAACTTTTGCTAATATCGTCAGATGGATCTCGGGGTAAAGAAATACCACGCGTCGAATATCCTTTAACTGCCGAGGTAATGCGATTTATGTAATATTATAGTTTAAATATAACAAATTTTTGAAGACTTAAATTGCACATAAAACAACAAATAATTGCCAACCCTTTTGTACTTTGATATTCCAAGATTTTCTTCTTTTTAATTCTTTCTGAAGGAAATTACTTAAAACCTACAATTCATAAATATCTTTAAAATATATATTTTACAACAAAAAAGTGAGAAATCTACATATAGCAATTTGTTAAATAGTCTAACAAATCATTGATTATTGTTATTATTTTATTATTTTGCTGGGATCGTAGCTTAAACATACATATATTTACATATGTATCCTCTGATACCAAAAATTTCTCTCGTCAGTAAATCCGAGAAATTCTCTTTGAAAATTTTTGTTCTTGTTGGTTCGTCTATTAGCTCGATTAACTTTTATAACAGGAGAACATAGGAGTTGGTAAGAGGTGGCATGAGATACATTCGTCATCTCTCTGTGATTGTTGCATCTTGCTTGTTTGCTTGCCTGCAAATCCTGGCAGACTAATGACAATAGTAATGTAAGCTGCGAATGTCGACGTTGAGAGTCTAACAGAGCTCCAAGTTCTATCTATGCTTGGATCATGATTCTCTAGGGCTTTGTCCAATTAATGAAAGATTTTTTTCTCTTCAATGGGAATCACCTCACCGTCATGAAGAGGTCCAATTTCGGCTGTCAAAAAGTCTTCATCTATTTTTCAGACAGTCTACTGTCGCTATATGAAGTACAAGTGCGATATTCCCGAGATACATCCCCACTGCCATCATAGAAATAACTTAATACTGTGCACACCATTAAAAGATAAAGCGAGGAATCGTAAAACCAAAGGATTCGCTAGGTTGTAATAAAACTGATTTACGGTATTGCGTGTATAACTTAATTTGCCCAGCGTTCATTCCGATTTCGTGCAAGTCGTAACTTCCGTTTTGCGTCTACCCTTACAGTTAATTGAGCGTGATATATGGAAGAGACTTGGTCTTGGCTAGGAGAGACATGGCCGACGTATTCCAATGACGCGTAATGATTCAGCGTCGTGACGACGCAATTGTGAATCATACTTCTACGAGAATTTTCTAGTGAAGGTAACGCACAATCTTTTTTACGTGGATTACGTGTAATCATTATTCGCATGCGCACGTGTAGTCTTGCTAACTGACTTATATACATTTTTGTATACTCGTATACGTCTATTTCTTTTAATAAAACGATAAAAAATTGAAAATTTTATATCATGTACATTTAAGAAATATAGAATTTCTTTCGCTTCATTTTCACGAAAGAAATTTTTTAAGAAGTTTTTTTCTCTTTTTCTTGAATTACTAAATTATCATGTTTTAAATTGCAATATAATGCATAATTGTGTAGCAAAGCTTCTACACTTTGATCAATTTTAAGAAATTATCTTTTTTAAACTCATCTCATGCGTGTGATATTTTATTCAGTGTGTGCATGTGATTATGTAATTAATAACACAGTGAAGAAAATTTATATAGACAAATGTAATAGTAGAAATAATTATTGGGACGTGAAGACAAAGTTATCTTTGTGGATTCCAAACGGGTTTTATGGAACAAAGAAAATTCTAATTAAGGAACTGTAATGAAAATTTATTTAAAAAAGCTCCAAATAAAAGTTAATATCGTCATTTCCCTCGATGCTAGAACACATTTACAAACTTGTCTCATATCTTTTTTCTTTTAGCAGCACGTTATGATTACTGAACATTACCGAACATTATTATTACTAAACTCAATGCGACTATACACGTAATTATGTTTGCTGCTGTACTTCATTTCATTTGTCCTAGTTTGCTCACTTTTTTTCGTTTACCGCTGCATGAGCGTAGAACACGAAGTTGAAGTTAATCCAAAGAATGCTCCTAGGGCGCAATACATTTAGCTCTAACTATTACGGGCCAGCGTTTAACTTATCCGATAGCACCTGAGAGTTAATTATTTTCGTGCTGAGCTTGAACTCATCACGTTGCTCGTTTAACTTTATTTCGCGTTCGCGAGATTGGCCGTTCGCGTTTACCCTCGCAATTCGTCCACCGGAGCAAGTTGAAGTATACCCAGTGAAGCAAGTAACGAAGTACCCAGTTACTCTTATTTTGAAAAAAAATATGGGCGAGTAAAGCGTGAAATTTCACATTATTCGTAATCTGTCATAGTAGCACCCAAACTTTTCAAATCCCCGTCGCTTTTCTCGTTATCATCATTTTACTAGATAGTTATACATTCTCGTAAACTGCTTGATGTTATACGCAAAATGTTTCGCGCTCAACTCCGTTCTTGAATGAGGCAAAAATAAATCATGCATCTCTGGCATTTTGCGTTTCGGCTGATGCGTGTTGCGCGATGCTACGTATGTAGAGTCCTCGGCGTCGCGACGCATCGCGTCGCGTCGACCGGTTACTCACCGCGGGCGACGCTCCATCGATCGTGTCGGTCGCGAGGGACTGCAGGGATCGAGAAAGAGAACGAGAGAGACGAGACCGGGGGTGGGATAGACCCACCGACAGCGGTGTTTGCCCCTGCGAAGCGCGTGTTCCGACGAGGATGGATATACTTGCCGACGAAATAAAGGAATCTCCGGCATCGCGCCAGATAAGAAATTAACGATTACGCGTGGGTGGGGAAGAAAGAGAGAAACGTGCCCGCAATCTTTAGGTAATGAAAATAGAGATTATGGTGTTTGACTCTCTATTTCTCTTTGGACAACTACATTCTTGCGTACGTCTCTTACTAGAGACACAACGATTAATCCACGTAATTACATTCTGCAGAATTAACACGCTTGCGACTGCCATATCTCTATCTCTGTCTCTATATCTCTTTCTCTGAGAAAACGTAGTTTCCAGGTTCTTGATGAAACTTGAGGTAAACTGCAGACAAATTTTGATTGTGAGATTATTAAATAATATATTCTTAAGATATTTCCAATTAAATTGAAATAGCGCACATACATGATTCTACAGTCTGCATAGCGAGTTTCTTTCGATAGTAATCCGTTTAATCCGTCGACGTGAAAATCTTTTACGAGGATCGGTTTATATATAGATAAGAACTCTTTGAAAGAACCGATGGATGGTTGCGAAGAAGCAGCGCTCGATTGGAAAAGTTTCGCGCTTCTAGTCGTAATACAGAGAAATAGTTATGTACTTACTTTCCAGTTATATCTCGCCCCTCGTTTCGTTATCGAAGGGCTTCCTTCGCTTCTCTCGGATGAAGCTCACGCAGCAGTTTCTTATATGATCAAGGAAATAGTTCTGTTCTTTCAAATTATACTTTTCACGCTTATTATTTTGCTTTCCTCTCTATCAGGCAGACGAGTACATCATATTTCAAGCGCAGGAAATAAAAAATCTTTAATTAAAAAATATATATATACATATATCTATAAGAGAGAGAAAATCGATAAAAAAGTGTGATGCAGAAAAATAATTAATAATTTCTTTTGTAAACTTAGAAACATATTAGTTATAAATTATTAAAATTGATCGCCAATGATGCATTTGTTGTCAAACGTTTGATGAATCCAAATGCCGTATTTATGTGATAAATTTTGCTATGTTGTCAGATCCATTTATAATATATTGTAACATCGATATTTTATAATATATCATGCCATCAATTTAGTATTATAATATTATGTAACATAATTACATAATATTACATTTATCAAATATACGAGTTATTTGAAATTGCAATCCTCCATTAATCTACTCGTCTTTAAGAATATTTGAAACAATAATTGATAAATTACAATTAAAATGTAAGTTAATAGAAAATGTACAGAATATTTTTGAAATTATGTATGTAAAATGAAGGTACACATGTTATATATCTCTGTGTCGCAATAAGCTCTACTTTTTCTCTTCACCAGATATTGATTGTACAAGTAGTACGAGTAAACGCTAGTACCGACATCAGCTTGATGCTTATGCATTGACATTTATGTACTAAAGACAGCTACGTTACAAGAATTTAATTAATAAAAAGAATTAAATAATAAATTGAAAACTTATCTCTCTACAATTCCAAGTTCTCGACCAAATTATGGGTTTCTATTATTCATAGAATATTCACCATCCACGCGTAAATTTAAATTATAACGTTATAATATTATTGCGCAGTGATGTGTACTTATCGGGAACTGTGCATAATTTATAATTAATAATCTATTATAATTTCTCTTGTTAATATATTATACTTATTACTATTCATATCATCTTCTTTATTATTTATTACAATTTATTACTAATTAACGTGCCAATTATTTACGTGCATAAAAATTTTTTCTATCTGCTTTTTAATATTTGATTTGCGATAATCCTTCAACACATATTTATTTAATATGCTAATTACTCGTATACTTACCTCTTTCTAAAGTATAATTATGTAAGGTTTTCGCATCAAGCAATGAAAGTGTAAAACAAGCAATTTTTTGAAGCAAACAAAATACTTTATTGTTAGATATTATAGTACAATACGTGTAGCCCGTGACACATTAAAACAGACCATTTATAGTTATATCCTAAAT
This sequence comes from Ooceraea biroi, assembly GCF_003672135.1. Taxonomy (NCBI): domain Eukaryota; kingdom Metazoa; phylum Arthropoda; class Insecta; order Hymenoptera; family Formicidae; genus Ooceraea; species Ooceraea biroi. Next base: position 14,599,825 of record NC_039508.1, read on the forward strand.
AAATAGCCCTCTTATTCCACATAACCAATCTTGATATGAACCAACCCTTTAATATCTCTGCATCTTTTCCCCTGCCTCCTTCTTTCATTCACTATCTTATCTTTCTTGCATTTTCTTTCGTTTCAAGAGAAATCACTTTTCCTTTTTTCTCCCTCCCTCTCTCCGCTCATTTCTTCTTTTCTCTCTTTTTTCTCTCTCTCTCCCTCTCTGTTTTTCTCCGTTTTTCTCGTCCACAATTTAACATCTGTTCTTTCCACGAACCAATCATTAAGCGAATTGGTCTCGCGCGTAACAGAGTAGAAGGTTGTTTGCCATGATTGGGACGAGTTTTTATTAGAAAAAATATTTCTCGTTCGGTGTCTTTTTTCTTCACATGCATATACGCATGCTACATACATACACGCGCGAATACACACACACACACACACACACACACACAGAGTCCCATTTTCGCATATGACTTCTATTATTTTTCGGGATCGCTTCTCAGTTTCTTGCTATACGTTTCCAAATACGGTTCCATATCTCTGACATACAAAATGCATGAGGAAGAGGGAGAGAGAGTAAAAGAAAGAGAGACCAGGAGAAAGTGGGAGAGAGAGAGAGAGCTACGTCGTTGATGCATTTTACATTGCTTTCTCAAAATTCTTTCTTATTCCTCGTCGCTCTTTTTCTTCCTCTCTTTCTTTTTTCCTCTCTCTCTCTCTCTCTCTCTCTCACGTACTCTCAATACGAGTCAAAGCACGCGTGAGCGCTGCTCCTGTTATCCGACCGCTATTGCAAGCTTTGTCCTTATGCTTGCGCGACGGAAAGCCGAGAATCGCGAAATGCTTTGGCCGACATTCTTGACAATTTCGAGGTCGAATAATTCAGAAATCATCAACTCGCGCGAGCTGATAAAATCCGACTATTAAACTCTTACTCTTATTAACTATATATTGAGCTCTTACTCTTATTGAGTTCCCTTGTCAAACCCTTTTTCCAATAGAAGTTTAATTACTGCTCCTCTTGAAGCGAGGTGTATCCGATAGAAATAAATTTAAAATCCGACAGTCTGTACCGTAAAATTACATCGGCTTTGCCGATCGCGATCGATCGTTCGCGATTCTCGGAGGGTCTTACTCTCACGACTGAAAAAAGTGGCACAACCTACATATATAGACACATATATATGTACGTATGTGTGTATGTATGTGACTCGCGTATCGTTATTACGTCATCTTTTTTTTGTATTCTGGATGTTACCGTTTTTTTATGCTGGTACGTGTACGTACGTATAATCGCTACAAATATAAGTCACAGGCCAACATTTCGTATTACAACACAGCACAATCATTGTCGTATCATTACGTTTTTCTCTTTTTTTTTCCTCGTTTTCCTCGCGACCGATAGGTTTTCACATCGTTAATATTACAGTATCAAGTTTAAATCATATAATCGTAGTAATATATATAATATATATAATATATATAATATTAAAATTGACAAGATATATTCTATTGACTAGGCACACTTAGTTCATAACAAGAAAAAAATTGTCTCTCCCTCTCGCTCGCACTCACTCATATCCGAATCGCCTTCACTCTACCTCTGTCACATTCTTATCGCTTCAATTTGAGTAACTTCGCAACATTTCAGCTTCGCTTTTCTCGTATCTTTTACCATAGGTAATAACAGATACGGGGCTCGAAAACTGAAGAAGGTAAATCAGAACAAGGACTTCGATCTCTGAAACTTTTATTTTCTTTACAAATCTTAATTATAATTGGCTTCGATTAGGTTTCCACTACACTGCAACAACTTCATTATCAACATGACGGACGCGATTTTCGAGCCCCGATGATGGGCACTGTTAAAGTACCTTCCGCAGACTCGTGGCCTCTTTTCAATACTTAACAAACCATGTCGTTATAAAACTTTCTTCGCTCTGGTTGCTCTCTCTCTCCCTTTCTTTCTCTTTCGTTCTCTCTCTCTCTCTCTCTCTCTCTCTCTCTCTCTCTCTCTCCCTTTCTCTCTATTTTTTCGTTCTCTCGATCGCACGCTACCACTTGCAATCACGCAACGCACTCACACACATATACACATATATCAGTAGTAAATATTATCGTCCCTTATCGTATTATGGAAAAATAGAAACTTCTGACAATAAAAACCAAACAAACGTGAATCGGCGACCGAGGGGGGGCTTTGCAACGAGGGGTTGCGGACGTTACGCCGATCCGCTGCGTCACTGTTACGAAAAATTCTCAACCCTTCTCGACGTATCGTATCCGCGTTATCGGAAATCCGTTTCCTCCCTTTCGCTCGAAACCGTACGCGTATCGTAATGCGCGAGATCGTTCCATCAACAACGTTACTGTCGTATGTACGGACGAAGTCTAACCGTACACTTGAGAGTTCCGCTCGAGAGCGATGTAATCCCGAATGATATTCAGTGGATACATATCTATATGTTCACTGAGGAAGGATATCATCTTTCGATAGCTGCTTCCGATAATAAAAATCCTCGCAGTCGGCATAGAATTAAGAGTAACTTTCAACGAAGATTTATCTCACGTGGCAAAGTTCTTCGACGGATGCGGCATCGAAAGACGACTTCCTCGCGACGATTCTTCTCTCCGAGGGAAACAGAGAGGGATTTCTCGTCTCTCACGTGTACGCCGAACGTCGTCCGTGACGAAAATACAATTGAGGGCGGTTCGATCTTCTCGCGATTGAGGAAGAATTGAGCCAATTCCAAATGCGCACGTACACATGTATACGTATATCGCTCCGACTACTATCTCCTCGTTACGCCGCAAGAACTGCACACGTACAAACGACCAAGTTAATAAAATAATTATTTCAACTGGAAAACCCTTTATACAGATTTACAGCCGTTTTTCGTCGATTCATTACACAGAACGAGACACACATATATCGTCGCTCCTCGATTTAAAAACCGGTCTAATCATCACGGATATCGTTCGCAAGTTCGTTCCCCCTTCGCGACGCGATCAAACAGGAAGTTCACCGAAGGAGCACCGACGTTATCGCCGCTGTACTGCTTTATCGGTGCAATTACGACGATGAGTATTGACGATCTTCCACCAACAAGAGCAACAGTCTTCTCACTTTTTACATTACTTTAATTCCTTGTTATATCCTTCACGTTCGGCCTTTTTATCGACATGCATGATTGCGATATAAGAAATTATAGAAAATTAAGTACCACTCTCCGAGTATAAAAATTTTTAGTTACAGATTTTTTTCGATTAGTGATAGATAAATTAGACTATCTTTTGCCGTAATAATCGATTTAAGTGAACTAATACTGTTTTCATTACTTACTGCACAAAATATCATTTATGATATGTAGAGTATCTCTTGTAATTTATAACTGTGTAAGCTTTTAAATTCGCTCAATAAACTCAAACCAAAATATTATCTTCATTCATTCATCTGTAACAGTCATCGATCCTGTCGCTGGAAAATTTTGCCGTTTTACAACCCCATCGTCACAAGCATCCCGATATACCTATTCCTTGTCCTCGTTTTTCTCGCGCAAATTATTCGAGGATTATATCGACCACGCGCGCACACCCCGCGCCCCCCGCGGCGCTTGTTTAACCGTTTACAGTCATCACCAATTATTATTATTCACTTCTCCGTCATTTTCCTCCTCCTCTGTTCGTCTGCTTTCTCGCTCTCATTCTCTCGGTTCCTCACACGTCATTCCTTCACAACATCGTCCTCGCAACACGCAAATTTGATTTCTTGAAGTAGCCGCGATCAGCTTACTTTCTACTTCGCTTTTTGATAATATATGTATATATACATATTACAAGTGTACGTATAGATACTCGTGTACGCGTGTTCGTGATTAATATATGTATATACGTACGCAATAATTATGAAGATACCATTCACACGGATTTTCGCGGATTTCCACGAGGTTCGTACATGTACAAGTATCGCGTGTGTCTGTACGTGTGATTGTGTGACTGCATGAGTGGATATTTGTACGTGTCTCGTGTGCAGGACACTGGCGATTCTCAGCCACTCGATCGGCGTATGGAATGTGCGAATGGCCGATCGCCGGTGGCGGATAAAACCGGTGTCCCTTTTTCTTTCATTGTTCAACACTTGGAAGGAGCGGTGAAGAATCTTTGTATGTACGTCTTATTCCACATAGCATGCGTGTATGTATGTGTGTGTGTGTGTGTGTGTTTCGCATACGTGTGTACGCCACATTGCGTTGGTGTGCATTTCCTTTGGCCGATCATTAACGCTAAGACCTAACAACGTCGGATAATAACGCGATATAAAAGAATTGTCTGCGCCGTTCGAGACTGAACTTCGAGTTTGCCGTTTTGTCCGTCGATTAATAATTTCTAATCGTTATTTTTTTCCTTCTGGTGCGCCTGCTCGAAAGAAGAGTACCGCGCCTCGGGCCCGACGTCATTTTTCCCTTCAACCCCCGATTTTGTTGCCTCGCGCAATTTCGAGCCAGTGCGCCTCCTCCGCGAATTGCGTACGTGCGTCTTGTGCGAAATTAGTCGTAACAAGTGCCATGGATCCGTGGAGAACGCGTCGATGTATGTGTGCACCATCTCCCTCCTCTATACACAAAAATACAGACTTTGTGAATCCGCGATGCAGAGAGACCTGTCTACTTTTGATTTGATAAGCATCACCTCGATCACGTCGAAAGCCTCGGGAATTGTTAATCGTCATACAGCTGACGATCTGCTGCTCGACAGAAACCGGCAGCGATATTTTAGTTTTATTGTAGCAGTATAATATATTGTAATAGTTCGATATAGTCAGTACCAGTTCACTGCGTGAGTCGTTCGACCAGACTGGCCTCGTTTGACGCGGCAAGTCCATGGGAAAATCTGAAAGGGCTCAACAGTTCATACAGATCGTACGAATGCGGTAATGCACATTTCGTATTGGACACGAGGGGATTTCAGTTAGTATAAAAATAAATTCTAATAGATTGCGCTTTAGTCTCTTAATGAAAGAATTTCTTCTTGTCATACCACACGAAATATTCCGAATAATGCATCTGGACATTGCAATCAAATGTTTCCGCAGCCGATATTCGTTTCTCACGGTCGGGATTACTCTTTCTCTTTCTCTCTCTTTCCTCTCTTTTCGATCGAACTGCAGTCGTCGGGAACCAGGCGCGGCGTACGAGCGTGAAATATCGGCCTAATAAATTTGATCTGATACAGTTTTGTGCATATATAGTTAAACTGTTAAGTACATTCGCACTCTTGCGCGCAGAGCTGAGTGAACGAAAAAAAATCAATATACCAAAACTCGTTTTTTAGCTGCAAAAGCTATTTTGAACACAATGCAATTTTGAGTTAGTTTACTTAAGTTAATAAACAAAGAGAATAATATTACAAACATGTAATTGTTGTAATGTTTTAATGAAACTCTTTTGAGCGTTTTGAATGAATCTCGCAATTGAAAAAGCGCTATTAGTCTCACTTCGCATAGTAAACAATATTTTTCTTTTAATCTTGTGAGACAGAAATAGTCCGCTATTTTCTATAAAAGTGTGTCATATAATGTAAAAATATAGCTCGTTCTTCTCGCGTCTTCGACAATGAGACTCAGCTCTGCCCGCGAGCGGAATATCGCGTCGTGAGAGCGATATTGATGCTTTCTGAAACACGAGCTGAAGTCGCACGTAAATAGGAATTGATACCAATGTAATTTCAGTGGGTGCAATTTTAAATATCGTGGAAAAAATATGCTTCGCTCAAATCGCCGTTTTCATTCTTATAAACAGGCATTGCTTAAGACTGCGAGAGTCGAACTTGATGAAACTACGTCAGTTTCAATTCGTTCGTGTGTATACGAGTAATAACGTGTTCCTATGGACCAGCGGTAAGAATAAAAGACCGATCGTTGAGAATAAGAAAGATAGACCGAATCGTTTTCGCGAAAACGAGCGACGCAATGTATTGTAGTCATCATGAATTGCAACGCAAACCTCACTGCTTTCATCTTCTTCCGTTTTCTGTCATTTCAACACTTTTCCATTTTTCTTTTTTTTTTTAAAGTTTTGTCGCGTTTTCTCCTCGTCATTCATGTTCTACCACAAGCATGAAACATCGCTTGGTCGATTAGCTTACGAGTCAACGTATAAATATAATTAGAAAAATATAATTGGTAGAAGAATATAGAGATAGAGTTAGAATCAATCGTTATTACGCTTCTTTTTTCATCTTTTCTTTTTTTATCGATTAAATTCCTCGATAATATCCCCATTCCTCTTCCCGCGCTCTTTCCCTCCCTCGTCCATCGTGCAGCATTCACTCGGGAGTTTTACTTTCTGCGAGTATGACTTTCGACGAACATGTCCCTTTGAGAGGAAAATCTTGCTCTCTTCGCAAAACTAAAACTCTCAGCTACACACGTGGCCCTATGAAATGTCAAATTCTCGCGACGAAAAACACACCTATTTAATAAATGTACAGATTCATCTCGTTCTGTTGTCCGATTGCTCCTTCTCGTTCGCGCGTAGCATCCCTCATGCGTCTATTCATCTCGTGCACATCATTGTCAAGCAGCACAATCTCTCTACTCTCTCTCTCTTTTCCTCTTTTTTTCTTTTCATTTTTTTTCCTTTTTCTTTTTTTAAGAAAGTCGAATCGTACGTTTTTTGTCGCGCGTCTACGTCAGAAATCACGCGAGGATATACGAAGAAATCGTTCAGTCTTAAAAGGATGGGTGAAAGTACGGGGGTGGTAGTGCGACTCCTAAAAAGTGTGACCTCCCTCGCGGCGGTTCTCTCAAATTCTCCTCGATTTCCTGCAGACGCGTTTTTCTATCTCTCGTCTGTCTCGCCCCGAAGCGACGTCTTTTTGTACCGGCATTGACTTTTGCAAATATATCACCGTGCAGCATAATTATACATGTATATATACTCGCCGGATGTTTTTCGATATTCACGTTAGAAAGTAACGTATTTTTGCGCAGTGGAAGTTTCGCAAAGTAAATTTTATTGCGAGGAGAATTTCACGATTTTTTTTCTCATCTGCTTTGTTCAGATGATACGCGAAGGCTCAATCGATCGTTTTCAAACGCTGATCATCGCAGAACGGCAGAGACGCGAAAGAGGGATACTAATATCGCGGGGAGAATATGAATATGTGATGCATGAAAATGTGCACGTGAAACGTTCCTTAGACAACTTCCCTCTCAAATGTAGTAGTTACACTAACGGCGATTTCTTTATACAGCGGTTACAATGTATGATCGTGTTGAATGTTGTGCGCGCGTAGCATATCGATACGTATACGCTTCTGTCGCGTTTATATGTGCTGCTTACGTTAATCCCCTCCCCCTCTATTCTCGTGTGCGTTAAATGCATGTGCGTTGTCGCGAGTCCTCGTATTTAAATCATAACGGAGAGAAATGTCGGACTCTCCCTCTTTCTCCCTCCTCTTCCTTCTTAATTCTTCCCTGCGTAATCAGTAGATTTCGTTCTGCTTTTAATCACCCTCCGTCTATCGGCCTCACCCCATGGAAACCTCCCTATTCCCTTCTGTTTGCTTAACACTAGAACGTCCGGCTATTTCTCGATCGAATACTGCTTTTCCAGAACTCGCCATACGCAACCGAATCGAAAACTAAGATAGGCAGTGAATAATGTATGAGGAGAAGCAACTACTTTCCGACTTGACGAGTGCCTGCGTTCACAGGTATCTATATACACGTTACGTATGACGTTTCTTTGAAAATTTGCCGTATGCAGAGATAAAAAAGATCGAGAATAAAAGTGACATTTATGAAGTTTTAATTATCCACAATTTGCTTTCATGTTATCTCTTACACTTTTTGAAAAGTATCAGGATTATTAGTGTTATCGATTCATGATTATGTGAACAATCGCAGTCGTGGATAAACCAGTTATCCACTTCCGAATGTTCTAGTGTTAACGACCTTTGATCTTTTGAATCGCGAGATCCGCGGCTCGATGACCACCACCGTGAGGATTGTATCGCGGGAATGCCGTTACGCAAAACAGAAATGCTTGGTGCGATGCGACACGGCGACGCGCGATGTATGCAGTAGAAAAATAAATTTTCTCAAACGTTTAATAATGATGATATCACAAGGTGTTTCCTAACACGCATCATCACTGCGGGGTTAATTTCGTCGTTTTTTAGCTACGTGATACATTATTTTCCTAATAGTGTATACTTTCCTTCGTTACGTTTTCATATTTTTTAATTTATGCCGTATTTAATAAAATATTTATCTTTTGCTAAATATCTATATGCTTCGTACTGAATAAAACAAGAAAGACAAACGGCGTTCGCGCATCGACCATTTTCCAAATTTATCCCCGAGATATCTGGCGCACGCTAAGAAACACTCTGTGTGTATCGGTATATCGATCAACGTCCAACGAGACAAAAATACGAGACCCTTTTCTCTCCGTTGGCCCTTCGGCGATCACCTTTGGCGAGGGACTCACGACCGAACGAGAGGGTGCGGAGAACGTGTATACTCGCGATACTCCGCCACAAATACTACGGGGATTATTTTCTCGTATTCGCGCGAAGGGGTATAATAATAGGTGCGTCGAAATAATCGCTACGCTACGACTCACTATTGCTAATCTACACGCGTGACTGCGGTCGACCCTGAGAGGTGGACCCCGCTTATAATACTTATCGACAAGAAGAGAAAAACCGAGTGACTACCTTAAGTACTTTATTTAAAAAGATCTCTACAACAGTCCGAGCACTTCCGCGCGGAACACTCGGCTACGTGACTTACTACGAGCGCTTTACTACGACTGGCCTAAATCCTACGAGGGTATACGCGTGATCGTAACATCGCCGGAGGAAAATAGTTATCGATTCGTTCGCGTTATTACGAGATAACAGACCGCATTCTTGGCACGCCTTTTAGCGCTAAACGCACTCGGCTCTGTTCGATTATCTTTGTGTATGTATGAATGTAATCTTAGTCTACGGACGATCTTGAGATTGCAAGCATTTTCCTTCGCCAAATCGGAGAGTCAATTTTCTACATAACTTGTTAATTTTTTTATATTAAATATTTTGTTAATTGAATTCTTGTAATTCAAATTTTGTCAAGGAGAAGCATCGTTTAATCTTACTGGCTTATTACGGAGAAACTTATTCGCGAATGCTACTTCCCGTTTCTCGCAGCAGTTTCTCTCTTGTGATAGTTGATTAATATCGTGATTTTTTATATATATGTGTAGTAGACAAATGTAATTTGGAACTAGACTGTCGCATTTAGCGCTAAAACACGATGAAAATACAGGACAGTGTATTTTTCTCGAGAGACGTATGAATCTCGATTATAAGTTGCGTTTAGTTCCTTCACGAATCTTGAACCGGTTAATTCTACACCCCCAAACTAGTGCAAAATACTGTTAGATTGTACCAGCGGAGATACACACCGTAATAAATAAAAATTATAACATTATTTGCTTCTTTTAATATCGAATACTCCCGGACGATCTTCCTTCGCTTCCGTAAAACAGAGTTACGTCCAGACGTACTAGAGCACTATTTGATTAATTTACCATATGTAAATGTTTATTGTGCGTGGCAAGATTAAAACGGGGAACACGCGACGGATTGATCAAACAATCTTTGAAATAACTATCAATAAAACGGTGATCACAACGATAACCTGATTAATCGGCACACGTGCCTTCACGTTTAATCCCATAACTCGCGAATTTTCACGGTAAAAAAATATTTTGCGTGCAGAAAAATATTCTAATCAGAGAATGGTCAACGAATTTTAAAAGAGCCAGCTTGCGCTGTGCGTTAATAATTATCACTTAATAAGCTCAATAACTATTTCAGTAACATATATTACATTTCCCGTTTTGCTCGTGACAGCCTGCGACTGTCAACACATTGCTTCGTATCGGTCTAGATAATGCACTCTTTTATTGAACAGTGCAGTTATCGGCGTATCGATAAGATATATCAAACGTTGTCTTCGGTTCATATTCGTACTCTATTATTATACGGAGCAACTTGTAACAGCGATGATAGCTCGCGACGGATGACGTTCCGCCGTCTGCCTAAAATGTTCGAATATTACGACGGATTGAAAAACAGTCTCTTAAAAGTGATTCGATGTCGACAAACAATATGATACTGTACAGGTAATCGCGTGGCAAGTGGGCGCGTAAGAAGAGTAAGAAGCATTTCCAAGCCAATTATGCATGGAAAATCTCTAGTTTCTGCCGCAGCTTTGTCACCATGTTATTACGAATGCGAATAAAATTCTCAATTCGTCGCGGTTTCATATCAGGATTTACGAAAGCTTTGCACACAAAGGATTTACATCGCGAGGGATTTAATTGCGCTATCTCTCACGTATGCAGTTCGTTACAAAGCAAAACTCGTTTAATGCATCTTTAAACGAATTTGCGCTGGCATTGTACGTATATATTCGTCCAGTAATTGCGTGAGGTAAGTACGTGTAAAATTGTGGAAATTACTTCGTCAGTATCTGAATAAACTATTCGATATACAGTGCAGTTCAATATTATACATTAATTGCGATATTACGGATTTCGGGGATTTGCGGAAATTGAGGGCAACATATGCACGTTATCTCGGAACGTTCGATATAAACACGTAAAATATACTTCGCGTCGATTGCCGGTATCGATCTATTGACATTACGATAAAGCAAAGCGATGCGGCATATCTAATACAATGAATAACGCAATTCTGGTAAAATAAACCACGATCGCGTAAAATTAAAAGTAAAAAAATTAATCGAGAGAAACAGTTTTAAAAAACTGAATTATATGACATAAATTCTTTTCTGTTATAATATAAATAGCTAAATTATAATATAAATTATATCACACCAAGTAATCCCTGTATACCTGTCTACGCGAATCTCAATTAGCGAGAAAGTCTTAAAAATGTTAATATATCAGAAACACTAAAGACGACGCATTAACTTTGCTGATCAGTCATTAATACAACCATTAAAATTAAAGCGCATTACATTTTTCAACGTCTCTATATACACGTACAATGCAATATACACATACAATATGGTCTTTGAAATTATTAGAATCATAAAAAGGATTAAACAACATTTTCCCGGGAATAAAAAAATATGTATCTTTGCTGAATATTCTAGTTATGATTACAGCATATTATGCAGAATGACGGAAAACTCGAGATCAATTTGTTTTTCTCTAAGATCATTTAATTGCATAGCCACGTCTGTTATCGTTTTAAATCCCCAACACTGATTCCGATATTCGATGATTTTTCAATTATTAATGATAACCCGGTTTACGTACCTCGCAATGATGATAGGATTATAACGGATTATTATTACAGTGTAAAATACTAACATAACAGAGCTCTCTCTCTCTCTTCTCTCTCTCTCTCTCTCTCGCGATGTACAACACAATACTCTGCGGATTATCCTTTGATTTTTCACCAGTTGTACAATCATTACGGTTAATTGCCGATACGCATTCTCCATTTCTGTGCCGCGGGATATAAAATTTAATACTTGGATCTCGAGCGTAATGATTTCACCGGAATTTTACCGGAAACGCGATACCTTCCGACGTTTGTCTGAAATCTGATCGAACAGAATGTCGCGTAATACAGACCATTTAAGAGAACCGCGAGTCGCTTTAGTCGAGCGAGCTAATCGGATAAGTTTGGGGCGTATAGAACGGACGGGGGTAACATTAACGCGATTAAAAAAGGGGGATGATTGATATTGTTACAGTATTGGTGTTCAGTTACAGTTTATCGTTTTCGCTATTATGTTTTCGCACGTGCTACGCAGGGGGTTAATAGTTTAGCAAGCGACTATACATTACTCGCGCTATTTAACACCGCGAGATGCTTAAATACGGTAAACGGCATTACTTGCATAGCGATAACTGGGAATAGCACAACGCACACTAACACAGCTGTCTTGTGCAATACACGATACAGTAACGTCGTACATACACATGGCCCATACTTACACGAAGCATTCGCCGATAAGAGTACCTAAGGGCCGGTTAATGATTTCTACGATATACGCGATCAAGCGATTGATTGCTCAATCGCGTGGACGATCGAGGTGCATCGCGTTCGATCAGGTTTGAAGGACGACATTGAGATACCTAACGATGTGGTGGCGTGTATATGGCGTGTTGCAGTTATATTAATAATAATATGGTGACTGACGTATTAATGATGTCATAGCAATATGTAATAGTGCGACTGTACCGATCATCGTAATTGTACAAACAGTATAGTCGTACGATAACCGTTCGCATCAGAAGACTAGAAAACTTTGTTCTCTTTTTTCGCGGCTATTAATAACGTTTCTTTACAGAGAGTTCTCTCTCATTTACGTTTTATCACTCTTAAATTTGTCATTCTCCTCTGATCTGATGATTGGTTTTATTGTTTGCGTCAATATGTAATTCAATTGTTGCTATGTCTCTAAGAATTATTCTTCGCTCTCTTTTATGTGAAATTAAAAATATTTTTTTGAATAATATCTACATTTCACGCAAATTTTTCGTGCCTGATCATCAACAACACAGTACATTTATTTAATTAAACATTTCAAATATTTTTCGCGAAAAATCGGCGGTAAATACAGTAACCAAAAGCACAATCAAATGTTTACAAAGTTATCGCTAACAATGCGTTCGGAAACCGTGCAACTTCTCTTTTCATCCCTCCCCGCATATCTGCAATGTATGCAACAACATGAACGTTTTACGCGTGAAAATTCCCCCCGCAACATGAGCAAAACGCAGCTAATCAATAATTAAAAATTACGTACAAACACTTTATAACACATTTGATAAATTGTCAATATCATATAGTCCGATAATTAGTCGTAATTTTCTATTTTATATATATATGTATATATACCTATACGTATATTTACGTTATATGCGCATATATCGTTAAACGTTAATCGATACATTGGCTAATGTATATAAATATGATAAACGCTACACCATGACAAAATAATACTCTCAAAATCTTGCTTTTCTTTTTTTCATTCCTTCTTTCTTTCTCTCGCTGCGCGTCCCTCTTAAGTCTTTTCGGTCATCTGTTTTAACGATTTAATTCGGTCCTAGCAGATAAGTCCTCGACAAGAACTCGATTCGTTTGAGCGAGCGAGACATCCTCTATCGATTTGCTAGAGAACCATTTTCACGCGATCGATTTCAATGAACATTGAATAAATGCGTACAACACTGGAGATTAATAGAATCACGCTATTGTATCGCGCGGAAATGGTTCTCAAGTCCATCGATATCGATATCGTAGGCCGGATCCAGATCATCTAGTCGAGCAATGAGGAAACTCAAGAAAGTTCTTTTTATTTTTATTTAAGATAGCAACTAACCTAACAAAAAAATAAATATACTTAACGCAATGGATATCAATGCGATATGAAGAATATAGCATATCTTGAATTGTTTGAAAATTTGATAAAGTTGATTTTGATGCAAGACTTATCGCAAGTTTTTCAAGATATTTAATATCACAAATTAAGAAACAATATGATAGAAACCACATTCTTTAAATAGTTTTTATTTATTGAAGTAGAGCGACGTACTTATGAAATTTTACAACGCGAGAGAGCATGGGCAAATATGTTGAAATTGACGTGGTGGAATATGTTGTATAAAATCGATAGTTGAAATTGGTTTGCAATTTGAAGAAAATGTAAATGTGAGTGATTGCAATTGTAAACGATCGCGAGATTGCGATTTAATTTGTAAAATATTAAATTTTGATAATAGATAATAATTTAATCTCATAACTCTTTTTTTATTTAGCTTTACCTGCGATAAAAATTTATTTGACAGATCCGAGGATATGTACTACGAAATTTGTTTCTGATTTGAACGAAGCAATTTCTTTAAATATTCGCTGTGGAAATATCATGAATTTGTTTCTAAGTACGAATTATGAAAGATAATATCACGAATAAGGAAGATTGTGATTTAAATTTATCAATAATTCGATGTGTAATGGCATGGAATTATTGTATTTTCTTTATTACATTCGTACCAGACATTTGTCAATTATTTTTATTAAGTTTGTTCAAATTTATCAAGCTCGAAATTACATCTTGGTACACGAATGTCAATATTATGGCCCTACGGTAATAATTAAAAACAAGATTTTCTATAAATTAATTGTCATTTCATTTATCAAAATAATCTTACGTAAAATGCTTCTTCAGTCAAAAACAGAATCACACATGCTCGAGAGACTTTCTTGTAACAATAGAAAACATTTATATCTTGAACTATACTGTATTCTTTACTTCAGACTTGTAATTCTTTAAACAATTATATGCTCTGGTCTCTTCTAATAACGTAACACTGTTACGTAAAAGTATTCTAACTCTAAAAAATCTACGTATGATTATCGAAATGGAATTGATAAAGTATTGTGCTTTGACAACGTAAATGTACTGATTGCAAGTTTTATCTCTTCAGCTGTGATCAAAACGTTTAACAATTAGACTTACTCAGTAAATTCCCTCGCGTATCAGTTCGGTCCCTTATATGTGATCAATAATAATATTGAAAATTTAATTGATACGAGTTTTGGATCATGCATCGATGCTTTCGTGATCGCGCTTGCAAATAGCTTTAAGCCTTTCGAGATTTCGGAAAAATTATGTTCATAAAAAATATTTACAATGGCATCATTTTAAAAAGAAAAAGTTAGAAAATTATAATATCTTGAAGTCGATATGTCTTCAACTTATTTCTCCTTATTTAATTTATAAAAGAATATTAATATTTAACGAAGAAGAATAATTTTATCTATCAATGAAAGATATGCTTAGTATTAATTTTAAGTGGTAAAAATGTGCCTCGAAAGGATTAAATCGTATATAAAAGTTCATGCGTATTATTTGTGAAAGACTAATCGCCTTGCTCCCACGTCTTTTCTATGCGTTTGTTCAGCTCCTGTTTGCTTCTTAAGTTTTGTCTATCGATCAGCTCGGAGGGAACGTTTATTCTTTCATATTGCGAATTATAACAATACACATGAGAGGTGTCTTGTCAGACTGTTGCCTACTCTTGACAGCCACTATATTTCATTATGTCGGTATGTCTTGCAAAAATAAAATTTCCAAAGAATAACTTTGTGATATTCGATCAACGATCATCGATACTTGTCAACGATCGTTCACCGATCAAGTCAGGGAGAATTCGACGCTTGGAGAAGTCGACTCGCGCCTTCACTTTTTTTCTTTCTTTCTTTTTTTATTCAAAGTGCAAAATTCGTAACGGTACCTTCAAAACAAACGTCGGTCCCGTTGCCATAATTTCCGAGAAAGAATCGGGCGTCCCGTCCGAAACCTGTTCGAGTTGCTCTCTTTCTCTCTGTTCGTTTGGGACAAACCGCGGATTTCGAGCTGCGAATGGCGCTTTTCGTGTGGTCAGTGTCTTTCCGCTCTCTTCTTTTGTTCGGTTTTTTTTTCGTGTTTCTTTCGCATGCAATATGCGTCAAAATTGAACGGTGTGCCAAGAAGAAGTGGAAGCGGTGGACGAATCGGTCGATAACCGGATGCGCATTAGAAATACGTACGTTAGGGTGGTAGAAAAAAGATTCTCGCGGGATAAAAGGTTCCTTTGGTTGGTTTGCAAAGGTTACATTTCACCCTTGGCTTTGATGTTCCCTAGAGTAATTGACATGAAGATACTTATAGTTTATACCTCTCTTCCACTGAACGATCCGACTCAATCTCCCTTCTTTCCTCATCACTCACTTCCGTTTTCTCGCGACTCGACGCGCTTGCCCAGCGATGGAAATCCAATCTTAGGAAGCGTTAGTTAGAATCGTCGAAGAAAAATATCTTGCTTGAAAAATATGTTGCAAGTTTTTTGTACAACAGTCTGCTGTGCTTTAAACATTCCTTTTATCTTTCCGTTTATTGCAAGAGGAATTATAAAACATATTTCAGAGAAATGATACGTCTTCTGAATAATCTTAAATAAAATATTAAAAGATTGTTGCAGTATTAAGATGTTGTTTTTGATTTAGGGATTATTAGGACAACTGAAAACGAAATAAAATTCTTGTGGTAGCAACGCTTCTTTGGACGATACAATTTCCATCGCTAAACGCTATTTCTCCCGACTCGCGTTGTCAACTGACTCGCGTACAGAGGAGAGTGGATAGAGGAAAGGGACATATCGATTTTCAAACGACGTCCAATGCAGTTTTGTTTACCGTGTTTGCTGATGCTGAAAACGATGTTTTCGATGCAACATTGGTTTGCTTAACTTTTCGTGTGCCATATATTCAAGCTAACGGCTGCTGTGACAAGCGGTAGTATCTATATTAGAAAAACGTTTTGCTCTTCTTTGACAGACACGACTCAAGTCCTCCGCATATTCTCTCCACCATGTCCACCCACTCTCCCCTATCATTATACAAGTAAATTTTCCGTGGAAGAAAAGACAACAACGATCGCGCGGTCTCTATGTACGTGTTAAAGGAAATCAATTCTCGTTTTCGAATGTTCCTCCTCTCATCGACACGTACGTCATGCTGTCTCTTAATTATTGCACTACCAGGATATCTAAAAGAGATAACTCGCGAGTAAAAGCTGATCCATTCGAAAATTTACGCAAAAAGATCTTTTTGTTTTTTTGTCTTTTTTTTAATTTCATATCGTGTACTTATTTTAAACGCGTGCCACCTCATGTTATTATATTACGTAAAGCTATCGAATTTCGTGAATTCTTTGGAAAAGTAATAACGCTACGAGATGTCGAGTTTGAAAAGTATCGTGTTAAGCAGTTGCTAGATATATCCATCTGGATATTTTGAGAGCACAACGATCAACTATTCGTCAAGTGTGTCGCGGATCATTTACGCAAATAATCAGCCGCTATTGTTACGTTTCACCAGCAGCGCTGGATCGATTACCGGGATCGTTGCGAGAGAAAACCGAAGTAGGTACTACGGCATGGTTGTCCTTCCGAGTCGCGAAACTACGTAGAAATGTTATTTGTTAATCGTGGGCATTTTTTGTCAACTGCACCAGGAACGAGTGTTACGCTGTCGCTTTCGCTTGATCAAAAGTATGCGAGAAACATTCAGCCCTCCCTTCCGAGTCTCGGCTTACTCTCCCCGCATCTTTGTCGCCTTATCTCCCTCGATCCTACGTTCCCTCATCGCTTCGTCATACGGCGAGTTATCAACGCGAGTGTACCGTGACACCATCGATGCACGGCTAATTAGTCGTTAATTAATAACCTACAAATAGTACTGTTCCCTGGTTTATTTATTCATCGCGCCTCCCTCTCACGCTCATGCACACACAATTTTTTGTATTCTTTTGTTAATTTCAAAATTTAAAAAAATACATATATACTCTCAACCGGACACGCGCATCGTGACAGGCGCGGTCTAACTATTTACTTTTTTCTTATTCTTTTTTTGTTCAACTTGTCAAATAACACTTCTCTCGTTTCCTCTGCTTCCCCTCTTTTCTCCTTTCTCTTTCTTTCCCTTGTTTTTTCTTACTCGTGTTAACTTCCTTAATAAAACCCTACCAATCTATGTAATAATAATAGTTAATTTAAATATGTGTGTACGTTGTATATATATTTATAATATAATATTATGCATTATATTATGTGTCCGTATCATCGATTAGCGAATATAGATATGAATAGGATATTTATATGGAATATAATGACGCGTATGTGTCAGGTTAAATAATAATAATTTATCGATAATAATGACAATAATAATAATAATAATCATAATCATAATAATAAAAATGATATTAGCAATAATAATAGTAATGATAAATATAATAGTAATAATAAATAATATTAATAATAATTATAATAATAATAATGGCAAATGCAATAAAATTGCATCGCGTGGATTAGTAATTGGCGACTAGAATCGTATCGCGATGCTTACGCAAATATAAATATAAAACTCGAAAATTATAAATAATGCTCGATAAATTCGATAAATCGCAAAGACCAATAAAGGCAAAGACAATGGTAAACGGCATGTATTATAATGACCCGACAATAAATGACGATCGCGCATTTGGCAACGTAGTCGATGGCGGGGTAATATATAATTGTCGTATTAATAGTAATCAATCATAATAATAATGTGGTTGACATCACGACGATGCACGAAATAGCACGAAATCCTTATTAAATCCCCTTTCTAATAATTATAATAATAGTAATAATAAGAGAATAATAGTAATAATAATAATGATAATAATGGTAATAATAGTAGTAATTATCCCTGTGCTCCGCGCACGTGTTCACCCGCGTGTACGTGTATCATGCGCGTGTCGTATGTATATTTAAATATACTGTGTATATACGTGTATTCTTACTGGCTAATAGTGTTAATTATTACATACGCTGAGTGTTTAACTTGTTTTACACGCGATGCGAAGTAGCAAAGGTATCGAGAGGCCATGACTAGACATTCAATCGTATAGTTTCTTGTCATACGACTTACAATAGCAATAATAACAAGACGGCGGGCGGCACCGGAAAAATGGCCGACGAATAAAACACTCGACTTATAATTATATGTTCATACATGTAATATACATATAAGTTCTTCTTTCGCCTCTCTTTCTCTTTCTTTCTTTCTTTTTCTTCTCCTTCTTCTTCTTCCCCTTTCTCCCATTTCACCTATGCGCTATCTTACTTTCAGTATTAACACCCCTTGAACGTTTAAAGGAGATGCACGGCGCCCCTTCTCCCTTCTTTCTCTCGCTCGACGGTAAAAATCAAGAGAGGGTAAACGATCGACGATTACGATACAGACATCATGGAATACTGGAGACTTCTTATCTATACACCACATAGCAAAACCTTACTCTCGCGTCTATATGCACGTACATCCTCCCGTTGATCTCTCCTCTTATTCGTTCAGCCTCGTTAGAGTTAAACCTTAAAAACGCACGAGATCTAAGCCTAGAAAAACATACCTTAAATTACAACACATACCGTACCCCACGTGCCGTGCCCAATCAACGGCTACCAGCCGATCGATTACAATCCGATCGTTCTCATGCCTCTCACCGCTCTTCTTCCTTCTTTTCCCGCAAGAAAAAATGACGGATCACCGAGAAAGGGAAACTGTTCGTTTGCCCAGATGGGGCCACGCTTCTCCTTTGACACCTCTTCGTAATGGAATGTATTAATTATTCGCAAATGGTCCACGCGAGATTTATGTTATCGGCATCCTCCATCGAGTATTTCTTCGTTCTTATAAGAATTAAGGTTCAAACTTTGACTTTTGGTGCGTATCCTCATCGTGTTCTATTATCGGGCATGCAACTCTGGAGGCATCGTAAAGCGTACACGGATTGCGACACGTGCTTGTAAAAGATTTGATTTAGAAAATTGTTGCTGCGTATTTACCTCTTTTCGATGTGCGATTTGCAAAATTTCCATTCAACGAGGATTAAGAGAAAAGACGGTATCTCAATTTTAAATCAAATCAATTTTACATACGAATAAAGTTACGTGTCTGCAAATCTCAGCACGTTTTACGACGCGTCAAAGTTAGAATCTACGGTTATCACTCTGTTCCTTCCGATCAGACGAAGACTGGATCGCGTACCGGAAGATCGACAGCGATTTTTTCAACGAGAAGGAAAAGAAGTGAAGAGATACTCCCTAATGGAAACGCGGAGGGCCGGTCGGGTCGCTTAGTCTTCACGCTTCAACACACGGACGATCCATTAAAAACTTTTCCCGAGGTAAGTAAGCAGCAAGGGCGGTTCAACGATAACGATAACTGGCCATTTAACATCGAGTAACGTCTTAAGATCTACTTGAATTCCAGGAGAGAACGACGCGATCGGCCCGATAATTCGCTCGTCGATCAAGCCATAATAGTGAAAAATCTTTTGCCATCTTTGTACTTTGAACGTACACGTATCAAACATCTCTCTTACTTCTTTTTCTTCTCTTCCCGTTTCTTGCATCCATAACTCTTGCATTACGAATAATTCATGCTACTTCCCGCATTAGCACACGCACACCTCCTTCGACAACTCCGTTGTCATTTTCAGACCGCTGTTTCAAAAGTTACGGTTGCAAAGCCGAGACTTGAATCGACTTTCTAGAAGAGACCGGCAGTAGGCAAGTCGCCTTTAATAATTTAATTTTCACCAAGAAATGGAATTTTCTGCATTTATATGCATGAACTTTTCAAGAAGACCTTGATCGTGTCTTGAATTCGTGTTTTCCAGAGTTGCATGATCGACAACGAGATTACGTTGAAAGTTTCTCGCTTCTCGGCTTCAATTAGTCGACAATATTAACAATCTTGAAGCTCCAAGTTCGTCGGTAGTTATTGATCCTCAAAGGGATGCGACGCCTCGGGAATAACTGTTGCTTGCCTCTATGGACCTCTTTGTCATCGAAACCGTCGATTGGCGCACGTTGCGCGCGGATACGTATACACCACGTTTAATCATGCTAGTGATACATGCGTACGATAATAATTAATTCGCGTATATCGCTTACGGACTAGGAAACCGCGATCGTGCGCGTCGCCGACGTGTCGGGCCTCTCTCGAGTCTCGTGGTTGCACCTAGATCGGCTCCGGTTGGCGATTCGGCGACCGTCGCGAAATTACAGTCCCATACACGTAGACGGAGAACGGAAACGTGATCGACCGGAGTCAGCGTTTGGTGCCGCCACAAGTTGACAGGTCGTGACGCGCCGATTCCTCACGTTTCGTTTTACAGCGTCGTAATATCCATCGTGTGGTGTCAGAGAGACTGCAGCTCGGCAGCGCAAGTACAATATATAACTAGGCATGCAACAATACTTGGAGTGGTATTTTTCTCGAGTTAAAAATAGCGATCAACCATTCAATCTATCTTTCTCTCCCCCCCTCTCGTACCGGTTTTGTTTCTTTGACCTCTCTTCTCTTTCTCTCTTTCACTCATCTCACTTTCACAGTTGCTCTTTTTTTTACTCATTAAGTAACATTACTTGGGCCCGGGAAGAATGTAATTTTTCTTCTTTTTTTTCTGTCTCTCCCTCTCTCGCAAAAGTTACACAGAGTCGCCGCGCGCTACTAATGTCTTTGCTTTTGTGTGTTTCGTGAGTGACGTTGTGTTAGTTTAAAAAAAAGATTCCCCCTCCCCTCGGAATGCACAGATTTCTCCTTTTCCTCTAATTTTCATCGATTTAAGCTCGATCTCCTCTCTTCTTCTTCTCTTCCCCTGGAAAAGGCTTCCCCTGACTCCTAGACCGAGACCGAGATACTCGTAATAGACGTATTTGTGATTTCAAATTGTGTTACAGCAAGATTTCGAACGAGTTAGGGTAACATAGAGCAAGCTGGGAGGAGAGTATCCCTCTTCGATGTCACCGATTTGAAATACTCCCACGTGCTTCGTCGGCGGTGCTCGGCGCGGTCGGTACACAATTAACGCGCGTTGCGAACGTACAAAAATATATATGTGACATCTATAATCCGCTATAGGTTTCTAAAAACTTGTCTTTTTTTTCGTTATTATTAATTCACCGGCGATCGACATCGCCGAGCGCGGCCGAGGGACCCTGCACTTTTGCGGGAACTCTTCCAATTAGATTAGATCTCGCCTCGTTTCGCCGTTTCCCATGCGTTTCTCTCCTCTCTGTTTCTCTATCTTGCCAATCGTTCGCCACGAGAAAGCGTCGCGTGAAAAGGAAACCATCGGAAAAAGCAGGCCATTCGATGGAATTAAGGACTGACCACAAGTCGTTATCTCGTTACATTTTTGCAAGAAAGAAGGATGCAAATTATCTGTGATATCGTTATCAACTCCATTGAAAAAACCATTTTTTATTTTAAATTAATGTATCGACGGAAGATCGCTCCTTTGTATTTTCTATTGTATAAAAAAAAAATTAATCTAACGACTATAATAAGCGATTAATATTGAAGAAATTACTGTAATATGATAATTATATAGCAATTAATCCATACATTATCGTTATTATTAAGACAAAAGATGTAAATGAAATTTCAATCAACGAGTGAAAAACAAACTATTATTTTTTTTTAATAGCAGTTTCCTCTCTTTCGTATGAAATGGTTCCCAAGTTACTGTAAGAAATTTCAACAGTTACAGCACATAACGAGGACACGGTGCGTTGGTGGTAAACAACTAGCTACGTTAAGAGATCACTATAATGCATTGTCTATGATCAAACAGGAACACAATGCTACGTAACGCACACACACGTTATAGTGGAATGTACTGATCACCATCGACGAGGAGACTTTGTTCGGGATAGGTTCTCTCGTCGATTATACTTAAAGCGCATATAACACGCTTACAAGGATTGTAGGTAGGAGATCCGATTGCTATCGGGTGAGATGTCGACGACCGGTTCGAAAGATTGATAGCACGAAATACAAAATTTTCTTACGTGATGATATGATTTCGTTATAAAAAGAGAAAAAATTTTCACCCAATAATTGCCGGAACAATAAATGATAACCGAAATGACGCCATTGTGATTATCATCGATGCTTTGCGCAATTATTATTCAGTTATTATTCATTTAATGAATAATAATGAATAATCGAGATGGAATATGAAATCATATCATTAAGTCGTATAAAAGCGAGAGGAGTTGTAAACAGATTGCAATACTTGTATTAATAATTAGATTTCTTAGAGGCATCGCTGATTTGACAGAGTGGACTTTTCTTAAAAGTTAAATTTCTATTCGATGCTTCAAAATGGACTTTCCTCAAAAGGGAGCTATTGATTTTCCGAACCGGGCCGTCGACGGTTGTCGGGAACAGCAGGCAACAGACGTAGAAAATAAGAATAAGACCAATGCTCGTGCGTAATGTGAACTGAAAATATTATTAAAAAGCATTTACAACAAAAAATAACTAAAAAACAAACAAAAATACGATTTACAATTAAATTAAGAACAATTGAGTTTTATCATCTAAAAATAATAATACAATAATATTATAATAATATTAATAATAATAACATAACAAACCAGTACAAAAAAAGGAATAAAGTGGTTGATAGTAAGAAAGTGACAGTATCGAAACGGTATTCGCTTTCATCTTGCGCGCGTCAGGCGTCCCTTCTGTGATAACGTGGGCAATGCGAGCGCGCACGCATATGTAAAACACACACAGGCACGTAGTAACATATATATGTATATATATATACACACGCATATAACGTACACTCTCAGCTCTTACTTTGGGAGTAGTAAGTAGGAATGGAATTTAATCTCTTGTCTTGTGCGCTCAGCTCACAGTCGATTACTGTGAACGATGAAGTGGTAGTGATGGCTAGCTGGCAAGGTGGCGTATCGTCTCTCCTCGGCTTTCGCGACAATACGTTAATGCATAACGTTATAATAACTAATTAATAATAAAAGAATATAATATTATGATAGTAATAATAACTAAATATTAATAATAATAATAATAACTAAATAGTAATAATAATAATGATAATAATGAGACAGTAATGTTAACTACGGATCAGCACATACTTATGTGGTATAAATACTAATGGACAGATACCTTGTGATGCCGTAATTTCAATGATGCACCCCCCTCCCCTCACGAAATTGATGTGTCTCCGCTTTTATATATAATTACCAATTAACTTTAGTAATAAACTTTAATAAATCAGCGTTCTTCGTTCGAGAGAAGGATGTTGGATTTCCTTGTCGCGCCGTTCTCTTGGCATTCCGCCTTTGTCAAGTTATTTAAAAAGATAAAAGAGAGGCGCGGATGCGCGATCGAGTAACGTTGAAACTGCTTGACGAATCAAACGAGTTGAAAAAGAAAACTTGACGGTTTGCCGAGCCGAGCCGGCGCGAATG
The DNA here is from genome assembly GCF_003672135.1 of Ooceraea biroi. Taxonomy (NCBI): domain Eukaryota; kingdom Metazoa; phylum Arthropoda; class Insecta; order Hymenoptera; family Formicidae; genus Ooceraea; species Ooceraea biroi. The sequence goes on from NC_039508.1 coordinate 14,623,730, forward strand.
TAAACTAAAAATTGAAATAAAAATTCGAAATAAAAGATGACATGAAAGAAAAAAACATAACTAATCAACATTATTTTCGACCCCTTCCTTTCTCTCTCGGACATCCTGTTCACTTCCGTCGTCTTTGCTCGTCCATGGAATTCGTCATCGTACATCGCGGACATTCGGAAAATGTCCAGTATTTCGATCAAAGGCAAGATCGATTCCATTCGAACCGAGAAATTACAGTTAATCCATCTTGATCGTAGCGGCTCGTAAAGAGGAGATCGGTTTGAACGTTCACGGAATGTCTATAGAATTATTCGAGACGAACAAAGACGAGGATCTTCAATTATCGCTTGGTTCGGTAGTCTTTGGTTGAAATTCACGTAGAAATTTAAGAATTCACAATTCATGAGGTGTATTGCAGAACATGCTTTTATCAAATATCACGAGTTCATGAATCGCTCAATGCAGAATATTCATTATAGATCATAATCTATGTCTTTACCTAAATAATACCACCTTTCACGAGCATTATGAGATTCAGAATGTATGTGAACGTAACTAGATTTGAGCCATTATCCGTATCCATTTGATCAGATATCAAGCGGCTCTTCTTGATCAAAAAATTTGTACTTGTAAATAGTGACTACAGCAAATACAATATGTTTAAATAACAATGTGTATTTCTCTGTGATCACTATATATCACTTTGATTCGTACAGATGATCATCAGATTCAAAATCTTCAGATCAATATTCCTAATTGCTCAAATGGCATAACTCTTGAATCATTTAAGCTCATTAATGTCAATTCAGTACAAAACTTGGACACACAATTAGCTTCGACTACCAAATCAAGTAATTACATGAGAGCGATGATCCTAAGATTATCTCAGGATCTTACAACCGATCACGAAAGCTACAAAAGCGTTCGCACGCATTTCACTTATTTCGCTCGTTCAATCGAATCATGGAGGATCAATTGTTAATAAATTATTACTTTTATTAACTTACTACCCTATTTAAAAATCCCGTTACAATGAGTTGAAACAATATTCGAAACTAGAGCGGACAAACATCCTTATGAAGATTGCCTGTCCGATCGAGTCTCGGAGGATCGTACTTTAAAAGAATTTGATTAGAGTCATCACTCACCCATGTAAAACTCATTTCTGTCAAGCGGTATAATAACTTTTTCCATGAACGACTGAACGCGAGAGTCCGGAAATCTTGGATCGACTCGGAAGAACTTTCCAAAACTTCCGGAAGTGCGTCGGTGTTGGCGCGATCGACGGTAATCGGTAGTTAATGATCCTAACACAATCCGCGAATCCTTGCGGTCGAGTGACGGGGTCGTTAGAATTTGCCAGCTAGCCTTTTTCGACATTCACAACATTCCGGGGGCATTATATGATCCCTCGTGTCAATAATCGAAAATCGTAACAAATCGTTAATAATATGTATAATAATACACAATAATATTAATAAAAATATAATATAATAATAGCAAACATGCATGGAGTCGCGTGGCGGAGAATTACGAAAACTTCCGAGATTGGCGACCCATCTAACAAAGTATATATTAATACTATAGTTTCGAATGAAGTGATGCCGGCGCGAACCTAAAACGGTCGCGCGACAATCGGGTGGGAGTCGGAGGATGGGTGGTCCTCATCGTTGATAGCTGAGGCAGATATTGGTGATTTCATCAAAATCCAAGAACATAAGCGGCAACAACACGTTCCTAGTAAGCACAAGTGGTAAAAGAGAGACTAAAATGTTTCAGATCGTGACAACTATGAAAAGAACGAAATATGCAGAGCAAGGAGGAAAGTCTTATACGATCACTAAGGCTAATAGCTATTATGCGCTACGATATTACTACGCTAATAAAAAAAAAAGAAAGAAGAAGAAGGACGAGGGTTCCGTTAACTGGATGGAAATAACTGGAGAAAGCAATGCCTGTGCTTTCGCTCGTTGATAAAGGTAGTGCTTGACACGCGATAATTTTGTCATTCTTTTAACAAGAACTGGAAACGAGTTACGATATTTTGCATCGATAAATCCAATCGGCTTTCTTTGCGCGTGATTACGAATAAATGACAAACACCTTCCTTCTTCTCTTGAGATTCATCTTTTGTAAAGCTTTCTGTAAGTCCCTCTGAGAGTTAAACAATTTTCTTCGTCATTCGTTTACGTTATGTACGAATCCACAATTCTATATCCAAGCGTCAATATCGCTTAGTGCATACTGCCTCTAATATTTCAAAAAGTACGATTTTTACGACGTATTTTTATACAAATTTATTGAAACACAATGAATAGCGTTATCGTCGATAAGCACTGAACAAAATCTCGTTGATAAAAATAAACATTTTCTACTAAATTTACTATGCTGATCAGCGAAGAAAGTAACCACCGTGCAACCACTAATTTAACGCGGATTGATGCAAGCTTGGCATTGTGACAGAGCGATAGGACATAATGCATAGGTTGGGGAAAAGACGCGAAAATTAACTAAGTAAAATTAACTAAATAGCAATAAGTTGAAACGAAGAAATGAAAGGAATGAACGTGCGCAATAATTGTTCAACATTGTTCATCGTCATCATAATTATGCAATGCACTTTAGAATAAAGTCCGTAGGAGTAGGAGTTGTGTTGTAGTTATTACAAACAAATGAGAGATTTATCTGAAAAAAAAAATACAAAGGAGTTCGAGAGAAAATTTCAGCGATGGAATACCGTCCGATCTGCAACGCACAAATGTCCTGTCGTCCTGCTGTGTACAATTCACGGGACGATTCTCGCGACGATTTCGGATTAACCATCGTCATCTTAATCATTTACCTAAATCTGATAAGTTTGGAGATGTACAAGTCGACGATGCACGGTTTACTTCGAAACCTGCGGTATAACTCCACACACAAACACAATTCAAGCGACAAAGGATCAGTTTGTGTCCCGCGGGACAAGATCGAATCTGTTTGAGAAGTCTGCGCGAACCGTCGTATCTCGCGTGGACCTTGGTGGATCTCTCAGAGAGTTCGATGAAACGAACTTTACGCGCTCCTCGCGAACTGCACGCGGTATTGGTTCCGGAGGACATTTCGAACCGCGGTGACCGGGGATGGTGATCCAGACGCGATCCAAGCGCGACACCCGGTAGTCCTCTCGCTCGATCATCGTGGGAAAGTGTACAGAGTGTCAGTGCGCGCTGTCAGACACAGACACGCCTGTACACACGATCTACGACCGGACCGAAGCGCATGGACCAAGTGTGGACACAAGTGTTATAACGAGTAGAAACGCGATTCTCGGTATGATCATCGGACAGGGTCTCAGAGAGAAGATCATGGTTAGTAAAGGGGGAAGGGGTGCAATGCGGTGGTAACGGGTGTGAAGGGAAGAGGAGCGGAGGGTGGAAGGCGAGGGAAAAGTGACTAGCGGCGGCGAGCTCTACAACTAAACAACAACAACAGTATTTTCAGTATTATAACAACATTAACAAGTAAGTTATCGCGTACCCGCGCGCGTATACGCGGCGCGTACGCACGAAGAAAGGAGCGCGCGCGAATTTGTCGGGGCGGGGGATTGATTATGTCCTCTCGCTTTTCTCTCTCGTTGCGAGTCCTCGAGATCCAGCATCGCGAGGGCTATACACAGAGCGCCACGCGTGTCTCCATCCTTTCCCGCGAGTCCGGCGCGAAATCCGCGAACGAGCTGCGCTCGCGAAGATGCGAGGAAGTGTCGAGGGGAGCGCGCGCGCGTGCTTTCTCGCATACCGTCGATGATGTCCGTCGTTCGGCAGAGTCCACAGGAGGAGCGCCTCGGGAAATCCCGGCGAGGAGGCTCCGTTCTTGCCGCGTAAATTACATTCGCTTGGGAGTCGATCCCTCGAAAGTCCGCATATGGGAGCGTGCAATGCGCTCCTTCTCTCACAATCGGCGTTTCATGGGTGGGGCGTGAGAAGAAGATGATCAACAGACGGCGGCGGTGGTGACTTGAGCGCACGAGCATTCGTGGTCGGTTTAGGAGCGGGTCCAGAAGAAGACAGGCGAACTTAGGTGAAAGATAAGATCGACGAGATCGCGGTGACCCTGGGATTACGGCCGTCCAACGATGAAGAGTGGCAATGGTGACGATGATGATGATGATAATGATGATGATGACACGATGATGAATGTTGACACTGGCGCACGACGATCATCGTCGTCGTCGTGACGCGTCGCTGCTCTACATACCGATCGGCGGTACTTGCACGTAGCGATAAATGTAGAGCCGATAGTCCTTACTAGCTAATACGACTGAACCGTCGTCCATCAGTGCCACATCGAAGCATTGCGCATGCTTGACCTTGCTCTCGAGAGCGGATACTAACTGACCGTCCTGCGTGAAAATGGTCAAGTTGAAGTTGTTGTGATTGTCCGCTATCAGTATCTCGCCGTGGCTGTTGATACCCACGCCGATTGGATAGTTGGTAATGCCTTCGCCGCCAATTTGTCGTAAGTAAGCTCCGTCGTAGTTGAAAACCTTAACGCAATGAGCGCGATTGTCGCTGATGAAGATCTCTTGTTTGTCGTTTACCACCACGCCGTTCGGAAACTCCAGGTGTTTCGAGCAGCCAAACTTTTGCAGTACATTGCCAGTCTGATCAAAGATAATGACGCGCATCACTTTGCATTCCACCACGACGATACGTCCCTTCGAGTCGACGGTGACGCCGCGCGGGTGCTGGAGGATGTTCGCACCAAACTTTCGCACGAACTGACCGTACTGGTTGTAAATCTGTATCTGATGGGTCGGCGAACGTTCCGTGACGATGATATCGCCGGATGTCTTCACAACGGCAACGCGATTAGGGTATAACAGTTGCCCGTCTCTCTTACCGCATTCTCCAAATTGGAACTTGAACCTGCCTTCCTTGTCAAAGATTTGAATACGATGATTATTTGTGTCCGCCACTATGATGTCGTTCTGCGCGTTCACCGCCACACCTGAAGGTTCTGTAAACTGACCTTCCATTACGCCAAATTCACCAAACTTACAATGGTAGATCATCTTTTGTCGTTTGATCTGCGATTTTGGTGGAAATATTGCAGTAGCGGTCATTAGTTTCGACGTAAGATCCAGTACGGAGTCCGTAGGTGCAGCGTTTGCCGCCACGGCTACCGCAGAGGGCATCGCGAAATGATCATTCGTCGTGACGACAGGGTATGTGTCACTACCGCCGTTGCTCCACTTTTCGTATGGATTGGCGTTCATGCCATTCAGACTCACATCGCTGATTGTTGTGGAGAACGGTCCGAGACTGTTCGCTGAGCTAAAGCGTTTCGAGATCACGGTGCTGATAGTATCGATTGACGATGGCGACGACGACGAGCCGCAATTCATACTAGAGGAAATCAGGCCGTTACTGTAAGGTCGATCTAGAAGGAGACCGCCCAGAGAACCCGCGCCGCTTCCTGGTCCATTGCTGACATTGCTGGTACCACTGCTCGATAATGCGGTGGGCCGTGCGATCGGTGGCTGTTTGCCAATAGAGCCAGCGCTGTTGTCGCTGCTACTGCTACTTCGAACGTAACCAAAAGTGTTTCTGACCCCGACTTGTATAGCTTGATAGTTGCTGACGAACTCCAACTCCACTGTCTGGTTGTTAATATCCGTTGGATTGTAATTAAGGAGCATCTGCAGCTTTGAATCGAGAATCTTCTTCACCATCAGCAAGTCGGTAACAGTAGTGACCTTGGTTACACGTTCAACGAAGTCGCAAGTTTGCTGAATTTTATCCGCCATCTCGTTGGCTCGTTGTCCGACCACACTCAAGGAGATCTGCTTAGACGAAAACACCGACTCGAGTTCCTTTAAGAGTTCCTGCTTGCGCTCCTCCAACATCGATCGGTAGAACTGGAAGGTGTCGTTGATCTCGTTCTGTGCTTTGTGGTATTGTACTTGCAAGCGCGCCGCGTGATGATCCGCTTGTTTGACGACTGCACGTGCGTCCACAGTCTTCGCACGGCATTCTTGCAGAGTGCGCGCCATCGCTTCCAGTTGCTGCGTGCCCACTTCCGAGATATGGGCGCAGTCGTGCAGAGGCGCCGTGTGTTCTGATAACGTGCACTCTTTGCAGACCGGCACGGTGCAATTGCGGCAGAAGTATTTGAGTATCTCTTGCTTGTGTCGCGAGCAGAAGTGCACTTTCTCACCGTTCCCGCCGCTGTTACCATTGCCGCTGCTGTTGATCACCAAGCTGTTGCCACTGCCACTGCTAGTGCTCTTCGGCAATTCAGTAGTCGCGTTGATCGTGCCGCCACCACCACCATCGCCGCCGCCGCCTCCACCACCGTTGCCGACGGTTTCTAGCTTGGGGTTGCCCAGGTTCGAAAGCCGATGGCCCTCGAAGCAGAGCATGAACTGATGCGCCATCACGCAATTCGGACAGAGAAAGTTGGCGCAGTCGAAGCAACGCGCCACTGCGTCGGCTTCAGCCGTCGATTTGCAGCCGGTACAGCGAACACTACCAGTGCTACCAAGTCTACAGCGCGGGCACGGACCCTCGCCCGGCTTTGCGTCAAGGCAAAGGTCGCAACTGTCGACGTCGTAGATCGCCGAGTCGCTAGCAGGCGGCGAACTGCCGCTCACTGTTACCGGGGACAGCGAGACCGGGGATCCGAGGGAATTCGCGCGCGATTCCAGCGAGGGTGTCGGCGAGGCCATCTTCAATCAACCGGCATCCCTGCAAGCAGAAAAGATCAAATAGTTATAGCGCCGTATCTCATATTCATAAATTTTCAATTTCTTATTGAAAAAAGTCGCGAGATTTTTAAACTTGTAATCTAAATAGTTGATATTGTTTTTTGAAGAGGATTTTCAAGCAATTAATAAATTTATATGTATATATATATATAAATTATATTTAATATATTTATATTTTTAATTTATATTTATATTTATTATTGTGTGCTAAATACTCCACCAGCATTTATAAGCTGAATTTTTTATTAATTTGTAATGAACTTTTATTAAAACATCAGTAATTATTGATATTTGTGTCGATTTAGCGGTGCTGCAGCAATTACATTCATCTCTTCTCGGTTAAATAAAATAATGTTTTAATAAGAACGCAATACTAAAACGACGGAAATATTACACATTGACTTATATGGCTCGTGGCTCTTCCATGAGATTTCGTAGCAACGAAAAAACATCATATTACTTTGCGTCATCTCCATCAAGATAGTTGTAGTAGTGTCCACTATAACGCTATAATAACAGTAATAAAGTCACGATAATGCTCAACTATCGGTCACTCCCGGCCATTCCTCGTGGAATTCCGTCGTCGCGCGTAATCGTTATTACGGCGTTTCATATCTCGAAGGTCTCTTTTATTGCGATTCCCACGCGTGCGTCTGCTCCCTCCGCCTTTTCCTCTCGGCACCCCCGACGCGCAGCGGTTATTCGCGCGGCTCGCGTCGTGGAGAAGGCTCGTCCCTCTAATTAAATCGCTCGAGCCGGACGGCCATGTTTCACCTGGCAGCCAGAAAAGGAGAGAGATCAGCCACGGGGCCGGAGGAAAGAGAATGACGCGCGCCGCCGGCGAAGGAAAAGGAAGAACGAGGGAGGACTGGTATAGACCGCGAGTCCAAGGTCACGAATGCGAAGGTTATCGTACTCCTCTCCCACCCGGTCGAGCAAATTTATCGGGTACCGTGCGACGACACGCTCGCTTTTCCACGCTCGCAAGGAGGTGTAGGAGGGGGAGGAGAAGCAGCAAAGCGGAGGATGAAACGTTGACGAGAAGAAGGAGGAAAAAGAGAAAGAGGGAAAGACGGAAAGTATTTTTCAGCGATCTCGATACGTCAGGTTCGAAAATAAATTCCAAGTGAAAAACGTGTTGGTAGCTTCGAGCGAAAAACCGGCTGCGGTTATCATCAGCGAGAGAAGATCTAATAAATAGAATCGTTACGTAAACTCATCCTCATTCATCTTCTTTTGTACTTCTTGAGCGAGCTAGATACGGTCAAGAAGAGAAGGCGGCCGACAGCGGGAACAAGGCAGCGTGAGAGAATAAGGACGGGACGAGAAAAGCCGCAGAGAGGAAACGACGGAGGCAAGCCACGAGAACAAAGAACATCTGCTCGCGCGCTCCAGGAAACGCTTTTCAAGCTTCTACACTAGTAAGTCTCCGCGCGAGCGCGACCGGCGCGCGCCGTCTTCGTGCAAGAATTTCGATTAACTCCCGAGATAAAAGGTGAACGCTCCTGAGGGAAGCGTCCGTGGAGTCGAGGTCGCCGGAAAGCAGCGTTTAACATACCGAGGCCGAAGAAGTCGCGAGGAGCATAACGCGCGGCGACCGCTCCGAGCGTGCGGCAAACTCATCTACAGCGAATTCACGCCATTGTAAAAATCCACGTGTAGAAATAATGTATGCGCACGATATTCTTCAGTCGGATGAAATATCTTTGTAGCAGGAAACGTTACAGATACATGCGCGATATACTTTAATGGTGTACATGAATTTTCTCGAAACGCAGTCGAGCTTTCTTGCAAAGAAATAAATTCTCTTAATATTCTTTAAAACTTTTGAAACATGTAGATTTCATTTGTGTAAACTCGACATGATAACATACATTAGTAGCAACAAATTATAACAATAGATTTTGTACAAAGCAATGCAAAATATGATATTACAAGAGGAGTAATTGTGAGTTATTAAATTTATTTGCTATTAAAATTAAGTCTGTAATAGACATATAGTGTAGTTCAAACAACATTATGAAATTTACGCAAGTTGAATGAAAAGTCATGACTACGTTCTTCTTACTCGCTCACGTTCACAGTTTTGTGAAATAAAATTTACGATGTTAAAAACTCTGTTCTTATTCAGTATATAATTCCTTTTGCTTTATCGTCTGCCTTTTAACGTACACGCATCGATTGTTAAAGATCGCGCAGGAATGAAGAGAATATTTCCAACGGCCCTGTCCGTGTGACAAATCACACGCCACAACGGAATATAATGGTTAACTCTTGTCCGTGCGTGGGGATGAAGCGCTGAATAAAAAATGCGACGGGGATCAGGGAGAAGCGTAACGCAGAAACGTGTCCTTGGTGAGGATAATTCCCGTTATCGAGGTACCGTTGCATTTTCGAACGCGGATCGCAGCCCCACGGTTGAATGCACCGTGGGAAGGGGTGGCGGACGGCGCGTCTGGTTTCCACGGTAACGCTGCATCGACCGCCCCAACCCTTCGAACCAGGGTTGTTCCGACGAGGGTCGAGTCCGTTGCCACTCGTGGTGGTGGTAGCAGCGATGGTGGAGCGGAGAGAACCAAGGGGGATGGCAACCGCCCCTCGGGAACGGTAACCGTTGGTGCATCGCCCTTCGACGCAGCCTGCCGGTGCGTGCTTTTCTACGGGGTGATCGAAAAGAACCTTCCCAGGATGAAGTAAAAGTAATTACGAGAAATGGTAGGTAGAAGGCGGGGAAATGGCTGGGAAATTTTCCTCTCAAAGCCGGTATGATTCTCTTATAATCAAAGTTGCCTACGTTTCACAAAACTTGCAGTCCTCTCACCAATCCTCTAAACACCGTTCGATAATTTGTTCGTTCACGGAAATTGATTCTACAAATTTTTAATATTTTGTTATTCTTTTGAGGAAAAATATTTTCTGAATTGATCAGAGCATCTATAAAGAAAGAAATCCTGTAAAGCTACGAGACCGCTGAAGAGCGGAAGATCAAAGATGCTTATAGGCGTCAGCACAACCGCATCGGATGTACAGTCGAGAGCTACACATTCTTGTGTGTACATAGTACGGGCAGTAATTTCAATGTCACTGCCGGATGATTCTTCAGCCCCAAACGAGGGGAGCGGTCACCATCTGCCCTCACCACCCCCCATTTGATTAACGTTATTTCACTGGACAGGCGAGCATCGACCGCGATCGATACACGGCGCAGCGGTGGTGGCGGCGGCAGCGGTGACGGCGATATAGTCACGTTGCGAGCCGAGGAACAAGGAACGAGGAACGAGATGAGGCAGACGGAGCAGGCGAAAAGGCCATCGGCCTGCGCCGCAGACGGATTGGTAACGGCTGCGGCGCTGTGGTTATGGGAAAGGTGGGCGAGCGAACGCGAAGTGAGCGGGATGGACGGATGAGAAGCGAGAAATTTATTATACCTCGATTCTCCCCAGCCAAGATTCTCCTCAGACCTCATATTTAGCAAAAATATGTGATACGTGTCCACAAGAACAATAATCGAGAAATTATCGGTATGGATAAATATAGCTATTTTATAAGGACGTATATGTGCTGACACATAATCGATATTCTGTATGTGATTTGGGATATATTATATTTAGGCTTGAAAAGAGTAAAAAACTGGACGACTTTTCTAACGAGAGAGAGAGAGAAAGAGATATATATATATATGCAAGTTATTGATTATTCTAAACGTCCGTCAAAATAAAGGCAACGAGCAAAAAATATCAAATATTTTTATACGCAAACCGGATAAAGAAAGCGGAATTCATCTAGCAAAATATTCGAGAATTAAAGTTTAAATTTAATAAAACGTTACAAACAGGAAAAATCCAATATATATTCGCAGCGTTGTGTTGCTAAAGACAAAGAATTTTGCTGCGTTCTAAATGTATCTAAAAGGAAAAGGTACTTCAAGCTGAAGAGAGGAGTAGAATGAGACGGAAACCTACCAGACGCCAGATCGATCGTGTCTGCGTGCCGGCGTCGAGAACGGAAACGGAAGTGGTTGTAACGAGATCGTTTAGGTCTCCCAACGCACCGAAGGATTTCTAACGAGTGGAAAATTTTCGCTCCGAAATTAACATAAACCGAATGTTTTGAAGCAATGTTTTTTTCGACATTTATTTATTTCTTCTAATATGTCAAAATAAGATATGCAATTTCCAAGATATTTTCAGATATTATTAATATTATAGTTAACTTGCGCGATCAATTGCGATGTTTTGTATTATCAGATCGATCATTGACAGTTTAAAGCAAAATGCATTCAAACATGTTGATAGTTTTTTCGAAACGCTGGATGAAGCAACTATTTCCCACGAGTGGAAAAACCTTGGATTTTCTCTGTTATCAAGGTTTTAGACCGTTGAAGTATTTCGACCCCTAAAGTGCATTAACGCTATGCTTTCCGGAAGTGCAGGTCATTTCGCCGCGGAGCTTTACGATCGTGGAGATACGACGTTTACGCAAACGTTCCGTTTCGTATGCGGAATACGTAGGAGGTCACTGCACTGCGAACTTCTCGCTCGGGGAAGATTGCGCGAATTGTAAATTCAATTTGTGCATGAACGTTTCCACAGCTGTACAATTTCGTGAAGACGCGTACTGGTGTAAGTAATAATAATATACACAACTCTTGAAACAGCAACATTACAGGGATCAAGCAACATTACATTACATCATCGTTATAGCGGGATAGAATATCGATTTTATGATTTTTAATTAATAACGTTAATTACGCAAAACTTATAATTTGTATGTACTTGTGGCAATTTAATTTGCTGCGAATACATTTGAAAAAAGAATGACCAAGACGAAAGAGAAGATTGCTTATCGAACGTGGAAAAGCAAGAAAGTTACTATAGCCATTTCCAGCCGGTAGCATCGTTCTTGAAGTTCTTAGTTTGCGAGACCAGCGCTCGAGAGCAGTGTACCAGAGGAGGTCAGAGAGTGGAAACGAGCGGAATGACGCGTATATCAAAGACAAGGAGGGAAAGAGAGAAAGAGAGTGAATGAGTGAGCGAGTGAGAGAAAGAGAGAGAGTAAAAGAGAGAAAGAGCGGAAGGGAGGATGAGTGGAGGAGAGGTTCAAGCACCATTTGACCGGTCTCTGAATCATCGTTAAGCGACCGTTACACGACGGCTCGTTAAATCGCACGGCAATGTGGGTGGGTCGGATAAATCGCACGTCTAAGGGGCGCTACATTGGCAGAATTGTTTTCGCGCGCGGCGAAACAGCTTGTCGCGATTGGAATTGGCCGCGAGAGATTTCTCTCACGACAATGGTTTCCTTGCCGCTCAAACTTTAGCTAAATACTGCTAAACGGATCACTAACAATACATAATTTACCTGTAAATTTCTCGAAGTTTAAAAGTTTACAAGTAACTTTTTTATCTCTTAGTTATTAAGAATTTTAGCTTGAAAATCATGAATTCGTAAATAGTTTACACACATTACAAGGTATAAATTTTTTTTATTTTCTAAATTGATTGATAAATTACTTGCATCACGTTCCATTATAATATTATATTCTATTAGAAAGATATTTAAAAACAAAATTCAGATATAAATTCTTCGCATATTTACGTAAAATCTTTACAATCAGATAAATTAAAAATTGAGATAAGTGATACATAAGAATAGCTTGTCTCCTTCCAAATTGTAATGAATAACAGTCACTCCGAAATAAGTAATAGTATTGTATCGATCACCATGCATGACGACATCAAGATGACGTGTGAATGCATGACGTGGGAGAACGGAAGCCACTAATTTCAGAAACAAGCTCGAAGTGCTCTCCTTAAGTAAGATTTCAATTAAGACCATCAAGTAATTAACGTTGTTTCAAAAGTCTCGAATCGGTCTCGACCGGCTAACATCATGCATAATTTATCTTTGTCGTCAAACAACAAAAGATTAATTTATTCTGTGTACTTCAACATTATTTTTTAATCGTTGCTTGTATGTGTTAATAAAAATATATTGTTGCAGAAATGTGCAAAGTATGTACGATCCTTCCACAATGATGTTAATAATGCTGAACATTCGGACATTCAATAATCTTTCAACAAATAAGTTAAAGGAATAACAAAAGTCAGCGAAAAGACGCGCATACAGAATGATTCTTGCCCATTTGAGTCGCTGATGTACGAATTTACGGCAAAGTGGCGCTTTAGGATGTGTTTTAACACACGAAAGGCATAAAAAGCTTCATAGAAGAACAAGCGTTTTAAGCAACCGGGTCAGGGGAAGCAAGGAAAGATGAGAAGCTTTACGAGAGGCATCGACAAAAAGCACACACCTGTGGAACACTAATGATTACAAGCAATGACGAAGGAGATAGCTCGTCAAGTCTCGACAACACAATGATGATTTCTCTTCTATCCGGAACAAATAAAATTGATGGTGGATAATATAAAGAGATTTATACGTGATAAATTAAACGAGATTTTCCATGTACGTTTAGCCCTTACAAGATAATTCGAATCAAGACTAAGGTCCTGCAAATGACGACATAAACATGACGTGAATCAAATTGACTTAACTGACATTTCAGGAAATGAAACTCTTACTTCTCGAGCAAAGTACGGAGGAGTGTGGAGAAATGATAATAGCACGCGATGCAAGTCGCGTTTCCGCAATTAATGCGATTGCCGAGAAATTCAGCGCTTGGGCGCAGCTGCAATTTTTCCGACCCAACTTAACAATAACAAGTTTTATCGCCGCGTATAATATTTTCTCGGGGCGCGGAACGCCGGATTAAAGTGTTCTGACTTCGGGGCGGCCGAGCGTATCTCGGTTATTACTTTAATTAACATACGACGGCCGCAATGCTAATTGTAATGCAGTGTTCGCCGTGCGCGAACAGTTTCTCACGGTAAAATAATAATGAACGGTCCGCGGCCCGCGCACTTTGACGTTAGACGTTAGGATTACCTGTGTAACAAGTTTCGCTTGTTCCTTATTAAGAGAAGAGTTTGTGCAAGTTAACGGTGAATTACATAACTTGGCACTCGCGAGACGTGTGCCGACAGCATCGCCTTTGATAATTTATTAATTATTTCTTAACCAAAAAATTAAACGTGCCTGAATATTTAGATAATATATTTTCTGTCTCTCTTCTATTCTACTGAATTAATAAAGTCAAGTTAATTTCGATTTACAGGAAATTTTTAAGGAAATTCTGCTATAAAATTTACAAAAATGATAACGTGGCTTTTATATATTTCGAGAATTTTATATAAGTGATATTTCTTGCACAAGATATTTGTTCTTCCGTTATTAAGTTAATTTTTTTATTTTTCTATTTTTAGTATCACTTTCATCACTGCAAGGCTACAATTACTTCTTTTTTCTCGCGCTTGTCTCAATAACCATTGGAACTCGTGAACACGTGTCTCAACATTTTTAATACATTTATTAATTTATTACTTTTTTGTAAGCGAATTCCGGGGCGTTTTCTTGACGCCTTGAGATGCATTTTCACGAGGTGCGAACGTGATGAGGAATTTACACTTGTGGCATACTGAGCAGAAAATGCTATGTCGAAGCTGCATCTCTCGGTCTTGTGATCAATCTTTCAGCGATGGCCGGTAGCTCCTGAAATTTACTTTCGTGCTATGTTACACACCATCGGGTATACCGTAAAACGAAATGGCGCGGATCGTCCGGCTGCGGAAACATAAACATGGAATGCAATTTTAATGAGAAGAGATGTTGCGCACGCTGCTGCTTTGCGTGCTGAATTCCAAAGGATTATTAATTTATGAAAGCTCGTTCCACTTATTGGAAATGGGATCGCCTGGGGCTATTTTAAAGCACAGAAAATCTTTTCTCAGAAGCAGGGACTTTCTTAATTACCTTGTCCGCGTCACAAAAGCTTTTGAAATGGCTAGCTACTTATTTATGCATTAACAGCATAAGCTTTATGTGCATAATAATATCCAGATCGAGGAATTCTACTGCGATAAATTGTTCTTGTGTAATATAATGAACGATCGTTCAATGTTTTTCATTACAGTATTTCGTGTATATTCAAAAAATATTCATTCTTCGTTATTTTTAATTAGAGAGTGTAATTCTAATTTTATCGAACTTAATTAATGGTTTCTCATAGAATCGAATTTACGCTAAGATAACTATCGGTGCGATCGATTAACGACAATTCAGGGACTGGTTACACATTAGCGAACAACACGTCGATGCTATTTATGTGATATTCAGCTTTCTAAAGCGTCGTGAAAAGAGCGGAAATTATCTCTGACTCGTTTCACTGCGTCCAGGTTGTTTACAACGACGCACGTTGTGTCAGAGACATCGATCGATATGCTGGGTACGTACCAGCTGATATATATAATGTTAAACGAGAGTGTAGCTCATTTATTTATAGCATTACGCAATGTTCTAGGTTGCTCGAGATAAGACGGTTTCTGCGAAAACCGTTGCAGCATATTCTTTTCGCAGGTTGCTATTATTATATTATTATTGCTGTTATTAGATTGTTATTATTACTATTGCAATTTGTTGCAGAAATACAAGGCAATCAATAAATTTTTTAATTTTTTCGAAGCGAAATTATGGATATTATAGATCAAATAAGAAAACTGCTAGCACTAGCTTTGTCTTTCGAACAAATCACGATGATGTATCCCAATTGATATTTCTCATTTTTTTTAATAAAAAAATTTTGTCTGTATTACACAGAGAGAATATGAAAAATTACATTCCAAGTTAGTGTCCCAAGTATTCGAGATTTCAAGACTCGAAGGCATGAAGTGTCGTAACGTTTGAACCAATCGAAGTCTCAGGCTTTTAGGGTTTCAAGGTTTCGCAGCAGTTGTCATCGATGTCAAAGTTTCAAGATTCCAAGATTCTAAGACTTCAAAACTCTGGGATGCCGTAATGACTTCTCTTACTTCAACATCTAATATTCCAAGATCTAATAGTCCATGATCTAATACTCCAAGATTTTTACTTTGCAAGATACAAGACATGATTATGCTTTTCGCTACCATAAAACTAAAATTTATGCACTCTATAAGCTCGTGTTCTACACAAAGTGCACGCTAATTCTTTGCATGTTAAAATAAGTTTGAATTTTGTGCAGCAATCAATATAAAGATGCTAAAAATATCGTTATCGAAAGAAAGTTCGCTTTCCAGGAGTTAAAAGATGTTTATAATGTAATTAACGTTCCTCACATACACACAACACGCCAATCTTCCATGATGCACGATTCATCTGTCAGTGTTAAATGCGGTATCATCCATCGCATTCGACCAAAAGGCTAGCCCGAATTCAACCAGGTGGGAATCGATAGAGGCTAAAATTAGCTTGGCGCACTGATTGGCGAGAAAGCCGAAGAGCCACGGGAACGAGATCAGCGTCCGTTAACAGCACGGGATTCCAACGATCGAAAATTGGATAAGAGCCGTTACAGTACTTCTAAAAAGTTCTTCACACGATTTGACAGCTCGTACATGAAAGGAGCAAAATAAGTCTAGATCGGAATTGAGGAACAAGTTTCTAAAGTTCCCTAAAGAGGAAATAATTACGATAATATCCTACATCGCAGAAGCATAAAAAAACAATGTAAGTTTTAATACACTTAAAAGCTATAATTTCTGAGTGCAAAACTTAAATATTTTCTGACAAAGCATAAATAATATTAACTTGAAAATATAAATATATAAAAAGATAAATAAGCAATGTCGAATGCCTTGATTGTTAGTGAGCATCAAAGATAAATAAGTATTTTATTTTTCTCGGTATAAATATTTTTAACAAGGATAAAAATAAACGTAAAGATTGTCGAAATATTTTTTACTTCACAAGAACATTAATACTCGCTTCTTTAATAAAAAGAGGAGCGAATTTGCTTCCCTTATTACCAGAGATGTAATTACGCTCTAAAAGAAATTTCTTCTCAAGCTGACTCTCTATCAATGTTCATTATCATTCAGACAGCGACCACGGTCGGAGAAAATTTTATTTTTTGCGGTCGCTCCTACGTCTGTGGGACGAGCACTGCGGTAGAAATAATTAAACACTAACGATGCGCTCCTTTCTATTTCTATTTCTTTCTTCATCGTCTGCGGTAGAGGGCGTCACGACGACCGGCGCCGCACGCGCTGACACGTCGTCCACGCGGGGACAAGAGAACGTGTACACACGCGATCTCCCATACGATCGATATCATTATCAGTATTGTCGGGTTCAGAGATGCTCACACCTTTAGATGGAATTTTTTTGTCCTTGGATATTAATTTTCTATTAATTTTCCATTAACTTTCTCCGTAGACATAATGCTATAAAGCATAATGATATAAAGCTAAAACTTTTTGTAATTTTGTGACACAAAAGAGGTAGTCATGGTACTTAAATTAAGTTACACGTTTGCTGAGAGGAAAAAAATCGAAAGCGTCGAAGAATTCGTAAACGTATGAGCAATAAACTTGCGACGTTCCGTACGAGCGGCTATAACTCGTGCATTTTCAATATTTTTTGAGTTTACGCGAGATGCAGTTTTCAGCGATGGATAGCATCTTGTTCACGTTCTTCACGATGATGCACAGCCTCGAAGTGCATCGTGACCTTCCTGCTGCGGCTTAAACGGCCCGTATACTACTTAGCGTGTCGTTTTCACGCGGGTACGTCCCTTCCTCACTAAAATAAGCCCGTATTTTTAGAATGCCGGTCCGTATCGCGTAGGTGCTGCTTTCCCTGCACACATGCCACAGGTCCAAAGATACATCCGCCTCCCTACGTGACCTTCGATTTTCTTTATTCGAACCGCCTACGAGCCCTTTGATCATGTAAATCACCGTGAGAAATTTCATCGTACGGAGAAACCCACACGCGAATCCTTCATTCTCTCTCGTCATCTTGATTCGACAACAGCGGACATGGCTGATTAAGGAGTATTATTATGTACTTTAATATCTCCGTTGAATTAAAATAATAAGAAGACAATCAAACATTAAGATAATAATTTCAAAGTAATTTAGTTTAATTAAACGTTATGAATTTCGATGATATATGAATACGAAAAATACTTCTCATCCATTTTGGCAAAACCGATCGTCAGTATTAAATTTATTTGCATTATTCCTAAAACGAAATTAAGCAAATTATTATAAATAGAAAATAACAGTTTTTAAGATACACGTGAGGGACGTAAAACTTTCGTGTAAAACAAGCTTTGGATTCTTTTTTTATTCTCGAGGCGTATCAACTCTTCTGCTCACTATTCCATGTTATCGCACAATTTGCATAAAGCCACGGGCAGCATATGCCGCGGTATCCTAAGCACGTATTAACCAGCGGGCGCAAGATTAATCCGGAAATACTGCAGCAACGCGGCGGCGATTTACGTATTTATATGCCTCCGCGAGAGGTATCCGGCAGGAGGCATGCACCTTGCAACCAGCAACTCGCAACGATGAATTATCGCCGACCGACGCGAGGGATCGCGTGAGTCACTCGAGTAACGCGAATTGATAATAAGTTATGGTACACACATGGTACATCGCGTTCGCGAACCTTGTGTAAAGAAATACCACGGTAGGTGTCTAGCGAATCGATCCGAGCTATTTGGATTCCGGAAGATTTGCGAGGAAACAACGGCTTGATTCCTATCCATGTATATCGCCAAACGAACACGAAACATGCGATATTGCTTTTCCGTGTCCTGCATGTATGTGGAGTACATCATATCGTAGCTTCCTTCATCTCTGTGAACATTGCTTTACAAGTTTGCAGCTGGTTCATGCTCGGCGTGAAAAAGTTACATCGGAATAATTTAGTCGGAGCTGTTCTTCGTCATGCAATCTGACGAAATGCGTCAAAAATTCATCGGTCTTTGATAAGACTTATTCTGGCGATTTACATTGACGTGTATTCGCTATCACCCGGCTTGTGATTTATACTGTTACATGATTATTGTCAATTCGATTAAGTTGCTTGAGATGACAACCGATAAAACACTTACACTTTTATTACTAAGGTCATCAACGTATTATTAATGGTTTTAGAAATAGATTATTTATTTTCAATTAATCACGTCAAAAGATTTTACGATGAAAGGTAGCGTAATATTGCACTCACTCATGACATTATCATTAACGCAACTCGTTAGAGTGAAAAATAACTTTTAATGCGAGTTTAATTTAAATTATAATGAAGGAGATGCGTGTCAAGTCCTGTTTGCATTAAAGCTCCATATCGTGGAGAATATACTTGAATATGATATATCGAATCGTTGTAAAAAAACCTTTGAATTACGACTTGAATTATGGTTAACGTTTAATCGTTAAAAGTTGAAAAGTCTACGTTCATAAAGTTTGTCACGCGTTACAAAGTTCCTCGAGATGCGATAAATTACGTTCAGCTCACATAGTATGCAAATTAACCAGGCATTGCCAACCGATTTATTAACATATCCGCGTCTGCCACATCACCGGAGATACTTATTAGAGACCTAACGGCGTTAGGATAACCCTTTGGATAACCTTCGCGATGGTAACATTCGGCATTAATTGCGAGATTAATTGCCTTTTACGAGGTGCAGATATACTTGCAGGAAGACAGGGGAATAAAATCAGAGGGCCTGCCAAGATTATAAAATCATTTGCAAGATCTAGCAACCTCTGCGGCGATTCACCTCATATTTGCAATAAGAATGACATGAAAATTGGATTTTACATCAACAAATAAAATCAGAAAATAGCTAAGATTATGAGACTAAAGACTATAGAGAGAAAGACTATCTTCTTGCAGGATCAAAGAAAATAATGTTTTATAATACTGCAAAGTGTGATTGATTATTCGCAGAGTAATGGAAATTTGTCGAAATTTTTCAAACTTTGTCCAATTTTCGCAATCAAAAGTCCCTTTTATAAAGAAAAAAAATGTAAGATTTTCCTTTATAGAGTACAAAACAATGCATCATTGTGAGTTAATATAAATTGCACGAGTTTACGCATATTAGAATCGAGATGTGTATGCAGCGTGACAATGAGAGAAAATAAATGACAATAATTATTTGTTTATGAAACTCGCGTTGGAATAACTTTCTCTGATGTAAAAGATATCTCGTAATATAAACATTGTGATAGCGTGCAGAATGAGACTGACATTTATAAAGCACTCTCAGGTTGCTCTGAGAGATTGCCGAGCATTCTTCGAGATTATGATGCAAAGTCGTAAACAGCGAGCTCATACTGACAAGCAGCGTAAAAGCCTATATGTTACCTACAAAATATAATACTCGTAATCTTATGGCGGCTACTTACGAAATTTATGGCTTCACGGTACTGTACCAGGATATCATGTCGAATGTACTCACCTGAAATAAAAAAAATTATATTTAATATAAATGCATAATTTTTCAAGACACGTGTTGTATTATTTTAGGGGATGCCACGAAAAACGAGGGGATAACCGATCGATATCGGTGACAATAGGATCAACTAGAGACCCTGTAATTAGAGGGTCTCTAGGATCAACGTTACAATGGCAGCTCGATAGTACCCGAAAAGATGTGCGAAATAAGCCCTTTTGCCTACCTCCGGAACTCTCCCGCTTAGTATACCATCCTCTGGATCCCAAAAACGCGAGAGAGGCGGACCGATGGTATCGAGGGTTTTTCCGACCGCCGGAAAATCAGCCCTCGCCCGAGGGGAAGTCGCACGAGAACAAATGAGAACTGCAGAACTGCGTATTTGCGGACTAACGGGGACATTGTCGAGGCTATCGCGTATAACGGCTACAGGAATCGCAAATTCTCTGACGCGTATCTGAATTGCATTAGAAATGCAAATTAAACTGTTTCAAACAAACTAAAGTGACCATAAAATCAAAAATGGACAGAACTGTAAGCATGAGTACGCATTCTGTAAACGAATATTACGTCGAACAAAAAGATAAAATTTTATATTTCATTAATATTTCGCGTAATTATACTGTAAACGTATATGCTAAAAATATCATCTTTAACACATGTGTTACTTCATACACTAAAAAATATAATTTTTAATACATGTGTTACCTCGAAACAATTACAGATTATTTGATATCGATTTTGATATTTGATATTCATTTGATAGGTAATTTTATTGTCTGATCTGATCGAGGTAGCGCGCGAGTAATGAAAAAGAAAAAGAAGACGAGAAAAAGGGACAAAATATTTTGCATCGCGCAATACCATTGTCGGATCTCAACAGATAGCCGGAAACACGCAACGAAGCGAAACTTCCGGCGAAACCGACACCCGTGTGGCGTACGCGGTGTGCGAACAAAACCGCACAAGAATTCACCGCGGTCGATACGCGTTCGCGACGAGGATATTAAGCGACGAAGTAACGCGACAGAAATACGACGCAGTCGTGCAAAATTGACCCGCAGGCTGATGTTAACGTATTTATGCAAACAACTGGTACAAAATAATTTGTCGACGCTTCAACAAGTGCTGCTCGTTATTTCCACTTTTGGTAGCTTTACTAGTAATTTAGCATTTGTCCATTTGTGACGTTTTTCAACTTGTAATTACTAGCATCGGTTATAATAATAACAGTGGATTTTTGCATCTAAAAATACAACGTGCGTGGAAACAAACGTCTTGAATAAATTTCCACTTTTATTAATTTCCTTCCATTATTCAGTCGCTCCATGTTCTCCAAGTTCTCCGTGTACTTTCGCGTGAGAAAGATTTTACGAGCGGACTAGCAGACCGTTCTTTTCCGGGCAAAACGAGACTATCCTGTCGGTCGTAACGATGGAAAGTGTAACGGCGGGATCGAAACTTTGGAAGGGTGCGGAAACGAGGGGAGGTTGCGTAAGTTAATTGCCGTCATTCTCATCAATTTACTTGACGCACCTGGCGTAAGGGAACGACTTATGGCACAGTCGTAAAACAGCGAATCGCGTATCGCAATCGTTCGATGGGGTATTCAGAGACGACACGACATGGTTTGGAAGTGAGCCAAGGACGTGCAACCGTGAAATTCGCAGGTGCGCGAACGGCGAGAATAGAGAAAGAAAATTGTCAAAACGCCATCAACGCATGTAAAAGTATTAACGTGTGGCGTAATGCATGTAAACTGAGGTACTGATTTAGAGCAGATGATACAATTAATTATTTAGAAAATTTTCAGAAAATTATTCAAACTTGTTCTCTTTTACATTTTTTTTACAGATAGCAATCAATTGTGATCAGATCGTTATACAATAAGTCTTATAATCCAAATTAAGATTTTAGGAACATGAAATTCAATGTGAATATGCGAATATTTCGCAATTTTAGTCGCAATATTTCACATTAGTCGCGGACACATGTTACAATTTTTAATTTGCATCGTAATGATTCAGTAAGTTCTGCTTTTTATCAAGAAATACACGATTGTCCTAATTTGGTCATCTTGCGACACGAGACTTATGGATTCATGCTTTCTCATTAAAACGGCGATCTGACAAATCCTGGGAAAACGCTGATTGTGCAAATCACGTAACTTTGCTGACAGTCTAAAATTTCCGGATTTACGTCGTCGTTCATGCAAATCTACCAAAAAGCATATCCCCTGTCTGTTTCCAAATTGATATTTCGGTGTTGCAAGAGTTTATAATTAACACGACGATATTAAACATACTATCTCTCTCTCTTTCTCGATTCAATTAGAACTTTATCAACGTGTAATTCGCGGATTACGCTTTTTGGGTGAAAAACAGATCGCGTGCAACGTTGCAACTAACATTCGCGACAGCAGCCACGCATTAAGCACGACGTGCGACATTACGGGCGATCAGTCACTGTTATTAGCTAATTAAAAGTTATGTCGATCATGTAGGACCTGATTTTCAGTTCTGCATCGTCGATCCGACGTCGTATGAATATTCCACGCGCTGTTGCAAATTGTTTGGTAAAGCTGACATAGTGTGCCGTCGGCCTTTCGAAAATCAAGCGCAACAAGCATCACTTTGATCGATCTACTGCTAGTAAATTACGCGCAGGTTAATACCAAAAATCAGTTGAATAATTCATAAGTGATAAATTCGTTTCTTTTTTTCGTTAGGAAATGACCTGTCGACTAAATTGCGATCACGCGATTATTTTCATCCACTTATTAGATATTAATACAGTAAATACGTTACAACTTCCCTCCGATTCTCCGAACCATTCCGTGATTCAAGCGTTGCGATAATTCCGTTAACGTTAACAGCTTTTCATACTGTAAGACTGCACTGTGATACTGGCCGCGGATGTAAATTTCAGCATGAGAGATTGAATTAGATCGTCACGACGACAGTGCGATCCCGATTCATATTGCGTCTCGGCCGCGCGAAAATTCTCACGAAGCCAGTGACCTCTTGACCTACCTCGACAACGGTGAGCGCCCTTTCGCCCTCCCTCCGTTCCGACATCGGTTTCGCGATGCTTCTATCACGCCGGGGACTTTCCTTTGCAGTTCGATAGGACAGCTGCTGAACGAAACGGCGATAACTACGACCAAGGAACGCTATTCCGTTTATGCATGAGAGAGAAAGAGAGATGTGCATGTCTCTCCGTGTATTCGCGAGTACAGTCGACTTCCCGCGCGATATCGTGTAATATTCAGATGGTCCTGCATGCTTCATTCGAACTCGCATCATTGCTCGAACAATCGAGATGAAAAGCAAGACATAATTTGGATAATTTAATCATTTGAAAAAAATATTAGAATAGAATATACATTAAAATAATGTATTAAATAAATTAGAAAAAATGTATTAAAAAAGTTAAAATAATGTATTAAAAAAAGATATGAAAGAAGATGATAATAGAAGTTAGCGCTCAGAGATTAAAATTTGGGACGCTATTAAATGTCAATTTCTTTTATCAAGAATAGTGAAAAAATAGTTGGTGGTATCAAACTGTTGCTACCATCTCCGTTTTCTTATTCTTACAACGGCGATAAAAACGTGTTAGATACTGCGCAGAGAGATCGACACAATTTTCACTTATATAAAACTTCTTGCAGACTTTTCCTGCGTACGTTGCAACGCGAGAAAGAAATTTGCAACTGATGTCGTGAGGCGGAAGTTGCCTCGACAGCACCGCTGTTCCATTTCGTTTCTTTCCCAGGCTTCAAAAAAAAGAAAGAAAAATGAGGGAAAAAGGAAAGATAAAAAAAAGCGACGAAGGGAAACGACGAGCAGGTGTCGCTGTCACTTTCAAGCAACGCGAGTCTTTATCTGTGTGAGCGTACATGTACAGGATACACGCCACAAATTTGAAGTTGTTGAAAAGGACCGCTCCGACATATGCCAATTTTTAGTTTCCCGTCGATTCTCACGATCGGCAACGGATCATGCTCACCGCTCGATTGGAACTCACGGAAACTGCCTCTTGACGAGAAAAATAAATATCGTTAGTTGCCCTGTGGCGAGGCAAAAAAATGCAAAGTTATAAAACGCTACTAATTAGCAAAAAGGAAATATAAAATACACAGTAAATCGCTCTACACAAGCGAAACCGTGTTCCCAGAACGCTCTAGTCGAGAAGATTAGTCGTTAAGTTACACGATAAACGCCACTTGACAAAGTACGCGACAAAGTACGCAAAGGTTTTGCTCTTTATTAACCCGGCTTCGAGTTTCTTTTGCGAATCTTGTAGCAGGATCGTTTCACGCGTCATTGGATGCACGGCGTTTCTCTGCAGTGATGCCAGGATAACGAGCGGGGCCACCAGCCATTACCGATTATTACGAGCCAAAGTTAGGCATCTCAAACTGGCGTTTACGGACGGATAAGCCGAATGCACGCGGATGTACATAACGTAAGAGCGAGACTAACTATACTCGAGGCTGGATACGTCCGGGCCTGCAAACGCTCGAGCGAGCGTTTACGCGTTGTCGCGCTAACCCCATCGGAGAGATTACGGGCTGCAAGCATCTCGGGCGGGATTCGATTAAGGACGGCAGCTCGAGCAGTCCGCCAAGAGCAAACTGCAGAGATTAGATCGGGATTGGTTGCCGAGGATTCGAAGGACTGGCCCGTCCAAATCCACGTCGAGCTCTGGCCGCGAGCTGATTGAGTCTTATTGCTCTGCAAGGTCGAAGAGTCCAGTTGAATCCGTCTAGGGATATTCTATGTCAACGTGCACGATGTCCTAATATCATCAGATGTACTACTATTAGTTGTCAATTCTATGTGATGTTCAAGCTTTAAATTGTACTTTTGCTGAATCATTTTTATAAAACTAGTACTGATAAATTCAGGTTTTTAAATGTATCATTTTGTTGATAATAAAATCTGTATGATCTGTAATTCGCATGAGAAGAGAGGAAATCGACAAATGATTTTATGATTAAAGTATATAATTAAATGATTATAAGAAAAATGCAAATCTTCATAGTGCAAAAAAGATAGAAACTTATCTTTTTGCTTAAAGTTATTTAAATTAATCGATTATTTCAGAAATTCCACGTTAAAACATGGAAAGTCGAACACTTAAATGCTCGCAACACGAATTGCACGTAAGAACACGTAAACGTAAAACGAAACTCCTGATCGCGTTCGCGAAGTTGAAATTGCAATTTTACAAACTTCGACGAGTTCTCGATGACGTTAGCGGCCGCGTGAGTCTTCAATCAATCGACAATTCGAGTAACCACTTCGAGAGAGAGAGAGAGAGAAGGGGGGGGGGAGAACAGAAGGAAAGACGAAGAGACCATCATCCATCCGTTCGAGGAAACATTTGGCAGTCGTCACTTTTGGTTAAGCGGAAACGCGGGAACATCTCCAGAATGTTAAAGCGAGATCCAGTCATCGGCGACCTTCCGCATTAATGAGTCGGCATACATTCGTGTTACCACGACACGAAATTTGTCGTCGGGGCGCTCGTTTGGCGATTTAAATTCCGATCTCGTGACGTCCGTGTTATAAGGATACATCCCAACATTCCGAGACTTGTAAAAAATTTCTTATAGTAGACTTCTTCGAAAGATCTACCACTCTTTATCCTTTTGAGACTATTAATTTTCTGCCTTGAATCATCATGCTTGAACCACATAAGCTTCTCAAATTCATTTACCGATCGTTTCATGTTGCATGTAGCAATTCGTAATACCGTCAAATCATTTTGCTCGTTATTATTCGTCAGATAATCGTGTTGAAAATGAACACTTCAACAATGAAATCTCTAGTGAAGAATAGAATGGTATAATCTGTACGGGAATCTACAGTTCCACGGTTTGCGCGTGGCAAACCGTAGACATAGTCTTTTACTCCGCGTGCGTGGCCCAAATGATAAAGTCAAACCAAGGACTCTTGGGGAACGTGGAGGCCATTTCCGGCGATAAATTCGCGTCCGACTACGCGCACTACTGCGTGTCAGTTTATTAGTTTTAACGATCATCGTTTGTTAGAACAGAAAAGAAACTCACGAAGAATAAATCTCGGACGTATCGAGCGCGCTTATCTACCAGGGTGGTGCTAGATAAAGAATAACGATGGGAATTAAATCGACACTTCTGTCGATATATCGGCCACCCGGCGCGGCACGTCGCATCGAATGAGCGCGATACGCGTTTTCTATTTGGGACCGTGAGAGATGCTGTTACTATGTTTCTATTCACACTCGTATCACTTAAATGTGTTTTAACTCCTAACGATAGTATCGATCTCAATTTTGTTTCAGAATGATATTTTGCGAGCGGAATGATGGATTACGAGAGAAATAATGGAAAACAATTTTCAAACTTATCAAGTTTCTAGTGAGAAAACAGATAGTCTGTGATATCTATCGATTTTCTAGAAATCGTACAATTTTTCGTAATACATATGTGTGGGATTATTTATTATTATCATTCAGTATTAACAAGAACCTGCTGTTATAAGCGACTGAATATTGTATCTTAAATCTCAGATGGACTTTACACGGATTAATTGCAAATAGCAGAAATATCATAATGTCACATTAGAGGCTTATATAAGATTGAATTCATGAGAAGAATCTACAATTGAAAAAACGAGAGAGTGAAAGGTGCCTGGAGCACCCTGTATATTGCAGACATCGTATAGTAAGAGGTTGACCCGTTCACTGTTAGCATGGTGCGATGACGTGTTCGCAGACTTTCCGCGTGCATTAGTGGCACGAGAATTCCACATATAATTGTCTCTGTAACCTCTGGTTATAACCGCAGGATAGTTGAAATTTTCATCTGCTATTGAAACGAATGTTTTTGACATGTCGCGAGCATTTTTCAAATCGCATTTTCCTTTCGTATTTTGGGCAGTTGGTTTTTACGCAACGAATAAATTGCCATCAACTTCCGCCCGCGCTAAAATACCCTCTCGGACGAGTATAGAGTATAAACGAGAGAACGCGTTTCGCTATGCGGTAATCGATACAGTGGGAGGAAGTAATAAAATATGTACCACGTATTTGGTAAATACTTGCAGCGAGTAATCGTTTACACGGTAAACATTGATGATTGCAATCCGAATACGTTTGCGCTCCTGTCCCTGCTTTAATCCGAGAAATAAATTCCGCTGATTACAAGATACTACTTTGTTCCAACAACTGTATTAAAACGCACTCGAAAAACAAAATAAAATCACACGCCACACAAGGAACGAATAAAAAATTTGAATCATTCTCTCTCGAACTATTTTCGTCAAATTTTATTCACTGGAACCCAACTCTGTATTTTCTGCAATTACACGAGGTAAAACACAACGCGCCCACTCACAGCATTTTCAATAATTTCTATAAAGATAAATATTTATACTTTGATGAGGCATAGATGTTAAAAGCATCCAAATAAGCTCTATTAATGCGTATTTTCGTGTAAAATTCAAAGCATCACATAATTTTACATTTTCAATGAAATATGTCGAAAAGAAATAAAGTTCGAATTTTTAATTAAAAAGCGCGAAAGAGCATACAGAAAGAGAAAGAGAAAGCGTGTCAAGGTCGCATATTGAAGCGTGAAGGTCTGGCAAGCGTTGTGACGATCTATCGATCCGAGATAGTCGCGAGCGATCGACTCCCATAAATCTCCCATCAACGAAATCCGAGCGTATTCCGTAAATTTCTGAAGAAAAAATATTTACTCTTCCGGCATATTTGACGAAGGAGAACATGTCATGAGAAATAAACTTTTAATGCAGAAAGCGAGATGGAGTGGAGCACATACAATGCCGTGAGCACTTTAATCTCCGTTTCCTTAGCTTGACTCCTTTCAGAAATGTTCTACATTAAGATGTTGACACAAAGCACATTCTCTCCTCTTTCTCGACGTCAAGAATCGGATATGCGTACTCTTGGTATGCATTTACCTGAACATAAGCAGAAACAATTCACTTTTTATGAGAAAACCTGGACCCGGAACAGTCGCCGGCGACAGTTCTTTTGTCCCAAATTACCAGATGTATTAAAAGCTATATTATAATTTGGAATAATTTAAAATTAATAATTCTAAATAATTTCTGATTTTCGTTCATTATTAAGGATCACGTCCCGCTTGATCGGCCAAAAATTAGGTAGTCATCAAGTCGACAGTGCACCGTTGCACATGTTCTGAATATGCTTTTATTATGGGAAGAATAGCTGCAATATCGATCTGAACTTTCTACTTTAGAGGCCAAGGTACCATTTTTCTTCCACACCCGTAAAACATTGGCCGGCTGTCTGGCGGAGAATTTAAATTGCCCCAGACGTTAACTGTTAAAAATGATGGACCGTGCTTGGTTGCTTTGATAGCTCTCGACTCGGAATAAACCGATATCCAGTCCCCAGTAATACGTGGGATGCGTGAATCCTACACGCGCGAGCGCCTTTTATCCGCAGTGACCTCGCTGTCCGATTAAAAAGAACGGGTTTGCAATTAATCGATCTTAGCCGCGATTCGATGCGACCGTTTCGCTAACTCAGTTTTCGCGACCGTTAGCTGTAAAATTACGATTTCATTTCTCAAAGTTCTTGCCTAAAGAAAAATCTTGATTAATATCTGAAGCAATGACATAATACATATTAAGTTGATTATATCATTCTTGCGATACATCGATCTTGTCATGGATTAGACGTGCCGATATAATTAACTAGTATAAGAGTTTAAAAACAGTATTATTTTCATATGAACATATATTACGCGAAATCGGAATATGACTGTCCAATTCTGGATATTAATTATTGACGTGTATAACGTGACATATAATTTTGACGTAGATATTAAAGAGAGTTACATTTGCACAGTAAAAATACGTTCATTACCTTGTCTAGGTCAGTACACCCCGGGGACAGATTTACGAGAGTAAACTCGGTCGCAGAAATTCGAGAGAAGGGAAGATATAGGAGGCTGCAAGCGCTTTTTATACTTTCACTTTTAACGTCTGGTACAGGGCTCACCTCAAAGTTACAAGAAAAGGAAATGAAAGTTAATATGTGCGGGCGTCACGTCAATTACATCAAATTTTACAAAAAACGCATACTTTGGTAACGCGCATCTCTCTGTACGGATCAACGTTTTACGATAAAAGATGTTTTAAGAGAAAGCAGAAAATATCTAACTAATATCATCTCGCTATTATCAAGATAAATATAATATATAATAAAATATATTAAAAAAATAAAATTTCAAGTATTCAGTAGTCTAAAACTAAATTTCTTTTTAAGATTGTTACTATCAACAACCACTCTCGGACTCGGAAGTAACTGCTGAAGATGTTTTTAACTTTGCTTTCGAGAATTTCATTATCATACTTGGATGGTAAAATCCTCAAATGTACACTCTCATTGAGTTGTTCTTATTTCTATAGAAGTTCCAAGCTTCATTCTCTCGTTGAGAGTCATTGTCAATTCTGTATTCATTGGAGAGTATCCTTAGTCAGAGAATTGCTCTCAAAAAATACAATACGTACTCAGACATGTAGTATATTTGTACATTGCACAATGCTGGTGCATTAACATATTTTTTTCGCAAATTGTGATAATTAATCACTTGGTTTTTATCACTTTTACATTTATATGTGCGTTTATTTGCATGAAAAATGATGTTATTGCATGCGAAAAAATCATTATGAAAAAAGGAAGTTAAACGTAACAAAGTAACGCGCTTTCGATCGACTGCAATCAACTTCAAATCAACCTCGCTATAAATTCAGCTATCATTATCCTGGATATCTAGTAGACAGATAGCATTGCATTACGATTTTGCGCGTCACGCTATTAGTCCTTTCCGGTCTTATCATGTACATTCCTGATAAATCGTTTATGATACTACATGCATCACATATAAAAGTCTACTGGATAGTAATGCGTCATAGTGAACATACTGAATATTTCCAAAGCGGCTTTTGTACAAATAAGCACAAAATATAATTTATGAAACGTAACATACGTTTCGTCTCAAATTCGTTCTCAATCTAGAAATGTTTCTTTAATATCTTCTTCTAAGTTTTGCCTTTACGCGTCGCGTATTATTAACCATAGTTGTGAAAACAAGATTAATCAAAGATTTCTCATTATCGCTGAGACTATAAGCAACACTAAAAAAGATATACTCAAGATAAAGCACCTCGTGCGTCCATTACATGTCGCATCATAAATTGCAATTTCCCTTTCTTCCTCGCGCTTCGATGAATATCCATCTGCCTTCAGTGACAAAGTATCACACTTTAAACTTCGATTTTATAAAGCTTTTACAACGGCCACGGCGATTCTAAGCTAAGGGTTAAAGACCGTCATGCAAACGCGAGCCGTGCGTGTGATATCGATCTCGCGCCGAGCGAATCGGCTCTGCACACGTCACGTGGTCGATGTGGAACACGCGTGGAACAGCGTGCCCTCGGCGACGACTAAATGCGGGACCCCTTTTCACGCCAACGCGCACGCGATGTTGCGAACGTTCTCGGACGATCCGATCAACGAACTGTTACCTCTCGTGCAATCGACAGCTAACATTTATGGTACAACTCAACTGCGTAATGCACGTGGAATTTATGAATGATGTCAACTTCGTGATTCCAAGCGTGATTCGAGTCATCGTCACGTTTTACTAGGGTTCAAGAAGCATTACTTCTTGAAGTATAGAGAAATTTTATAAAATTATGCAACGACTTTTTATGAAAGGAAGTAAATATCTTTTGCTATTAACTTGAAGTAAGACCAAGTGTCATTTATTCCCTCGTTGCATAATACCATGCAACCGTGCGTAAGAGAAAGCAAGAGAAAGGATCACGTGTACTGAGGATTTCGAATCTTTGTATTACTTGTTCAAAATGTCCCACATCTCGCATTATCAATATTATACATATATATAATGTATCAGGTATTATAAAAATAAGTCAGTAAATTTCCAGAATTACACCCGCTCTATAAAGAAAATGCATGCTTTGTAAACATATAGGTGTTCTAAAGTTGGAATACTTATACTTTTAAAATAGATTTATCTCTCGTGTAGCGTTATTTTCCCTCTTAAGAGTTTATAATTAATTGGAGATAATAAATCAGGGGAGAGAGAGTAAGAAAGAGAGAGACAGATGTTATGACGAATAACATTTCGAGCGGATACGCGATGTGTGTACGCAGCTTAACGACTTCCTCTCGAATCGCAGTTACGACTGGCGCGACGAGTTGTGAGGTAACAGCACGCACGGGAAGACATACCCTTTCACTTTGGCATTTCACTCTCGCGAGATCGAGAGGCTGTTGAGATGGCACGAGCCGACGACAACGGGCGAAAGTGCAAAAAGCGACAGTTGCCAAACACACACGATTGCATTAAAATGGAGCAAGGCAATCGTTCTCGCACAGAAAGTTCAAATTTCTCCGTTTCATCATAATCCTCTTATTGTATTTTTAACGAGTTATACATATAGCTATACAGTTGCATAATTTGACATATTATATCATTTAATTAAAATATAAAAGCTGACTTTAATTTCAAGTAATTTCACTTGAAATATTCATTCTGAAAACTGTCCACTCCCTATCTCTTTCTGAATAGGATAAAATTATAAAGAGAGAATACATTATGTGTAAATTAAATAATACCAAGATTAAAGAGAGACACTTTTAAATCGTATATTTCTCAAAGATTTAGAAGTATATAGCGCATGTTGGTACGGATAATTCTACCCGCTCTTATCGATTCGCGCGCGTTTACGAGTCCACTCTTAAAATATCGATTCGTTGCAACGAATATGTACGCATATCTAATATTCTCGCGATGAGGGGATCACGCTCGTATGTCGCGCCGCGGGAGAGAGAAGCAAGGCTATCTTACGAAACTTCGACTATTAGAAAGGCAGGTTAAAGTATCGAAATGCACGAAACACGAGAGTCCGACGTGGATAAGTCTTGCGATTTTCATAACGGCCATGACGTCACTCGCCTAAATCCGGGACTCTAGCGTAAGCAACAAATATTATATTTGCCAGAAGCCTCGCCATTCTTGCCACCGTCCCAGCGTTTCTCGCGGGCGATTTCAGTCGAAAAATCAATGCAATATTTTAATTGAGTTATTAATATTGATTAATCGATTATTCAAAGTGCATGATTGATAGCAGCAATGCTCGTGAAAAGTGCCGCTTGGAGTGCAGAGGATTAATCATCGCTAGGTGCAGTGATACGGTTACAAAGTTGTCGAAGCAAACGTAGTCGTAGAAGCTCCGTCTGCATACAGATCGTATCTTCAGCTATAATATGCGCGAGAAAAACGATTTAGTTAAGGCAACGTTAGCACGTACGTTCGAAATCATTAATAAAGTAAATCAACTTCTAGTACGCGCGTTGATAATGACATGCAATAAATTCACGTCAGGAAGCTTATGCTCTATATCACGGTATTATGCAACGTAACGGTAAAAAAATCTCGGACTTGACGGTAATTAAGTTATCCATACGCTAACTACCTGCTATTCATCACGGATATTCTTTCGAGTTACTATTATCTGATCACCGACGAATAATGGAGTCTTAATTACTCTCTATTAGTGCGGATAGAGATGAAGTATTTCGTTGGATTCTAATAACACACGACGCGGAAGTCAATCTTAAGAAATATCCGATGAATTCTCCTTAATTCACATAATAGTAAAAGTCTTATTCCTTCATATTTTCGAAAGTATTTCATTTTTTTGAACAGTTTGATCGATGTTGTGTCGAAATTTTAATGGAGATATACGACGGAAATAATTTCCGACGTATTTCCCTCGCGGTTTCGTGCATACGTGAATTCAATAAATTATAAATTTTACAGGTATTCGAATCCGGGACATTCTGCGATATCGATAATATCGCTACGCGGTATGCAATTCCCACGAGCGCCCACCTTTATTTCCGCGATTTTTCGAGTAAACGCGACGCGCAATGGGCAGATAATACAATTGCGCATCTCATTTTCGATGCTATCTGCCGTGGGCCATCGTGTTCGCGACGCAAACAGATGTTAATGACAAATTTATCATCATTGTCCTTTCACTGCATCGAGAATTTATCCAAAATATCTATATCATGATCCAAAAAAAATTCCGTGCCAATTCTGCACAATTGTTTTCTCGAATCGAACCTGGATTTAGTGATATAAACGCGATTGCCTTGACTTTTCGTTTACGTCAACATATGCATATGTAGCATATACAATAAAACTGGATGTTACATAATCACATAACGTGACGAACTTGGAGTAAAAATATAGATACTACTGTTTCTAAATTTTTTTTAACGATTTTGTTTATAACTTTTTTAAGAAACTCTGACATTAATAAGCAGCGGAAACCAGATTCCTCTCTGGAATTTTACCATGTAGATGTTGTCAAATCTTAAAAATACATTCTTTGTTAATATTATGCGATTACCGTGCTTTTATAAAAAGATGTTCTGCGTAGCATCAGCTTTCTATGATCCTTGCCAAGAAATCACGAGGATTGGGCCGGATAAATCTCGATTCCAGAGCGGCAATATTTGACGCAGTAACGTAAGTCAGCTTACACCATTATTGCGCCCGGCTTCCCGGATCAGTTTCCCTACTATGTAATTATGTAACGTGGGAGCGGTAAACGGCCACCGTCTACTCCTCCGAGAATATCCGAGATACGCCTTCGTCTTCGTGCCCCTAAGATTCGCAAGAACCCGCGAAAGCTTAAGTGCAGGCCGTTTACTTTCGTTGCTTAAGGTACGTCCACACGGCGCGCTTCTAAATAAGGCACATGGGCCACGCTGCTGAAACGGGTTTCGCGCAAGGTAATCCCCTTAATTAGACGCACCGCAGCTCTATTTTGCAAAACGTGTCGCGAACTTCTCCATTTTACATGGCGGGACATTCTAACGTGTGTAAATCACTGAGAGACCCGTTAACGAATTCGCGATGCGCATCTAGCTACAATTGTGTGTCTTCTCTGTACAAAGAAAAGGCAACGGAGCATTGAGATTTTATGAGAAAAAACTAAATTACTTCCTGCCAGATTCACCTTTTTATGTTTGTATTGTAGAATTGGCACGGTACATTTCGATTACTTTTCGATCGACAGCGAAACAAATTTCGCACAGTATTTAACTTCATTTCGGTTGTACGCGTCGCTTGGTGAAAAAGGTTAATTAATGTCAATTTCAAGGAAAAAAGGTATCGCCAAACTTGCACACAGATGACAGATATGCATCACGACCGGTTTAAACAGCTGTCGCCATGAGATAAAGCCAATCGATGAGCAATTAGGTGGCTCATCGTAGAGCTATTGCGCTGAATGAAAAACTAATTACAACTATTCGCTCGTCACACCACTCACACTATAAACGCAATACGATAATCATCATGTTTCACGGGACACCGGATAGAAGCAAAGTGCAATTCTGTGTATCTTATTTGTTGCGTTTTTTATTCAAAAGTTGATAAACTAATGTGAAATATTCATATGCAGATATATGCTCTGTCATTACATTAATAACGATGGGTGATTCTTTAAAGATGTAACTTGTATTTAAGCAGTTTTATCGTCGCGGATACTATAATTAACAACAATTTCATTCATTAGAGAATATCGGTTCAGCCATTCGCACGTTAGACATGTTATTTGTATTGACATTTGCAGAGTTTAGATCCGCTTACTAATTAAGTGGATATCCATATCAATTATATGATATGAATCCAGTATCCTGTAGAAAAAATGAGATGGAAAAAAAATGAAAATATAGTGAGCAAATATAGCAAATATAGTGAGTTTTCAAGTTTTGCTGACCCGCCAATATTCCCTGCTGATCTAGTCTTTTCGCTATTTTTCGAAAGCACGATGCGATTTATGGAAAATGCGCGTCGCTTCTACTATTTTCCAACACAACTCTTTTCGCCGGGTGCTTATGGAATTTCCTCGCCCAACGCCACGCTGAAACTTTAATGTAACGGAAAGCGATTACGCGCGGTTTCGCTCGTACGCCGACGATGACGCATTAATCGTAATGACACTTTAATACCGGGGAGGACGCGGGTATTTATGCGTCGGTTTTATCGCGGTGCAAATATTAATGCTTGCGCAGGTCTTGCAAGCACGAATACAAACTCATTCGAATCACATACCGAAAGAGCTCCCCAAAACAACAAAGAATAAATATAATTCAAATTCGGAAGTTTTTGTTTTGCAGAACGTATTTGATCATCATACAAAATATCAAGAGTTTCAATTGCATTAGCAACCATCATCTCGTTTTAATGGTCATATAATAAATATTTTTATAAATTATCATTGAAAATAATTGCTGCAACGGTATAAGTAGATTAATTGAACAATTTCGGCTTCATATAATGAGCGTCGCATAAATTTAAGCGTACAAAATTACTTGACAGCTAATTTGCAAACGTATCACATGCTTAGCTCTTCTTTTAACAAATAAGCGCATTATAATATGCTTAACTGTTTTGCTAATTCAGCTTAAAAATAAGCAAAGTTCTCCTTCAAATTTTTTAACATTGAATGTACACGAAAGTATTGCCAAACTAATATATTATATAATAAAATGGAAATTTACAATAAAACTACGATATTCTCAAAAATGAAATTTTTTTGAAAAAATCGAAAAAAATTATGAATGCTTAAAGAGACAAGTTAGAAACATTAGCTTTGTTACTCAGAAATAAGATATTTTGTTTGATGATCATGATATGTGACGTGTGCTAAGAACATGCGGCAATTGTTTGAATCATCTTGCTGGCATGCAGAGAACTCTAATTGTGGCTTACAAATCATTATTAAGAACATTAGAAGTTAGTTATCTCCCGCTATAAATTGTTGGTTTCTACTTTACATGCACGTGAAAAACAATTAACTTTACATCGCCTGAAGAAAATAAAATTTTACGATGAAAACTTCCTATTTTAAGCGTCACGAATATTACACAATAGCACGAAATTACTTGTGTTTTATGATGCGTCAATCGACGCACAGTATAATAGCGTAGATAAATTGTTTTCAGAAATTTTATTTTCGGGCTTTTATTCGTCTAGATTGACGATTTCGTCCATGCGAACGCTCGAGAATTTCACGTAACCTCTTTGTTCACGTCGAACGCGTCAACAGTGTAAAACTCGATTCATTATTGAAATGGATTTTCAATCAGTTTAAATCGAAAAGAACGTTGATTATTATAGCAACGAGAGAACAATGCATTTATTGCATTATTAAATGATCAAAATAACGTAATAAATAATATTTTTAAAGAAAACTAATAATGAGTTCTTCAATTGATTATTTTCTTGTACGCTATTTTAATATATTTTGATTATACTGTTATAGATAAGTAATATGGCTTATTAAAATGGCAAAAATCATATGTTTTTAAAAACAACTTTTATACTCTTAAATTTGTCAGGGTTTCTAAACTTTCATGTCTCAATAATAGATTTTCTTTTGGAAACTTATCTTATCTGCACCAAGTTATCATTATTAAGTTATAATTACTCTGTTATCATTGTTGAGAATAGGCCATTCAGTTGGCTACATAAATATGTTTCTTTTAGATATAATGAATCTCAAGCGGAAGCTCGTAATTAAAGTATCTTGATGCTAATTAAATTTTATGATGAATTATGTACGAGATATAATCGGCTGCCGATTCAGTATAGAAGTTTCCTCGTGTCATTAGCCAGAAAGCAACGAAGAATAAAAATAAAAACGCACGATATCATGCAGCTATAAATGGCGGCCCGATATGATTTTCAAAGCCAGCACACGCGGAACAGAATTTTAATTACTCGCTTGTACTATAGAAAATTGATGTTCCTCCATTCCATCTCCCTCTCCCTCTCTCTCTCTCTTTCTCTTTTTCTGGCAATCCGTACATTGTCCTCTCTGTTTCCATTGGCGTCCATCGATGGAGAGACACCGTGTTACGAGAAATCAATGGCACGTTCATACGCCATGCACGCTTTTTATTTCGCTTCGTCAACAACGAAGCACGAGATTTTTGAAGAATGTTTCATATAAACGTATTTCTATGCTCTTATAACCGAAGCAACAAACAGGTTTTAATCTATTTTTACGGGAAGCGCGGATAATGTTGCTAAAATATTGCGTTCATCGTATCTCGTTGGTTCACGATATGAAATATTTGAAGAAATAAATTTCATATAGATTTCTTTGATGTTCTCAAACAAAGCAAAATAGTACATTGCTTTCTTCGATCGCATCTTGCATAATACATTGTTCTCCCTGTCATCGGCAAAGTTACGAACTGCCGGAAACAGCAATTTCGAAATGCCGTGTCGACACGCATCGTCTATGCTTTTGAATAATTAACTACTGTCAACGACGAAGCGCGGAGAACGTCGCTCTCGAACGGGTGTCTAATTAACCTCACGTTGGTGCTCCGCGAACGCGTTAGCCGACAAACGCGGTTAACTTTGTCGTGATGCGACGCGGCGATTTTCAAAGGCCCGTGCCCTCACCGCACATTTAGGGCTAAATGTGGCCGTCTGATTCCAAGTTTCATTCCCGAATCCCCAGAATGTGCAACGGAGCCTGGTAGTCCGGCTGTTTCTATGTTAGATTTATAGACATTAGAGAGATAAAAATCCAATTTCTTTTTAACAAAACGTTTTTCCGTCTCGTGCGAGTACACGTTCCTAGTGAAACAGTATATCGGCAATGAATTAAACATTGTTACGGCGCTAATTTTTGGATTTTTAGAATGCAATAATACTGTCGATGCTAACCAGCATAAGTTAAATATCTAACCCGAAGTAAGAATTATTCAATGAAAAGTGATTGCGGAGCTGCTGATGCTAGAGTCTCTCGGATGCTGAGAGAAACAATCTCTCGAATAGCTCCGAATCGACCGTTTACGATCACGGCGCCACGTTCCTCGAGGAAACCGAGACACTCTCGACCGAGACGCTACCGATCGCGTAAACGCTCCTGTTTATTACCGAAACGACACTAAACAGGAACGGATATACAAGCATCGTCGACGTCTCGTTTATCCCAAGATACGACAACGTTATTCTGAAAGCTTCCGTAGAATCCCTCTTTTAGAGTGGCATTCGAGGCCATCGCTCAGCGTGAAGAACGTGATTACAGTCGCAACGATGGCGGTAAGAATAGGGGGAGGAAGGGATTCGAGCGTGTCATTGTCCGTGGGAATTCTTTAACGATCGAAAGGGACGCCGGCGCGTGAAATTTCGTCATTGAACGCTCTCCCGAGAGAATGGGAAAGTGAGATTCAATCAGACTGAGGTGCTAATATACGCGGGAGAGTTTGACGCGACATCACGATTGCTTTAACCGAACAATCGCTGGCGTGGAGTTAACAATGATAGAGTGATGCATGATGATATTATAATTCAACTTAATCATCAAACGCGTAAGCACGGTGTGTAAAGTTACATTATTACCATATTTGTCATGCAATATTTTGGCTTTTGATATCAGCTAGGACGATGATCAAGCCGCGGATAAAATTTGTGTCAAAGCCTACTCCAGATCAAGTGCCCACTACTAGAAACAAGGGTTTCCTACGTGGTCATATTTTCCTATGGCTTTATTCACCACGCTGCGACTCTGAAAAATCCCCGTGGCCGGTCTTTCTGCTACAAGGACGGTAATTTGAGTACTTCCGAAAGAAAGAACAAACACTTGTGAAACTTGGCACCCCGTACTTGCAAAAACCGTCGCTCAATAAGACACCCCGTAGAGCGAAGTTCCGGTACGCGCTCTGGAACTCTCCCGAAAACTTCAAAACGGAAGTCGTTCCCACGTGGTCGGTTCTCGGTACTCGATGCTCTTCTTACGGAGGATTTACGTGCATCTGATTGATAAACTCACCGTAAACGAGGATAATCCGTTGCGTTGGAGAATAATACCGTGCTTCCGGAGTCCCTTTTTAATCGTAGTACACTCTGTGGCAC
The DNA here is from genome assembly GCF_003672135.1 of Ooceraea biroi. Taxonomy (NCBI): domain Eukaryota; kingdom Metazoa; phylum Arthropoda; class Insecta; order Hymenoptera; family Formicidae; genus Ooceraea; species Ooceraea biroi. The sequence continues at coordinate 14,662,850 of NC_039508.1, forward strand.
ATCACACGAAAACCAATGGTGTTGTCAGACGAACGGCGGAGAACTTGAATGAGTGCCGATCGCCGTTACCTTTTCACTTTCGTCCTTTCGTCCGGTCTTCACCTCTTCGTCTCTCGTACAATGAGATTCTCTCTCCGGTTTTCGCGCGCGTGCGTTTCTCGACCGTCGTTGTCGTTAAGTTAGGTCGCCGGTTCGTCGTGGATGATACGTGCATATATCGCCAGAAAGTTCTCTGATTTCTCTTTCTCTCAATCTATTGTGCTCTCGAGGCTCAACTTTATATATCAGCCTTTATCTCTTCCATTCACAAGTCGCGTCCCTTTCGACACGGAGGATGTCCAACAGGCATGCACACGCTACACACTTCTTTCTTTCTCTCTCTTCCTCTCCCTCCAAAACTCCGGGATCGTCGCACTGGGAAAAATCGTCAGGATAGAAAAGTATAAAAAAAAGCAAAAAACAACGCACAATGCACAGATCGACGAACTTCACGACACGCCGACGGATCTTGCGAGTCTCTCTCTCTCAGTCGCAAAACTGGCGGCGTGATCCTCTCCTCTTCTTTCGGATTACCGGTGTGCGACTTTGCGTTGTTCGGCAGAGCTGAGGAGCCTCTCGGATCGGGGGGGATTTCGATCGATTGAATTTTACCGCCTGTTTTCCGACTGCATATGTCAATGTTGCTGGGAGCGACCGCCGTGCAACATGCTCTCGTTGGTCCCCCTCGTTAGTGTCTCTCACCCTAACGCAGATCCTGCCGCCGTCCTTTGTTCCTCACGGCTCGGCCGCTGCTACGTGACTGACCGCTTCGTGTGCACTCGAGGCGCACGAGCCGCACCGAAGACACCCGAGAAAGGATCCCGACGGTTCGTCGATCGGAAACGACCCTCGATGTGGAGAACCGAGGGAGAAGAACCTTCCTTTGTTCAGGCGAGACCAAGCGGCACGACGACGAAGACGAAGACAGCGACGACGACGGTGGCAGCGACGACTTGTAACATAGTTCGCTCAATTTCTTTTCTTTCTCTCTCTCTCTCTTTCTCCTTCCTCCTCCAATGCGCCTTTCCCTTGTATTATTTTGATCGTTTTTTTTTTCGCTCCCTTTTGCGCGCGCGTATGCACACGCCACACTCGAATACTCCTTTCTCTCTCTCTTTCACTCTCTTCCTTTCATTCGTTCTCTCGCTCTCTCTTTCTCTCCCCTCTCGCTTCGCGACGACGATGCGAACAATCGCGCGGTCTGTTGGTAACTGAGACGACACTCCGACGGCGGAGGCCGAGTTGAACCATAGCGTCGAGACGCCGCGGTGGGGGTATGCGAGCGACCAGCACCACCACCAACTTCTACTACCACTACCACCGCGCCACCGCCGTCGCCGCCACCACCAGCATCATCGTTGTCGCTACCGTCGACGTTGCCGCTGCCGACCCCGACGCCGACGCCGACGCCGACGCCACCACCACTACCACCACCGCCACCGCCACCGCCATCGCCAGTGGTGTTTTACCCCTCCCTTTCCCGTCCTGGACGGTGCGCAACACCCTCATCGTGCGGCATCAACCCGGTGCGGCGCGACGCGGCGCCCTAACGTTGGCGTCATAACGGGTGGCCGGATTCGAAAGGAGCTCGTCTGATGCTCCGACCGATCGATCGGTCACATGACACGGCCACTCCAAGCTCGGAACGATAACCTTGATCTTGATCCGCGAATTTCGGAGTTATCGTCGGTTTGCACGTCATCAAAATCACGTTAGACTGACCAGTCACCGCGGTGTGTTTAGAAAGACAGACAACGACGTTGAAATCTTCCTCCCCTTCTTTCTCGCTGCGTAAAAAATTAAAATTGTACGTCATCACGTATGCACGCGTGGTGCGTTGCATAAGAAATCGAAAAACGTTCTCTACGGAGAAGCAATTTGCTGGTAATCGATATAGCTAGGAATTGAAATGAACCTACGCAACAATCGAACTAACATTACCGCAATGTTGATAAGTATGTAGTGCATTTTGCGCGGCGCCTTACAATAAATGATGCAAGACTGAAACAGCAGCTGAGTAATCGAACGTAAAACCGTAACCAATTACGGTCGAACACAGGTTTCGCATTCGTGCTATAACGTACGATACACTGCAGTTGGCGACGAATCGATAAAACCCTTATCTATTACGACGGTAAAACGTGACGCCTTACGTTCTTTGCCACAACCTCTTTCTCGCGTACTTTGGCGCCAGTCATTCGACCCCATCGAACTCGTAGGATACTCTATTTTTCGAAAGAGATACAAAGATTTTAATTGTCATCGCAAACATAATTATATTAATGGAAAATTGCGCATTAAAAGATTAAGAGCACTCAAATTTTCTTGATATGAAATTTTGTGGCACGTACGCGCATGTCGAAGAAAAAAGAAATCGCATGGGAATCTTGAACGCCAGACTGAGAATGAGAAATAATGGGGAAAACTATGCCGATCGTTGCGAGAACGGTTTACGTCCGTGAGAAAATTTCCTATTGCCGCGATTTTTCCGTTTGTGTGCAGATTTTGCATTCCTTTCATCGAGTATATAGTATCCATAACGACGCTTATGTACCTATGCTATACCATTGATACGCAGCATGTAATCCAGCTTCAACATGTAACTCGAGGTTATATACTTTTTGCGTTATTTTTCTTATCACTGTCTATGAGTAATATTACAGCAAAACAATTTCAAAAAAATTATATAATTTATGACAAAGCGCAGATACGATTATGAAATTGTGGAGTTGCGTAAACTGTAGAATCATCTCGTGCATATCAAGCGCACGCAAGACGGCATTTTGCGTATAACAGTTTGTTATGTAAAGATTACCATATAGAAAATCTTAGAAAGCTATCTATAAAAGAATATTATAGTGCCTTGATGAAATTGTCTTGCATAAATATTACGGACCTCGTCGCACGCGGGACTACCCAATGTATCATGACACATAAAATTTTTATGTCGCGCGGCAAATTTTTATTAAAGACAGCAAAGTTCTTCGCGCAATGTTTCGAGGAATTTTCGAGCGCTTTCTTTAGCAGCTCGCGCATTATCTCATGAAGTAAGAAAATACTATCAAGGTAGGTAGATTACTGTACAGAAGGGAGAATATTTCACCAGGCTGACACCCATGAGAAAACAGCGCCCACGCGCGCGAGAAAGCCGAGGGAAACAAACAGCCGGGTTTCTTTTCCACGGATTTAAGGGGTGGGTTATCACGCGGCAGTTGCGACGGCCGTCGTTTGAAATGAGGCGAATCAATTATACGGAGATGAAAATCCGCGTAGCGGAGTCGCAAACGAACCGGTGGCAAAAATACTGGCAGAGGCGAAACGACGAAAGGGCGATGACAAATGAAAGCTGACACCTTCTTATTCAAGGGGCATAAAATTAAAGGACTCGAGCAGTATTTGTACAGGAGGCAAAAAGGATTTCTCCCGTATATTACGCGATTCCAGTGAAACTTGTCACGTTACGTTTATGCCAGCTGTCTATCCATTAGCAGAAGCGAGTTTAAGAAATTTTTCGTTATTCAACGTGATTAATCCTCTTTGTATAATTTTATATTAAGTAGAAAAGCAAGACGCCACTTGGAATTTTGGATGCCTCGAGAAACGCCTCACTTTCTAATATTTGTATATTTAAAAAATTCCAAATTTGAACGTGACAGGTAGATAAGCTGTCATTAACTTTCGTCACGCGCTTAACTTTCCAATCACTAACGCTAGGAATCTCTGCCTTGCACGCAGACAGAAACATTTCTAACCACTGAACACGTTCGCACAGACACAATGCTATTCATTTAGTTGCGTACATAATTACCAGCTTCTTTCATTGACATGCACATTCGAAGACAATATTAAGCATCTTGCAAAAATACGACAATAGGTATTATACAATACTAAAGAAGCTCAACGTTCGGAGAAGTAACACATTCTCTTTTAAAGCGCATGTAATTGAAATAAATGTACACGTCACGGTGACTAGAAAGAAATTTTGTTTAAAATTAGTTGAAAGTACGCTATTAACATTTTATGTGTTATTAACATTCTATATTGCGCAATTATGTATTGTCTCCAATATATTTATTATATTATTTTTAATATCGTGAAATCAACAAAATTTTGGTATTTTCTTTAATTGCTTGTTAAATAGTAAAAATCAGGAATGCCTGCCTTTCTCGTTTCGTTCCCTGCTCGTCGTTTATCCATTGCAAAAAGTTATAAAAGGATCGACAGGGTTCATTCTCGGGACAGGCTTGAATGCGGACCTCTTCTTGAGAGATGAGACCCTGAGGATCCCGAGAAGTTAATTTTTGGAGCCTGCCGGTTTCTAAAGATAAAATGTATCGTTGATTGTACATTTTTTCTTGTCTTTGTCAACGTGTTGTTTCAAAGAAAGTTTTAATAAATGGAGACCTTGCTGTGCCTTCTAAATAATCGATCACTTCTTAAAATAAGTTACACACAGAAAGTTGATTTTGTATAATATTTTCAAATTTTCTCTCTAAACCAATTCAAATTCTTTCTTCTAAATTGGGAAACACTTCAAAAGTCATTATAAATTTCATCGATATCATGATTATTAAATATCGATATTCACTGATGTCGAAATGTCCATATTAAAGGTGCCAATAAATTTAGCGTCTTTAAATTTTATTCCGCGCGCTTTCACTCTCTCAAGCGAAAATACACTTCTACAAATTCGATATATTTTTTATGTAAACCTCTCTACGCTAAAATATAGAAATGTCTTTAATTTTATGTTGGACAAATTTGTTTTCAGCAAGACACTATGCAACATTTGGTAGGATATATGGCAGCGATATTAATATTGCAAAAGAATGTCGCAAACCGACCGATTGCTCGGGCGTTAAATTATGACACGCATAACAAGTTTTTGCCATTGTCGAAGCAATACGGCCCTGAGTCCAACAGCGAGGGGCACCTGCTCCGGATCCGAGAGACGTTACACGCAACGAACGTACCCTACGTATTTTCTCTGGTCGGTTACATTCCGTTTCGTTCCAGGCAAGCGGGTACAAAGGACAGTGCCTCTCAACTCGCCCATCGTCCCCTGGAGAGACGATTCACAGAAAAATTAGCACGAGAAACAGAGATGGCGAATTGTAAAATCATGAGGTGTAAATTTCATTTCCCGTATATAAAGACTCGAAATTTTCTATCAGCTATGGCACACTCGTTGCTTCCTTTAAGAATGTCGTATGTGGAAGAAGACACTTTACCATTGTTGCTCGAAACGTTTATCTTGATATAAGTTTTCTACATTTGCATTGATGATTCCGCATTCCCGAGATCGATGAGACGCTTTTCTAGTGCGCCCGATACTTTTTCTATCGTGCTGTAATCGGCGTGTGCTACGAACCGACACGAGGAAACAGCTGACTTTTCGGGAAAGCAGCTGCTTCCTACGTGTATTTACTCATCCGCGAGTCCCTTCAAACCTTTCACTCTACATGGCTTTTCTAATGGCCATGCTATAACCAGTTATTACCTCGGCAGAAATTACTTTGACGCGTGCGACATTAAAAAACCACGTGTTCGCTTGCAAGTTTTAATTTCAGGGAGCAAGCGACGAGGCAAAGGCCGAATCGTTGATGGACGGTAAGCCTGCCGTCGCGTTCGTTTCAAAGTCGACCTCACTTTTGGAGAACCGACTTCCTGAAATGAAAGGCAAACTCAACGTATCGCTCATGTTATCACCCGTCTTTCCGTTCGGATCCATTGGGACCGTCTGGAACCATCGCGGCGCGCGCCACGCCGGAAAACAGCTGACTTGTACTTTTTCGTTAGAGGAGCAGCTGGCCAGTCCACGGACCAAGAGCCGTCTGCGTTCCTTATACCGGGTGTGCTTTCGATCGAGCCATAACTCGCATGCGCCGGCTCATTTCAGCGTAATTATGTGAACGAGATAATCGAAAGTTCTCCTGGCTCACAAAGTGTAGTAACCAACTATACAAGAAAGTTACACTACATGTGGAATAGTTATATAACAAAAACTCGATATAAAATACTTCAATAATTATATGTAATATCGATTATTTCTGCAAGAATAGATAAAAATCGTAGGCATTGCGGGGAAAGATTAATGCATCGCGTTTGTATTAAGATTGCGGAATGAAACAAGTGCCATTTCCGATCGGACGACTATTACGAGGATACATCCCACTTGTGATCATTATTTCCGCGTGCTGGTTTTACGAGTAATTTTCCCAGGTTCGTTTAACTGCGAAGAAAAGAGCATTTACCACCGGAATTTACCGTCGGTCCATTATCTCCTACAATATTACGGGTAATGGAAAGTAGACGACCGCCACCGGTAAAGAACATAAAAAACTTAGACGCGCTTGTTGCCACCGTATATATAAAACTTCCTGAATGCGAGAGAAGCAGAAGCCTGCCTTCGTTTTCTACGACTATCATCCTTATCGATAATGGATGAGTAACGCGAGGTGTGTGACAAACACGATAATCCACTCATCCCTAAACATCTTCCGTCCAACTAATCGTTCAATTAATCTCCGGCGATTTGTCGTTAAGTAATGAGAACAAAAATCTCAACAGCAAGTACAGATTTTCGGAAAATTCGATAATAATCGGATTAATGTCCGTCAATCTTTCACGTGTACGATAAATTCTTCAGTATTATCATCCGTTAATATTACATTTTTAATCATTACCACGTAATATTAGATTTTTAATAATTATCACGTTCATGATAACAGATATTAAAATGCATTTACGTTTATAAAATTAGAGCGACAGTTCATTATAGACGAGCCAGTGATCAAAGTATCGGAGAGAGCGTCGATGTGTTGAGTATGGCTGTGCCGAGTTCCCGTCGTTTGATCCAATCGCACAATTAAAATGAGACTCAGGAATTCCGAGAAAGTGCTCAAGCAAGAAAATGAGAGCGATTAATCTGACCTGCACTTCGTTTCCTCGAATGTCTTCTCGCGTCGGCGTGCGCTTCACCGTCGCCAGAAAGAACCGAGCGATTTTATTCACGCATATAGATGTGCGAATGAATGGAGCAGACTGAATATATCGGAGAGACGTAGGACGCTGACGAATGGGTAAAATATTACGCGGCTGAATGGTTGAAAAATTGTGCAAATCTTACGGTGATATCATCGGTTCAATTAGTCGCGATGATGTCAAACATTAAAAGATAAATTAATTATCAAACTTCAACCTTCAATCAATATTTAAACTTTTTCCTAGCATACTAATTGTTTAATGAATGTGCGCAAAACTTTCTATAAATTATTCTGTAAAATATTATTATATAATAAATATAAATGGGAAAATCTTAGTTGTTTGCAAATATTTTGAATATGAAAATTTTCTAAATATTGATTAAATTATATTCGTATATGTATATATAATACATAAATTTACATCAACTGAATAGCTTTAATTAAATGTTTTAAAATTTGTATACATCAGAAATTAATATCAAAAATTAGAAATAATTATTCATATTAGATATTTATAAAAGAGAAACTCTCTGCAAATTTGTAAAAGGATTTATGATGAATATATAACGAAACAGTTCAGATATGAATTTCGTAAAATAAATCAGGCGTACAATACAGGCGGGCAAATAAAATCCCGTTTTGAAGAGTTATTAATTTATGGTCGGTTCCCACAAAGTCCAATCCTTTCCGCTTGCGCGCATAAGCTTTGCCGAGCATTTGATTTGAACTTCGATAAAACATGGAGACGTCCCTCGGTACGCGTTTTACACCGAGGCTTCATCGTTCGACGAGTTTTCCTCAAATTTAATACGAACGGTAAACTTTAATCATCCTGACAACTCAACCGAAAGCTTTCCAATTTGCGACAACACCGGTCGTAAGTACGAGACGACGATACGATCCACAAGAACAGATTATTGATTTTCGTTTCTTCGAGTCGTCTATTGAATTTAACATTTATAAATATTTTTGGATCGCCTAATGATTTTATCGAGTGCATTTATTAGCTCGAAGCAACTTTTAATAGCGGTATTTCATCGCTTTTATAATATACAGCTCTTTTATAGCATACAAAAAATTTTTTCATACAAAATCTGCAATCAAATGTTTATATGCAACACATATTTAATATCGTAATAATGCACATTCCATTTTTTCTCCATATTTCTCTAAGATTTTGATCAGGAATAAAAATAATAATTTATTTTTAACGACAATAACATATCGATTATAGTTTTTATAACAAGTTTTGACAAACAGAATAGAAATTGCATTCAATAATTTGTACAATATATTGGGAATTGATTTCAGTAAATTGAAAAGTAAACAAGTAACAAAAATTCCATTTTCGTCTCAATTATAAATTAAATATACATTGAAAGTTAAGATAAATATTATACAAGTTTCAAACTAAACAGTTCGCTAAAGAGTTGAGAGCGAATTTGTACCTCTTCGGGAATAACAGTGATTAAATCGCGCTGACAATTTACGATTCACTCGACGAAAACTGTTGGAGCGTATAATAGACACGGCATCGCACGCATGACAATCGTTTCATTTCGATGAGCTGCTTCGTTATCGTCGTAATCGTTAAATATTTATACGTCACACAAATAAGCAAGCGACCGCGCGCGTTGCTCCTCTCGATTCGAGTAATCTTCCTCAAGGTCGTCACGGGAGTCTCAGGAAAAATCGTGTAAGAAAAAGAGGTAAAAGGGAAATCGAGAGGTATCGACAGTGAGAGCGAAAGCGACCGCGTGCTGCTCCGACGATTTTTCTCGCCACGGAAACATACCAAGGTTACGTGGATGTTTTGTTGCGTCTCGCGGCCTCAGGGCCGATTTCTCGCGCAACCCGTTACATCGAATCGTACCGCGAAACTGCCGGCTTTACGTAATAGGACCGACGAAAATCAGACGGCCGTAAATCCGCGATCATTTATCTTCCGGTCGCACGCAAACTTATCCAAAGAAAACTTGGCCGTTCAAGTTAGATCCAGAGTTTTGTTCGAGCAACTGGATTAAAAAGTTATGTTAGAAAATTGAATCTATTGAGCGTGATTTATGATTTATCGCACAATTATGGCTGGTGAGAAAGGTAATTCTTTGCGAAAAAAAGGAAAGATCCGGTACCATGTTTAACAAAAAAAAAGACATTACAAGGCGGAGAAAGTTTTTGCTTTTATCATACTCTCCGTTGCAAGCACATTTAACGGAACATCATAATAAAATCTCCGGAAATATCTTTTTCTCGAACATTTCGGCTTGTATTTCCGTTAGAGTGTGGAACAACAGGACCCGGGCAGTTTTCCCAATCTCCGATTTTACGCCGAACCTCCCGCTAAGACCGTAAAAGCGCATGCTGGAGACGGAGTCCGAGCGTAAACTGAAGCGGCTTTTTCGTACGCACGGCCTGCATTCACGCGGCACACACACACACGTGCACGTATATAGTTATGCGAGACAGGCGAGAACGAAGACGACGATGACGACGGCGATGCCGAGAGAGGAACGTTTATCTCTACGATCCGTCACCTCCGGCGCACATGCTGAAGAAATTAAGATTTTTTGTCCGGTTTCTTCGAGCGAGGCGAGCGCATTCGTCGTCGTCGTCATCGTTCTCGGGACGCGCGGGCAGAAAAGAGAAAAACGTGGAAACCGAGAAGTCCAACGCGCCATTATATTCCACCGGTCGGCCGTTCCTTGGAATTCGCAGCTAAATGGAAATCGCTCGCTTTTGTAGGCTTTTGCATGCTTCTACTCACCGATCTCACCGTCGACTGATGATCGTCAGTGCCGCTGGTCGTTGATCCTTCGGGCTTTTTTTACGATCAGATAAAATCTTGGAAACTACGTACCTGCAAACGAAAACGATGGGTATCTTTAAATATCGAATATATTATGCTCTGAACTGATATTGAGCATCTTAATACAGCTGAGTTGATGCTCGCGGATATCAACACGGCATTGATATTAAATGACTTGAAAATCTCAATTTACATGCACGGAACTACGAAACATCCGCACCTTGAGATGCAAACTGGCCGGCGCGCGGAGCCATAAATTGGCAGAGTTAAATTATTGAACCATCTATAGTGACTTCAGAGATAACTCGCGTGAATTTTATCGGCCCGAGAACCGGATGGACAAGAAACTTGCTGCGAAAGAAGATCCAAATATTTTCACTGCGCAAAGATATTCAAACACGTAATCATCGACGTCCCGTTGGTAAACTGTGCACGTAAAAAAGGGTCTCATGCCTGGCGCTCGCGCTACGTGTGTAAATAATATACACAGACGCGACATTGAACGTCATCGTCATCGTCAAAAAATGTACGATGCAGGACGCGTATACGCATTTTCTCGATCGTGTTAACACGTTGTCACGTCCTCCCGTCAAGCCTCAGCGAGGTTCGAAAGGTCATCTTCGTGATCTCACGAAAGCTCTGTTATTAAAGTTCGAATATGCTCACCTCGAGCTCGTCAAGGCGTTACTTTCCCGTTTCACGATTACCTTTGAAGGTTAGGTTTTCGCCGGCTCGTCTGTAGCAGCCGGCGCGCCGAACAAGTCGTGATTCCAAGTGTCCGACGACACGACTCGACAAATGCCGTCGATTGAATCCGCACACGAATCCCCGCGACAGGACCAGCACGCTCAACAACGTGATTTCGTAACGACACGATGTGCGAAAAATTTGACTTTTCGAACAACGATTACTCACTCCTACCGGCGCGCGTTCCGTACACACCCGACGCCGCTCGCGCGTCTTCCCGTCGAAAGTTCGGTTGCACTCGGCCGGCTTCGGCCGCCCTCGGCTCGGCTCGTTCAAACGGCCGTTGCGCTGCGTCGCGTTGCTCGCGTAGGCGGTTGCGCGTCCCGACGAGTCGATTTATTTAAATGACGCGGAATGACGTTTATTGTGAATCCGCAGTTTTTTACGGGTAAGTCAAAACCACGAGTATTCTTTAATCGAATAATTGTATCCTCGAATTAAGAGACACTCGTTAATTCTATCAGCAAAGATTTCCTCGGGACGAGCGGGGAAACGTTATTGTCTTACGATTTAAAGATGGCCGACATTCACGTTTCCTTATCTCAAATCGAGAAATCGAATACAGTTTGAAATCCTATCGTTCCCCTGCACAAGAACTTGAAATGCGAGGTTGTGATCTCCGCAAGACAGCTTTCGATCTTCGAATTCGTAAGTCGACGTGTAGATCCCGTCCAAACATACCTCGCATCGTTTCATTCGCGAGATTCGCGCGCGCGCCAACCATTCAACCTGCGAGAGCGGAGACTCGCTAGACGTGCGTCGGAATAGATTTCCACTATTTATGCCGGCACACGTTCTCTCTTAGCCCTTAAAGCGCAAACCGCTTTCAATAACTTATCAGCAACCGCAGCTCGTGAATCCCCTCAACTTCATCAGCGTCTACTTTCATTCGCATGTATACGACTAAATAATTTCCAATGCAAAGTGCGATCAGCTATGCTATTGATCAAAGTATTGCAGATTGAAAAAATATTTATCGTTCGATTTCTGTTATGTCGATCGATGAAAAATCGACTCGGGCATTGCAACGGTACATCGCATCGAATTAAATCGTCGTGATCGACGATTTAATTCTTCGTTGGCTTTTCTTCTCAAGGACTCCTCGTTGAGGTTACGCCGCCACGACGGTTTAACGCTCGATCGAGTCCCTGGATTTTCCACGGTTCGTTTGAATATTACGCGCCCGCGGACATACCAGACGGGCGCATTGGCAGGAGATTATGGTCGATTGCACGCGGAAAAATATTTCGCTCTCCGTTCAGCCCCAGCACGTACGTACGTACGAGTGCGTATATGTGCACGTGAGCCCGGAATTCCAGGCGTTTCGACAGCCTTTTGCGCGCCAACGGCGTAGATCGATTTAGACCTGCCTACCTGAATCATACACGCGGTGTAATCGTGTAAAGCATTATGCACTCGGGTATTCCGCGTTAATTCCGCGAAACACCCGCGTATAACGCTCATCTTTGATCGAATATTAACAGTATGTCCTTTGATACGCTTATATATCGAGGTGTCTCGAATCTGTATGAAAATGTCGTCAAAATTCTCTGTTAATATTAAGATTGTAATATCTAGAATATCACGTGCCGGAATACGTAATTAGATATTCGTGTGGTGCTAACTTGATAAATATACACAGAAATATACAGAATGTCAAATAGATGAGCGAATATTTCAGCAACTCGATGTTGCACGTGAGATATTTCAGCAGGTCAGTATTTCCTAAATTAACGTGAGATAAGTTGTCAGATGTGCACAAAAAGTAAAATATTTTCTGATAACCTGTAGAAAACTTTCAGAGAAATTTCGTGGAGACACATTTCTCAACACACACAGGAATATATTTCACAGAGATAAATATTTCATATAAACGCGCATTTCCTCTGTATATTTACATGAGAAGTTTTATTGTCAAACCTTGGCGGTCGCGTACGAGCACTTAACATTACGTGACCCGTTTTGAGTGTAACCAAAGGAGCTTAACTTTATGTTAATTTTTTACTCAGTACTCTCACTAATGTGCACTTTTTCCACTAGAGTTATCCGAAGTGTTTTATGTCTCTCGGTCTCTTCAGTTTCATGTTTAATCCCGACAAACAGAAAGAGTCAATATCATTGCAGCAATTAAGTCCTTAATTAAGTCTACTTAGTGATTCCCCTTTCCACTGGTCAACTATAATCTGGATAAAGAAGCACAATTCATTTATGCATAGCGGAACTAAGGATTTATAATGATGTGTACGTATATAGATTGAGGATACGTCAATTATTTATTTCCTAGAAACACATTTCTCTTTAATTAAATAATAGGTCGGAAATTAAATCTCTATGCATCAAGAACTTGATTTTGCTAGTGAAAATAGATGAGATTATGTAAATGCGTACAAAACTTATAAATAAAAGTAAATAACTCAATAAAATGTTCAAATAATTGAACGTTTTGCAATGTATTTAGTGTTGCTAGGCTTATACATTTGCCGAAGACAAATGTACAACTAGTTATAACGGTATTCGGACATCGCAAAGAAAAGATATTGTGTAATTATAAAAAAGGATGTCTTTTTGCGTTAGACTACTAAGTTGCAATCGGTGCAAGGTTGCGAGTGAGTAGAAAATACGAAAATGCACTGTCATATCGTGTCGCGATAAAATAAAATAACACGATATCCGATGAATAATTTCCTTCGAAAAACCGAATACCGGTATTGTGCACTTACGGAAAAACGCGAGTTGCGAGAGAGAAAGAGATAACGTCACGAAATAAAAGAAGCTTAAGATGCATTCCCGCTCTCGAAGTTGTGTTACACATAAGAAACAAGTTTGGCGTACGACGAGAGTGAGAGTAATCCTGCAACTTTCGTTTATTCCCGCCTCAGCCTCGTGATGTCATAAATATAACCGTGTATCGTAATCCGAATTGGCATTCTCGCGGTGAAAGGTACTGCAACGGAGAGAGAAAAGAGGTTGCTAGAAATGAAGAGAGTGGAAGTCTCCTGACGCAAAATTTTGCATTGTTTCTTGATTTACTTATTACTAATGCGCGCTTAATTAAAACTAAAAATGCTTCAACTATCAATTAACACTTTCTGGAAGCTATTCTAAAAGTTTCATAAAGATATTACCTTTAAATATGCATGATATCGTTTAGTTGCTAAATATACTGTGTGAACGAAGACTGAATAATTAACGTCGAACTCGAAAATGTGTTACAAAGTTGACGATAAATACGGCGTTTGATAAATTGCTAAAGTTTGCTTTGCAACGGAAATAATGATTTCGCTGCTCTGATAAATGTATATTTCATTTAATTAGTGAACTACTTTTTTATTATTCGCTTTAGCATCGATCGATTGATTGCGCATGAGTAAATGCGCCATCGCTTCCGTAAGACGATTAAAATTTAATCCACAAAACGCCGTCGCAAAAATAGCGCGAGCAAACTGATCATCGAAGATAGAGGCGAGAATTACGTCAGTCGATCTAATCTCACTTGTATTAAGTACTTTTCGCGTGACATCTAAAATTACTTTTTCTTCTATCTTGCGTTGCTATAATTGGAAGTAAATCGTGAACGTTATATTACATTGTTGGTATAGTCATGTAGAGTCTAAAGTTTGATTTTTATATAATTATTGTAGCAAAAAATAAGAATGCACGATTAAATAATTTTATACGTTACAAATATAGTGTGTAGATATATAGCAAATGAAAAATCTTTATAGAATATGAATGAATGATGGTGGAAGTTACGACATCATTAATGAATCTTAGTATTAGGCGGAGCAGAAAACCCATTCCTATAAACTGTTATAGTGTGATTACGCTAATAAATAACGGGGTTGAGTATACGCGCGTAATTAATGACGGAGCGCGCGTGTCGTCGTGTGATTTGCACAGCTAATAGTTTCCCGTAAAACCGGTATTCGATCGAAGTCTCCCCGCCCTTTTTCGCGCGAGGATATTTTAACGCGCCGTGCGTCAGGTTGCATCCTGTCGCCTCGCCGACGTGCAATTTCCTTCCGCACGCGACTCGCGTTCCGGTTTAACGATCCTCCGAGCCGGAAGCGACGTCCGCCACGTAAGACGCCGGAAGTCGTACCGTACGTAAAATTCCTAGCCCCGGAAACCATAGGCGAAACGACCGAAACGTGCAGCTATCGGTCGATCCGATCGTGAAAGTAGTCGCGAGCGAGCCGGCGTGAACGTTATCGCGTAACTGAGCGGATCGCGAATCAGAATCGCTCCGGAATCGCTTCGCGTTCTGGGCTAAGCGCTGAAAATTTTTCTTTCAAACACTGGAAGGGGCAAACGAGAGATTGTCTCCATCTCGCCGGCAACTTCCGAAGCAACCGGTGGTTGCGCGAACGAGGTCACGCCACGACACCTCGCCCGTTCTCAACCCTTTGAGACCCTGACAGAAGGCGCGCGGCGGCGGCGGAATCGCAATGAAGCAGCGCATTTTTCGCCCAGAACATTTATCTAATGAACGGGTGAGATATTAATGAATTCTACGCGCTACCTTCCTTCGATCCCTGAGAGTTGACGGAACATTTGTTTTCTAGTGACAGTTTGATAAATTGTGTGGGCGAAGGGTGTGCAAGTAGATAAATGGTAGAATCAAACACGAATAATTTTTTGATTCAGATGCCGTATGTGTTGTGAAAATGGCAATTGTTCTTATACTTTTAGTATCTTTATTTCGCAAATTACTTTACATGGATAATTACATGGATAAGTCACTTTACGTTGTTTAGATTTCTCGAACTTGAACGAAGTTTTAGGTATTCGAAAAATTCGTTTACCTGGATGCAGGTAGCAGGTGTGCATTGTGGTGCTCAAAATTTTCCATTGGTCAAACTGTAACGGATCAAGTTTCAGGCCTTAACAGATTTGCATGGTTGAAAGTATTTTGGCTTAAAGGTATACTTTTGAATTCGACTTCGGCTAAAGCAGCAGGGAAAATAAATTTCAGACATATTTTTATTTCTAATAAACGTTGCTCGAATTTTCTTGAATATACGTATTGTTTCAATAATTGAGTCATCGTAAATTGGACGTACAATGCGATTGTTGTTTCCATTTGAACTGTATGAACCGTTCAACCATGTAATTTGCTCGAGTCTATAACCGAGTCCTAGTTTATACCGTTATCGGACTGGTTAAGATGTTTGCCACAACATCCAAGTGGAAAATTTATTCGTGCGTATTTCTTGTGATACAGTAATTTGTACGTCGTGAGGATGGATTCTCCTTAAAAGGCACGTCTAGATCGGGGACGGCATATATTGGCATGGATATCTGGGCCAAGTGAAACTGGTTATGGAAAAGCCTTGCTCTAACGCTGCTGCTTTTCTTTCGGAAGATGACCAAACTGGTTTTGACCTTCGGTAAGGATAGCCTCGGTGCAGCTACGATGGAACGTTAAGAGCCCGGTGCATTCCTCGTCCTACATACATGAATTACATTTCTGTCGATAGAAAAATGCAATGGAAAACCGCGATAGATGGATGTATTAATATATTATATAAAAAGTAGTGAAAGTTTATGAATAAACAAAACGTCCTTGAATGCTGCGTTCGATATTAGCCGAAATATTAATTACGATACGAACATGAAAATTTATGATATAAAATGATGCCAGTCTCTCTGAAAATAATAATAAATTTATAGTATTTGCGAATACTGTTGCAAATTTTTTTCATTCCAGACAATGCCGTATGTAGGCTAAATTTGGCGAAATTAAAGAACGCTGGAGCTGGATAATAAATGTTAATGAATATTAATCCATTTAATAAATATGGATATGACATATTTAAAAATGAACTGTAGCAACTGTTCAATTTTATTCAAAAAGGAAAAGAGAGCGTGTATTCAATTTCACGTTTTCACTTTTCCTGTAGAAAAATCTTGAAACCCTCAGGAAAACCGCAAGTATCAATACTTTGAAGACACAATAAATCACTTATTCCCGATTGATCATTTACTTTGTACAACTGTATAAAAATTTTAAGTGTAAAAAAATGTACACGCGAAAAGAGAGATTGCATCATATTTTATTCAGGTCTCGGAAGAATTCTGTAAGATACCCAAGTTACTTCGGAAGATATACAGTTAGTACAGCATGAGGTAAAGATATTACGTATTGCAAAGTTCGAGCACTTCGAGAAAAGAGCATTATCCCTTAAAATCACGCATTCAATCGAGTTTAGCCAGGGACACGCGTCCTGAAAGCGAACGACGACGCCGACGGATCTCGACCTGAGACTGAGTCTCCAGACTCCCAAGATTGAGCGGCTCGCACCGTGATATATGGCGCACCGCCGTATAAGGCGCATAATAATACCAAGTTAGATCGTAATGCTCATGCCAGGCCTGCGCTCTCTCGCTCGGCAGGGCCGTGTCGAGCGGATGATCTGGCCAAGACGAAGACTGCGAGACCACGGAGGTCTTTCTTCGTGGAAGTCGCGCAGAGGCGCGGGAGAATCAACGAGCTGTCTCTCTCCTTTTTCTTCGTCTTTCTCTCTGTCTCCTCCGTCTTTCTCTGTCTCTCTCGTTCTGTCCTTCGTCTTCCTCTTGGCATGGATGAGAGGAGGTCTTCGTCAACCTTCTCTTACCACCGCACGTTTGCTCTTCCACTTATCCTTTTCGTCCTTTCCGTTGGAACGAAGAGGCAGCTAGGGTCGACGCGGTCTTCGTCCCTTCCATGTAGTCGTCTTTCCTTTTTTCCCGCAGTGTCCTTTCCGTCCCGCGCAATCTTTCTTTCCTTTTTTACTTCTCTTCATTTCTTCCCGCAGTCGTGATTCTTCCACAAGGCTGCCTCTCGCTTCCGCTCTTAATTATCGCCGTTATGTGTTGTCTCGGTTGTCATCCGCGAGCTTCTGCTTTTTCTTGTATTCTTTATTCTCCAGTCGTGGTCTCGATAAGTTTTAAATTAGATAAGTACTTGATCTCGCAGTGAGAACCGTCCAGCATTATTTCAAACTTCTTCCTCAGACTTTTCTATGTAATCTAATTTTTCATTTCAAGCTCTCTATGTTTCTTATATGTTCTATTCTTCCTCTAGATGTTTTGTTCTACAATGCTTTTCATAGCTTTTCGTCTCTATTTCCACTTATTACAATCTTTGATCTCTGGTGGTCCGTGGAATCCTTGTATCAGCATATCTGCCGTTTATACCCGTCATTTCCCTTTCATCTCACGTTGCACCTCTACTGGCTACAGCCAGCTTCTCGTTTCGCCTTCTTCATCGTTTCCATCCGCCTTCTTTCCCGGTTGGGGCAACCATTATATCCCTCGCGATACGTCTCGCTGCCTGTAGCTGCTCCGGCCGTGCAACGTTGCATTCCGTCGACTGCATTCCGTTCGAACTGCCTCGGACGAATGCATCTTTTGATAGGCGCGATTCAAAAGAAGGAACTTCCCTAGTTTCAAAACGGCGTCTTTTAACCATTTGTCGGGAATATTTTAGCTGCAGTTTCTGACTGACCGCGTGTACAAATGTGATAATTTTAGATTCTCTCACTGTGCTATTGGATTGTCGATTGTGCAATTTGCTCGTAGATTTCTTCAGAGGGGAGTACAGATCCGTGAACAGCTATACCTACTTTGTAACTAGGAACCTTCGCTCCCCTCTAGAAAAGTTGGATCAACCATAGAACGATTTCGACAAAGAAAGCCATTAGTTATTTTCCCGTGATCACGACCTTCCATCAGACTCGTCAATCAGTCACGATCGTGAGATTGTATATTCTTTTCCTTCTACCTCTGGAAAAAATGGTTATAAACTTCATCAACTTGAACGGCCGGTTCGCTCATATGTTGTTCATACGAAACGTTGTCAGTTGTAAATAATATAATATTTGTGCTTTTTTCATTAATACCTGTCTCGACGTGTATGAATATATTTATAGTATATCGTTTATGACATTACTGAAATACAGATTTGTTTCATCATCAGAGAATTTAATGAAGTAAAGACATCTTTCTTCCACCATTCATCTATATCTTGCCTCGTTACTTCAAGATACTATCACAAAAACGATTTTCACATCTGTGTCGTCAAGTCTGTGAGGGAAAGAGAGTGCGTGATGGGGCGCCCAGATCGCGATTTGGGAACTCAGGCTCTGAGCCCCGGATCTCAGAGCGGACAATAGACAGACCGTTAGACGCAGGGCAAGGTACACCGGACTGAATCTTGGCCTGGGAATTCTTGAACGAAGGGCACCTCGAGGGACCTCGACCCAAGTCGGGGGTCCCGTCGGGGCTCGGAGAAACTGGTTTACCTGCCACCTCCTTCGTCGTCCTCTCTTTTCTCCGGACGTGGCGGTTCCGTGGCGGTGGAAGAGCGAAGAATGCAAAGACGCAGCAGCGCACGTCTTTCCCTCCACGAGGGGAGGGACAATAATCGAGCAGATATCTTCGTACCTCACGCTCGTTTTCCACCGAGATTCCACAAACGGTGAAATGAGAGTAATCGAGGAGAATTTAAATCGAGAAGGGGAATAGCTGTATCACGCGATGCTTTTATCCTTATCTAGCAAGACAAAGTTGCTCTGTAAAACTTTAATATCGATCAACTAAAACGTCACGGATGAGATCGATCATTTCTCCTACCTATAAATATGACGAGAAACGAATGAAATCGGATTTTTAGAATATACATAGATTCCCTTTACGAGCATGTTCAGATCAAAGATACGCCAAACATGGCTCGACAGAAGATAGTAGACGATGCGTTCGCAATGTATTCTGTTTCTCTTTGCTACGCTTTTTGTTGTCTTGTGGAATCTGGAATTTTCGCGTAGGGATTTCACGGAAGCTTGCATGGTATCTGAGAACGCGCATTTAAATTGCAGCTTAGGACGGAAAGGTTGTAACGGGAATACCTACTGATAACTTGACTGTGATTCCAAATGGGAATGCATATAGACGAGGGTATATAAATGATGTTATCTAGTCGCCTGAATTTCCTAATATCGCAGCGTTGAATCGAATATTTTATCGTTTAATCTCTAAGTAATTTCAGATAATCTTAAATATTTGTAAGCGATTTTCAAATCACCCAGTCGTATGGTGATAAAGATGTCGACGAAATCTCTTAGTAATCAGGATGTCTTAATATGCGGAACATTTATGAAAATACTTCGATTAACGTTCTGATTAAAGTTTCATTGACAGTTTTATTGAAAGATCATAATCTGTCATTTTTAGTAGAGTGCATAAACTTGGTTAGCATATGCGATCATCGACATTATAGCTTGCATCTCAGCATTGAAAATTCTTCTATAAATCTATTAAAATTTATTGATGCAATATTGATTAGGAACGATGTTTAACGAATTCTATATGAATCGCTCACGTAACATGCGGATGTTACACGCGTAATTATAATTGTAGATCGATCTAATCAAATCGAGTCACGCTACTCATAAATAAGGTATCTTGCATTGCTAACGAACCAGTCTAGTAATTACTGAGTTTCACAACAAGGAAATATGTGTATCCTCTATATGCTCATTAATGTCATAAGCATGAATAACGTCAATTTATCTCTCTGGCAGATTAGTTTATACAAAATTAAAGACGACACTAATTTAATTGCGCCGCTTATGTATTCAGATCATTAAATCCCACGAAAGAGTTTACAGATTTAATTATTTGCCGAAGGAGTGCACAGGAGAAGCTGGGAATTTTATTTATTTCTCAAAGAACAAAGAGATTTCTCTCAGGCGGGATTTTCCCTCCTTTATTAAGAGCTTATCGTCCCAGATTGTAGAGGGAGAGACTCTTCGTTCATCTGTGCGTATAAAACTTTTCCGACGGATGCCGAAATCGATGCCTGTTGCTTTGTCAATATTTCTTCATCAGCATCAGCTTTGCAAATTTGCTCACCCGCGTGACTTACGTGCAACTAATTACGCGAGCCATTAAACGCGAATTAAACGTGATCTGCCGCCTTATTACTCGACTCTACGAAAGAACGGATTAATGTCGCGATAAAAACGCGGAAACCATGCTCAAAGAACATCATTGGTGTCACGTACGATATCGGATCTATTTTTCCTTTCGCAAAGGCTGCGCGGTAAGCCTTGTATATCGCGCGTGTAAGCGCGTAAATGCACACGTAAGTATATATACATATAAAGGCAGCATGCGTGAATTAACATCGTCGGTATATGCGGTCCTGGAATTTCCGCAATGCGGTGCCTACATTGTTTAGGCTTGCGTGTACGTCACCGTGCGTATGTACACACGCACATCCTAGTCACCACACAACACGCACTACATATTACGCTCGACGAAACGTGCGTGCTCCGAAAGGCTACGCGAGCCGAGAACGTGCTTATTTCTGGGAGGGCTGAGGTTACCACCGAATGGCCTTGATAGCCAGACTAATTCGATAACCATTTCCGCATTTATGTTGCGACAGGTCTGAATGGTCTTCTGACCATTATAATATTCCGACCATGAATAATGGTTCACGAATCTCCTCCACGCAGTCCATATAAAAATTTCGAATATTCGGCATCTTGCTGCTTTGTGCTCGAGAGTCGTAAAAATGAAAAGCTAGTAAAGCGACTTTATATATTATATAGTTATAGTTATAGTTCGTTATGTGGCTAATTACGCCGTTATATCCATAATTACCCAGCAGTTGAAACGATTATTATTGACTTAATGGCGCAATGACAGATAAGCCTCATTACACGCTACGTACTTAACGCGACGAGCGGGCTAGCAGTTCGTAATGGCAGATTTGTGGCATCCAATGGATAAGATCACATGGGTAACGTGCCAGAGCGTCGAGGGGTCATTGACGATGGAACAAAGGCCGTAATCGCGTGAAATTTTGGCACGGCATACACTCGAGTGCGAGCTGCGAGCCACGTAGACGCTTGCCAGGATTCTACAAGTGGTTGACCCTGGCCGCGACGCGAGTGTCCGCGGCATGTCGACGGCATCGATACGTGTGCGCGCGAGGAGTACGCTGACCGCCGATCGTCGTCGTCGCTATCGTCATCATAGTTATTTGCGCGAACGAATAATGCGTGTACTTTACGAGATATTCCATATTTTATTCCTACTTACGTTGGCACCGTATGAAAATTTACTACGGTCGATATCGCGGCGTACATCCGTGAACTATTCGCTATGCGCCATTAGGGCGCCCTGCGATCATGCATTGTGAAAAGGAATCGATGCGACTGCTCAGGGAGAAGCGCCCATCCGGCTTTGCGGTCGACCATTCTCGAGAAAGGAGGAGCACGGCATTCTGCTCTCCGGAAGAGGGTGGTCGATCGGTCAGCTTGGAATCCCAATAGGCGTGGATGGTCCACGGCATTCCGACTCGTGCCTCGTCGTCGTTTGAACACGTCCAACGGCGCGAGGATAGATTTCGTGTCACGGACGCAAACGCGCGGCAATGAACGTAGTCGCGGAATAAATCAACCGGCCGTGCATGCTTTTGCTTATGGAGCGAAAAAAATCTATGCACACATGTCTGCACGCGTACGTATCGTCCGTCTGACGGATCCGCCGCGTCCATAAATCGCATGGATTTTTGATAGCAGCAATGATATATGATCCTGGGGAGTGCGCGAGATTTGTCGGGTCTCTTCCTGCGGCTCGAAGTAGCATAAATCGTAATCCCGTCCGTTCTCGCGATGCGGTTTCCAGAGCGTTTTCCAGCGCATTTTGCGGATTTGCAACTTCGCTTCGTGATCCTAACGCGCGATACGTAAAACTTGCACGAGCAATATGTCGATCCATCATGTGGATTACGACGCGAAATGTGTGTGGTGTCCTAAATGTCTATTTCTATCTACAGAGCTCTAGTTTCGAGTTTTATTTTTGAGAGAAGTACAAAATCATGTTTGCTTCAATAACTTATAATCTGAGATTCGCTTTCACGGTTTAGTTGATCCGTTATTGAAGTCCCATTGAAACAATACTCACTGTTATTTAACTTATTACGAATAATTCCACTAATAGATTTATTACTTAAATGTTTGATAGTTTTAAGCGCGAATTTTAGAAAACGGTGCATTGCGGTTGAGCAAGAAATGTCTTTTTTTGAACTGCCGATAAATGATTATCATTATCCGTAGATGACGTTGACGTAAGATTTTTCCTTCGATCAGCACGTTGCAATTACAAAAGGCTGAATATGGAAAGATCACTGATAAAGCATTAGCAATGACATCATCCGATGCACGTGCGTCGTCCACCTGCGCCATACTTGCAACATGTTTACGACGCGAACTCATGCGATCGCACTTTGCGTACAGCTTGCATTAAGGCAAAGTTACATATTATTGCAGACCTGATACCTCATGTCTGCGTGTAACTGCGACTAACGAGAGTAACAACATAGTAGCAATACATTTCTCGATCGAATTCGCACTCTATGTAACAAAACTGATAAAATACATGAAATCATTAATATACTTAATATACCTTCACTCAATTTTTTACTCAAAAAACGTAAAATGTTTAAATATCAATATTATCAATAATTATGTCATTATAATAAATGACTTTTCACGAATTAAATACAAAAATATAAAAACTTGCCTGAAGTCTGCCGACGTTTATTACATTATTTGCTTTTCATCAACATCAGGCACACTTTGTGCAGCGAATGGTTGGGTATGTGCCATGTGTACGAACAGCACGCGCTTCGTTTGTACAGTACTTGCACGAACGTCCCATAGTTAAACACAAGCTGACGCGTTAATAAAGTAAGAACACAGCATCCGCGTTACTCTCGAAATATTTCTCGCAACAAAGGCAATGAAGGTAGCATAACACAACACTTTGCAAAATACTAACTTAATTCATTTGTTACTTAATCAATCATTTGTTACTTAATCAACGGATGTTCTACTGTCACACATTCTTAATTACACGGTGCTTCAATTTTTCGTTTAATTTTAATTTCAGACTTGAAATCAGCAGATCCATGGAAACAATTTGCGGTCGATAATACGGTGTGGACGCGGCGCGTGTAATTGGATATTAAATTGGTAACGTCGCCGTCTTTCTGTCGCGATTCTGCTACGTTCTCGAGGGACCGAAAGTTGGATATGGTCTCCCGGACGACATAATGCAATTTCGTCTGCAGCATTCTCGCGGATACATTCTGCGGGATTCTCTATGTCGCGTCGACAAAAGTGTCCGTGCATTCCATATCCATTCGCAAAATTGTGCTGATAACGCTGATGAACTGATGCGACAGCAACAATTCTGTACTCGCAAGGGACTTGCACTACAAACTGGTGAGTGAATTTTAATTATTTTAATTAGAGGGGACAGATATAGATACATCGGCAAATAATCAGCTAACGAACATTGAGTACTTTAAATACTACGTTAAATAAAGAAGCCATTTATTATCGGATGATTGTGCGTGAAGAATACGTATAAAAAAAATATTTATAAATGCAATATTAGAGTATGTAGCTATAAAAGTTTAATTCGATATTCTTAATTTACCATGAATCATAATCTGCTTGCGCAGACTTGCGCAGATTTGACAAATAATGTTAAACAGTAATAAATAAGCATAAAATAACGCTCCCGAAATAGCGTTTTTCAGAAAAGAGTTTTATATTTCGTGCGGTCGAAGGGAAGCTTTTCTCAATTTTCGCGGCTTTCTCACATGAGGGCCTTTGAGAAATCGTCCTGTCACTTTTGGCCTCGACATGGACTTCCGAGTCGTTTGTCATTTTTACGGCCTCGCTCTTTTGCGATTATTTTTTAAAAATTACGTTTTTAATATACTTGAAATGCAACCGAATTAGAGTTAAGAGTTAAGAGTGCGTTGCACTTTAGCGTATGTTTTACGATAGCGTCAAAAAGTGAGATCCTCGAGGGTAAAAATTTCCGTGTATCTAGAGAGAGTCTCAATACCTATTCGCTGTTTTCCTACCCTTCGCGTTTCCTTTACGCGCAACCATCAATCGTCAGATCCCGCGAGCAAAGCCCCAAGTGCGATTTGCTTTACAAGCTTCTTCGATTTCTCGCGAAGATTAAATGCCATCGTTGGCAAGAGTAATCACGATGGAGTGCAAGAACATTGCTCCTCGCTGAGTTCCACTTCTTGGAAACTTCAACCACGAACAGCACGAGTTCTTCTCATGTGGAAAAATGAAACCTTACAGACTTTAATTCCTTATCACATCATGTCGCTTCGATGTAACAGACGTTTAATACTACACGTAGCTGTGAAATCTTTTGTTGCGAGAATGAATCAATTGTTCAACCGAGATGGAATCGATTTCACAGCTGTAAAAATAAAATCTCAGGTAGCTGCTTCCAGGAATTAAAACTGACGTTACGATATCGCGACCGATGGAGAAAACGACCTTTCCGGAATTAATTAATTAACACCTCGCGCTAATAAATGCTGCCCTTTACAGTCGCGGATGACGACAGACTCGGGTCCGGTGTTCTGCGAAGTTAATTGGTTTTTATCGTGACGTAAACCGCCGTTTGCCGTTATCATTAAATCGTGAATTTATCACGGTCAGTGTATCATGTTACCCGTCGCCTCGCACGGTTCACAGGTGGCCGCTAGTTTTATTGTCGTGCCAGAAATCTCCACGTCACCTCGAGGTTTCGGTGAAACACCGTGAGACCGTAATTTAATTTTAGATGGTCACGAATTAGGAATTTTTAAACATGTCGTTAAATACGTGCAAATTTACGGTTACTGCGCTGTCACATATTTAATTCTTACCTCGTAACTTTACGTTAGCGTTGATTTAATAAAGCAGTTACATGAATTATATCATTTGAACTTGCGACACAGTAGATACAGTTGAATAGTAATACATGTCCAGGCGAATATATATGTTGAGAGAAATTATACTTTTAACGTGATACATATTAGTACGTATATAAATGAGACATATAAACACGCAAACAAGACAAAAGAAGATACATAACGAAATTTATTTCTCAAGTAATATATTTTCACAAATCACCGGCTTCTTAGATTCTCTCGGACTAAAGTAAACGAGGCTAGCCGGCTCTTTCGAATTCTGCTCGTAAGATACGTCGTCAAGTTTAACTGTTTCGTCTGAACGGCGCCGTTTTCGACGTTTAGGCGAAGAGTTCTTGGCGCTACATTGATGCTGCGTCGTCATAATGTATGCGCATCAGCGGTGGCGTGGCGGTTAGTTAAATTTGCCAGACATTAATCATGCACTCGGCTAGAAGGCTGCTTCCTCTTTCACGTGGATACAGTCTCCGTGCTTTCTCTCCCGCGGTTCTCCAAGCTTTCGCTCTCGTCGATCTTGCGCAACGATACGAGCAACGGAGAAAAAGCACTAAAGAAACGACGGAGAAGATGAAACATTACTCTCATTCTACGTTATTTTGTGTCTTGCGACATCTTAACGGCGATCCCTTCTTTAAGCAAGAACTTGGTGGGAATCTACGCGGTAGCGAAGCTTAAATTACACAAACCCGGGCCATATTATAGAAAACAAAGTTTCCCTTTCTGCCTTTCTGGCTGCTTTCGAGTACACACTCACTCCAGGCGTTCGAGCACTTGGTCGAGTACTTGAGTTGAGACTTTAAAGAGCGGATAGTTTAAACTTCGATTACTCCGTGTACAAGTAGTCTCTAGCTACTGTCCGCCTACCATCAAACCGAGTGCATTAAACCCATAGCATTCTGACTATAAGTTGAAAAAGCGACTCGACTTAACGAAAAATATTTTACAGCTGTTCTTACGACGTGTACTAAATCCGCGACGCTGATTCACTCGTGATTAATTCGCGAAAGTCTCCGACTTTTACTCGATGGAGTTTCTGCAAGTACATCTCGTCTCATGAAAAGAAGTGCATCTGTTTTTCGCCCGCGCATTTGTACGGTGTCTTATATCCTTTTTCCTCGGGTCGATAACCGCGCTGGGTGATTTAAATTGAGCCGTCGAACGATCGAGTTAATGGAGAACGGAGATTGGGCCAAAATGGGCATATCGGTACGACGCGGAAGAAGCGTAATTGAACGCGACCAAAGTGGCTTACTTGCAAGGCGATCTATAAATACGGTGCGCGGTCGCTACTCTTTCTCTCTCCTTCTCTTTCTCTCCCTCTCTCTTCCGTGAGCTTTGCTTTATTAATTCAACTTTCCTCGTGCCTTCGCGTTTCGTGCCGCTTCGCCGTGCTTTAACCAGCCGTTACTATTCCAGAGATCCGCAGGCAATTGTAAGTGAACCGTATGTCGACCAGGTCAAATAATTTGACTTAAAGTAAATGGAAATATTAATCTAATCCAGATAGTGGAGATTCAAATCGTCATTTACGCGATAAGATATATTAAACTAACAAGGTTTCGGTATGATATAATACGAGTCTGAAAAATGTAAAGAATATATACTGAAAATTGTTTGTGATATGAATATTGTCTCTTTAAAAATATATTTTATTTTTTGGAAATTGATTGAATTTTCGTTATTTAATTAATTGAAAATAGAATTATCTCTATATTGAAAATTTCGTAATATACGCGAAAATTGCGTAATATACGCTTTAGGCGACAATGTTATCATATATCGAAAATATATAAAAGGCTGCATCTCGATATTGATGATCTTCTATGATATAGATCTTAAATATTTTAACATGTTCTTTCGGTATGTGCACGTCAAGATAAAATATTCGCTCGTCAGAGATATAGCTAGTGCAGAGATACACCGAATTTTCTTGGACATATTCATGCCAGTTAAGTGACAGAAATGAACAGGATTACCTCGTAAGATCATGCAAAGTACGAAAAGCGCACTGTCAACGGTTAATTTAGCAGAAACTGTCTGGAAAACTAAAGAACAAAAAACCTTCTTCATTGAGTAAATCTTTCGTCAGATTTATCTCCATTCCATTCTCACGTGAGAGATTGTTTAAATTTTTCGGTAACTTTTTTTTCATGCGTCATGTGCACTTGTTTAGAAAAACACCCATATCGCTGCAAATATATATTTTTTCCTAATTGTTTGACGTAAAATAAAATTTCTGTTTTACTTGAAGTTAACGAATATAATTCTTCGAGAGTCTTTTGAAATTTTACTAAAAACTATATCACTGTTGGCACTTTGAGACAAGGGTTACGCGTTCTCTCGTGGAGAAAATATGGATGTGCGATAGTAGTCGCCTAAGTGATAACCTAGATTCACCGACACATAAAATAGAATGCGATCGAAAGTTGAAACAGGAGGAGATACACGGGAGAGGATGTGGGAAGGAGAGGTTTCATCTTCCGTGGAATGTATCGACACCTATTACGCGCGCATAGATACTGACGAGATGTCACATTTTGTAGATACAGCATTTTTACGTCAGCTTCTTATCTTCATAACGTAGCAATAGTGCATACATAATTTGTAAATCGTACTGACTCTTACCAAACACTCAATTAAAACAATTTAGAAAACAAAATAAAAACAATTAAACATCGTAGATAAAAGAAATATAATTATCTATTATATGCGTCATCAAGATGAGAATCTCGTCACGGTAACAAGTATCACTTAAAAAGTAAATGCGTGAATCGATGCGCTTCCGAGAAGTCATTGATTCGATTCTGATTAAATATCCCGTCGTCTCGACTACGATAAGCTCGCTGTTGAAACAATTTTAGTCGTAAGGTCGACAGCGGATTAGCGGCTCATCGAGGGCGCAATTACGGAGCGGGTGGTCTCCTTTCTCAGGAGACTCTCGAGTTTGTGGCGCGAGCGAGCGAAATACACGGCAAAATCTTATTACGCCGCTCCGTAACCGGGGCCGGGAGCGTAACCTCGAGGAGAAGACGACCGTAGGAATTGCGCTGCCGGCGCCGACGATGCGCGGTATGATTCATCCGACTTTCATGAGAAAATGCAATTTTTACCTACGGCGGTCGGTCGCCGCTCTTATGACACGCGCTAACGGTCGCTATTACGGACTCGCCTTTGTCAGACGTCGTTGAGACAAAGACAACCGGTTGCTCTCGAATGCATCAGTGCATGGGCCAAAATACACCGTCATAAAATCATATGCATTAAAAGCACTTTTTTCAATACTTTTTTGAAGTATGTAACAAGATTTCTCAGTCGCGGGGAACTACAAACGATCGAGGCTCGAAAATACATACGATGCCAATATAGCTTGACAGCATAAATACATAATAGCGTTCTTTAATTGACGTTACGCAGATCAAGAGAGTCTTAATTTATTTCTTGCTGACAGATAAAAAGCTTTTATTCGTTGTGCAAGGATATTCAAGGCTGTCGTAGCGGATAAAAAACGTGGATATATGTACGAGCGTAAATTCTACGATTAACAAGGCGATGTAATCTCGATATTAACGCACCGCTATAAATTTAATAACGCGGAACGCATTTTGAGATATTACTCGCGGGATTTTTTGCTCGAAATAATGATATAGCCAGGGCGTTTATAACTTTGACGAGATACTGTAATATATAAGTCGTATTATAACATAATGTTCTTCTTATATCGCGGAACAAGCCATGCTGGAAAATTTCCTCTTTACGGCCTTCCGTTTCTTCTTTTGCGCCGTAGTATAACGAGCTATCCAGCTTGGGCTAAAGACTTCTTTGCGAGGGGAATCGTTATGGCAAGAATATCTGACAGTAAAAAGGTACGCCTTGCGGTGTACTTTCGTGGGAAAAGCGCAGTCTCCTTGCAACCGTCATCCATATCGGGATTCGTGTAGTGATTACGCGAAGACAAAGCCAGCTTTGAATCAAAAGCGCCTGTCGACGAGCTCGTTTTAACAAATAAGCGTGTTCTTCCTTTCCATTAACATTTCCTCGGAAACGCCCGTCAATAAGTGCTCCATTTCGAGAAAGTTTTGATTAATCGCTGCAGTGCTCATAGGCATCTTGAATAATCAGCATTATTGCATCGTGAATTATTGTATGTGCTTCAATATTGGATTACATAGTACTAATATCAATCTCTTGTATTCAAGGGACATTATTTGATTTTATCTAATTTTACCATATTATGAATATATTGATTGCGCATTGCATCGCATTTAAATTTGATTCTTCTTAATTCGATCATATATAAAAGTATAAAATCTGTAATGAGGTTTAAAAAAATGTTCTAAAATAGCATTACATATGATTTGCCTTAGCTAACTGATATTAACTTGCGCGAAATATTTGGTACCGATGTAGACATAATTTTTTTACATAACTTGAGCAAAATATCTATTCGGGAACGCAAATACGAAACTGAATTTGATACTTTAATCATCGAAATATCCAGTTCAGGAGTCTCCCGTTTCACGAGGAGGATCAAAGTGTTCGTCAAAGCGCGGATTCCCAGAGCACTCGACAGTGGAGATACGCGGGCGAGATAATGCGGTCGGAGCGAGTGTTTTATCCGTCGAAAGTGCGATAGAAATCTGTGCTTTGTGTAACGCCGGGTAATCGCGGTTACAGAACAGACGTGTCTGCGCGCTCCACGTGCGCTCGCACGAACAGAACTCCGCAGTCTTCCTTCGTAAGGCCGACTTTCTCCTCCGTTGAACATTACGCAACAACGTATTCGGTATCTTTCGGTCGCGAATGTGGAGAGAACAGGAAGGAAAGGACCATTAAGAGATGGCCAGTCTCCGCGTCGAACAACACGAGACGATTTCGCTTTACATCCGTTCATCGTATAGTAATTATTCCAATTTCATCACCGCCATAGAGGCGCTCCGAGGTTTTATCTCGTTATTATACCAGAATAGTCCGACATGTTCTCCCATTAATAATATTATGGTTTCTCTTACATATTAAAACGTATTATTGATAATGGAACGAAGTGTCATGTACGACGTTTATGTATCATTGAGTTTACTTTCGACTCTTTAAACTTCAAGTTCGAATCGTTATGAAAATTTTGCAAACCTGCAATTATGGTTTTATGTTTTCGAAAGCCCATAAATGATGCGATATGATATTGAAGCCTCAATTGCAGCTTTGAAAGCTTACGCTTTGCATAATGGATTTGAATTTGATATATATGTAAATTTTCTCTTGTATCTTTATGCGTTCATATTTTATCAAAAAAGTAATTGATGTCAACTTTGTAAACATCCATTAGCACGCAGTTACTCGTTTTATCATTAATCGTAGCGAGGTTCTGCACCCGCAGAGAAAGAACGGTAATGGAATCATTATCTAAATCAGGAAGCGACCTTAATTATGGTGATGCACTATGTTTTCTTAATGCACCGTTTTTTCCGCGTTTTTCTTGGCGTTTCTGTGAGCGATCTGCTGATTGACGCATGCTCTACGCAACTTCGCTCGCTGACAATGAACGCGAGCTAATTAATTCAGAGAAATTGCGACGTGCAGTCGTTCACCTGGTTAAACGCGACTTTCCACACAACGCGCCGTATGCAAAAGTAAATCCGCCGTACTTCCGTTTCATGCACGGGGCAAGCGCGGGCTTGTAAACACACTAACAGCCCGAAATAGGGTTCTCATATTAATAGCTCATACGAAGTGCATCTGGTTAGACGACGCCGAGATACTCGCAAGAATGAGAGGTCACGCCGAGATGCATCAAAGATAAATTCACAAAATGTGAGTAAAGTGCGAACGAAAATTATCGTTATTTTCCGCTGAAAAATCGAGTTTATGTTTCTCGAGGAAAAAATAAAAAATCTTTTCTCACATATTTAGAGAAATCCTAATATATTAGTCATTGTGTACACGTGAAAAAATCAATTTCAACCCTACAGGATGAGAATTTTAAATTTAATTTTCCAAACATGCCGTTACCTTGGGTCAGCCATGCGACGCGTTTTCATCACACATTTGCCACGTGACAAGGATGTAAACCACCACCGAGATCGAGAATCACAGCTTTTGAAATCAGTTCGCTCGTTTAGGACCGTTTTAAATTTTTGGTAACGCTTATTTTTTTTTATTTTGAAAAAACACTCATTAACAGCAATAGAACAAGTAACACTAAATCGCTCGAGCGTACCGAGTCTCCCCGCACTTCCGGTATTTTTCCGAGCGCAGCGCGAGTGCGCGAGGGTGCTTGCGATATGCGCGGGAGAGGACGCGATTTCGCCGTGTGCGTGTGCGATTTCGCTTCCGTCTGATCTATCGTCGCCGGAACTTATGTCGACAAGGATCAGACGACGACGCCGACGACGACGTTGACGGCGCTGACGCCAGTCGACGAAGCAGTCGACGAGGCGACAGACGCGAGGCGGGGATGCGAAACCTACCCCGTAGGAGGGGTTAGCAATGGCGGGTGCGAAAGCAGGGTGCGGAGGTGAAGAGAGGCGAACCTGAGCGCAGGTTCGTACGCCCCCGCGATATTTACCGCTCGTGCGAACCTTCGAGGATTTCTTCGGCCTGTTCTGCATGAAATCGCCATTAAACCAGCGCAGCCAGCCGAATCTGTGCTTGATATCTCGCAGTATCTCGCAGCCTCCTTGTCTGCTATTTTCTGGACCATTTTCCATCACGATAGTTAGAATAATGTTTGAAATCTCTTTTCTATTGGATACTCAAATGCAATCGGTATTGCAAGAATAATTTAACCCTTATCACTTCAACTGTTTAGCGCGACTATCGACTAGCAACTCCAACTTATTCTCGGCATATACGAGTTTTTAAGTATCATACTTTAATTGCGACATTGACGGAATGCGTAACAAGCACACTTGGAGTGATAAGGGTAAAGTTATTATTTATTAAGACAAGCGCCCGACTAATTACATTAAAATAATAATCTTGAAGAGCGAATTATATATTTGTCATCAGCCTACGCGCAGGTTGATATTCTTGAATCATATAGACATTTTGATTCTCTCGAGAGATATCGCATTCGAGCGAGCTAAGTTTAACGTTTCGGGAAACTCGTATCAAGTAACTAATTTGTCGAGGTTATTCTCGATTTCTAGTCGTTTCGGAGTTTTCCCGAGACAATTCCACCTCCTATGAAAAACGAGCCACCTCTTCGACTGCGCATAAATAGCAAGCTGTTTTAGCATTAGGAAAGTTCACGTTTCACCATTTATTTTGATCGCTTTTGTTTTCGAGGCACCAGGGCGCAGCGGCCGGTCGGTCAGCTGGTCACTCCTGGGAAAGAATTTCCGTCGACGCAAGTCGTGGTAACCGATTTACCTCGGCACTAATTTCGCTTCAACATAAAGGATTGTTCGACCTGGGGGTGTAACTGTGGCGCATGGTGTTCCAGCGACTTCCTTAATTTATTTTTCATGGTATGCAGTATTTATATCGCTCGTGCCGCACACGGATGCTTTTAACTAATAACTCGCTCGCGCGATAGCACTTTGTTGAAAAAATTACGGAATTTCGTTGTACATTATGATGAAGCAAACAGACGCTTAGTAAATGACAAAATG
The DNA here is from genome assembly GCF_003672135.1 of Ooceraea biroi. NCBI lineage: Eukaryota > Metazoa > Arthropoda > Insecta > Hymenoptera > Formicidae > Ooceraea > Ooceraea biroi. Next base: position 14,695,826 of record NC_039508.1, read on the forward strand.
CGACCATTTTTTTGTAAAATGAGGATTTCTGTTTCGCTGCAGCAGAGCTGTAATTTTCATTCATTTCATGGCATAATTTGATTTATAAATCTGATTAATCACATTTTCTTGATATATAAGCTTGTAAAAATAGTATGTCATATTGCGCGACTTTATAACAAGAAAAGCTTCATTGAAATGTTTTTGAGATTTTTATGAGTTCTAAATAGTATGTACTGTTTGCTATGTTAAAAATATCGTATTACCGTGACGATATCGTAACGTTTAATTTTTCGCGAGAAAGTGCAGTATCGTGTGCTGCAATAATTCATTAATTCGTTGTATACGATGTATAATACGTGTCAGACATGTGTTGCGAGATGTTGACAAGATGAGTTGGGAGAAGAGCAAGGACAATGTTGGCAAGTTTTCTTAATAGGCTATTATCTTTTTACGATAGCTTAACCGAAAGCATCAATACTTTATTAGCGTTTCTGAAAATTGTTTTTTTCTGATTTTATAAGTTGTCATCTGAAGAGCACGAATTTATTTAAAATGATTAGAAAAATTATAAAAGATTATATAAATGACGCTGCTATAGAAACGTACTTTCACTTTTAAAATAATTTTTCGTTTGACATCAATCTTGCTGTAGATTATCGGCGTTACAATGGCATCATGCACTGTTGCTATTTCACATTTATTATAATGTTTATTTAAAGCGCGTGTGGCGTACCCTTAAGTTCCAGCCATCTTGTGAATTATAAACCGAGCTTTAATCGAACTCGCAGTCTCAACGGCGAAACTCACCAAAGTTCGATACTAATGCATACAAATGCTGCATTTGGTCTTGTAATTTGATTACGAAGAGCGCCTCCTCGGATTCGATTATATACTCCGCTTATTGACTTTTGTACTATGGCGCCTGACACGTCAACGCGTTTGTATCAGATTTACTAATATGCGTTTCTATTATTGAATCTAAAATTTAAATCTCTTTTATGTTCGAGGTATATAAAAATAATAGGAATTATAGAAAATAATTTTACATTCGAGCTTCGCTGAATTTTGTCAGTTTGCGAATTTAAACAAACGACTGTCAGTCTCCCGTATTTCATCAATATCAATTTTGCATTCGTTTTGCGTAAATTGAACTGTTCTGTATCTGCATACATATCGCGTTGTAATCGTAGTCATGAAATTGGGATACAATTGCGTTTACATTTCGAAATTTACATTTCGTAGCTTAGTTGCAAATAATAGCTTCTAAACGCATTTATCGTTTGCAATGCGCGGCTTTACGAATGTATAGCGTTTATATGAGGTGCTACGAGCATATCCGATCGCTTTGTTCTTCAGTACCAACGTCGTTTTAGCTCCGTCGTGCAGTCTAGTCTATCTAGAGCGCCTGCGCCCCTCTAGCCTCTGGGATGGCGGTAGTAGGGGTGGAGGTTTTCGGAGGGTGGATAGCGAATATTGACGTGTCGCAGGCGAGCCAGGGGTTAGCAGGTGGCAGGAACCGAGGCCAAGGGCTCCTGGGGGCAAACGAGGGGTAGAAACAAACTCGAGAGAATGCGACGTTTACTGCATGTAAGGGTGGACTCCTCTTTTGCGAGACGCTAGTCATAAAGTCGCCGAGAAACATTTTCGATCAACTTTATCCTGCATATAAATTTTCAGTTCGGGGGGCAGAGAGCTTAGCAAAACGAGATTTGTATAAACGATTTTTCAATCAGAAATTTATAAACCAATTTTCTATTGCTCAGCTTTCTTTTTATTACATTAAGTGCATTTTAGATTATTTGAAATGAAAGATTCCAAAAGGTTTGTTTAAAAAGCTACTATTTGGAAAAATTTTAATAATGCTGATTTCGCACGACATAATAAATTTTCACACGATAAATTGAAGTTTGAAATGTTTTATAATCGGAAACGCTATCTCGTAATTTTTATCTTCAGGAAAAAGGAAGAAAACATTTACTCAACAAACACGGTTGCGTGACGAGTATCTATTTTTATTTGTATGCATTGGTTTATCGTTTACACACAATAATCATGGTTTGCTCACGAAAATCCGCTCTGCATGCGATGGATCCGCCAGAAACTGCTGAACAGAAGAGACAAAGCGATAATAGATTATTAAGGATCTGAAAACTCATTATGCTTGAAGAAGAAGAAGAAGAAGAAGTAATATTGCTTTAAAGCAAATCATCAGACTTCCAGACGCTCATAATTAAATGAGGACAACTTTGATTTTCTATTTCGTTTCTAACGAAGCTATATTCCGACGTGAAATATCAAATCATTGGTAGCGTAAGAGTTATTTAAAAACACCTCGTTTGCAATCGGCACATTCATATTGAATTTCCAATTACGAAATAGACGGTCTGTTTCGCCTGCATAGTGCGCATTTGTCTATATCACAGCACTTAATCACGTTGTTATTTTTGTCGCTTATTCTAAGGATTCATTACCGTACGACACAATCGTAATCGCGATACATGAGTAGTTAGCGTTATGTACTATATAATACTATTGAAATAACATAGTTATATTATTTTTTTAATTATGTAAATACGTAAGAATGCGTTTTTGATAAAACTTCTGTACTATTGTATTTTATAAAAAAGACATTTTCGTTCCGGATGCCGGAAATTCGAAACTCTAAGGTTTTGCGTGAACAGCTTCTTCAAGAACGATGTCCATGTGCACCCATTGTAGCCCATTCATACGTGTTATGTTTTTACAACTTTTTTGAGAATACCTCCTGGGTCGCCTGTAAACATTTCGTGCGACGCAGGTTCCTTTTCTCGGTGAGAGGAATGCTTCTGCAGCAAGGGAACGTGTTTTCTTAGGACTGACCGACGATCACGACGAACCTAGACCCATGTGTGAAAGCGATCTTTTAACAGCAAAAGCGAGCCGAGAGCTCATGTTTCCCTGAAAATTCTGTAACGAGCTGCCATTTGCAGGCCCGTGGTTTACTGTAGAGGAAACATGCAACACGCGCACAATTCCGGAGCCATACAGCCGTGACAAATACAACGAGCACTCTCCTCCACTCGAATCCTTGAAACCCTAATCGTTCTTGCTTTTGTAGACGAACGTTTCCAAGATTGTCACATTTCCGCTTTGCATCGATCAACTCTCGTTAATTAATTGTCGTGTCACAACGTGTTGCAGAAAGTTTGGTACATTCTAATACACAAAATTCGAAAAAATTGCAGAAAAATGATTCTGTTTTGTTTCTTGATCTATTAATCACGACCGACATCGTTAAAACGCTGAGTTCCTTGGTAATCTTGCGACGCGTGTTGTACCACTAAAATACGTTGCTCTCGTTCGCCTCCCCGACCTACGACACACTCCGATCCCTTGTGCTACGACTTGTAATTAGCGCCGATCTTATGGGAACAATTTGACTTGTCATTCGCTTGTACGAGAAATTAATTGAGGGGACAAAATAATAAGATTTTTGTCTTTATATGATATTAAAAATGACACAGCATGCGGTGGCGAGAAATATTAGAAAATTTAATATTATAGATTTATATATTTAATCTTATAACAGGAGAGGTACATATGTAATATTTTTTAAGAATTATTATTCTGTATTAATAAATTAAGTCAGCTAGGATGTATCAATAATGAAACAATTAGTCGACGATTACTGGCAATTTATTTAAAAGTGTCAAACGACGTTTCGACCTCAAATCGGGTCCTTATCATCTTATCTGGACACGACTGTTATGCGTAACGATGGAGAGTTGATTACCAATTGGTACCAGAAACCAACGTCTTCTGGTCGCTATATCAATTTTATGGGGGGTAATCCTGTGATGCATAAGGCTAGTGTTGTTAATAGCCTTGTTGACAGAGCAGTGCTACTGTCGGACGGTAGATTCCATGAGGAGAATATCAATAAAGTTAGAACAATCCTGGCCAACAATTGTTATCCTCAGGATTTTATCAGTAGACGCATTACTAGAAGATTACAAGATATTAAGTATAGAAATACGGTGAACAATGGAAGCGCTAACTCTGATGTTAGACGGAATAGCTGTTTCATTACTGTTCCTTACGTACGAGGGATCGGTGAAACATTGACGAGAATTTTGAATAGCTGCGGAATTTCGGTTGCGTACACGGTTCCTAATAAATTGGATTGTTTCATCAAACGTGGGAAGGATTGTATTGCGAATAGTAAGAAAATGGGAGTAGTGTATAGAATTAACTGCTCAGATTGTAATGTATGTTACATCGGTCAGACGAAGAGACACTTGGAAGAACGTATTAAAGAACATAGATCCGATATAAAGAAGGACCCGGATTGTTGGTCGGTTGTCAGTCAACATAGTGCGTCGAATGGCCATTGTTTTGATTGGCAAAATATTAATATCTTACATCAGGAGACGCATCTGCGGAAACGTTTGTTAGCGGAGATGATATTCATTAAAAGACACGAACATACTATTAATCTACAGAAGGATACTGAGAGTCTACCCGGTACATACGACTCTATTTTGAATAACATCTTGTTTACGTCTTGACTCCACTTTCTTGTTGGCTGCCACCGACTATAGATGTGTATTGTGGAACCTTTGTTACCCCGTGAATGTTTTTAAGTCTTTCTCTGCTAGTAAGTCCACGTCAATATTGTTATTTTAATTTTGTATTTTTTAAACTTAGTGATGTTATTAATTTTAGGGATCGACTTTGTATACTTGATAAGGACCCGATTTGAGGTCGAAACGTCGTTTGACACTTTTAAATAAATTGCCAGTAATCGTCGACTAATTGTTCCATTATTATTATTCTGTGTTTCTCTGACGTCTACTTTCGAACAAATATGTAATTATTTGATGTTATCGTAGTGTCACTTTGGAGAATAAAGAATTAAATATGATATTAATATTAATAATATTAATATTAATAAATATCTTCTTTTTCTAGTTTTCCTAAGGATTATAAAAATTTATACGCTCCATATAATCCTTAAATGCTTGTATATTCTTTTAAGCTTTATTTTAACATAATTTTACAGCACCTGCTTAATTCTCTAATTTCTCTTCTCTTCACTGTAATTGTACGGTCCCGCACACATTATTCTTTCAAATTAATTCTTATATTGTTGATATAACGATAATAATAATAGTAATGAATGTCCCTTACTTAATTCACGTCAGATAAAAATTCCGAGAAAGCACTGGGCGATTTTCGATACTTTAATTTGCCAGGTTCTTTTTATCCCGTTACCTGCGCCGTAAATCTTGCTTCGCCGAGAGATGAATTACGTCTCGTCTTTCCCTTCGTTCTAGCATCGGCTTTTCCACCGTTGCATCGTGTCGCACCCCGTACACCCATATCTGATCTATCTCGCGGAAAAAGAGAAGACGAATGTCTAATGGATTTAGCTACCCACGGAGATCGACTATGCCGGTTTTGAAAGGAAGGAAGGTTCTCTTCAGCGTTCGCATCTCTCATGTTCGGCTGAGGTTCGGCGTGCGAAAAGGAAGTAAGTAAAATCGTGGTAGATGCCTTGCGTCTGGAAGCCATTCGCTCGATACGATGATGGAACGTTTCGAAGATTTGGTCAGAGCTATTCCATGCGACTTGTTGCTCGCATATGTAGCTGAAATTTGGAATCATGTTCTGATATTCTGTAACATACAAATTAGAACATATGAATATATATATGTATCAGGAAGAATATTTTCTTATAAACTAGAAAAAATAACATTACAATCGTCTAAAATATATTAGTTTTCAGAGATATTTGATTGCCTGCAAAGCCTACCACGGTAGAGTTCATTAAATTTGGTACGACCCTCGAGAATTCACCCAGCTTAAATTCCCTTTGATGTATTTATACCATCATGTACTTTTACGACTCACTCCAATATTCACTCGCATACTTACACAGAGGTTTTAGTGAATATGATGCTTCGAAAATGTAAGATAGCTTGAGTTAGAGCGTTTTCGATATTGTGAAAGTAAATTGCTATGCACACGTACACTGTTTCTGTATACATATGGCATATACATGTTAATTATGTACTAAAAGCTCAAAGAAGTCACTTTGATATATCTAATCACTAATATTATTTAAATGTCTATTTTGAAATATACGCGAGATCGTTCAATACAATTTTACATTTTACATATTAAAATTGTACATATTTCCAAATATTCTACTGATTAAAATCGGGTTAAGTGCGTCAGACGATAAATAAACGATTTTCTTCAAGATTTACAAAATAAAATCTCATTTCAGAATGAGCAGCTTTCAGAGCATTTGCTCCGAATAAAACAACGTTAAACGAAAAACGGCTGTTTGAAAGAATCTTATAATTCGGGCGTAATAAGAATGACGTCGGAACTGGCGAGAGTGAAACATCGAATTCTCCATTTCTTCTTGACTCGCGCGAAAACGGCAGCGTGCCTCGACAATTTATCACAGACAGAAATGCAATTTTCCGCAATAAGTCCACCGCGGTTAAGTGACCCCGAGCTGTCGAGAACTAGCTGTGTCGTACGGTTTGTGGCAGTAATGAGATCCTTTAATTCTTCATTACGAATTATGTGCGCGCGTTTTTCTTCCACATATATGTATGCGCCAGCTGTCTTCCATATATTTCAACGCGCGAAGTATATGCGGAAAACTCATCTCACGTTGTAAAATTTTGATGCATCGAAAACGTTGCTTCGCTAAAGTATTATTTTGGAGAATCAGCAAAATATAGAGAGACCTGGTATAAACCATATAAACTGGTATATAAACTGGTTAAAATTACGTGATTATGAACAATGATATATGTAGAATGAGAAATTATAAATATTTTCTATGATCGAAGATATTTAAGTAAGATATCAGCAAATTAGGCAAGACACAAAAATGTTAAAGAAAATTCCTCTTTCCTATTTGAATACATATCATGACACATTCATCAAAATTTACAATTAAATTTGAGTTTATTATTTGTAACATATCATGGCATAAAAAATCTCAGTAATATTCTATTTCGAGAAAACTAAAAGAGGCGATAATGCGAATGATTTTACAAAAGAAATCGTACACAATTTATTACACAAAATCACGCAATAGATGAGAGGATAAATTCATATTTAAGACTCGTTAGCGATTGAAATGCCACGGAAGTATCAACTTAAAGTGTTAAGTTACTCGTGAAGAATGTTAGCCGTGGTGCTCCCCTGAATCGTTCTAACCCCCGGGGCTAACCGGAGCAGCTCGGCCGCAGCTCGAAATAGCAGCGGTTACGAGCGTAGTGCCGTTTGCGCCGAACGTACTGCAGTAATTGTATGTGCACGCCGTAATTGCACGTTATTGTGTCGCAAAACCGAGGAGGCTCGAGGGGAAGAGAGGAAAAAGGACGGAAAATGCGAGACTGAGAGAAAAAGGGAGAAAGGAAGAGAAGGGAGGCCTGCACGGGAGAAATTACAAGTTTCGCTCTTCCGGTGATGGAAACGAATCCTGCTGGACGTTCCGTATACCTCGACGCAGTGTCGGCCGTGTTTCCCGCGCGGAATAAAATCGAATTATGCCGCAGCAGAGCCGAATCGGGGACACCGAAGATTTGCAATTATCCGACGAAATTTCATTTCGTTCTCATCGGCCCCCGCAAAAATGCTCTGCGAGGCGCGCGACGTCGTTACTTCTTATTTGCGACGACCAGGTTTGGCGTGTCAACGACAATGAACGGGAATGATAGAATAAAGCGCGCCTCGTTGGAGACGATAGTCACAGCACGGGAGCGAATAATCACAGATTTGCGCAGAGACGCGTTTTTGCTTGCAAATGAGCCGAGCTTGAAAGTTAAAAGAATGAGATTTGTATATCTTTTATATTTTAGTGCAATATTTGACTATATTTGGATTCACATGTTCTTTTTTTCTACAGTTTATTTTTTGGCAAGTTGCAATTTGAACAGTTTTTATGGCTTTGGATTCTGTTTATTAATGAGACTCGACGCTAAATGGGAAACAGTCTATTTTCGATTCTTCAAAAAAGGAGCTAATTTAATTAAATATTAGGTATAATATTTTAACATTAATTAACTTTATTTCACTGAACTCAGTTTCATTCAGGAACAGTCCTATGGTAATAGAATACGAAGAGAGACGATCATTTATTCTCTTAATGTTTGAAAAACATCGTACGCGGCGCTTAAACGAGGGAACACGGAATTTCGAATTAGTGTGGAAACGACGGAAGGGAGGAAACAATGTGGAACGAAGGGAAAATAAGCGGCGTCAGAGGCGGTCCAAGTCGAGAAATAATTACGTAAAATACCGCTCTAGTTTTGTGCCAGGTCGCGTACTTGCAGCGTGAAAACACGTCAGTTTTAAAGTTGAATTAGCTGCTCAAAATAAACTGTTTTTCAAGAAATTATTAAATACTAATCAATTTTACTTGCAATCTTGTATGCATATTTTCTACAGTTAATCTATTTACTGTAATATTTTCTATTAATTGAAATATCAAGAAGATATTTTATTTGTACATAATTTTATATAACTTTGTAATAGTTTAGTGGTCACGTAATATGAGACCGTTTAAATACTGTTGCGTAATCGCGTTTTAATGACTTTATTTTATTTTGGGAAAATATTTTTTGATATCGCATTTATCTCATGATCATTCCGGGTAACCCTAACGTATTCATTTTAGCGCCTTTTGGGCTACCTCAGCTCGACCCGAGGAACCGACGTAGAATTTATCGACGACGGAAATACGATCTTTTTCCCTTCCTCCGTTCCCGCACGGTTCGCTATTTTCGCTCAAACTCGTCAAATATTTCGCGAGGGTGTCTTTTCATCCGCCGCGAGAAATTCTCGCCCCTGCCGCTATAAGCTATTCGATTCAATTTGGTTCGAGTCGAGTCGAGTCGATTCGAAGGGTAGCCTGATTAAATTCCTTCCGGGATAAGAGCGCGGCAAAAGGACGAGGGAGAGAGATGAGCGACAAGCCCTCCAAATCACTGAAGCGAGACGCGGCAGACAGCATGAGTTTTCCAGTCTTCTCTGTCGATCATTTTGATGCGGCGATCCTCATCAAGGAGGACGCGTCGTTTCGATGTCTAATCGAGATTTTTCCGAGTTCGAGGTTCGTAGGAACCTATCAGTCCTCTCATAAACGAGCTTGTCTACCTCCGAGAAAGAACTTCAATGCTATAAAAGTATCCATTTCCGAGCTCATTGTGTTAAGTAACCATCGAGACGTTTTTTGCACGCCATTTGAAATTTTCCAAGCGCTGAATTACTCAATTTCAGGGATAGAAAAGGGAACTTTTAGGGATCGACAGAGAGAAAGTAATAGAAATTGGAAGAGAAAAAGAGAAAGAGAGGGAGCTATCGAAAATAAGAGATCGGCATATTCGGAATATCCTGCGAAATGATGATGAATTCTCGGCATTGAAATGCTTTGAAATGTCGCAGCTGGTCCGACATGAAAGAGCTGGTTCCGGAATGTATAATCAATGTACGCGCGACTGAATAATTACGATATTGCCAATACCGATAATTAGTCCACGAAACGATTGTAAATTCACGAATGTGCCCAGGCTGTTCACGATCGATCGGGGGTGTTTTACTTCGTATAAAGGCGATTATCGTACATCGGATGCTGCTTGCAGCGTGTCGCGCTCCGTTCTCACGAACTCCGCTTTCGGACGACAGGCTGAGCGCGCAGTACCGAATGCATACAGGGCATACCGCGTGTGTTCCGGGCGAGACAATGGCTCATGGTTACGTCGTTAATTGAGGCGATTCCCTGATATTGTGTCGGTAACCGGTTACGCGCGCATGAGACGATCACGGAGAGAGGCTGCAGCGGCCGGAGACCGAGTCTGCTCGACAATACGGCGATTCTCTCTCCCTCGCAATTCCCGCGGGAAAGGGCGAGATTACTAGCGGGAAAACAAAGCGCCATTACCATGGACTATTATTCGCGGTTAAGAAGTCACGTAGCCAACCGCGACCGCGTAAAGTGATCCGATTTTTCATTGCAAATGCCAGCGTGCTTTAGGCCGCTGAAATAGGTCAGCCTTCCCCCATAAAAAAAGTTACAGTTGAAGTAAAAGTGCTCGTTACAGGATATTTTTAAAAATATAGTGAATAATGCAATGCACAATAAATATATTCCGTGGATTTTATTTCATCGTTATCATCATTAGTTTAAGACGTTTTCGATATTAAAACGCGGTTAAATTAAAATTCAGCGTTTTTACAAGATCATCTAAAATTTACTAATCGACTTTGCGAAATTTGTTTAAATTCTTTAATCCGCGATGTATAATAATATGACACTGGATAAAACGCGGAGAAAGCGACATTTGGAATAAGCCATGCAGCGGTATCGAGATCAAGAAGAAGTTTCTTCGGCGAGCATTTTATTCAGAAGTTAACGACTGTTTGAGGTGCGAGTTTTCTACATCTGCATTTCCTCGACAGCTTACTCATGCCTCCTAAAGCCCAAGATCGACGAACGTGGCTTAAAGTTGTGGCCGGAACTTTAAGGCTTGCTTACGGCATGGTAACATCCGGTTTCTTTCATTGGTTCGTACGTGCATACCGCACTGCGACATCCTGACGTAGTTTGAGGTTGTAGTAGCGAAACGCAAGCATGAAGACTTCATGGAAATTCTTGCATTAATGAATATTTCCGAATATACTGTCACTTGAAGATTGAAGAGAATCTTTTTCGCGATCTAATAGTTTCCAAAAAAGATTTTAAATATTTTCTCTGCATTTTTAAAAAATGATTTCGTCAATGTTTCACGTTTTGTAACATTTCCCCAACTTTTTTTCTTACTCTTTTCCACAATCTAAATATATCGATTATGTAAAACTATGTACATTTTAAAAATATAATTAATTATATTTCAATTGAAAATTTGTAATTAAAAATATAGATTTACCAATTGTTTCGCCAGATGCGTTTTGACGTAGGTTTTGGCAGTCGTTGCATACATTAACTGACATGAATTAATGACAGGTAGCCCAATGCGACGGCCAGAATTGTTCGCTTGTCAATACAGCGAGCGATTTGATTTCAATGTGTCAAGCGAATATCACGCCGGAGAGTTGTAAATCATCCAGACGGTACAATTCAACCACCATTGCGTACATTATTTCTCTCCTAACTACAATTGAAAGATATGAATAGGTTTCTGATATTCCTTCTTTCAAGTGAGAGACGTGTGTAATATACGTGTTTTATTTTTGCATTAGTTATTCTCAAAATTATTTAAAGTTACGGTCTTTCCTCTCAATATTCTAGCAGATATTTCTCCGTGCATATATCGAAATCTTTGGGAACAATGTTCGTACATCTATTACGAAGTTCTCCAGCCATGGTGCATCGTACAAAGCGATACTTGTACCTCTATTCCGGTGGGAATCATAAACGTTGATTTACATGCTCATTACTTTACATTTAACCTATTAATCGAAGTTCAGAATTCATCCAGTTATCGGCTTAATTCGTGGAAGCCAAAGATGAGCTGAACTCGTGAGTCCTATTATTCTGCATTCAATTATAACGGTCCGTAATTTGTATTGACTTTGTAATTCCATAAAGTAAACACATTCAGCCGGATATACACTGTGCGCGATCATCGGAACGCGAATTATGCTGAAAGCACACGAAGCGCGGTTCAATCGATACGCAACGCGAAGCGTTTTGGTCGAAATGAGTTTTTCAAGAGAGAAAGGAGAGCGACCGCCAGCGACAGGACCGTGAGCGGAATACGCGATTCCGCAAACCGCCAAAACGTTCGCTCTTCTCTCGTCGAGATCGTAACTTTCTTCGTGTACGAGACACGAGGGGATGCGAGCACATTGGTCTCGAGGGAGTATCACGAAAAATTCAATCGTACCTCTACATTCATAGAGAATTCTCGGTTCTCGCACTAAAATTGCGTGTTTTCGTGACACCTTCGTGTATGACGGTTGCAACGTGTAGCCGACAGTTCGCGTGTTATGTTATTTCGGTGTGATAACTCATTCTTTGACGTCCAATCCTCCTTCCAATAGAAAGTTCCGAATGTACAAAGAATTTCCGTATTCTCGGCACGTGCAGCTTGCAAATAATGAAATATGCAACTGCACAGAAATGACAAAAGATCAAATCACCACATTCAGAAAAATTTATCTTTAAATATTACAAGACATAATATTTCGTCCATATATGTATACATCTATTTTATAAAACCTCTCCTCGAAATATTCTCGTATTAAGGGATTAATAAGGATAGACGACCTGGACAAAGTTGAACGAGAAGTTCGAAAGCTTCTTCTCGAAAGACGTATTAAATGGTTTGAGTATCGACTATTTCTTGTCGAGAAGAACCAGCCTTCGATACGAGTCATTCCCCTTTTCTCTCATCCTGAGGGAGCGGAATCTCATCTACAGGGCAAATAAAGGTGTGTGTACGAGAGAACACCGTCCCACCCTCTGTACGATGCCCAACCGGAAGTTGCTTGCTCACGTCCGACTTCCCTACGAACAGAAAAGGGAAAGTCTGCCGGGAGCTAACTTGCTAGTCTCCCTTCCTCTCGGGAGCCCTTTCGCTGGGCTTACACAGAGAAAAGGAGACACAGGAAAAATGACCTTCGCCACGCGTCGACCTTCAACCCGACAGACTCATCTATCTAACAAGGTTGGAGCACTGTCCGCTTCTTTTTTATCAAAATGATGCTAAAATCCCTTTATATCTGATTTGATCGAGAAATTTAGTCAAGAAGAAAGATTGTTATAGCTTCCACTCTTTTTCTTTTACACCCTCGTGTAATAGTCTCTACAGGGGGATTTATGATGTGTATAAATTTTTGCGAGCACAGCTGAATCATGAATAATTATAATCTGTGAATTATAATTTTTCGAATTAAAAGTTTACTCACACACACACACAGGATGTGATAAATTGTGTCCAAAATTGCTTGCATAAAACGCGCGATGTCATGAACCATACACATTGCAATATGACAGTGGGATGTTGGAGGTGCAGGACATTTAAACACATGTCGCTTTAGACGCCGCTATGTGACGTACATAAAATATAAGCCGATCTTTCTGCCGCTTAACATCATTTTGCGTGTACTATCGGGGCGAGGCCAGTAACAGCGCGGCCGCAATTAAACCGGTTTGGCGGTTCGTCTAATTGTGCACGCGCGAATAATTTATCGCGGTCCAGTTACGTAGCCATCAATCCGCCGTCGAATTCGGTAATTATTTCGACCGCATTACAATTTGGCGCAATCTCGGCATGGTCCTTTTATTAATCGGCCTTCGGTTTCACGAGACAGCGGGGAGCACGGACATCCCCTAGATAGCCATCGATTTCCTCGTGCGGTTGCCCTTCGAGTTACATTTTCAAACTTGCTTCTCGCTCGAGAGCGACGTCGCTAATAACAGGTATGAAATTTCACCATAATTCCCCTTTTTCTATTTTCTTTTTCTAGAAAAAGGAAGTTGTTACTGACGGAAACTTATTACAGATCGCGTTTATGAGCGTCAAACTTTGATTCATTATGATAAAAAAATCTTATCTTCTTCGTTATTGCCGCGTGTATAGTGGAAATATTTTTTTATTAGACAAAGTTAATTTCTCTTCACAAAATTTGCATTAGTGAAGAGAAATTGCAGATGACTCACGGGTGCAGTGTGTTTATTATCACCATGGCAATTTTGATTGAATTTTCCGAACTTTTCTCGTTAACAAATGTTGAATCAACGGTTTGTGAAGTTTTAACGATACGTTTAAAAAGATAGACATTTTATCGTTAAACGACGATATATTTTAATGGACAGTTTTTAACAATTTATTTGCCTGTGCATTATATATCGATAAATGTCTGCGAAACTGCGCAAGTAAACAGATTGTGTCAAAAGGGTTCGACAATTACAAAATCGAAACTCGAGCGCAGTGAAGCTTGTACGAGCCATCACGAGGCGAAAGCGTGTTTTAGACGACAAAATCAGCAATTTAACTTCAATATTTAATCTACGGCGTTTTCGATTCTACGGAGTTTAGATCATTTTCAACCACCGTGAAGCATCGTGTACATGTTTGCCTCCCTCGCGCTTAGACAGTCAGCACTCGAGCTGTTCCTAAACTTCCCAGATGCAACGTAGGAAGTACGCGTAAGGAGGGACGAGTGCTCTTGAATTATGCGAAAACTTTCGCGGGCGGCAGACATCCCGCTCAATATGCATGTTACAAAAACTACATATGTCGCGTTTCTCTCGTTTCTGCTTGACGATCCTGCACGACGATGATGCCGATCATTTATTATTAATGAATAAGATTTTTTTCAGTTTGCTACATATACACTTATCTCCAACCTATTTAAACCCAAGCATGAAACGAGAGATCCCTTTGAGACGCGTTATCTCAAATGTTCCGCTTTTATGATGCACGTAAAAACTTTTTTTAGAGTTTAAAAGTGTACACGAATGCTGATATCAAAATTAAGCTAAAGTGCTTTATTTAACGTATTTATAATTGATGCAATTATTTTATTTCATGTACTATAAATTTGCCAATATACGAAACAACCAATCTTAATGGATTAAATTACATCAACTGAAAAAGATTATTCGTGGAAATAGAGAGAGGCTGATGATGATATGAGTACTCTAAAAACGAAAATGCTGCTGATGAGTCTCGTAATGAATAATATTAATTGCTTGATAAATGTAAAATAAGTTGCAAAATAAGTTGCAAAATACACGATATCACAATTCATCGTATTTTAATAAAGAACATGATGCGTAGTTATTATAAAACAATCACTGTAACGAAGAATCGTTCTCAGGATCGTCGCAACGACTTACTTCATCGAAAGATTAAAATGGGCCGAATGGACAAAAAATCACGAATAAATTCTCTTGATGCAAGAAAACCGTCAAATTATCGCGTTTTATTTCGGTTTTCTGTTTTGAAAACAAAAGAAAGTTTTTGAGACGTTTGTCTCAAGCAGATGAACATTCCTTCCCTCCGTTTCCATCGGATCGATTCGAGGTTCTATCTGTATGTAGTAACAGGATCAATCTGTGCCCGCTGAGACGACGGCGGAGCGTATGTTCTGCGGCAAGAGCGCGCGGTGAGCGGAAGGAAGACTTAATAACGTCCGCGGGGACACTGTCGCGCCATTATCTTTAAGAGCATATTCTCTCTAAAGTGGCACGAGCCCGCACACAATGGCACAATATCAAAGGCGAAAGGAAGACTGGAGCTTGCAGGGATGGCCGAGTCTTCTTTTCCATCGGTAATCACTCCGAAAGGATAAAAATGATCGCGTTTTATCGCCTTCTCTCTCTCTCTCTCTCTCTCTCTCTCTCTCTCCCTCCCTCCCCGCGCGCTCTGTGCCGAAGTTTCCACGAGAAGACTTCAATTTCATGTGCGGTGCGGGATCACATAAAATGTTTTTCCCCTAGTAGACGAGTATACATGATATCCTATACCCACCGGATGTCTCTTTAATCAAGCTTCTTTGGTCAATTTAGAAGATACGATTTTCTTCAGGCGAAAATATCAAGAGACTTGTACATGTTTATCGTACATCTGCTAACTGAGTTTCTAATTAAAGTTCTATTAATGTAAGATTACCTGAAATTAATTAAGAAATGTAATTTTATCGTACGTATTTTTCTTTTAACGCTTAGTTTGCTAAAAGACACTTGTTTTTATCTTAATTTAATTATTATATTATATATAAAATATAATATTCCCAATCTTATAGTCTGTGTGTCTATTAAATTTAAAAAAAATTTTAATTTGCTTGTATTATCAAAGTTATCTTACTGTCAGCAGCATTATATATGTAGTAGTTAGATCATATCATTTTATCAGAAGAGTAAATGTATAGTGCAGATGAGCATCACATATTTTCCATTGTAAGCGGATAGTAATTCTCAAGATGTCTTATCTCTACCACCCACGAGAGGCTCTAAACTATTTTCTTGTTGGCGTAAACGTAACCACGTGTTACAATAATGATTGCTACATATAAAGGCATTCTATTTTTGTCATACTATTTCCTGTATCACCTGCATAATCAGGAGAGAAAAACAGTCATTTTAAACAACAGGAATTTCCAGGAATGGCTTAAATATAAGTGCAAATTTATTAATGCAATTGATTTTACAAGCATAGAAAATAAAATTATTAAACTGGATCTAATTTAAACAGTAGATTTTATTAACTTCGTGATATGTCAAAGCATCAGGCATTTCATCAATAAAAATTTCGCTATCTGCCGCTTCTTGTTAATTCTGTAATTATTAATTAACAACAGATACTACAATTGAAATTGAAGAAATTGTTTAATCAACATGCGATGAACTGCTTGAATAGTTTTCTGTCCAATACATAAAGATTAAAAATATAGATAGATTATTTATTCCTAATCTGACCTCATTGACGTAATCAGGATGCATATATAGACTTACACGTAACGCACGTATCGTATACATGTTTCTTTTTTATCTATTTCTTTTTTCCTTTTTTTTATATTTCAACATATACATGAACACACGCATATAAGAGGTGGTTGCCAGCAACGGCTGCGACAGCTGCAACGCAATGCACCGCCTGCATCAGACGGTGCAATTTATTGTTGAAACGGTAGAGCTGGTTTGTCATCCTTCCGTGGTTCTCGATAGAAATGATAATAATTAATGTGACAGTTTGTAAAGACTGCATCGTTCGAAAGAGCGATAAATAATTAGAGCGTGGACAGAAATTCGAACAGTTGCACGCTTGAACTGTCTCGAGCACAATCCGGATGTCAAGGAAAACTCGTGCGGAAAGATCGTCCGTTTTGTTTTGTCAGCCACAGAAATAACCACTCTTTGTTTTAATTACTCTTAAATTATCGTCACAATACTTAATTCAGCTTTGACATATTTTACGTAAAAAGAATCTGTCAACTATTTTTGCCTGAATTTTTCTGTACTCGAAACGACCGGTTTTAGGAATAAAGTCAAACTGATTTTATCTACGCAATGAATAAATCCTTCTCCCAACTTATTGATCCAATTACAATGGCTTTATTCGTACACGATTGGGAGAACACGAAAAGCTGAAAGATTGCCCGTGACATAGGAGGGAAGATGAATTCGATTGAGCGTTGCGATGCATTCACGAGATCCGTTCGACTGTACTGTCGAGATACAGAGACCACCGTAAAATCCATACCGGTAGAAGCAGCGACGAGAGCGACGACGAGGATGATAATTGCTTTACGTCAGGTAGATACGGCGACGCGCCGTTTCATTGTGAAAGCGACGGCGCTTGTTTACCACCACTGTCTGATAGCTCGACGAATGATGGTAATTGTCGGCGACGTTGTTAGCGAAATAGTCGACTGGCATTCCGAGCAGGACCAAGAAGTTTCAGTGAGAGACAGAAGGACAAGTGGAAGAATAGAGAGGGTAAGGCACATTAGCGAAAACACATTAAGAGATCTATTGACAAAGGAAAGCAGAGAGATGGATTCGTGAATGTGAGTTTGAACAACGGAATGAAACAAAAATCCGCTATTACAACAGCTACATTTTCCCAATAATTAATTGCAAGAAATACCTACGAATTGTTCTCTTTCTCTAACGTGATGAGTTTATTCATAGAGCAAACTTTGTTTGCAGACAGGAAACTATGAAAACGGTTTTCATTTGTTCTACAAACTTGCCACGTTTTATTCATATTGCAAACGCAAAGAGTTTGCAAACAATTCTTGTTATACGAGAAAATTTTGTTTCGTATTACATCAGAAGTTTCCTGTTTAAAAGATTCCGTATTTCGCTTGTGATTATTTACAGTGGAGAATCTTGACAAGTTGATATTTACTTTGTCGTATGCTTTTATATATTATTTTCGCATTTGCGCAATATTGCATACGTGTAATCTAAATTCAAGTGCAATATACTGGAGAATGACGGATATATAGAACGATCGATGAAACTAGGACAGTTCGTATTAGCCGTGCATATCCGCTATAGCTTCAAGGAGTTATCTGACGCACACAAACGACTTTATCCCTTTTCCATTCATGATTACACATTGATACTCTTCTCCATTTCCGCTTGACAAAGCCATCCATTGTATGCGCATTACGATAACGTGCTGGAGATTTAACATACATTGAGAATTCCTTCTATTTTTTTTACTGAAGAGACAAACGAATTTATGCTACGATTTAAACATATCGTAGCATAAATTATGAGTTCTTCATAGCTTGGAAATGGAGCTTCTTACAATGAATAAGCTGCTAAAAGCTCAAATATGACAAATGATGTATCTAAATTGTACACTGCAAAACATGTCCACTTTAACTATAACGGAAAAAAGTCATTTTTTTCCGCTTTAACTTGTAAGTGTGAAATTAAAGCGGATCATATATATATACTGCTGCCATTATGCAGTGATGGTAGATTCGGGCCGCGGCCAGCACGGAATAGGAGTGGAGGGGGTATGTCACGTGACGCTGCGTGACGCACACATCTATCGTCTCGTGTCCGTGAGCGCTCGGGATCTCGGGCAACTTCGGGGCTCGTTCAAGCTCGCTCGCGAAACACGCGACCAACGCTTTTGGCTCGCGGCTCGCTGCTCGCTGATCAGCTGATGTGCCGTACAATACGGCAGCTGTCAATTTTGTCAAATTTGTATTGATGAAACACGATGAAATAAATAACACCTTAATATGGCAGTGCCATATTGCGAGTTGCCATAGTTACGTTATTTTCGTCCGCTTTAAATATGTATGACTGAAATCGTAACCGATGATCACATCCTTTATAATATCCGTTATAATGCTAGATTATTACCAGTCCTATTTATATAAAGGATTTTAAAATATTTTAAAAACTGGTAATAATCTAGCATTATAACGGATATTATAAAGGATGTGATCATCGGTTACGATTTCGGTCATACATATTTAAAGCGGACGAAAATAACGTAACTATGACAACTCGCAATGATTCCGCTTTAATTTCACACTTACAAGTTAAAGCGGAAAAAAATGACTTTTTTTCCATTATAGTTTCGCGGAATTTAAAGTGGACATGTTTTGCAGTGTACCAAGAACTACATAATATCGCACATACTATCGATTTCCGAAAATAACATTATTGAATAAAACATGGTTCTGGTGAATTGTAATAAATTAATGAACAGGTACGTCCTAATAATGTACAATTCTACAGAAACGCATTAACATTTAATTAACATTTAATTATTACCCAGCAATAGACATGTATTCACAAAATCAGAAACGAATCCTCATTTACTTCTCTTGATCAGGAAACGTTGCATTACTAAGTAACGCGATAATCTCAGCGTTCGTGCAGAGAAAAATTTAAAACCAGAGTGGAACGTCGTTCTTTTACCTCTCGCTGATACGGAGATGCGTTAATCGTCTTTTCCCAACTATTGTCTCTACCAGCTTGTGGATCTATAGTCTCGCCGAGCGAAGCTCTTGGAGACGCAAAGCTCTGCCCACTTGTTGCTAGCTACTTTTACAGCCGATTAAAGTCTCTAGGCCTTCATTTGTACGCGTGTTGGTGATGAGAACCGTCTGTGCCACGTGCAACGCTCACGTTCCCACGAACGCGTACTGTCCTGATACAATTTCCAGGTGTTTAATTATAGCATCTCCGCTCACCTCCATCGAATCGATTCAATCGAGCGATTTGTAGCAATTATTCTCGGTCACTGTGTGCAAACTTTAATAGGTTAAAGATGTCATGTGATGTTCTATAATTTTACACTGCATTTTTTTGATTTTTATACTTGCTGTTCACACTTGCAGTTCACACTGTGTTATCTTTTTTCTTATTATTTTTAAATATATTCAGAAAAAGAATTTGTCGAAACTTATAGCGATTTTGTTTTTCTTTTTATATTTTAACTTACAATTTTGCGGTGTTAATTATCATCATATTGGTGTATGTGTTATTATGTCGCATCTAAACGAAAATTTTCACAAACGTTATAGACAATGCGTTACTTTTACAAGTGTGTTTACATGATCAAATCGACATTGTCCTTTATTTTTCCATTATGTGAATATTTTGATAGGCAAGCTCAAATAAATATCATTTTAATGCTTCGAGATGTAATAGCTATTAGTCTTCCTTTTTATGCATGCAGAATCGATGGTCCTTTCTCGAATAATCAGGTATTACTTCTCTCTATGTGACGGGAGCGAATAAGTTTCTCACGCTTTATATGTAGTAATATCGATAAATTGCAATATCGGCGATGCAGCGTTTCGCACATCCTTTCACTTTTCTTCTTGTCGATTCTATTCATGGCATAAAGTCTTGATATTGCATCGTCGTACTAGGATTATTATATATAAATAATTATATATGATAACTCAGAGGAAAATTGCAATAGTTAGAAAACACACGGTGTATTCAATAAATCAAAGTGAAAAAGAAAGTCCTCGTAGAATATTTCATGGCAAAAGCCAAGATTAAAAGTTATGTTATTAATATTATATATTACAAGTTATATATAAAAGTTATAACACTTCTGTAAAAATGTCAAGGATCAGACTTGGACAAATATCCTAAAGTTAACGTGCCTTCCGTAATCTTTTAATTATTTTAAGCAATGTAGTTTCAATGTTTTACTATTGTGACTTTCGTGAAAAGGCTTGCCTTCTGGGAAATCACTCCATGTAGTACCCCGCTGGTAATAATGAACTTATTACTCCGGAAATACGGAATCTCTCCCGCAAGAACACCCGGTGTGTCTGAATGCGGAAATTATTCGCGTGATCGAAAAGCGTTATTTCGCGCACGCATCGGACACATGAACGAAGCACGCGCGGATTTCGAGCGTGGTAGATCGAAAGAATGACGAAAGGTTGGGCGAGGAGAGAGACAGGTACTATCGTAAAATTCTCTGGGCAGCAACGGGCGTAACGACGTTTCCCCATGTTTATGGGCCACCGTAAACGCGGAATGACTTCGCTGGGAAATTTTACGGATCGCGGTTCTTCCCTGCGGCTCTCCTCGCATTTTCCCTCGCACCACCGCGTCGACTTCGCTGACGTACGAGGCACGACGTTCAATGGATTTATTGGTTTCCGCGACGATGTCGTCCTCCATCCGTAGCAGGAAAAGAGTGAGAGAGACAGAGACAATGGAAGAAAAAACGAAAGAGTAACCTTCCGGGAAACGAGAAAAAGGATAGAGTCGCGGAAAACGTCAAGCGATGTGCTATTTGGAAAGCCGGAACGGATGAGGTTTTGGTGAAGAGAAGGTAAAAGGGGGAAATCATGTCGATATTTCCTGGATCTCTGAAGTGTGAAATTTTGCTAATCAAATCCCAGCGTATTCTGGTGAAAAGGGAATCCTTATTCTTCTGGAAAATAGTATTCATATATTCGCGAAAAAAAGAGCGCAATAATACGTCGCTCGACAATGTTGTGGCTGTCACGATATAAAACTGCAACAGTGGGATGTTTATGACAATAAAAGAAAACGTACATCCCAAAATACTGGGACGTGATATTTTCTCTATCGTGATGTAACTTCGTATTTTCGAAAATACAAGAAGGATGCACACCAGTGATATTGCCAAAGTAATGCGAAAATTTTATAGTCTTATCAGAAAATAATACGCTATAAAACGTGCAAGGTCCACTTGATATCGAGAAATGTTCATCTCTCTTTACTCGTTGCATTCTTCAGAACAACGAGCGATGTTCTCTTCGAGCAAACTCGTTTAACACGTAACTGAAAAATTCAAATTTGGCCGCGAAGTGTTAGCGGTTCTCGATATTTGAACGCTTAAGTGAATGTACGAAAATATTTGCGCGTGTAATGTACAATTATTAATTAAGCGCGATCAGCCATCATCAGTTCAAGCGAATTACTTCAGAAAGGCTGATATTTCCTCAGGCGTGTTTTATGCGTAGCGATCCCAAGCGGAACTTCGCAAAAGAGGGATATTCCAGCAACAAGTAGAATGTCGCTATAAGAGCACTCGCTTCATCAATAATATAAGGAAGCAAGACGCATCGGCCTTGTCGGAGCGCGTAACTCAATCGTGTCATCTTGCATTACGACGCGACTTTACGACGAAGCCTTTGTGAATTTTTGTTATATACATACAGCTTTTTCCTGATATACGTTACTTAGCAGCGCAGATGTCGGCATGACTTTCAGGCAGAAAGAGGAACTCGACGACGTTGAGAGAGAAACGCGGCTCATTCCGAGACGGGTCGTTCGGTCCTCTTGGCTAATTTGCATCTCGCGCGGCGACAGATGTCCGCGCAACCTGAATTACCTCTCTATGCAAGTCGCTCCACCTCGCTTTTTACGTCTTCCACCCCCTTCCGCTGCGCGCTCGGGTGGCTCTCCTTTTTTATTCAAATTTCATCTCGCGGAATAATAAAGCGCGAGCGACCCTCGTACCAGCGTCGACCCTCGATATTCGGTGCGCCGAGGGGTGATTCAAGATTGATCCAGCGGGAAGTCAGTGGTGATTTCGATAATGATCGTCGTAACGAGAACAAACATCGCGTTTCAGCTGGTACACGGGACGTTTGGTAGTCGATGATGGGGATGAACGCGGAGTGTTATTACCATTGACTATTGGCTGTTGACTGTTGAATGTGAATTGTAACCGACTGCCCGTGACTGCGTGGATTTTGTTAGACTGAAAAAAATTACTTTTTACTTTAATAAGAGCACATCGATCTTCTAATTTTATATATAATTAATTTAAACATTATTACATTGCAAACTGTATTTTTGTAGCGTCGTGTTGCGCTGTGACGCGCAACTTTGTTGCCTCTTTGAACGTGAATTCGCTGTATTAAATTCCTTTACTTTAAGTGTGACGAACGAGCAAGGATGCTAACAGTAACACAATATCCTGTCACATTGGCGGGCAGGACCGGTTCATCGGATTACAGGACATCCCGTGAGATATGATCCAATCATGGCCACTGCATCATGCATCATCGAGTGACGTAATTAAGCCGACATGTAGCGTCTGAGAAATGAATTCATGGAATAATTTTCAGATCCCACGTAACTGTGAAAACATTTACTCAGAATATATTTAATTATGAAAGCTAGACGTTATATTGTTATGTTAATGCAACACTGCTCAGTATATTCTGCTTTAGCAAGGATTATATTTCAATTAACTTCGAGTTGCATAAAAAAATACGATAAAGTTTCAAAGAACCTGCTCTCCTAAATAACGCTGTTAAAGACAAAAGCATTCTCTGTTCAACACTACTGCTAATTATTTTCTAATTAAGCAGTGCAATACGCATTACCTACATGATGGATTGCTATTGACAGCTCGTGTAATTTAGTGATCGGGAAATATTTGCGATCCGTTGTCAGGCTTAGACGACAGGTATCGCCGTAATATTGTTGTAGTATCTCTCCACAGAGATGGATTCCAATTGCATCGGCAATGCACCTCCGTGCCGCGTCATATGGCGCACACAACTGCGCGCGCCTACTCGCGCCTATACGTTCGCGGAGCTTCGAAGGAATCTGGTCTCGAGTCGGACGAGTGCAACGAGAGGTCGCCGAGGTCAAGGCAGTGAGGGCGTTCACCAGAATTATTCTCCCCTTTTCTTCCTCCTTCTCTCTTTTACTGCCTCCGCCATCGTCCTCGGACGGCAGCATGGCATGCCTTCGTGCGCGTGTACAGCCTGTTTCAGAGTCAATAAAATCTACTCTTGTCTGACTAAGTGGAAAGCCTCCACGGAGGAGGACCATTTGCACGGCTGCAACGGTGGTTCCACGATGATAAGGAACGTCCAATTTTATGGCAAGGAAATTAAACATTCTTCTAGCTTCGACGTGCATGACTTTTCCTACCTTCCGTGTCAAGCACTATCTTTTCCCAAGATTATCGTACAATCGTTTAATATCAGCATGCTTCTATCACGGTCTTTAAAATCACGCATGTTATTTGACGTTAAATCGTACACGAGTCGCAGCAGACAGCATGCTTGACAGACTTTTCGTTATTTCGCGTTTTTTGCGAGTCTTTTCTAGGACAGTTCTATTTCTGCACGTGAACACATTGTGAGGCGCATGAATGCACGTGCACATGGTACCGAAGTACATTCGCAGCATTCGTATCGATGTTCCCGATGTGTTTTAGTCGAGCATATTAGTGCCTCTGTTGAAAAGTTATTCCCTTCGATCACGACTCCCTTGCTGTTGAACGTCACGAGTCCGTGTCGTGATTACGTCGCCATAAAGTAAGTTTGCAAACTGGGTTCGCCAAGCAAACTACGTGAACCGTCGTAACTCTGTGCCATTGCGAGCATTAAACTTATTGTTTATCGACTCATTACCACCGAGGCGGCTCTTGTATTAATCGATTTATCCTTTATAACTTTTGATTAGCTTCGCGATTGTGCGACGCGCTCCCCTTATGGAAAACGTATCGCACGGCGCGCGTGCGTAATTAAAGTATCACTGATAGTTTCGCTCTAAAAAAGACGTTTGCAATGGCCTTGCACTTCGCAATGCGGAACGACACAATAGAAATAATATTTTAGTGAATAGATGCGCTTGATGGTCGCGTTCCTAATCGGTCAGTTCGCGCATCGATTTTATTATCTAACCGTCCTCAGTCACGGTTTAATTATAATCAGGCAATACGCGCGGAACGGGACCCGGAAATTAATACCCTGCGGATGCATTCTGCTGTACCAGTCCTCTCCCTGTCCCTCTCCTTCTCTCTCTCTCTCTCTCTCTGTTTGGGCAGTGCAAAGTGATACATAATATATATAATATATATTATATATGTCCGCAGATTATCTAATTAAATTTGTACTGCTCCAAAGTTTCTACATATGCGTAATTCACGCTTTTACAAATATTATTTTTTCTCTTTGCTGCGCAAACTCTTTCGCTGATGAAATTTAACTCCATTTAAAAATGTGCAAGATATTACTATCTTAAATGTACGATTCGTTATTGCAATTACGCCAGTCTTCACGATCCCGTGAGATAAATGTTTGACAGGACGTTAAATTCACGTTAATGCAATCGCGGAAAACGTACAAAATAAGTTAAACAGTCCGCTGTGGAGATAACTATTCTGTTGGGAACAGACGAAGATCCATTTTCGTGAGATGCGTTGGCTTCGCGAACCGGTTTTCTCGCTAGAGCGTCCCGGGATATTTCCTGAAAGGAAATTGCCAGGATTCTAATTCGCAGACTGCAGACCACCTCTACTCAGTTATCGCGATGCAACTTTTCTCCGATCAGGAGTACGAAAGTACTTTCACGGTAATAATTGCCTCTTCAATCCTTCCAATGCGTGTCTAATTTTTATCGGAATCCGTTCCGTAAAATCGTTTGCTATAATGAGTCATTTTTCTTGCTCTTTTCTTGATAATAAGCAATTTTTTCTTGCATGATTATATTTAAATAATTTTCATTCATTTAGGAAGTTTAACAAAATAATAAATAGTAAAATCACAATCAGTTCGCAAAAATCTTAAGAAGTAATTAGTTGATTCATTTACGCTTGGAGCATTAATTGACCCAATGTAAACGCAATTTTTCGATGATTTCTATTGTTTGATTGTAACTTTATCATTCTTGTTATCATGCAGTACTTTTTGTCGTTCATTTTAAGCGAATTAATATAAGAACTTTGCAACACGAACGGTCTTAGCCGTCAAATAATGAAATCGTTCAGTCGCAAATGAAATAGCGAACTATGCGAAGTACAATTTAAAATCTTTATCTCCACTGAAAAAAGGAAGAAACGTCGATAGCATCTGGTTGAAAGGACGCGTTCCAATAACGGATCGTACCGTCTCTTTTCATGGCAAAAAACCTTCGAGAAGGAGGATTGTCCTCTTCGACGCGAGCTGCTTTTACGCGCGAGCTAGCTCAAAGCCGCTCGTGCCGAGATGCTTCCATGGAAATTCGCCGCTAAAGGAGTCGACAACGTAAATCCTCGGTCGAGAGTAAATACCGAAAGGGCGATCGTAAAAAAGCGGAGTTATCGCTATATATACAGCATAGGGGTTTCGATGGATTTCCGATGGAAAAAATATCGTGTGTGGTCGATTTTTGTAGTTGACCGCTCTGGTGCTGGAGTATTTCCTCCGCATGTTCGAAACTTCATAAAAGGGTTCAAAATTTTATTATTCAATAACAAATGAGAGAGAGAGAGATCCACTGGAAATCGCATGTTTTCATGACGAATACAACCACGAATTCTCGGAAAATCATAGAGTAAACTTTCAGATTCTCTATTAACGCAAATTTAATTCAATGCTCTCTTTCTACACGACTTTTTCATATATATTTCCCACGTATACTTTAATCCTTTTAAGGCACTCGTTCATTCGAAAGTCGATGTTTCGTTTAAACACAAGTAGATCTTGCAGTACGATGCAAGGCGAAAGGAGTGCGGCCACCAGCGCATGTTACGTAAAGGAAGCGCGTCGTGCACTGGCGAAGTGTATCCACTTATAAAAAAAGGAAGCAGAAAAAAGAAGCGAGTGATCTGAAATGAAAGTGTCCGACCATCCTGGCAGCACTTTCTTTTGAATAAGCTTCTGTTCCGAAAAAGCGGAAGTTAATTCGCAATGTCAATGACTTTGAATGTGTTTCTAGCGTTTTCTTAATTCTTGAATTAATATAAGCATTCAGCACGTTCATTTCAGATAAGATAATGTCTAGAATAGATATCTGATGACATTTGTATGAATATTTTATGATACTGATGCATAAGGCTTAAGATGTTACGAAATAATTGGGATTTGATCGACGTCAGTTACACATGCAATTAGAAAAAAGACAAATTGATCGTAACTCGATATTAAGCGCCGCGGTAATTACATCGTTTAACGACCGTAACAGCGCACATTGTTAACTCAACTACTCATGGTATTACAACTAACGCAGGTAATATCAACTTTCTACAGTGACCTGAATCGCCGTTACCTTAGCGAGTAATAGATCCTTCAAATGCTGCCGATGACGCAAGCTCACCCGCTTATCCGACACAATATCATACAGTCTTTTCCAAAATTAGTTCTAAAATTATACCTTCTTTTGTCAGTACTATTGCTAATCGTAGCAACGTGCGGAGAGCAAGAAAGCATTGTCTTTAACATAATCATTAATAATTAATCTTAGCAGTATTTAAGAAGATTAATTTTCTTTTAACTAATTACAGAGAAATATTTTATATCCATCTATTATTAAATATTAAAATTCGATTTTCTTATTTCAATTATCGAAACATAAAAAAGAATGATATACATATTTCGTGTGCAATATTTTATTTATCTTTATTTTATAATATATTAAGGGTGTGATTTAGTTTTGAGGGTTTTTTTTTGCTCAAAAACGCATGTATTTAAATATGATAATTAATGAATACCTTAATCAAAATATTTTCCTTCGTTTTCTATAACTTTTTCCCATCTTTCTGGCAAGAGATAGATTCCACGACGATAAAATGACTCTTCTTTTGAGTTGATCCATTCGTCGACGAATTTTCGCACTTCTTCGAAATTATGAAAGTGTGTATCCTCTAAAGCGTGTTGCATCGACCGGAACAAATAATAATCGCATGGAGCAATGTCCGGAGAATACGCGGGGTGCGGTAAGACTTGCCATTCAAGCTCTAATAGTGTTTGTTTCACTGATAACGCAACGTCAGGTCGAGCGTTGTCACGAAGAAGAATCACTTTCCGTCGTTTACTCGCAATTGGTGGTCGGTTTTGGTCCAATGCTTGCTTCAACTTGTACAATTGATGTCGATAACGATCAGCCGTGACAGTCTCATGCGGATTTAACAACTCATAGTACACTATACCTTCTTGATCCCACCAAATACAGAGCGTTACTTTTGAACCGTGAATATTGCGTCTCGGAGTGGATGTTGATGGTTCGCCTGGATCCACCCATGATTTTCTGCGTTTCGGATTATCAAAATAGATCCACTTTTCATCCCCAGTAACAATCCGAGACAAAAGACTCTTCTTTTTTTGCCTGGCGATCAACGAAATGCAAATGTTCAACCGGTTCGCAATGGCACTTTCCGATAATTCATGTCGAACCCACTTCCCTTCTTTCTGAATTTTTCCCATTTCATGTAAATGTTTGGTAACTGTTGTACGATCAACATTTAATGCTCTGGCAAGTTCTGAAGTGGATTGTGTTGGATTTTCGTGCAATAATGCTTGCAAATCTGCATTTTCAAGCTTTCTTGGTTGTCCCGAGCGTTCTTTGTCTTTCACATCAGTATGA
Organism: Ooceraea biroi; assembly: GCF_003672135.1. NCBI lineage: Eukaryota > Metazoa > Arthropoda > Insecta > Hymenoptera > Formicidae > Ooceraea > Ooceraea biroi. The sequence goes on from NC_039508.1 coordinate 14,724,108, forward strand.
CCACTTTTAAAGCGTCTAAACCAGTATTCACACGTCTTAATTGATGGGGCAGAATCACCATAAGTTTCCACAAGAATTCTATAACCCTCAGCCCCAGTTTTCTTTTGATTAAAAAACAAAAGCAACACATGTCGAAAATGCTCTTTCGGAAGTTCCATTTTTACGATGATATAAACACGACTGTTATTGCATCTATTGCTATAATACTACTAAATGTCATGGATAATGTCAACACTGTAAGAAACAACAGTTATCGGAAACAGCTATTGGAACAAACTGACACTACAGCCATCTGTTGCAAAACCCTCAAAACTAAATCACACTCCTAATATAATGTTTTTTTTGTAAAGATAGCAGTACTTAAAAAAAAGTAACATCATATGCACTTTCACATATAGAAAATGCAAAGTGATTGCTATTAGTATTTACAGAAAATATTTCTGCATACTAGAATTAAGATGTCTAGGTAAAAAGGAGGACACATATATTACATATAAATAGTAAACGCGAAGCGACGTAATCTTTGCATCGATATTAGCACTTTACTCGTCTTGGACACGCGTAAATATCGATTCGATTCCGATGAACTTTAACTAGACGAAGAGAAACTCGATTGAGAAACGTTCTTTCCCAAGATTGTTGTTAACGGTAGAGAAGGGTGCATCGTAAAAATATGAAAGAAGATATTGCACTTCAATATTGTCAATCTTGGAAGTGGTTCAAGCAGCTTGCACAACTGACCATCATCGTGGATATTATTACCTTTATTGTGTCGAGAGTTCTTTGGCTTTGAAGTGAGGTTTGTTATATTATAACTTTTCTTGGCATAACGTGTGACTGTAGCAATATACTTCTCCCGTATTTCTGTTCCGTTCTTTGCACTTTGAAAAAACTAAATTGTTCTTATAATTAAAGAAAGACACAAGGTTTGCAAAGATATATATAAAGAAAGTATAATATATTACTTGTATTTCTATTTCTCTCATTTTACAATCACCGTATTTATGTCACACTATAATTTATAGAGATGAATATATCATTATTACTCTTTATTGTATTAATGTTGATTAGTTCTGTGAGATTAGATATTGCTGGCAAATAAAACAACTAACGTTAAATTTTCTATTAATTAATTAAGATATGATATATTAATATCGTTTAAAACTATTTTCAATACACACGTATATAAGCTTTAGATGATCAACCGATTAGATTTTATTGCACATTTCGGAATATAATTGTGATAGTAAACGCAACATTCTCGTGCATTTTGCAATTTTCTGGTAACAGAAAGAATATGATGTCTCACAATGGTACAATATCATCTCGCGATGAAATCACTTCCGCAGCAATGTAAGGAGGAAAATGACGCGGTTAAAGATCAAACTTGTCGTCAGAACGAGCGGAGTAATCTCAAGTAAGTGCACATTTGAGTCGGAAGATATGAAACCCAGTTAAGTCGAGCCAAATTGAGAATGGCGCGCCTGACGGCCAAATGCATTACATTAAACGTATGCCAGTCTCTAGATATTAAGATATCTTCAAGCTGTATGAAATATTTAATGATAATTGAATTGCAAGTTTAACTGAACACTCTGCACGTTGACGGAAAATCGCTGAGAATGCAAGAGGCCATGTATTTTTTCTTTGATAATATTGTTTTAATATCTACCAATCGAGAAATATTCGTTTTTCGATCCTTCTACCTTTTCCATTTTTAGTTTTAATATAACAACAATGTTTTTACTTTACTTTTTACTAAATATTGCGAGAAATTCTATAAAATTCTATAAAACTAAACGCGGAACTATAATCTTTAAGCGCGTTTGAAGTTACTTTACTACTTATTATTATCAACGTATTTGTCGGAGCGTACGATTGAGACACGGTTTAATGAATATATAGTAATTGTAGTGTAATAAAATAGGGGTGTCTTCTCTGCACGAGCGTCCTGAAATAATCGTAATAACTGACGTTAGAATCGCCTGTGGGAATTACGGGATAAGGCATATTGGTGAGATAGGAGCTGGTAAAGTGCAATACGCGATGTACAAGAAGAGAAAGAAAGAAGGGGTTAATGCATTTAGAATGGAACGTAAGCTTCGTGGAAGCTTTTGGTACAAAGCTACCGCGGAGTTGGCGAGAGGAAAGATACTGTTTCGAGGAAGCCGTCTGTGACTAAACCTGGTTTAAATTCCCGTCTCGTAACACAGGACGTGTACTCCTTCCTTCCGACATCTCTAAACATGTTTTGTCGGGCTATCTGTAATCACAATGTCGCTTGGTACGAAACTTGCAAAATTATAGTGACTTTCGTGTAATTAGATATACCTGCAAATTAGTTCTCCTAATTACATGAATCCTTTTTAAAAAATCGGATTAACATTTCCATAAAAAAAAAGAAAAAAAATGTTCTTTGATTTATAATATACTACCGCGGATTGGATGAACGTTTCCTGCACGGCTCTCTGTTGGATTCTTTTGCACGAGAATCGTTCAGTTTAGTATGCAATTTAGAGATTAGTCAGACGCTGCACTTTGTAAAGCTACTCCGGAGTCCGGCGGATTAAATGCTCTCTTTAAAACGCTACTCTCTTTAAAACGAGCCTCTAATTAGAGTGCCGTTGCATAGACGCGCGCAGTTAACGAGGCCGTCGAGTGATAAGGCGAAAATTGCGCCGTAGACCGAGGACCTCATCCCGGTTTCCTAGTGCGCTGCGAGATCATAAAAAATAATCATCGTTCCGGTGTCATGCACTTTCCTCGAAGTCCTGCTCGCTTACGCGTCGTCTTTTATCTTTCTGGGTTTATTCTATTGTTAGAGGGCTCACTTCGAGGCAACTGTACCAGAACGCTGCCCACCGGTTTCCTTCTTTGTTCAAGCAGATCCGCGGAACTTTGTGACCTCCCATTCTGCGCGATAAAACGACGTTACGTTCGCGAAAAGTCACCGAGTTTTCCTTTTAGAACTTTAATTTCATAAACGAATATTGCATATCAGAACGCATATCGAAAAATATCGTGTTACGAGGCCACCGGTTCTCTCGCTCGTCCTTGACCTGCAGCTGCAGTGGATCTGAGCTAATGCTTTGTGAAGCAGTGTGAAGTAATAGAGATAGAGATTATAGGATGTAACGCGGTTATGAATAATGAATGACTTGAAATATGAATTTTAGCTATTTACGAAAACAGTAAAATTTAGTGAGATATAATGGTAATGCAGATGATACCTCTCAATTGTATATGTGCATGAACAGTTTCAATGTAGCGAGAAAGTTGGCGCTTAACAGTGTGTTGATAAAAATAAATATTTCACTCAATCCGAGAAAGATGTTAATCGATTTAGATTATTGTGTTATCTATGATTTGATTCAGCTAGATTTATGAGAGAATGCCTATTTGAATGCTGAAACAGTAAATGGTGTCAGTGTTAAAAAAGAAGAGAACAAAAAGGAGCAAACCGCATCCACACAATTATTTTACAACTCTGACCGAACGCATTCGCAGTCGATGTATGTGTAAGTAGTAAGTCCATTATCTAGTCAGACCGTTCGACGAGAAATGATATTTTCTCGCTTTTAAAAGCCAATATGCATATATATGCATACATGTCTATTTTTCAATTATTTTACAAACATTTATTTACATCTTATTGGGATAAATTTATAACTAATTATTAAATACTAATAATAAAGTTATCTGAAAAAGAGAATCTAAAACCGAAGTAACAATAACAAGGGAATGTTCGGGATACGTTCATTTGCGATATTTTATTGTAAACGGTATAACGAATGATCCTTGGAACGTGACTAAGGGATGACCGCAAGACACGCACAACAACATGGCCGTGGCATCAAACCACGATTCTCAAGGCGAGCCTCACTTAAGCTCAAGGAAATGAGACGCGAACCTGCCGTAATTAAGAACCAGCGCAGAACGCGTGCGGAAGGAGGGGGAAACGGTTAAGGGATGTAGGTCCATGAGCGCGGAGGCTGGGGGTCGCGTCGGCCGACTGGAAGTTTAACGAACTCGAACAAAGAGAAAGAGCCTTCAGCGACGAGGGACGAGGATTGACGAATGGGGTGCTGGCGCTAGCTCTGCTCCGCCAGGTTAGAGCGGAGGGTTGCGCGCGTATATTTTCTCTCTCTGTCTTCTCGCTCGCCTCACCCCGTCCGCTCCCGCTGCCACCCTCCGTGCCTCAGCCATCACGGAATAGCGGCGAGCCCCCGTGTATTACGAGCCAGCCACCCCCATAACACTACCCCTTGCTGCTGTATCGATCCATCGCAGTGCCGGCTTCGAGCCCACCCTCCTTTCCCTCCCCGGAGCGCCGGAGACTTCGGCGCTGTGCGGCGCGACGCGGTGCGTCGCGTGGCGGGATTGCTTGAACAAAGGAAACGTGATGCCGTCGTGGAACCTTTGCGGCGTTTCTTTGTTTCGGCGATGTTCACCATGACTCCATGCTTCTCTTTCTCTACGTCAGACATGCATAGTCTTGGGAAAAAGAGCATTAACGCGGTTTTAGCTGTTGAAAGTTTCCCTGAAATTACGTTAATTACATGTACAGTTACGAGCATGATAAAAACCTTAATTATCATTTAAAGAATTTTATATTAAATTATACAATGTAATGCTACTCCGAAAATTAAGTTTTGTCTTTTATAAAACAGATGTTTAAAGCAGAAAAAGGCTTATTTAATGACATGTACAAATAGACGTTTGTATAATTAAAAAATATAACTTAAACTAACATCAAAGTTTCTCTCTTCGATTCCAACCTTTCCATCTCGAATTATCCAGATATATGCTAATGAATTTCGGCGAACTTTTACATTTAATTCAAAGTACACAGCTACGTTTCCATTCTATTCGAATATTAAAGAGCTTCCATTAAAGAGGATCTCCAGTACGAATAAAAGGATCGTGCGGAGAGGCATTCGCTTTACTTAATCTTCTTTGTTTGGCGTCGTCAAGCAAGTTTCGCGCTTTGTTTCCTGAGAAAAAGTATGGTGGAAGTGAAATCTGCAGCTTGGTGTATATTTGCTATTATTATAAATTATAAGAATCTCATAGATTATCATGTTACATAATTATTGGCAATGCATACGCAAATAGTATCATGTGCGAGCGGACATTTATGAAAAAATGCGATTGACATACGAAATGCAATCCTGACTCCGTTGGACGTATGACGTTTAAACAACATTTGACAGAGATGGAGGGTTATACATCACCGTGCTAGACAAACTTGTCCGCTATCTCTAATGTATAATATTAACGTTCTTGTATTAACGTGCATTAAGCGGAGTGGAGGATCGCACTTGACGCGTTAACATGACGTTATTCGCCGGGGTACACGTTGAATTCAACACGATTGCGATATGGAATAAGCGCGGGTATCGCGCCCGCTCGACCCGACGTTTTGTCGGCCGAGACAAATGGATCCTTTTGGCGCATTGACTACCGGCAACGTATTTGCCAGCCGCCGTCGGAATTGTTTTGTCAGCTTAAAGCGCCGGCCAGGGTGTTTTGTTCGGTTCAGCGGTTCGAGCGCTCCCTTGTTCCGCGTCCGCCGTTGCAGAACCGACCTAACGCCCATACCGCGTACAGTACTTCCGCTTGAATCCTGCAATTTAACATTCGTTAGAAAGGAAAGCGCGCGTTCATTAAGCGTTAAGTAAAATTAACCCAGTTCTGACGTCACGCGAGCCGAAACGGAGAATTGAAACGTGAGGTGTTACTCCATGAAAATGTTCCTTTGCATGCAATGATTTCTCTTGCAACAAATGAGCTCTGCAAAGTTGAGACATCGTGTTTATTAGATGTCTTACTGTTTGCTAGATCCTTTACTGATGCTCGTAAATAATCTTTCTTGTAATTTCATAAATTTTAATTTTGCTTTATCATAATCTATGTAATATTCTTTTCATTAAGAAGGAACGACTTTGATGCATTGATAACCGCCATTGGGAATTCTCAAATAACTCAGCCACGAACGCGGCAATATCTCTCCTGTACTATCAATAGTATTGAGCAAATAGCGGCGTGATTCCAATATTTTATGTCAGCCTTTGGTTACACAGTGTATATATCGGGAAGAGGAAAGAAAGGAAAGGAACGATCGCGGTGCGAGCGAGGGCACTATTCACAAAGGGACGAGAGTATATATCCAGGAGATAGCACTCGCCTTAGCAGATCCATTAAAGCACCCTCGCCGAGCTTAAATCACCCTTCTGTGTGACGTTCTCGTCGTAGAAGAGAGCGCGAAAGACTGTTGTCTCATTTTGCTCGATTAAATCTCTCGATTTTCGGCCGACGTCCGTCAGCCGATGTCCATCATGGTCCATGATCAGTCGTAACAGCAAGTCGCCCAATTAATACGTAAAGGCTTTTCCGATAAATATCGGGCAGCATTTTCAAACGAGACTCCTCATTAGCTGCTCGCCTCCTTTTTACGCTCGAAGCGGTGCGCGTCCGTTACACGTCTCATTAAACCAACAGACCGCCTCTACGCTAAACGCATTATCTGTGGCACAATTAACTGCGGATCAACGATTAGGAGAGGCAGACCACAGCGATTCGGGCGAAAGAACCTTTTACCTTACTAATTTTATCGTGCTTTTAACAAAGACGAGCGGTGCTTTTGCTTTTCACGTATATATCACTTTATAAATTTATCTTATTATTATTTTCGAGTAAAATAATAATTTTATAGACTTCTATCGAGGATACACATGGAATTACGCATTTGTTGTGTGTGTACGCGGAAAGACTCCATGTATAATTAAATTGCCAATCAAAACGATGATGGAAGTCGACTCGTTAGTCGACGTTTGTATCTGCTCATTATTGCTTCTTCGCGTTTCTTTATATAAATCTACAAATATAAATTTTAATACGATGTGTAGATTAAATGTAAATTACACAGAATATAATTCACCGAATTTCTTTGCGTGATATCGTGATCATGACACATGCCAATTAAAGGATCTCTCTCTCTCTCTCTTTCTCACGTCGTCCACCTTCGGGCACACGTTCTTTCTTTCTAGCTGGACTGCGCTTACATTTTCTCTCGTTACGTAATACGCGCCTTGCAGCACGATTCCACCTGACGATAATGAGCAAGCACCCGGTGCACAGGCGCCCGAAGCGCGAATCGCGAGGACGTAACACGTATTTCTGCACGACGGTGATACGTAAGACCTGGGCTTCTCTTCACTCGAGCGATGAGCGGGGCAAATCGCTCGCTTCCTGCTGCGCGCGAACGAGAAAGTTCATTCCTTCACCGTCACATTCCTCGCGATGCATCACAACGTTTATAACATCGGGAAGAGATAGGGAATCCCAACTTTTCGATGGATTTTACTTGGTTTAAAGTTTCTTTTAAGCAATCACGAGTACAAATCGCAAGAAAACATTTTATAGAGTTTCCATTAACGATGAACGATTATAATCATTAATTTATTGTATTGTTCGATAAATTATTTTGTCCTGAGAATTTCTTTTTGTTTGCATTTATCAGAATTTTAATGGAATTCTGCATTTCTGTCATTCAAATTTAGAGTGGACATTTATATAGTGCATTAAGATATATACATTGTTTTTTGATTATCTCGTTTAATGATGATGATGATATTGAAAATTATACGAATTTGTCTTATCTCATGCTGAGTAATGTATTACGTGTTATAAAATCCATGCCACTTCATCTGTTTTGTTTTTGCCACTCGACCTTTTGCTGTAAAATTAAAATACAAATTGGAACAGCGACATCATTACGGGTTACAATCACGCCACGTGATATGACGAATGAATAGTAAAGTATGACACATATGGTGGAATACTGCCTTTTGCGTGCCATATGCTCTGCAGCAACGTGCGTTTCCGCGCTGATAAGATTGATAAGGCTCTCAATGGTGGGATTGCGGTCGTAGTTCGTTTACGCCCAAAGTATCGGCACGTTCAGTGATCATTCTTTTGCTTAAACGTGTCGCCACGCGAACTGTCACTCGTACTCTCTGAATTATTCGTTACAGTGTCACAGTGTGTCACAGAAGGACCTCGATTAAAAATTAATAATGCCTGGTAAGTAGCGACGTTGAATATTGTAAAATTGAGATTTAGAGATAAATAAATGAAAATAGAACGAGTAAGTCACGCAGTAGGTATAAAATTCATTTTATATCTATATTATCTGTTAAAACGATAAATGATTTGATGCAATAATTCTGGAGCTATTGAATTGTTAGTAAATGCTTTTTGCTTGTTTGGCCAGTTCCGAAAGTTTTCCGATAGTAGATCGCATATTTCAAAATTTATCGCAGTTTTATGATTGTGGCAATAGTTTTATTGACTATTATATATTATACTACTACACTTTTTCATCAAGATAAGGGAAATTCGTAAAAATCCATTAGGACGTGAAGGATGGTATCAAGAATCGTGCTATTTACGAGAAATGACCGGTGTGATAAGCGACGCGATAAATCATCGATCGTAACCCACCGTGAATGATCATGATGGGCGATTTCGTGGAAACGTGATATCCGCAAACACTCGACTCGATTTCTGTTGCAGGATACAGGTGGGTCAAGTGGCCGGCGCCTTATGCCGATCCACGTATGCTGATTATTATCGGTAGAGACTTGGATGGCATGAATCTGGCCGTAGGGCGTGCTATGCACCAAGGTGACATGCTACCGGCGAAAGTGAAGTTGGAACACGGAGTCGCCTACGTTAGTCACGGGGGTTCCGAGCACATAAAACGTGACTTTGAGGTACAATCCGTCAGGAATCGAGAAACTCGATCAACGATTTCCTTCGTTACTGAATACGTCTGGAATTTCGCGAGCGAAACGCCGACTCGCTCCTATACAATTATGCGAACCGTGTTATCTATCACTTGCACGCAGTTGCATGTGTTAACGACAGTTATTTTGATAATCTCATATAACTTTAATCAATTCACAATTGTGCAACGGTGCAGTTTTATGCGCCTCGACTTTCATGCGCGGACAGCACAGACACGTGTGGGTTTCGTAACGATGTGCCAGTCTCCTTTCCTTTAATAAGCGAATTCAAAAGTTCGCGTAAAGCCTTACGTAACACGTGTGAATACACTTCGCCCCTGCCTTCCCAGCGCATTTCATTTCGAAGCTGAAGATAAGATTACGATCGAGCGCTGAGCGTTAGCCACGTATATTTGTATGGTGATATCTCAGTGAAGAACGCTCATTTTATCGTATTGATAAAGCCTCTCCTCTGTTTCTCTCTAGTTTCGTAGATACGTCGTACACGTAATCGATAATTCGGTCGATCGGTGATAGCTACGATTGCAATACAATTACTCTAGATGCTCTCCGCGCGGGCGTACGCGTCAAACAGCGAGGCTGACTTTCCCGACAATATCCCGAAGGCGTTAGAGAGGAGCGAAAGTAAGACAAACGTACAGGAAGTGCAGCGAGGTATCGCTCAATATTGATTGGCCGTGGGATTCAAGTTGCGGTAATATATCCCCTAGATCCCGCATTAGACGAACCCTCCGTTTGCCGTGGCGTGCACTCGATCGCGCTCGTCCGAATCAATTTCTTCTAGTTCGGCTTATACACGATCGCCTGCGGCTTAATCTATTTGTCCTGGGCGAGGCCGGATGACGGGAAGTGCGAAGTGTACCGCTTCGTTGGCTCGAATCCCCCGCTATGAGCGGGGGCGGATATAAATCGAAATGTTCGTTTTCTATCTTAGGTATTGATGCCTTCTCATTTCAACTGGGTCCGCGCGGCACATGGTCATGTACCGGAACACGCAGTGGAGGCCGGGAGGACTATGAACGGTGAGGTACTCTACGTCGGACGTGCTTTTCACAACGGTGTACCGTGCGTAGGAAAGGTATGTTGCGAGTCCGATTCATCTGACTATGCTGATTCTGGTGAGATTGTACGAAAGACAGAGAAAGAGATCAAGAATACGTCTGTTCATAGGTTCATAGGAGTCACGGTTGTCTGTACATCCCATTCGATGGCAAGGAATTATCCTATAGAGACTATGAAGTCTTGGTGCAATATTGAACAATTGCAATTTTACAATTTCGTCTAGAAATGTCACGCAGGAGGTATCTTTGTTTGAAACTGCCAGGTTATTAAAGGACAGATGTTACCTTTACTTCTATCGCGGAAAGAATTTATATTCATATAAAAATAAATATTTTATTTTTTATTTATTTGTATATACTGTGAAATAAAATGTTAATGAATAATTTACAAACGTGAACAATGGCTTGAGTTGGACTGTCGTCGCGCCGATTTATGAAGTTTCCCTGAATTGTAAAGTTAGATTAAAATTTTACAAAGTTGGCGGTTCAGACTCGCGTTCTTATCTACCCTCGCTTAAGTTATATTATAGTACGCACAGAAAAGTAATTTATCGACCCTTAGTTAATGCGGCAGAAAAGGGCATAACGAGCTATGCTTCCAGACCATGGGACGATCAGCAATGGCGTCGCTACTCGCTTCCCTTCGCATAATCTGGATCGTAATTACAACGCGTATAGCCCAATCGCGATTCGTCGTCTCTCTTGAGCCTTTCGACTTTATTCCTTACGCTGATGATGTCGATGTAATCGCGGGCATCAAATGATTCAGCGACACGTAAAAGCATGAGAAAATATCGTTATTTTTGCTGGAATTTTATAACAAGCCATATTTATACTCTCGTACCGTTTAGTAGAAAATTAAAGACAGTAAATAATAATTTTAGATATAAATTGTTGAATATTATATATTATAAACTTGAATAAGAAATTTGATTAAGAATTATTTCTGGAAATACGCAGAAAAATGCTACGAACAGATCGATATACATATTCACCACTACCAAAATTTATTTTTTAGTTCAATCTTACAATAAGAGATACGTATCTATTCATGGAAAATATATAATACTCGTTATTATTTTATTTCCTTAAAACATATTTAGTATAAACGCTCGGGCTGCTTTGTATTGTGTACCATACGATGTAGCGTAAAGCTATTCAAGTTTCAATTACCATACATTTACTTAATCGCGTAAGCAAACAGAGAACGGTTCTCTGTTTTCTGATCGGTAGCCATTCAATTTTCACGCTCATTCGACTAAGATCGTTCAAAATAAATCCTAGACGCAAATAAATGTGGCACTGCGAGACGAGAGGATCGGAAGGGTAAAAGAGCGGCGCAACCAGTGGTCGTTTTCTGCCGGTACACCCGATAGGTGGTGGGCACGTGGCCGTTGCGGCATTATATTCCCATGCTTGGCACGTGGCCGCTTGCTCCTCCGTCTCCACCTTCTCTTTTTCCCCCTTCCTTTTATCCTCCCCTCCATTTATTGTTCCGGACCTGGTGTCTCGAAGCGGAATTGTCAAGGGGAGTTGCGCTATTTAATATTTTGATCGAGGAAAAGCGCGACTGCGCGCAAGGGGGGAGGCTTGCTCACGTGCGGCCGATCGCCCCCTTTTGATTAATTTTGGCTCGGATCGGCTGCCATGAACGAGGATGGCGCTCGACAAAGAAGCCCGGGGGCGAGCACGGGCGAGGAGAGACAAAAAAAATGGCAACAGCTGGCGGCGAGACCAGAATCGGCGGACAATGCAGCCCAGATCGAGGGTGAGACACCCCTCTTGCCGCTGTTGCCGACGCGAGTCGATCGACACGCGCGTGATCATCCCCACGTAGTATGCGCGTTATGCTATAATCGACGTGGAGGATGCGCGAAAGGGGAGCGATCTTATTAGGCTGAGGGCGAATCAATCGACTCAGGAAAAATTTTCAATTACGGAACGGTGATGCTTAGTGCCACTCGTACCCTGGTAGGTATATTCTCCGTAGCAAATTCAGCGGCGAGTTGTTTTCGAGCGAGAACTTGATTCGATGCCCGTTTTTAGCACAACTGTCGCATTTCGGATATTATATTTAACTCCGCGTAAGTTTGGTGCGAGTTTTGGAACACCGGATGTATATCCGGTTTCGTGTGTCAGGTTATCATCTGCTCAACGTCTCCGAGATAAAAAGGGTCTTTCAGGTTCACCTTTCGCGTTATCGTATTGATTTACGAGATAACCATACGGAGATAAGTGAATAGTGTTCGATATACAAAATAATAAGAGGTCTTGCACCGATCATTTTCACATTCGTCTGTAGTTTTCATCGTTTCCACGGAAACTCCTTTGCGCAAGTGGTCTTTTTTCTCTTTTCATTCACTTCTGTAAACTGGACAGCATCGCTGGCGTGCATTGCTGATATACCGACTCGATAAATCCGCGCTTATTGCGGTTTACGTTCGCCGATCGATCATCACGTCGTCGAAGAGCGCAACAAGCGAAAAAATTCGTTATAGAGAAATATTCACTCATAATATTGCCGTAGTTCTTGCAGATATTTCTGCAATAAAATATGTTTTCGTGTATTTTAAAACAATTTTTCTGATTTTTGTCAGAGCAGAAGCGTGATTTACCAGTTCGTTATAAACAAAAACAACACTTACAATTAAAAATATATCTTCCGTAAATCGATTGCTCCGAGAGACAAAAGCTGAAATTCCAGTAGCGGTGATTGGAATAAAAAATAAGCGTTATTGTGAAGGCGCGTTCGATCTGATTCGCTCGTGTTGGGCTTCGTGGATTGAGTATATCCCCGCAAGTGCGACGCTTATTTTATTTAGGCAAATCCGCTTTCTGGAAGCTGCGGGTTTCTGCGGGCGGCGGACGGATCCACCCATATGGCGCGGCAGATACGGCAACCAGAACCAGAATTGGGGTCCAGATTCGAGAGCGGCGGGAGACAGAGAGAACAAGAGCGAAGGAGAGAGAACGAGAGGACAGCTGCTCTCCCCGCTGTGCCGAAGAGCGTTGCAGCTGCTGTTTCGTTCAGAGGATCCACCAATTCCATGGACGAGCCTATAGCCGAGCGAAACTTACGGGAGTACAGTCCGCAACTAGTTCCGACACGTCGCGCATTAATAAAGTACCGCTTTATCGGACGAAACGTTAAAGGAGTCAGCGAGGAGTTGCTACTCTCTGATGCATTAAGAGCCATGAATACGAACAGAATCGGACTCTTATGATTCCGGTTTGCGCCGGACGACTATGAATTCGTTTATGCGAAATAGTTTCGTTTTTTGATTTCGTGTCCGCTTAATACTCAATCTAATAAAAATGACTGCAACATTTTTCTAAAGATGCAACACGTGTCTTGACAATTTTATTCAAATTTATTCGCACAGTGAATGAAATCATGAAACATTAAATTCAGAGCAAAAGTGCAGCACGAGCTAAACCATATCAGAATTGCATTTAGGCGTTGCGAATACATGCAGATACGTGGCCCATTGTTAATATCTCTCCGAGCGAGTGGGAATCAATTTTCAGAAATCTTGATATACGAGTAGAGTTCGGCTGGCGCTATCCGTTCCAATCTGATTATGTGGCATTATCGATGCTAATCAATTTACTAAACGACGGAGCGTGCATTTCCTGTTTACAGACTTTATCGAGCCATCGGGCATCAGATGAACAAGCACAGAAGGACAAGCACGTTTCGCCTGCTTAACGTACATCCATTACTCGCGAGGTTTTCATCATTGATCGCAAAAGGCACGCGCGCGAAGCGGATCACGAATAAATGAGATTCACGTTCTCCCGTGCGCACACGTCGGGGATATCGACTACATTCCGGTTTTTCGGCGATCTCTCTTCCTCGAGAGCAATAATTGCCGAGTTGGCACGACACCGGTTGTATGTACGTCTACCAACAGGTTAGCATTCCGGACTCTCTGGAAAGCAGCAGCCAGTCTGGGGAGCCAGTCCTTATTCTGGTCACCGAGGGTTGGGTGGTCCTCGCGATTCCGCGGGTTCTCTCCCTTGCTCTGCACGCTCGTGCTGTCCATCCTGCCTGCAACTGTACCGCACACGGGCTTCGCACCATCTGCCATTAGAGGCTGCACGCGTGCCCCGTGTCGGACCCCCCAGCCACGTAATGGCTCCATAACAATGTGGAGTGTGCTAAGGTTTCGATTGCTCGCGACGACGGTTTCTCCTGCTCTGGCTCGGAATTATGAAGGGGCACTGGCCGAGCGACTGTTGCACGCGAGATTACTATGCTCGATTCATTTCCGGTCATTTATTCGGAGCAGCAAATAATAACGAGAATGAGAAATGCAAATGAACGAAGCAACGGAATTTTTCTGGAATTAAATGTGTTTATTAATTGACTGAAAGGAGGTGAAGGAGCAGATAATGGCTTCATTTTTTATTTTCATCTTTCATTTGTGGAGCGCAAAAACAATTTTCTATGTTAAAGTTTAAGGAATTCAAGCTTCTCTAATGTATGTAAGACATATGTACGTATAGTTGGATACAGCTACTAATAAAAGTAAGGTACTATATATAGTATTTCACTCGTACACATATATTATACATACGTTGCGACAAAGCCCACGAAATTACTGTTAGCGTATTCTCACGTTTCACGTACGATTTTGTGGGGAAAGAAATTAGCATGACGAGGGGCGCATAGAGGGGGTGCAAGCATAGAGACGACACGCGACATGAGGGGTGCAACAATAGCCGAGATGACGATTTTGCGATTCTGTAGCGCACGGGCGTGGCTCTGGATGGTTTCGAAAAAAAGTTCGTTAGCCGTGCAATAACAGATCAAATGTATAAAGAGCTTACTTTTGTTATTGCAGATTTGCACACTGTTGAAAATACTGAACGGATATAAAAGCAGGAACTATTACAAGAGTGCTTCATTAGGTTTAAAAGAAAAATGGTTTAAAAGAAAATTGATTTAACGATCGATGATAGAGTCGAGTGTTCAGAAAATGGAAGACGAATGTATTGACACAGAGATATGCGAGAAAAATATTCATTACAGTATTGATAAATATTCTTACAAGAATTATAATTATTTAACATCTCTGTACGCGGCACAAACGTATGCATGTGGCACGAACTTATACGATCGAATTATGCATATATTCAAAATATTATTGCACAGGACGTTGTAGTTGGAAAACATTGTTCGTATTTTGCACTTTTGTTTTAACCACTCGTCGTTTTTTATGTACGACGCGATCGTGCACACAAATTGTACCGGCCATCAGAGGGCAACTGCTAGACGCTTTTACGGGCTTCGCGCATCTGGCTCTCCCGAGGCGTCCGCGGCTACGTGTAAAAAATTAAAAGTTAAGATCTCCAGAGAGTTCATGCTTCTCCTCCACGTTTTGTTAGTGCTTCGCCAGAAAATGTACGTGAGAGCTACCGCACGGTCGACCTTTCTCCCCAGAGTGTATTATTGGGTGATGAATGCAGGAATTAAACGAAGTAAGTGGATAGTGGCTGCATAGATTACAGGTCATCAATTTTTACGTGGCCTATAAATTATCAGAGTGACGGGATTAACGTACCGATGATATATCATGCCACCTTTGTTTTGTCCGATAATCTTACTACTGATTGCATTCGTTTACGTTGCTAATGAATCGCGTAATGTGAGTCGTTTGCGTTTCTTTCGCCAATTAATGTAAAATCTACTATCAATTCTGCTATCAAACTTGAATCGCAATCGTTTTAGAATTGGAGATAACGAGTGACAAAAATTCGGCTGAAATAACGGCTAAAGTTATTTGTGCTGGGCAAGATCGATCTGTGTAGGATTTGATCTCTTTAGAGACACAGGCGGTGCACGATCATTGATACAGAACGCAGCGTAAACGGATGGCAACGCGGAATATCGGTGTTGTTTTTCGACGGACCGTCACAGAACTGCAAATGACATCATGCTGACTGTACATCTCCCGTATCGGCGGTCGGATGTCGCGACGACACTCTCGTTTCGGATGCTATCATTGGAAACTGCCAGATGTACACGCGAGAAACCCTCGACCCTCGTGCCTGTTGTGCATTTCGCGCTCGCACACGCACTCGTGCACTTTCGATCGGCCGTGTGGGTGGCAGCGTGCGTATCCGTCACGTGGAAGCCAATCGATAAGGGCGCAAAGGGAGCGGAAGAACAAAGAAGGAAGCCCGCATATGTCGCTCCGCCCATCTCTTTCGTCGAAAACGGGCCCCTTTTGTGGCCGAGGGGATTCGTCTTACTTGTTTGCTTGCAGGCAGTCTTTATGAATGTATGAGGGATTTAAGGGTTCCCCTGTACCACATATACCATTATACCGCTCGCGCACGCAAATGAAATGCGCAAGGATAGAGGATCGTCTGTATCCCCGAGATAAAATTCACGATCTAGCGTCTCTTCAAATTCGCGCTACATTCGCGGAGGATATATCGAGGGATCTCCTGTTCATTTGATCCAACAAAAAAAATATTGAGGATCCGATAGATGCGATAATATACAGTTAATTGAGTAAGCCAAATTTTGTTAAAGAACTTTCGCCAGATGAAACACCTTCTTCATGACTCTTAAATTCTTAATCATTGTAGCTTCTTCGTGACACGTCTTCGCAATATTCACGCCATAGTGGACACTCGATTTCCCGCGTAAAAAGATTTCCAACTACCGTTTCGGTATAATCTCTCTGAGGACGTCGTAGCGATGTTCGCGACGAGCGCCGGGAGTAATTGAATAATTACGAAAGCCGAGACGTTTACGCGACGAACTCGCGCTCGCGCTTTGTATGAGTGCTCATTAAAACTCACGAAAGCTTCGGTACGTTCCTGTGCCTTTGATCTCGATCATGGAACGATCGCGCGACTGGCAGCTCTGAATATTTCGAAAGAAGATTGGAGGAAACAAGAGCTGTGTGGATCCCTCTGTGCGCGCGAGCGCACTTGCGGTGGCGCGACGGGATGAGAAATAGAGATGGAAAAGAGGAAGACAGATCTTAATTAACTACCCAACCCTCATTGGTGGCTGCTCGAGCGACCGAAGATGTCCAAGTCTCGTTATCGTCGCGTCTACACGAGGGACAGAAGTCTCTTTCAGCCGGCGCTTGCACTTAATAAGCACGTTTCATAGCGGAGGTCGAGTCACCGGCGATTCGAATGTAAATCGCGCCGAAATTGGCGGGGCGCATTCAAGCTGCCGACTTTAGGAAGTGTCTCACTTCGAATCGAGATAGATTGCGGCTAAACTCGACCATGGCCGCGACGCGTTTGCACTCGGAATCCGACAGCAATATTTACGAGAAAGATATCCAAACTGATATGATGCAATCTCGGCAGCGTGAAGCCACGAAATTACAGTTTTATTCGACAGAAGAGATCACGTGATACTTCTGTTTCATATGTTAATGTAATCATTTTTGTAAAAACGATTATGCAACATCGATGAAAAAACATTCTCTTTTTGTGTAGTAGAGCTTTTCACCTGATAAATTAAACATTTGTTCACTTTGAACCCGCTTGATCGTTATTATGTAATCGTTATTAATATTGTTTGTTAAGCTATAAAATCGAACCATTAAGAGTACTTTTATTTCCCGCTGATGTTTATCCGTAAATATGTTACGTAAACGTGAATTTCGTTTTCTCCCCGCGGGTAATTTCGAAGTTACATTTCTCCGAAGAATTACGCAACCCTCGCGCGGTGAGAATTCCATTATTTCGCGGAAAGAATTCTATCAGCGTTATAATGTCCGCATTTTTCAAGCCCATAAACTTTTCACCGCGTTGTTGCGAGAGCCGATATGATATTTTAAAAACGCTTGGGAACAGGACGCTTCAAAACGCGTCGCGCCCGCTATTTTAATCCGCGTTATGAAACAACGACATCTGTGGCAATACACGGATTCGTAGCAGCAATTTGAATTTAAATTGTTTCGGAATTACGAAGATGTAGGCACCGCGTGTCGGATTCGACGGAACCTGCTCATCGATGAATTTTCAAGCAGCTCACATGAAAGCGGATATGATTTGAACGTTCCATTGAAATCGGGATTTGTACTTGACGTCTGAGCAATTTGCAACATGAAATTGATGTTGAAAACTTTAGTGCAGTTTCACAAACGCGTGCCAATTTTTCTTGGTACATTGGTATTGACAGCTATAGCAAATAATCTTTTTATCTCCAAAATCAATATCGCATTGCGTACGATTGGTTTTGTTGTTTTCCGCATGCTGATGTTCTACGCCACTGTGTATCAAACGATACCAACATTAATTCTGAATGTTTCATCCTGGCATTCCGGAGAGCTGAAATCGCGAATCTTCTCACGGATTATCCCTCACCACGGATCGTCATAAGTAGCTCGTGAGCATGAAACGAGCCGTCAAATTTTTCCGCAACGCGGAAAAGGAGAGCGTGCCGCGCGCAGAGGAGGAAAGAAGAGAGAGGACCGATCGATCAAAAAGAAACAGAGAGATAGAGAGAGTGCGAGAGAGTCGGAAAAATGGACTCGTGAAGAGTCTACGTTTAATGAGCGCAAGAGCAAAGGGGTAGTCTTAGAACGTAGGCGGTTCGCGGTGGAACGCTTGTTTGCACACCCGAAGCCGTGCATGCGAGAGAAACGTATCCCATGCGATCGTTCCGAATCCAGGCTCAACGTGAGCCAAGCGCTCGTTCTCACGATCCGCGATCTGGCCGTGTGTATTGGTGCTCACGAGATAGGAATCGACTCGATATCGCCGCCGTATGAACTCGCCGCCTCTACATAAACCATAATGGAATACTCGGTCTACATCTCGCCTGGCATCCGCCTCCCGTCCATGTGCTTTACGTCTATGATGTATGTACTTAGATTATGCACCGACGTTAATTGTGTCGCGCGCAGCAGGAGGGAAAAGTAAGTTATACACAGCTCGAAGCACGTCTGCTCATTCGCGTTGCCCTCCGATGAAAAGCTGTCGCCAGCATTAATGCATGTTAATCGCGGTCGGATAATGCTCGATGTGAATTTTTATTTTTATCAATGGAAAGTGTTAAGGGCGAGGAATAAGATCGAAGCGCCGAGCGGCTGATGATTCATGAACGGTAACCAAAGGGTAACGCGTGATTTATAAAGCAGCTTTCTTATCGCACTCGTTTACATTCGCAACTCTGCCATATGAATTATGAACGACAATTCTTGGTCATTTTCTTATCCAAAGCGATTGAAATAAAGAATTAAAAATTGCTTCCGGATGTTCAGTATTGCAGATGAGTTCGTCAAGAATTATAGCATTAATTTTATTATCGCAACGTTAATTGCTTTGAAATAGGGTAACAAGTGCATTCGTTATCATTTTCTGTTTGATAAAAAATATTCTAAGTTTCAGTAATTTATTTATGCGATTAAATGAAGCCTCTATTATATTACAGAAATTAGAGTCCGATCAATTAAAGAGATATGTTCTTAAATCGGGTGATAAAGTGGTTGATCCTTGACCAACAAAGGAGTTATATTTCCTCGAGGGTTATCGAACGGGACCACGCTTCTTTGAAATCTTTCCTTCTTTACGCATGAGCATTGCGTCGTCCGTTTTTCACGAGGGAACAAAGAAGTTGATCCACGTGTTCCGTAATTCGATTTTCGCGATATCAATTCACTCTCGCGAGTGAAGTTTCGTATTCCTTAATCGATATTGTTGTCTGCTAAAAATATTGTTTTTCCTCGGATACAAGTTTGAACTTTGCTCGCATTTATTAATTCGTAACATATTAAATTATGCATATGATGGATTTTGATTATACTAAACTGTTCATCTTAATAATACTGTGATACTATACTTATATCAGAGTGCATCTAAATAAATTTTGCATCATTTTGCATCAGGTGAATATAATGTACAGACGAAATGCTTAACTTGTCAGACTTCAATATTACAGTGCAAGAAATAAAATACATTCTTACCAAGTATATATCGAATCAGACTATCAGATCTTAGCAGAATTAATGGAACACTTAGACATGTCTATACATCTATAAGATGTAAATACATCTGTAAGATCTATAAGATGTAAATACATCTGTAAGATCACATAACGGTCGATATGTCACATCATGAATTTAGCAACTCCACAGACTGAAATAAGTGAGACCTGGATCAAAAAGAAACAATATACATTAATATTACAATAAAAGAATGAAAGAGAGTTAGCAAAATCAGGGAGCGTAAAGTGAAAGGCAGCAAAGGGAATATAAAACACTAGACGTTTTGACAAATGACTCGCGCAGTTACTACAAAAGAAATTTTTTAGTAGCTGGATAACCATTCTTATGTAACAGTTTTAAGATGAACGGTATGTTTAAAGAAAAAGATAGCGTACGAAAGACATATTTAAGTAACATTAAATATTCTTCTCAGCAGTAGAAAGTTTCTATCCTGTATATTCGTTGGGAATATAAAAAGAACATAGGAAAGGAACGAAAAGATTTCAGTTTCTTACTAGTACATAGAATGTTCAAAAATTGTTCAAATGTGCCTAGTGGTTTATATTATAAAATTGATACACAGAGATAATATAATTATTGAAATTATATTTTCGCGTAAAAGATTTGTTTGATCCTTTACAAAATGGATGCATAATATGCACAGAAGCATAAGTCTGATCGCATTTTTTGCGATTTTTCTGTTTGTATCGTTCTATAATCATTCGCTATCGACGGGGAGAGAGTAACTCGATATAAATGTTTAAATAGAGACAGAAACTTTAATCTTGGGGTCAGGTGACATGATCAGCCGTGCGCGATAGGATAAATGGAAGCGCGGAGATGCAGCAGGATCGCACAGAAGAGACAACGAAAGTGGATAAAGAATAAATAAAATGGACGGAAGAGGCGAGGAAAGAGAGGAATTGCGGAAAGAATATCTTAAATCAAGAGAAACAGAGGAAAAGAGAAAGAAACAGAAAGGCAGATAAGACAAAGAGACAGAGCAACAGACAGAGACGAAACGTTGGAGAGAGTTGTGCGGGAAAGTCGAGAGCGAGAGAGGGTGCGAGTTTATGGGGGTGGAGAGTGGCGAGGGGGATGCTGCAGACGCGCCACGACAAGGGTAAATGTACGTACGAATGCACCCCGGATTGGCTTCGGGATGGTTTCCATGGAGACCAATTCGCTCGGCCCGGGGAAGTCGTCGCCGCCGCTACCACCGTCGCCACCACCGCCGCCGCCGCTACCACCGTCGTTACTGCCGTCACTGACGCAGCTACCCCCGGAAAATCGTACTGTTCCTAAACGCCAAAAAGTTGGGAACGACCGGTCCGCTCATTACCTGCGGTAGAAGTTGTACGCGAGAGATCTCCACTTTCTGTGAGGAGAGGTCCGCGCGGAAAATAAAATTCGTCGGTGGGTGTCCTGCGACGCAAAACTACCCCGCCGCGACCAAATTCGAGTGCTTAGCTGGGATTAACTTCGGTTCTCGACAGTAAATCGCATTTCGTTCTGCAGTTACAAATAGCGCAGAAATTGTTAATTTATCTGTTGTTATTTATTTCTAAAACAAGCTAAAAAACATTACATTTACAGATGCATATGATTGCATATGCAGATTATAGAGATGTTGAGCAAATGAGTAAAAGATGAGTGAACTTTGTATTTTTTTCAATATTGCACATTTCATATCTATAAAGATAAATATATATTTAAAAACAAATTTGTTATGCACAATTGCAGTATTGTTAGATTGGCTTGAGATAAAAAGATAACAATACAGTAAAGTCTAATTCGCTTTTTCCTGCAAGCACCGTATTTATCATGTATTTATTATGAATATATGATTTTTTGTTTAAAGATACTGCTTACACAAATATCATCTCATTTAGCACGCTATGTATGCAACGTGTGCAAAAACACGTTAATAAATTCATGTAAGAAAGTAAACTCTGAAGCGGCTATGAATGGAAAAGTCGATAAACCTTATGCTGTGGCGATAAGAAACTTGAGAAGGAATTTGCGGCGCTAACGTCGCGTCGCCGATAATTTTGTACTTAGTAAGAGTGATATCGCCGTTACCTGAAACCCAACGTAAGCGAAAATTCACGATTTACATTGTCAAGATATAATTCTCAGGCAATCCAGAAAGTCGATATCTTACAGAGTGACACAGTATTATAAAGATAAAAGTTTGCACAACATCGCGATATCTATATCAAATAAATGTACAAGGAAATTTTCTTTTATATTATAGTCTTATTTTGGAACTCAAAATGCTCGTGAGTATGAAAGTCTTATTATTTGAAGACAAACAATAAAAGACAATTTTTTTTACTAGCGACAACATAATACAAAGCTTCTTAAGCTTTACTGAACATAAAATTTTACTGATACATACATAATAAACAATTATTGTCTAATTTGCTTATAACAATCTTTGATAAAAATTTAATTCAGAATTTACTTGAAAATGAAGACGAGTTAAAGAACTTTCTTCCGAAGATGTCGCTCCAGGATTTTCTGACAGAAAAACCTAGCGAATTGTGTGTATGTATGTGTGTGTATGTGTTTGAGGGATGAAGTTCTACTCACCTATATGTACGTTACCTTGCTACAGTCTGCACCGTGAGATATCCACTTTTTGCAACACACGAGGCATGAATTCTCTTCGTTCGCGCAGGGTATAAACTCTAGATTCGCAGATTGAGAGCAGTGGCGCGGGACGATGGGATTACTGCAGCGCGCAGTGACAATCACCTCTAATAAAATAGTCCCTTCAGGCTAGTCCTCGTTGCTGCGTGAAAACGTTTTGATTATATGCGCGAAATTGCGCTAAGTAATCTCAGTATAATTTCGTTGGTGTTGCGATCTATTCATCGGCCATCTGGCACGATCGTGCGATATCACCACTAGAGCGGGATAGTCAAGTACAACGAAAACGAGGAGAGCTGCCCCTCGCCACGTCGGAGCAACTTCCGCAATTTAACGCGAAACGACGTTCCAAACTTCTTTCAGGGGATGAAAGCCCGCGCGTTGAGCCTTCAGCCTTACGAAAAATATTTTCCTCCGCATCCAGAGGCAACAGCGTATTTTCAGCGAGGTGGCAATAAACTCACGTGCACGTTTAGTAATGTTTGCGTAAATATTATCACAAAATAGGAAAAGAGAGCGAGAGAGAAAGAGAGAGTTAACCGATTGAATGCTGCGTTTTTAACAGATCACTAGCCTTTATTAAAAATATAATAATCTTCTATCACCCAACTTACGTCAGCAATTTGCAACACTGCGTCAATGAATGCGTTGAAACGTCAATGATATTGACATCAATATTGATAACTGCAGCCGTTGTTACAACGCGAGAAGCACAGAGACATACGAAGCTGACAATTTAATGATCTGTGACAAACAACAACATTGCTACATCCAAAAAACTGTCAAATATCATTGCAGTTATACAGGGTGAGGCACCTAAAACAGACCACCTGAATATCTCGGCTGTTATTGGTGATAGAAAAAAATGTGTCAGACCAAACTTGCATGGTTTCGAGGGACACATAATTTGTTCTAAATAGTTTTTTATTAGGTGGACGCGTAGAAGTCATATGAAGGTCAACTTCGTTTTTTTAAATGGTATGATATGTTTTTTTACGTACCATCTAGTAGAGCGTTTGAAGATGCGCACATTGATCTACGGGTCAAAATCATTCAAGATCACTGAAGGCCAACTGCAAGGGAAAATAATTTACTTTATATTGCCTAGAGTTCTCTGCTATTAAAAATACTGTAAACTCAGAAATGAAAAGTTCTAGCCCTTACAAATTTTTTCTTTTTCCGCGAAGTTCTGACTTGTTGTTATCATTATTTTTTATATTGCCTAAAATTCTCTGCTATTGAAAATACCGTAAATTCAGAAATGAAAAAGTTCTAACTGTTAGAAATTTTTTCTTTTCCGAGAAGTTCTGAGTTGTTGTTATCATTATTTTTTATATTGCCTAGAGTTCTCTGCTATTGAAAATACCGTAAACTCAGAAATGAAAAAGTTCTAGCACTTAGAAATTTTAGCTTTCAGTGACCTTGAATGATTTTGACCCGTAGATCAATGGCTCATCTTCAAACGCTCTACTAGATGGTACGTAAAAAAACATATCATATCATTTAAAAAAACGAAGTTGACCTTTATATGACCTCTACGCGTCCACCTAATAAAAAATTATTTAGAACAAATTATGTGTCCCTCGAAACCATGCAAGTTTTGGTCTGACACATTTTTTTCTATCACCAATAACAGCCGAGATATTCAGGTGGCCTGTTTTAGGTGCCTCACCCTGTATATTAAAGCAAGATGTTGTACAATTTACGTAATTAAGTGTGACGTTTAACATGTAATCGTACGTGACTACTGATAAGCTTACGTTCGCGAACTGTTGCAAAGAGAGGTTCGTGAATCTGCCGACTGTGATTGTCAATTGCTTTTGCGATCTCATTATCAAGAACAGCAGGATTCGAGTCTCACTGGGAGTCAAATCGTACCATAGAGACTCATATGCCGCGTCGCCGATCATTTTGCTCTGGAAATCGGAGCAGAAGTTTGGAACGCGAAAAATAGGCGGTGAAATTGCTGAAAAAGTTCCGAGACGTATTTGCCTACCTTCATACTTAGATATTCGCCAGCAAAGCAAAAGATGAATGCTTCTA
Organism: Ooceraea biroi; assembly: GCF_003672135.1. NCBI lineage: Eukaryota > Metazoa > Arthropoda > Insecta > Hymenoptera > Formicidae > Ooceraea > Ooceraea biroi. The sequence goes on from NC_039508.1 coordinate 14,748,645, forward strand.
AATTGATGACGACGTAAAATAGAAGTGATCTTATTATCATAGAGGAACCTTCGGTACCAATCGACTACAATATTAAAATTATAGTAATGTGCACACTCGGATTTCTTTATCACATATATCAGAATATCAGATTATTGAACATGCAAATTGTAAAAAATAACAACATCGCTTATAAATGGTGTTTGATCTCGTATTCGGTATCTCACTAAAGTGAATGAAAAATTTGATTATCGATTTGCTTTGCTCTACGTAATAAAAATTGGTAAAACTACTTACATTTACGATGATAAAGCCTAAGCAGCAAATAACGACGGTATTAGAAATAAATTGAGCCAGAGCAATGTACGAGTATAGACTCTCGATTTTCTCGGTAAATATGATGATGTTCTGATGCCTTTGGATCAATGAACCTATTGTGATTGTGGACATAGTCGGCTTCTTATCCTTCGATAAAATTTCTAATAATCTTTCACGCAGGATATCTATCTGTCCGCCTGCGTGCAGTACCTAGGAATTCGACACGCCATTATCTGCATCCATATATAAAGATTTGAGATAAACTAATAGCATACAATAAGAAAACATTTTAAAACATTTCTTAATATTTCATTAAAACAAGATTAATCAAGGAACCTTAAATTTCAATACATTTAGAATTGCAAGAAGATATAGGCAAATAATTTTATTTTTAAGAAGATACGTAAGATCACATTAATTAAGTAATGTCAAATAACGTGCCAGCTCTGAATCAATCTTTCGAATAATTCTTTTCCGATTTTTCCTAAATAAGTTGGAACGTGCACCAAACAATCTCAGACATCCTAGCGGAAATGTGGACCAAGCTACCTCGGGGGATCCATTCCCGGAGCTAATCTCAGTCGGGAACTTGAGAATCCCCCAGGGGGGTGAGAGCCCCCAAGGTCCCAACTTACCAGCGTAACTAGCAGGGCGCTGAGTACGCCGATCACGGTGGCGGACGTCATCTGATGAAGGAACTGCGTGGTCATGACGAGCTCGTAAACTGGCGACGTGCCACTCTCGAAGGGTAACTCCATCTTGAGGAAAAGTTCGCGCTCGGCGATGCCGTCGTGGTTACTCAAAGCAACGACGCCGATACAATAGAACAACACAGCCATCGAGTGCAAGCCGATGATCGAATTGGAGAAACGATGGCACAAGTTGGCCACGCTAGTCATAGTACACAGAGCTTCGCCGACGTCCTCGCATTCCTTCCAGTCCGTCGCGATGGCCCTTAACACGTCGTGGAATATTCTAGGAAGAATCGATTTCATGGAGCACCACGAGAACGAAGGTGTTCTATCTCGAAGACTATGATTAGGGAACTATTTGTCTATATACGGTCTATGGTGATAAACGATAAATAGAAAAGGAAAAAAAGAGAAAAGTGGATGCATCAATACTTCAAAGATATGACGTAAAGTAAAATGCATTATGTATAAATTATCAATTTAGTATAAAAAATATATAAGTATATAAAACTATATATTTGACTTTTGGCTACTTTCATATAATCATTAAGTTTTGTGTTAACGTTCGTGATGACAGGTGCATGAGAGATGTTTCGTATTACCAAACATTCGTTTTATTTGCACAAATTCGATGAAGTACAGAAGGCAATGTTCGAATGGCAACGACGTACCGTTGTTTCGTCCAGAAAACAATCAACTTGACACACAATAAACTGTACGACAGCGTCGCGCTCAACCCATCCATCAGAGGTGACAGATCCTCGGAATGAAGATGCAATACCATGTGGCGATACTGAAAGGTCTGCGCGGCTATCATCGTCATAGTCCACAAAAGTCGACTGGCGATCGTGTAAGAGACATTCGGCCAGATACCGGCAACCCGAAGTCCTATCTCGATCGAGCGAGTTATTGTATTCGCGAACATCATTAAACGTTTTAATTTCCGATTAATAATCCATGCTATAACGCGATCGACGATGCGTCTGACGATAAATCTGACGAAAGATAAACCGCGTTTTTCCTCTGAACAAAATGAGAGTGATTGTTAAATCAAAATTTTCCAATTAACGCGTCAAACAGTTCACTGAGAATGAATTAATTGGGTGAGGGTGAGAACGCACGGCACGTCACCGGTCGAAGGGTAGATTAATGAAATGAACGCGCACCACTCGCAGTTGATCGAAACGCGCGTGGAGTATATCAGCATCGAGTACAACCGTAGAGTAGATCTATGAACGGGAACCGGACGTGCACCTGTAAACGCCACGGATAGACTGAAGGATGCCGAGGGTCCGTTGCCGGGAGCGGCGAGCTCTACCATTGTCCACTGTCCAACAGGCAGGGAGCAGTTCATTAAATATTTTCATCGTTCCACTCTACGAAGAAGTTGCAATGCGCGATTGCCGATTTTGCAGATGGAAGGGAAATCGAGGGGGTCCGTCCTTCCGCGCCTAGCATGCGGTGCCGTGCAATTTCCGTTAAAAATGTACGATTCGTACGGAACGGAGGTCAGCGCACTGACGGCTTATAGTTCTGTTAAAAAATCATATGCGATGATCTAAAGAAAATAGAGAAGTTTCGAGGAAAAGGAGAGTCGCCAAAAGATTTGCGGAAATCGGAAATGTACCGTATGATACTTTTCTGTTGCATTATTATATTCTATAAATTATTTTATTAATTATCAATTGGATTGTCTTAAATGTAGTATTTTGAACGATGTATATTTAAAGAACTTTATATGCGCGTTTATTTAACTAGTGATATACATATATTACTGAGAATACGTATTTTATCTCGAAAGCTGACGAGAGGAATACTGCCAATGTTAATTACATCGCCAGCAACACCGATAGGTATGATCTTGTAGAATTCATGATCTGTAACAACGTGTGTGTCAAAATTCAATATATTTTAATTATATAATATATTATATTATATATAAATGTTATGTTATTATATTATGTTATATATAAATTATATATTGCTCGAGAGAGAGAAACATTTAAGATATTCCTGCGCGAATATAACATGCAAGCAGTCTATGTAATCAAGAGAGTTATGCAGTGAGTAAATACAAATCTAGGAAATTTAATAGGAAATGTCATGTGCATGTTAGGATTATAAATTATTTGATATTATCCTACATTTGCAATTTGATGTATGCAGAAACCTGTGAATGGTTTATTTTTATCAGGGCAATATTTGCGACAACGCAATAAAATATAAGTAAATTAGCAACATATACACAGTGCGTAAGCGCAATTAACGTGGTAATTAATTTTGAATAAACAATTTTCATTGATGCTATCTAATATTAATTTTACTCATACAGTTACGATTAAAACTCCTAGCAGGCAAGTCATCATTGATGCGAGTTGCAGCAGCGCGATGTAGGAGTAGAGATTCTCGATGTTCTCTGAGAAGTAAATGATTTTCTGATACTTTTTTATGATATTCCTCATCATCTCCTCATCATAGGATCTAAAAAAAAGAGACCACCTTTATGAAAATGAAGAGCCATATTCAAGTAATTAACTAAAATAAAACTAAAAGAAAATAGTCTTGTGCATAATTCTTTTTTTGGCAAAAATATCGACATACCTCATGAGACAACTTTACCAATTTATTTTTGTCAAATTAATTATAGTATCTACTATTTTGAAATATTATGGAAGTTGAAGTATCCAATCATTCGTTACGTTATTTACGTCGCCGTTGCGTACTTATCAGAGATAGAAGAAGAGCGTTCAGTATTCCAATTCCCTAGCCGCATATGAGAATATACATCAGTTCCGTAATTAACATGACTTTGTACATGCATTGTGTGTTTATGTTGAGGAAAGTTCCACTTTGTGAATATGGGATAGTTCGATCATGCAGTCGGTGACATCAGCTAAGATGATACCGGCACCATATGAAAACATGGCCACAGTATGAAGAGTAATGATCACATTGCTGATACGATTTAATGTTCTTGCTTTGTTCGTTATTTTTCGCATTTCAATGTTATTTTTAATGCACTTGCTTTAAACTTATCATCGTTAAGATTTCATTGAATATTCTATACATAACCACATATGTAAATTGTTTATTACGAATATTGCCTAACATTCGTAAAAAAACCGTGTAATAAAAATTTTACATATTTATTATTTTGTATCAGGTTTAAAAAAATTAGGAAACAACATAAAAAAAGAATACATGTGAGAAAATGACGAGCAATGTATATTGATTAATTTTGAATTTCCTAGAAAGTTACTAAAACAGTCCATCGTATCAAACACGTCGCTGAAATGATAATATGACAGGAAATATTTATAATTGCAAAATTAAGCGACTATTATTGTAACGCTCCAGAATATTCTGCAAATTGTGATGTACGATGTTCTAGCTAGATGCTAGGTAAAATAAAATGAGCACAAATTTTATCGTACGATATTTATTAATCGTGCTCTTACAGGCCATCAGATGCTCTTATATTTTGTACTTCTTTTTCTTTACATTTTTTAATTAATATAAATTAATTCATCAAAATATCTATTTACATAATAGAAAAAATATGCTCAGTAAAGAAAAAGAATTATAATTTATAATAATAAAAGAATTATATAATTTCGTTAAATGTGTATTTGTCAGCAACAAAGACCTTTCTCGATGTTATATCATCAAATTTCCATGTGAAGTCTGGGAGATCGTGAGATATCACCCAAATGTACCTCTGGCCGAACGACCAGTAAGAGCTGTTCATTAAATATTTTTATATCATATCACGTGTAGACCACGAACACATCTATTATGCTTTTTCCCCACTTTAATAAAAGGAAAGAGAAGAGACGGAATTATTTTTCCCTCTTGGGTGTACCGGACATGACCGCAAATGTGTTGTTTGTCTTAAATATGTAACGATTCATGCGAACATAGACAGGACAATGTATGTCCGACGATAAATCACGAATTCAAAGGTCTTGATAAAAGTTTCCAAAGTTTCACGTGGAGGGTGAAAAGACTTCGAAACAAAAGGAACAGCAAATAGAATCATGTAGTACTACGAAAAACACGTATGGTACTATGAAAAACACATATACGTTTCTATGTGCATAATAAAAGACTACGTATTCGTGTTACAGGGATACTTGGGAAACGATCAATAGCGTAAGTATCTGACAAATATAAAAAAGTAAGTTGTTTTTTACAAGATAAAATTAAGAAAAACAATTTACACAATATTATGGGAGAAGATTTAACATGTTAATACTGAAAGAAATATTTATTTGAGAAGTATTAATTTGCTTCACAAATATGTCTCATCTAATTTTATCTACGTAAATGCTATACTTCAAAATTTCAGATCATAGTTTAGATTGTAGTTTCGTTGTAACGTTATGCTATAAATTATTCTCAGTTTTGAAAGCATAGTATATTATATATTTGAAAAAGTAGGTACTGCACAACATGAATTTCTAACTAGTGATTTACACAATACTCATGCGTCATAGGTCGAACATTAACGATGGACATGATGTTCATTGCATCGCCAACATCACTGATAAATACGATCCCGAAGCACTCATGATCTATAACAATGTCATTCTTTACATTCATCGTAACTTCATATAAATTATACAAATCAATGCAATTTACATCAACATCGTCAAACTAATTTAAAACATGTGCCATTGTAAAGAGGTAAAATTACAACTGATATTTCTGAAGAGAAGAGTTTTACTACAAGCATTTTTTTATATATGCGATGATTGTGCAAAATTATTTCAAATGCTACGCATAATTCTTACACTTGCGAAATATTCTAAAGAGAGATCCATCATTTTTCCAACAGTAAGCGTCAACTGTTTTTGCGATCTTAATATTATAAATGATAAAATACGACCGTCTTCAGGTTTTAAGTTGTACCATGCAGAATTGTATGCTGCAACTCCGATCGCTTTGCTCTATGCAGGTAGAAATAATAAAATTATTTCGTTTTTATTATTTATGATATATTTGATAATACTAATTTTAAGGTGTTATTTGTAGGATTGTCCATTAATATTAATTTATCATCATATATATTATATTGTCGCTAACCTTGTTATTTAAATATTCTCCAGCAAAGCAAAATATAAACGCTTCAAGATTTGTTATGATGTAAAATAAAACAGACCTTATTATTTGCTGTGTCGCATCGGGTGTACCGATCGCCTGCAATATTAAAGCAGCATACGAAAAGTATTGTGAACAGTCAATTGCAAGTTAGTTACCTTTATTGACTTATCTTAAAAGATTAATTACAATAATTATGCGCCATTAGCAAACGCACGATAAATAGCAACAATGAATTTTGCCTTGCAAACATAAAATATTATGATTTTAATTCTTTACTTACGCATACGATGAGAAATCCCAGCGAGCAAATTATTATCGTGTTTGAGGCGAATTGTAGCAACGCGATATACGTGTACAGATTCTCAACATTCTGCGAGAAATTGATAATTTTCTGATGCTTTCGAATAATTTCGCCCGTTGTAACAATTGTACGTTTTCTCCCATCCTCTTTGGATACAAGATCTGTTAACAAACAACGCAGGATATCCACTTGGCCGCCTATATGCAAAATCTGGAAATAAGGAAAAAGAAATAATTATATAATTACCTTTTGAAATCACATTACAATTTATAAGCACAAAGAAAGATAAATCTAATATCGTGATACTGAAATAGAGATTTTAATTCAAATTCTTTTTAAATACTATAAATAATACTAATACTGTAAATTAATACAAGTGTTAATTTTGCTTTTCGTCTAGTATCATAAAAATTATATATTGTTCATAATTGCTTATAATTTGCAACTTACCAAAGTTAGAAGCAGGGCGTTTACAGCACCAGCAGCCCAGCTGCACATTATAAGATACGTGAATTGCGTGATTAAAACCATTTTATATGCTCGTTGTGTATTTACGTCGAAGGGAAGTTCCACTTTGTGAATGTAGGGTGGAATTGATGTGCTATCGGTGATATCAACATCGGCTAGGATGATACGTGTGCCATATGTAACAACGCTTAACGTATGAAGAATGATTATCGCGTTAGCAATACGATCCGATAATTTCGCTTTGCATATAGTTTCCTGCATGCTGATTTCATTGTTAGGACAGTCGTTCCAGTCTTCCGCCATCATTGCCAAGGTCTCGATGAATTTTCTGTGAATGATTGCGTTCGTTGATTATCCTATCGATTACAAAAAAGATTATTTCGGTTCCCCAGAGTACTCTTGTTTCCGAAAATTACAGAGTAGCTCTGGAAATATAATCCAACGTCGATGTTGTATTCTTTAAATCAGATTATAACTGTCCGCAGCCTGGATTTTTCTTTTCTCAAATTATTATAAACAATAATGCGCGGCAATATTAATTGCGCGTGCATATGGTATATGATTACTAATTGTAATCGCATCCTAGAATGTAGCTTAATTAGTGAACACACAATGTAATTAATAAATCAACAAATAGGTCACAGTTCCTCTTTTGTTACGAAAATTGTTGATAAGCATCGTTGCTTGAAATCGAATATTCATATATAGATATATTTATCATTGCAGCATTATTTTTATGTGGCAATCGTATTACTTACCTTTGATTGAACCAAAACACAATAAATTTAGTCATCACCTTTGCGTATGCTAGGAAGCTGCTTAAACAGTCCATCAAATTGAAAAGATCATCGGAATAAAAATGTGTTAAAAGATATCGGTAATGGAGAAACTGAACAATTATTATCGTAATAAACCAAAATATTCTGCGAATCTGAATACACGAGGTACCTGGCCAGATACCGAAAAGAGTAAACATAATTTCTGTCGTGCGATTGATTGTACTCTTCCGAATCATACTTTTTTATATTTCTGTATGCACGAACAAAAGTATCCAAGTTTGTACAATAACGCGGATATTTTCAGCAAATTAAAAAATATACTTCCGCCACAAATGTGTGTCTCAACGATAACTCGACGTGAATCATAAAATAGCTGCGTAAAGACTGGGAGGTCCTAAAAGAAAGTTATATGGGTGTATCCTTAGAGCTATCGACCAATAGAAAATCCTCATTAAATATTTGTATATTGCGTGCAGACCATGACAAAAGTTACCACAGTTTTGATAAAAAGAAGGAACAAGTGCGGTCTTCTCCCTTCTTTGAAACTCAATAATAATACCGTAAATCGTTCGCTTTAAATATGCACGAACGGTAGATACGATGTATCCAACTGCAAGTCCAGTGAGCTTTGAAAATGTTTCAAAGTTTAGAGACGAAAAGAAATAACAGAAAAGCAAATCGCGTACTACCGCGAAACTGTATGTACATCTTCCTTTGGGTGTAATGTCCTCGTACTGTGCAAACTCGGTCTGAGGAATCCATGATATTTCTTTTCATGGGAAAACGGGATATGTACGGTATCATATAGTTATATATGTACATATACAAGAAATTTTCTTGTAGTATTCTGTAAGTTATCTTTATCTTAGAGGATGTGTTTGAAAAAAAAAACTAATGTTACAATAATGTATTAGTATAACTAGTGAAGATATATTTACATGTCTCTTTGTAAATGCTTCACGACTATTGATCAAAAACCATCGGTATGAGAGTGTGACATTTATTGCATTGCCAACAAAACCGACAGGTAAGATCCCGAAATATTCATAATCTATAATAATGTTTTTTTTTGTATTGCGAATTATATGTATAATGTGTATAATAGAAATTAATATATTTTAAATAGGATAATACTATAGTGATACAAAATTATATAATCGGAAGATTTGTCAAAGACGAAAATAGTATAATCCATAAAATATTACGTAATACAAGAATATAAGAGCTAATGTGTTAAAAATTTATATTTTATATGAATCTTACACTTGCAAAGGATTGTAAGGAAAGATCCATCATCTTGCCAGCCGTAAGTGTTAATTGCTTCTGCGATCTTAATATTATGAATAACAAAACACGACTGTCTTTGGGTTTCAAATTGTACCATGCACAATTGTACGTTGCAAGTCCGATTTCTTTGCTCTATATAAATAATATGAAATAGATATGTTGCAAATAATATGCATATATTTTTATTCAATATATTTTTATGTGGAATGCATATAAAGTATGTATTGCTAACCTTATTGTTTAAATATTCTCCAGCGTAGCAATATATATATGCTTCCAGATTTGTTATTGTGAAAAATAAAATACACTTTATGATTTGTTGCGTAGCATCAGGACTACCGATTGCCTGAAATAATTAAAAAAGTACAATAAAAATTAGAAAAGTATTATTTGCAAATATCCGAGATAATTAATCTTATTATTAACAATATAATTAATCTTATGATGATAAAAAATATTTTTGTTAACAATATTTTTAATTTTACTCACGGTTACGATGAGAAAACCTATCGAGCATATTAGTGCTATGTTCGATACAAATAATAATAGCGCGATGTATGTATACAGAGATTCGATATTTTCCGAAAAATAGATAATTTTTTGATGTTTTTGTATAATTTTATTCACGGTAATAATTGATTCCTGTTCATTTCTGATCTCACTGAATGCAAGCTGCTCTAATCGGTATTGGAGAATGTCTATTTGACCACCTACATGCAGGATCTGGAAACGCAGATTTGATTTTAGCTGATAAGTAGACTATACAAATATACTATATTTATATAAACAGTGAAACAAATATAAATAATTAAATAACTCTTACTGTCACATCTCTTACAACTATCTTGAAATTTTAGAATATAATTCAAACGTTAATATTGAATGAAAAATATAAAAATTAATTATATACTTATGATAATAATTACGTTTCAATGTAATTATATATTTAATAAAAATATATAAATTAATTATATATTTATGATAATAATTACGTTGCATAAATGTGTTATTGTAACTTACAAGAGTTAAAAGTATAGTATTTATCAGACCAATTCCCAAATTGGAAAGGAACAAATGCATGAATTCCGCAATTAACACGCCTTTGTACATGTGTTGCGTATTAATTCTGAAGGGAAGCTCTAATTTATTGAAGAAAATTAGTTCATTTGTTTCAGTAATATCGATATCAGCAAGAATGATTCCAGCGCAATACGCAATGATCGCTATTATATGAAGAATGAGAATGATGTTAGTAACACGATCCGATATTTTTGCTTTACATGTCGCCATGCGTACATCGATGTCACTGTTAGCGCAATCGCTCCAATCGTCCGTGATTAATGCCAAGGTTTCTATGAATTTTCTGTGGATGATTGTTCCTTAGTCATGCTGTCGAATTCGAATAAAAATTCTATTCATCGCGTTGCAGAAAGCCGTATCTCTAGAAACTTGATGTCTCGCGCTGATATAGAATAGTTATATCGAATAGTAATAGTCATTTTTAAAATTAAATGAGAATACAAAATTTTACGTGTAAAAACATAATTACAAAGAAGAAGACTATTTAATCAATATAATAGATATAAGTAACTGGTTGTTATTTTTCCAATTCCATTAAATAGATCAATAAATAAGTTAAGAATAACAACGGAAATTCTTTTTAGCTTTAACAAGACAATATCATTATGGATCATCAATAATAATGAGACTTATGCGTTGTTCAGTTTACTTACTGCTGATTTATCCAAAATGCAATTAAGTCGATTAATAGTTTCATGTGTGCCAAAAAGCTACATAAACAGTCTATCAAATCAAAAAAGTTCTCGAGATTTAAATGCAATAAAAAATAGCAATAGTGACAATATTCAATGAATCCTGAAGTAACGATCCAAAATACTCTACTGATTAAAGTGCACGATTTGCTTGGACAAATGCCGAACAAGGGGAGCAGGAATAACGTGATGCGGTTGATCGTGCTTTTACGCATCATAATCCTTTATTTTTCTTTGTACTTGCTTGTGCCCAAAGAGCGCATTAGAAAATTAAGATAACAGAATGGGCGCACTCGGGGAGATAAAAGAAAAATACGTTGTCGCCAAATGTGTTTCGCAGTGATAGTACGATGCACTTCATTGGATACTTGCGTAAAGACTGAGAGACTGTAGGAGGTCATCAAACAGGTACACCCTTGTGCACCTGACCAATAGGAACTAGCTCATAAAATATTTTTATCGCGATGCGTGCAGACCTCGTGTCCGTCATATTTCCTTGCAATTTCGAGTAAAAAAAAGGAAATAATACAATGTACTTTCTCTGCCCCCGAGTACCGATAATGTATTTTTCGATGCATTTATGAAGCATACGTTAAATATGCAATGATTCGTGTGAAAGGACACGTATATTCCGTCCCCATGAGAGAACGTTTTGAATTTTTCGTCGTATTTCTCCCCAGAAATTGCTCACTGGACAGTAAACGAACAATAAAGTTGCGTGAAAAACAACGGTATTACTGGTGATGTAACGGTATTGATTTTATTCTTCAAGCATTATAACAAATTTTAATCTTTAAAGTATAATTTACTGATGAGTATTTTATATATATATATATATATATATATATATATATACATATATTTGATGCTATTACTATATTACTAATTTTAAAAAATTGTTGAGTTTTATAAAAGAACAGTGTAGATTCTTCGCACCTATATATTTGAAAAAATATGTCATATTTAAATCTGTACAACTGTTATTACAACTAGTGATTTATAAATACGTTATGATCGTTACATAAACATTAATAACTTAGTGTTTATTGCATCGCTAAAAGCATTGATAAATATGATCCCGAAGCATTCATGATCTAAAACAATTTATGTGTCTCTTATTATTATTTTTATAATGGAAAAACGTAAACATTTTCTTTAAAAAAACTAATTGTCTACATTTATATGTCTACATTTATATTTATAAATAAAAATTATAAGTTATTGTATTTGTTATGAATCTTACAGTTGTGAAAGATTGTAAGGAAAGATCCATCATTTTGCCAGCTGTAAGTGTCAATTGCTTTTGAGATCTTAATATCATAAATAATAGGACACGACTGTCTTTAGGTTTCAAATTGTACCATAAAGAGTTATACGCCGCCGCGCCAATCGCTTTGCTCTAGAAATTTTTATTATTATGAAAGTAATGAAGAAATGGTTTTGAACATTTATAATAAGATAAAGCTAGAAATTTAATTAAATAATGAAACAGAATTATTTATTTTCAATTATTCATCAGTATTATGTTTAGTTTTCCGTCGCTAACCTTGTTATTCAGATATTCTCCGGCAAAACAAAATATAAACGCTTCGAGACTTGTTATAGTATAAAATAAAACGGATCTAAGTATTTGCTCCACTACATTGGGACTGCCAATTGCCTGAAATACCGTACAGAAATAGCATACTAAAAATGTTTAAATATAGACTGCAAGCATAATTCTTTAAAATATGTTGTACAATATAAGATAAATAATGAAAAGGTGATAAATGATAAAAATATATAATTTATAAAAGCATAGCATTTTAAATCTATTGGATTAAATCTATTGAAGTATTAAAGAATAGAATAATATTCAATAACATTAAATATTATTATGTAGGGGAGACCGGTGTCGATTATAACAAAAATTCAATAACATTTTTTTTCAGTAAACCGTTCGCAAGTTTTGTTTCACATTTTTTTGGAACAAACCTTCAAGTTTGGTGCTACTTATCAGATTTTTAATATAGCTATCGGGAATCGTCTCGAAATATATTCCATTTTTATCATAGTGCGACGAGCGTTACTATCGACACCTCTCTGGTGTCAATTGTAACAAATACTTTTATTATAAATAATATCGAGTAAACATTGAAATAATGAAACGAGAACAATGAAATAAACGAACAATAAAGCAATAAGAACCAAACAAAACGAAATTCTAAAAACCAAGTGAAACATAAACAAAAGTATTAATCAGAGAGACAATTAATACATATAAAAGAAACATTTTTATCAGTGCAGCTGAGATGTTTGGCAGATTATTCCCCTTTCGGTTTTTCTTGGTCTTGGTTTCACTATTTTTCACTCGGTAGCTAAATAATTACCAAAAAATGTATATTAAAACATACGAAGTAAATGTATAGATGTCAATTGTAACATCCCAGGATGTTACAAACGACACCGTTTTTCGTGTTACAATCGACACCTCTATGCCATTTCCGAAATTATCCTGTTATTTTCTTATATGTTTCTTTACCTAAAATATCTAACCTACACAATAAGATAGTTCAGGCAACATATAATAAAAAAATGGGCTGTTATCGAATTTTGAATAAATACAGTAACCTAAGTTGTGCACCAAAAAAGATTTGTGAGAGAATATTTACTTTTGGTCGCAATTTCCGTAAATTTGGGGATAACGTGGACAACAAGAACGTTACGATGACCACATTCGGGACGGTAATGCGAAAAGTTGTCTCTTATTACTTAATGAAGGCTACTTCGTGTTTTTATATAAGGTGGCTCTAAAATAAGCTCTGTTACATTTGACATCTGTTACAATTGACACCAGTCTCCCCTACAATCGCTACATGCATATAAATTGTAATACATTCAACAATTCACTTACCATTACAATGAGGAAACCTAATGAACAAATCATTATCGTGTTTGACACGAACTGTGACAGCGCGATGTACGTGTACAGACTTTCAATGTTCTCCGAAAATTCGATGACTTTTTGATGCTTTTCTATAATTTTGCGTATCGTGATGACTACTGATCCATGTTTGTTCTCATCGACACGATGTGTCAACCAGCAACGCAGGATATCGATTTGACCAGCTGCATGTAGGGTCTGAAAATAGAGGTCCGATTGCCTGTTGAATTGATCAAAGTCTACGAATGGCATTCAAGCGGCTGAAAAAAGCGCGATGGAAAGTAACATTTTTTCAAAGTGTACAAAAATAGCAAATTGGATAAGGTAAACATTTGTTTTCGATTTTCGAATCTATTACGTCCATTCGGGATTTCGAATTCATACGATGCGATTGCTGCGCAGAGAGCGATTCACGGTTATCATTCATGCTTCATTCATACTAATTGCATACAGCTAAAATATCCTATATTTTCGTATCTTCTTAACTTACAAAAGTCAATAGCAATCCGTTTAATATTCCAATCGCCCAACCGCACATGATCATGTGCAAAAATTCGATGAGCAATATAAGTCTATATGTGCGTTGCGTGTTTATGTTGATGAAGGGAATTTCTAATTTGTTGGCGAGAGGCAATTCCGTCGTGTTGATGATATCAACATCAACCATGATGATACCGATGAAATATGCAACAATCGTCACCGTGTGAAGAGTGACGAGCGCATTCGAAATACGATCTGATATTTTTGCTTTGCATACCATCTCGCGCATGCTGATCTCGCTGTTGGCACAATCACTCCAATCATCAGTTATCATCGTTAACATCTCGATGAATGTTCTGTGGATGATTGCGTTCGTCATCGATCATACTGTTGACTGTAAGATGATGCGAATTTTCGCGTCGTGAGAACCAATCTCTCTACAGAGATCGTCATGTCTAGTTATTATAAGCTAATTTTTCATATTTTGTAACTATCATTGAATGTCTTTAATTACTATTACAATAACAATGAAAAACAATACCGATGATAGCAACAGTTCTTTTATCGAAATATTTTTACAAGGTGTATCTAACATTGCATACATATACGACATCACTTACCCCTGATTTAACCAGAATACAATAAACTTTATAAGCACTTTAGCATGTGCCAGGAAGCTGCACGTGCAGTCTATCAAATCCAATAACTCGGCAGAGTAAATATGCGTTACAAAATAACGGTAGTGACAGAACTCGATGAAACCTATCGTAATGATCCAGAAACCCCTGCAGACCAGAATATACGATGTGCCTGGCCAGATACCAAACAGAATGAGCAGAAATTTTATCGTGCGATTAAGCGTACTCTTACGAAGCATAATCTTTTATTTTTCTATTTGATCGTTCGTACGAGTTTCTAAGATATAATATAATGGAACAGAAATTCTCGGATAAAAAATAATATGTCTTGACTAAATGTCTTTTCCGCTGACGGTGCTCTTCCTCGAGATATACCATAGAATATTTTAAAAAGACTGAAAGATCCTAAAAGGGCATCAAACAGCAGTCTTGGACGCCTGACCAATCAAAGTTACTCATTAAATATTTTATCATAATGCACATGGAGTCCGCGAGTACATTAATTTTGTGCAAGTTTGTTGCGAGAAAAGGAAAAATGCGGGAAAATAAAGTCTCCCTCTCTTCCCGTTCTACCTCTCATGGATACTGATAATATAACCGTGAATTATCCAGTTTAAATATGTAAGATTGCGTGTAGAGATAGATATTGCGATGTATATCCGATTGTCAGTCTAGAGCTCTTCAGAAAAGTTTTCAAGTTTCAAGTAAAATGAAGAGGCGGAAGAGACATAGTGATACTTGTGCTACAACAGTATAACAAACAATTAACAAGTACTTGGAAAATAATATGTGAAAGGTGTGCAATTTCCCAAATATGCAAGCAAGTTTTAATTGTGCAAGCGCGAAAGTACTACAAGATTATCGACACAAAGTATTCTGGAGTAATTATTTCCTAATTTATGAATTTGAGACATGAAATGTTTTAAACTAAGCAACAGTTTAGTTTTGTATATTTTTGTACAAGTTATTATCGTTACAGAATATAATCATAAAAAATATGTTGCGCTATTATTCTATCACTAGTGAAGATATATTTACAGATCGCATTCGGTACATGGCTTCATGGCTATTGCATCTTCAAATGTATGATGTTCATTGCATCGCCAACAATATCGACAAATACGATCCCGAAGCTTTCATGATCTATAATAAAGTATACGCTCATTGTATTCGAGATCTCTTAGTATCTCTTAAAATACAACCTCAAATATCAGAAAAAAACCGCACTTTAAATATAACCGTAAAATAAGCGTAAAATTTATAAACGTAATAAATCGAAACGATTTATACAGGTAAAAATTTCGTATAAAAAATATCTTGGCACAGACATTATGCGTATAACTATTCTGGAAAATTATGCGTTACAGATAAATCTTACACTTGCAAAACATTCTAAAGAGAGATTCATTATTTTTCCAACTGTAATCGTCAACTGCTTCTGCGCTCTTAATATTATGAATATCAATGGACGACTGTGTTTTGGTTTTAATTCGTACCATGCTGAATTATATGCTGCCATTCCAATGGCTGTTGTCTAAAAAGATGGTTATTGTTAAAAAAGACTATTCAAGATCTATACTTGTTATATCTGTTTTCTTTTAATTCGACAAATTTATAATCACCTTGTTCTTCAAATATTCTCCCGCGTAGCAGAAGATAAATACTTCGAGATTTGTTACAGCATAAAATAAAAGGGATCTTACTATTTGTTCCGTTGCGTCGGGATTGCCAATCGCCTGCGATATGAATAATATGCAAAAGATTATTAAAGATATTTGCAAAATTATAAAGTAGCTTTCGGTTTAAAAAATATAAAGATATTGTTAAGAGATATGTAACAAAAATCAGTAGATATACAAGATGAGAAACAGAAATAATTAATTATATAAAATATATATTGTATTTTTATATGTAATATTTGTTGTTTTTACTCACAGTAACAATAAGGAATCCCAATGAGCACATCAGCATCGTGTTTGATATAAATTGCACTAACGCGATATACGTGTACAAATCCTCAATGTATTCCAAAAAGCTGATGATCTTTTGATGCTTTTGAATGATTTTATTCGTCATAACGACGATAGAATCATCTCTTTCTTTCTCTTTTCGAGGTACAAGCTCGATCAACCAGGAATGCAGGATGTTTATTTGGCCACCGGCATGTAGTATCTAATGAAAAATATATTATTACATTATTTTTATGATTGCGTATTATTTATGGTAAATACATATGACAAACTTACTAAAGCCAAAAGCAGAGAATTTAGTAAACCAGTTCCACAACCGGACATGATGAGATGAACGAATTGCATAGTTAACAGCGTCTTATATGTATGTTTTGTGTGTATGTTCACAGGAAGCTCCACTTTTAGCAGAAGAGGTAGTTCCGACTGCTGATCAGTAACATCAACGTCAGCCAAAAAAATGCCGATACTATATGCAACGATGGTCACCGTGTGAAGAGTGAACATCGCATTAATAATACGATTCGCTGATCTAACTTTGCACGCCGTTTCACGTGCACTGACATCATCGCCAGTGCAATCGTTCCAATCTTCTGCCATCATCGTCAAGATTTTCATAAATTTTCTGTGAATAATTGGTATTATTTAATTATCTTGATCAGTTGCGTATGATATTGTATACTATATAATTTTAGAAATTTGTATATTTATAGGATTGACTTGCTTGAATATTGCAATTATATTATAGCAGTGTATTATATTTTAACATTTACTTTTCACATTCTTTCCATGTTTACAGATATCATGTGTAGATCATGATCATGACATACGATGTTAAAAAAATTATTTAATTCGCATAATTATTAAATTAAATTAAAGAGATGAACGCGAGCTGCTATATTTCCTCCCCCGCTCAACTTATTTCTATATTACAAGATTACGTGAATATCGTATAGCGTTACTTACTGTTCGTTCCACCAAAATATAATCAGCTTAGTTATGAATTTTATCTGCGTTAGGAAACTGCTAAAACAATCCATCAAGTCGAAAAGATCATTATACTGGAAGTGCATTAAAAGATACCGAAAATGACAGATTTCATCTATTCCTAATGCGATGACCCAATATGCTCTGCAGATCGTAATATATGGTCTACCTGGCCATACACCGCACAAGATGAGCATTATTTTTAACGTGCAATTAATTGTGCTTTCACGCGTCATAATTTCTTATTTCCTTCCGTTCCTGTTTCTCTTTTTTTTACACAACAAAAAATATTGAACTATATTTTTAATAGGGCAAACTTTTTCAGGAAGATAAGGGGACTACACTTCAACGTATTTTCCAATGATGGTCCGACGTATATCCTGGAATAACTGCGTAAAGACTGGGAGGTTCTAAGACGTCATCAAATGGGTGCAACCTAGGACTGATCGACCAATGGGAATCCTTCATTAAATATTTTTATTGTACTACGTGCATCCCTCGAATACACCTGTCGTGGTCGCCTCGCAACTTTAATGCAAGAAGAGGGGTGCATAGGAGTCAACTCTCCTTCCCTCAGGTACTGGGGATGCAACCGCGCATTGCGTACTTTAAATATGTAATGATTCGTGCGGACGGGAACGCGACGATATATGTCCAATAGTCAGTCGTGTTCAAGCTCACTTCAGAAAAGTTTTGAATTTTGGATGTGAAGTGTGGAAACAACAAGGAAATCCAAGTGCAGAATATTACGTTTCTCTGGTTTGGTAAAAAGTATTTTTGTATTATTCTTAAAAATATATATCTGTTTAGAAAAAATTAACGTTTGTAATTAAAAACATAATTACATTACATTACATTACATTGTTAATTACATTAGTGGAAGTGCGTGTAAAATAATGGAATGCAATATTTATATGTGCAAATATGTGTTCCACAGACTAAAACCTCGTCCTAAAAAAAAACTGCAAATAAGTAGCTTTCTTCTATTAACAAAAGTAAAATTAAAATTAAAAGTAAAATTAACAAAAACGATTATTTCATAATTTATGGAGTTGAAATGCATTATGGAACTTTTGTTTTATAAGATATTGCTGAATCATTATTATTTTACACATTATATTTGCTAATTATATTGTCTAAAAGCATATATTCGAAAATATATAACTATATATAACATACATATAACAATATATGTTTTCATAATTCTTGATTTTACTTGTTATATGTCACTTGTTTTCCTATTTGACTGCTATTGATTAGGAACTGAGAATTATACTATCTGGTCTTTATCTCATTGCCAACAGTACTGACAAGTACGATCCCGAGGCTTTCATGATCTATAACAATGTTGCTTTTTGTATTATAGATAAATAAAAATATGTGTATGTATTGTAACACTTTTTATAGTAAAAAAGTGCTTTAAATGTTACTGCCAGAAATTATGATAAATGACAAAAATACACTCATATTGCATACAACACGCTTGCGTAAAACGGTTGAGTTGTAAATAAATTTTGTAAATATTTTGTGTAAAGTTTTCTATAAACATATATCTTACATTTGTAAAACCCTCTAAAGAGAGAGTCATCATTTTGCCAGCTGTAAACGACAGTTGTTTTTGCGATCTTAAAATTACAAACAGAAAAGTTCGTCTATCTGTAATTTTCATATCGTACCATGCAGAATTGTACGCTGCATTTCCAATTGCTTTACTCTACGAAAACAAACATAACAAGAACTCTTTTTCGAATAAAATTTATCTATTATATTATTTCTCTATAATTCTCTAATAATTTCTCTGTACTATTAACTTTAATATATAATACATGCACAAACATTAAATTGTTTATTAGCTAATTAATAATATAATAATTATCGTTACCTTGTTACTCAGATATTCTCCAGCAAAGCAAAATATAAACGCTTCGATGTTGGTTACAGCGTAAAATAGAAGAGATCTCATTATCTTTTCAGACGCATCGGGATTACCTATTGCCTATCGTGGAATAATGAGAAATGTATTTGCAAACTTATAATTTTGGATGAATATATGGTATGTGATAAAAATGACGATATACTATTGTATAAGTGATATGTATTAATATGTTTATAATATCAATATATTCTGGTACTAATATTCGGAAATATTCTGGAAAGTTATGCCAACTAAGTTTAGATATAGAACATGGATTTTTACTTTCGAGGTTTGTTAATATTTATAATTTACTTACAGTTACAATGATAAACCCTAATGAGCAAATCATCACGGTGTTTGATGTAAACTGCACCAGAGCGATGTATGAATAAAGATTTTCAATAACTTCTGAAAGAGTAATAATTTTTTGATGTTTTCGGATGATGGCGACGATTGATTCACGCTTTGTTTCGATCTCTTTCGGTGTAACTTCCATCAACCAGCAGAGTAGGATATTTATTTGACCACCTATATGCAAAGTCTAAAAATAAAGAATCTATTAATTATAATTATTAAACTTTAAAGATATTAATTATAATGATTAAACCTTAAAGATAAATATTTAAGCAAAAGAAGACGATCAGCAAATACTCTTATGAAAATAAATTTTTTAAAAAGTATACAAAAACCGGAATTAAATCTCTCATGAATTAAATCTTCGGTTGTTTAATATTTATATTATTATACATCAATATTATTTATTATAAATCGCCACATTCTTATAATCATATTTTGCTACTAATACTTGCTTAGGTGCAGGTTACCAGAGTTATAAGCAAAGCGTTGAATAAGCCAGCTCCCCAACTGCACACCATCACGTATATGAACTGCGTAACTAAAACCAGTCTGTACTCGCGTTGAGTGTCTATAACGAAGGGATACTCCATTTTCATCATGAGAGGTAAATCGACCGTTTGATCGGTGACATCTACATCAGCCAGAAGGATGCCAACGACATAAGCAAGAGCCGCAATTGTATGAAGAATAATTAACCCATTAGAGATTCGACTCGATAGTTTTGCCTTGCTTGAAGTTTTGTTCAATGCAACATCACTGTTAGAACTATCGCTCCAGTCCTCCGACATCAACTTTATGATTTCGATAAACGTTCTATGAACAGTTGAATTTTGAAGTAAGTCCAATGATACATTATTCAATTGAAGCAATTCTAATGATACATTATTAATTATAAAGATATTATCTATACAGCACAGAAGCTTGCAGCAACATCGCTGCAAGTTTCTGTGTTGTATGAGTGTATTTTCTTTATATAAAAATTTAAGTTTAAATATATATGTATAATCGTGCGGATAAACAAAATATTTAGATTTTACCAGTTCTGGTATTTCTAGTCATTTTGCATAATTATGTAATTATATAATTTTATATAATTTGCATAATTATATAAAAATATTGTTTATATAATATATTCTTACTTACCGCTGTTTCAACGAGAAAATAATAATTTTGACGGTCAATTTTACGTGCGCCAAGAAGCTACTTAAACAGTCCATCAAGTCGAAAAGATTGTCGATAGATAAATGAGTTACAAAATATCGATAGTGGAAGAATTCATTAATAGCTAGTGTAATTATCCAAAACACTCTGTAAATTATAACGCATGATATACCTGGCCAGACGCCAAACATGGTGAGCAGCAGTTCTATCGTGCGATTGATTGTACGTTTACTAGCCATAATTTTTCCCCCCATCGTTTACGTAGAAGGCACCAAACGTATGCAGCGAAATAAACACTCCTGCTGGAGTACAAAAGACATATGTTTTTACTGAAATTATATCTTCCGACCACAGTTTGATGCGCGTCCCGAAAAATTTGCGTGACGACTAAGCGTTCCCCTGAGCGACTGCAAAGCGATTGTATTAAATCGCTCTCTGGAACGATTGACCAATGATAATTGCTCATTAAATATTTTTATCCTACCATGTATGAAAACCAGAAAAACGTTTTTATCTAGCTTTGCTAACAAAAAAAGGGGATAGATATAATTTTGTCCTCTCTTCAGTGCTGTTGATATGTGCGTTGCTTTAAATATATAATAAACTGTATGAACATATCCGGCGATATATGCATATATCCGGAGGTGAATTGTAATGCTTGGAAGCAATCTTCGATAAAACTTTTTAGAATTTAAAGAGCAATCAAAGAGAAAAGAAGAAAAACAAAACATTGCACGAGGTATCTGCGTGCGAAACGTCTATAAGATATAAAACATATATTACGTAATATGACTTGCTTCGGCAAGTATATATAAGTATACAATAAATAAAATAATATTTAATATTGCATTATGTATATTACACAACGCAGCATTCTAATTGTTAAAAATATTGACTATATATACATGAGAAAGTTAACACACGGAACAATAATTATATGCTGTTAAATCATTCCATTGCTTATTAAACATTATCATCGTACTATATGCAAATCAGATATACATCATGTTACATTTCTCTAGTATTTTTGGAAAAAGAATTGTGGCTATAGATATAATAATACTCGAATGATCGGCTGCGCTACGCCAATGAAGAACGATTTGCTTTAAAAATTCAAAAACGCTCGAATAGACATGTCGATGATACCCGCATCGATTGTCAAATCGTGCGCACTGACTAAAGATAATATCCTGGGCATTTTCCAAATAAAGGGATTGCAAGAGAGAGACAGAGAGGAAAACGATAAGAGGAAGCCGCTTATAGTCTGTCAAGAATAATCGATCATTTGAAGAAAAATGTCGAGGGGTCGCGTGCTTGGAAAAGGAAAGCCGATTCACATGGGGGATTCGTGGACGGTGAGGTATACTACCATCTAGCTTCCTACATGCTGTAGCTTAGGTTTCTGCTTTGCATTGTTCTACAAATTACATTTGCGTCGCAAAACATGTTTGCAGACGTATACAGTTTCGTAACTACTGTAGTCGCATTAACACGTCACTCGGTATACGTTTTACAACATATTGTCCGTTACGTTGGTGATACATCTTGACTACGAGTGTAAGAATTCTGTAAAAAGAAAGTTTCATTTAAATATATTATTATTTTTTATAAAAATAATCATACGTAATATACAAAATGATTTAAATAGCGAGGCCGAGATTTTATTCATAATCTTTACATACGTTATTATCTTGGACTGTTCCACTATCTTTCTGATATATATTCTGATAGTATCAACCAATTCATCTATTTGCAAAGAAATACTTCTTTCTCAATCATTGGTACGTATAGTTTACGTTACTTTTTAACGCATTATATAACATGTATAGTCTTTGGTTTTAGCTTTATTACATCCTTTTATTATATTAATTTGTTTAGAGAAAACACACAAAGTAAGAGCTACTTTTACTAAGATTTATTTAATTTACATAAATTACCTTTGACCTATGTATAATAAAAACAATTTCTAAACTAATTAGAAGCACAATTATTAGCTCTTTAATACATCGCTAACAAAACTGATACATAAGATGCTGAAGCTTTTATAATCTGCAATAATATTATGCTTATCACACATACGCAATAAAATAATAAGTGAATGCAAATTATTATAAATTATTAAACTTTGTTTTATGTTGTTCAATATTTGTCTATGATAAAAATTGCGGCATTAAATCATACATAATTATAAATATCTTATTATGTAACATCTTTAAAGTAAATACATAAAAATATATTTTCAACATTTTCAAAATTTTTATCTTACATTCGCAAATCGCTCTAAGGAAAGATCCATAAATTTTCCGATCGTAATCGTTAATTGGTTTTGCGATCTCATTATCAAGAACAAAATAATTCGACTATCTTGAGGTGTGGATTGATACCAGCTAGAATCGTATGCAGCTTCTCCGATCATTTTGCTCTGCATATAAAAAACTAATTAACAAAAGAGAATCATTAAAGATTATAATAATCAAATTATTATCGTGATAATGAAACATGCTAACTTTGGAACTTAGATATTCTCCAGCGAAGCAATATACAAATGCTTCAAAATTCATCACGAAATAAAATGCAAGGATTTTTAATATCGTAAAGAAACTGTTAGACGCACCAATTGACTAGAACATTCAAAAGGCAGATGTAATCATAATAAAACAATTAATAAAGCAATTAAAGTTTTTTTAAATAAAGTGATAAAAAGTTCTGATATTGCGAAAATTTTTATCTAATGTATTATGTTACTTTCTTATATTAAAATTTATTTCAATTACTTACCGTAACGAGTACAAATCCAACGAAACAGATAATTAAAGTGTCCGATACAAACAAAATCAGTGCAATGCGAGAATAGAGATTTTCAATATCCTCTGAAAAATTAATAATATTTTGATGTTTTTCAATTAT
Source organism: Ooceraea biroi (assembly GCF_003672135.1). NCBI lineage: Eukaryota > Metazoa > Arthropoda > Insecta > Hymenoptera > Formicidae > Ooceraea > Ooceraea biroi. The sequence goes on from NC_039508.1 coordinate 14,772,679, forward strand.
CTTTTTTATCATTACCGCACTCGGCTTATATCCGTTTTCTTCTGAAAAAAGAATCTCTGTTAACCACCTACGGAGAATATCAATCTGGCCAGCTAGATGCAGTATCTGGAAAATGAAATTTTAATTATTGTATCAGTTTATAATTGCAACTTGATTATAAATTGTGTTCTATTTAAATTACAATATATTGTGTATATGCAATATTACTACATATTGAAATATTATTATTACTATATTATTGATACAACGTCACATATTAATTTGAGATATTTAAAACAATCTTAATTTACTCACCAAAACAATTAGTAGAGCGTTTAATGTGCTAACGCCGATGGAACAAAGCAGCAAATAGAGAAATTGTGCGATTAACATTATTGCATAAATTAACTGTGTATCACTATGAAATGGAAAATTCATCTTTAGAATAAGTGGTCGCATAGATATGTCAGTTCCTTCGTAGTCACTTGTACTAACAGTGAGAACGCTAATACTGTACACTATTACGGCTATTGAATGGAAACTGAAGACGAAATTAGAGAAATTATGTGACAAAGTAGCATTGCTTATTATCATGTTAAAATCGATACCACTGTTCTTCTTCCAATCTATTGCCATCATTGCCAATATCTTATTAAACGTTCTATAAGCGTGATGTTCACAATTATAATATCAGGAAATAATAATTTTCCTAATTATGATACCTACTGTCACATGTCTTACCGTTGATTTATCCAAAAGGTAACGAGTTTAATGAATAACAGAGTAAAAGCCAGAGTTGCGCTTAAGCCGTCCATCAAATCGGAGAGATCGGCAATATATATATGCGTAATAATATACTGGTATTGAAAATATTGAGCAGTCACAAGTGCAATCGTCCAAAATAATCTACAAAGTGAAACGTACGGCGAGCCCGGCCAGATACCAAACATACGAAGTGGAATTTCTACGGATCGACCGATTGTGCTTGTAACTTTCATGCTTCTATTCTTTCCACTTTTTTAAAACTGTTTATCTAGTTTATTTCTTTTTTTTAAATACGGTTTGCAATAAAAATGGGCACTGTTATCGAACTATATAAAGTTCATGACTTGCACGATGTGTAACGCGAGACGTATCTGCACGAACTGTATGATTGTGAGAAAAGATTAAAAGAAATACATATGGACTGCGAATCCTCTCCGCGGAAATCATTAAGTATTTGCAGCTCTCTACAAATTGTACGTACAATTTCTATGTCTTACCGTTGATTGTAACATTTAGCAAAAAATAGCAAAAAATTATATAAGAAGCGATGCGCTTCTCAAATCGATAGTCACGCAAGCGATGTATAGTGAGCGATTTCCTTTACAAATTCAGGAGTTCAAGCAAGCATCTAGATGACACGTGAATGCATATCAAATGTTAACGTAAATTGAAGCAATCATAGGAGGGAATTTAATCCTTCGCAAAAATTGCATTTCAGGAAAAGGAAATAAAATTGTCTATGATAATCGCAATCAAGCGATTTTTATGGTATATGTTAGGGATACGAGGAGGTTTAAAAAAAGATTGTACAGTTTAAATGAATTTTTAATGTTGTTCTTAGGCTACCGTTTTCTCCGATTTACAATGCAATTGAAATGGGAGATATTATCCGTACGGAAAATGTATAATGGCCGAGTGGAAATCGGTGGAAACTTGAAGCAAGGAGAACAACATAAATGAGAAAATCGAAAATTGCTGGCCGCTTCATACGACTTCACTTATGAACTTTGTGCATTTCAAGTAATCGATTTTCCTTCCAAGCGTCTCGAGTTTACTTTCGCTTTCGACGAAAGTGCACATATGTGTATGCAAGTACATGCGCACAAGATAAATGAAACAATAGTAAGAATAATGTAAGAATTATTTTCATCTATTTTAATTTAGGTGCAAGTTTTCTACAATTAACTAACAGCCAATTCTTTATCAGTTAGAAACACAATATGTACAATATGTAGTGTGTTTAGTTTCAGTACATTGCAAGCAGAACCGATATATAAGAGGCCGAAGCTTTTACAATCTGCAATAATGTTACTTTTTATCATAATGATACGGATATATATATAAAAAGCATAAAAACGAAACATACAAAATTAATTAATTCTTTGTATCTGTTATGTTTTATGACGATTATGACGATATATGTTAATTGTTATAATTATTATATACATGTACGCGTGCAATTATTATAAAGAAGTTTAATGAATAAATTATAAATGTTAGCTTGCTATTCTGAGAAAATAGTATATGTGTCTATAGAAATCGGTGTGCACGTAAAATAAGTACAATAATCTTACATCACTAAATCGCTTTAAAGACATATCCGTAATTTTTCCAATTGTGATGGTTAATTGATTTTGTGATCTCATGATCAAAAATAATATAATTTGAGTATCTTTGGAAGTAGATTCATACCAAAGAGAATTATATGCAGCATCTCCAATGGTTTTGCTCTGTGTATTACATAAAATATCTTACATAGTTAATATGAGACAAACATAAATAATACATATTTTGTTATACTATTATTATAAAATTTGTTACAATACTAACTTCAGTGCTCAGATATTCTCCAGCGAAACAGAATGTAAACGCCTCCAGATTCATAGAGAAGTAAAATAAACAGGTTTTTATTAGAATAACCCACGTATTAGGCTTTCCAATTGACTGGGATATTAAGAAAAGGCCTAAGTTTTAAAAGAAAATTTCTCTGTCTTCCAAATTTCTTTGTTAACATATAATTTATCGTTACTTACTGTCGCCAATATAAATCCTAGGCCGCAGATGAGTAGAGTATCTGATAAGAATTGCACCAACGCGATATATGAATAAAGCTTCTCAATTTTCTTTGAAAAAGCAATGATATCCTGATGCCTTGTAATTATTTTCTCTACCATAGTAATTTGTAGGTTATATTTTTCTTTTTTTGGAAAAATTTTAATCAACCATCCACAAAGAATTTTGATTTGTCCACTCGCATGTAGTACCTAAAATTCCATGAAAAATTATTTTAATTCTATCTATATATTTTCTGTAATATCAATCAAAATTACCATCATTTGTAATAAAATACTAGCAATTATAATGATAATTAAAATAATAGTAATAACAATTAAAATGTTTCTGAGCAATAAAACTAACCATCGTTATAAGAAGAGCATTCAATATCGCATCCGCAGAAGCAAGCATTAATAATTGAAAGAGCTGGTTAAGCATGACAAATTCGTGTACGAATTGCCTGTTACTATCAAATGGCAAATTCATCTTTATAAGAAGCGATCGCTCGGAACTTTCGTTGCTGAAGATATTAGTAGCAAGGATGACGATTGAGTATGCAAGCACAGACCCCGAGTAGATAACCACTAGTGTATTGGAAAAGTAACGTGACAAATTTGCTTTCTTTGCCATTATATGTGCATTGAGGTCGGTATCGATGTTCTTTTTCCAATCCATTGCCATAATTGCTAATAGCTCGTCGAGCGTCCTACCAATGTTTATTGGTTCATTGGTACACAATGATCATAAAAAGTAAATTAATTTTTAAGAGTCCTAGTATGCATACGAGAGTATGCGGAAATTTATTTACTAGAGCTATATAATATGAATTTTATGCACACACTGCATTTCTAAATATTAATTAAAATTTCTCGATTTTAATATCTTTTAGTTTCTTTTCCAACTGTACTTTTACAAAAACGCCGAAGATTATTTAGCATTAAATAAAGCTTATTGGAGTCATCTTATGCACAAATAAAAAAACTTATTTAAAGTTCTTATAGAATATTTGTGTTGCACTATTATATATCTTACCGTTGATTGAGCCAGAAAATGACGAGTTTACAAAACACTAATATATTAACTACAAACACACTAAAGGTTTCCATCAATTCGGGAAGATCAGTATCTTGTAAATACTTGATAATATATTGGAAAGATAAAATAATTGTGATACTAAACGAAAATGTCCAATACAGTTTACAGAACGGAGCGTATGGTGAGCCTGTCCAGAGGCCACAGATGCGAAGTAGAATTTCTACCGAACGGTTAATAGCGCCTATAGTTTCCATATTTCTCTGCTTCTCTTGCCTGTTTGTACTATTATTTTTCTATTGCCTTTATTGAAAAGAAGCACACGTTGAAACTACGATACGTCGTGAGTACTACGTTAGCGGATAATTTAATCGTTTGATATGCAGCACTAAATATTTCTGTACAAACTGAAAGATCTTCGCAGAAGACGCATCGAACAAACCTTCCCTTTCACAACCAATAGGAGGTTTTCATTAAATATTTGCGTGGAAATCCACGCGTAATATATAGTATCATGCTTACAGCGAAAAACAAAATTACAAGAAAGAAAACGTGCTACCGAATCAATAATCACGCAGATAATATAGTAATCTACCAGCGAGCGATTTGCTTTAAAAATTCAAAGTAGCGTGCGTAAGCGCAATACGCGAATGCACCTGAGATATCATATTCATCGCGATGACTATAAGAAAAATGTTTGATCTTTCACGCAAAGCGTTTTTCGAGAGAAAATTCACGAATAATTCTGTTGAAGAAAAATTTTTTTCTGTATTGTACGAACATTGTGCTTTTCCGTTTTAATATCACAAGAAATCGCGGAATATGCAAGTGGGTATTACGCTCAAAGTTGTGCATTATAGTTCCGACAAACTGAAAATGTGAAGACTAAGAGAGAATCGGGGAAAGGGAAGGAAAAGGAAATTATTTCAAGAAATAAAACAGTTCTTCGGTATTATTATTGAGCAAGAGATATCATTATTTTTGTTCCGGAAATGGAAATGAAAAGCAAAACAAAAAATATATATTACAATAAATATTATTGTCTTATTATAAGATGGACAGGAAAAAAGAAAGCGAGAAAGAAGATAAACTACTTGAAAGAAGGTAAAATAATGTAAAAAGCGCAAATTTGTTGTACTAATTTGTTGTGCGGATAACTTAAAAATTCACTTCTAAATATTTAATTACAACTTTCCTCAAAACTAATTATTAACTAATTATGGCAAATTTCTTTTTTAGGATATGGCCATTAATACCGATATATAGGACGCCGATGCCTTTATGACCTATTATATAACAAAAAAGGAATTTCATAAAGAATAGAAAGATATTTCTTTACAATACAAATACAAGTAAAGCAGACTGAAATCGCTTTAACGTAAATAATTTGTCAAGATATATTTTATTAATAAGATAGAGTAAGTTTAGCGACAGTAATATATTTATATTATTTAAATCTAATTTATAAGAAAAAGATATATACTTACGCTAGTAAAACGTTCCAGCGAAAGGTCCATAATCTTTCCAATCGTAATTGTTAGTCGTTTTTGTGATCTTATTATCAAAAATGATATCGTTCGGCTTTCATTCACAGTCATATTATACCAAAGGGATCTGTAAGCTGCGTCCGCAATGTGTTGACTCTGCATCGAAAAAAGAGAGGAAGAGAAAGAGAGAGAGAGAGAAGGGGAGAAGTTATCGATTATTTTTTATATACATCTGCAATTACACGTTAAAGCGCAAAGAGGTATTCAAATTAAGAAGATGCACGCAAATGGAAGTTTTATCATTAATTCGTACGTAATAAAACGATCGCTAGATTAGTCCAAATGTAAAAATTTAAATAATATGTTGCGTTTCAGAAATCGTGTTTATAATTATTAAGTTTAAGTACAATGTGTTGTAGAAGGGAGCCTATAAGGAAATAGTACTTTGTGCCGATTTCGTCAATTTTTATAAATGAATATGCAATGACGTGACAAAGTCGATTCATGACAAATATGTTAAACATCTCGTTAATCAATGTTATATACGCTGACCTTAGTACTCAAGTAGTCTCCGGCAAAACAGAAGATGAATGCTTCGAGATTCATAACAATATAAAATAGCAGAGTTTTCACCAACATCGTGGACATATCTGGACTGTGCATTGACTGCAAAATATCATTTATATTAATATTTTGTTAATTACATATATATAATATTTTTCTTATATTCTTCCATCTTTTATATTAATCCAAGATCGGTTGAAACAAACTGATATTTCGTAACTTGTGCACATTCAAGGCAAGAAAGTTTTATTCTAAATATTTTTGCATTAATAAGGAAATTTAGGAAATATTATCAGTTGTGTATATATCTAATTAATATTCCAATTAATAAAAGAAATATAAAATTTTGCTATATTCACAGTAGTAATTAATTTCTTAATAAGTATTTGTTAATAAGTATTTGTTAATTACGTACCATAACGATCACGAATCCGATGGAGCAGATAATCAAAGTGTTTGACACAAATTGCATTAGTGCAATGTAACAATAAAGATTTTCAATATTTTCGGTAAATAAGATAATCTTCTGATGTTTTCCTATTAAATTCTTCATTGTAATTCCAGTCATACCATGCATACTTTCTTTGGAAAAAACGTTCGTCAACCATTCTCGTAAGATATCGATTTGACCACCTGTATGAAGTATCTAAAAGTACAAGTAATAGAAACGATTATTGAGGTAAACTTTACATCATTTCATATCTTTAAAAAAATCTTTAAAATAATTCTTTTTTAAATAAAATCTTTTCACAGAGAAAAGCATCCTCTTTTTATCACAGCACAGTCTCATTATTATAAATATTAAACATTTGTAATTTAGATACAAGATTTATGTTAAATTATTATTTATGTTAAACTATTAAATATATTAAACTATTATTTATGTTAAACTATTACATTAAAATTACATCATATTGATATGAATAATTACACGTAACATCTACGTCTCAAAATTTAAGTCGTTATTGTCTACATTGACTTACCAACGTTATGATTAAAGCATTTAGCACGTCAATCGCACACGCATGAGTTACCAGTTGAAAGAATTGTATAACCATTACGATCTCGTATATAGGCGAACTGTTGCTGTCGAAGGGAAAATCCATTCTTAAAATAAGTGCACGATCGAGAACAGTTGACGCATTAAAGTTATCATCCCCATTGGACGAGAGTACGCCAAAGCTATAAGTTACTACGGCAGCCATGTGGAGACCGATTATCATGTTCGAAATGCGATGTGACAGATTAGCCGCGCTCGTCGTCACGTGCAAGCTAAACGGATCGCTTGCGCAATCTTTCCAGTCCGCCGCGATCGTCTTCAAAATATCACGAAATTTTCTATACATAATACAGAAAAAGAAATGCTAGATAGTTTTACTATATTTACTAACGTTACGATTTGCCCAATTAATGTAGGCAATTCGTCCGATCTCTTTAGGATACGAACAAAAAATAATTCAACGATCGGATTGACTTACCGCTGATTGGTCCAAAAAATAATCAATTTGAAGAATAACAGACTATAAGCCAAAGCGCAACTGAGATTGTCCATTAAATCTGACAGGTTGTCGGTGTGAAAGTGCAATATAAAGTAAGCATATTGAAAGATCTGAGTGATGATTAGCGTACTGGACCAAAACAATCTGTGCAATATGACGCATGATACCCCAGGCCAGATACCGAAGACAAGAAGAACGAACTTTATGGAGAAGCATATCGTGCTTGTATTCGTCATTTTCGTAGTCGCCAGAATTTTACTGACTTTACTTTACTGACGATTTAGAAAGTATCAGATATCGGCAGATGCTTTATGCTCGTCTGATCGAATCGTACTACAAAATAGTTTGTTAACGATTACAACTTTGTGGTAAAAGAGCATCATATGCAACTGACCGAAATCATTAATAATTAAATTTCTCGTGGTACCGCACGGAATAAAATACTACAAAATTACGCTTTGCAATTATGCATTTACAATTGCAGTCTTGGAAGGTAAGGGGAAGAAAATGTACAGCGTGAAAACGAATTCGCTCCCTCGCTCTATTCCTCCCTTCTTTCGACGCTATAATGCAATAGCGGCGAATTATGCAATTTAAAAATGCAAGACATCGTACGCATGGAAAGTGTATAATGTTTCTAATAGAGATGGAATAAAAGGAAAATCAGCAGAATATAAAATAGAGAGACTAACATAAAGGAAAAATGGCAGACTGTGCACTACACTATTCAATCTCATTTAATAAACATTGCGTATCTCGAATTATTGATTTGCCACCTGAGAAACTCTTCTGTAAGTTTAGTCTCGTTCTCGATGGAAACATAAGCGCACATACGCGGGCAAATGCGCGAGGCACGTAGAATGATAAGCAATGCTGCAACAGTTTTCGTTAATTTTTATTCATGTGTTAATTCTCTGCAACTAATCAGCTCTTTTTGGAAATTCAATGTTCTGGACTTCAATACATGGCAAGTAGAACTGATACATAGGAGGCTGAAACTCTTATAATCTGTAACAATGTGAATAAAAGATATTAGTGGTCATTTAAAAAATACAGAAAAATATATAAAACATTTAATATTATATTCTTATAGTCTGATAAAAAATAAAACTGGTCTATGACATAACGTTAGATTCTTCTTAACTTCTTTTAAACTAACTGCAATCGACTTACATTAGTAAATCGTTCCAAAGATAAATTTGTAACTTTCCCAATTGTAATGGTCAATTGATTTTGTGACCTCATTATTAAAAACGGTATGATTCGATTGGCCGTGGAATATGAATCATACCAACAGGTATCGTACGCAGCGTCGCCAATGCTTTGGCTCTAAAGAATAAGATATATCATAATCTATGCTTTAAATCTATTTGTCGCAGATAAAATATTCCGATGTCTACCTTAGCACTTAAATATTCGCCAGCGAAGCAGAATATAAACGCTTCCATATTTATTACGAAATAAAATAAAACAGTTCTTATTATAATTCTTGCAGCATCAGAAGTACCGATTGACTAGAATATTAAAGAAAGATCTAATAGAATCTATGGAGGAACGGTAAAGTGATGATTAATTAAAAATAATTGACTTTTGTATCTTTGCAGATTTTATAGCAAGAATTTCTTGTAATCTATATATATATAAGCCAAATACCACTCACTGACTCATCAACGTGCAGCCCGAACCACTGCACCCATCGACTTGAAATTTTAAGGGTATATTCCTACTATTACGTAGGTGCTCACTAAGGGTGGGTTTTCCGAAATTTCACCCCTAACGGGTGAGAAGGGGTAAAATGTGTTTTTATTTAATTCTACACATAATATCGCGGGCGAAGCCCGCGTGACGGGGGATGCTAGTATATATATATATTCTTTCTTATCATAAAAAGAAATCGCAATTGCTTACTGTAACCATTATGAAACCCAAGCAACAGATAATTAGAGTATCCGATACAAACAGCGCCATTGCGATATTTGAATACAGGTCTTCGATGTGTTCCGAAAAGGTGATGATTTTTTGATGTTTCCTAATTGCTTTCTTTATCATAAAAAGACTCGCGCCACGTCCTTTTTCCTTTGAAAAAATTTTCATCACCCATTCACGAAGGATATCGATTTGACCACTTACATGCAGTATCTAAAATACACAATTTCCTCAACCGACACGCTTATTAGAAACTGTTAAAAACAGTTTTAGCTTTAACTTACAATATCTCAAAATTTAAAAGATTTCATATACATACATATCTATTTTTCTATCTTAATATAGTCACTAAGCTGTAATATACTAACTAGATAAGCAGCGCACATATATCCTATCAATCAATTGATACAATTAATAATTGATAGATGTGCTTTAATTAATAATAATTATAGGATAATGATAATAAAATATTTTAGACAATAAAACTCACCAAATTTATAAGCAGAGCGTTTAATAAGCCGATCGCACAAGAACACAGCCACAAATGAAAAAATTGAGCAATTATAACCAATTCGTATACGAATCTTCTGTTATAATGGAATGGTAGCTCCATTTCTAGAATAAGCGGTTGTGTAATGGAAGCATTACTAGTTTTATCGGTACCCGTATGAAGAATATTACTGCTATATAAAATCACAGCTATTGAAAAGAGAACCACTGTCATGTTAGCGAAACGCTGTGACAGTTTAACATTGTTTGTCGTTGCAAATATATGAACTTCCTCATTAAAACACTTTTCCCAATCGATCGCCATCATCACTAATAATCTCTTAAACGTTCTACAAGAATGGTTTTTATTGGTCATAATTATGATATAATAACCGCAATAACATTATTTAAATTATGAATGATGAAAACATATATCATTTTGCAATACTCAATGTAAATTTAATTTTTCTCTTCATCTCTTAAAATAACTTATTATTGATTATTATCAACATATCTTTAATTAATTAATTTTATTTTTTATATACGCAATTGCTAAAAAGGATTTACTTCACTGATAATTTAATAATAAATGTAGAAATATTTTAATTAAAAATTGAAACACTTTTTCTAATACGTATTATTACATACTACTGCATATCTCACCGTTGTTTATACCAAAAAACGACGAGTTTAATACAAAATAACGTGAACGACATTGCTGCACTCAAATGATTCATTAGTTCGGATATCTCGGTGGAATATAAATGCATTATGATATATTGATATTGACCAACTTGCTCAAATATAAGTGCCACAACCCAAAATATTCTACGTAAAAAAATACACGAAGAGTTCGGCCACATGCCAAAAATTTCTAGCCAGACTCTTGTCACCTGACTTATTGTATTCTCTAATTTCATATCGTCGTTATTAGTCTTTGCTCTATATCTTTGCACTTTGAAAAGACATCAACTCTGAAATAAAATATGAGTTTCGAAATATATGAGAAACAGCCGATTAAACATGCGATGTGCACGATATTGCAGCTGTGTACAGACTAAAAGTTCAAAACGGAATGCGAGTGAAACGTATCCTCCCCCGAGCTACTGCTTATTAAATATTTTGATCGTGTTAGGTACATGTTGCATGCACTATTGCATCATGGCATAGACATGTTCGAGGAAAAAAGTTTCCGGGTTGCGGACCCTCTCGAATAGTTGGCTAAACCGACGGTTTACCGCACCGTGTTATTTCCATTAAAAATTCAGGCAACAACACAGGTGGCAATACACGAACGTATGCTGTATGCCGAACGTTAAAGCATGCTCAGTGATCGTAAGAAAAGTTTTGCGGGTTTTGAGAAAGAGGGGATTTTGGAGGAAGAGAGAAAGTAAAAGAGGCGAAAGTTTCTCTTTCCGAGATTTTGTTCCCCTGCTATGAAAAGAAATTTCTCACGTATTACAGACAGTATGGTGAATACGCATACTTGTGCGTATTCACAACTTGTTTTCTTGAAAAATGTAAATCACGCAATTTCTTGGATAAAACACAGGCGTATAAATACAAGGTCGCACAGTAATCGCGAGGAAATAAGCTGAAGAGCAACCGGAATACGAAAAACATTTCATTCCAGCATTACGGTAATACTTTTTTTTTATATAAACGATAAGCATAGTACAAGTTCTAAAAAGCATTTTAAGAGAAAAGAGCTTCTGTCAGAAAAGATGTTTTATTTGACGTGATTGTATGAATCGTGATTGTTAACCGTTTCTGTAATTTTAGGATTACGAATACTATAATTCGATTCAATTTTGGACGCAACGCCATACCAAAGAGAATTATAAGCCGCATTCCCAATCAGTTTGCTCTACAAGGGAAGCAGAATAGATTCCGGGTTTCCTTAAATAATTGCAAACGTCGACTGCAGGATTCTCACCGCTTACCTTCGCTCTCAAGTATTCACCAGCAAAACAGTATATGAATGCCTCGAGATTCATCACGAGATAGAATAATACAGACTTCACCAATATTGCCAGGCCGTTGGCAGTACCGATTGACTATAATGATGAAATGGAATAATTGCGGATAAATAAACTGTATTTCCATGCTCTAAGATAAAATACAGCATTTACGGTTATCATCAAGTTATTACCTACATCCATAAAGCAACATGCATGTGATTCTCGCCGAGGTTACTCACGATGACGATAATAAATCCTAAATAATAAACAGCATATGATGAGGATATCTGATATGAACAACATCAATGCAATATAAGTGTAAAGATTCTTAATGTTTTCCGAGAATATAATAATTTGCTGAGATGCTTTGTATGATCAACGCTCTCAATATTATACGTTCACGATAGATATCATATTTTTGGAAAAAGCTTTTAGCAGCCACTCGCGTAAATTAGGACCACCAGTGTGAGGTATCAAAGATTCATATCTTTATGTTACAGATGCGGTCGTGTTTTCGATCCATTTTCGATCGTCTCGTGAAAGTTACTCACCAGAGTAATCGATGAGTGAATTTGCAATGGAAAATCCATAATCGCACATTGCCAGGTGAAAGTGTGATGAACAGTAGACTATGTGCATGGCACTACTCACTCCATCCATAAAATAAGAAAAATTATCTGTATTATAATGTATCACCATGTATTAGTATTGAATGAGCAGAGCTATGCTCAACATCACGATCCAAAGGAATCGGTACAGAGGGGTCGATGGTAGATATGGCCAGATACCACAGGCGCGAAGACCGATCTTCACAACTTGACTAACAGTGCTCACTTCCATGTTCAGTGGAAAACTACAAGAAATTCATAGAGAATCTCTCGAAGCGTGCGTATACCGTCAAACAATTTTGCGTATGTTAGAAAATCTGGGGTGGCTCGAAGCAACCAAACGTGGTCCTGCGTCGCTAAGCATTGACCAATCGCATCGCCTCTCATTAAGTATTCCTCTTGCCACGTATATCGCAAACTTTGGCAAACTTGCAACCACGTGCAATGACTTCAACCACTAACGCAGCTTCGAACGTGAAAAGTAGCGGTGTACTGTCTCCCCTACGAACCGAGTTTCCATGACCAGGGATAATATGATCGCGTGCTTAAAAATGCAACAAGTCGCGAGCTTGCAAGTGCGGTCTCCGCGACTTGCCACTGAGATTGAAAAGTTTTGCTGTTGGGGGAACGTTATAAGGAACGAGAAAAAAGAAAAAGAAATCGAAAACGTAAACATAAAAACACGAGATTTTGGTTGATAGAGCGGACCACCCCAAGATTATAGTTTGCACTAGAAGCAATTGCAAAGAGGATTGAAAACCGAGGTGACTTATAAAATTATGCGTTACAGTTCCGACAAAAGTAAAAATTTGAAGACTAAGAGAGGACGTATGCAACTTTTCGTTAATTTTTATTCATGTGTTAATTCTCTGTAACTAATCAGTTCTTATTGGAAATTCGATGTCTTGTACTTCAGTACATGGCATGTAGAACTGATACATAGGAGGCTGAAACTCTTATAATCTGTAACAATGTGAATAAAAAATATGATTCGTTGTCATTTAAAAAATGCAGAAAAAATATAAAAAACTTAATATTATATTCTTATAGTCTTACAAAAAATAAAACTGGTCTATGACATAACATTAAAAAACTTCTTTTAAAGTGATTGCAATAGACTTACGCTGGTAAATCGTTCCAAAGACAAGTTTGTAATTTTTCCAATTGTAATGCTCAATTGACTTTGTGACCTCATTATTAAAAATGGTATGATCCGATTGTCAGTAGTATATGATTCATACCAATAGGAATCGTATGCAGCATCGGCAATGCTTTGACTCTAAAGAGCAAGATATATCAAAATCTATGCTTTAAATCTATAATATTTGTCGCAGATAAAATATTCCAATGTCTACCTTAGAACTTAAATATTCGCCAGCGAAGCAGAATATAAACGCTTCCATATTTATGACAAAATAAAATACAACAGTTCTTATTATAATTCTTGTAGCATCAGGAGTACCGATTGACTGGAATATTAAAGAAAACTCTAATGGCAATGGAGAAATAAAAAGTTAATTAATTAAAGATGTATTAAGTAAAGATAATTAATTAAGAATAATTGGCGCTTTGTATCTTTGCAGATTTTTCTGCGAAAATTTCTTGTAGTATATACATTCTTTCTCGTCGTCAAAAGAAATGAAAATTGCTTACTGTGACGATTATGAAACCCAAGAAGCAGATAACTAGAGTATCCGATACAAACAGCGCCATTGCAATATTTGAATACAGCTCTTCGATGTGTTCTGAAAAGATGATGATTTTCTGATGTTTTCTAATTGCTTTCTTTACCATAAAAAGATTCGCGTCTCTTTCTTTTTCCTTCGGGAAAATTTTCATCAACCATTCACGAAGAATTTCGATTTGACCACTTGCATGCAGTATCTAAAATACACAATTTCCTCAACCGACACATTTATTGGAAATTGTTAAAGAACGTTTTAGATTAACTTTACAATATATTTTGTAATTTAAAAGACAATTGTACATACATATCTATTTTTCAATCTTGAAATAGTCGATAAGCTGTTATATAATAACAATATAAGCAATGCACATATATCTCATTTTCATCATTAGTGGATGATATAATTAATAATATTTTTATAATATATTATAATATAATTAATAATAATAATATTGATGTGCTTTAATTAATTATAACTATATTATAATGATAATAAAATGTTTTAGTCAATAGAACTAACCAAATTTACAAGCAGTGCGTTTACTGAGGCAATGCAACAAGAACATATCACCAAATGAAGAAATTGAGCAATTATAACCAACTCGTATACGAATCTTCCGTCACCGAATGGTAGATCCATTTCTAGAATAAGCGGCTGTCTAATGGAAGCATTGGTAGTTTTATCGGTACCCATACGAACAATATTAGTGCTATATAAAATTGCAGCTATTGAAAAGAGAGCCACTATCGTATTAGAGAAACGCTGTGACAGTTTAGCATGGTTTATCGTTGTAAATGTATCGAATTCCGCCCTGAAACACTTGTCCCAATCGATCGCCATCATCGCTAGTATTTTCTTAAACGTTCTACGAGAATGGATTTTGTTGGTCATAATCATGATAATGATCGCAATAACATATTATTTAAATTATTAATGAAGAAAAACTTTATCGTACAATATTGACTGTAAGTTTATTCTCTTTCTTCAAATCCAATAATTTATTATTGATTAGTTTATATATTTTCACACACAACACGTCTTTAATTAATTAATTTTATTTTTTATATTCGTAATTGCTGAAAAGGAGTTACTACTTTACTGATAATTTAATATTGAATGTAGATATATGTTAATTAAAAATTGAAACACTTTTTCTAATACGTATTATTACATACTACTGCATATCTCACCGCTGTTTATACCAAAAAGTGCCGAGTTTAATACAAAATAACGTGAACGACATTGCTGCACTCAAAAGATTCATTATTTCGGATACCTCGGTAGAATATAAATGCATTATGATATATTGATATTGACCAACTTGTTCAATTATAAGTGCTGCAGTCCAAAACATTCTACGAAGAAAAATACACGAGGAGTTTGGCCAGATGCCAAAAACTTCTAGCCAGACTCTTGTCGCCTGACTAATCGTATCCTCTAGCTTCATATCTTTACTATTAGTCTTTGCCGTAGTTTTTATCTTTGCTTTTTATATTTATTTATATCTTTGCACTTTTAAACCAAAGACTCTAGTAAAATATGAGTTTTGAAATTGAGAAACAGCCGAGTGACGTACGATGTGCACGATATTGCAACTGTGTACAGACTAAAAGTTCAAAACGGAATGCGAGTGAAACGCATCCTCTCGCGAGCCACTGCTTATTAAATATTTTGATCATGTCATGTACAGATTGCGTGCACTATTGCATCATGGTATACACACGTTGATGGAAAAAAGTTTCCTGGTTGCAGACCCTCTCGAATAGTCGAATAGAATAGACTAAACCAATGGTCTACCGCACCGTGTTATTTCCATTAAAAATTCAGGCAACACAGGTAGCAATGCGGACCGTATACCGTATACCGTTAAAGCATGCTCAGGGACCGTAAGAAAAGTTTTGCGATTTTGGAGAAAGAGGGAATTTTGGAGAAAGGGAGAAAGTAAAAGAGGGCAAAGTTTCTCTTTCCGAGATTTTCTTTCCCCGCTATGAAAGGAAATTTCTCACGTATTACAAAGGCTATGGTGAGTATGTACTCACAACTTGTTTTCTTGGAAAATATAAATCGCGCAATTTCTTAGAAAAAACACAGGCATATGTCAGGTTGCACATAGTAATCGCGAAGAAGTTAGTTGGAAGCTGAAGAGCAACCAGAGTACTGAAGAAAGCTTTATTCTAACGTTATGATAATATTCTTTTTTTATACAAACGATAAGTATAGTACATGTTCTAAAAAGCATGTTAAGAAAAAAGAGCTTGTGCTAATTTGTCAGAAAAGATGTTTCATTTCGATATAAAGCTACTTGAACGACGATTGAAAATGGTGATTAGTGATGTGTAAAAAGAATTTTTCTTATATATCCAATTGCATTAGTTACTTCATTAGTTACTGATATTTTTTCCGTAAAACAATTTAAGTAAATTTACTTATATAAAAATTGCATTAATGTGTAATATAATATTCTGATTTTTATTGCTTATATTACTTATTTATATTATTGTTACATTTACTATCAGATACTAACATGAACACTTGTATTATCAAAATATTGTCAGCTTAATTAATGCTGAACTTTGTTTAGTACATTGCCAATAGTACAGAAATATATGATGCCGATGCCTTTACAACCTATAATATTAATCACTTTGGTGACATACAAATATATAATTTAAATATTTAACGAATATTAACTTAACGAAATAAAAAGTAATTCAACAATAAAAACTAAATTCTTTTCATTTTAATATATTTATCATAATAGTTCGATAAAATATCACGTTCTTATTTATTTCATAATATTACTCAAAATAAAAAAAATGTTTATGATTGTATAACACTTATCAAATATTTAAAATTTATATTATGGAGGGAAGGAAAACAAAAAATAATATCTTACACTAGTAAAACGCTCTAAAGAGAGATCCATGACTTTTCCAATCGTGATTGTCAACCGTTTTTGTGATCTTAGGATTATGAACAATATAATTAGATTCTTTTTGGTTGCGACGTCATACCAAAGAGAATTATAAGCCGCATCCCCGATCATTTTGCTCTACAAGAGAAGTAGAATAGATTCCGGGTTTCCTTAAATAATTGCAAACGTCGACTGCAGGATTCTCACCACTTACCTTTGCGCTCAAGTATTCACCAGCAAAACAGTATATGAATGCCTCGAGGTTCATCACGAGATAGAATAATACAGACCTCACCAAGATTGCAGGGCCGTCAGTTGTACCGATTGACTACAATGATGAAATTGAATAATTTAGGATAAATATACCTCGTATATTTCTATGTTCTAATACCCCGAGATACACGCGAAAGATAAAATACAGCATTTACGGTTATCATCAGATTATTGCCTACATCCATAAAGCAACGTGCACGTGATTCTCGCCAAGGTTACTCACGGTGACGATAATAAATCCTAAACAGCATATAATGGGGGTATCTGATACGAACAACATCAATGCAATATAAGTGTAAAGATTCTCAATATTTTCCGAGAATATAATAATTTGCTGATGCTTCGTGATCAACGTTCTCAATGTTATACTATCCACGGTAGACATCATATTTTTGGAAAAAGCTGTTAGTAGACACTCGCGTAAGATATCGATTTGACCACCAATATGAAGTATCTAAGAGTCACGTTTTCATGTTACAGATGCGGTCGTGTCTTCGATCTATTTTCAATCATCTCATGAAAATTGCGGAACTTACCAGAGTGACGATAAGTGAATTTACCATGGAAATTCCACAGCCGTATATTGCCAGGTAAAAGAATTGAAGAATCGTAATCAGTACGTAGATAGGAGACGTGCTAACTGTGAACGGTAGCTTCATCTTCAAGATATATTCCCGCGCTGACACATTAATTCTTTGAATGTTACAGCAAGTACCCCGCAACTGTATAGGATTTATGACGGTCAACTGGAGGCCGATAATCCACTTCGAGAAGCGGTGTGACAGTTTGACTTTATCTGTCGTAATGCGTAAACTGCGATCCGCCAAAACACAGTTCTCCCAGTCCACGGCCATCATTTGCAATATATCAGAAAACGTTCTACAAGGTATAAGATTTATATTTAGTTATGTCTTAACTTAATATTAATATTTGTATCGTCTCTTTCTCGGATAAGTATTGAGAAGTGATGATAAGTTAGATATAAGCGTCGAAAGAATAATTTAGGCTTAATAGTTGAAATAAATTCAGATATCACAAATATTAGACAAAAAATATTATGGAAAACTTCTCATTCAAATCAAAGAACTTAAGAAACCGTTCTGCATATTGATATCCTGCATACTAATAAAACAACAATTTTTACACGATGCCTAAATCCTACCGTTGGTTTGCCCATAAAATGGTGAGTTTGACGAACAGTAGACTATACGTCATGGCACTACTCACTCCATCCATAAAATGAGAAAAATTATCTGTATTGTAGTGTATCACCACGTATTGATACTGAAAGATCTGAGCTATGCCCAACATCACGATCCAAAAGAATCGGTACAGAGTGGTCGTTGGTAGATATGGCCAGATACCACAGGCACGAAGACCGATCTTCACCACGCGGCTAACAGTGCTTATCTCCATGTTCGCCGGAAAACTACAAGGAAATTCGCGGAGAATCCCTCGAAGCGTGCGTACACCGTCAAACAATTTTGCGTATGTTGGAAAATCTGGGGTGGACTCGAAGTAACCAAACGTGATCCTGCGTCGCTAAGCATTGACCAATCGCATTGCCTCTCATTAAGTATTCTTTTTGCCACGTATATCGCAAAACTTTGGCAAACTTGGAACCACATGCAACAACTTCGACTACTAACGCAGCTTCGGACTTGAAAAGTAGCAGATATTGCCTCTCCAAGCCGAGTTTCCGCGACCACAGATAATATGGTCGCGTGCTTAAAAATGCAACAAGCCGTAAGCTGCAAGTGCGTACTTCGCGGCTCTGCCACTGAGGTTGAAAAGTTTTGCTGTTGGGGGAGTGCCATGAGGGACGAGGAAAAAGAAGGAGAAATCGAAAACGTAAAAACACGGAATTATTTTCCGATGGTGCGAGTCGCTCCAAGATTATAGTTTGTGCTGCAAGTAGTTGCAAACAGGAATGAAAACCGTAATGAATGCCTAGCTAGAAAAGATATAATTTAATGAATTTTTGAATACAGCCAAAGTGTGTACCTCAAAATGCCATTTTTGCGTTGGATTCTCAGCTTTAAGCATTTGATAGAACCGAATAAAGCAAATCTCGAATTTTACACAAATTCAACAAGAAATGAGATTTAATTGCGAAAGAAGTGCAAGTGTGCGACGTCTTGTATGTACAGAACATAAATGTACAGTCATAGGCACAGAGGTTGCGACACTTTTTTTTTAACTGAGTTTATGAACACGCAATCAAATTCAGGATGCGAATCACTGTGACGCGCGCCTACTCGATGAACGATCATGAAGTTGTCAAATTTGCGTATACATGTGTAACACAGTTACATGTGCGCGTCACAGTGATTCGCATCCTGAATTTGATTGCGTGTTCATAAACTCAGGTAAAAAAAAAGTGTCGTAACCTCTGTGCCTATGACTGTACATCAAATGCGAAGTTGTGCACGACGACTGTAAATAGAAAATTTGGAACTCAAGAAAATACGAACTCGTACCGCCAACAGAAAGTGAAATGACAAATACTTCTTTCAACAAAAGAGCTCTTTCAGTGTACATGCAAGAACTACAAATTTCAAAAAGGGGGTACAGAAAAATTAAATCAATATTTGCATTATTAATATAATATATTATAAGAAAGTAAAAAAGATTTGACTACATTTGCTGAAAAATTTCCATTATGCAATTTTTTTGCGGTAAATATTAATTACATAAATCAGTAAGAAATATGTAGTATACAATCAATATTACAAATATCATAATTTAGAACTTCATATATTTTAATTCTGCTACTAAATTTTACTGTTCACATTATTGCTTTACAATATTGCACTCACTATCTATACATTGTTAATTTTCAATACATCGCCAGTAGCATCGACAAATATGATGCTGATGCTTTTACAACCTATAACATTATCATTTATGATATATCACAAATATATACAATTAGTGACAATAATATGAAAAAATAATGTTTATGAGAAAATTGTTTTTGAAAATCTGTTGAAGATATTAAATTTTCATGTTAAAGAACAGAACGCGGACGAAAGAAAAATTGAATCTTACGCTGGTGAAACGTTCCAAAGACAGATCCATGATCTTTCCACTAGTAATCGTCAATAATTTCTGTGATCTTAAGATAATAAACGATACAATCCGACTCTGTTTAGTGGGGATGTCATACCAGAGAGCATTGTATGCCGCATTTCCGATCATTTTGCTCTGAAAATAGGAAACTAGAGTATATTTGCAAATTAATGAAAATTTCTCCGACATTAACCTTAGCACTCAAATATTCCCCGGAGAGGCAGTATATGAACACTTCAAGATTTATCGTGATGTAGAACACTAAGGACTTCATCAAAATCGCGGCAGCATTGGGTGTGTCGAGCGACTGCAATTTATATACACATGACGTACAAAAATTTAGTATAAGTTCAGTGCAAAATATAATAGCATATATACTCTTTCAGTATATACAGCAGCATATCTTTGAAAAAAGGAATTATTGGTAGCAATAAAATTATTGATAGCATTTTATCGGATAAGTAATGTCTATGTCCTTAAAACGTCGAACGTTTCGTTTCATATTACTCACAGTGGCGACAACGTATCCTAAACAGCATATGATGAACGTGTCTGATAAGAGTATCATTAATGCAACGTACGTATAAAGATCTTCGATGTTCTCTGAAAATAGGATAATCTGCTGGTGCTTCGTGATTAGTGATCGCAACGTAATTTCACTCATTGATTGCGCCGAATTTTTAGAGAATGCTGTCAACAACCATCCCCGAAGAATATCGATCTGACCACCCACGTGAAGTACCTAAAGTTTATACTTCGAGTAAAGTCCTTTTTAGAAAAACAAAAATCTATTCACACCTGATATCAGATACAGCGAAAATGATTTAATCGTATGTAATTAATGTCTCTCCAGCTATTTTGCATAATTGGAACTTACCAAAGTAACAAGCAGCGAATTGATAATCGTAATTCCGTAGGCCACTAATGTCAGATGATAACTTTGAACTACTGAGATCACCATGTAAATAAAATTCGTGCTAATATTAAACGGAAAATCCATTTTCAGAATAAGTTCTCGTGCGTATGGTTTCACTTCTTCTGAACTATTTACATTAGCGGCGAGCACGCCGCTAATGTATGTGACTACGGCAATCATTTGCATGCCAACAATCCACCTCGACATGCGACGTGCTAGATCCGCTATATTCGTCATTAGGCGTAAATTAGTGTGATTCGAGATGTAATTCTGCCAATCCTCAGCCATCATTTGCAATAGCTCGAAAAATATTCTAGAGAAGATTTTAAATTCACCATTTTTACGTTTACATCTATTTTATTCTCAGTTATCATGGAATGGTATCATATATGACACAATCCAACACGGATATTTCATAATTAATCAAGCGACGCGGTAGCGTCGCGACGCCAAGTACATAAAAATAAAAAATAAAGCTCCGAACAATGAGAATCACTGCATAAACATCGAGCGTTACCAAGTTCAGTGCATAGACGTCGAGCGCTACCGTATATTATAGCTTATCTGGAATTTATATCATTTGACAGGTCACATAGACTTATGATTAAAATATTTCAGGAACTAAAGCCGTAATCAAAAATCTACCGGCACTTTTATTATATAATATGGGTGCAAGCTTTTGATTACGACCAATTTGATCAAGATTGATGCAGTCAGTCTTGAGATATTGTAATCGTATATTATAATTGTGACGTTTCATTTTCCTTTTCCATGCAATTCAGGTTCAGACTCACGTACATATGTTCGCACATACACATGCAAAGCGATTTTGTCCGTCAAGCTGCCGTTCACACATGCATGATGTAATTTATTATAAATTAAAACTAATTTTAATACTTTTGGGTAATGTTTTATTTGAAGATAAATATATAAATCGCAAAAACTATAAAAAATTTAAATTTACTTGTTTAAATGAAATCATCGTGATAGCGTCGCAATGATAAATAAATAATTCTTCTAATTTTGAACGATATATTATGACAATTTAATTTGAGTACAAATCAATCAACAAACGTTTCGGTCTATTCGTTAGACCATCTTCAATGTATATCAGTAAACTATAAGCGAAATCAAAAATCCATATTAATAGTTACAACGGTCATTTGCAAAAATGTATTGATAGTCCATATCGCAATCCAAAATCCATGTTAGTTAGAACAGTCCTTTGCAAATGTTTATTCATAGACCCAGTTAAAAAATCTTTCCCAGTTAAAGAACTTTTTCATTTCTGAGTTTACGGTATTTTCGATAGCAGAGAACTCTAGGCAATATAAAAATTAATGTTATCAACAACTCAGAACTGCTCGGAAAGAATTGCATAAACGTTGAGCGCTACCGTTAGCTTATCCGGAATTTCATGCCAAATTCATGTCAAACAAACTTTTGATTAAAATATCTCAGGAACTAAAGCCTTATTTAAAAATCTAACGGCACTTTAAAAATATAATATGGATGCAAGCTTTCGATTGCGACCAATTCGAATAAGATTGGTGCAGTCTATCCTGAGATATTGTAACTGAATGTTAGAATTGTAACGTTTCGTTTTCCTCCTTTTCCGAAATCAGTTTCAGATTCACGTACGTATGCTCGCACATACACATGCAAAGCGATTTTGTCACTCAAGGTGCATTCACAGATGCACGATTTAATTTATTATGAATTAAAACTGATTTTAATACATGAAAAATATTTTATTTTACGATTAAGATATAAATCGCAAAAACTATTATATAAAAAATTAAAAATTACTTGTTTTAAATGAAATTATCGTGATAGAGTCGCAATGATAAGGAAATAATTCTTCTAATTTTGTAATATAAATTATGACAATTTAAGATATAAGTTGGAACATTTTATACTCATAGAATGAAACCGAGAAAAAAGAGAGAGGGAGAGAGAGAAAATTTTAAATTGTCACAATTTATATTTGACAATTAGAAGTATTAAGAAGATTTGCACGATTAGATAAATCTTTATTATCCAACATTTTTATGTTTGATGAGATCTCACAACAGAAATAAAATGACATATTATTGTGACAATACAAAAATACATAAAAACATTTAAAATTAATGAAATGTAAAAAATTTTTATAAAAAGTAATGAGATCCCTCTAAAAAACCTTACAAAGGTAAAAAAATACGCCAAGTACATAAAAAAGCAAAACTACATATGATGAAATCCATAGTTAACTAGCCAAGTACCTAGAAGCAATTCAGTTTGAGGATTTGTAATTTGAAATAATACTTGGTGTGCCCGGGTCGCATTAGAACGTACGTCCTACCTATAATTTGTGTAAACTCTATGTGTAAATTATTTGTATTGAGTGAGTAATGAAAAGGGATATTTATAATCACTCCGCTAGTGTGCAAAACTGTAAACGTATTTGTTTTAATATTACCAAATACAAAGATTTACGAGTCATTAGTGAAAATACTCAAGGAAGTACAAATTTAGAAGAATGCATGTCCAATGCGACCCGGGCACGCCAAGTATTATTTTAAATTACAAATCCTCAAACTGAATTGCTTCTAGCTACTTGGCTAGTTAACTATGGATTTCATCATATTTAGTTTTGCTTTTTTATGTACTTGGCGTATTTTTTTAACCTTTGTAAGGTTTTTTAGAGGGATACGTAAGTATAAAAAAAAGGATAGGCAATTTCTCGTAAATTACTACACAATATTATGTTATGATATGCAACATAATAACGCTAATTATACATTATTTTATTTTTAATCAAACAAAATAATTAAATTTAGAAATCGATTATAGTATTATTAAATATTTTTTGTTGATTAACAGCTACAATAAATACCGCTAAGAATGCAGTAACAAAATTTGCATTTTATTATTTCGGAAATCTTACTTATCTTACCGCTGATTAATCCACAGGATAATGAGTTTGATGAAGAGGAGAGAAGATGCCATTGCGCTGCTCACTCCGTCCATGAATTGGGAGAAATCGTCCATATGAATGTTCACCACCACGTAGCGATACTGAAAAACCTGAGCTGTGCTCAGCATTACGATCCAGTACAATCTAAACAGCACGGTAGATGATACATACGGCCACACACCGAAAATGTGCAGACCAATTCTGATTAATCTGCTAAGCGTAGTCGTCCTCATCGTTCTATTCGAAAACGATGTAGGACGGTTCGAAGATCAAAGATGCGACGCGTCTTCCGACAACTTCGCTAACAGTGATAATCCCGTGCGGGTCGACAACCGAACGTAAATTCATGTCATTGATCACTGACCAATCATACTCGTTAAATATATATACATCTGTTGTATAAAAAATTTGCAAAAGATTGTAATCATACTTTTACGGACAATATAAAAATGGGAGTATTCCTCGCCCCGTCGAACTGTCGACCGAGTACTATGCAATTGTACGCTCTTTTTAAAAATGCAACGAGTAAGGTAAAGAAGAACGTAGCTTCCATGAAATGCATGTCGCGAAAAGTTTCGTTGCTAGGGGAGCGTATCGTGGGGGATCGTGAGGGACAGCGAAGACGTATCGCAGGAGTTTGTCACGATGAAAAGACCAAGGCGAGAAGATCATAGTGCTGTTGTACGTGGTCGCAAGAAGGATCGGACAGTTCGGCGCTAACGGTCAGAGACCAAAGCACGCAGCGAAGGAAAGTGAAATCTAACGACTGGTTTTCCTTCCTCCTAAGCAAGATATCTATTCGTGATATTACATATAATATTCCTGTTATATAGTATTGTCTTTTGTATTGTATTTTTATATCAGAAGCTCGAGTAATGGAATGGAAAATGTGCAGATATAACATAAATGCGATTACATATTTATGGATAACTATATAACTTGATTATCTCAAGAATAGTTCAATCTTTATTTTTAGTTGTATAATTAAAAGTTACTTTACATTATTCACAATGAAACTTTGACAGAAACTTATTTTTTTATTTAGGGAGAAATTAAAATGAGTATTTTGTGTCTGAAGAACAAGTGAATTCTTTTATTTGAGCATTTATCAAGTTTGATAAAAAGCACATCGATTGAGGGAATCAGCATTGTGTTTATAGTTCCATATCTATATATCTATGTATTGCAAGCTAAGCAAAGTTATCACAAATCGATGCTTCAGTAAACGGCACCTTTGCTCGTCCAGACGCGTGTACTTGATGCGAAACCCCATCGAGCCTCTGAATAGGAAAATTACTAATCACGTAAACGGCTGGCGGTATAGCAAAAGTACTGTGTATTCTTTTGCACGCGACGTATAAGCAGCCACGTCGAGTACGTTAAAACTTCAATACATCGCATGTAACACCGACACATATGATGCCGAGACTTTCACGACCTACAACATGATAGAAGCAATTACGGCTATCATACGCGAACGTCATGCCAGGACAAGGTGACTGGAGAACGCCACGCGGTTGTCAGAACATCATTCACGATAACATCCTACGCGCAAATATGACTGTGTTCTTAGTCACTTTCATTATCTCACTAGATTCTTACACTGGCAAATTGCTGCAAGGAGAGATCCACGACCTTCCCGACCGTGAGCGACAGGTGCTTCTGCGATCTCATGATCATGAGGAGGAGATCCCGATTTTGTGCTGGTGTCCGGTTGTACCAGAGTGACTCATAAGCTGCATCGCCGATCGTTTTGCTCTGAAACACACGTGATAAATCTTTGTCAAAATATATTGCAGCCGTTATGTGTATTGTTCATTGCAATATATTACATACTGACTTTTGTACTGAGATACTCCCCGAGAAAGCAAGATATAAATGCTTCCATGAGAATGACAAGGTAAAATAATACGGACTTTATTAACATCGTCGATCCGCCTGAGACACCAATAGACTGAAATTTTTAAGATACCTTGTGTCGCGAAGAGAAATTCTATTATTTTAGTCTACTTACGATTACGATGAGAAATCCCAAGCAACAGATGAGCAGAGTGTCCGATACGAACTGTATAAGCGTAATGTTTGAGAAGAGAGTCTCGATGTTCTTGGAGAAGGAAATAATTCTTTGATGTCGAACGATCAACGTTTTCATGATGCTTTCTGCTTCACTTGGCTTGATATCATTCCGCGTGATTTCACTCAGTTTTTGCCGCACTATATCAATTTGTCCGCACGCGTGTAAAACCTAAATATCACATTCAGCTCAATATAACATCCTACACAATATATATATATATATATATACAGGGTGGCCCATTTTAATTTATACAGTCGATTTTTTAAAAAACTAAAAGAGATACGAAAAAATGTTTCAGACAGACATGTCACGATTTCGAGGGGGACATAAGATGATACCATTGGTTTGACCTTGAATAGTCGTTTGAAGGTCACGCGAAGATCACCTTCAATTTCTTAAATTGAAACCCCAACTTTTTATTGCAGATTCTTATTCTCCATCGAAAAGTAAGTAACTTTTGTCTGAAACATTTTTCGGAAAAATGTTTCAGACAAAAGTTACTTACTTTTCGATGGAGAATAAGAATCTGCAATAAAAAGTTGGGGTTTCAATTTAAGAAATTGAAGGTGATCTTCGCGTGACCTTCAAACGACTATTCAAGGTCAAACCAATGGTATCATCTTATGTCCCCCTCGAAATCGTGACATGTCTGTCTGAAACATTTTTTCGTATCTCTTTTAGTTTTTTAAAAAATCGACTGTATAAATTAAAATGGGCCACCCTGTATATATATCTGTTACTTATTGCTACATTTCTGAAATATTTAACTTCTTAAAGACTTCTTTTTGGTGCAATTGCATGATTACTTTTTTTTGCAATTTTCAGAAATACAATTGGCAAATCACGAGAAAACAATCATATTTACCAATATTATCAGCATAGAAGCTATTACGCCCACCATACTAGCTGCGCTCGTTTGATGAACGAATTGCGTAATGAGGACAGCTGTATATACTGATGAGCTCTCAATCGCAAAGGGCAATTCCATTTTAAGGAGGAGCTCTCGAACGTCGGACTGATTGTCGCTTTTGTGCTTCAGCAGAGTTCCAGTCGCATAGAACCACACCGACATCGCGTACAAGACGATTATCAAATTGGAGTATCGACGAGAGATGCAAGCCATCCTGGTCATCGTGTGCTTGTCAGAAATGTCACGTTCCTTCCAGTCCTCAACCATGCACGTTATGGTTTCATCGAACAAACTATAACGGATTATTTAAAGAGGTACTCATAAAAGATAAAAGTGCGCGAAAGCACAGATTTTATTTTTTGCAACACTATCGGGGTTGTATGAATGATGCGGCGTGTAAAGATTTGTGCGAGATAACTCTGAAGGTCCTTTTCACAATCTAAAATGGAGACTTTGAAGAGGTGTTTGTTTTGCAAACTACAACTTTGTGTACTTCATATCGAAGAAGCTTACCGAGTATTTAACGAAAAACTAATCAGCTTTATAAGCAGGAGACTATAAGCCAAATTCGCGCTTAGTACGTCCATGAGAAGCGAAAGATCTTCGCCGAAGTTTAAAAACAAGTATCGATACTGCAAAATCTGAAATATCGCCATCAAGGATATATAAAAGAACTTGCGTAAAATCGCATACGACGTGCCCGGCCATATGCCGACCAAGCGAAGGCCGTACTCGACAGAAACACACACGCTGCTCATTTGATCTTTATCTTGGATTTGAACAAGTATTTTACGACTCGATAACGTGGTTTATTACTAATCCCTGATAACTCCTGGTTTTCTTCTCTACATTGTAAGCAAGAAATATAATTGAAGGAGAAGCACGAATTTCTTATGGTGGAAGGACTTTAATCCGAACGATGGATACGCAACACTGCTTATGTATTGTCCAAAACTACAACACTGTTGCACTGAGAAAATGTTGGATTTCGCAATGACATCGGTTATAAGACGAGTGTTGAGGTTTTTGTCTGTGGTGCAATCAATAACTCAGATGCATCGGTGGATACGATCGGCCGAGAGGTCTCAGTGAGACTGCGAGGTCCTAAAGTCTCAGTACTTGTACAACCCCCCACATTGACCACAGTTGACCAATAGAAATTAGTCATCACGTATGCTCATTCCTCTCTAACTTGGAGATCACGTTTAAAAATTGTAAACCGATGCTTATGATAATTGCCACGCTTGTAAAATAAGAAAAAAAAGAACAAAGAGAACTACGAAGATGTTCATGCACCCTCGCATATACATCGTCTGGCCGCTGTCCCTTATTTACATTAAAAATGCAAGGCAAATGTACGTGCGTCGAATGCACGTAAGCACGAAGTGCGTGCATAGAATACTTAAAACTTTCAAATGGCAAAAAGAAATGCAGAGGGCAGGAATTGTGAAACATAAATTCATAAGAATAAATTGAAAGCAGAGGCAAAAGTTTTTGCGATGCGATTAGGATATTGCAAAGAACTCATCGAGCATAGAGATATCTATAAAAATTGCAACTGTCAATTCGATCAGAATGTATTGTAGTTTTTACATGAGGTCGTATACGTTCGTGGAACGTCGACCAATTAATATTGTAGATAGAGAGACGTTACATTTTCATAATAGCTACAAATATACACGAAGAAAATTGCATTATCCGCAGTATCTGCGTTATCTCCGCAATGATTATCCGCAATCATCAAGACATAGCATGCAATACGGATACGTAAGAGGCCGAAGCTTTAATGATCTGGAAAATATAAAGAGAAAATGGAACTTGTAATACGTGACTACCAAGATGTATTATAACATTATTGGTAAGTCTAATATAAAGATTTAGAGAGAGTAAAGTAATAAATACTTAAAA
The DNA here is from genome assembly GCF_003672135.1 of Ooceraea biroi. Classification (NCBI taxonomy): domain Eukaryota; kingdom Metazoa; phylum Arthropoda; class Insecta; order Hymenoptera; family Formicidae; genus Ooceraea; species Ooceraea biroi. Next base: position 14,801,761 of record NC_039508.1, read on the forward strand.
TTATATTTTTTCACGTACAAATATAATATGTGAAAAAACATACAATATTCTATCGAATTAAAACTTGGCGGTTTAGCCGAGATGTATTTTTGTATTTACAATTTGTATCAAGAAACAAAGAAAAATGTAATTCTGAAAATACATCTTACAGTTGTAAAACGTTCTAGAGAGAGATCCATGAATTTTCCGATTGTAATAGTCAGTTTTCTTTGCGATCTTAAGATTAATAACAACAAAACTCGACTTTGCTTAGGACTCGAATTATACCACTTTGCCTCATAGGCTGCATCACCAATCATTCTACTCTGCAATTAAATTAATTACAAATTATAATTATAATTGAAGAAAAGATTGTGTCTACAGTAAATCTAGAAAAATGCTTTACAACGTACATTTATGCTGATATACATGTATTCTTTGTAACGCGAATTGCATATGTACGTCTTTTTCTCTTTTCGTAATTATATGAATGTAGACTAATTTAGACAATAGAGAATATATATATATATATATACACACACACAAAGATAATGCATACATTTGTAACCACGTCTTACCTTGGCGCTGAGATATTCTCCAGCGTAACAAAATATAAACGCTTCCAAAGTAATGACAACATAAAAGAAGAGAGACTTGACTAACATCGTTGATCCTTCTGAATCGCCGATCGACTACGACAATACGACATGGTTGAAAATAATACATATCAAACTTTCTGAACAGCGGATATGGAATGAAGGTGCTTTAGAATCTAGTCCTCAGTGTTATGCAGTTATTTGAGAGGCTCTTATCGCAAGATATATCATCATTTATATATCGATGTGCCACCAAATAAAAGAAAAAGTTTTTTATAATAATTATATGCGCACATCATTTGCAGATTAATTACAATATCTCTGCGTACCATGCATTACATTACTCACAGTCACAATTAGAAATCCGAGGCAGCAAATGACCGAAGTATTCCACATAAATTGCATCAAAGCTATGTATGAGAAAAGGGTCTCGATGTCGGCCGAAAGCGCGATAATTCTCTGATGTCGATGTATTAGAGTCTTAATGCTCGTAGCTGGCAAGTCGAACATGCCGTCCCCAGAGGAGATTTCTACCAACCCTCGGCACATTATATCGATTTGACCACCTACGTGAAGAATCTAAAAATAACGGTCAACGCCCTGCAGTATGCTGTCGGCATTGGCGCGATTAGCCAATGCAAAGAACAATTTGTGAATGCACAAGTTCAGCAACAAAAAGAAGCAACGTAAGATAGATAAAATTTATTATATCTTAAAATTAAGCTCTTGCATTATATTATCTCAATTACAAATTTTTCTTGTAAAGAGATGAAATACAAGAAAACTGCATGTGGCAATTTGAGAAAATGTAAAGATATAGATATAGATATTCATATCCTAAGGTTATTGAATCAAGACTTGGAATGTTTCTCACAGTACGCATAAATGAATGTAAACTTTTAATCATAGATGATACAGGATATTCATTAAATCAAATAACCAATGTGAAATGTTGCGCACGAGAAATGTGATTAAAATTATGTTATTATTCTGCTAAACTATATAAATTATGCATTTTCATCACGTGATGTAATTACGTGATACATTTCGTGCTATATGATAAATGGTCCAGAACTAAAATCCAACTCATCTCGCTTTTAATAACAGCAAAGCGAACTTCTCCTTTTCTTCTGGCAAAAGCAACCGTTTATTTGGAAAAACAACATCAGTCATATATTACGCCATTGCGCAGCATTAAATATTATGAATATATTATACCTTTATACTACACAATATCATTATAATTTCAATTACATTATTACATAATATAGATTTGTATTATTTAAAACTCGAAGAATATATAGAGTTTACATCAAACACTTTTTTCAAACCGAAAAGTGCCGTTTCAGAACATATTTACTCACCAATGAGACTATCAGGGCGTTCAGCACGCCGACTATCGTGGCTGCCGCGAGCTGGTGAAAAAATTGCGTGACCATAACGACTTCATAAACAGGAGAGGCATTGGACTCAAAGGGTAGCTCCATTTTGAGAAACAATTCTCGTGTCGGCACCGCGAGTTGCTCGTTAAGCTCGTCTTCAGGCTCGTCAGAGTGTGCGATAAGTACGCCGGTGCCGTAAAGAATCACGGACATCGAGTACAATCCGATGATCAAATTGGAGGACCGATGTGACACATAAACCGTCCTCGACATCAAGTAGCCAGCCCAATCGGTCGCACACTCGCTTCGATCTCGGGCCATTGTATTCAGGATGTTGTGAAATATCCTACGAGAAACTGTCCTGTCAATAGCAGAAGATGCGAACTTGCCTCCTGTTGGACATAATTAATTAATTTCTTATAATTATTTTTTTTAATGATCAATCGGAGACCAATTTGGACCCGATCTAAAAATGTGGATTGTAATGTAAAAGTGCGTCCTTTTTCACGTCACTATACAGGGATACACACAGCAGGAAAACGAAGATCTCACCGTCGATTAACCCAGAATATCGTAAGTTTCAGAAGCAGGAGACTGTAGGACATTGTAGTGCTCAAACCGTCCATGAGATGCGACAGATCGTCAGTACGAACGTGTATGATGAAATACCAGTACTGAAAGGTCTGCGCCATTGTGAGGGTGATCATCCAGAAGGCACGATGAAGGATTGTGTAGGATGAATCAGGCCAAACGCCAATCATGCGGAGGCCCATCTCGATCGAACGACTGACGGTGCCGACGATTATCGGATCGGTCTTCGAGCGCATTCTCGAAATTCTGCTCTCGAATAAATGCAGCCGAAATGTCTCTTTACATCGGTACAGTTATGGAATCTTGATATTTCGTTGACAACTCGGACAAGTATTTCATGTGGCGACGTCAAACACATGGATGAACGCGTGGAACGGAGTCGAATGCGGGGATGAAATACGGAGGACCGTCGCGCGTACCGATTACCCACCCCAATGCCACCGTAAACCAATAGGAAATAAAGACAAGATATTCCTATTGCGAGGCAGAAAAATTGTTGGATAAAGTTGCAATTATTTTAAGTAAGATAAATGCAATGGGTATAGATAACGAGAAAAAAAAGAAAAGAAGAAGCAGGGAAATTGTCGTATCTGGGATTACTTCGAACTTTTAAAAAATTCAGGAGTTGTACGCGATCGTGGTTTACAAGATCTACGAGAGATCGTGCAGAATAATAATGATCAATGTGAATAATGCGGATGAAACTACGTTATCGGACGAATCCAGATATTTCAAAATGGCAAACTATGTGAAAATTACGAATGTACAACAGAAAAGTTAAATCGGTACGTGCGCATTGTCGATACAACGAGGGGAAGAAATAATTGTCCGTAGCGGATACATAGCAGTTATTAGCGAGTAAAGTAAGTGCACGGACGGTAGTGTATGAGTTATAATGAAGACAAAATTGTGTGCTGTCTTTCTGCCCGTGAATTATAAATTTATATTATATATAAATGCTGTTTATTAACAGCGAAGAGAAATATTCATGAAGAAAGATTTTGTACACGATTTATTTTTTTTCCATCCATTATGCAGAGAAGCAAAGACTTGCTCTAATATAATTAATCTTTTCTAACTTGTTAACATATAATACATACGAAAACTTATAAGTGAGAAAAGAAAATATGGATCTCAATGACTGCTTGGTAGAAATTGAACTAGGATAACAAATAAATGAATAATTTAAAATAGAAAATATAAGTGATTTACGTTATGGACTCTTCGAAATTTATTCTCTTTCATTTCTTATTTCTACATTTTCTTACAAATTTTACTCTTTTTTACATATAGAAAATTATTCATGTCAGACAAGCTATGCGGCTACAGTGCTGTGCTTGTTACTGTCCGATATGTCCGTAACGACGATGGATGTGCTTGGCACAATTGTTATCCACTGCTCCCGCTTAATACATCGCGTGCAACATCGAGATATACGAAGCGGATGCTTTCATTACCTAGCCGAAATAAAACAGTTTCACTCATGTAACACTTATCATTTTCCTGTTTTTGATTTACGTTACTTAACACTATATCTTAAGAAAAATTAAAACTGGACGTATATTAATATCTAATAAGGAAAGTGCTTACGGTCGTAAATCCTTGTAGAGAAAGATCCATGACGTTTCCAGCGGTGATCGTCAATCTTTTTTGCGATCTTAGTATAACAAATAATATAATTCGACACTTGTCAGGTGTCATATTATACCAGAGCGACTCATACGCTGCATCACCAATCGATTTGCTCTGAAAAGACAGCGTACAGACTTGGAAAACTGAACAAAGGAATCTATTTCGTCCGAATCCAATCTGAATTCGATCTAGCGACATCGTTTGTCCAAGAGCTTTTAAAAAGCACGAGCATTATAAAGTCTTGGATGGGATTACGATCAAGTTTTTTTGGTAAATAGTCATGAAGAAATAGGATTGTTAAAAGATTGAGTGCAAAGAAGTAGCACAGAACATGAAATAAAAATATTGTGCAAACCTTGGCACTGAGATATTCTCCAGCGAAACAAAAAATGAAAGCTTCCAATGTTACGGCGACGTAAAAAATAGCGGATTTTAACAATATTATAGTAACTCCAGCCTTACCGAGGGACTGTGAAAAGATGACGAACAACTCGAAAAATACTCAACATAAGTTTAGTATTAAAAATTATTTAACTATAGAGTTATTTTTAAGTAACTAACAATATGACTTACAGCTATGATCGTGAAGCCGATGCAACAGATGACTAAGGTATTCGACAGGAATTGCATCAGTGCTATGTCGGAATAGAGTTCTTCAATATTATCTGACAGCGTTATTATTTTTTGGTGTCGAGTTATCAGAAGCCTGATCCCCGCAATGATCGAACTGCTCTCTGAAGATTCATCATTGCAAGTCATTAATAACTCCTGACGAAGAATATCGATCTGTCCGGTCACGTGAAGCACCTAAATGCAACTATTAATGATCCGTAAAAAGTACTTTTGATTATTATCAGCAAAAGTTCAGTAAAAAATTAAAAAATTTTCAAGTTGCTAATAAGAAATTAGAAAAATCAGATTAATCACTGAACTTTAATGTTCGCAGGAATCCTTTAGAACAAGTGAAAGGTAGAATCCCAGGAGAGTTCTCAAAAAATTGAAAAAAGTCATATATCATCTGTATGATCAATGGAACTCACCAACGTGATGATTAAGGAGTTTATCATGCCGACTAAAGCGGCGATCGATACTTCATGAAGAGACTGACCGATCGCCAGAAGTTCGAAGAGCGGTGACACGTTCGCTTCAAAAGGAAGTTCCATCTTTATAGGTAGCACTCTCTCACTAGCATTGAGGTTCCCTTCCAAATCGGTTGAGTGCCGTACGAGGCTAGTCGCGGCATAGCAGATCGCAGCGGTGGAGTTGATACTAATCAACACGTTTGAGCAATAACGCGACAGATTGGCATTGCTTGACATAATGCACATCAAGGATTGGTCGCGACTAACGTTGTTCCAGTCTTTGTCGATGGTTAGCATGATGTTATAAAATATTCTGTGGAACAACCAAACGCATAACTTCGGAGCTTATCGTAGTTCTTCCATCGAAGGAACTACTCTTACTTGCGATTCAACCAGAGAGAGATCAGCTTCAGGAAACCGAGGCTGTATGCTAACGTGATGCTGAGCGCATCGATGAGATTCGAGATGTTGCTGATGTCGAAGTGATTGAAAATATACACGTATTGAAAATAGAGCACTATCGCTACGCTGGTCATGTACGTGAGCCAGATCAAGGTCCCATGTGACAAATCCGGCCAGATCCCGACGAAACGGAGGCCAATCTCGACGGAAGTGCTGATGGAAGTCGCGCGCATTATCTCGCATGGGATCGGTGGACTGACCGATGTCTCTCGCGGGAGGTAAACGATCTTACCAGACCAACGACGTTACTCAGGAATTAAGCATGAGCTTCAGTAAACTGTAATTCCGGGCACACTGAGCTTTGCGAGACCATAATGCATTCATCCCTACATTGTTGGTGGTTATAGATCAATCGCAATTATGCAATCGAGTTTTGCTGCCTGTTCCCGGCGCAACGGTAAAAAGAAAAAAAATCATACGTCGATGATTACAGGTTGCAGAGAAAGAAAAACGTAATTCGAAAGGATGAATGTTACGTAGGGGAGAACATCAATTATTTGCTTAAAATATGTAGAATCTATTATAGGGAAATATGCATGTTCAGCGATAGATGCAGCTATCGAAGAATTTGGAAAAACAAAAGCAATGGAAAGGCAGTATTGAGAAAAGAGAAACTTGTGAGAAGGTTTAAGCTGTGCATTGTTACATTGCAAATGTAACGTAAAATTACGTGTAACGTGCTAACTTATCTTCATATAGTTTATCAATCAAATTAGTTTACAACTAAAACTTATTTACACCTGGAAGTAAAGTAATTTAAACAAATATATTTTTGCGAGTAGGTAAATTCATAGCATTAATATCACATGTTTTCAATAATGTATTACAAAACGCGCGTATCCTGCGCTAAGAATATTATTATAAATTTTTACAGTGTTATATCGCAATTAATTTGTTATATTTTAAGAGATTATTTGTTATATATTAATTTGTTGTATTTTAGGAAGTACTTTCTGCACGCGATTTTCTACGTTGTCCTACCGATTACATCATGTGAACAAACAAATTGCTGATACTATATTTGGACCACACGTAGCAATCCCTACGAGCCTTAATACATTGCATGCAACACTGATATATACGTAAACGAAGCAGAAGCTTTCATTACCTGCGTACTTTTTATGGTAAGCATTATATCGAGCGTGTATATGGTACAGAGACGGTAGAATATAGTTGCATTGTAAATTGTTTACATAGTCAGCTTTGAAATTCACTTGAGACACGTTTAATATCCATGAGAAATTTTATATGTATAAGAATGGCTCTTATGCTGGTGAATCTCTTCGGAGAAAGATCCATCATTTTCCTAGCCATGATCGTCAATCTCTTTTGCGACCTCACAGTCACCAATAAAAAAGTTCGACAGTGACTGGGCGTCATATTGTAGCAGGCAGACGCGTAGACGGTGTCCCCGTGATTTACTGTGGAAATTAACTACAGCTGAATTCTATGCATGGCATAAAAACGAATCTTCCTCCTAAAACAATTTAATTTAAAAATAAGTTTGTAGAAATGCAAGTACAAAATTCTTTAGGTGCATGGAACGCACCATCCGTTGGTGCTGCAATTTATCTGAGACTAAGACAGATTATTCCGCAGACAAGATATAGTCTGGAGAATATGATAAGTTTCGCGCTGAGATACTCTCTGGCGAAGTAGAAGACAAATGCTTCCAGCGTAATCGCGACGTAAAATAAGATGAATTTCGTTAATATCGCTCTTCCTTGCTTGTTGCCGATGATCTAAATGAAACGGACACATGATTACAAGATGGATTAAAGGAAGAAGTCTTAACGAGATAATCGTTGTTTATTCAGATTAAAATAATTCACAATTTTTACTAACGATGATTATCATGGATCCTAGACAACAGATAACCAAGACAATATTAGAAGAACTGTATTAGTGCATAGAAGATTGAAGAGATCTTCGATATTATCAGACAACGTAATGATACTTTTGTGTCTTGAGGATCTTAAGTAAGGACTTTAAACTTCGATGAGGAGTTCTGATAACTTTTTGAAGATACTTTCATCAAACATTGCCGTACTATGTCAATACTGTAATGACTACTCACATGAAGAATCTACAAGAAGATCAATTTTATTAGTAAAACATAAATTAAAATTAAGCGACCGAATTTTATTGCAAAATGTAAGGAACGCTTTTAAATTATCATAAGATAGCAAGCGAAAGACTGATTAGAACTTACCAATGTAACGGCAAAAGCATTAATCATCGTGACTAGAAACGAGAGAGATAATTCGTGGAGAAATTAAACTATTACCGTAATCTTGAATGGAGGATTAATTAACTTCAAAAGAGAATTCCATTCTGACGAGAAGATCGAATCTGGTCCCGCAAGGATCGTTTTTCGTTCTTCGTGAAGCATCTTAGGAAGCTTCTTAGGGCGTAACCGACAGCATTGATAGACATTAAAATGTTAGAGCACCGACGCGACAGATTGGCATAAATTATTATCAGATACGTAATTCGGCAGTGATGTATTCTTTCCAATCCTCCGTCTATCTTTGCCAGAATCTCGTAGAATAATATACATAAGAAACTTTTGAAGTATGGAAAATTGACACGTTTGGTGTGACCGTACGTACATCTTTACGTCTTCTACATTTATGCGTTGTTGTGAACGGAAACTGTTACCGCTTGAATAAATATCAGATTCGAGATAGGAAAGGGGCTTGCATTGCTGCAGGGAATGTGAATATTTCACGAAAGTAAGCGCTTCAACATATATTAAAAAAAAGCATATTAGAAATATAATATCGAAAATGGATTTTTGTGTGGAATGAAATAGGGATAACGTTCTCATTTTCCTGTCCTCGTATCTGTAGCCATTAATTTAATGAATAAATGTAATGTAAAAGAATAACGAGAGCAGTGAGGCATGATAACATTCTATCGTATCACGCGATGTTATTACATCGAAGAACACACTTTAATGTGTGCACGCGTTGAATCATGCTTTGTTGGCTGTGCTTTTACTGGCGATTCAAAGGCTGATCAACTTCAAAAACGCTATACTGTATGCCAGAGTATACTCAGATTATACTGTATGCTCGGATCGTCTATAAGCATCGAAAAATCGTTCGATGTTGTACATGTACTGAAAATACTTCACTACTAGCACTGACGTCATATAGACGAATCACCGAAAATTGTCATAAGGCGAACCCGGCCACATGCTGATAAATCATAAGCCTATCTCTCAACCGAGGAACAGTTGTCATACGTGTTATGGTCATCACGTTTCACGGTAATCCTTGCGAGACATCTCACTGGATCATCCAGCAGCGGCTGAATGATGCGTATTGCGAAACATGCACGTCGATTGATCTAATATACGTTGCGTGATAACGATAAGAGAATTGGTCGTTCGCATGAGGGATGATAAAATGTATGTCCTCTGAAATGGCAATTTATCAAACGTACTTACGCGTTGAGCGATCAACCGTGTTCGCCTTTCAAAGATTGTAATTTTGGAGGCAGAAAACGATCAAAAGGTATCCGTCCATATTACTTTGCGCGATAGCGAACAATTTCCTTTAAAAATTCAGAACTTTCACCAAGTGTATATCACGTTTATCCATATCTAACGATCTATAATATCCATAATGTCGCCGAGAAAAAATATTTCAGCTATGAAAAGAAATGTCTTGAAATAAAAAGAAGGAGAAATGAAGGGAATGAAAGTGAACGCGTAGACTGGCGAGGATTAAAGATATTGGTAGAGCAAGATTTATAGGTATTGATTGTTTTTCCTGATAATAATATCTTACATTGCATAATGAAACAGTAAAAGAATTTATACTAGTATTAAAGAAGAAACTTTATGTGATGTAATCTGTAACTTTTAAGAACGGTAAATAATTTTGAGTATTAACAAGTTTAATAGACAAACTAGTTTTTTAATAACAATCTCTTTCTCACAACAAAGCATTTTTTATTACTTTTTGTATTAATACATTCCATGCAAGGCAAGTACGACGCCGATATTTGCTTGATCTGAAAAGCTGAGATAATTATACATATATTCCAACTGCACATTTGTTATTACAGAAAAGATTATATATAGTATTAATTAAAATTAGTTATAATTAAATGATTAGTTACAATTAAAAATAAATTATTTTTAGAAGTGTGCCGAAGAGAGAATTCAAGTTGGAACTTACTTTTGTGAAATCTTCCAAGGATAAATCCATGATTTTAGTTAAGGTAATTACCAATCGCTTCTGCGATCTCATTATTATAGATGATATAATTTTTCTTTGACTGGTCATATCACGACATTTTGTAGACTACATCACTGATCGACTAACAAAACATGCAATTATTTTATAATTAAATTATATATAATTTAAATAATTTAAATAATTATTATATAATATAATTATATAATATAATATAATTAAAATAATTATAATTTAAATAATTAAATTATAGATCAAGGATTATCAAATAGATATTGATCTTACCTATAAGATATTCTCCATTAACAAAGCAAAAAATGAAGACTTCCACTACTAAGCAATCATACTTTTTACCAAGATAACCATCTCTGCGCCATTATACACGGACTGTTTCATTGAGTAACAGAGGCGAATAAGTTTCTTTGAATTCAATTTCGCATTAATCTCACAGATATGCAGACATACTTATTATCACAATGAGAAATTCCAAGCCAGCATTACTACGGTATTTCAAATGAGCTGCATTAATGCGATAAAGGAGAAAAGTTCTTCGATATCCTTCATAGAAGGGAATGATTTTGCTGCATCTTTTCAGTATTGACCGCAAATGTGGAGAATCCGTAAGCGAGAGTTTTTACGGGAACTTTTATAAACTCTCGACACATCATATCGATTTGACCTCTTATATTAGGTATCTAAAATACGACTAATATTGCGGGCAGCTCAAAAAGTATTGAACAATATGTCATCGACTCGCGATGAAAAAAAGTATCAAGTTGATTTATTTGCACTTAATATTATGAATATAGTTTTAGTGCAGAACTTTGTTTACCGTAGATATTCAAATTCAATAGTTTCATCAATGTAAAGATAAGAGCTTTCAGAATGACGACCGTGGCTGCATGTAATCTAATACGTAGAAAGTCTATAGCAAGCAGCTCAAAGGTTGCCGATTGCTTGACTTCAAAGGGAATTTCTAGCTTAAGGAGAAGTTGTTGCCACGTGTTGTTACGTCTCTCCATTAAACTCAGAAGATGAATCGCGTACCTCTCGAAAAGATATAGCACTGCGGACGACACATTGATGCTCGTATAACGTTGCAACAGACGTGTGAAATATTGTCTTTGGTGGTCATCGCATAAGTGTTGATCGATATTATCGCATTCGTGCCAATCATCCTCCATCACCATTAAAATTTTGTAAAACGTTCTGCAATATGTCATTTAAATTGATTGGATATTTCAACACATAAAATGAAGCATTTTTTGACGAAATCCCCTGCATAAACATTGTTTTTTTAATGAGGTAAGCAGCTGTTTGAACAATTTGAACGACTTTCAAATCAAACGATGTTGTTTAAATTATTGAAAACTCAGAAGTACCATATATTAACTGAATATATTTCTAGTGACAAGTTGACATTTATTTTGCAGTTTCCACTTTTATTTTGCAGTATTCACAAATCAGCAAACTGATACTTGCGACATTGTTTTAGCTCCTCATATTCGTGTTACACGTTCCATAATTCTGCGTGACAGATATTTAATCTCATTCTTCGAATGGCGGATTTCAACAAAACTAAAATCACGAAGCGGCGCAACGGTTTATCAGCGATGCATCCAACGTCTGCTCAACTTGAAAAACGTCAAACTATAATTGAGAGTCATGGTCAAGTCATCCATGAAATTGGACAGGAGCCCCAAAATGCATGATTGTATACTGATAATACTGTATGATCAATATGCTCGACACGTATATGAGCGAATGAACGGTCGAATGCGGCAACTCTGGCCACACGCCGAGCAATGTAAGACCCATTTTGAGTGGTGGACTTATGGCATTCCCGTTCACTATTCCACACGGTAACTCGGAATCCAGAAGAAGCTAAGCGCGACAGAACAGAGAGAACTTGGAATTGCATTAACAATTCCTGATACACGGGAGCACGAAGATCAGTATCGGCGCATTCTGAGCTACTCTGCATAATACACTGAAATTACCTGGCGATCCTCCAGCGCTCAACATGGTCCACCCCTTTCCCCCCTCGAGTGACTATCGATCAATTGCAATTATGTGCCGCACAGTCTAACAGTAATTTGAGTATAGCGCTTATTATCGGTCTGGATGTCCTGTAATTGCATCAAGACCGATGTACTTGATCCGATGGCCGTGAGCTAGAATGTAGCTCATATCACGCGATGGATGATAACAAGTTCTTTCAGCGGATTTTAAATTTTCTGCCGCTTTGACAAGTTAGACCCATGGAAATGGAAATACTGCCCTCGTAATATGCGGCTGATCTCCGACGAAGTTGTTCAACGTAAACGGTAACTTGGTCGATAGGTACCGAGTTCACGGTACTCATGCCTATCAACAACCGTCAACAATCTCGAGGCTACGAGGAGATGAAGACCGGCATACATACTCTATTGATATTACATAGCGTAGATTTTACGAGGAAGCGAACGATTTCGAATTTATTAGTTTTCTTTTGCAAACTTTCTTTTTTGATGTAACAATATCGTCCAATCAATAAGGAATAAATCTGTTTCGTATTTTACACGATTTGTAAAGCTTATTTTGCACGCGGTGGTTCTATCGAGAGAACGTTCGTAATTATGCAATAAGTATTCTAACCGAATAATATTAAATTGTGTCCGTGGTTCAATTGTAGGTCTTAAAAGAGGTAAATGAGAACATTATATCTCTCTAACTGGCATCGAATTATCTAATGGCGAGTAATTTCCTTTAATGATTCACAGGATAGCATACGGTACATCTACTTTAAAAACAATCTCGAAAATCTCAAAAACCAAGAACAATTTGTGAAAATTGGATATAACAAACGAACACGGTTGTCAAAAGTATTACAGTATATGTAAAAGTTTAAAAAAGAATTACACATGTTCTAAAATTTTGTTGAGAAATTATAATATAAAAATATAAGCTTTTTAATGTGTGCAAGAGAAGGATTTTTGAAATACAAGTATGTTGATAATGTGGATTTTTTAAATAGTTTAATTATTAATTTTTTAATAAATTCTAATAAGTTCTAAGTAATTGCTTTTCGAACTAACTATACCATGATTTTAGTAGCATCGCAACCACATGTTTCGTATCAATACATTGCATGCAAGACTGAGATATATGATACCGATGCTTTCATTATCTAAAAAAAGGTAAAATTAAAAAATAAAGTTTAATATAAAATCATCCATGTACGTAAACAACTTATATTCCAACATATTAAAATGAGTTAGAAGCAAAATATAATACAATTTTTATTTAATAATTATATGTCAAGTAAATTCTCGAATACATTCTCGAAGGGAAAAAACTTACACTCGCGAAAGCTTCCAAAGATAAATTCGTAATTCTTCCTGCCGTGATCGCAAGTCCCCTCTGGGATCTCATTATCATGAACAATATAATTTTAACGTGATCCGGTGGTATGTCATACCATAATGATTCATATGCTGCATCAGCAATTGATTTACTCTATAATAGAAAGAATGCAAAGAAAATAAAAAAGATAGGATTTTTCATATTCTTCCTTATTTAATCAACCTTCTTGTTTGAGAGAGACTTTTTTAATTGTAGCATCGACGTTGCGAAAGGGAGAACTAGAAAAGAACTGAAAGGTGAAAGGGCAGACTATTCATCACAAAAGATAGAAGCAATATTTACTGAATGAACTTTTAATATTGCCAACGTTTAAAATACAGTAATGGTAACCATGTATATAAACGTTTTGTTTTATTTTTATCTTTAAAATATAAAGGATTATGGAAAATATATAAGAATTATGGAAAAGAACTTTGCATTTGAGATAAATGCCTGATTATTAAGCACGATGTTAAAATGTATTATTTCATTTAATTATTTCTAAGTATTTACAGAATGTCTTGGATGTTTACTTACCTTAAGGCAAAGGTATTCTCCAGCGAAACAAATTATGAAGGCTTCTATCATTATGGCAGTGTAAGCGAAAATTGTTTTCACTAACACGATGACACTGGTATCATTATGAACGGACTATTTGAACGAATAGGAAAAAGAAATATATATTTTATAACGTCATTCATCAGAAATTTGCAAGAATACTTACTATCATAATGATGAATCCCAAGCAGCAAATAACTAAGGTATTCCAAACAATCTGCATCAATGCGATGAAAGAGAAAAGCTTCTCGACGTTGTCAGAAAATAAAATGACTTTATTGTGTCTCTCAATCAATATTCCTAATGTAGATGTGGAAGATCCGTGAATGGGAATTTTCGTACAAATAATTCTGAACTCTTGACATATGATATCGATTTGCCCGCTTACGTGGAATACCTGAAATGCAATTAAGTCGTCGTAAAGATTCCAAGTATTAAAAGAAAAACATTGAATAAAAAATATGCTATCCGGCTGTTAAAAGTATTTTTATCATATAAATTCTCATGTTTTCAAAAATAATTTATATCATAATTTGCGTACGATAAAATCACGAAATTTGTGCACAAGAAAATTTTATAAGATATTGTAAGATTAAAGTTCTTGTGCAATAATTGTTTCGTATCTAAGAACATACATGTCTAAAAATCAAGTACAAAAGTCATGACAGAAGATAAAAATATAAAAATGTAGAATGTAAAGCTTACCAGAGTAAGAATCAATGCATTTATAACGGCGACCGTGCACACATTTAACATCACATGTATGAATAGAACTATGACGAGCAGCTCAAAAGTTGGCGATCGGTTTATTTCGAAGGGAAGTTGTACCTTAATAGGAAGTTGTCGCAAGGTATCATTATAATTTTCGGCTAAATATAAAAAACGAATCGCGTACTCGCCTAAGAGGTAAAGTACACCGGCAACCGCATTAAAGCTCAACATAGCGTTTGAACAAAAATGCGATATATTGGCTTTCACTCTCATCACTTGTAAATACTGATCGACGCCGATGCACTCGCACCAATCATTGTCCATAGCGTTCAAGATTTGGTGAATAACTCTGTAATTTATTGCTACAATCGGCCACACATATTTGGACTAAAGATAGCATTTCTGTCACGCATGTAAGTAAACCGTAGCTCAGGCTAAGATTTAGATAATAACTCGAAAAAGTAGAAAATTGGAATTGACGCAATATATGTTAGAAATATACGGACTAATTTTGTTGGTTTTTAAAAAATTAGATTAGGCAAAGCTACGCAGCGACATGATATTTTACCGACGATGTATCCAAAGGCTGGCCAATTTAAGAAACGTCAAAGTGTAATCTAAAGTCGCGGGCAAGCCATCCACGAGATTCGGGAGCTCGCTGATCTTAAAGTGCTCGAATATGTACTGATATTGAAAATACTGTAAGATTAATATGCTCGACATAAAAGTCAACCAGTAAAATGTGGAGAGCGGCACGCCTGGCCACACGCCAAGCAACCGGAGGCCGATTTTCAGCGAGGGACTCACGGTACTTGTAACTGCCATTCGTCAACAGTGTCGAGGACGCTTTCCAGCAGGAAACGAAGATTAGCATCGACACATTTATCCGGTGCTTCGGTATAATATACTACAGGAATACCGACCAAGTGCATCTCCATGCCATGCATCCCCACTCACGTGGACGTGGATGGATGGATCAATTGCTATTACGTGTAGCAAGTTGCAGTAGAGTTCATTATCTGCATTGACATCCTATAATTTCATTGATGGTCTGATAATGTGTCTGACTATAAAGCAACGAAGACATTTCATCGATGAACGAACAATAGCAATTATCAGTTTTTCAACAAATGTTTCTTTTTCACATGACAATTTTATCAAGGAAAAACTAATCTTTCTTACATTTCCTATGGAATCATTGGAAGATCATTTAATGTGCAGCAGTTTTATTGAACATAATTGCGCATTAAGTATTCTCACCGAATGATACTAAATTATGTCCATGCTTCCACCGCAAGTCTTAAAAGAGATAAATGAGGGGAGGACATTGTACTCTCTGAGACCGAATCACGTAATGGCGTAATTTCCTTTAATAATTCACAGGATTGCATGCTATACGGTAGAAACGTATGTCTTTCTTGCAAATAATTTCTAAGAACACGTACCAGCAAACCAAGAACATTCTTTAAAAATTGAATGTAACGGGAGAGCTTAGTTGTGAAAAGTATCGTGGCATAAAAGATGCACTCTTTAACAACAGGTAATTTTCAATAATATAAACTTATTGTATTTGTACATAAAATTATCGACACAGAATCATGGTATTTTTTCAATTGGTCAATTTTTAGTTTGATATTTCAAATTACAACAAAACGGACTTATCCCCTTAATATAATTTTATTATTTCTTCTTGTCTTTTTAGTACCTTTACACAAGTGATTAAAGAACTAGAGAATTCATTATAGAGAGTAAATCAATTAAAGTTTTAATATATTACGTGTAATACTGAAATGTATGATGCAGAAGCTTTCATCACCTAAAAGTATATTCTTACTCACATGCTAAAATAAAATACGCACACACAAATATGTCGCATAAATCCATCATGATATTATTAATGTGATATGCATTGTTATATTTTTAATAATATTAAAAATAATTCAGAGTACACACACACACACACACAATATAAATCACATATTATCTAAAATTATCAAAATTCTTACAGATGTGAAACCTTCTAAAGTCAGATCCATGACTTTTCCAGCTGTGATCGTCAAACGTTTCTGAGATCTGATAATTATCAATAATAAAATTCGGCATTCTTTGGTAGATAAATCGTACCAAAGTGTTTCATATGCAGCATCGCCAATAGATTTACTCTGAAGAAGAAAGAAGTGTTATAGATTAAAATATTATACGATATTACAAGTTAAACACATTATAATAACATTTATATAAATAAAATGTATGCACACACACCCATCTCCAAATCTTTTTATTAAATCATAAAATTATAAAATGGTTTTATTTATATCGTAATATTACAGAATAGAAGATACTCGACTGCAGAAGCTTTTAATGGCAAGAGAATTATGCCAACCTTAGAGCTCAAATACTCGCCGGCAAAGCAGAAAACAAAAGCTTCTAACGTTACAGCGATGTATGGAATGATGGATTGTATTAATATTCCGGATTTACCCTCCATATCTGTGCCTAGAGACTGCATAATGCTATGTTAGATTATATTAATAGAACAAGCCTCTCGTAATATAATGCATAATCGTGCTTTTAGTTATTGACTGGTATAATGCTCTACGTGCAAAATCCTGAAAATGCAATTCCAACAAAATGACAATAATCCTATTCAGAAGAGAATAGGATAACGTATTGTTACAGCAAATTTCTCTCTCCCTGAAATTGCTTTAATTTGAATGTTATAAATTATTTTTATATAAATTATTTTATTTTTATATATTATTTTTATTTTATACTCATATCATCTAATATGTTTAAATTAATTATAAATACGGTACCGATATTACACATAGTTTAGCAAAATAATGAAAACAGTGAAGGAAACTACACATAATTTCAAAACAAATTTTCCTTTTTGAGAGAAAACTTTGCATTGCGCAAATGAATCAGCATTACTCACTATTACAATCATGAGTCCTATGGAACAAATAACTATGGTGTTCCATACGAATTGTATCAGTGCGACGAATGAAAAAAAATTCTCGATGCTATTTGATAGAGATATGATTCTCTGATGCCTTTCGACAAGCGATCTTGTTGCTAACGGATCAGATTTTCTCGTGGAGGAAATCTCTCTCAATCCTTGGCACATGACATCGATCTGACCACTCACGTGAAGTACCTCGAGATAAGAACTGAAGCTTTAAGGAATGCTTATGATTTAACAGACAATTTAACAATAATTCAACGGACGCACTACTTAACGTTTCACTGAACTAACTTTCTGTTAAAGTTATCATGCAATGACCTTAAACGTTTCCATTTCTCGACTTACCAGTGTCAAGATCAAGGAGTTTAACATTGCAATTACAGTCGCCGTTTCCCACACATGAAGAAATAATCCAAGAACGATCAGCTCGAAGATCGGCGAGTTTGTGGCGTTAAAGGGGAACTGTACCTGCATCGGAAACTCCCGAGGAGCCCCATCGACCGCACGATGGCTTAGGTAGTTACCAATGAAGTAGAAAATCGCTGACAGAGTGTTGAGAGTCATCATAGCATTGGAACACCGGTGAGCCAGACCAGCCTTGCTCTTCATCACGCATATGTACGAATCCGTAACGCAGTCGTTCCAGTCATCTTCCATCGCGTCCAAGATATCGGAAAATATTCTGCAACGTCTGCGATAATTTAAATGATCACGGCGGCCGCTAATCATGCATCTTACCGGCGATTACGCCAAAGACTCAGCAGTTTCAAAAACGTCAGGGTGTAATCCAAAGTGACGCTCAGGCCATCTATCAGCTTGGGGTCCCTCACGTCCAAATGTGCGTAAACGTAAGAGTACTGAAGATACTGCATGACGACGAGAGTAACCATGTAAAAAAGCCAGAAGAATGTTGCGTGCGAGGATCCGGGCCACATGCCGATCAATCCAAGACCGATTCTTAACGAAGGACTGATGGTGCTCGTCAACATACTGACTTGCGAGCTTACATCGGAACGATTCACTTGGTCGAAGTTTGCGCGTTGTATCTTCCTGAAGAAATGGATCTCGACTGTTGGGGTGAAGGAGAGCGTCACAACGAAGAAAATGCTAAAGCGTATCTCATTGCACTCCCCACTCTTTCACGAGGACTCGGCAATTTTACAAAGAGTAAAACTGCCACGGTAGTATGTTTCTCGATCAATCGCAATTATATATCTCGCATGTACGACGGTAACTGCACAACGATGAGTTAAATTGCGATGACAGTTCGCTAATTACAGTGCACAGAAGAAAAAGTACACGTGGAAAATATCATCGTCCATTCTGCCGGAAGAATTGAACGCAATAGTATAAAGCAATAATATGTAATTTTCTTTGAAAATGCATTTGCAAAACACAAACTCCATCGGTATAGATAAATGCTTTTTCATTGGAAGGAACTAGGAAGATAAAAAAATTATCCACTGATCTGAAAAGTAGATGTGAAAGGTACAATCAATTAATAATGATTATATCATTATAGTATAGGCGATTGCATATTATAACGGAGATATTAGTTGGCTGAATATTAACGCGATATTCGCGGAAAAGAAAAATCGCTCGTTCCACAAGTAAGATGATGGAAACAAGAACTTACTTTTAATATAGAATTTCTATGTGATATATAGTGGACAGAGGTACTGTATATGAGTGTATAATATAGTAGTTTTAATATCATATATTATTAAATTATATATATATGTATACTTGTTCTCTCTAAAATTTGTAATTTATAGTCCATAACATATTGGAAGTGAGAATATTTCGTAGGAATATTCGAGATGCAAAATTTATCATAAACAAATTATTTCTCGATAAAATCCAGAATAATATATATTAATTTTCTATCGTATAAATTGTTTGATTAGAAAGAAAAGTAACACACACACATACACACAATATAGAGTAATAGTAATAATATTACAAATATTATATTAAAGGAATCGAGCAATAGTTGAAAATGAAAAAGAAAGTACAGGATAAACATTAATCGTCTCTCTATATTAGTTTTTCTACATATGTACATCACTACCTCACTCGTGATCACTTTGACAATATGTGTATAACCAGCATACATTGATTTGAGTTTTAGTACATCGCGTGCAAGACCGAAATGTATGAAGCCGAAGCTTTCATGACCTAAAAGATATTCTTATGAATAAGTAAAAAACATTTTTATTAAATTTATCAAAATTAAAATAATTAAATGTTTTATTGTTATCTAGAAAAATAGATCTAGATTAATATCTAGAAAAATCAATTTTTCATCATATGTAACATATACATCGTCAATTTTATTCATAATACTGATATTTCCGGAATACCATAAATATCGTTGCAGTATCATTGGGATTTGAAATTAGAGTACATTAAATAGAAAAATAATGTGATACGTATTATTTAAAGTACAGAACTTACAGTGGTGAAAGCTTCCAGTGTCAAATCCGTGACTTTCCCAGCCGTGATCGTCAATCGCTTTTGCGATCTTAGAATCAGGAATAATAAAACTCGGCATTCGCTAGTGGATAAATCATACCAAACTGCCTCGTATGCTGCATCGCCGATGGATTTACTCTGAAAAAAAGAAGAAACTACGACATGGTATACAGTATATATGACAATATATAATTATAGCATGTTACAATATATTATAAAATAATATAGTACTTTATAATGTGTTATAAAACTTTGTTCTCTTGTTTCTCTTCAGAAATTAATAAAAAAATAGAAAATCATAGAAATAAAAGCAACATGCTAACCTTTGTACTTAGGTACTCGCCAGCGAAACAGAAAACGAAAGCTTCTATGGTTACTGCGACAGATGGAATAATAAACTGTATTATTACGCCGGATTTACCTTCCGTATTCATATCCAAAGACTGCATATAATATTAAATCATACTTATAAATAATATGGAATACTGATTCGAATAATTATTATTTTATTTTATTTCATAATTTATTTTCTTTTGAAAATGCGCTGAGCAGGTTATTTTACTATGGCGACTGTTAACTAATCTTTACTCACTATCACCGCCATAAATCCTATACAGCAAATAACAAAAGTGTTCCATACAAATTGCAACAGACCAACGAATGAGAAAAAATTTTCGACATTATTCGACAATAATATAATCTTTTGATGTCTCGTTATCAGCGACTTGGTGGATAACGAATAAGGCTTACTCGTGGAAGAAATTTCTCTTAACTCTTGACACATGATATCGATTTGTCCGCTTATGTGAAGTACCTCGAAATAAAAACTGTGATTTTCAGCAACACTTACACAGAATTTAATGAGCTCAATTAATTTATTAGACATTTTTGTCTTGTCGTTTTAAGCTTATTTGATAATCAAATAATCGTTTTTTTCAGTTGACTTACCAATGTTAAGATCAACGCATTCAGCATCGCGATCACGGTCGCCGTTTCTAACACGTGGAAAAATAATCCCACAACGGCAAACTCGTAAATGGGCGATTCGTGGGCTTCGAATGGGAATTTTACCTGCACCGGAAACTCCCGAAACTGACCATCCTCGGAAACCATGCGGCGACGTACAAGGCTGTCGATGAAATATAGAACGGTAGCTATGGCGTTAACGGATATTATGGCGTTGGAGCAGCGTTGCGCCAAATTAGCCTTACTGGTCATTATGCACTCGTGCATCTCGCTTGTGCAGTCCTTCACATCCTTGTCTATCGCAGCCAAGATTTTGGCAAATATTCTATAATGATCATCATCATTATCTATGCTTCTCGTATCATGAGAAGATTCTCAGTACTGATCAAAGAATGATCAATTGAATGATCACAATCACCGACACTGATCACTCGTCTCTTACCGGTGATTGAAACGGAGACTTAGTAACTTGAAAATCGTCAGAGTGTAATCCAGAGTGAGACCCAGGCCGTCCATCAATTTGGTGAGATTGTTGAAGTCTAGGTGCGCGTAGACGAAGGAGTACTGAAAGTACTGCATCACTACGACAGTCATCATGTAAAAGAGCCAGGAGAGCGTTCCATATGAAGTGTCGGGCCACATGCCGATCAAACTGAGACCGACTCTCAGCAATGGACTTATGGGGCTTGTCAACATTGTGGCATAAAACTTCGCATTGAACCATTACTTCGACGCACCGTACACCGTCATCTCTTCTCAATGAATCGAGTAACGACTGTCCGAGAAGTGAAGTCGCTGTAAAGATAGCAAGACGCGGTCGAGTCTTTCGATTCGACTCGATGGTACACCCTCTCCCCCATCGCATATCGCAAGAGAGGTGGTAATTTTATGGGGTAGAACGGCTACGTGGTACTGCGCGAGCAATGATCAATCGCAATTACGCAGAATTCGCGGTATTAAACGTACGACGACAGCTAAATTGCGATAATCAATAATTAAAAGTTGCACGAGGAACGTACACGTGTACGTTTACGGAAATAATGGCTCTTAAAAATGCAAATGATGCAAATGGTCAACGTTGTTGTTAAGCTTCATTAAAACAAATGTTTAGAAAAAGTAAGACCTTACATTTTCTCGATAGATAAAAATTAGATCCTAGCGAACTATACGATAAATTCATGCAAATGACACAGACAATTATCGTGGAACTATAACTGCACATTAATGCACATTAATCGGTGAAAAAAAAAAAAATATGTTGCAGATAAGAAGGTAAAACCGCAATTTGCAATTTCGATAATAAAGCTGTATTTAATGATACTTACATTCTCCATGAATTTAAAAGTTAAGTTTTATAAGAGTTACATGATAAATGTCGTGAGTAACGTATGGTATTGCTTTATCGAATAATAGCTAGATATATTATGTCAACGAATAAAAAGGAAAATGTAATGTCGATAAAAAGACTAAAACGTAAGCTGCATTTTGAATGAAAAGATAATAAAAATGTATTAATAATATAGATACATTTTTCGTATTACCAAAATATATTTTCATACAATCCATTTTTCACACGATTGCAATAAGTTCCTGTTGAAAAAAAATTTATCACAAACGTGAATAAAACTGTTATGGATAATTCTGATTATACTAATTTTATCTTTAAGTTGGTCCTAATGAAATATAAAATAACTTTTCTAGATTGCACGATAAAATTATGGATGATACTTAAAACATTGCACGCAGTACAAACATATACGAAGTAGAAGTCTTCATAATCTAAAAATGAATTCAGTTGGAGAATTTATAAATGGAAAATACATTTATATATTATGATACATACATTTTATGGTCATAAACTCTTCCAAAGTTAGATCAATTTCTTCCACAATGATCGTCAATCGTATTTTAGATCTCACTATTATGAACAATAAAACATAACTGTCGGACGATATCATACTATATCAAAAACAATGCATATAATATACTCATATAAATTTTCATATTAATATAAAAGAAAAGAAATTTTAATTTTAAAGATTAAATTAATATTTGTACTTTTAAACAATGGGTTTATAAAAAATATTGAAATTCAATAAACATTAAAACAAAATATATTATAAAAATTTTATATTATTAAAATATACGTTTCTCTCATATCTTTATCTCTACTTTTATTTTTAGTTAGCCAACAATAATAATCTATAAAACATTAGTTTGATTGAGAAAATATTAAAGATCAAATGTTCAAGATGTATAATAATCCAACGTTCTCCAGAATTTAGTACATTGCATTTAATACTGATACGTAAGAAACAGATGCCTTCATAATCTAAAAGAAAATTTTCCTGATATTAAAATTGGATATGTCTTATGTATTAAAAATAAAATTCATACTATAATGTCTTACACTAGTAAAACCTTCCAAAGTTAAATCGATAACTCCTCCTGCAGTGATTGTTAATCGTTTTTGACATCTTAGCATTATAAACTTTAAAATACGAGTATCACTTGGTGACAAATTATACCATAGTGATCCATATATTGCTTCACCAATCGATTTACTCTAAAAAAGATATTTGATGTCATGTTTCTTCGCATTTTGCTTTAAATAATTGTTTTGTAAAATAACGTTGCTCAATATTTAATATTTTAATCGCATTTCCTTGCACAGTAACGTAAATAAAAATAGTTAGATATTCATAATATGTATTTCAGAAATATAGAGAACTCGTTTACATACCTTAGCACTTAAAAATTCTCCAGCAAAGCAAAATACAAAAGCTTCTAGAGTTATCGCAAAATAATAACTGACGGGCTTGATTAAACCTATTACACCCTCGCCATTATCAATCATCTACAATAAAATATGAAAGAAATGTTTTTCGTGCAATGGAAAAAAATAATGAAGCTACTCACAATAATAATCACAAAACCAGTGCAACACATGACCACCGTGTTCCACAAAATTTGTACCAACGCAATGTGAGTAAATAGATTTTCGATATTTTCCGATAAAATAATGATCCTTTGATGCTTATAAATGAAAGTTTTGATAACGGCTAAAAATATGCTACGGTCATATTTTTTGTTGGAAATTTCGATTAAGTTTTGTTGCATGATATCGATCTGACCGCTTACATGAAGTACCTATAGACATAAAATAATTTATATTGTTGTATATTTTATATTGTATGTAAAGTAATATTTCGATTTAAAATACTTTTATTGTAAATAGTGCTGAAACGAATTATGGAATATATTATGATTGTAATTTCTTGTTATCTTTAGACAAGCATTATAAGCGTACCAGCGTAACAAGCAATACGTTCACCATACCCACTGTACAAGCAACCACCGTGTCGTAGAAGAATTGTCCGATCAAGAAACACTCGAAAATCGGTGATTTACTGACGTCGAAAGGAAGTTCCATTTTTATGGGGAGTTCCCGAGGACTGACTTGAGAACTGTTGTCAATTTGATTGGCATTGCTCATCGATTGAAAATAATGCTCACCGATTGAAAGGGAAAATGCAACGAAAGTGTTGAAGGTGAATACTATATTGGAAAGACGACGTGCTACATCCGCCATGCTCATCATCGTGGATGCATACGAATCATTCATAGTGCACTCTTTCCAGTCTTGATCCATTGCCTTCACGACGCAGTGAAATATTCTGCAGGAAGCAAGGTATATCGGATCTGTACATGTACATGTGAATCAAAAGATATAATTTTATTTAAAAAACTGCTAATTAAATTTTAGATAAAATGGTATTAATTAAATTTGATTTTTCTTCATTTCTTCAAGACTATGTGATGACAATGTAGTCGTATTTGCAATGTATGCGAACTTTTTATGCTCTCTATATTCTAGCAATGCCTTACCGGCGATTCCACCACAGAATGATGAGTTTGAAAAGAACGAGAGTATACGCCAAAGTGAGGCTGAGACAGTCCATAAGAAGCCAGATATTGTTCAATTCAAAACGTGCAACTATGTACGCATATTGACAGTATTGCATTATTACCAAAGTCGCCATGTAAGTAATCCAATATAGGGTTGCGTAAGCCGAATTCGGCCACAAACCAATGAAACGAAGACAGATTTCGACCGATCGGCTGATCGTATTTGCACGTTTCATCGGTATCTATTTACTATGTAACACGGAA
Source organism: Ooceraea biroi (assembly GCF_003672135.1). NCBI lineage: Eukaryota > Metazoa > Arthropoda > Insecta > Hymenoptera > Formicidae > Ooceraea > Ooceraea biroi. Next base: position 14,826,928 of record NC_039508.1, read on the forward strand.
CGTTACAAATCGATCACAGAGACAGTACGTAAAAAGCATCCGTGTCTTTCGATACCGCTTCGTGCGATGCTAACGCACACTAAATAATCGTGGTGAAGACGATAAAGCCTTAGTCATTCTGTATGTAAATCAATCGTAATTGCAGTCCATTTCCTCGTCCTATTAAGTCTTGTAAGTTTAGAACGTAACGTTTAGAAATTAAAATGTAATTACGTGCTCGCTTCCCTTCTGAGTTATTATTTTGATATCGTAGGGATAATTGCTTTACCAAGAACTGTACACTTTTATCATGAAGAGTAATTTTTCCATAAACGTGGAAACAAAAAAATACGCAAGATTATAGCAAAAACAGAATAATGTGTTTCATAAATGTTTCATAAATAACATGGAAAAACGTGAAGTTTATTATGATAGAACATTTAATGTATTGTTAGTATTCGCTAAAGTCGCAAAGAAAAATTTCCACGGAGATGATTTTATGCCTTATCACTATCGTGTAATAATTTAATAATAATAATAATAATATTAATAATAATAATTTAATTCAGCGAACAATTATGATCGCTTGAAAAAATTTTCGCAATTAAGGCGAGCAGTGAATATGCACGTATGGTGACAAACAGATGTCATTCAGAAGTTAGTACATCGCATTCAACACTGATACATAGGAGGCTGATGCCTTCATTATCTAAAATAAAGCGATAAAACGTGACATGTAGTTAAAATATAATACGTGAAGAAAATGAAGGTTTTGCAATATAATGACTTACGCTCGTGAATCCTTCCAGAGTTAAATCAACAACTTTTCCTGCAGTAATTGTTAACCGTTTTTGTGATCTTATTATTATGAACAATAAAATACGACTATCGGTTGGTGGCATGTCGTACCAAAGAGACTCATACACTGCATCGCTAATCGATTTGCTCTAGACATAAAACGAATCCAATCCGAAATATTCATAATACATTTATAATACATTTTCGAGATATGTTTATCACAGAAAACATACTTCTTTAATTTAATATATTTTATGATAAACATCAAGCATGTTAGCACAATTTTTTATTTTTTGTTACAAAGTTTGTATTTGCATATTAATATAATGCTAATAGTATGAGTATTATAATTTGGTAAAGTAGCATAATTTGTGCTTATAGAACAGATTATATTAAAATACGCGGTATCTATTTTATACGCGGCATAATATTTTATGCAATGCAAATAAAAAAATTAAAAATTATGTTGGATAATTTTAATATATGAAAAATTCTAATACACCACAAACCTTAGCGCTTAAAAATTCTCCAGCAAAACAAAGTATGAAGACTTCTAGAGTTATTGCAATATAAAAACTTACAGATTTGATCGAAGCTGTTGCACCTTCATTGGTACCAATGGTCTGCAATACAGTAAAGAAATATTTTTCGTCAAAATCGCAAGACAAACGCCTGATATTACTCACAATTATGATCACGAAACCAGTACAACATATAACTAAGGTATTCCATAAGAGTTGCATCAGCGCAATGTAAGTAAACAAATTTTCAATATGTTCTGATAAAATAATAGTCTTCTGATGTCTGTCAATAAACCTTTTAATAACATTTAAAGATGTGCTTGGATTGTAATTATTGGAAATTTTAATTAAATCTTGTCGCATTATATCAATCTGACCGCTTACATGAAGTATCTATAAATGTAATACATATTATTTAAAATAAGATTAAATTTATTATTAATTAGTTCGTGTCATATATATCATAATAAATATCATTGTGTTAAAATTTCTACAGTTATGAAGCACCATTACAGCTAAGCAATAAAATATATAAAATATGTGTAAACTAAAAATATTAATTATATCAAAGTATGTATAAAAATAACAATATAAATACTGTAATAATTACAATTACTGTTTCTTTAATACTTCTTATAATAACTTGGATGTAAATTATATATATATAATATATATATATATATTGAAAATTTTAATTTATGTGATATATATACCCATATATCTCTAAAATTATATATAGTCATACAAATGACAATCTTTGTAGAGTTGACATGGACTTACCAGTGATACGAGTATCGCATTCACCATACCAACCAAGCAAGCTAGCACCAATTCATAGAGAAATTGTCCCATCAGGAAACATTCGAAAACAGGCGATTTGCTCACATCGAAGGGAAACTCCATTTTTATTGGGAGCTCTCGAGAATAATTGTTAGCTCGACTGTCATCGATGTTCATCGATTGAAGTAGATGCTCGCCGATAGAGAGAAAAAAAGCGGCTAAAGCGTTAATACTGATCATCACGTTGGAACAACGATGCGACAGTTCCGCCACGTTCAACATCGTGGACACGTACGAGTCATTGACAGCGCACTCTCTCCAATCATGTTCCATCGCTGCCAGAATGTGATGAAATATCCTGTAGGATGTGTCTAACATAGTAAATATTAATAAATTGCTGAGGAAACAGTTAATTAATCCGCATTCGACTCATGGGATTATAAGATAATAATGAAAATTTAACATTTGGATAAATAACATGTCCTGATACCGATGCCTTGCGACAAAACACGTCTTACCGGCGATTCCACCACAGAGCAAAAAGCTTGACAAAGGCAAGGCTGTATGCCAAGGTAAGACCGAGACAGTCCATGAGGAGCGACAGATCACTCAGGTCAAAATGTGTACAAACGTACATATACTGATAATATTGCACTATCACTATCGTCGTCATGTAGATCAACCACCAGAGATTCGCGTAAGTCGAGCCTGGCCACATGCCGATGAAACGGAGGCCGAATTCGACCAGACCGCTGATAGTGCTTGTGCGTTTCATATCGCTCAATGACAACCACTGAATGTCTACCAGATGTCAATGCACGAAAACGCGCATGAACTTTGTTACGTAAATGTTGCTTGCTAGACAATAGTAGAGCGATAAAGCGCAGGTCTTTCCGAACGGATCAATTATAATTATACGTCGACTGTTCGAAACCTATTAGCTCCTAATAGTATAGTTAATAGTATCTCCTCATAAGTATACTGAATAAAAAAACAAAGTTACTTCATTTTTCAAGAGCACATAATTGTTTTTAGAAAGGAAAACTTCCAGACTTGAAAACGTTTCTATTCACAATTCATATTTATCGGAAAAGAAGTATCCATCTCTTCGAAAAAAAATACTGGTAATGTCTATACGTGGAAAGCGTAATAACAGAGTAATATGGATAGCACAAGTGGAGAACATCATTAGTGCTCAACGCATGGAAAGGTTGGAGTATTAGTCTTTTTCTACGAGCTAACATTTTATATATAGAAATATTATTTTATACATAGATAAAATGTTAAATGTTATCCAAGAATTCGATCACCGATTGCATGATAAAATTATAGGCGTTACCTTGTGTGTGTCTGTGTCTAACAAATTTTAATATAAACATACAGAAATATATAATTTTATACTAATATATGTATAAGTAATATTTTTACATTCCGTTCAACGGAATTAAATAGTTGGTAGTCTAAAGCTATCCCTGCTATAGTGTAGGAACTGGAGTACGTTTTTGTTTTTATAGAATATCCATTTTTGCACACATTATTGCAGTAAATTTAATTAATAATCTTCTGTTTTAGGACTCACCTTTCCTCAAGCGCGCCTCCTTTAATAAAACGCACACAACACGGATATGTACGACGCGGACGATTTCATAATCTGAAGTAATGAAATATTTAAATCGTTTTTGGTAAAAGCATTTTAGTACATAGTACATAGTATATAGTAGAGTATATTTCCTGTATATTATAAATTTTACTTACGGTCGTGAAACCTTCCAAAGACAGATCGGTTATTTTTCCCGCGGTGATGGTCAATCGTTTCTGCGCTCTCAACATCAGGAACATTAAGATTCGACTCTCGCTGGGCGTCAGATCGTACCAGAAGCATTCGTACGCAGCATCGCTGATGGACTTACTCTGCAATGGTAATGAGCTCCTACGATGAATCGCATCTAATTATGCTTTTTCCAGAAGTTAACGCGAAACTTGAAAAATTCCACGACGCTACCATTACGCTTCCATGCGCTGACCTTAGCGCTGAGATATTCCCCGGCGTAGCAAAAGACGAATGCCTCGAGAGCTATCGCGACATAAAAGATGAGAGACTTCGTTATCACCGTGGCCCCTTCTTCCGTACCGATAGACTGCAGCATGGGAATGTACGAAGTATCAAGATATCTATTTTCATGTTCACATTTAAGCTCGCGTATCGTAGAGGAAGTAATATTTTTAAAATGTAGAATATATGCAATGAATTACTTTTTTCGGTTGAATACACGAAAGTGTTAAGTAATGTGACATAACTCACTATTACGAGTAAGAAACCTATACAACAGATGACTAAAGTATTCCAGATGAACTGAAGCAACGCCACGTTTGAAAAGAGATCTTCGATGTTTTCTGCCAAATCGATTATTCTTTGATGCCTATTGATCAAAATTTTGATAGTAGCCAGGGAAGATCTTGCATGCTTCTTGGCAGAGATCTCTAGGAAACCTTGCAGCATAATATCAATCTGACCACTTACGTGTAGTACCTAAAATGTTCCACGTGCAGTCGAGCATTCAAGATAACATCGCTTTGTACTAACAAAGAAACTTAAATATAAAAATCATCTGTGTATGTACTCGTACTAATATGAAAAATTACAATAATATTTCTTTACAATAATATTACAATTATTTGCAATTAATAATATTACAATGTAATTAACAATAATATTACAATAAAATTCTAATAAAAAATTATAACATTTACAGTAACTCATGATTCATCTCTAACATCACTAAAGTAATGGTGGTGGTGGTGAAAACATCGATCATGCATAAAATCTGATTGAAACTTACCAGCGTGACGAGTAAAGAGTTTAGCATAGCGATGATGCAAGCTACCGATAGATCATGAAATAATTGGGCTACCAACACTAACTCAAACACTGGAGAGTTGTCAACGTTAAAAGGAAATTCCATTTTGATTGGTAACTCGCGTTTTGTCTCTTCATTCTTGTAGATCATCGATCGGAGTATCGGCCCACCGATCGTGTAGAAGAACACAGCTAACGCGTTTGTCATGATCATCGCATTCGATAATTGACGCGACAAATTGGCGTGTCTAATCATCATGGATATGTCCGAGTCCACTGCAATCCCATCAGTCCAATCTTTATCCATCGCATCCAAAATAACGTACAATTTTCTACGGAATATTTCTGACATTCAGAATCGTCTTGCATGAGATACAAAGTTGAAGTACTTTGTCAAAGTGAGACGTGCTTTCACAGCCATAAATTAAGAGTACTTTACCGACGATTGAACCAGAGATTGATCAGTTTAAGCAAGGACAGACTATAGCCCAACGTGATACTTAGACCATCTATGGTAACCGAGAGATCACTGATATCGAAATGCTGCAGGATGTAGGAGTATTGGAAATACTGCACTATTGCCACCGACAAGATGTACGTCCACCAGTTAATGTTCGCGTACGTACAATTTGGCCACATTCCAATAAAACGTAGACCCACTTCAACCGATTCGCTGATAGTGCTCATACGCCCTATAGAATTTCTATCCAATTTTAACGTACTCGACATCGGAGCGACTACTGTTTGCGCAGACGAATTATGCAAATATCATCAGCATAATAACATCAAATGTAACAAAAAAGTAGAAGATAGTAGAGAGGAATAAGATGTGACATTTATGACAATAACCCGCCGATCAATCGCAATTACTCGCGTTTCATAGAAATGGCGAATGAAATTGAATGCTCACCAATTTGTCAAATTATAGACTTGGCAAGATAATGGGATATGTACAGAAAACTATGCTTTTTTCAGATTAATAATGGAGAATTTTAAGCTGATATAATGGCTGAAGAATCATTGACTTTAAAAATGCACAAAGCTTTCTAAAGACTGTTTATTACTCGCGTAGGAAATTAAATGCTGTATCGAGACATAAAGCCAAGATGGAGGATGAAAAATGAACAAAAGTTACAAAATGGAACGACTTGTCGCACAACTGCAGTTCTCTGAAACGCTTCTACTAACAATTATCTTAAGAATATATGTATAACGAAAGAAAACGATCATATAAATTATTATTTCTCTTTATATCAAAATATCGTAACCGTAACAGCCATGTAAAACAGTATAGCTTTTATTAATGCTGAACTCTAATCGTATCGGAGACTGTGCTAATCGACTGTAACATTGAACCAAGGTGTAAATCACTTTCACGACAATATGCAAATTTTCATCGCATTTATCTGCGGATGAGATACTCACTGTCACGATCATGAATCCCAAGCAGCAGGTCATCAACGTACTTCAATTGGATCAACTCGATACAGAAGATCCTCTCGTTTGAGAAAATGATAATCTTCTGATCAGTTCCTTCGCGACGAAAACGCCAAAAGGTTGATTGTTATTTTTGGGAGATATTTCTCTCAATGCAACGCACAGAATATCTATCTGACGGCTTGTGTGAAGGATCTGAAAACAGGTACTCAAGCTAAATGAATAATTATTGTCAAATCACTTTTTAAACAATAGCCAAGATTATTGATATATGTTTATAAATTCTAGGCAATCCTCGTATCTGTTGACAATCGCATTTTACGCGAGAAGTTTCTCACTTAGGAAATGTAATGGGAGACACATGTTTATCCTGAACCCTCTTTCTCTGATTTGATACTCTGCAAGAACGCCCGCATGTTTCTGTGTACTCTATACATACTACAAAAGCTAATTGGAGAAAATGGAAAGCAAGAGAAAGAGAGTCTCCTTTTCCACTACGAGAGTGGAAAAAGTACTTATCAATGTGTCACAGTAATGGACATCCAATGTTCTCATCCTCCCTCAGATTAAATATACAAATAAAAATATCACATTGCCATGAGGTATACAATGACTTTGTGACATTGCCTGGTTATATAAATTAAGTATAGCCTAGAAATATTAAGAAAATTTGTTTGTTATAGATTCTACTTACTAACATGATGATCAGAAAGTTGAGTAAGCCAATTATGGCGAAGGATGCAAGATAGAGAAACTCCAGATATGTAATAAACTATAATATAACATAACGGTGACTCGTTGCAGTCGCATGGAAGTTGTATCTTCAGCGTGAAGTCACGAATAAATATCTCGATAGCATCATCGGCGTCATCGATAAAAGATACGAGAACTCCGATGCCGTAGAAAAGTGCTGCCACCGAGTGAAGCCCGATGATCATGTTGGAATAGTGCCGTCATAGATTCACCTTCCTCACCATGATACGCATGGATCGCTGATGCATCCTTCCAATCCGTAGCCATCGCAGCTAGGGTGTCGTAAAATATACTACGGTACGGTAGTTTACTCTTTCCATGCGAGCATATAGATAAACGTTTCGTACCAGAGATGGAAACGAATAGAAATCTCGTAGGAGAACGAAGTTGAACTCGGTACACATTTAGCAATAACCATAACTGTATGATCGTTTGCGTAGAATCGAATATACTATTAAATGCTGTTATAATATATTGTGATATAATGCAATAATAGTGTATTCTTAAATTACAATATATTTCATTCAGCCAAATTAAAAACAGTTACATCAATTTTAAATAAGTAAACTGACGTAAGTCTGATGCAAGTCTATTTTGTTTTCTTTGAGAAAGAATAAATTATAGAATAAAATCTGCACGGAAATTTTATGGTAAAGACATCCAAAAATATCATATACAAATATAAGATTTCAGTTTTTATCTTTGATAGAGACACTCTCATGACTAATGCTCTCTTATCGACTATTCAATAATAAAATCATCAATTTCAGGATCATCACGGTGTACTCAGTAGTGATACTTAAAATGTCCATGAGACGCGATAGATCCTCATTTCCAAAGTGGATAATGATCCACTAAAATTGGCCAGTTTGTATCATGCCTCTGGTCAATATCCATGCACATCGAAACAACAGGCTATACGATGCGTTCGGCCAAATTCCGACGATACGGAGACCAATTTGCATCGAATGGGAGACGGTGCTTGTAGGCGTCATCTTACACTTGTTTATATCTACATTACGTAAAGTTTGGGTGAGAATTCGACATCCAAAATGTGCTTGGGATGCTCGTGACTTTGCTAACGTCGCAAAGCCGCGGATTATAGCGTCAATAAGTTTCTACAACGACTCTATAGTAGCAGGTTGATCACGCAACGATTGGCAGTTAAACGCAGTTGTAGCAAGGTAATCACCGATAAATTGCAACCAACCGAGAACAAGAGGGTTACGGCTCTACGGCAGAGGGAATTAAAGTTGCAGCAATCATGCAATGATTACGAAGAATTGGACGATCGAGATATACAACGGTGTTTCATTTTACTGTAAAAAATGTCGATGATGAGATAGATTGGTAGCGTTTGAAAAATTCAAGAGACGCTTTTGCCTACGTTTCTATGTACGCAAGCGCGGGTCGCAAAAATGGCGAAGGATTTTCTGAGAAATATAGAAATATGGTAGACACGGTGGATTATGCGCGCATAGAAGTCTCCGAGCATGTGCAGTATGATTGTAACAAGCGACGATTTCTAATGAAGATGTAGTAGGTATCGCAAAACTGCACGGGAGAGAGTTTCAGATCCCATGGATTTTAATAACATTTTGAATGTGTGGAGTGGAGTTCCTTACACAATATATCAGTTTTCGAGTATCCTGAAACATTCAGCATATATGTACCTTTATTTTTTGTGCTGCTTCGTGCTGCATCATCCAACAAAGACAAAATATCGCGTAGATACGCTAAAATGGCATAATAAAACGTAAGTAATAAAACATTGTAAAATTATATGAATTAAATGGCTTTATCCTGTATCACAAGATTAATTTCATTTAATTAATTTATTGTAAGAAATAAATAACTGTCTAAAAATTTTATTTTTTTTAACAGTACGTATGTAGTCCCAAAATTGCTTCATCAAAATTAGTACATTGCATACAGAACGGATATGTACGATGCGGAGGCCTTCAAACTCTGGAAAATTAAGTGAAATGCAATAAATTAATTCATCATTTAATGCCCCTATCAAACAAAATAATTTTATTAGTAGAGGTGTAAGTATAAAATATTTATTTATTATTATTAATAATAATAATTGCTTGAAATTAGCATGAAAATTTACAAATCGCTTTTAAATGATATAATGTTAACTGTATTATTCGTAAAATATATTTAACATGATATTAAGTATCCTTTTACATACATTCACACATCTTGTATTACACATATAGAGATAACTTTAATCCTTGTAAAAAAATGCATGATTAATCTTAATTACACATTACACGATAAATCTTAAAATTGATATAATTGTACGCTAGACATTTAACGCTCGACGAACCTATTAATAATATAATAAATTATGTGTATCCATAAAAAGCCCACAAATTTATACTAAAATCTTACGTTTGCAAATCCTTCCAGCGATAAATCCATAAATTGTCCCGCAGTAATCGTCAGCCGTCTTTGCGATCTCATTATTACAAACAGCAAAATGCGACAGTCCTCAGGTTTGAGAACGTACCAGAGTGATTCGTATGCCGCATCACCAATCATTTTACTCTGAAATGCAAATGAACCAGGTACCGGGAAAAAACGAGATGTCATTCACGTTCGCATCCTATTTTCGTGTAAGCAATGAATCTCTGAGCAAGCGACTTGAAATACTCACTTTACTGCTAAGATATTCACCAGAGAAGCAAAATATGAATGATTCCATTGTGATAGCGATGTAGAAAAAGGTAGTTTTGATCATCATTCTGATACCTGTATCTGTACCTAATGACTGGAAGTCAGGAAGATAATCAGGAAAAACGTTGATGTACACATTCTTTTAAATCTTTAAATGTTATATGTTGAAACTTCGATGTTATACTCTAATATTGCACTTTAAAATATTTAATAAACAAAATTTTCAGGTAAACACAAATCGAATACTTACGGTTACTATGAGAAACCCGATGCAACATATAATCATCGTATTCGACAAAAATTGCATCAGAGCGATTTGAGTAAAAAGAGACTCAATTTTATCTGAGAAAGCAATAATTTTATGGTGCTTAGTAATCAAGGACTTCACAATATCTTTCGATAAATGAGGTTTGCTATCTTCAGAACAGATTTTCTCTAATTGTTCTTGGATGATATCTATTTGTCCACCAATGTGCAGCATCTATATATTATATACAATAGTCATATAGATATTATATAATAGTATAATAAATTTCCGTTATAATAAATATATTTTTGTTATAATACGTAATATATAATATTTGTTAATAATATCGTATAATGTTTTAACAGGTTTAATAACTTTAAACGCGACAAATTAAAAATTATCTGTTGGAAAAAATTTTCAACGCTTTCTCCATAATATAAAGCAATATATGTTGAAGAGAAGCGTACGCAGTTTATAAAAGAAGTGTCCCAGAGGGAACAGATGGCCAGGCTAACGATGGTCGAGCCAACTGTTCCAAAGTCCTTTAATATTCTGTGTATCTCTGAGACACAAACGGAAGTGGCAGCCGGTCCGCAGCGAAGCGCCAGGAGCTCAAGGCAAAATGGCATGAGGCTTTGTCCAGTTCGTACTACACGAGAGAGAGGGACGACACCGGAAACGAGACCGTATCACCGAAAGACAGCGTGAAGGGCTCAATGTTACGTCGACATGCGCGAAAGTCGCGTTGATCAAAAGCGTGAGTGAAGTGAAGTGGAGGGACACGAGCCTGGCGCGGACTTACGCAAGAGCGGGGGTAGGGATCCAGGGCCTCAGCATCGATCGCTCTTCGGAATCGATCGATCTCGACTATCTCTGAGTTTTTCTGGTGTACGACATGCGTACTATTAGCGTATGTGGATACTATTATATAATATATCATGGCGTTGAATATAAAAATCGTATTACATGCATCATATATACAGGGTGAGGCACCTAAAACAGGCCACCTGAATATCTCGGTTGTTATTGGTGATAGAAAACAATGTGTCAGAACAAACTTGCATGGTTTCGAGGGACACATAATTTGTTCTAAATAGTTTTTTATTAGGTGGACGCGTAGAGGTCATATGAAGATCAACTTCGTTTTTTTAAATAGTATGATATGTTTTTTTACGTACCATCTAGTAGAGCGTTTGAAGATGCGCACATTGATCTACGGGTCAAAATCATACAAGGTCACTGAAGGCCAACTGCAAGGGAAAATAATTTACTTTATATTGCCTAGAGTTCTCTGCTATTAAAAATACTGTAAACTCAGAAATGAAAAAGTTCTAGCCGTTAGAAATTTGTTTTTTTCCGAGAAGTTCTGAGTTGATGATATCATTATTTTTTATATTGCCTAGAGTTCCCTGCTATTAAAAATACCGTAAATTCAGAAATGAAAAAGTTCTAGCCCTTAGAAATTTTTTCTTTTTCCGAGAAGTTCTGAGTTGTTGTTATCATTATTTCTTATATTGCCTAGAGTTCTCTGCTATTAAAAATACTGTAAACTCAGAAATGAAAAAGTTCTAGCCGTTAGAAATTTGTTCTTTTCCGAGAAGTTCTGAGTTGATGATATCTATATTTTTTATATTGCCTAGAGTTCTCTGCTATTGAAAATACCGTAAATTCAGAAATGAAAAAGTTCTAGCACTTAGAAATTTTAACCTTCAGTGACCTTGAATGATTTTGACCCGTAGATCAATGTGCGCATCTTCAAACGTTCTACTAGATGGTACGTAAAAAAACATATCATACCATTTAAAAAAACGAAGTTATATGACCTTCATATGACCTCTACGCGTCCACCTAATAAAAAACTATTTAGAACAAATTATGTGTCCCTCGAAACCATGCAAGTTTGGTCTGACACATTTTGTTCTATCACTAATAACAGCCGAGATATTCAGGTGGCCTGTTTTAGGTGCCTCACCCTGTATATAATATTTTTATTTATTATTATATTATATGTATCGAGAAACTGTTCACATTCTTATCACATAAGAACGTCTTTGAACTTGATAAAGCAGTTTTTTGCATTTTCGCTCAGCAAACAATTACGTGTATCATAAAATTATATAATATAATTGCCATAAATTTAAATAAATTATTTCTATTTATACACGCAGCAAGAGAGGAGTTATTAAATGCTGTCGATAACAACTTACCAAGGTAACGATTAATGCATCGAGCATTCCTATGGTGGAGGCTACCGCCATTAGATGAATGAATTGCACAAACACCATGATCTCATAAATCGGCGAATCACAGAAAATGAAAGGTAATTCCATCTTTATAAGTTGCTGTCGGCATTCATTATCAATTGTCTGCTTGCGAAAGTCAATGGTCGCGGTGCTGTAAAGCAAAACCGCTGTCGCGTAAATGCCGATGATCAATTTCGAGCAACGATGCGACAGGACCGCTTTGTCAACCATGGTATACATGTTGGAGTACTCGGCCCAGTCCTTGGACATCGCCGTTAGGATATCCTTGAATATTCTGCAAGACAACATTTCACAACGTAACACAACGCAAACACTGATTTTACATTCATGAGGTACCATGCAACATACACCAATTTGACAAACGGATTGCGCTGAGCTTATTTTCACTACATTTTTTAAAATATGAAAAGTTTTTAATTGTTAAACATTAGAAGCATACATTCCTTTTTTCTCTCAGAGAAAGAGAGAGAAATTGCTTTAATATGTTTTAATATAAAACATCAATTTTTTTAATATTGTATAATAATATTTCCCGATTAAAATAATTATAAGAATGACAGATACTGAACTGTTGAGCTGCAAAATATAATCTTACTGGACAATTAATGTATTTCAAATGCTACTATTTTTTAATCTTTTACAATTCAATATACTATACGAAAACATTGTTTTAAGTGACATTAATTTTAGGATTAATAGAAAATCATAAAGAATACATACTGATTTTTCACCCATAGGGTAATCAATTTGAAGAAGAGAAGGCTGTACGGCAAGGTGGTACTTAAGCCGTCTATTAGATTCGGCAGCTCCGCGATGCTGAAGTGCGTCAGAAGGTATAGACACTGGAAGATTAGTCCCGTTCCCATTACCATCGTCCAAAGCAGTCTGAACAACATCGAGGAATTCGGCCATATCCCGGTAAGACGAAGGCCAATTTCAACTGGTCGACTGACGGTGGTGGTTGGTATCATCGCGCAAAATTCCGTTTTCGCTCCGTCGACGAACCGGACGAACCGGACGGGAAGTTCTTGTCGAGACTTCGCACAGTCGCTGAACCTTCGCTGGAGGATAAGCTTCAAGATATTAACATGGTGACCAGATGTGGCCCCACCTTAACGGCTGTCGACCAATCGTAAAAGTTATGCATTTTCGCTGTAGTATGCTTAGATATGCGAGAAAAAGTTACAACTTTCGATCGAACAATGATTGCAGGCTTTGAGCGCAGAATTGACGAGAGTGGCACTTGCTGTTTTCCGGAACAAGAAAACTACCTTGCCATTGTTATTGCAGATGGTTTACTTTAAAAATGCAAGAAAGTAGGAAGGAAAAGTGCAGAGTGCAAGACAAATTATTAGGACGACCATCGTCCAGAGAAGTTTCCGAACAAAAAATAATAGTCAATGTTCGTAAAAGATCGGTCGTAATGCGCATAGAGACGCATCACGCAAAACTAAGTTCATCTCTTCATAAAATGCATGTAATTTCACTTTGCACAATGTTTCAAGCAAGCGCAGACCAGTACTTCAAAGTAACGTTAATGTTTCAGAATAAGCCAATGCATCTGTGCATGTATGTACATGTATGTGTTAATGCTAAACTTACATTAATTCAAAAGGAGATAATTTGGATAAGCGCTTTGAAAACAGTGTAAAGAATTAAACAATGACAAGGTAAATGCTGCTACATATTTTTTCAGTATTAGCGTATTTATCATATACATCTCTACATTTATTCAATATCGAGAGTTATGAAGAAAAGATGAAATATATAAAAATGATGATTGAATAAAACATAAAAATAAAAATAAAAACTTATGATGATATTATATATGTATATATTATTGTTATATAAATATTAGTATATTTACTAATATTTTACAATTAATATTTCTTTGCTGATCAAGACATTGCAAGCAGCACTGATACATAAGATGCAGAAGCCCTTAAAATCTGAAATATATAATATCATAGCTATATCAAGAAAATATAACATAACTATATATTAAGGAAAATATCCTACATTTAAAAAATACAATTTTCTGTAACTTACGCTTGCAAAAACTTGTAAAGACAGATCATTAAATTTTCCGATTGTTAAAGTCAATCGTTTCTGCGATCTCAATATCAAAATTAATAACATTCGACTTTCGCTGGGTTTGACATTGTACCAAAAAACTTCATAAGCCGCGTTTGCGACTGATTTACTCTGCAAAAGAAGAAATTAAAAAGAGATTATATCTTTCATGAAGAGAAAATATTTAAGCGATTATATACTGTATGATTATCATATTACATACTGTATGATTGTATATGTGAAAAAGATCTTTATAAGATTATATTGCCATATCGAAAAGCTGGCACAATAAAATATTCTTTGTACAAAGTAATACTACACTGATACATTTATTTTACTAATATTCATGATAAAAATTAATTTAAACCTTGTTACTGAGATATTCTCCAGCAAAGCAGAAAATAAATGCTTCCAGAGTGATGGCAATGTAAAAGAATAAAGATTTCAATAACATGGCGTAGTTTTGATTACCTTCGATTGACTGAAAAAATTCGCGTTGGAAAGAGAAATCATTATTCAACATATTGTATATATATGTTTATATATACGACGTTTATAAAGACCAGTTTTAGCACAAAATATTTGTAAAACTTACTGTCACAATCACAAATGCTATACAACATATAACAAGCGTATTCGTAAAAAATTGCATTAATGCAATATAAGAAAAGAGATTCTCGATATTGTCTGAGAGTGCAATAACGTCCTGATGTCTGCGAATGACCTCTCTTGTTGCCGCCTTATATAATTTACATCCATATTTTTCTGAAAAAAGTTTGAACAATTCTCGACACACGATATCTATCTGGCCGCTTATGTGTAGTATCTAAAACCATTTAGTTACGTCTTAAAGCAAATAAAAATTTTTACGATTCAGATACTCGGGAGATTTCAAAATCAAATATATATACGATCGTTCATTAATATAATCAACGTAAATTTAATTTGTTATATTGTTTTGCAAGCGAGTTTAAGAAAGATCGAATAATTCTTATTTAACAACATCAAAAATACTTGGAAAGCGAAAAACTTACTAATGTTACAATCAATGCGTCTAGCATCCCAATTACCGAGGCGTTACTTAACAATTGAACAAACTGAGAAACCATAACGATTTCACGAATCGGAGAAACGTCATAAGTAAAGGGGAATTCCATCTTAAGAAAGAGATGATCCTCCGCTTTATTGGACTCATTGGTATAATTAAATTCCATTATGACGGAGACGTAAACTACAACGGCCATCCAATATACGCCGATTATTAACATCGAGTAACGTCGCGAAAGATTAGCTTTATTTGTCATGGTATGCATATTGAATGCGACGCTGTCACAGTTGTGCCAATCGCGCGATATCGATGTTAAAATATCGTTAAACAGTCTGAAATGATTATTGCATATTATACAAACTAATTAAATATCAAACCTTTCTGTTTATAAATTATAAAAAAGACATCGTTGCTATATGCAGATTTTGTACACGTACATTCGCACGATTTAGAATATTTAGATAAAAAGATTGTAAGGTATACAGTTATCGAAAACGTTATCGAAAAAACAATATAAATCAAAGTAACACGTTAACGAAGTTAAACGCCGAATCGATGACCGACGGTGAACTTTCCGTTCAGGCCGTGTCAATCATCGATGACCCGCGACAACATAAAACGTAAGAAATAATACGCTAATATTAAAAATTAAAATTTTAAGATTATGAAAACAATGTAGCTGAAATTCATAGCTGAATATTACTTTTATTAATATTAATAAATATGATACAGTATGATAATGCAGCTCACGGTTGCATGCAACTTTGCGTTGCTCAAGCTGACGGTATTGTGCGGCGTAAACGGAAAAATAAACAGAATGGGCTCGGCACTTAATGTGTTAAGTAACAGATCGATTAAAAGATAAATTTTCATTTACGTACATCAAAATATATAATAAAACTTTCTTACCGCTGATTCAGCCAGAGGATAATTAGCTTCAGACACAATAAGCTGTAAGGTAGCGTGGTGCTCACGCTGTCCACCAGATCGGGGAAATTATTATTTTTGATGCAACTAATGATGTATTTGAATTGAAATGTTTGAGTGACGCCTAAAGTAATCGTCCAAAAAGCCCGGTACAAGAGGCTGTATGAAGACCCTGGCCAAATCCCGATTGCCTGCAGTCCAAATTTAATCTGTGGACTGATGGTGGTGGCGAACTCCATTTTCACGTTAATTCCTGATTAATAAGATGACTTCTCAGCCGCACGACAGACGATGAACTCTCTTAGTGCGGCCTTTAATAGCAGCCGGACAAAAGTTACCGCATTCTTACTAGCTTGATGCAAAGCAGAAATCTCACCGCTTGTACATCGAGTAATTCTCTAACTAAAGGATTCTAAAGAGGTCATCGTTCGTCGCATGAACCTTCCACTGGTCGTCGACCAGCGGTTAGAATTATTCATACGTGCTATATTATAAGAGGAAAAACTACGGCTATGATTTCAGGTTTGCCAAAGAAAAGATGTGGAAGTAATAAGTTTTGCGATCTTGCAGATCGAGTATCACGATGGGCTGCAATCAGCGTTATTTGCTTTAAAAATGCAAGGCAGTTTAGGTAAGCTTGCGCACCATGGATTCACAACGCTACGGGATTGCAATCGGAAACAAGATGGAGGATTCCGCAAGAGAGGGAATTGAGTATTCTCGACTGATGCGCAAGGTACAGTGTTTCGTACTCAGTGTCAGAGGCGATCAGTGACAGACATTCTGATTAATTCATATCTGGTGTTATAAGTGCTTTGCAGTGTGTCGTGTGTATGAGAAAACGCGAAGAAGATAAACAATTTATTATTATACTATACACATTAACCGATAGATTTATTTGCTCAAGAAAAGAACAGATGTGATCTTTACATACATCGGATAATTCTGTCATGAAAACTTAGTTATTTTGTTTCATCGTTACTTAATAAAGCCCTCCATTCTGAAAATGATAAAAATAATTAAAACCATAGAAAAGTAAATTTTCACTTTTCTTAAATACATCTTTTTATTTTCTACGTTAGTTATAAAATTTTGATTCTAGATATTTGTTACATAGCAATTAATTGTTAATTGGAGATTCATATTTGTCTTAATACATGGCATGCCATATTGAGATATAAAGCACGGAAACCTTCAGAATCTACAAAAGAAATTAAATTATGAAAATTATTTAATTAGTACAATTTGAACGCGGTATTCATATCGCCATTTTTGTCAACAAAAACGGAATTTCTTATGCTTGCAAAACTCTCCAAAGATAAATCCATGAATTTTCCGACTGTCACTGAGATCTCACCATTAGTAACAAGATTCTATTTTCGGCCTTATGCAGCCTGATATAGATTTGCTCTGAAATAATGTTTTAATGACACTTTAAGATTTACATTGCATGTTTATGTGACAAATGAATAGACGTGACAACTCAATATTCATGTTTTCACAAAAGTCGATCGTTTATTTTTCACATCGGTCGTTAATTTTTTATTTTTCACCCTATTCCCATACAGCACAGAAGCTTGCACCAACATTGCAGCAACGTTGCAACGTTGCAAATTGCAATGCAACAGTACAAAGACATTGCAGAGATATATATCCGCAAAATACCAGCACACTTGTAGCAACATGACATTAATATTTCGGAAACATTGCACAATCAAAATTTGTAATTAATTAATATTAATAATTCATTTTATTAAAACATTGGAGTCTTCCTATCCTAACGAGATTCGTCCAAATCTATTCGACCAATGTGATGACCAGAATCTGAACTCGGAAATATGCGCATGCGGTGTTTGTCTCTTTCGACTATCTAAAGAACATGGTGGTTGTACGACGCGAGCATCATTCTAAAAGAAAGTAGTTACGTAAAAGAAAAAGGTAAGTACATTTTTATAATATTATGTCTAATTATAGCACTTGTGTGCTGTTAATCTTGTATCTATTAATTATAACAGAGAATCACTCTATTTGCCTATCTCACGGTTTATATCACTATAACCTCAAAATTATGGAAATTCAGTAGAAAACTGCATATTAATAGTTGTAATATTTTTAATAACTTTTTCTGTTATAGAAGCTGTTCATGAAATACACAATCATGCCACTGATGCAGAAATTGCTGAATGCATTTCCAAGTGGCTTGCTCAAGCTCCGATTAGGATTGAGAGATCAAAGTATGTCATTTTACATATAATTCTATACATACTTGCAGTATGTATATTTTTATGTAATTTTATGCTAATATATGAATTTTAATTCCTATTTTATTTTTACAGGCAACATACAAACAAAAATGAAGAAGATTCAATTATTTAATTAAAGGAAAAATATTTTAACATAATTAAAGGAAAAATAATATCTCAAGAAGAGGATTTTTAAGTTTTTTTATAAAGAACAGTTACTTTTTTTTATAACAAAAATAGAGAAAATGTTTATTTCATTTTTATTACTATTGTTATATTACATATAATTGTCTATTTATGTTAATAAATAAAAATATTGAAGTTATATAAATAAAAATATTTAAAGTATATAATAATGAATAATTATAATTATTGCAAATTCATTACATTGCAATATTATTATGACGTTTCATTGCAATGTTCCGAAAAGCGGACATTTTCACATTCCTGTAATCCCATAGCAATGCTGCAGAAGCATTTCGCAGTGAATTTGCAATGTTGCTACGTTGCGGTGGAAGATTCCTGCAATATATATGCAATCTTTGCGTGCTGTATGGGTTATGTCAACGTAATTTGTAACAGACGCATTCGAAAAAAACTAGCTACATCCAACGCTAAAAATGTGATGTGATATCAATCTCGCTCTCCTCCCCTTTCTCACCTTAGAGCTTAGATATTCGCCGGTGAAGCAAGGTATAAACATCTCTACATTCACGAAGAAGTAATAAGGGACGAGTTTCACTAGCATTTTTATCGGAATCGAGCGACTGCGATTCAAAGATGGATTTATCGAACAAATTGCAAAATGCTGTTCAGGAGAAGCGAATCGGATTACTCATAGTTACGATTATATAGTTATATGAATCCTAGAAAGCAAATAACGAACGTGTCTAAAAGAAACTGCATTAACAACATGTAACAGAACACGTATTCAATATTACAAGGCCTTTGATGTCTGCTCACGTATAATCACGATGGATCTCAACGTGATTATACGTGAATTGCATTTATTCTCAGCTACTAGAATTTTCAACAATTCATAACACATTATGTCGATCTGGCCGGCAATATGGAGTACCTAAAAGTGACGGTCCAAGATTGTCCCAAAACTATGACCTATTGACGATCTAATATTATTTATTAAGCGTCCGATAATGAAATTTCCGTTGATGCAAATTTAGTTTTCATGTGAGTCCGATAAAATCCAGTAAAGCAGTGTGACATAAAAACAAGTGGAACAGTAACTAAAATTGGACTTCTCTTTTCAGATACAATACTCTCCAGTATAGAACCATCTTACTAACCAACGCGACGATGAGAACGTTCAGCATTCCTGCCAACATCGCTAACGTGTACTGCAGGAAAAATTATAAAACCATGATAATTTTGTAAAGCGGCGCATGTGTTCGAATAGCAAATTCATTTTAATAATAAGTTGC
Organism: Ooceraea biroi; assembly: GCF_003672135.1. Classification (NCBI taxonomy): domain Eukaryota; kingdom Metazoa; phylum Arthropoda; class Insecta; order Hymenoptera; family Formicidae; genus Ooceraea; species Ooceraea biroi. The sequence goes on from NC_039508.1 coordinate 14,846,979, forward strand.
TTCTCCTCGACAAATTACTTAGTGCCTACGCTTTTTTGAGCCAACATGTCACCTGCTCCCAAAAACAGCACTCCAAGTACGCGCCGATGGTATATTTCGAAACTCGATGAGATAGAATAGAAGCTTCATCATCGCTTGCATCTTTGAAGTGAATGCGCACTCGGTCCAGCTTTGGTCATTGTCGTAAGAATGTTGCAACGAATACTGAATGATATGATATCCATAAATTATTAATATACAAAAAAAAAGCAATAAAGTTTTCCAAAGAGATGAATTATTCTCGAAGGAATCTTGATTCGAGTCTCTGTTAGTGTAAAAAGGTAAAGATCTAATATATATCTCAAATTTTTATTTCCTCGCTTTTAACAATGATATTTACATTTCTATATTTTCCATTTTTCAATTGTAGTATCATTAATGAATCTTACCCTCGGTTTAACCAAAGAATGATCAGTTTTAGGAACAGCAGGCTGTTAGACAAGCACAAACTTAAGGAATCCAGGAGATCCGGCAGGGTATCGGAACTGACGTGACTGAAGAGATACCAGAACTGAAAGAGTAGCGAAATTGCTATCGTCGTCGCCCAAAGGCGCTGCAAGAATCTGCACCAGGGATCCGGCCAAATCAGCCGCAAAGTGAATTCCATCGGACCGCCGATGGTACTCGTAGGTGCCATTCTCTCTGTCTCCGCGAATCTCTCGATTCCGGCAACTGGTACAGCTGCAGGCACGTAAAACTCTTGTCGACGTAGTTTCGCAGTTTTATCACGTTCTCTATGGAGGAGAACTTGGACCTCTCCTGATTAAACGCGACTGGCCACAAGTCACGTGTACTGCGGACGCACTGATGTCAGGTAGGATCTTACGGTTTTAGCTGAACACCATGCTATGCCATAAAAACTTTCCACGAGGGCTAGTTGACCTCATAGAGGCAGTGAATAAAGTGCTGCTTGCGCGGAACGACTACCGTCCGACTGCAATTACTGGCTGAAGACCATTATACGGAGCGCACGTAAATGTGTAACGACCGCTTGACGATCACGAGGGAAAGGGACTGTTGGAGGTAAAAGGCAGACTGATTGTGCGTATTTCATCGGGTTTTACGTTGCTCGTGATTCCCCGATGCGAGGACAAGACGTTTTCCTTCAAAAATGCATGGCTATAATGTACCAAATTGCTCGAGCGATCTGTCGAGATAATCAAAATAGTCAGTCATCTACGGATAATGTAATATAATGGCGGACTATTCAGTTTGCCGCGTCGCACCAACTTACGTATCATAAAGAATTCACATAATGTTCGCCGGCGATCTTTCGGCGATTTACTCGCATAATTATTTTATTCTGACGAAATAAAAATTTATAATATAAATAATTTTAAATCGCCAGTGAGTTATTGAAATTGCTAATGTTTTGATGTTATTTATTCGACCAATCCTGGCACAATGTCGATGTTCGGACATTTTCAAATTTTTATAATTATGAAGCTATGCGCTAACGGGGTCGAGTTGGCTAAGACACCCGCACGGATTGAGGGAGGTCTCAGGTTCGATCCCTGGCTGGGGTGGCAGTTTTTCGCAGCGAATATTACTTATTCAAATTAATCTATCGATTTAGACTAAATTATTCGCTATGTTTTAAGTCTAACAAACCCCGTTAGCGCATAGCTTCATAATTATAAAAATTTGAAAATGTCCGAACATCGACATTGTGCCAGGATTGGTCGAATAAATAACATCAAAACATTAGTAAAAATTTATACTCAATTTCTGGGCTATGTGAGATCAGCAAAGTAAACTCCATAATATTCATATATCTCATATAAAAGCAGCATACGGAGGAAAACAGCTTTTGCGAAATTATTCCCTCGGTTTCAATCTAAAATAACTGTGTAGAGAGTAAATAGATGTTATTGTGTTCGCCGTATGAATTCACGCCTGCAAGAATTTCTGGCGTCTCCGGTCGGAGAGGCTTCCACGAGAGGTGAAATAACGTGACAATTTTATTGTACAAGGCGCATAGCAGCAATAGAGGCAACCGTTACCTTCCAAAGTTACGTCACGTAATAAATTTTATCCGTATCAGCGGCAGTGGATCTGTCCCCGACGAGCGTGTGAATGTAAAAAGAGATTCGGGTATTTCGTATGATGTATATATCACTACCGTTTTCAAGACAAATGTCTTGCGCGAAACAATTCCTCCGGAAGAACGGGATGATAAAACATTGCCTCTCGCCCCGTCACCTCTCTGATTCTTTACGAGCGAAGATATGGGGACGGAAAACTTGCAGCAGGTGCGTACTGTAAAAATTGAATGTTACGGGAATGCGCTCAGTGAAAACCGACTTGATTCCGAGCTCGGTGAAAAATTGCAGCGATATCTCTCGCTGTACATTCTTACCGCATTTCCTCAAACCGATGTTTGGCTATCGTTCGATATTACGAAGCTTACTTCAGAAGGATATCCACCTAAAATAAATTGCAAGCAGATACACACACGCGTTCGCCGTACTTCGAAGCGGGATTAGAATTCTCCTATAAATCACCTTTGCAGTTTAAGTTATTGCAAACCGTGTTCAGTCATCACCTGCAAACACATATTCTCACAGGAAATCATGATACTGGCAGATAGAAAGTGTTTGCGAGCAAATATAAAATAATACGAACCGTTGAATTTATGCGCGCTTTGGAATGAGAATTCCGGTGGAAAAGCAAGAATGTGTAATATTGGGTCTTTGATGCAAACTAGCTGAAAATTGCGTTCCATCTGTTATGAAGAAGGTCCGGCGCACAGAAATAAGTGCTCCTATTCTTGCTGAAGAATAATATTATATTTTTCTTTGTACAGGAAGTAACTTCTAATTAACTAGATATTATAGAGGGAAGAAGGAGGACTTGGATTTGAATTATACGAAGGCAGCAACGAAGGTAAAAATAATATTCGCTGGTAAGAAATTGATTATCGTAAATATATTTATTTCAGTTCTCTTGTATAAAAATATAACATATGTATAAATGGATCATCTATACAAACTTTATCAAAAAGCAATAAGAATAGCATTATTGTACATGTATCTGAAAACATTTTTCTTCATCTTCGAGAAACATTTCGTGCAATAAAAACGTACCACGCGCGATATTTTCCAATCTGTTCAACGACACGTATGGTCCAATAACCATTATTCCAGCAAACGATAAATCTTTTAAACTGCTCTGATAGACGAGGAGTTATATATATAGTTACGAAATCGACAATGTGTACACCTATGACTATAGGAAAGACAGATCACCCATTTCTATCGATCAGGATTAATTCCGTGACCGTATTAATCCATTCGAATCAGAAGTAATTCCATCGTTTGTGTACAATATATCATACAATGATTACACTATTGATTACTCGCGCGAATCTCTGATCCACATAACTCAAATTACAATTAGAAATATCCAATTATTCACAAGATCAGGAACATGATTGTGACTCAATAATATATCTACATTTTCTCGAAAAGAATGATACAAAAAGGATATTGAACAGTATACGGAAAGACGAGCTAAACCTGATCAAACATTGCACATCCAATGAATTAGTCAATTTTACATGCCATTGTAAGCTGGACCGCCGCCTCCCTCGGGCACGACCCAATTGATGTTCTGGCTCGGATCCTTAATGTCACAAGTCTTGCAGTGAATGCAATTCTGCGCATTGATCTGTAACCTTTCGCCTTCTCCGCTTTCTAAAGGCACGAATTCATAAACACCTGGAAGCAAATTACACACAGGCGCGGATTTATAAAACTGACACACACATTCTCATATCTGCCTGTCTAAAACGACAATGGAGAATCGAAAGTTGGATCATCAACAACAACTATTAACTATTTTCCGGCTTGTCATACAACGAAAGTGCTGCAGCGCGATAGTGAAATAAATGAAACTAATTTATTTATTTACTCCGGAGGAACTGTAACATATTATTGTTTTACGAAGATATTAATAATCTCAACAACATGCAGGACATGATTACTCAATGCGAGGATTTATTCAGTACGATTTATTCAGCAGACGCTATACATTTTGTGGATGCTGTGGAGTGAGATTTACGCCGCGAAGGTCACACTGTGCCCTCGGCCAGACAGTCGATAACCCGGTCCCCACCATCTTCCAGACGACGCAGCTATCCTGTAGGAAAGCAACTCCCAGACGATCCCCTCGCCAATGCCCCGTCTCGTCTGGCTCATGAAAGGAAACAGGAAGAGGAACACAGAGAGCGAGAAGAGAGAAGCGAGAGGATAAAGAAGGAACATAGCGTACAAATCAAGGGTGGGTGTTCAAGAAACAATGGCGCATGAAGAAGCAGTCGTATAAATTTGTCTGGTTTGAAAGCGTTCTGATAAAGCATGACATACTATAGTGTTTACGCCATGGTGCAATTTCCAACTAAATCTGTCTTTTTTCGATCAAAAATTCACTTATAAAAAATTACTTTCATATTACGGTAATGCGAAAAATTTTTAACTAATTGGAAATTTTACGATCGATTTGAAGTATATATTTCTACGCTGTTTCAGGATTAATAATAAAAATTTTCAAGGGACAAAATGGGAAAAGATAAACCAGTGGTGAGGTTGTTGGCCGAAGCTGGCTGCAGGGCGCAGTTCGATTTCGGGGATTGAGCTTGGTCCGGGGTTGTCTAGCCATGCGGGGGTTGTTCGGGTGGCTCAGGTTCAAGGACACACCGGTCGATAAACCCCCGACAAGACTGGAAAAAGGGAGAGGGGAGAGACGCGATACGAGGACGGAAGAGGAAGAAGCTGGATTAACTAGTTGCAAATCACGCAAATTCATCGCGGACAAAATTGATCACTTCATGATATCCTTAAAATGCGAAATAATTTTGCATAAGGAAAATTTCCACGAAATCTGGAAAATATCTGAATGATTGATGATAATATCGTATATGTGTGGAGTACAAATATTAAAAATTAAGTAAATTGAACATAAATATCTTATATTTGCTTTAGAAAATTTTAATTCTATGTAAAAAAGTATTAAAAGCAAAGAGAATACGGAGTCAATATTTTTTAATAAATATTTAGCGAGCGATTCGATTGCAAAAAGGAATGCAAGAAAAGTCGCTTTAAAATCTATTAAATATTTAAAATACAATGAAACAGGGACGATGGCGTATGTTTGGCGTAAAATAATGCAGCTTGAGTATCAAACTCCGCAATGCAGTAAGTGCACTACTTATTCATCGTCAGTGTACCGAGTTTCCCCATTTGCGTCAGTGGCATAAGACATTCTTGAGCAAATTGATTTTAATGTTAATGAATGCTTCCAGCATGTTCACGGAATAAAGATCTATTGTCTACTATACTGCGCTCTATTTAAACTATGCTATGAAAAACGGTACATTTTGTTACTAATAAATTTGCGCAGTACATTGTTAGCGTTTAATTTATAAAGTTGATTAACTTATAATCTATGCAATTGCAATTCTCACAAAAGAAACAATTCATAAAATATACCTAACATGTAATTAGAAACAATATTCCTAAGCAAGTTGGTATTAGTTAATAATTAATGCTCTAATAAAATGAAAAATATACTAGAATGTATCTAATAAATAAAAATAATAAAATGATTAATCATGCAGTAAACTGACTCACCAGCAGGACAGAATCGTCCTTCCGGACCAGCAAATTCCGCGAGATTCCTCTTCACCGGAACGGTATCGTCCATCAATGTTAAATGGGCTGGCTGATCGGCTTCGTGATTGGTGCCAGTTAGAGCCACGGATGACAGGAGGTCGAAGGATACCTCGTTGTCCGGCTTCGGATATTCTATGGGCGTCGATTCAGCTGCGGATTTCAGTTTCTTGTAGTCGGGACCTGAAAACATAAAAAGACGTACGAAGGTATTAAAATATGACATTTAAAGTCTGCCAGTCTGACTTGCTTGATATCTTTCGTAGAAATTCGTCGGTTCTTACCTCCATGAGACAAGGTCCACGGTTCCCTTCCGCCTAACAGCATGGAGAAACCCGAGTACATTAAGCCGCCGTATAGTCCGAGAGAGGAGTGGAAGCTGGGCCTCATATTTCTCACGGCTTTCAGTTCTTTATAAACCCAACTGTTCTTTATCTTATCGGTGTACGTTTTCGGCTCTAAGCCTTTTGTCGGCGACGCGTTGCTCTCTGCGTCTACGATCGCTTCGATAACACTTTCCGCGGCCAGCATTCCGCTCTTCATGGCGTTATGAGTTCCCTTAATTTTCGGAACGTTCAGGAAACCTGCCGTGCACCCGATCAGGCAACCACCGGGGAACTGAAGCTTGGGAATGGACTGGAACCCACCTTCTACCAACGCTCTAGCACCATAGGCTATCCTGTAATTAAGAAAAATAAACATGAGGAACGTGAAACGAGTACAGAGGCTCAAGCTGTATTTCCCGTAAGAGACACTGACCTCTTTCCTCCCTCGAATGTTGGCCTGATGCTCGGATGCTGCTTAAACCTCTGGAACTCCTTGAATGGAGACAGATAGGGATTGCTGTAATCCAATCCTATGACGAAACCTACGGCAACCAGAGGTGTCTCTTCGTTCAGATGATACAGAAATGAGCCACCGTATGTATTCTTATTGAGCGGCCAGCCAACTGTATGTTCAACCGCTCCGGGTCTGTGTTTGCCCGGTTCTACCTCCCAAATCTACAAAGAAACGTTTTATATCGATATTATATCGGTACTAATAATTACTTATAATATTGATTTATTTTCTAATAATTATTTCATAATAAATGATATTAATGAGAGACCTATTTTATTCCATACGCAATAATCACCTCTTTCAATCCGATACCGTACGTCTGCGGCTCGCAATCTTTCCTGAGATTCAGTTTCTTCGACAATTGTTTCGTCAGGTGACCGTGACAGCCCTCCGCGAATATGGTGCACTTCGCGTGAAGCTCCATACCGCGTTCGAACGTGTCTCTGGGCGAGCCATCTTTTGCGATACCAACGTCGTTCGTGGCCACCCCTTTGACGGACCCGTCCTCGTGATAGAGAACCTCTGCTGCCGCGTAGCCAGGATACATCTCGACACCGGCGGCTTCCGCCTGCTCGCCAAGCCATGCCACGACGTGTCCCAATCTGTAGAGAAATTTCTGCACTCAAAATCGTCTCGCTTTTCCTCGCTCATTTACGGACACAGCAATGCTGATGTTTCTCTCCTTACCTCACGATGTAATTTCCGTGATTGTACATTGGCATTCCTTTGAAGATAGGTACGGATATCCTTTTCTTTTCGGTAAGAAACGCAAATTTGTCTTCCATGACAGGAGTGTGCAGCGGTGCGCCCAGTTCCTTCCAGTTTGGAAAGAGCTCGTTCAGAGCGATCGGATCCAAGCAAGCGCCGCTAAGGATGTGTCCACCAATGGTAGATGCCTTCTCAACAAGGGTAACCCTGAGCTCCTTGCCGTGCTTCTCTGCCAGCCTGCGAGCCTGGATAGCCGCTGACAATCCCCCTGGCCCACCACCGACAATCAGGATATCGGTTTCGTCCACGTACCTCTCCATGTTCACATCTACAGCAAAAAAATGCAGAAATAATATTACCATTGTATAACTTACATTGTTCTAAGAAATAAAATAAAGCCAAGAAGAACACCTTTTACCTTTCCATCTTGAATCCGTCTCCCTAGGTACCACCGTGTAATGCGTTGTGATCTGAGGAAACTTGGCGTCGGAATAAGCTCTTTGGAAAACCCTTTGTAGCCTCTGTACTGCCAGAAAAGCAGTTACAATTAATGCGTCAATCTGCGTAGCATTTCTTACACAAATTACGTTACAACTTGTTTTTTTTTAGAGATAAAATTATGTGTTTACGGATAGAAAAATTGATCGTTTCCGACTTTGCATTTTTATGCTTTTAAAATAAAAATAACACGTTTTTGTGTGCTCAGACAAGCAAATAAATCAAACTAGAAAGTGAAATATTGTACAAAATGCAGGGTAAAAAATAGCTAAAAAGATACATATCTCGGGGGCAAAGTCCGATCGCATTTATACTATTTACCTACACGTAATAGAAGCCCGATCGATTAGCTCGCGATTCATGTTCGAAATAAAAGACAAAAGTTTCGTTCACTTTTTGTAATTAAATAAAACCATTTATTTATTTTATACGGTATACTTTTATTGATAAAATTCATAAATACGATTCACCGATGGCGAAACAAGCATTTTCACACACAGTTGTACGATATATCCGTGCGATATTACATAACATATGATATGCAATAAAGTATTAACTATTTCATTGGCGTGTTTTTCCAAGCGCTGTCACAATAGATGATCGTATTTATTTTTTAAATTAAGAATGGAGCAAACCAGGAAATCCTAACCAACGCACAGCTGATATTATCAAACTCTGTAACACGTGAAAATCACTCGCGCTGAAGAATATGTATGAAATATCAACGAACTTACTATTTCCGGGCATATTGAGCACTGCGAAAGCCATGATCGCGCACAGGCAATGCACAACTGTCGAAATCAGTACTAATAATAAAGTTATCAGATAGAATTCGTGGCGGTCACTTGCTCCGTTGCTCGCTTGCGACAAGTAATGACAAGTAAGCTCGTAAACATACATGAAGCGACATCTGTCACTTATCAAGCAAAGTTAGTAGTTTAGTAGTCGGTAAATAAACGTAAATTATTTTTCTTTCTATTATCCGAAACTTTTAAATTGTGATATTTAAAAATAAAAAATTGAATCCACTGTTAAATTATTGCTAATAAAAAGAAAATAAATCCTTACCGATATTGATTCATACTGCTATCTCAGTTTTTAATCAGGAACAGTGGAGGTTCGTAGCGGGCTTTTCAAGAACTGAAAAGCTAAATTTAGAGGTCTATTGAAAGGCGCCTGTATAATTGCAACAAGATTAGCATTACTGACAACATTGAACACTGCTGAAGCTATAATATTAGCACTGCTGTGCAAACGTGATAAATTGTGGAAATGAAAAGAGTAGTTCGCGTTATTCATCACGGATACAGCTGATCGTCAGCTGTAAAACCAGGGTCCATGCATCGAATTGAACTGTATCATAAACCGAACCGAACCGATCTACATTGTTGAGCCATAATTAGAGTCATCAATCACTGATAAGTCATAGAAATGGTCTGGACTGGTAGTCCAGAAATAATACAAATTTCTACTTGTAGCATTATATATATATATATATATATATATATTTATAATAAAAAAAAGAAACAAGATTGGTAAGTTACCATTCTGCAGGCATTGATGTTGACTGAGGCCTCCACTGTTGTAATTCTCAAAACCTACGTTACGAGACTGCATTGTACTTGATCAAAAATTTAAGCAGTAATACAATACCGAATCAAATGTGAATTTATTTTCATATAGTACAATAGCGTAAAATAAAAATTCTTCTTTTAAAACAGTTTCATATAAAAACAAGTCAAACAACATTTTTATATATTTTTCTCAAACAGTTAAATTTAAATAACAGATTAAACAAGTTTATATATTATATTGGTCAGGTATAACAAATTTCTTTAATAATACAAGTATTATTAAATTAAAAAATATGATTTCTTGAATTAATTTAATGTTCAAGTTATCAGTCATCGATAAGATAACTAAACATTCGCAAAACCACTGAAACAATCAATGTGTCGATATATTCAAAAAGGTATCGATAAATTCTCTTGCTATTTGATTACAAAGTAATTTTATGTACAATATAATAACAGGGCATACTAATTATAAATAATTTATTTCTTCATACCTTTTTATTAGGATTTAGTAAAAACATTTAATGGAAAAGAAAGAGAACAATTAATTTATTTAATATGTGTACTTTTTCTGAATTATAAATAATATTTCTTGAATGAAGTGTAAAATTACAATCTAAGGATTCTGCAAAATTTCAAACGATCTTGACTGCTCCTAAAAATAATATGGGAACACGCGTGGCTTTCGCGCAATTTTCATCCGAGTGGAAGCTTTTGCCATTTCGTTGATGAGGCTTTCTATCGATTTTTAGAACGGTTAAATGTCTCACCTCGATATAGAGTCTGCGTCGCAATGTTCGACGCCGTGAAAAGGGCGACGACCAGAGAATGTTACGGGTTCAACGATTGAAATTTATCACTGAGCATTTTTACCGTAGAATTTCAATTAAGCGACGATAGAAAGTTTACGATGTTATTAAGCGATATAATTAAACAATATTTCCAACTTTTTCTTTGTGTACAGCTGGATCGTTAACTTTCAATAATTTTAATATTAATAGATGGATAAAACATAATTATGGCAATTAACAAAAATCATATAATTGATATCCATTAAAAGAGAAACTTTACAATAGTTTTACACTCTGAAAATAGTATAACAACAAAATAAACTAGTAAAGATCAGAATATAATAAAAGCGAAATAACAACTGTACTTCAGATCCATATGCATTATTTTCGAATAAAGAATTTTCAACGTGCACAAGCCACGTGTATCACATGCAACACTGTCTTGTTTTCACACTGTACTATCGCACGTGCATCGTCATGATTTTGTACGACGCGTAAAGCAAATTACAGTGCAATAATGAGATATTCCATTCTACCATTAGGAATAATGTAGCAGCACGCGCGGCTCCACGTGAATCAAATTCTGAATGCAAAGATAAAATAGAGTCAAAATGCGGCAATTATGATCCTCCCTCTTCCGTTTGCATTGTTCCAAACTATCTCATTACCATAGAAATTTCGCGAGAAGGAAACTGCCGACGACGTTTTGGCACACATTTGCAGTCACAATTAGCGCTAAACATGAGTACGCAATAAATAAACAATAATAATCGATGAGTAAACCTAAGGAACACTATTGTCGTTTAGTCACTTGTCACGCTTGGCTCTAAATTTGAGATCTGCTGGGAATGCCAGAAAGCAACTCGATAAAAAACAAATTTTCTTGGCCGAATGGTGCGTAGTTAATCGTCGTCCAATTTTAATCGTTAATTAGGGAGGAAGATCCAGTTTTCCGAGATGGGAAGGAGGAAGAAAACGCGATGATTATTTCTAGACTAATCTCGTCTGGCGATCGTGTAACGAGTGTTCATTCGTTGCGCGTGTGCCTGAATCGTGAAGCTCGCTTCTCGCATAACGAAAGAAATCCTCTTTACGGATCGCCGGCGATTTCCGCTCGTGCATGAAATGGCGCTCGTTTAAATGCACTCCGGGCACACTCCGTGAAAGTCCCACGCGATCATAAAACACAGCACGGCTCTCCTTGTTCCACGCACTTTCTGATATTGTTTGCGAATCGTCGTTACACGTGGCTTTCATTAATTAAGGGAAGTGTATCTTCTTCTCCATATATGTATATATCGGCCACCTCCTCGCATAATGCGCATGTAATGCCGTTTATCGATTTTGTCATACGCAACATATGAATTTTTTAATGCGATCTTTTAATGTAGAAACATATTAAAAATGATTTGTAGATCGCACAAGGCATTTCGATAACAGAATTCCTATAACGCGCACGTAGGACATATTCTCTATTTTCTTTATGTGCATTATATTCCGATAAGATACAGAATGCGATAACATGTTGATAACGTTGAATATTTGGCTAATAACTCTTTTGTAATCACGTGTAGCTCACCTACGTGCACTTACTAGGAAACCTTTGCTTCTCGACGTTAAAACGGGCATCATTCTTTGTTTTCTGCTTAATTTTCGAAAGGAACTGCGACAGTTCTAGGGCAGCCGATGAGGATTATACATTTTACGAAGAAATGATTAGTTTAGCCGTACGAACGAGGACAGCTGACGGTCAATAAATACCGATGAGTCTACCGGACGACTATTTGGCAGCGGGATGCGCGAGTTCTCAACTCTGAATCACGCGCGGGCACACGCTAAAATTCGAGCAGCTCGTTCCGAAAACCCATGTGAGGCACGGGAAACTCGGCCGCATGCCAAAAACGCTTTTCTACGAAGAAAGCAGTGACAAACGGTGTCGCCGTCGCGAACCTTGCACCCGAAGGGATCGCACCGAGTGCAACGACCCGAAGAAACGATTAGGATCGCGCAACAGCGTGACAAGTTGACCAAAAACCGTTGTCACGCGTTCGTTATTTGCTATTATTTTTATTTAGATTTTTTCAAAGAAGACAGAGAGAAACTGACCTCGCCAACGTAATTCGGAGCTTCGTTTTATCGTTTCCCGATGCAAATGCGTGACGTTGATGATCGAAATGCGTGACACGGCCGAGATTTATCGATCCGTCCATCCGTTGTCCAACGGAAACCGTTGGTCGCGAATCGCGGTGTGCCCAGAATAGCCAGCAGGACGACAAAACTGGAACTTGCTAGCTTGATAAACCGGTTCTAATCGTGGCGAGGAATCGATACCTTATCGCCTCTATCGCACTAATTGAACACTGGGTCGAAGGTACCATACGATGTTGTTTTTATCACTTTACTGCACAGGGGGTTAATTAATTCTCAATTGAGATTTTCAGAGGCGGACAGGTTCGTCGTACGTAGAATGTTGGAATACAAAAGTGCAATTCAAGTACATAATAATATAATACTAGCTTGTCGAATTAAGTCCTCCAACTATTAAAATAGAGTGAAATTTAATTTTAATTTTACGTGAGGTGATACGTAAACCAATTTATATAATCAGACAATCTAGAAATAAATATAAATTGTTTATAAAATATCAGAGTAAATATAAATATGTACGCGTGCGTGCATATTGGTTTCAGTTAAGCTGATTTTGTTTCATCTCGAGAAGTAAAATTTCAGTAGGCAAAACTGGAAATTTGTTTAAGTCAGGTTGCTCTTGCAGAGAAAATTTTATTCCATCAATTCAGAATTTACGAGAAGTAAACATCTAATTAAAGGTTTTAAAAAATAAGATCAATCCTGTTTCACTTGCGCTGAGAAGCGTGTCACACGCACGCACTATTTCTATAAATAACCGTTAATCGAATGCTTGAAAAAGCTATTACGTGAGGTGATACGTAAACCAATCTACGTAATCAGACAATCTAGAAATCATTTTCTGAGAATTACACAAGTTTTCTTTTTTTTTTAATCCATTTCTATCAAATTGCTTCCAATTTGTACTTAATTATTAAAGTTGCATATTATTAATACGAGTGTCACTCGAGATTTTGTATCCAAACGTATCATTTAGATAAATATGAAAATTAATAAAACTTGCTTAATCAAAATTGATAATAATTAAAATCTAAAGATTGTAACGCAGAAAATGTAAAATTTCTTGCGGATTAAATTTCACGAATATTATATTAGTATTTTTAGCAAGCAAATATATATATATATATATAAATTTATATGCATCGTACATTCTTAACATATTCTTAACATACGTTATATAGAATTTCAGAAATAAAGAGAAGGGAAACAATAACGGTTATAGAAAACACGGTCTTTATGGATGGAACAATCAGGTCACGACGTCAACGTTTATCTTTACCGTTGACAATGAACGAATTATCACTACGCGATATCGTTACTTTACTTGTAATGCAGCTCGATATAGTACAACGTGTCCCACGCAAATGCGTCGTACGCAATACAAACCGCAACGAAATGCATTCCGTGCGTTCGCAGCAGTTTCATGCACAGCCATCCTTAATACGGCGCAATATGAGACATCGAGAAATTTAAGCGCATTTTTTCATTTCTTCAAACGCCTGTTACTTAAAATTCCAGATTTCAAATGATTCTCTTATCCATTTATTATGAATTTAGAAAATTTAAAAAAGCTAGAGTGAAGATATTAAAATAAAACTGTACATAATGCAATCCAATCCGAAATAAAGAAAATGGTAGATGAAAAATTAAAAGTCAAATAATTTTAGACTTTGAGAAATCATCAAAACATTATCCATGTTAAACAGATAGTCATGAAATTAAATTCTGAAACGTTCAAAGTTATTTTTAAAGATTTTGTAACTGTCGTCTCTCCGAAACGTAACCGGGCCATTTTCCCATCGCGGAAACGCGGCGAGATTCCGGAAAAATCGCGGCACAGTATTTTCACGGCAGGGCGCCCCTTGCTACGGTTCTGATTTACGACGTGCAGTATTATCGTCATCGAGAGAGCCGGGCGCGCGATGACATCTTGAAGTGAGTCGCGAATGCGACGCAGCGCACGCGTACCACGCCGATGGCGCGCACTATAAATAGCGGCGGTGAAAGTTTTCGCGGGCAGTATATTGCGCGCAGTCGAATAGTGAGTTTCGTTGGTCGAGTCTGTGAGAAACGAGGCATAGCTGCGCTTCCAGGTTCCCTTTCGTTTCGGCTGAAACGCGCTCCGATTTCATTCAAGTTCGAGCTTCGATACCGCTTCGAAGTTTCAATCAGCGATCGACCTTTCGGTCATCACCGAGGCGCTCGAAAGAGGATAAGAAATTCTCAGCAAAGGGAGGAGCAGGATGCCGGCTGACGTAGCGATGCACACCAACTTCCTGCAGTTCAACCAGTCCAGCCTGAAGGAGTCGAACGTCGACTCCTGCTGGAACACCGAAAACATGAGCGGCTACATGACCTTGGTCGGCCCGAACGGTCATCGACAGGGCGTTCAGGTGAAGGTCTACCGCACCAGCGTGGAGCACTTTGCCGTGATCTACCCGCAGAAGAAGGTCTGCCGGCCGCTCGGTGTGCTGAATCTCAGGAACACGACGATCGAGCGCTACGGCGACGAGGGTTTCCTGGTGAGGCAGAAGGGCTTCGACTCGCCGATCGCCTTGACTTTCCTCATGGAGAACAAGAAGGAGTTGGATTACTGGATCCTCGCGTTTACCGCTAGGACCAGCCCGCTGATGCACCAGAGCAGCCTGCCGATCGTCGAGGAGGAGGAGATCTAAAGGGTCTCGTCGCACCGCAGTCACGCAGCCGTGTCAGCTGCGAGCGACATGACGGATGGCCGAAAGCCAAATCGGTTGCGAGCCCGCACCCCGAAGAGAGGAGAGCCGTCATATGGTCCTCCGTATGCGAGGACTTGCACGAGGAGTCCTCCGAATGCTCCGAGCATTCTCGTCCGGGGAGCAGGAAGACAATCGCCGTGTGTAATTCCGGCGGACTACCGAGTGCAGGTGTATCGGCGTGTGCTCCGCTGTTCCTCCGGAAACAGGCTTCGCCGGGTTTCCGCAGTGTCTGGAAACCCTGGACCTTGAACAGCGCAAACATGGGGATCCGAAAACTGACCGAACCGGTCAAACGTGAGTGCCAGGCAAGGGACAATCGATCGCGAGGTGCTGAGTGGTTCCCCGAACTCTCGTCTGATCGTCGCGCACGTTACCGCGACTCGGCGGCGGTCGTGTCGCGCGAGGCCATGTTGGCATTAAACCCTAGCAGCCAGCATCATCGATCCCGGCCAGCTGTGACCAATCGCGGCGTATCTTCCAAGCGGAGCCGGAGCGCTCCGAGGAGAAACGGGAGAGGACGAGAAGAGAGAAGACGGAGAAGGACGAGGTGCGCGACGGTGCAGAGTAGAAGGGAATAGGCCAGACAAACGGCCTTTTTTTCCTGGAGGACTGCCTACGCGTCGACAGCGCCGCGGCCGGTGTCGCTCGCCCCCTTTCTACGTGGGGAACAACCGTTAACTTCGACCTGGCAACCGCCCGTGTTCCCGATCCGCTCTCCCGGCCAGCCAGGAGGCGACCTTTCCCGGCGACAGCCTCGAGACGCGGCTTCTCGGCAGACGGAGCGAAGGAGCGCCTCCGTTTCCCTTCGTTCGCGCTTCGCTTACCCCGAGTACCTTGACGGGAACTCGTTGCGCCCAATCATTACCGCAGTCAGATCGACGCTCGCGCCTGATCTCGTTGAATGTTAACGAGCGCCGCCACGCTTCCTTTCCGCGCACGTCCACGACCCCGTGGCGAGAGGACGGCAGGCACGCTCGCGCGATCGTTTCTTTTTCCCCCTCGTGAAAGGTTCTTCCGCAGGTTTGCGATGGGAAAGGTAGCATTGTTGATTAGCGTTCTCGATATCATTTGTGCAACGAATTATGCAATGTATCATTCGTTCCCTCCGGCGTGCCCACCGGTCGGATTGATTTCGAGCAAATAAAGCATTTATTTAACACGAGAAATTTCGATCTTCTCTGTAATAAGATTTGACAAGGACAATGCGAATTTGTATGTACATGCATTATGTATTGTTCCAAACGTAAGATCATGTTCATTACTTGACTTTTGGCAGAACGGTCTTGATTTCACAACGATTGCCTACTCGGTTCTTCAAGAGAATATCAACGAGCGGCGATTGCATCTCGATAAAATTTCCATGCGAGACACGATCGGTTCGCACAGTGGGCCGCATTCGCATCGTCGCAATTCGAGCTAAACGTGATAGTCTGAATGAGATACTAATCTATTTGAACGACTGATAAAAACCAGAGAGTCACGATTTGCTTTGAGAATGCGGGCTGCCCGGTACGAGCCGATATTTCTGAATTTACATGAGCGCAGATGAACGCGACGTGTTCTTAGCGAGACCGTTCGTAAAAGTAGCCGCGGGACGTTAAAATTGATATAGCCTCTATCGTCATAAATACCCGTCGTCTTGTGGTAAAAACTTTGAGATTGTCTGTGATATTACGTAGAGACGATAACACCATCGTTGCAATAGGCATCGAGATATCCCCTTAAAGTAGAATAGCGAAGATTGTCCGCGACATGCAAAATCGCTGTACGACTCTAGAGATCTCTCCGCGATTAAAAGCGAGAGCGTTATAATTGTAACGAACTCCTCGAAGATCAACAATGAAAGTCTGACTAGAAAGATCATACCCGATTCGTTATCGATACGATTGTCGTTTTCCTTCTCAATCGATCCGACACGTTTCGACACCGTTTCATCCATTCATCCCACGCAATCCCGAACAACCGGTTGTCACCCAAGAAGGTCAAGAGTTCAGTGAAATATCGCGTATCTTTGTAAATAGTAGCTAGATGATGAGCCGAGTAATGAGTGATTGCGAGCATCGAGCGTGAGGGAGAAGAAGTCGACTTCGTTCGTAATTTCCTACTAGATTCTACCTGTAGCCTACTCTAGATAGTCTTTTGAACTTTTTATAAGAGCATGACCATTGAGCTACTTCCAAGTTCTTCCGTTTAGTCTGACTACCAGTTAGGATTCGTAGTAATGTACGTAAAACATGCAGTATACACACGCACACACATACCTTACATGCTATGTATATACATATACATAGGTATATAATTACATCTTTGTATATAAAGTAAACCATGAAAATATAAATGTAGTCAATGTGTCTTCAAATTGTCTCGTATTGATTTGCTCTTCCGCACACCCAATCCTCATTTCGCGCGCGCGGTTACGTGCAATTACGTGAACATCTTTATTCGCGCGCGCATACAGATGACTGATAATTTTGGCGAAATTATATTCGGTGATTTCGACGTTAATTTGCCGGTATATAATAAATTCCCCGGTTTAAACCACCAATTATTTTTATCTCTGACTCGACTTGTACATGCAGTTTAAATATCTCGGCGTTGTTAGCAATAGATATGAATTGTAACCGACAGTATCCTTGCTTGTTTCCACTCGATCGTGACCATCGTATGAAAGGCAAAAGGAAACCTTTCGGTCATTGTGCTACCGTGCACACCGCGCAATTCCTGTTCTGGAACCGGCTTGGTAACGTTACGTTTCCGGTTTGCATTTAACAGGTTTTATGAGCGCGGAGAATAAAAGAATATACGCAGTCTAGATGTTACTTGTTTTTTTTCTCTTTCTCTTGAAATATAACATCACGTTGAAATAAATAGAATACGCCGCGAAAGCAATAAACATCTTAATGTTTTTCCTTTATTTACGCGTTCTTCCAGGATAAGATTCTGCAAATGATGCACAATATATACATACATATAACAGAAATACTGAGTTATAAATTATATCGCGTATAATTCGTTTCTCTAGTTTAATTTAATGATAATTAGATATTTTATTCCATTTTATTATTCTATTTAATCTTTACAAAATTTTATATTATTTTCAGTTTAGTTTTTTTAGCTGAATTTATTTCAATTAATACGAATATATATTTTTATCTTGTTCATACGTCGCGTTATTTATATATGTATATATATACAGACTTCGGCCGATCGATACTTCACTTCCCGAGGTTTCTGCGTACGCTTTCGCAGAAGTTGCGTATGAGCACATGTGACATTCGCACAACTTGATGATGATTTATTACTTTCGCCGGCTAAGGTCGTGCGATCAATGAACGTCATGTCGGAATATTTGCTTGATCTCGTGCAAATAATAAATAATCAATTTTGCCCGTTAGTAAATACATATAAGTAATAATTTCTTTTAAGGGCCGATTGTTTCAACTTCTTGGTAAGTTTTACCCGACAGATAGCATATCTTTGCCTCTTTTCAGATAAGTTCTAAAAAAGGGATGAAGATATGATACCTGTTGGATAAATTTACGAAGAAGTTGGAACAATCGGCCCTAAGTCTTGTAAAATTTTCTTTCTCCGTTGAATCCTGTTCTGAAAGGCTTTTCTTATGTCAACGGTTTTTGCACATCTGCGATTCTTCAAATAGGAAGGCAAAGAAAAGGTCGCTATGCCTTGTGCAGTGAAACGTATACGTTGCTCCCTTCGGAGAAGCAAATCTATTGTGTAAGAATCTACATCGCACCTAGGGGAACTATCTCGTAAGGGATGGTCGAAGAATCGTAATACTTTGTGGTAGTATGGTAAACATCTTGCAACATTCAGTTTTCTCTTCGTGAATTTGGTAAATAGATTTATAGTTAGAGAAATATACAAACTGTGCGCACAAAATATTCAATTTGAGAAGTTGTAAAGTTTCACAAGAAAATTATATATTTAATTGCGGACATCATCATAAATGTGGTTTAAAGTAACTTTCAAAATTAATTCACAATTCCGAGATTAATGCACTTCAATTGATACATAAATACATCAGGAAAATCTTTATGATATATACATTAATTATATACAGCCACGTAATTTAAAAAATTGTTACACGCAAAGAAAGAACAGGAAGTAAGGTGCTCAAATATATTTCTCAGCTATCTAGAAGTGTTTCGTGCGAAGGTGGAATTGTATAATCGTGAGAATTTGTATCAAAACAATGAGTTCGTGGTAGGTAAGAAAACTCACCGAGTA
This sequence comes from Ooceraea biroi, assembly GCF_003672135.1. NCBI lineage: Eukaryota > Metazoa > Arthropoda > Insecta > Hymenoptera > Formicidae > Ooceraea > Ooceraea biroi. Next base: position 14,866,229 of record NC_039508.1, read on the forward strand.
TATGGAACGTCTTGGCAACGTGCGTCTGCTTTTGGCACGCAGGTTTCTTCCGTGCAGTGATATAAATCGCGTGAGTCGCAAATCAGCAGACAAAAATCACAGTCGCAAACACGAATTGTTTGTGAAACAAATCGTAAAAACTGCACACGATAAAGTCTCTCTTTCATGGATGCATAAATTATGCGGAGCGTTCCGCGAATCGATCGATCGAGGTAAATATGAGATTTTACGATTTGGCAGAGAATTCCCGCAGCTTGAACGTGATGTATATTCCTTAGAAAATAGATAAGATAAAATTACAGCGAGAAAATAGCAAATGCAAAATATAAAATTTTTCAATATAATTTTTTTATATTTCTTGCGAGTTTTCGTTAATTTAAAAAAAAACAAGATTTTAAATTATGAGATTTCGACATCGATTTCCTTTTGTTTTTTCCATAAATTATTTTAACAAAATTTTAATAAATATTCAATTTATCGATTGGCTCGTAAATTAAAAGAGTTTTTATGTAAAGTTTGTTTTTGTAGTTACGCCACATGATTCATAACTTATAGTTACGGGAATGCGTTTATACCGGTGTATCGCAGTTATATAAAATTTCTGTTTGATTATAGACGACGAAGACAATTTGCACTTCCGGGAGCTATTACTATGCCACAACTTCATGATGAAATGAAATGTACCTGTCCTATTGAGCGGAAGTCGCTGTAATTCTCGGTAAATTAACTTTGTAATGTATCTTTTGAGGTATTTAAAATACATGCATAAAGACAGGTTTCTTTGCATGTATAAATATTTCTTTCTAATTATATAAATGTTTTAATAATTTAATATAATGTTAAAATAATATTTTAACAAGTTTATAACGACATGTAGCTTCTTATCATAAGATATTACAGTGCAAAAACGTTGAAGAGGAACGTTTGCTATTATTTCAAATAAAAAAATATCTTATTTTTTGTGTCAAGTAACGTAAGTAAAATTAAAAATTCTAACAAACTATATATAAAAAACCCAAGATGATCTCCTCCTTGTATTATATATTGGGTCACCAGTTTTCCGTACGCATAATCTTAAAACCCTTTTAACTAAGAAATAACTCCTTTATAAATTACGGTTACCACCTTTCACCTTTAGACCGTAATAGCTTTTGCAGCAACATACTCGCGCGCAGTAGCATCATTCGAGTTGCCCTTCTACCTTCACGTACTCTTTAGATTTCATTATTTTCCATTAGCTATATTAAAAGCATAATTAATATATAATTTTTTTATTTACGCTTTTTTATATAAACTAGCTTATGTCAACTAAATTTATTATAAAATCATAAAATTCAGTATATAAAAGTTTTATGAAATTTTCAATTTTATAACGCTTTAGAGGAATGTGCGACATTGTCGAAGTACTAATTTCATTTATAATATATGAAAGATTTTTTTGTATTGACAAAGCATAATACATCGACTTTATTCGCGTCGCTCATGCGTTAGAAGTTCGAAAATAATGCTGTAGAAAAACGTATTATCATTTTGCAAATATATAGTATGTATAAGTTCAGAGATCGCGGATGTCCGTGCGTGAACACTTGCTTCAAAGAAATACAGATGAGCCAACAAATAACATCGAACAATGGCAAACAACGATGTGCGGAAAACAGCAGACTACGTCAACCGATGGGATGTAGATCGATCTTGCTTACAAAACATCTCGATATTTTTGATACTAGAAATAGACATGTCAAGAAAAATGACAAACCATTAGCATCAGGTTACAAAGGAAATAATCTTACGATCTGTCATACTTTTCTTGAGAGCAAATGGTATTGTATATTTTTGCGATTACTGATAAGCAATACATATACATTTTAATTTATCCAAATAATCTCACAGTAATTGATATAATGATTGAAATAATATGAAAAATATTTAAATGAAAAAATTAGATTTGTGTCGTGGTATCGATAATCAAAATGATAAGGTTTAGCAAAAATTTGCATTCTTTGATATAATTCTTACAGATAAATGTCTGTAATAAAAAAGAATGCTTATTACATGATGCTAACGTTATTCATTATGTAAGTTACGTCGCAGGTTCACGCAATTCGTTATAAAGAATTAAAAAGCATCGTAATCGGATTTTTAATTATTCGGAACAAGTTAGAGTTCTTATCACAAACGTATATTGTGCAATGTTTTCATAAAAACGATCCTAACATTTCAATGATGTTATGTAATCGCTAAGTATAATAAAATGCGCCCGACACGCATGATGCACGCTAGATCAACGTAAACTATATTTACGCTTGAGGCACAAGGTCCGTGATCAAATATATGTAACGTGTTTTATTGTAGTTTTTTTACAAAAAATATTAACGCAATTATATTTTTGAAAGCATTATATTTGATCTTATTGAGAAATTTATATTAAATCTTTTACAAAAATTTACTCTTCTTATAAATATTATTTTCATTGCTACATTTTCTTTTAGCTTTTCGTTGTTCCTCTAGACGTTGCGTATTTAATTTCATTGTCAAGCATGATAATCATGAACAAAAGCGATCTTGTACAATAAATTTCTGTTTTTTTCTTTTTCAAACTATTTTTCATGCAAATTCGTACAATATACATATGCGGCATGGCTTTGATAAACATAACTGAAATTGCTTACAGGTGCATAATAAATAATAATTATCAGTCGCATAAGTTAAAAAGAATGAAAATAACATACAGTACAAACTAAAAGAGAGATCAGTGAAATGGTCAATGACAAACAAAAAATAAGATTATATTATAATTACAATTTAATTGTATTACTCACAGATAATTTGATAATAAGCAAAATTATAATAACAGAAATATTATAATAGAAATAATAATATGTTTTCAAAGCTTATACAAGGTCGTACAACATATTCTAAAAATATTTTTTTTTGCTGATACGTTATAAGCATATAAGCATATAAGCAGATAAGCAGACTCAACAAAAAAGAACACGAAGTATTTTTGGAGTGCATGCTTTGCGACACGAACGATGTAAAGTATATTTCTCATTTTTCCTCATTGGATTTACCGTGGACTACCTTGGAAAGGGTAATGGAACCGTGACTCACTACTTAAAAACGAGTTTCAGCTTCGTGGTATTCGATGGCCCGTTTCATTCCTGGAGATGTCATGACGATCCGTGGGCGAATGGTCCATTGGGATATCCCGATCTTCTCGTATGCATTACGCAATACTTTTGTTATATTTTAAAATCTGACCGCTTTTCACTTCCGTTCTACTTTAAATCTCTAATAATAGATTTCTTCTTTGCTTTTTTCTAGGTACTGTCACTCATTAATGTATTTTATTTTTCTGGAAAATTTTTCCTTGAAACATTTGATATATATCATACTGTTTTAAGATTCACAAATAACATAAAATAAAATAATAGACTCAAAGTGATCATTCCGTAAGGATAAATTATTCACTGATACGTTCGTTCTATCTGATTCTATCCGTTTGACTAGTTTTCGATGGAACCAAAATTATCTAACAATCGTACTTCAAGTCAGACCCATGAAAATCATTCATTCGAGTCGGAGATAAAATAAGTAACTGTTGCATAATGGGCTCTTGCCAAATAAGACGACCGAGTTTCTTTGCGCTAGTTTTCAGGCTTACACGCTGTGATCTTTTCTATATCTAGATTAAAAAAAAAGAAAAAAAAACGGATCACGAAAATATTTCCACACGATTCTGGTTTAGCTTAGATGTAATAGTCAGATATTTTCTGCTCGGGCTTCCACGAGAGAAGGAAGCGAAGTTGCATCTACGTAATCTAATGGAAATAACTTAAGATATTTTAAAAAATGGAGCAGGGGTATTTGTCGCAAGATACTTGTAAATTCTGCCCTTTTTATAAAAAAAGACTTCTTGTTTTTCTATAAAATTCTCTATAAAATCTTTGCAAAAGGATGACTCTTTATAAAACAACTAAGAGAGGCCTTTCTTGTAAAAGGGCTAAATTTACGAAGATGCTGCAGCGCATGCATCTACGTCACGATAATGACGTAAAACGTGAAGACGGTCCATTCATTAATCAATTTTATTGATACTAAATTGCGACACATAGCGTCTCATATTTATAGCAATTACGTAGTGCTCTCACGGCGTAATAATCAACGTGGTAGAAAGGCATTTTTTTATTACATATTAGGATATTTCAGGCCTTAAGCGATGTCGCTTCTTCACCACTAAAGAGCTCAATGCGAGTCCGCAGAATAGCCGGCGCGGATTTCCAAGGGAAATTAATTCGCATGAAAAGAGACGTAAAAATTGACGGTATGAAGGCACTTGAGGCACGTCCTTACCGACCTCGTGATCACCAGAGAGGATAGACCCTCCGGGTTGTCATGGCGACCAGCCAATGGCTCCAAAGAGACCGTCAAGGAGCGAGAGCCTCATGTTCCTTCGTTTCAATTAATTCCTGATCCTCTCAGATTTCGGATGTCAAAGAAAGATCAAGTACCTGTCATTTGGCCCAGTTCGCACGCGAATTCTCTATATCATTACGACAATATTCTTACATCGCAAAACATATCCGGGAGATTACTGAGACCTGATCTTTTTGCACAATTTGCAAATATTCTTATAATTCATGTTACGTCTTTGCATGCGTGTCAATAATACAATTAACATACTTTACTGAAAAATTAATATTAATGAAGGATTTGCAGATAAAGCGTACACATCTTGTATAAAAGCGACAAATGTTTGTAAATTATACAATTTTTGTTTTGTAGGAAGACAACATGTCTGTTTACCACGGTAGTTCGAAAAAGGAGGAACGACCGAACGTATTTTTCTTGGATGTAAATCGCGGGTGCGGATCGTTGAGTGCAGTATCGTTTGAAATACGCATTCTACGAGGCCAATTGTACGTTGGACTTGTTTTCGAAAGCGGACAAACAAATCGGAAAACGGTACGAACGAAGATAACATCGATCGTCCGGTTATCCCTGCAGCTTGGAAAAACGAAGTTTCGAATTTTTGAGATAAAACGTGAACGGGGACTTCCGCAGCAAAGATTTTTCAAGCAAACATTATTGCAACATCTCCAATTACTGCGGAGCGGTAAGCGAAATGCACATTTATTTATTTAGAGACCAATATTATTTTATTATTTAATTATCATTTGACAGTTTGTAAAGAATTTCATTATTTAATTATTATTTGACATTTTGTAAAGAATTTTATCTCTTAACGTTTGATGTGGAATGGTATTGTGATGTTATGATTATCTTGAAAATCAAATAACGGCGTAAATTAATTGAAAAAGTTTTCCGATATTACACACGCATGATACAAGCGAGAAACATTTCGTGACCGAGGACGGGAATGCCCCAGACAGGCACTCGAAATTCCTGCCAGTAAACCTGCTCAATCGTAGATATCGCATGCGTCGTATCGGCATCGAAAGTTCATATCTCGATATATCTTCATAATATAGATCAGACGAACGTAATTAAGCTTATTTCGGTATGCCTTATTAATTGTATCAGTATCGTTCACATCGTTAATCGCGAGATAAAAATGGACGGAAATAATACGTATTAGTCGCTCCGGAGTCATATTTAGCTCTTCAGTAAAATTCCCCTTTGTGCTTTGTGCTCGCGATCAAGTCGCGATCGCATCCTTATCATGCCGTGTGTCGCAATTCGTTCGCTCGTGCCGCGCGATCGCTATCGGCACGACGTGATTATCGGGAACGGCACGTAGAAAACACGACGAATAACGGTGTCGGCGACGGAAATTTTTCTCTCCACGATTCTGCATACTGTTAGAGTGCCGCGTGATTCGCATTCCGCGGGAAATGCTGAGAAGCTTCTCGATTCTCCTGCCGAGAGAATTGCGGCGAATCAACGCGACATGTGACATCAATGGGACACATTGCACGCGATCGGCGGTTTAGGATTAATTAATCTAATACACACACACACACACACACACACACACACACACACACACACACAGATCATACACAGAGAGATCATACATGCATATGAGTGTGACACGAGTCACGAGAAAACTCACGATGGCCGACAAAATGATTCAGATTCTCCATGCAAGTCCAACAGTCATATTTAATTGATTTCGCTCACGTGGTATAAGATAAACAGTCTTTATAGGGGGTCTCTAGCTGATTTGTATGAGGTTAATTGAAGTGACAATTTAAATGCCTGCCGTAGATACGCAATCGCTTATGTTGGCCTTCCCGACTGGTTCAGATATTGAGACAAACATGTCTACTTTATTACCATAAAAGAATGCAAAAAAACACGAATTCTTCGCGATGCTGTTCACAACTTGAGTCTCAAATTGACTTTTGTGATGTAAGATCTCACTCGTGCCTACTTTGTAAAATCTTTATAATTTTAATCTTTATTATATTATATTATTGAGCATTTAAATTAATTCAGTAGATACACATATATTTTTATTGCGCAAAAATAATGGCACAAGAGATACATTTCATCTGCGATATACGATACCTCGATACGAGATAGTGTTTGAAGCATAGAATAATATTGAAGTTATTGTAAAATTGATAAAAGTCAGCTCCTGAAACAATACACATGACGTTAGCACGAAAAACTAGCACTTATTACCGCCGCGCGTACATACGTGTCAAGTTTCGCGAAATCATTGGATCTAATTTATTAGCACATCCACGCGCTAATCAGTCTCGTGGTACATACTCGAGCATGTATACGCACATGGCACGAGATGACATAGTCTACTGACGTGCGCACGTACTATACCCGTCATTCATCGAGCTCGTGCTCGTTTTTCGCACGTGATTCCGGTGTTGCATTACCATATGCGACCACAATTAACGCAAACGTAGTGTCATTGATAGTTTCTGCAGTTAGAAATAGCAACAATGTAAAGAATACTCCGGGGAAAAATCAAGTATGACAATTATTATGCATTTCGTGTAGTTATCTGCTTATTTAATTATTCGTATAATTATTTGTAGTCCCGAAGTAGTATAAGTTTTGTAGAATTATTTGCTTCGACATCAGTTAAATAAATTCAAGGATCGACGATGTCGACATATCTCTTCAAGCCATATTAAACGTGTCACGTTAACGAGGATTAACTTGCTTATCCATCGAGAAATTTTCAATCTCGCAAAAAAGGAGCATGCGCTTGTACCGGACGTGATTATGTGCCTCGACATGCAACATTCAATCTCAAATGTTCTTTTTGCATCTTATGATACTGCGCATCCTGTCCTCCTCTATCTTTAGAACTGTCCCTAGAGCTGTTCCTTGGTAATCGAGTTTTAGTCGCGCGGCCGCCTCGGTAATGACCGTGACGTATGACGATCGATTATCGAATTAACGGCGCACGTAGGCGGCACTTCTAACGTGTTTCGTTTAAGGGAACGACACACTCGGAAGACAAAATTACCGCGACGCAATTTGCGACGCAATTTACCCGGCGGTTTGCTGGAATCGCTCCGCGACAATTATATGTGACGTATTTCATGCGATGCCTATCTCTATCTGTCTTCCGGTGTTTATTAAGGGTTAAATGTAATACTAAAATATAAAACTAAGGGTGCAGTCCATTTAGCGCTGCAAATACTCCATAACAATTTCTATCCTTTTTCCTTTTTAAAATAAAAGACAGAAATAAAAATATTTCGAAGCATTTGGAGTATCTGGACGGCAGTCTATATACTGAAAAGAAAAAAGAAATAAAAGAAAATTATTGTAACCGACTTCTCCAATACTCGTGCCATGAAAGGGCGATGAATATTGGCTTTGGAACTCGGTCCGACGAGTCGTTCATTTTAGTCTCATTTGACGTCCATGTGTTAAGTGAAAATCACGCATGGATAACACTTTGAGACTCAGAAAGGGCAAGGAAGAAAAACGAGCGGAAAGATCTTTTCGATGAACAGAGCGGTTTTGAACTCACGACTCCTATATTGGTAGACTACAACGCTATCTGCACGACTACCAACATATGTCTAGAACGTTATCTTCTGAATTTGGTCTGACTGGTCGACTTCCTCTCTTTCTGTACTTCCTATTTAATATATAATATTATATTATATATATTATACAGGGTGAGGCACCTAAAACAGGCCACCTGAATATCTCGGCTGTTATTGGTGATAGAAAACAATGTGTCAGACCAAACTTGCATGGTTTCGAGGGACACATAATTTGTTCTAAATAGTTTTTTATTAGGTGGACGCGTAGAGGTCATATGAAGGTTATATAACTTCGTTTTTTTAAATGGTATGATATGTTTTTTTACGTACCATCTAGTAGAGCGTTTGAAGATGCGCACATTGATCTACGGATCAAAATCATTCAAGGTCACTGAAGACCAACTGCAAGGGAAAATAATTTATTTTATATTGCTTAGAGTTCTCTGCTATTGAAAATACCGTACATTCAGAAATGAAAAAGTTCTAGCCCTTAGAAATTTTAGCCTTCAGTGACATTGAATGATTTTGACCCGTAGATCAATGTGCGCATCTTCAAACGCTCTACTAGACGTAGGTACGTAAAAAAAACATATCACACCATTTAAAAAAACGAATTTGACCTTTATATGACCTCTACGCGTCCACCTAATAAAAAACTATTTAGAACAAATTATGTGTCCCTCGAAGCCATGCAAGTTTGGTCTGACACATTGTTTTCTATCATCAATAACAACCGAGATATTCAGGTGGCCTGTTTTAGGTGCCTCACCCTGTATATTAATATATATAACATTAATATGTAATATTAATTTATATAATATTAATATAAATTGCGCAAATTAATTGATAATAATAACGCAATAATTAACAAAAATAATAAATTAATTACACAATAAAAAAAGATTACCTTATAGTTCTTAGAATAATTTTTTCCAATTAATATGAAAAAAAATTAAAGTAGATTTTACAATATCGTTGAAAGGAATTTTCTAAACAAATTTACGCATATGTAAAGCAACTTGTCTAGATAACTATTTTTCGGTTTCAATTGCGTACACATTTATGTTTACATTGAAAGTCTCGAGTTCTTGTGCGATAAACGTACACCGCACGTGATAACTGCATGTGGTTAGGATAAGATATTTGCGACAATATTGCGTTTTGTCGCGGGACTTAGCACAAGTTAGTGTGCGTCAGCGTGTACTTACTTAGCTATGCAATCAGTTGAGTCAGACGACTGATACGATAAACAATTACATCTATGTTTTATTGTTTTCGCACTTTCTCGCAAGACTGCACAAAACGCTATAATTTACAACGGTAAATCCATGAGTCTCGTGATTTTATATTTGCACTATCTCAGATTGTCGGTCATGTATAAAGCGAAAGATAGCAGTAAGCGCGAACAATACTGCACTTTCAACCGGAAGACCTGGCCGGAGCACATTCCGTTTAAAGTTTATTGCTAGATGCAGCAGTATGCTTCGTCTTTCAAAAACGCGTCGTAGAAAATCGCGTTCGACAAGGTAAGGCATCACTGCTGACCTTTGCATCCGCCTTTCCACTCCATCTGGCAAGCAATTATGCATGTATATATATATATATATACAACGTAGGAAGAAGCGCCTTACGTCATCGTTCGGTAATAATCTACCGTCTCGAATGTCAGGCAACGCAATTTGGAGATTGCGAATGTATGCCAGTTGCAGGCGTGCCTTAATTGACACCGTAATGGAGCATTCGCTAACATCGATTTGATGCCCGCCCATCGCGGAATCGCAGCACATTTTCGGCACACGTTCCTCCTGAGACGTACAATTTAAGGGTCTAAGGGCAATAACCTGAGCCACGTGGACCCCTGAGACTCCGGTTGACACTCGAGCGATGGAAAAAAGGGCCGGCGGTCGTAAATAATATTATTCCCTTGCATAATCTGATGAGAAAATACTGTACTACATGCTTCACGATCCTAAGCTGCCATTTATCTTGCAGTAGCCTTAAGCGTTGCGAGATGATTATGTTTATTTGAACAAGCGATCGATAAAAATCGAAGTTCAAGGATGAACAACGTAAATAATAAATTGTAGAAGTTAAGAGAAAATATTTTCGAAGCTCACGTCACTTTTAAACAATCACGCGTTCGTCGTGCACGCTTTGCCTTTGAGTGAACAATCGCCATGGTGTTGTACAGGCGACAGGAACACTCGCAGAAATAACCGATAGAATGGATTGAGTGAAAGGCGAGTTCTGCATTTACAGTGGGTAGCCTTGCCGTGTCTGAAACGGGCTCTATATTTAACGTTAATAATATTTCAGACTCGTTTCGAGATACGCGCGTGTTGCGGGGTATGCCTACTCTTGCATACTGGTGCACGGGCGCATACGTGATAATGTAACTACATAAAATCGTGGCTCACATTTCGCCCGAGAGATCTTTGAATAATCCTAAGAAGCTAGAAAGTGAATCTTACCACACTCTCAACATCTCGCTCGCTTAAGCAGATTGTGTGACGCATAAGTACGGCGCGACGCGCAACTGGAGGATGAGCTCACGAAATGTCTCTCCGACTGAAATAGGATTTTATAGCTACCATAGGTGTCGTCTATTCGAGTTCTAATCGTCGCGTTACGATCAACGTGAGACACAATGTGTGTATAGGAATTATGAAGAACAACGGGAGTGATATGTAAAATTTCAAGTTTCACAAGTACACTTTCGTCACTTTAGTGATTTGGAGAAGTTGAATTGTTTTAACGAATGGAATTAAAATGTGAGAGAGAAAGAGAGTTGAGAGAGGGGAATCACAATTCATTATAGATACTTTTTAATCGAATATATATAAATTAATAAAAATTTTCAGCTTGATAAAATCTTAATACAAAAATTAAGTGACGGATACCATGGAACGCCCCCGGAAGTTACGTAAAACCCGTATGCATGCTGCGAACATGTTCAACACACGTGACTTGAAACGAGTTGTAACTATACACGTGGTGTATATCTAATCATCCAATGTGATCACGCAAATTGCCAGGTATATCGATGATTGAGTTCTTCGGTATCACTTAAATTTTACTGAAGTATTAATAATTAATGCAATTTTGCACGATTTCAGGTTTTTGGGTACCACCGAAAATGAGAGAATCTACCTTGCTCTATATCACATTCCATTGCGAAAAATAGAACAGTCGATATTCGATAAGTCTGTAACATTGGTTTTAAACCTTCACCGAAGAATAAACTGAGCGACGTAGGGTAATCGCTTTACAACTGGAACGAGACTATCGTAAGTTTATTCGTCGACAAGTGCGTTATCATCGTAGACCGAAGTGTTTTTCAGCTTGTCGCGAGGCCACGTAAGGCAGTCTGCAGTCGATATTGTTGCTCGATGTGCCTTCCGGAAAACAGGTTCTTGATTACCTAATACCTATCGCGCGTTTGATACGCATCCATTAAGTCGTACAGTAAAAGGAGCGCTTGAGAGACAAACCGACCACGCGTGACAATAACGAAGTCATGCAACGTCCAAGTAGATCGAGAAATACATGACTCACATGTTTCGCTTATTATTCGCGTCGATCCACGTTTAATACGGAATACGATTGTGACGAGCTTATACATGAGCTGAGTCAGCACATGATAATGAATTTTGTCGTGATGTATTGAAAATAAAAAATAATATCGCTACTATAGGATTTATACGATACTGCACATTAACATATAATGTATAATAATCGCATGTGAATCTAGTTGTACATATTAAATTATTTATCAACGTGCACTAAAAACCAACTCACTTATACGTAAACTTATCTTTTTAATTCATAAAATGAAATGACTTTAAACTTTTTGCATTGATAACTCTTTTAAATCATTATTATAATATTCTACTGCTGTAATCGTTAATTTGATAAAGAGCCGCTTATTAAGTGATGATAGGAAGAAAGATATTAAGTTTCCTGCATGCACGTGCCTCTGATAGCTTATGAAACGTGATGCTTCAATTAAAGCCTTAGGCACAACGTTTCCTTAAAAAATAATCCCGGATGATGTACCGTTGACGTCGCCGAAATGTGCGCTCATTAATAATTGATAGCTTATCCACCTGTCTTCCGGGACACGCGAATTGAATTACGGAATTATCACATGGCAACAGTGATTATACGGAGCATCGCGCATATGAAGATAACTCATGTTCACGCCTATTCACATGAGACGTTCACGTGTACGAGAAACACGCTTATGTAGAACACAGATCGAGATCTTTATAATTATGCCATGGGAACTGTTACAATTAGGATTAAAAGAGTCGCCCGCAATAAATAGGGAACATTGCGTCTACAATGTGATGCGCTGAAACTCGGGCATTTTAGAAAGTTTGTCAAGGATCGGAATGAACTTGACGTGTGTGAAGTTAGCCCCGCACTTTTTGAATTTCATCTTTTTCTTGATTGTGCTGCATTGTGCTCCGTTTGTGCTGTATTGTGCCGCAAACCGCAATTCAATATCTCAAACCATTTTCGAAAAAAAATAAAATGAAAAATTTGGTAGCCCCGCACTTTTTCGCGATTAAGCTCAAATTTTTTTTCCAAATTGGCGTTAACTTGTGTCGTGTTGTGCCGTTGGAAAAATTTGAATATTTCATTCCGTTTCGATAAAAAAAATTCATAAAGATAGATTAAAAAAACATATAAAATCACATTGCAAGGCAAATATATAATTTCTGCGAGTTGTGCTGAGTTGTACTACTCATTCTCTACGAGAGACATGCATAAAAATCGGAAATAAATTTGAGAGTCGATAATTATTAATGAAAAAGGGGTGGGGGTGAATAAAAAATTTGACATTTTCGAATTTTTTCCACTTGTGCCGGATTGTGCTAGAGTAGCACAACAACTTTTTCAAGTGACAAAATTTCCTCAGACCGCTAGATATCGCAGTACAGAGAAAGTTAGGACTGAAGTGTAACGGTTTTTTAGGAATAGAAAATTTCAAACTCTTATAACTTACGAACGGCGAACGATAATCGAATTCTGCGAGTTGTACTGGATTGTACTACTCAAAATCTACGAAATACATGCATAAGAAGCGTGGATTATCGTGAAGATTAGTCAAAGTTATCCAAAAAATGGTGAGGGCGAAATAAAAATTTGACATTTTCGAATTTTTTCGGTTGTACCAGATTGCGATCGACGAGCACAACAACTTTTTCTAATGACACAATTTCGTCAGATTACTGGATTTTGCAAAACAGTCGCTAATAAGAACTTAGGGTTTAGGAATAGAAAAATGCAAAACTCCATACCGTCCAAACGATGGTACATAATCGAATTTAGTAAATTGTGCTGAATTATGCTAGTCAAGAAAAATGAACGACTATCGAAAGTAGTAGGTAAAATGGAAAGAGATTGATAAAAAAAGTCAGCAAAATTCGAAAAGTACGGGGCTACCAAATTTTTCGTTTTTTATTTTTTTTTCGAAAACGGTTTGAGATATTGAACTGCGGTTTGCGGCACAATATGGCACAAACTTAGCACAATTCAGCACAATTAATGAAAATTCAAAATTCGAAAAGTGCGGGGCTACCAAATTTTTCGTTTTTTATTTTTTTTTTCGAAAACGGTTTGAGATATTGAACTGCGGTTTGCGGCACAATATGGCACAAATGTAGCACAATTCAGCACAATCAAGAAAAAGATGAAATTCAAAAAGTGCGGGGCTAACTTCACACACGTATGAACTTGTTAAGAATGAACGTTTGGTGAAGCAAACTCTCATGGTGATGAATTCTCTCATTGCATGAGATAATAATATCGCGCATCGTATGTACCGCATGCGTTATTATACTTTTATCGAAATGTGATATCTTATTTATTCATTGTATGCAAATACGCTTATGAATAGTCAACACTTTTAACTTATTACGTGTACTTGAAAAATTTAGCCATGAAAATAGTGAAATTACTACTTTCAATGTCACTTTAAGTAGCACGTGTGAGAACCTATTGTTTTAAGATAAGCTCTCTTATCAGCAGATTATGAGCGGCGAGAATTTCCAAACCACAAAATTTCCGCTGGCATGAGGAAACGATCCGCTCCCGACTGTATCTCTGATAAAAAGCACATACGCATACGTGACGTCGCGTAAACGCTTTTAGTGACGCCGTTGGGTTCATACTGATTCATGTGTATAATTTACCTGCATTATCATTATGCAAATAGTTACGTTCGCGCGATAAGACGTGCGCTACTTATCGCGAGGTAACCGAATCCATATAGAGAGTTGGTATTTCTATAATTAGAATATTCTGCAATATAGTGCATACACGCGAAACAGGAACTATTACATCAAGAATTGCGAGCTCTTGAGGCAAAATACGTGGGACGATATTTCAAAGAATTTTTATTTATTGTACTTTATAAATACGAGTGTACGGCAACCAAGTGTATTTATACGTACTTAAACGAGCATGTCTTCCATGTCCCGATTTTCACCATAAATAATGTCATAGTGCGCGCAAATTCGCATCCGTCGCCAACCAGATCTAATGCCATTGACCGCTGATACGTGATATCGATTTACGCGTAATCATAGCTCGCGAAAACTACGGAGGGGCCAGTTCGATAACCCGTCGCGCCACAACGTAATTCACGTATTTTTATCCATTCTGCAGTCTGCACACATGCAGTCTGAGGTCGAAAGTTGTCGCTGTGATAAGATGCTTTTGCGTTGCCATGCAGCAAGATAGCGGTAAATATTGACCACAGATGTCGGCATCAAAACTCGTAAAAACAAGATGACGTAAGAGCATAGCAAGATACATTATGGTGCATTTGTCAATACGCTTCCTTTATGTGCGATAACTATTTATAATTTTCAAAACTTTCAGATCGCTCTAGCTAAAATCTAAAAGATTTTATTCATCATTTCCTAACGTAAGTCTACTCGAAAAATTTGCAGCTGAAACATCTTGCGATGATTGTCCATGTTATATTTCTTATTGATCTGTTGTTCGATATTCTAGACACACTGATAAGCGAAAAATTAAGAAAATCCAATCTTGAAGATGAATTATAAGAGATATTTCCGCATATAATCATATTATCGATTTTAAAAGAAATCTCTTTATAAATAATCGCGACATTAAGCATTTTCTTCTGAGCGAGTTGTTTACTTCAAAGTGAAGCGAAGAAAAATCTACCGACGCGTGATACATCTGCGTCATGGAATTAACTGTTATTAGACATGCATCAATTAATATTATAGAAAATAAATGTTATAACATGATAAAATCGTATATTTCTTTATATATGATAAATGCCATTTTACTGTGTGTAAATTAATATCCGGTTTCTCTCAGTTAAAAATGTATGATCAAAAATTCAGATAGCCGTTCAATGCAATTTTCATGCATGATACAAAAGCTGTGCGTATATTTATTCATGATATTGTCTCATGGAAAATTTTCCATTGACGAGTCTGCTGAGACTCTCTCGATGTTAAATGGTTAATTGACTCAGGGTAAACGGATAGAGCAATGTGTCAATTGCCAAGATTTAAGAATGTTCCAAACAGCAGGGGGTCTTTTGTCTATCATAGTATCTTATAGATTTATTGAATCTATAATAAAATAAATATTATACGAAACTTCTAGTTTTCAAAATAGTGAATTTAAATTTGAAAAACTATTGAAAATGAAGAGAATTAAAAAAGAATTCAAAATATTGAAAATAAAAAGACTTTCAGAAATTACACATATTATAGTTATATTAGAGATATAAAAAAAATACTTTACAACATATAAATCCCTCGCTATTTAATGTAATTTTGCTGTAACGTAACAAAAATTCGGAATTATATAATGATGCTTGAAACCGGTGCTGAAAGTCTCGCAGAGCCTAGCTCTCTCTCGTGGCCGTTGCGTGATAATCACTGTTAATTAAGAACCCGTATCCGCCGTTGCTGCGAAAGAGGGAGGAAGAACAACACAATTATTTATGAGGCTGCTCTATGATTACGAAGTGGAATCGTGGACGCGGCGACTAGCTGTCTGGTAGTAAATCGTACTGGCTCCATTCCAAAGAGCGTGACGGTGAGAACACGAGAGGCTGATCGTGTCGTGTCGTGTCGTGTCGCGATTCGCACGCGAAAGTCCGAGAAATTATTTTGGTCGAGGCAAAAAATTAAAAACACGCTGTCGTCGCTTGACCAATCTCGTGTCCATCACACCGATGGATATGTAGATAACGAACAGCAAAACAGAAAATTTGAACGTCACTGTTATTTGGTCAACAACAATGGAAACATCGGTATCATGGAATGGAAAATTCAGACATTCAGTCATTGTTACTTGGCGAAGAACGTTCATCGTAATAATAGAAATGTCACCTCGACTGATTCTTGGTATG
Source organism: Ooceraea biroi (assembly GCF_003672135.1). Lineage (NCBI taxonomy): Eukaryota > Metazoa > Arthropoda > Insecta > Hymenoptera > Formicidae > Ooceraea > Ooceraea biroi. Next base: position 14,882,630 of record NC_039508.1, read on the forward strand.
AGGTGCAAAAGTCGCACATTTGTTTACCGTTTCATATTACTATAAAACTTGTAAATTTAAAGTCCAAATTACGATCAAGTATAAATATGAAACGTGATAATATCAAATTTATTTATCTAATTGAAAGAGCTCAATTATTATACGTAAAGAAAAACGCGAATGCACGTGTTCCCTTCCAGTTAAAGTCTATTCACCTCATTCCCTGTCCGTTATACTCACGCATCAGAATTATTTTCGCTTCAAGAAATCAAACAAAACTAAAACATCATTAAGAGTTGGTGCAGTCAAAGTAAGACGCTTCTCAGTAAGAAGCAAAGAAGAAGCGTTTCCGTAAATAAACTGACGGGATGCTGCCTCGGTGACCAAAAGAGGATGGCACGTGAGCTTTACGGAGGAACAAATCTGGTAGATCCAGAGAGTGCGGAAAATTTCATGTGTCATCCCTTAACGATCTTCTATTCAGTATTTATGGAAAATTATTTTAATCTGGAACATGCGAAAATGGTTCATCATCTTTACCCTGTTTCAAATTTTACAATATTTTTTTATATTCCTTCTTTAATGTGATTGTCGATATCTTCAGAAAACAAAAATATTAATATACCTAACAATTTATTTACAATTTTATATTTAATTTAATTATATTTAATTTTATATATTTTATAATTTAAAAACTGTAATTATTTAAGTATAATATATATAGACATCTTTTACGCATAATAAATCAATACTTAATTCTTTCAATGAAATAACGTAAAGTATCGACGTACCCCTCTTGACGTAATGTCGCTGACGTACAATCTTATGCAACTAAACATTATCGGATTTTGAAAGCTTTACATATCATTTAATAATTTATTTTTATTAAATATTTTTTTTAAATTAAATATCTATTCTGTTTATAATAATATTAATAATAATAAATTTACAACATTTTCATTTCAGTTTTCTTTATACAATATAATAATATGTGTACAATACTATTTAAAAAAGATATTCGTGTACGCGATCATATAAAATTTACAAAATTTATTACAAAATTTGTAATAACTCATCCATATATGAAAAAACATATACACATACATATAACAGATAATCAATAATTTTTCGATTACTTTTATCATGTTAATGTACGTTAAGTATTATTGATAGTAAAATTAATGAACAAAAACCATAGTAATAAATTCAACGATTTTTGCCATTAAGTTTATTTTAATAATTTGACAGTATCTTATATACACGTGTGTAAAAAAAAGAATCCAAACGGCTTTCATACCATTTGCGTCCCATCCCTGGTGGGGATCGAACCCACGACCTTTGGATTAGAAGTCCAACGCGCTATCCTCTGCGCCACAGGGACTTGATGCTCTCAACGCTTCAGCTTTTACAATAGAAGTAGCACATCTTCTATCTTTGACAGATGTCACTAGTTCGTGCGTCGATTCTACTACGAACTCACATATTCCGAAACATCACAATAGATACATAGTCAAACCATTTGCATATTTAAGTATAAAGATATTTAAATATAAGCACATGTCCTCAAAATAAGATATTTCACAATATTATTTAGTACTATTTACCATCATTATAATTTTTTAATTATTTCTATATCGTTTATTCAGGATAACAATGTTTGTTTAGCACTTAAACTTTGTTTCGTTTGATTTGAGTTTGACAAAATTTTCGTCCTACTGCTACTAATATCAAACTAGTATAAAACATCACAGATCTAAGTAGAAACGACTCAAAGGAAATTTTCAAATCATGGATTAAGCATAGAAAATATAAATTTTCTGAATAGATATTAAAATTATTCAATATCAATTTTATAGAAAATGATCGATGTATCGTTCGGGGCGCTGGACAATCACGCACTGCTCCTGCAAAGTTCTCGATGGTGGGGAAAGAATTTGCGGAAGTGGGGACATGACGGGAAAGATGGCCGTCGTGGAACATATGACAAAGAACGGCGGGCTCCTGTCGCGACCGACGACGGCGACATCCTCGCGACGACGACGACGAGGAGGACGCGTTCCGCGGCACCGCTGATCGCCGTCGTTAACCGCCGCCTGCCGGCGGCCGCGTCGTCGCGTCCCGTCGTGGTGGTGTCCTCCTTCCCTGTGCAGCGTACGGCAACGAGAAGCGACAACCGAGAAGAGGAGAGTTCTCGCGCGCGGGAGAATTCTTCGAGTACTGTGAGCCGACGATCAGAGTTTGGAAACGATCATACGCCTCCGCGCGTCCGTGGTGCCGCGCCGCGGATGCCAACACCTGCGACGTGTCCGTGTGATACGCGACCAGTGGTGATATAGCGCGGCGCAGCGGGGGAGCCATGACTACGCGTGGAGAATGGGCTCGATCGCGTCGGTGCTGCAGTGGCATTGCTCGGAGTGCGCCCTGATAAATCCGACGGAGAGCGCGAGATGCGCCAGGTGCGGGCTGACGCGGATCAGGAGCGACGAGAGAGCCAGCCGCGACAGGCCAGACCACCGTGTCATCACCGCGGAGCGTAGCGGTAGCGCGCGGCAGGAGGGTGGGAAGGCGGGGGGAAGCGGCCGAGCGTCGACGAGGAGGCGCGAGGACGGTGAACGTTCGCGGGGGGTATCCTCCGGAGAGTCGACGCCGCCGACGCCGCCACCGAGGACAGACAGATTGGCACGCAACCCGACGGACACGTCGCTACCCGTCAGCCAATGCGACGAGTCTCGACGACGTGCCGTTGTTCACGGGTGAGGGTCGCGATTATCACCCACGTCTCCTGTTTCCCCCCTCCTCCCCCGCCCTCGACCCCCTGGCTCCTTACCCCATGTGTTTTACTAATACTTTGGGGAACAAGCGACTTGTCTTGTCATTCTACATGTGTATTTACATGCTTATTACAGAATGTGGTCACATCTGATTCGCTCACATGTCATGCTTTATCTTGATTGTTTAGAACAGACATATGTGAGAGAGATATGTATAGTCACATTTAATCTGCTATAAACTTGATTAATGTCTCATTGTGTACCTAATTCTGTGTTTAACATTGTTTGTGATTGTCAACTAATCTCGCATTCGTACTAAATAAAGTTTCTTGTACACTAAAACTGCTTCCGCTGAGGAGGATTCAAAACAAAACTGGAATATTCGAGCTTTCATTCGATTTTTGTCAATTAGAAATTATTAACGTACTCACTATCAACCACGTTTTTCGATTCTTATTTACCCATATTAATTACTCATATTATTGGCTTGCATTCTTCTCAAATACATTCGATCGATGTTTCAAGAAATCTTATTTTGTTACTTTTGTGTAACATGTATTTTATTTTTCTTAAGGATAAAGATATGTTTTTATAGCGTATATTCCTATAAACTTACAGTTTTGAAAGATATCTATCTGCATCCGACGTTAGAAAGAATTCACATTGCGGCTCATGGGGTGGGAACTCATCCGAGAGGAAACCGCTGAAACGTTTTTCGTCTTTACCTTCTTTAGTCACACAATGGACTTGTATTCGTTGTCTATTGGACAATAACTGCAGCTCATTGATTTGCGCGGCTTGTGATGCCAATGCGTCGATAGCTCAAACTGACGGAAGGCAGATTGGCGCACGCAAGAGCAAAAAGATCAATCAACACAAAGAGGATCGTTTCAAAGTCGCTTGCCGACTATTGGCCAACGCTCTAGATGAGGTTGCTAGTACGAGCAGCTCCACTAACAATGATAAAGTTAATATCGCAGGTAAGTAACGGAATGATTATCAGAAAGACAAAAAAAAGTCAATCTTGTACTTGGATAATTGAATGAAATAAAATAAAACTTGAAAATCTTTTAGGCATGGCACAGTTGACAAGCATAAGTCGGAACGAAAGGAGCAGAGTAGATCACAAAGACTGGATCTTACCGTCAATTGGAGCAATGGAGTCCACGACACTTCCGTTCACGGATAACACGGATACCTCTCAACGCTCTCCGAAGCGACATAGTCCATCTATGTACGAGCGAGTCAAATCCAAAGTCAGTCGTTCCTTATCGAACGGTTCCGTTGTTCAGAAACTGTCGGAGCACGTGGTCCAAAGACCTACGAGTTTGGTGGTACCAGAAGCGCGTCAGGACGACGGCTTATGGAGCTGTGATAATTGCACATTGGACAATGCACCTGGTCTAGAGCAATGCGAGGCGTGCGATGCTCCTAGAAGTCCTGCGCCCTGCAGCGGAGTGGTTATCAGCGTTCCGGCGTGGATGCCACGCGCGTTATCGTCCGCCGGGCCCTTGTCCTACAGAAGATCCTTCTCCGACGCCGACTCGGTCGCGAATGTTACCCAAAAGAAGACTGTCAACCGCAGAAGCCTGAACGACGAGGAACCGCCGGCGGTGCCGCCGCACTCCATCGGCTTCAACACAAGACCAAAGTATTCCTACATAGGGATTACGGATCCCGATATACCGCCACCATTGCCAAAGAAACAGAGCAGTAAGTTAGGTCTAGTGCCTACGAAGGCGCACAGCGAGGCGACCAGTCCGGTGGGCGAGGTATCGAACGTGAGCACGCTCAAGCGCATGTGGACCTGCAGAAAATGTTCCTACGCGTACAATCCACTGTGGTCCAGCGGTTGTGACATTTGCGGCTCATCTAGATCGCCTCCGTCGTTAACGCAGCCTAGCTTGATAACCGTGACGAAGGACACGAGTGGCTATCCGCACGCACAGTCCCCAATCGTCGTATCGAGAGACAGCGTTAGATACATACCCTCGAAATCAGCCACTTTGGCCACCGCGGAATCCGATTTGGACGATCAGATCGATCCGCCGTCGCCGGTATGGACGTGTAAGAAGTGCACACTGCTGAACGCCGCATCGAGAACGACGTGCGAAGCCTGTTGCGGCTCCAAGTTGAAGAGTATCATGCACCTGGAGGACGCCACGCTGCGGAAAGGTGAGAGCTGGGTGTGCCCGTCGTGTACGCTGAGGAATCCACTTTCAGCACAGAACTGTAACGCTTGCAAAACGTTAGCGGACTTTCTGGACGTTCCGAAAGACAATAAGGCTATAGGTCAACGGAGTCCGAGTCCGCGGCTCTGCGCGACTCCAGCAAATGCCAAAGCAGTTACCCCGCGACACAGAAATTCCATACGAAGGAACGGTTCATCGGTGAGCGACAAGAGGCACTCGAGGACCAGAGATCCTTCGCACACTCAGGTGAGAACGTCTTTCGTAAAGTTTTTCAGGAACAGATTCAGTCGATGCGGTGATTCTTTAATACATAAATTTTCACGTATTCCAGTGGCAGTGTAAACTATGCACCTACGAGAATAAGAGTACGACTGCTCTTTGCGAGATGTGCCAAAGCTCGAAGTCGTTGTCCCAAGTATCGGGAGACAGAGAGATACCTAGGCTTCTCGAGTCGGGCACTAGTACTCTTAGAATACAGCGGCAGGAGAGCGTGGTGATGGAGAATCTCAGACAGCTGGAGGAACGAGAAGCGTTAGAGAAGTGGGAGCGCATTGTACGATATTGCAAAGAGGTAATGGTAGAAATCGGAAACGTAGCTAGACAATACATAGCTGGACTATCAGTGGAGCTAAGCGCTACTTACATTTAACTTGCAGACGAACGAGCCGTTCGTCGACGATTCATTTCCGCCTGCTCCGAAATCCTTGTACTATAATCCCGCGGATACGAAAGATAACCACGTCGTTCAATGGAGAAGGCCGCATCAGATTAACGTCGACTCAAGTGTCGATTCCAAACTGCCTTGGGCTGTCTTTAGGACACCCTTACCTTCTGATATCTCGCAAGGTGTCTTAGGGAATTGCTGGTTACTATCAGCTTTAGCTGTTCTAGCCGAGAGTGACGAACTCGTGAGAAGAGTTTTGGTCATGAAGGAGACATGCCCGGAAGGTGCTTACCAAGTTAGACTCTGTAAGGATGGAAAGTGGACAACGGTGCTCGTCGATGATCTATTACCCTGTGATAAGAGAGGTCATTTAGTGTACTCTCAAGTACGTATTCGTAATTACATTTTTATATTATTTAATTTTTATTATTGTCAATAACGTACGCGTGTTTTATGTTGAAGGCAAAAAGAAAACAGCTTTGGGTGCCGTTAATTGAGAAAGCAGTTGCTAAGATACACGGTTGTTACGAGGCTCTAGTATCTGGTCGTGCTATAGAGGGTTTAGCAACGTTAACGGGTGCCCCGTGTGAGAGCGTGCCTTTACAACCTTCAGCATTGCCAAGCGAAGATGAACTCGATAGGGACCTAATTTGGGCACAACTCCTGTCCTCGAGGCAAGCTATGTTTCTGATGGGTGCTAGCTGCGGAGGTGGTAACATGAAAGTCGACGAGGAGGAATATCAACGAAAAGGTTTAAGGCCAAGGTAAATTCGGAGTTTGATTATTTTGCAACACGCGTAAAAGCATAATTTTATAATGTTTATTTATCGTTAGATTTGTTCTATCTAATATCGAAATATCTTTTTCCAGGCATGCATACTCTGTCCTTGATGTACGTGATGTGCAGGTAGGTCTCACAGACATTGCACTTAATTGCTTGGCGTTCAATTCAGCCGAACTAAAACTGAATCATTATCTATGACTCGAAGCAAGTGTACATATCACCTTACCGATAAAAGGAAATAATTACGCAGGGAATACGATTGTTAAGATTACGCAATCCTTGGGGTCACTACAGTTGGAAGGGAGATTGGTCCGACGACAGTCCTATATGGACACCGCAGTTACGTGAGATGCTCATGCCGCACGGTGCTTCGGACGGTGTCTTTTGGATATCCTTCGACGACGTACTGAAATACTTCGATTGCATCGATATCTGCAAGACGAGAGTCGGATGGAGCGAAGTGAGATTGCGTGGCACTCTCCCGCCGTTATCGTCGCTCAGGCATTTATCGTGCGTTCTCCTAACGGTGTTAGAACCTACCGAAACGGAATTTACGCTGTTTCAAGAAGGCCAAAGGTGAGAAAGGATTAAATCGCCGCAAATACGCAAACGTACTGCGAGATGTACTAATAAATATAATTTTACAGAAATTCGGAGAAATCGCAGCGTTCTCAATTGGACCTATGCGTGGTGGTCTTTCGTACGAGGTCGCAAGCCGCCCCGGAAGTCGGCCGATTAGTAGAACACAGTAAGCGACAAGTACGCGGTTTCGTCGGCTGTCACAAGATGCTAGAGAGAGATCTGTACATCGTGGTATGCCTAGCCTTTAACCACTGGCACACCGGGATGGAGGATACGTCCAGCTATCCAGAATACGTTCTCGCCATTCACAGTTCAAAGAGGCTTCTGGTCGAGCAGATATCACCGCCTGCCTTCGTTTTAGCTGACGCTATTATAAGCTTAACACTGGCGAAGGGACAACGGCACGAAGTGAGCGACGTTGCATCAAATAATACATACAGAAAACCTCTTTCGAATCGAAATTAATACTAAATTAATATTTTACAGGGCAGAGAAGGCATGACTGCCTATTACTTAACCAAAGGGTGGGCCGGTTTAGTGGTAATGGTCGAGAATCGTCACGTGAACAAGTGGATTCACGTAAAATGCGACTGCCATGAAAGCTATAACGTCGTGTCCACGAGAGGACAACTCAGAACTGCCGATAGTGTTCCCCCCCTTCACAGGTAAGGAATCGTCCTCAAGCGTCGTCTGTTTCGTGTTCCGAATGTTCGTGCGCGTTGCCGAAACTTTATTTATTATTTTCTTTCCAGACAAGTCATCATAGTTCTAACGCAATTGGAAGGTAGCGGAGGTTTCTCAATAGCACATCGACTCACGCACAGATTAGCTAACAGTGGAAATCTACACGATTGGGGACCGCCCGATACTCATCATTGTCCTCAGATCGATACTCAGGTAGAAGGTTTGCACAGTCCTCGCTTCATAACGTGAAAAGGCAGAGTGAAACGGAGATGCAGAAGATTATCCGAGGAGGGCGTAGAGCCAGCTGTAAACCGGGAAACGATTCTCGCACGCGCAATGTCGGGAAATTGACTGAAGAAAAACCAAAGCAAGCTAGAAACACTTCGGCGTACTATAAAACGTTCTGAAGAGGTTTAGGATCTTTGTGCTTTCTAGCTGATAATACTTCACGGATGCTCTTAGCGTTGCAACATGCTCAGCATTGGACATAATACAATAAGTAATTAATGTACAATGGTTCTGGACCCAGTGGCAATACAAAACATGAAGAGAACTTTCTTTCGAGTAGATAGTGAGTTATGCACTTCGCGCGCGCGCGTTAATGTGAGAGGAAAGAGACAAATGACTTGAAATGACAAAGAGTAAAAAATGAAACTTACGTGCAAATTAAGTGTTTCTGCTGGAACCATTAAGCCGCAAAAAAGAAGACTTATGGAAAATTGAATATTTATGAAGAAACAAGTTGAACATTTTGCTTGTTATATAAACGAAAAAAAAAAGAATTATTTTCTCAACCTAACATTTAAGCATCGTAAGAAATGAAAAAAAACCTAAAGGATTACACAATAATGTAATGTAAAATGAGATCATTTTAGGAGACGTTAAGGATGTGTGTGACCTCCGTACACATTGTTTTTGGAATTGCTTAGGATGTAGTACGATTACGGATCGGGACATTTCCAACTTGAACCTACATTTACATGCCGATCCTACTTCTGTACACGTAAGGCCGTATTTGAAAGACCCGCATTTAAAGGAACTTGAATTCGTACAGTTCCATTTGACGTGCGCACGATGAAAAAAAAGCAGCAAAGAAGAGCTCTATGTATTGATTGTAGAATGTATCGAGCGTAGAATCTCACCTAGACTTCGTTGTTCCCATCTTGCAACTGGATGGAGAGCTTGCGCTAACGTGGACGTAGCGTGCGGCTACAGAACCAAAGATCTCTCTTGAAAGTTTGAAAAAATATCTTGACGCGTTCACTGCCATTCTATGCAATGTATATATAGCCTGTTTTGTGCTTCTGTTACAAAATCGGAGGTAGAATTGGAATAGTCGGAGCTGACCTTCCGTGTTATTACACATTAATTACACTGTTTTGCGTTGGCGCAAAGATACGTTGCGAAATACATGCGCAAGCATGGCAGTTAGCGGGTTGGACTTCATTTTAATTTTACGTTTACATGCTTTTTCATGTACGAAGAAACAAGTTGCCCTACCTTAATTGCAACGTATCACCTTTCATGCGTTATGTAAGAGCCAATGAGCATTCGGCTCTTCCGCGGAAAACCCGATGTTTCGGCTTTGATATCAAACTGCCATGCTCCATATTTTTAGACAAAATGGTAAAATGATCGATCGGCAAGCGCGACACGTCTGGCAGTGGCTATTATATCGAATCAAAAAATTGTCGGATATGTACAGCCGTGTACATTGAATGCGATGATGCGACAATATATACGCGATGCTGTGATCAGCTGATGATGCTTTGACTCGTGACCCGGAAACTTAAGTTTACCAAGGGATCCTTTGTTTCGCAGATTCAGAGCATGTGAACGCAATCTCAATTAAAACAGTACAAAATTTCCATCTACGAGTTTGCTCGTTTTTATCGAAATGATATGTGGGATGTAATATCATGACTATATTAGCTTTATCTTGACAAAATCGCCGTAATTGGCGATGCAAATTACAATACAATATCGTTTTAATTACACGAGTATAATCTCATTTGTCTTCTCATTAAACCGAACGATTAGAGATTAATTCGCATCGATGTTTCGCATGTCCACGCATTTAAGTTGTGCAAATCTGGTTTATTCAAGTCGTTTGTTTTATATTGGAAATCACGATTCCACTTATGCGGTTGCCTCCCGCGGAGGGATAAAGCGCAAGCGGGACTCTCATTCCCCCTCATCGATCTCAAAAGAGCAGGCCGAATTGTCTTAGCGAGGCCTAAGTGTTAGCAACTAGTTTTAAGAATTAAGAACGAAGAACATAGTTTCGGGAAATGTCCGTTTAAACAATCCGTAATGCGCGTATTGACGGAAGTACACGTCCATATAATCGGTCTTTACAGTGATGCGCTCAAAGTTCAGTAAAAAAAAAGAGTTCGTTTGCGATCGCGAGACTCGGCATCCTTGCGATGGCCCACGACTCAAACGACGTTTGACACGAGCAGCCTGCTAATTAACGACATGCCCGCGAACGTCGTTTAATTCGTCGAGATATTCAAGGAATTTATTCTGTACGAATACTCTTAATACTTGCAATAGATTCTGTATTGAATGGCCTTCGTTTACAAAAATATAGTTTCGTAAATATAAGAGACGAGCTATCGCGGTTGCGCGCTTCAGAAAATCGGGGAAATAAAATGTCGAGATTCATCAGCGGCACTGATGACGATCGCGCGCACGCGAGGAAGAAGTTAATTAAACGAGAGAAGTTTCGTCCGTTCGCTTCCTTGAAGCGCGCAACTCTCCTCACCGTGAGGATCATCACACGCGCACATTCTTCAACATACATGAAGTACCGAAGGCTAGAAAATCCTCATTTTTTTGTACCAAGCATGAGTTGCATTTACGCGAGGGCGGTGCTTACGGAGATTATGGATACGTTGATACCTAGTGCCATACGACGTCGTATCGACGAGGTACCCCGCGTGAACGGACAGCGAGCCCCGACGATGACTGTACATTCGCATGTCACAACGTAACGCGTGTAAGCGTTTTCCGCTTATAAGAATAAGCAAACAAATAATCTATTTTACATATTGCATAATCACTGAGGCTAAAGCGTTAAGGCGTTCCCGTTCTGCGGCGTTCGGCGTTTGTGTTTGTCAAAACGGTAATGTAAACTCATTAACGGGTGCGTGTGGTATCCGGTATGCACGCGTGATTCATTCTCATCACGCACGCATGCAGCGAATCGATGTAATCTCACACAGCAAGGGAGAAATAAAGTGCGGGACTTTAACGTGTCGCTATAATATTTTCAGAAAATCGGACAGTGTCCGAGATATGCACAGAATGACTCGATATATCGTTACTGTGTGGGATAACGTCCGATACATCGGAGCTACAACAACTGATGTTACTCTACGGCTTAAAAATGCAAATGTTCTTCTAAAAAGCCTATTGCGCCTAACGAGATCGATTTCTTGAATTGGTTCTATGTTGCGTCAGCTAGCACGTGCAGTAATGTACCTTGTACGGGATACCCCTTCTTCAAGCAACAGACTGATATCGGTTGTTCCAGTTCTGCGATTTTGATATATTTTGATACAATGGTAAAGTTCGATCATCGCCGTTCTGCCAAACAGTCGCCGTAAAATCTGCACAAGTTAGAAGCGGACAAGATATACATTTAGGAGCAATAACTCATCGTGCGTTTAGCGCTACACTTGCCTGACACTCATCTCGCAATCTCTCTACATAAGATTGTGAAAATCGCGTTTGAGGCCTGTTGTATCATCAATCTCGCGATCAGCACTGCTCACGATTCATCAAAATTTCTCTCTTTCTCTCTCTCTCTCTCTCTCTCTCTCTCTTTCTCTCTACCTTATAGATACAGATCTGCGAAGAGAACCACAGTATTTTATTTTAAGCGAAATAAAGTTCAGTACGACTAAATGTCTTTTTTACTCGATTAACGCTAAACGTGCGGCGAGAGTGCGGGCCTACGTGAACATCCTGATGGAAGTACCATTTGTACATAAAGAAGAATAATTTATTCTATTTATGGGGGATACAGGGGAGGAGAGCCGGCAAGAGGAAAAGTCGTGCACCGTTTTGTGTTACGTTTGAGTTGTTTTGCATGTGCTTCGGTGTCTTTGCCGCACCCGGCTGCAAAGCCGCGCGGCAAGTTCGTGTGTAATGCATTCTATATAAATTATACATATAAATATATACATAGCGCAGTTCTAGAGAATAATGTACCGAGATCGAGATACGACGATGACGTGCGAGGCGTAAATATCCGTTCGGATCGTTTCGCGCGTCTGCGGCGCGAGTTCTCGAGGAATGTCGTCTCACCTGAAATTCTTACCGCAAAATTGATCGTTTAACGTATTCGTTTTAGTGTACGCTAAATCGCGTCGCCGCCACGCGAGAGACTTACGGACGATTACTTTACGGACGGTCGTACGCCATCGCAGAGTACCTAGGAATATATTCTTAATATGTGAAGAAAATATAAGAATTAACGGTGTCTCGTTGTATTTGTATAATAAGGTGTAAAGAAAAAAAAAACAGTGGTGTCATTCTCATGGTCATTGAGCGACTCCTACTTCATAAATAATGCTACGTACCGGGTGCATTCTAAATTGCATACAAGCGTTAATCTGTATTTTTATCTCGATACGATGGAATTAGGATAAACAATGTGACTCTGCAATAAAAAGAAAGACAATGCCGAGAAGATCCAGAGCTTTATACATGGTACGTCAGAATTCCCTGGCGAATCTGAGAAGAATATCCCATAGATTTTCCAGGCTTGATCGGTACACATTCCAATATCGTTTGCCTGGTTCCAAGCAGAACGGAATAGCATTGACTGTTCTCTAGTTCCAATGTATCGATCTTCGCGGTGGAATTAAAATCGATGTTCGAGCAAGTTATACAAGCGAGAACAGAGTGAGATCAAGAGGTGGAAAATATTGTGGCAAGCGTTGAATCATGTTTTATATACGTATTGCGAATTATCGAGGCCGTTTCCGGGAAAAAACGATCTCTAGAAAATATAAAGAATCGGATATAGTAAAATGGAAGGGAAAAGAGATTGCATTTTGGACGCGTTACTTTTATGTCGTTCAGCTCGCGGCTGTGATCATTTTAGAAACACCCATGTACGAACCCGAACCAGCAATCAACTTTGTGATAGTCTGTGTACCGAATCTGATGAACATCGTTAAATTAATCCCATCTCCTCCTATTATAGGTAAGATGTATAATTATTAGAGTCTCATCACGTACACGCAAAGGAGAAAACATATTTACTACGTCATAAAGTGATAACGAGATTGTGTTGTCCCCTGATTTGTATCATGTAGGCACGTTTAATAATAAATCGAAATATTATCTAATTTGCATTCACTATTCCTTATCCTTCGACTCCATATTAATTTCTTTCGATGCAATCATCGTTATCAATCTGATTAATTTATTATTCAAATTATTTAATTAAAGAGATTAAAGATTAATTAAAGTGAATATTTATGAAAAATCTTTTTTTCAATTAAGGAAATAAATGCAAATATTTATGTTAAATCTATTAGAACGTTCGACGTATATGCATAGGTAGAAAAATCTTCATTCCTTCACGAAAATAGTAGCGCCTATATGTGCGGCCGTCCGGTCTATAATTAAACATTGCCATCGCTCTACTGCCGGTTGCTCAGTATGATAAAGTTGGCGACTGGTGTACGACGTTTCCGTGATAAACGTTCTGACTTTGACTCGAAAAATTGAGAATAAAGTTAATAAAATATAATAAAATATAAGCACTCATGTGTGCGCCCGCGCGCGCGTCTGACGTTGCTCAAGCGTCATTCTACAGCCTCGTGTGAAAGCGCCGTAAGTATCCCATTACATAAAGCTCTAAGACTGAAGTTCGCAAGGTAATCTATACAATATACGTTCGACTTGCGTTTTTCTTCAGCTTCATCTCCTCCGCCTCGCAGTCAAATTAATTAAATCAACGGGTCGCAGACTTTAAATTAAAAAGCTTGAAGTTGAAGATAAGTTGGAGATTAAACCGACTTCACCAATAATCTCAGGAATTAATTGGCCATGGAGACGGACCTGAGTCGCGGTGTGTGCCCAGTATGTGGTAAAAATGCCACGCTGAAGTGCGGCAACTGCAAACGCGAGTTTTACTGCGGCAAGTCTCATCAGTCCCGGGACTGGCCGCGTCACAAGTCCACATGCTGCGCTTGGAGGATAGATCGCGATCCCGATCTCGGACGACACTTGCTGGCGATCAGGGACTTGGCACCGGGGGATGTAGTTCTCTCGGAACCGCCTCTGGTTTGGGGACCGTCGATCCACACGACGAATCAACGGCTCTGCGTCGGCTGCGGCAAACGGTGCGACGACTTCAATGTGAGATGCGGCAAGTGTTGCTGGCCGGTGTGCAAATCCAATTGCGAGGGTCTGTCCGACAAGAGGAGGCACGAGTTGGAGTGCGCGCTCCTCGCGCGCGCTAGAATTATTCCCAGGTATCGCGTGTCCCGACGCAGGTCGATAATTTTCAGCCACTTTAAGCCTCGAGACTCAATTAAGAAAATGTTTAATGAGGAGACGGAGGTTTATATTTAATAGTGATTTGTATCGCGCGACGTGAAAACGTTAAACGCCCAAACGTACTTCTGAAGATGGTCATTTCTCAAGTCAGACGTGCCTTCGCTCCACCATTAACTTCGCGATTCACGACTGTGCCTGTAGATGCGAAGTTCTTTTGGTGATCCGTATGCTGATACTGTGGCGCACAAAATCGAAACGCTGGACGTCCTTGGCCAATCTGCAAAGTCACGAGGACTCACGAAGACCCGGCACGGAGGCTCACGATGAAGTGTTGGGCATAATTCAGCATCTCGGCCCGCTCTTGACGATGGCATCCGACTGCATGGACGTTCTACCGAAGATTTGCGGACTGATTGATGTGAACGCGTTGGAGACCGTGCCGCCGGAAGGTTCGGTGGCGATTTACGAGACCGCTTCCCTTCTGGAGCACTCCTGCATGGCGAATACGCGACACAGTTTTCATGTCGACGACAAAGGCAGACCGCGCATCACGGTATACGCGGTCACGTCTATTAAAAAGTACAAAGCATACATTTTTATTCTGTTTCTCTTTTTCAAACATTATCTCTCGATTTTTAGAAAAAAATTTATTATTGATATTACTATCATCGCAATTAATATTTTCAGAGGGGAACACTTGAGTACCATGTACACTCACGCGCTTTGGTCTACCAGGGCTAGGCGAGAGCATCTCCTTGCCACAAAGTATTTCGTCTGTCGATGCCAGCGTTGTTCCGATCCGACGGAACTGGGCACGCATTTAGGGACGCTAAACTGTCCTTGTAAAAATGGACTTATGTCGCCAAATGATCCTTTAAACATGAACACTGATTGGTCCTGTAACACGTGTCCAGGAATAATCACATCCTCGGAAATTGCACAGTTGATAGACCGATTGGAAGAAGAAGTTACGGAAGTTATGAAGCAGGCGAACGAATCTATCCTTTCCGATCTTCTCTCAAGGTAGAGCAATACCTTTCCGTTCAGTTCTCTTAATTAAGAATTAATTATTTTAAATTAATAATTTTTTATTCGCATTAATTCATAATTAATAACATTTGTAACACTTAACATTAAAAAACTTAGCTACATAGAATTAGAATATTAAAAGAATGTGAAAAGCATCTTTTTCGTGTTGCTATTTGAAAGTTATGCGTTTTATTTTTAATATTTGAGCACTAAACAACGGATTGTTGATTTAGGCTGACGGTGTTGCTACATCCCGGCCACCAACATTGCATATCTGTGAGCCATTCATTGATACAGCTGCTGCCGGCAAGCGATCCACGAAAATTAGACTTGTGCAAGCGTATCATGGATACGGTAAACCGTTTGGATCCGTATGGGGCGCGTTTGGCTCTTTACACAGCGGTCGTTCTGCGAGAACTCGCAGTCTGTCCTGGCGAAGATAGACAGGTTCATCTCACTAGAGCAGCATCGTTGTTAAAAATGGAACCACCGAATTCACCTGGCGAAAAACTTCTCCGACTTATTGAAATGGAACTTGGTGGATCTTAACTGGTGACTCATAATAATAATAATAAGAAATTAGGAGTATGCTGCACTTTTATTATTGAATTTATTATACAAAGTATAAAACAATGAAGGAAGGACTTTTACGATTTTTATTACGAATCTATCTAGTATACGAAAAAAAGTTTCGCGTCATTGCTCGTAAATTATCATTTACTACTTTCCCGAATTGATTTACCTATTTCCTCGATTTCAAGTTAATTTACATCCACACATTACACGTACGTCAGTGTACCTATTTGGACTAAAAAAGGCATACGTATAAAAGAGCTTAAAATTATGTAAGAATGTACATATATGTTATACAAGTATCAAAATATACGTTGATGTATACGTTTATGGTCACTTCGCATTTATCGCTGATTGTACGTTTGTAAATCGTAAAATCTAGACTAGATGACTGTGCCTCGAAATGCGACTGCAGATAATCCTCAAATCCGCAAGCTCCTCATCAGCCGTGTTATTTGTACATTTAATGTAAAATTTAATTTAATTCTCATTCAACATTGACGAACGGAACTTTAATGATAAAATGAAATATTTCATACACAGATAAAATAAAATGTTTATGTAGAGGACAGTTACTTTAAATATCATAAAATATTTTCTCGTATTGATTCTAAATGCAATTTTGAAACGATATACTCGCATGTGAGAGACTTAAGAACACGATGCTGGATGTGGAATACGACTTTTTATAATATATTTCTGAGATTATAAAAAATAAACTACAATTTCTTCAATTCTCGAAGAAAAATATTGTGTGAATATATCACTTATTTAATATTAAACATTATTCAGCGAGAAATAAGTGGGCCTAGGAGTGACTAACGGTGCTCGGGTAGATTGTCGTCGCGTCGCTCTTACAGTTCGCTCAATAGGAATCATGATTAAGATTACGTGACGCAGGAACGTTGTGTGCGCACACCTAGCAATGGATAGGACAAGGACTGGCCCATTTGCTGCGCCGTGACCTGCAGGAGGTAAGCCTTGCCGGGCTGCAGTCTTTTCAAGGTGAACGTCAGCGCCTTGTCCTTCGGAGGGTCTTGCTTCTCCTCGCAAACCTCGAACGTGTACTCGGACCGTCTGCGCCGATGCAATCCGCACTGATCCGGAACGGTCGTGACACTGGCCAAGGACGACGAACTCCGCAACTCCTTCACCAGGATGCAGTATTTCGCGGTGCCAGCCGATTCCACGCCTATTGTCACCTCGTGACAGGTCCTCATGGCGCGGTACTCTTGCGGCGGACTTTTATGCGGTATCTGCACCAAAAAGTGTATTACCTAATTCTTCGTTTCTCAAGTGAATAAGCATTGAGCAAGAAGAGATTGAGCAATAGTGGAAAGAACAATCAATGATCGACTCTTTTGATGAATTTTACATTTCTGAGACTGCTTGAAGGATACGCGAGTTGACTATCCGAGCAAAATGCTTCTTTATCCAAAATGCTTCTGTAGAAATAAAACAAGTATTAAAAGCAAAAATTTCTTCTTTTCTTATACTGCTCTTCTACTAGAAAATGATCTACTGGAAGATGACCTAAGAGTAAGAAGTTCTACTTACAAGAAGATGGAAACGGATTAAAATGCGAAACAGGACACATCTTACACGAAATTTTATGTGAAAAATGGATTCGTCCAGTCTAACATACTTGCGGATAAATGGTGGCTGATGGCTCCTGCGTGGCCAGCACTTTTATGGTGGATACTCGGATCAGTTCTTGCGGTGTAGTCGATATACGTAACGTGTACGTTTTACCGGGCGGTAGGGGAGGTACATGCAATGAAGCATATCCAACCACTTCTTTTTCCTATCGAATTATACGATATGCATTTACACGCTTATATACGTGTCTATCTTGTAAGAAATTTTATTATGCTCCTGTATATAATCTATTGTTAAAATACTGTATCATGAATCTAAATGAAATGAAGATTCATCATATTTGATCGCTCTCTGTGAACTTTTGATTCTCACCCGTAATATGCCTTGCCCGCTTAATTTCGCCTTCACGATGCCTCCGCCACAAGGGAGTATGTGAAAGGTACTCGAGGTGTTGTCCGGTGGGCGATACCGAAAGTTGACGAAACCGTCCGTTTTTCGGAGATTAGCAGTGGTGTAATGACCGGTGTGTAACATTAACTCCGGAGTCCTCTTGAATCTAATAGAGTCCGTCGCGACTCGATTGGAAACGTTGTTTCGAGTGTTCACCTGTCGAACGAAGGTATCATTTTTCATTGGTAATCTAACGGCAAATGAACGAAATGTAATGCAATGTATTTAAATCTGCTATTTCACGAAGAATAAACGTGTTCCCCATGAAAAAGTTCAAATGAATCCTTTTCCTCACATAAAAAAAGATTGTGTTTAATCTAATAATAATCAATCGTAAGGTTTTACATTTTTATAGTTAAGAAATTTTTTCTCCAATGTCAGATGTTCTTTTTAAAATGTTCCAACATATCTTATACTTTTTTTATTACTATTGAAATTAATTTTATATAACTTATGCAGTTTTACGAAAGTTTTAATCGATTCGATTCGATAATACGACGGCAAACCGACCACATAAAGAGTAAAGTTGTACGTAGTGTCGTATCTCATTTTGTGAAGCGTCAGCTTCGTCTGCCGCACGCAGTGCAGTCCTTCCGGGATGCCCCGGCGATGATGCTCCTTCGAGGAAGAGCCGGTTCTCGCCGAATGCGGATGAGCTTTCAGAACTTTCTGAGCGGCGCAGAGTGTCGACGGGTGCAGCTGCGAGCCCGAAGTGACAGCTAAACAGTAGCTCGAGAGATGAGGATCTACATAACTGAAAAAACAAGCATCCGAAATTGCTATTATGACGAAATCCATGATGCGATCAACACATGGACCTATCACATATCTTGTATCAAGACGTATGAACATGATAAACAAATATTGTTATTGTCGCAAAGTATTATATCCGCTATTCAAAGATGTGATATAATTTTATTTGCTGTTAAAAGTAAATCCTGCACATTTTTCGTTTTATTCTGATTGATCACGTCTTCTTCATTTCGTGGCATTTGGATGTCTACAGAAATTTTCATCCATGTTGCCAGTAAAATTACCAGTCAACACCACGCGTGACACACTATCTTCTCTGCGGAATCTTATGAAATACTAGAATCCGCGCTAGAATCACAAATAATTCTATTCAAGATATATTCTTCACAGAAAGAAACTCCATCTCAAACTGACAAAAGAGAATCATCCATTATTGATTTCGCTATATTTCATGCCTATCTGCAGATGAAGTCAACGCGTGCAAAGGGAAATCTCTAATACCTTTTGTTCCAGGATACCGTCAATCGCCGTTTGCTTCGTCGTTGCTGAAACCTCAGCGAGCGATGTCGATGTCCCTTGTCGCTCGCGTACAAGCCTGGTATGTGATCCAGGGCACTGGATGTCGCGTACAGAAGCACGGTGCCGGGCGATCGTTCCGTGGACTCCACAGATTTGATCTCGAACCAGTAAAGACCGGCTCGCGTCTTTGGTATCGTGAAATTTTGATCCTCCGCACCTTCGTACGTAAAGAGAGGAGAGCCCGGCTTCAGGGTCTTCACGGGCCACCGCGTTTGCGCTACGTGGTAAATTGATTCAGAATCATTCGACCGCGCGCGCGACTTGATGGTGAAGTTATAGGAGCAACCGATTATTCAAGCTTCATCGTATTATCTACAGATGACTACAAATAATACTTTGTGCCGTTTCTTGTGAAGACGTATCTTCATGCATTATCATTGTTCTATTATCTTTAACACTCGCAACTCAGCAAACTAAGGACGTAAAATAAAATAAATAAAAATAAAGTAAATAAATAAATTATTGCTAAGATAGCTATGAATAAATAGTATTTCGACATAACAGATTGCACAGATCTAAAAGTTTGAATCGCTTCAGCTATCAAGAAAGAAAAGAGAATTTCACGTACATTTCATTCCTTCCGCTTCCTGATCATTTTCGGGTGGCTCCACGTAACTGACCGTCCAAGATATCGGGCCACTGCACGGGCTAACGAGTAACGTGAGGGGCGGACCTTCCCGTGGGCTTAGGTAATAGAACCTGTAAGAATTTCATCTGCAACCAGTTTGATATTGGTGTTCGCGGCACGTTGAACGTACGCAAACGTGAAACATGTGACGGCGCACTCCTTTAAAAACCGTCGCGTCGCAACGAACATTATATTCTTCATATTTCGATATTCATAAAGAGGACCGTATCTTCCCTTTCCTTTTTTCTTTCCTCACGATTTCGACTCATTTCCGACACCGCATTCCATGGATCGCAAAGCGCGTTATCGCAAAAATTGCCGCCGACTTAACCCGGTTGCGCATCGCTCGGAAGCCTCTCGTAACTCGTTATCATAATCAGCGTCGATCGGCAACGTTAATCCGCTGGAGAACACCGTACCGGCGGATGTTGATCGTAATCAACATAATTTCTCAGTAATCGCCGCAATCTCGAAGTCACGCAACACGCATACACGTACAAGCACGCGTGTGTGCATATATAAATGCATTTTATATATATATATATATATAAAATGCATATATGTATGTATATATATATATATATATATATATATATATATATACATAATCGAAGCCACATCGTGTGCCGTTATATTTAGCCACAATGTTTGATCGGACTGCTACAATCTTTTACCTCTCTCTTCTTCCCTTCTTCGTTCGTTCCTCTCTCTCTCTCTCTCTCTCTCTCTCTCTCATTCTTCCTTACACGAAAATTACACTGGTTAACTTTACGCCTGGACGCTGTTGCTCGTCTTCTGCCGCCCCCGCTCTCCTTCACGCCCTTCCTTACATCGTCGGGGGCACCCTTTTACCTCTTTTTTGCGGCGATGTCGACTACGCGCGCGGTTCAACCCGTTAGCCTCCGAGCGTCGCCGCCGTCATCGTGTCGTCGTTCGAGAGGAACGTCGGGACGCCGCCGCTGCCGCCACCGCCGCCGCCGTCGCAGCCGCCACACGTGCTCCTCTCGTTTGCGTCTGGCGGTGAGACAGCTATTGTAAAATTAGCGTCGGGGCACAATGCCGGCGTCGCGGCGTCTGGGGTCGCACAGCCGCGACCCCCGTGATCTAAATCCGGCGTGGCGAAGTCGTCCTGAACGCGAAAGAGAGAAAGAGCGAGACGCGCAGAGGCCCGGATTGATCCTGTTAGTCGGTCTGTTCCGTTCCTCCGCCTCTTTTCTCTCTTGTCGCGTGTCTGCCGCAAGTTTCGTGGAAAATCGCGACCGAGATAGGTAGGACGCTTTACGGCGCGTGGCGTCGCTCGTTCTCTTGCTCCTGGCGCGCGATCCACGAGGGGAGCGACCCTGCGGAAGGTGCGACACGCCGGATGCGTCATGAGCATGATGCTAACATGGACATGATAGAATTGAGAGAACATCTACTTATTTAGATAATCGTCCAGTTATTAAGTCAACTTTTGAGCAAAGTGCTTATTATATTTGCAATTGTGATTATTTGCTCACGCGAAGTTGAAGTATGCGCCTCTTTAAAAAACGTAACAAGAATTATGAAGATGTAGAATGACAAATAATTTGATTAATTCTTCTCCTTTTTCATTTTAGATGTCGACATACTGCAGTTAACGATTGAAGATAAATCTCTTCCTCGCGAAAAGACTTGAAAGATCGTTTTCAAGTTTTGATCCTTTCAAAGATGCTGGCTGGCAGCATTTGTAGCACGCGAGACACCTTACGTAATACTTTTATCTTAAATTTGACTTTAAAATAACTGACTGCATTAGCACATAAAAGACATCGTTTAACAATAGAATCTGCACGGCACGTGGTATCGCTGACGCTGTGAAGTGTTACGTTCTTCGCGTGGCGTTTGAAGATATCCGAAGTATGACGATCGAGGAAGTGGTATCTATATTAATTAATAATAATAGCTGCGTTCGAGATTTGACAGATTTAATATTATTTTGTTATGAAGACAAAACAATAAAGATTTGTCACCATATGTGTATGAAAATCCTTAAACTTTTAAAGAAAGGATGTTATTCTGTACTTTGACTTCGGCTGGAGTTTCGCGGAAACCATCTGATAGAAGGACTTTATGACGCGTAGCGTCGCGACGGATCGGACCATTAGACGCCGGGTGCACATTGTAAGGGTGCAAAGGAGCACGAGGACAATAACGACGAGCGAGCAAATTTTATCGTCCGCCACCATCGTGCATGCAACAGTCTCGCGAGAGCAGCTCTCGCACTTTCCCTTATCATCGAGAAACTTCAAGCAGCTATCTGCCACGCTAACAATAAATGGTCATTCAGAATTACCTCTGCAGCTTTTAAGCGCACGTAAAAACAAATAATTATCTTTATGACGTCTGCAATATATTTTATCACATTACAGTTAACAGTTTATTTACTCGTCAATCTTATCTACCAATTAACTTTAAATTGAATAGAACTTTGTCATTGAACATTTACAGATCCAAGAGACTGTCTTTGTGGAAAAATCTAAATTTAAAGGAAATTTACATTTGAATGTTTATAAAAGAACGAAGAAACTCACAGTTAAAGACTTTAAAGTGTTCTTTGAGCTTTAGAGCGAGTTTCGTGGAAATAGCCGACTGATAGCATGACTTTTATGGCGCGTGTCGTCGAAACGGCCTACATCCGCTTTTCCCGCGTGCGACGTCGCGACGCGCCTCGTTATACATCTTGCTGTATCCACTGTGAGTGAACGAAAGTATCGGTTATAGCCCTCTGCGCTACGCGATGTGGGTCGAATGTATCGAATCGCATGCGTACGCAAAATGTGCATCGAATTACGTACACAAGCGTTCGCTGCGGTTGACAGAACGCGGCACGGGGTGCGTGACGTTACCGTAAACGTTCGCCGTTCACCCATCGTCGTATCGAGCAAACAATTTACGCGCTTAAAAATAGTTGCTTAAATATTTCGTGCCGACTAGGGATATACACGTGCAGTTTGCTTCGCTATAATTGTACACGTGCTAATTTTGCAGCATGAATTTTATCAGAAGCGAAAAGTGATTGTTACGCGTATTTAGAGTTTTTGTTATGTTATAAAAATATAAATTAAGAAGTACCAAAAGGAAATAGAGAAAGGATGAAAAATTTAATATAGAAAATTTAATTTTAATTTAAAATTTCTCAAACATTGATACTAAATAAGGACATTTTAATATTATACGAAGCATCAATAGAGCAAATTTTAAATAAACAAGGGAAATTTATCGCAAAGACGAATTAACAAATTATATTTTACGATATCTATATACATTAAATTCTATCAATAAAGATCTAATTCTAAAGAAATCCACTATAGTCCACTATAGTTTCAGCAAGCCTGATCCTTTCAACAAAAGATCCATTAAACTAAATTAAAATTAAATGTCCAGCGCAGGAGTCGCAGGTGGAACTGGCGATCGATCGAGCATCTACAGATCTAATTGTGTGCGACAGCGCAGCGTCATAATTATCCGGACTAAAACGTGCCAGCAGTTCTTCTCGGATAATTAAACGCGACGAAAGAGGAATCGACACCGCCACCAATGGAACATAGGGCGGTATCTGACTTTCCATTGCCATTCCATTTAATCCTCATCTGCACTGTCGTAAACGGTCACAACCACACTCTACTAAATACTCACTGAGACACGTTGCCGGGTCGGATTGTCGCCGGTATCTGGTACTCCGGGTGCAGCACGCCGGTCCGGTTGAACTCTTGGACGCGGGTCGGCTTGTCGACGCCAAACGGTCTTGGACTGCCGATCGTCCAGTACGGTTGCTGCTGCGGTTGCGGCTGTTGCTGCTGCAGCTGCTGCAATTGCTGCTGCCTGACGCAGAACGGGCAAGCGGTACAACCGCGCGCGATCGCCGCGAGTATCATCAGGATACCGATCATGATGCGCGACATGATCGGGCCAGCGTTGGTCCCCGGTCTCTCGTGGATAACGGCGACGACGACGACGACGTCCGTCGTCCAGTGGCGAAGGAGTTCGACTGTGTGCCGAACGAGCGAGCGAAACTCTGCCATCGCCGCCACCGCCACCGCCACCGCCGCCGTCGCCGCCGCGCTTGGGAAACCACGCCGGCGGCCGACGAAACGAAGTAACCCCTCTCGCTTCCTAATCGGACGACTTCGCGTTCGTCCTCCGTGTTCTGAAAGGAACCCTCTCTCTCTGTCTTCCACCTCGCCCGCACTCCCGTGGCCTCCGTCTTTCTCTCTTTATCCATATCGCGCCCCCTCACCTTTCTGTCCCGCTTGACCTCCCGTAGCGAGCTTGTTACCCTCTCACCATTCTGCGGACTTGCATGCTCGCGAGCACGTGGTTACCCTAATTTGCGGCGATTTTGTAAAATAATTATTAGTTGTGAGACGGAGGTGTATGTGTCGATGAGAGAGACAGCAGAAAAGGATGCATGTGTATATGCAAATGAATGAAATACGAGTCTACTTGATTTAATTCATCTTCTATTTTTGACTTTGTTCAATGTCTATTTGGACAAATTCAACAAGCATGCAAAAATGCATGCAGTCCTTAAATAAATGCATCTCCCTTTTTATAATTATTCTTCATTTGTTTTACATTAATTTTTTAATCTACATGGGAACACTACAGTCTCCAGAGGGGATAAAGCTGATCACCAGTTTTGGGACTGCGCGATAACGCTATCTAGATCGAGTTTGCGAAATTCGCGCCTCCCACCCACACCGGGGCAGCGTCTCTTCGATGAGAAAGGTGATTGTGTGTCGGCTTCGTGTACGGCGGTGGGTATCGGCTGGTTAAGGTAAAACAAGGTGGACGGACTAGAGGGGCCGGCGCGGCGTGGCGCGGCGAACGGCCTTCCTATATCAACGGGGCGCGAGGAAAGAAGGAGCCGATATGACGCGAAGATCGTGCATAGAGGGAAGTTATATACGGCACGGCGCGCTGTATCATGGACCAACCATGGGACGATGATGACAGCAGGTCTGGCGAGTGGCAGGCCAATAAATCATGGCCTGCGGTGTGGGAACCTCTGCCTACATGCTACGTGCGTATGGGCGTACGCCATCGGTAAAACCTTTACTCCTGTGCGGACCTGATCGTGGGGTGGTGTGGCGACGGTCGCCGTTATACACACGTACACACGGCGACGAGTGTACGGACACCACGAGTGCGCGCACCACGTGCTCGCCTCGTTCGATCCGCCGCGCTGATCGCAGACGCACACACGCGCACGTGGATGTGCCGGTGCGCGCGCGAGCGGAGCATCGTTATGCACACATCGCGTTATATTGTTGCGTTGTGGAAGCCAATTCGCCGCGATGAGTGACGGTCCGACTTCATGTGAAGTTGAGCCTTTTTTGGTAGTCATTTTTGCGGGCCCGCCCGGGCCCGGGCTCACGGGACGCCGTGCCGCATCGCTCCGTGCCGCACCGCAACGGAGGAGGCGTGCAACGATGGCCGCTTCGCACACAAACGGCTTACTTCCAAAAACGGCGTTGGTTATCGACGCCGAAAAGATAGGACCTTCTCTTATTTCGCGTGGGGCCAGTAGGGGTCAATACACTCAAAAAAAGGAATTGCTACAATAGTCAATTTTTATTGGCTGCATAAAAGTTTTCTGTCGCAACCATTTATTTTTTGAAACAGCAAATCACAATGTCAATCTATGATTTTAAATAGGCCAACGCAGCCAACTTTCAAAGGTAGTAAATAGTTGGCTGCATTAGGCATTTTCTTAGCTACGATAGCTTTACCGACTAGGTTGATAAGACAGTTGGCTGGACTAGCCAACACAAATTTGTTGTGTGAAGTTACGCTGCCATGTTGGTGTCGCGAGACCATCCCCACCCGCTTCCGCACGATGCTCGTCTTCATCTTGTTCAATTCATCTGTTTCTAAAAATCGGCGGTATGCAGTCACACGCACGTAGTAACTGAGTGAATAATGGCTGCGTTCCGATATTGACTGCCAGTACTGAAAAACTATAGTTTATGTCACGTATACTATAGATTTTCAGTACTGGCAGTAATATCGGAACGCAGCCAATATAACTGTGAAGGAGAAAGAGGAAGTGAGAAAGAGAGTGAGTGCGCGACCGGTGAAAAAAGTGTCTATCTCTTATACATTATGGCAGACGAGTGGACAGTTAAGCTTTGCTATTGTTTCTGTACAAATTGTAATATAACGTCGTCTTTTTGCATGGCAGCCATCCTCTGCATATTGTTGTGACCATCCGATTGCATAAACCATCTGCACGGAAAAAAATAGTTGTAATATATGAACATCTTAAAATATTGCCGTGTTAGCTACTTTTTTTATTGAAGGAATAAAAAGTGGCTAATGTAGCAATATTTTTAGGTGTATATATATTACAACTATTATTTTCCGTGCATATGGTTTATGCAATCGGATGGTCACAACAATATGCAGAGGATGACTGCCATGCAAAAATCAATTCACTGGATCAACCAACTAGTAGGCAGTTGCACAGGAGTTATTCGTTGGAGTAGCCAATTAGCAAACCGCTGCTAAGTAAATAGTTGGTTAGAGCAGCAAAGTTACGTTAATACTTCAGCCAACTTTATAGCAGCTTTGAAAATTTGCTGCTATAGCCAACCAAAATGCTATGCCATATTTGATCATCTAAATTGGCTGATGCAGCCAATTCGAGGCTACAACAGCCAACTTTTTCTTTCAGTGTAGGTAATTGGGGGAGGCTGGAGTGGGAGGTACCCATCATCGAGCTAATGAAACGTTGTTTCCTCTGGTGCTCCATTTATTCTTGCTAGTTTTCAGATGTCACATTTGTTTGCAGTACATTACTCCGTTGCAACAATTGTAGGTATACTATTTTATTTTATGTCTCTTTATGTTCGGGATTTTATATTTTTATGGTATTTTATATTTTATGTTTTTATGGTTTGTGAATGAAACGCTCCGAAACATTGTGTCGAGGAAGGTTGTGCAAATCTTAACAATGAGCTGAAGTCTTGTAAAAGACCGATTAGTTTCGGCTCCACTTTAAGAATTACCGAGATCACACACTCTGGTGTTATTGGATCCTGTGCGCCCAGCAACCTACGATTTTTATATATCGTTGTCGACGTGGACGAAAGGGAGGCAATTGGAGGATCGTAAAGGGCCCAGATAGAGCCTGCGAGGCTGACGCCCGTATACGTCGACCGAGTTCTCTCGGCCTCTTCGAGAGAAAGAGAGGGCGGGGCCCTCGCATAAATTTCCATCGAATGCACGGCTCTACGCTGGCCCGCTAGTCGATTCAGCGTCAAATAAAACATATCTTTACGAGCAAAAATGTCGGGTGCGTTATGCCAAATATTCAGTTGTTATAAACATTATTATTAAGTATCTTAAAATCTCAAATTATATCCTAGTAATTGACAAATTCCTAGGATTTGACAAATTTTTATGTCAATTATCCTACGATATATCATAAAGAAACCAATAAATTAATAAAATTATTAAATAAATTTTATATTCGTTAGATTTATGTTGTTCTTATACGTAGCTAGTGTAATAAAGTACCAAACCGGATGCAAATTTCTCGATCACAGCTGCAGAAAATCGAAGATTACCGCAGGTCAGAAAAGAATGAAATGCGAGACTTTTAACCGCAAAACGAGAAACAAAGATCGTTGTGGCTAATGCTGTCGTGCGAAATTTCTAAATTTAACACCGTCTGGAACATCTCGCACGTGCTTTCCCAGCCACAGCAAAATTGATTAATCGCCCGAATTTCGAAGTAGTCCATCATTAAAAAAAGTTTTGATTTTAATGAATAATATACAAACGGAAAAAATAGAAAAAGGTATAGATTGCCAAAATCATTTATATAAAGAATGTTACTTTTATATATTACAATTCTACAATGCTAAGAGTTAAACAATTTAATATTACGATATTAATTTATTAACCATCGTCACTAATTTCGTAAAAGACATAAAAAATATATTTTTATTTTATTTATACATAATTAGTTAAAATCTTATTGTGATTGGGTATTGTTTTTCACTCTGGCTCATACAAATAAATTGTTTGTCGCAAATGAATTACAAGAAAAGTTTCGTCTTACTTCATGGATTATATATGCTGCATCACTCGATAGGTCGAACCTCGAATGTTGGCTTCGATGATCCACCTGTGCATCGGTCTAAGCTTGCTCGGATAGCTCGCTCTTCTTCTCCGACCCTCCTGCTCTCTGCATTATGAAGACCTACTCCGCTTTAGGTGTCCACCACCTCGTAATACTGATTCTGACGGAGAACCCACCGACACCTTCCAAGTGTTACATGTGTTCAAGGTGTCGGATATCGCATTGGTAACTTTAGACCTTATTTAGAACGTAGCTCTATGTAACATGTAGCGAGTGTATAAATGCGGATAACAGAATGGCTTTGTGATAAAAAAAAGAAATAATACGTAAAATAGCTATACTTGATTTGATTACTTTGAGTATTTTAATGTCACTATTGTTATTTGTGACATGCACTTCTAATCTAACATTTATTTTATGTTCTTTGTTAATTACCGTTATCATGCGCATTGAACCATTAAGAGCAACGCCTGCGTTACACGCCGTGATAATTATTGTTTTTCTTGCTTTGATTCATCTTAAAGAACTGTTTCTGCAATATGCAATAACTGTTTTATTTATATAAATATCTAAAACTAATATAAAACATTTCTTTTGATAAAATAAATTGGAAAAGCACGAATATGATAAGCGTTAAATATCAATATATTTCTAATTACAAATATAAATTTATTGATAAATTTTGTTTCATGCTTTGCAACAGTCTTGCAAATAAGAATGTTGTCACGTAATAAATTTGAAAGGACAGCTTTTTTTCCCAGGTAGAGAAATTTGAAAATATAATCAACCACGCGTGCACATTATTCGCGCAATTAAGTATTTAATTTTACATCGTGCGCCATGTAACGAGGATATATCCCTCGAAAACGGCCTTGATGCATGCGCGAGGATGTGTGTACGTGCGCGCACAATGGGTGTTAATAATTTCTCGTCGTTGCAAGCGATTTTATTTAAGCAGCAGGCCAGATACGGCATGTTTGCTGTCTGCGAGAGCACTTGTCGTATATTGCGCGCGGCATGCACGTATTTATAGGTGTCTTCTCTCTCAAAATAGTTCGAGAGCACAGTGTTGCAAAGACCGTAGAAATTCGAGCGAATACACGCGCGCGTGATATGTCATATCGCTCCTCCGGCCCGCTCTCTCCTTGCACCACTTTACCCCCTCGTTCCCGTTACTGACATATCCGACATATGAAATTTTCCCGTGACAAGCTAATCAGAGTTTCCCTGCAAGTTCCCAAATGCCAATTATAAAATCCGAGAATAGACATTCAGCAGTGCGTTCGTTTGCAAGTATCGGAAAGCAGCGTAGCAGCGAAGCCATATATCATTGGGTTGCAATTCTGACTCTCATCCAGAAACTTGGGTCGGAAGAATGTAATCAGGAAAATAAAAATACATTTTCTCTCTTTTAATTGTTTCAATAAGCTCCGAGGTGATAATTTTAGACCGCTAATGAATCGACAATCGCATCTCATCCGTCACAAGAATACATAGTGCACGCTCCGTTTCGAGCGGTGCATCAGTTAGGAGCGCGGGCCGAAAAAGCGAGCGGAAGAGAGGAACACGCGCGCGTGTACGCACGTAACACTGCGGGCACACAATACATACCGGGGCCCGCGTGCCCCTCTCGCGGAATCCCGATCTTTCGGTTCACAACCGACGTATTACTTATTTATTAGGACCGTGCCCGGGTGGTCCGCGACATGACAGAATCGATTACGCGAATTCGCGGAACCGGCCTTCTTGGCCCTTCGGAATTATGCTTCCACTCCTTTGGAGAAAGAGAGAAAGAGAGAGAGAGAGAGAAAGAGATTTGGCCTCCCCGTCTCGCTCCTCCTCGATCCGCTCTTTTAATCCTCTCCTGCTCTCTCTTTCCCTCTTGCCTCCACCATATCCGCACTCCATGCCTACCTTCGTCCTTCCTTAAACATATACACCCTCCTTCATTCCCTCTTCTCCCTTTGCTCCTCTTCCTCGGGTGTGTCCAGAGATACTCCCGTTCTATCGCATCGTTGATTCTCTTCCCCCTCTTTGCCCCGTACCCTTGGCCCTCAGCTTATTATGTAATCAGAATAACAATAATTTGCTTCGGAACTGCTTCGACTGCTCATCAATCTGAGTGACAGCCGGTTACCCGCGGCTACGTGTAGGCATCGGCCATTTAGCGATCCATCGGCTGCGGTCCTGAGGGCGGCAGACGAGCACAGGGGAAGGCAGCTTCGAGTTATCTCGCCGTACCCTACCGGCGATCCCGTTGTGATTCACGGATCGTCAAGTATTTAGAAGATTAATTGGCATCCGAAGGGTGACATCCAAAGATAAGACCGTGGCCCAGCGAAGAGCTTTCTCTTCAAAAATATCAATAATGATACTGATAGTTTTGATAAAGCATGTAATTGGAAATGCAATGATAGTAATATTAAAAATTAAATATCTGTGCGTCGAAATCTGGATCGTAAAAATATCCAGTAAAATTCATTTTCTGCTGATTTCGTCGCACTCTGTGCACATTCTGTTCCTCGCGAACTGCGAGGCAATAAGTTATGAACAAGTTATGCATATGAAACAATGTAAGGGGTGGAAAGAAAATGAGACGAGCGTTGCAATTGTATGTACAGATTTTATTATGATTTAGAGTGAATACGATTGGATTGTGTGTATCTGTGTCCGCATACGGAGTGTGTGTAATCCATGTGTACGTGTTAGTCCGCAGAATGAACGTGGGGTTTAGGTAGCTAGCCTCGTCCTAGCCTCGTGTGCGCATTCACACCGTACATAATTGATTCGCTTGAAACCACTTGGTTTTGCTTTGTAGTCTCCCCGCGCGTTTAAGTATCTCACCTAATTTAATTACCGTTACGCAATAATTCGATTAATCAATAAATCCGTAATAATAAATCCGTATAAACGTTGAGTTGTGTGCGTGAGTGAACTAGTGGTGCCGAACCTGCCGTAGGATCGACTAGGAAGTCTCTGTAGTAACCAGCGGTAAACGTATCACAAGTTATGTAGCGTTCATTTATCCATTTATCGGCGGCGAGTGTTGGAGTCTCGAGGTCGATCGTGTCTAACGCGTCTGTCCCTTAATACTCCATCGGGGTTTAGAGATCCCTTCTTCGGATTTTTCGCGACAAGTGAAAAAGAAAACCTCGTCCATTCGTGAAGGATCAGCTAACAGCAGCGTGAACCTGGTCTTTCTCTTTCTGGTCTCCATCGGTCTCCCAATTGTATGACTCTCTTTGTGCTCTCTAAACTAACAACCGTTAATTTAATTAATTAATTAAAGTCGAAGGTTCACCCCCGCCGAGGAGAGGCCTCGCTTTGGCAATATCGTGTCACGATGCTTCTCACCCGGGAAAACGATCCGCGTGCCGATCGCGAAGATAACACTTGCCTGCTCTCGCAACGTCGATCCTCCAACACTCGGAAGTATTGTAGTATAGTGTGACGCAGTGCGCGCCACGGCGGTCTTAATCGTTCGGCTGTTCCCACCCTATAAATAGACGGGACGCGCCGGCTGCCGCCGCGGGCGCGCTCTGCGCTTAGGTAATCGTTCCTTTTATTGTATATCAAACTTTATAAACTGTAATACAATGTAAACCTGTAAAAAATATACTGGGTGGCGGCGGCTCTGTATAATATAATAAGTAGTATTATAATCGTTATGGTACAATTGTAATTAGTATAAATATATCGTTATATTATAATCTGCGATGTGCTGTTTCCGCTCTCTATAACCGAGGGTCTTCCGTTCTCTCCCTCTCTGTCTCTCCCACACCCTCTATATTTCTCATTCGAATATAACATACGCGCTCACTGCTATAATTATCGCACGCTACTCTATCTCATCATGTTCCGCATTGTATCTTATCAGCGCATCTTGTTTCTTCCTCTCTCTCTTTCGCACTCTTTCTCTCTCTCTCTCTCTCTCTCTCTCTCTCTCGCACTCTCTCGATCTCTTCCACTTCACTTCCACCACTCACTTCTCTTTCGTCGTACGGTAAAATACGATCCACCGGTATCTACATATTCCACTTCTTATGAGAAACGGTATATATAGTTGCGTCGCTCTTTACGTCGGTTATACCACGCTTTCGGGGAGACGGCTTCAGCTAAAAGCGTTCTCTCGACACGTTAATTCGCGTATGACAGACGCTTTTACTTAAATCGCGCTTAAAAGCGAAGTAAGAATACCAGTCTTTGTTCCTCCCTTTTCGCTCTTGCAAATACGTACCGAAGACGATATCCGTCGTTTCAAACGGCGCACCTTTGCGCCAAAAGAATCGTGCTTGCCTATCGAAATTAGGACACTAATTGCAATGCATTGGCACGCCAGCAAAGATTTCTTTATCGAAATGTCCTTCTTCCTCTTCTTATAAAACATGATGTTTATCACGCGCAAGGATGAGTTTCTCAAAACAAGACATTTCTCATTTCACGTTTAAACAATAGCTAGAAAGAGCTGTCATTGTCGACGGAGAAATAAGAGAGACCAAGATCGATCATAATGAGAATTAGAAAACAAGATTAAATTCTTTAACCAGGTTAATGTAAAATGTAAACTGGCTAAATTATATAAATTAAGTGGATTTAGTGGTTTTTAGTGGATAAGAAAAGAAGTTAAATGCTCCGATCGCGAATACTGTAAAGTAGTTAGATTAGAAAAGTAGGGAATGCATGAATGAATGAGTTTAAGTATTTAATTATAAACCAAGTCCCTTTCTTGACGAAAGCTGAAAGTAATAAACTTGATTGATTGATTAAATTCATTACCATGATATGGAATAACTCTTTTAAAAAATATATAAAAGATACGACAAAACATTCACACGTGATGTCGCGAGAAGGGAATGACAAATTTTTGAATTCATCATGTTCGATTTTCCTCCTAAGCGACTTTTAGCGGAAAGCTAATAATAATCAGAACGTCGATAAGCACACGCGCGAGAGCAGCAGCACCGATGGCGTATCGTTTACCGTACCCCGAAATAACTCGATCGCACGTACGTTCATTCATACATACGCTCGTACGTATTTCATTTTATCATGCGCTCGGGGCGAGGCTAGGGCGATTTAGGAACTACGTGACAGCACAACCGATGCAAGTAACTATTTCATCTGTATCGTTTCCGGTTCCTGTTTTTTCTTTTTGCGTTTTTTTTTTTATACAATGTGAAGTCTCTGATGACGTCCGAAACCGTGATTTCTGCGTTGGCGACGTCGGCGATAATGCACGAACAGGTCGCAGCGAAGGGAAACAATAAAAGGCAGAAAACGATCGTTCGGAGAAGGTAGATCCCGCAGCAAGTAACCATCCCGCCAAGTAACAACTGCGAGAGAAGCTGCGGTGGGAACAAGTCTTGTACGAGCCATCGGTAACTCGAGTCTCGGTCGTTCGAATGTGCCGCCGGTTGATAAACCCCTCGCGGTGGAGAAGTTCGAGGGATTCTCCCCGGGAGAGTTCCAAGCGACATCTCCCAACGACCGCTCGCATCGCACGCTGTGAACTTCCGTTTGAACTGCGTTCGGCGGGAAAGTCTCGCGACTCAGGACCGAATCGGCCGATACACTTCAATCGGAATTTGCGGCGTGGGGGCGTGAAACACATGCTTAACAGCGTTGCCGCTGATAACAACGAATTTCTGTAATGTATGTGCGATACGTCGAATGCGGAAGTAGGAGCGACAACGCTATCATGCGATGAAAATATGATGTCGGATGTTACACGTGCCGCGTTTTTGCGATGCGACGCGCGACGCAGAAACTACGTGTTCTTACAATGTGTTCGCTTGCTTCGTCGTTTTTGTGTTTCTGTTTCTCGTCTCTTCTTCTCGATTAAAGATTGTATCCGAAGAACAATGCCGCGATGCACAATTATCGATAAATATATGTATATGTATAATATATATATATATATATATAAGTATGTATACCTATGTATTACGCATAAATAATCGACAGCGCATTTATTTCCGATTTTATGTACAATTTTAGATTACACGAAATTAAAAATAATATTTAGTGGAGGCGTATCTCTTTGTTAAACATTCTCTCTCTCTGTCTCTCTCTCTCCCTTCCTTCATCTTTTTCACTCTCTATATTCTCATTCTCTCTTTTACTTTCACACCGCTACGCTTCCATTTCCTTTTTCCACTTTCATTCTCTGTCCGTTATTTTCTCTTACAAAATAAGTAAGATAATACTACTTCCGATTTGTTTTAGTTATCAGAGAGTGTTATAGTTGTTTTTTGTATTGTAGGAACTTAAAATGGTGACTTCGCTGATCGGAGTCTCGTAAAAATAAAATATCCTGCCTCATTTGTCAGTCGTAAGTCAGTGCCTAACATAGTAGTCAGTGTCCAATAAAAGTAGATAGTATTTGTAACAGTACAACATAATTTAATCGTGTGGCAACATGTACAAGAAAACCACATATATTATCGATGCATGCGAATCAGAGATAGGAATATGAATTTTGGTGATATCGTTCTTTGATATTGCCAATGTAAGAAAACAGATGCGATATGACGCGCTTTCTTTATTTCGGTTTTTGCTGCGTTACATTAAATATTAAAATCACAGAAATTAAATCAGTTCCAATCTCTGTTACATATGGGGATGCAAGGATTACATTGCCAGTCGATAAGATGATGATAATAATAATAACGATAACACTTCTTTTAAAAATTAACGAAAATACAGTTCTTAACACAAAGGCAACGCATAACGCAATAAAAGAAGATTGCGCTTAAAATTAGAATGCAAACGCGTTCTTGTAACCTTTCAGCTATCATGCAACGGCATTTGTGAAATAAAATATACGTATTAACAATCCGAAGCAACAATGCGTCACGACAACATTAATGATATGTCATATCCACACTTGAAAAGATTTATGATGCTGATTTAACAAATCGATCACATGCAATTCATGACAAAAACGGCGCAACGTAATAAGAAATTAAAAATTTAAGATTACAAGTTAGAATACTACTAGATAGTACTTAACAATTATTAAAAAAAAAACTGAGTAGAGATGTTGCTTTTGAAAGTAAAACATAAACAAATCGAGAAATAATTCACAGATAAAATATGATACTTAGATATAATAACAAGACAATGCAGAGTAAAAATTTTCTTTTAAAATCATTTTTCATTTGAAGTGGACATGTATAAAATCTATCTGTTTTAAGTCTCTGATGAAAATAACAAGATAATATTATTTAACATTCAATGGAAATATACGATCTCAACATTCGGATACAACCCGTGGTGTTCCGCTATAGCTACTATAGCTATAGCTACTATAGCTTCGTACGTGCGTGCCTCCATTCAAAATTGTAATAATAAATTGTAATAATTATTACATGACTAATCTTGAATTATAATTATTTTACGTATGCCGATCGTCGAGCATATAGCTGAATATTCAAACAAGAGACGAACAGCGCGCGAATGCAAAATCAAATTTGTCTAAAATTTTCCTTCGCGTACGTTTTTGTTCGTTCGTCGTCCGTCGTTACTCACATGTTAAGTTGACAACGCGTCGATTTAAATTTAACTAATTATCTTTTAATTTTAATTTAACTTATTTTCTGATAAAGTATGTAATATCCCTTGACATAAAGTTGTAATATCCCTTCGCGATAATAAAGTAACCAATCGATACGCGTCTCTCCACACCCTATGCGCGACACTGATAATGCTCCTTTTCCTCTATTTCTGTGTACCTACATGTGTCATTCTCTCCCTCTCTCTCTCGCTCTCTCTCTCTCTCTTCCTTTCATGCTTAAGATTCTCTCTCACAAAACAGTACCTTTAATTCTTTTCCCTTTTTCCTCATTTTTTCCCTCCTTTAAAGCTTTGCGCGTCGCCTCTCGCGAGAGAGGCGAGAGACGATAAACATCGCGATCGGGGACGAATGCTCTCTTATGTTCATTCTCCTAAAGGGGTGCCTACGAACAACGAAACAAGGCGCGAGATTTCAGGTATCTAACTAACGTACCGATCGTTTTTTTTCCGTTAAACTGCAAAATAATACTGAAGTCTGCACATGTGGTGCCTATATCACATATGTCTATATATTATATAATATATATGTACCTCTTGCATACACTCCCGCACGCATACGAACAGTCATTGTCTGTGCGAGTCGTTACATACAGTTACAACGTAATATTCCTCTTATGCGTCTCTGTTTCTCAATCTTTCTCTCGCGTCAACAGAGTGGATAAAAAATTGTTAAAACCATTTTCAACGTGGCTGTACCATCTTGAACGTCCGCTGCTCGAGTGCCATCCTAACGAAGTTCGATATTAGCCACGGAAATGAGAATGGCTACTTACGGAAATGGAAATAAAATATTAATGA
This sequence comes from Ooceraea biroi, assembly GCF_003672135.1. Lineage (NCBI taxonomy): Eukaryota > Metazoa > Arthropoda > Insecta > Hymenoptera > Formicidae > Ooceraea > Ooceraea biroi. The sequence continues at coordinate 14,918,902 of NC_039508.1, forward strand.
CGAAATCCGACTTAAATTTCAATTAAACAAGATTATTCTAGTGTAAAGGAACAGAAAACTGCAGATTTCTTTTCTATAAATTGTCTCAACTTTCAATAAATGCTTGCAACTTAACAATCAACGCAACAGCTTAAAACCAACTATTCCTTATAGCGAATTCATTAAATGTACATTGATGCAAATCTATCGTTACTAATTTATTTCAATATAAAAACAGCAAATGATTTGACCGATAAAATGCATAACAGATATTCTACCAAACAACTCGTGGTGAATGTCTCAATATGATCGCATTTATGTAAATTTGTATTTTACACTTACGTACTAGAATATAAATTATTATATGCTAACGTGAATTCTAAAAGTCGGAATAAAAGAAGTAATATTTGGGGGTGAGTTTTGCGCAAGCAAATGATTCCAAGCGCGACGAGGACCGACGGTACAGCCCGCTGAAGCAGTTATAAACTCTTTTGAAACACCCTGTATATATAATATATATGTATAGTATTAATAATCAATAATAATATCAGTTTGTATTGTACAGGCTGTTTTGGGGATGAGGGCCGAAAGCCTGTGGTCTCTCTAATATTTACTTCAAACCCCATGTCGCACCCATACGCTTCCTCCTTCGTTTATGCTCTACTTAAGTTACTATTTATTATTTATTTTTATTATTAGTATTATTATTTCATAATATATCTTATCTTGTTTCTCTCTAGGAGTAGCAAGGAGTGTGACATAACGAATCCTACTATATCATTCTTATCTCTGCCATTTTTCGCCACTTTTTATCTCTCCGATTTTCCTCATCTCCCTCCTTTTCACTTAATCTCTTTAACGAAATCTTTATCGTATCGTTATTATAACTTTATGTAATTTACCATTACCTTTACAGTTTAATATGTAGCATTTTCTTTATCTATCGTAGATTTGTCTGTGGCTATCCCTGATGTGTTAGTTACCCTGCGCTTCCGTCTGGTTGTCGAAATATTGTGAAATTGTGGTCTACGATTAAAAGTTTGTTCATTGTTTTTGCTCCGTATTCATTTTCCCGTTCTCTTTCTTTTTTTTCCTGTATCTCCGAATATTCAGATTAGCGTGAGTTCAGCCTTCGATGCTACTAAATGCACGCAAATGTCTTTTGTCGATGTCATCGAGAATTGAACTCTCCGGAATCACATCGTTATCAATCCTGAATTCCTGCAAGAAGCATTTCGCGTTCCGGTACTCGTCAAGGCTGGCGATCGCGCATGCTTGCCTCGTTCCGTGTCGACATATTAGTTTGCAACGAGTCAGCCAGAGATGGTCGTTCGCGTCTCGACAAATCGCGCAATTTTTCATTCTGCTAGAGTAGTCTGATCTTTAAAAACGCTAGATAGAAAACCACGTCGCAGAGACAGGTCGCGAAAAGAAAGAACAGAATAATTCGCGGCGAGCAGGATAAAACAGTCAACAATTAAAAATATTATTTACAGATGTGGCGCGTCGTTCGCGCATACTGTATCAGTATCTAAAAAATTATGCACATCGGAGCAACCGTATTGACGGCAGATCAGGTTCACGAGGGTTGGCAAACGGTAAATATTGGCAAGAGTTCGCTATTATCGCATTAATTAATCCACGGCCGTCGCACGATTCGGTAAGACTTTCCTTTATTAAAATAAAAGAAGGATCGCGGGCGAATCGCGCGAAAGTGACAATTACTCTTGTGTTGATGCTAGATCTCATCACTTTACTTGAATGCATTTGGAAACTTCTGCATTAATAATCATCAATATTTTAATAAAACAAAAAAAACAAATATAAATATAAAAAGACCAGATTAAATAATTCTGTCTCATTAAATGATCCAAATACAACATATTTTATTTATATTCATGAGAAAAATATATAAAAAATATATAAAAAAAGATAATAATAGTATTCAGTAATATATATCTCTGCACTAGGAAATACTAAAATATTTTGCTATAATTAACAATTCTATTCTCTCATTTGTCAAAGATAAAGCAGAAGCAAGCTTCCCAACATACGTACGTGTTGTTACTTAATCGTTATTTCTCTTGTTACTGAAAAAACTCTCTTTTTGTGATTTCAGGTTTGTTCTATTATGAATACGATCGCCACTTTTCGTTCGAAACGTCCGTTATCCTGATAATCGGGCTGCGTGAGTTTTTATAATGATCGCAAGTCCGTAAAATGGACGTCATGCTGTTTTTCAATCATTCACAATACTATTTGGTATATGATCGCTTTTGCAACAGGAACTATTTCGTAGCAGTGAGGCGAGAACTTTCTCGGCTGCGCTGGCAACGATATTCTCGTCGACGTCGTTTCATTCGCGTGAAAAGATCTCCCGATTTTCAGTTCTGTTTCCCCGAAGAAATCGGTAACGTCGTATAAAACAAAACGACAATCTTCTGCACCTGTCGGCAAACTTGACCGAATCTGAATGAAAGGGCGCGTCGTTAACATCGAAGCGGGATGTACACTCGAAGATTTTGCTCAGAACTCACTTTTTGATGAGCAAAATTAGCCTCTTGGTCGAACCGTCGCTTCGCGAAGCTATTCTCAATCCCGTATCCAAGTCCAAGAGAGATGTACTATCAAGAGCCACTTTTAGAGAGCAAATCTGTCGAGTGGATAATGCTGATTAAAAATCAATTTCCGAATTGTGCTCGCCGACGAGTTTGTCTATCAAGAACCAAATGGACAACAATCTCATGCGTATACCCAGTCCAACTACCGACGGAAGAAAGACAGAGCGACGAAACCCAAATGGCAAGCACAGAAACGAGCGGAGAGCAGTTACTGAACGCTTAAGCGTGGCTCAAATATGTTTATCGGGAGTGTACCCTGGGAGAGTTGCGAGTCAGTTGGTAAAAGTCAGTCTTGTGAAGGATAATGTGTCTCGTGGAGAATATCACGCGCGTGTAAATCTATGTAACCTGTTTGCCTACGACGAGGAGTTTCGCGAAGGGGAGTTTTCTTCACAACACCGATCAACTCCGCCGATTAATTCTTCAACTGTGGCATGCAAAATTGCTTGTAAGATCAGGAGATCAAAATTTTCTCAAACTTTCTACAGAAATCTTTCACCCCCGATTAGACGTATATTGTCGCATCCAGGTCGACCGGTGTACCGGTAGTTTCATACCGATGAAGAATTTATTGTAGAAAAAAATTAATAGCGAGCAGCTTAAAAAAGTGATATCAAACAAGAGAATAGCCATTGCTACAAGAGAAACGAGAGAAATATCATTGCTGCAACCAGTCAGCAAGGGATAAAAGAGATAAAGACTAAAAGAAATAAAAGACAAGTTGAGCTCATTACCGCGAATTGAATAAACAGCATCCTAGCATCCTAGCATCGGTTGCATTATTGTCTTATAAAGTTGATCAATATATTATCTGTTACTAACATCTTATCAAATTTTAAATAGCATAATACACGAGAGAGCGTTGTCCTTATTTATTTCGGGACACGGATCCTGCCGTTGTCCTAAGTCACACATAACGTCTTTTTGTACAATAAATTCTTCATACTGGAATGAAACCTTGACGAGAATGTCCCACCAACACAAACACATGCACGACATTCGCAGCCGAAGAATCAATCAAACATCCGCTGCTCCTCGCGGGCGACGGTAAATAAAGCAATCATCACCTAATATTAACGTACAAGAACGTACCAGTGCAGCCAGTCCTAATCGGAACCATTCTGCTGTAGCAACGCGGATGCTGATTGCGATGTTTGCGGCTGCATCGATGCCTCGTGATGATGATGATCGACGATCGGCGACGGTGTTTCGCTGCTCTGCGAGTTTGCCAGATCGAGACCACTGCTACCTGTTCCATCTCCGCATCCGCTACCACCGACGCCGCCACCGTCTCCGCTTGGATTCGCGGACGATTCGAAGCCAAGCGCTTTCCGCTCGCTGGGTGGTAACACGTGCACCATATTCACTGGCAAGGGAAAAGGCATGAAGTCAGGGTATATGGTCTGCGGCTGAGATATCAGAGAACGATGTGAGAAGCCGCCATTGTCCCCCGGATGCTGCAGAGGTAAGGAAAGCCCGTGGCTCATATGCGGTGATTGTTGGATGGACTTGACGTTATTGTTGATCGTATTCATGATTTCGGGAGTGTTGGCGTTGGCGCAATCCCTCCGCAGCTGTTCAAGCTTCAGACTCTTTCCGTATTTGCCACGCACGTACATCAGCAAACTGTTGTACGGGATACCGAACATACGACTGGCTTGCGACGTGGTCAACTTTTTTGCCCAGACTTGTTGCAACGCCTGCGTAAGTTCATTATTCGTCCATGACCTGGGCGGACCTCCTCGCGGCGCGCTGTGCTGCCCTTTGGGCCTGCTCAAGGCCCGGTTCACGGCTAGTGCGCGAGTGTTGTGATCGTTCCACCGACGCGACACTTCGCCGTCGCTTCGATGCTTCTTCGCCTTCTTGGTGGGTGAACCGATATTGGAAGTGCTCACGATACCCTTTAGCGCTTCAGGCTTAAAGTTATCCGCGAACAGCGGGTCGCCGAAGAGACTTCTGTCATACGTGCTAGCGTGAGAAAAAAGTCCGCCACCAAGGGCCGACACGCCGTCCAACGGTGGCGTGAATATCGCCGCGATGGAGCTACTACGTCGTGTGACCATCGACAGATCTTGTTGCTGCTGTTGCTGATACGGATGGGATCTGCCGGACCCGTGCGGACTGTCCTCGCGTGGATGGTGACCCTGAGGTGACGGCAGCGGCAGTTGACTCTGCGGATGCCCGGGCAGCCATTGGGTCGCTAGCTGGCCGAGGCTTGTCAGGTACTCGGGAGGATGTGGTTGCGACAACGACAACGACAACGACGACATCGTCGGCAGTGCAACCGTACCGACTGCCGCCGCTACCGCCGAGATGTCTTGTACGGGACCATCCGGATGCAACAGACTCGTTCCCGTGAGCGGCGAAGCGCGCGGACTATTCGTCGCTTCGCTGTCTTCTGTCTTTACGTGGTGCTGATCCAGTCCACTCGGTGATATAGGCTTTTTCATCGACAGATTCTCCGCTATATCTTCTTGTAGCTGATGTTGTTGCTGTTGCTGATTTTGTGCACTACTGAGGGATTGCTGCTGATGATGCTGGGATTGTTGTTGCAACTGCTGCTGCTGTTGTGTCTGTTGCTGACTACCGCTGAGATTAAGAACGTTTGACGGCGGACTCGAGCTGATCGGCGGGGTGGAACGCCTGCTCAGATCCTGCGGCACTAGTTCGCTGGATCGTCGGCGCGGACGTGCTTGCTTCCGGCGCGGCATCAATGGCGAACCGCAACCCTCTCGGATACCATAGTTCATGTGGCCGATATGTGTGGCCGGCATCTTGATCCGGTGGTCCCTCGTGGATTGAAACGTGGATTGAAACTGCTCCATTGCGGTGTTCGTCTCCTTCAACGATGTGCTTTCCAACGCGTTGTCGTCCTCCTCGGTAGTGTCCTGTCGCGCGACTTCTATCGTGGGAGAGTCGCCTAGACCGAGATCGTGCATCGGTGTTGAAGCTGACGACGAAGGTCTCGGTTCCACCGAAACTGGCCTAGGTTCCGATAATGACAGTCCGCGCACTTGCAGACACTCAGCAGCCCTAATTAGGCCTGCCAAATCGTCCTGTGGAATCTTCACCTGACCGCGATACATGAAGTCGATCAGTGCGGATAACTCGTTACGTGTAAAGTCCTTCAGCACGATCACAGGATGCTTGCATGGATTCTCCGCAAATATCGTCTCGAAGAAGGGACTGCAACATAAAACTCTATCTGACGAGTCACGATCTCGTATAATTGCTCGAGTAGTACTCGAGTAGAAATAAGGATACACGGAACATGGATTAGGATGCAGAGTAATCTTCGTTTTCTCGAATTTTGTTAGAAATTCTTCAGGAAGAGCGTATTTTTCCGAAATCGATTATATTACGGCATAGTCGTCCAACGAATCTTTATATCCCGTCGTTCATAACGTTATACACTTCCTAGCAAAGAACGTTGCGTGTCTTCGCTGAGTAAGACAGAACGGTGGCTAGTAACCGCGAGCAAAAACTTACCGCAAGGATTAGCGCTCCTTCTCCGATCGAGCAACAGCGAATCAATCGGATGGTACAAGACTTTCGCTCGTTGTCAACTTTACGTCACACGTACCGCGCGAAGCGAGAAGAGCTTGTGGCGACGTGTATAGCACAGCCGACTGGTAAACCACGAAGGAAGGAGCGATGAAGAAATTTCTCTCAAGCAAGAAAGACTCTTGAGCGCAAGAACTACTCTTGGTTTCAGAACGTACTGCTTCTTTAGGATACATTATCCCTATACTTCTATCGATCAACAAAACTCGATTGATCGTGCTTAATCTAAATATGAAAGAGAGACAAGTAGCACAAAAAATTCTTATCCCCAGACGTATATGTAAAGATGCGAAACTAGGAAGTATTTAAAACTAGGAAGTTTTAAATATATTTGTCGTAGCGCTTGTATTTTCTTGATGCCATGAAAATTTATTATATAATAATTTTGTTTGTTCATCGATGTACAACCAAACCTTCATATTCACAGAAATAACAAAATTTTGCAATCTACAAAAAATATAAAAGTGACTTAATTGATTTTTACTGTAAAAAGAACACGGAATCTTAATTGCAAATGTATATTTACTGCGGATAAGGATAAAAGATTATTTTTTACGTACGATTTTACGCCCTCGCACACATGCAATATCATAATATTATAATTATATTGAAAAATTACCGTCATTATGTAACTTATGTAAAAAACACATTTGTATCAATGTACTGCGTGCAACCCCTAAACTTTGCATGCGTTAGAATAAACATATATTACATACAAAAAAGACGGCAAAGAACATAATATAATAAATACGATAATTCACACATAATGTACTTACCAGTATAAAAATTAAAAAATTTTGAAGCAAATTATGAACTTTATGATCTAATTGTACAAGACTTTCCTAATTCTTCGTAAAAGGGACACAAATCAGGTGACGATTTGTGATCATCAGATGCACGTTGGGACATGCAAAGTTTAGGACAACGTGTTGTCTAATCTAAAAAGATAATGATTTAATAATAATATAAAATGATGAATAAAATATATAAGGTGTACAAATTAATTCGATGCCTTTTTTAAAATTAAACATTAATTTAAAAAAGACAATTTTAATTGTAGACGAAGAATTATACTTCAACCAACACTGGCCATTTAATTGAAAACTCGTATCACACAACGTTTTGACCTCTCATCGGGTCCTTCTCAAGTGTCAAAATAAATAAGTCGATTTCTAGAAATTAATTACAGAAAAACCATAAAATAACGTATAAATAACAAATCATTAGCAATAAAAACAGACGAAACTTACTGGCAGAAACAGACTTAACCAAACAAAATTTTTAATGTGAAATATAACCATAGATTTAATATATCTATGAATATAACACAGACTTGCGTCGAAACACGTGTGTAGCTGGTGGAAGCCAACAAGCAAGTGAAATTTCCTAAGAGGAAAACATGTTTGTCAAGATTGGATCATATGTAACGGGTAGGCTCTCTGTATCCCTTTGTAAATTGATAGCATTCTCATGCTTTTTGATGAAAATCATCTCAGCTATCTCCCGTTTTCTTAAATGTTCCTTTTGGTGAAGAATATTAATGTTACTCCAATCAAAACAATGATTAATACCAGAACTATGCTTGCTGACCACCGACCAACAATCTGGACTCTTCTTTATGTCAGCTCTATGTTCTCTAACGCGATCGTCAAGGTGTCTTTTCGTCTGTCCTATATAACAAACGTTGCAATCCGCACAACTGATCTTATAGACAACGCCCGTCTTTTGGCCCTTCTCAAGACTGTCTGCCACGTTTGATTAATGTGTTCAACTTATTTGGGATAGTGTACGCAACAAAAAGATGACAGCGTGTAAGAATTTTGCACAATTTCTCTCCAATGCCTCTCACATACGGAATAGTGATAAAGCCTCTCTTACGTTCGGTATCAATGCGCGGGTTCTCATTGCTCTTATCTCTATTCCTATATTCAATATTTGTCATTCGTATCATTAAGTGTCTGTGGACAAAGTCAAGCGGATAACAATTATTATTTAAAATAGATGTAACAATGTCAATATTGGTCGCGTGGAATCTGTTGTCAGAAAGTAATATAGTTCTGTCTATTAAGCTATTTATAACTCCAACTTTATGTTTAATCGGGTTGCTCGCAAAAAAGTTAGTATAGCGACCGGATAACGTATGCGTTTATGCAAAAGTCTGTGCTCCTGCCTTAATAATAATACACCAGATCGTAACTAGGTATAACCTTTATTAACACTATCTGTCCAGACATACGGCGTATTCGGTTCTCTCTCTATATATTGCGCGCTCTTGTTTTTCCCCCTCCCGGTCCCTATCAATCGAGCTATCAATCCGCCTCGCGCATATACTACAATTTGAATCGATAAAATCATCGATGCAGTTTTGCACCTCTTTCACGTTTTCAAAGCATATGTCAGTCAGGTGATGTTGCAGCGATCAGAATAAGTACTAATCTGAAAGAACTGGGTCCGGTGAATAATTCGTATAAGGGAGAATTTCCTATCCTGACAAATAAATATTTGTCCCTTTTGCAACACATGGTCGAGCGTTATTATGATAACTTCCTGCATTCTACTTTTACAGATATACGTTACAGCATCTTCCCCTAAAGCTGAAATCATATTTGCACCCTTGGTAGCATTTTTTTCAATTGGAAAGCGAAAAGAATGCATTGTCAATGTGCTTAACGCCATATTTCATCATATTTCATATGATTCTGTTCTGTGAAGTTAAGTTGTTTTGCCAAGTTATATAGAACTATATAGAGCATTTTACACCTTAAGGTTGGAACGTCAAAATCAATCAAAACTGGTGAGAAAATATCTAAATTTAAAGCAGAATTATGATTAATCAAAGGCAAAAGCATCGAATTATCTTGTACATCTAATAAAAGATGAACGAAATTAAATAATAAATATTAAATGATAAGTGAACAAATAAATAATAGAAAGTATAATAAAATTCCAATAAAATAAAATCCTACTTTTGCAGTAGAGTTACCTGCAGGCACTAAGGACAACTTTGTGGGCCTTAAAACTGCTTTCGGCACAGATTAGCGTCACGTCGACGAGCACTTCCGCTTGCAGCAGCGCCTCGAACGCCTGTAGTATATGAGCCTGATGATTGTGCCAACGTAGAGAATAGTGCGACTGCAGGGGCATCCTGTCGGGGCTTTCCCCGACGCTCGACATTTTTCTTCCGCCGTTAACGTCGGAAGTTGGTGACTTAGCAAAGCCGCCACTTTGTTCTGCCGCGTTCTCCCTCGTGCCGCGTCCTCGTGGTCCGACGTGGTTCTTTCCTTTCCATACACGTGTACGAATGTACCATGCAGGTATCACGAAGACTGCCCCTCCTCCTTTCTGTTCGTCACTACTTTGCACTGTGCTGTACTCCTGAAATCCGAAAAATACATGATTGGTTAAAACAGAATAGTTTCTAGAACGGGAATGAACGAAGATGAACAGAGATGAACGGAAATGAACGGAGACGAACGGAAGCATGGGCGTTGCGAAAGTCGCGAGGGTGCAAGGAGTAGTTTCGAAGTGACGCATCTCGACTTTTCTCGTCGCTCAGAGTTTCGGAGGATCTACGGCGACGGCGACTCACATCAATATCAAGCTGGATTATTAGGAAGTTTTTACAATACCATGCTCGGAACATGACAAACATGAAGGTCATGTGTACGTGAATTTCACGGTTCATTATAGGAATTTATACCTTAGAGGTAAGTTCTTTTTAATTATATTGCACGTTTTCATTTATCCTACGGATTCCGGAATTCTCAGAGACTCTTTTCGTTCATATGATTGCTATCACTGATCGAGTAATTTATTTTTATAGACATAAAAAGATATCTTGTTTTCAAAATCATATTGTATAAAAATATTGTATATCTATGTAACATTCTGTCAAAGAAGAATATAACCAGTTTAATTTATAGAAAAATTTATTATATAAAACTGAAAATATACATATCCATTCTACTCGCTTAAAACTAAACTGCTTTCATATTAATAATGTGTCCAGTAGCCACCGTTGTCAATGATTGTCCGATATCGTCAAGAGATATTTTCCACTAACTTGGCAGCGTATTCTTGCGGCAAAAATCTCCATATGTCTAGGCGAATATGTCTAAATAATTGTTTCGCGTTGTATACTCTTTTTCTAAGAAGTTTTATGTGCTTTATGTATGTCCGGCTGTTCACAATAGTTTTCGGATGTTTACAAAGGAATATGGTTGCGAAACACGATTCGTATGTAATTTATGAGAAAATAAATCATTCCCTGCCAAAAGTTCAACAATAACTGAAACGTTCTCGTAAAAAAAGGATGCTCTCTAACTCTCGCAAGAATTTCAGGTCTACCTTTTACGGACTGAAAATTATGCTGGTACACGTTCTTATTTGACTAACTGCATATTTATTTTCATACAATGAGATATTGTATCAAATCTTGCAGAAAGCTAGAAATTTTTTACGGAAGATAATTTTAATCTGTCTCTTTCTTTCGCAGGCACGTGACTTCCTGATAAAGAATCGGGCATACGATTTTATAGAGTCCGCATTGTGTGGCACAAGCTAACATTATCGTCACTCATAAGACAGACAATCAACGGATACGTGCTGTTCTCGAGATGACGCGTGCGTTAATTACTTATCCGGCCGAATCCGCAATAATTACTGAATCGTACTTGGAGCGATTCTAAAGTATTTAGCAGCGTCGATACTCGCTTCATCGACGATCGAGTTGATGAATAATTTCGTGATTGGTAAAAAAAGGGTAATTGAAAGAAGAAAAGAATAGCGACTACGGTTTGCCCGCTTCCTATGATAATCGATGTTAGAAAAGAAATCCTGTTGATTTTGCAAATCAACAGGCAAAATCACATGACGCCCTGCGATATGAAATGCAAATATGAAAATCATATCAATCGCACTGACCCATCCACGCAATTTTGGTGGATAAAATTGCAACAAATATATCATGGCGTTCTTTCGGGATTAATCAAGTATATTTTGCATCGCTGCTAATCGGATTGGAAAGCTACTAGAAGACACTATCTGGGAGTAACTCGTCTCTATCAATCATCTGCTAAATTACGGCGATTCGCGAACTTGTCAAGAAACACGCTCCACTTATAAACGAGACCTTTGCTTCATCCTTTTAATTCGTAATGCTTCTGTATAAATGTACGATTTCGAATTAGGTCGATGCTATCAACAACGCGAATTGTACTTAATAAATCGCGAATACGTTTTTAATTAGTTCGTGCATCAATTCCTTCCTCATCCTCCCTCGTCCTTCCTCCATCTCTCTCTTCCTCTCTACGTCAATAAAATACGCTATATAAATACAGCATGTTTCGCACATATGAATGACCCTCGAATTTCTGTACGTTGCTCTAAGTGTCTGTATGCGGCATAAATCGTCTCAATCGAGACCAATGACAACGCATGTTCGCGCATTTATTTTATAATTAAAACATAATTATACAATAATACGAAAGGCATACGTGTGTGAGTGTGTGATATGATCCGAAACGAGCGCGCTCCTCCTCAACGTTACGTCACTCGCACATATGCGATCCCTTTTCATTGCAGATTGCATCCAGTTAAAAAGCCGTCTACAGCGCTTTCGATCAATCTCTCGGGACGCAATTAAATTAACAATAACACAGCAGAGATAAAATATGATTGTTCGATGAAAAAAATACAAATACTGCATATGATATAGGAGAATCCTCCCGCGCAATTTGCGTTCGAAGAAGCTGCTACGTGGAACGAGTATCCCGACCAGCGCCACGCGACCTTAGAAAATCGCGGGAAATAGAATCGATATCGTGTGAGATGAAGGGATTTTCCCTGCACCTAGATTGTCGAGCACCAATAATCGGAATCATGCTATCGGTATCCGCGCTAAATAAGCGATTAATAAGAGCATTCTATCGGTATCGGATAATTAATTGCCGGCTGACAGCCCTCCTTACGATCGTAAACAGTCCCTCTCGTAGAAGAGCTAGGTGCATACAACGAATCGCAAACAATAAACAAGGATAGAGTACATGCGAAAGATGAATTCCGGTGTCACACAGCGATATCAAACAATCGAACTCGCTTTCCGACTGACTATCGTCTACTTTTTACCACGCGGGCGAGCGCAAAAGCTGCGAAAGCGGCATTAAAACGCATACGTCCGTAAATCGTCCGCTTTGACGAGAAGTCGTGAACGGAGAAAAATACTTCTCTGTGTAGCTCGATTCGAGATGCATCCCAGGGAACCGCCGGACCGGGATACGTCACTGTGCGCCGTCGAAAACTCCCTGCAAGTTTGTTGTCAAACTCGCACGTGTTCGGAAAAAGCGCGGATTTACGTCGAGTCTCTCTCACGGTGTCCGTTTTTCGCTTATTCTCCTTTTTTATTTCCGTCTCTCGAAGAGACTGCTTTACGTTGCGCGTTTTACACGCGTGAACCATTTAATCGTCGCGATGCATAGCGTTCCGAACTTCGTCGGACGGAACGTCGGACGTGCAATAGGAAAAAGCCGGGATTAATATCGATGCTCGCAATTTGACGATATTTTGCGAATATGAGGATTAAAATGACCGATGAAATTTGCAAGCCATTTAGCATTTTCATGATAAATTTAGCAATATGCGACAATCTGATAGTCGAGTCAAGGGACTGGATTTCTACAAAATTTCAGTTTGGTACTTGACAGATATAGATATGAGAATGACTATATTATTATATCTTTGGAGCAATCATTATGTAGCTTCGAGATCTGGCAAAGAATAGAACATCAGAGAAACTTTTATTGTTAAAAAATTGAAGAATTCATAAATGGTCTTCCTAGTAATCATAAATACCAGACATGCAATGAGGCTTGAATGTGATCATCAGACAAATCCGAACAATAGATGCTGCTAGTTGAAGGTTCAAGCACCGGTCTCGCTTGAGTGATCTGATCGAACTCTCAGAGATCTGCGATTGGATCTCACGAGTCCGATTCCTCAGTGTGTAGAACACAAATCCTCTTCGTTAACGCGACTCGTTCTTCGAAATTAGAATCCTTTGATCCCGCCAATGGCTTAGAATCTGTCAGGAGTTTCATCCAAGACATCTCGATATAAACGGTTCATCGAAATGTTTTGACACATGTGTATATGTTCGCCGATTATGTTGCCACAGTGAAAACTTTGAAAGAATAGAATCCGAAATTGGAAACACATGGAAGAACAATGCACATTGTCGTAATTTGCGTAGCCGCGTTCTCCACACACATGTCACTAACTAAATTGAAACACGATAAATTACCAAAGAGGTCAGTGTAATTGCCAGTTGAGCCCCTTTGTGATCTTTGAGACATCTTCGCAATCTCGCCTCTCAAAAACAAACTTCCGAAGTAACAAAAGAACATGTCATAGGGTGGCAGTCGATGACACGGGAATTTTGCGCGGGAAAAATTTACAATCCTAGAAACAGCATGAGTATTCATCATAAGTATGTTAAAGAAAATGTGACACGGAAAAATAAGGAATAGAAAATGTTTTATTACTATTAGTACATTTGGATTTTGTCTAATTATAATCAAAGAGCAAAATATTAATAAATAATTACAGCAACAATACATTCATGTATAACAAAGACGATTATTTATATGAAGGAAGATATCAAATCACAGAAATCACAGAAATGAAAACAGCGATCTATAAGAACTTCGTAAAAATCGATCTTACAATAATTCGATTTACTGATATCGATACACAAGACATGTCACCATACATTAGCAGAATCTTTAAAAATTAGAGAAAAATGATAAAAAAGAAAACGAGATCATAAAAGGGGAGGTCTCCTAGGTTTTAGAAGAATGCGGCACCCCTAAAACGGTCAGCTGATTTCCCTCACTATCACCCACCGTATGACTCGGTGAGAGTTCACAAAATTGCACAAGAGAACTATCCCCTGCAGATGGCGGCGGCCGGTTCACGTGCCGCTCTTTTTAAAAACAGTTCGGCTAGGACACTCCATGTGTGTGCACGCGCTTAGAGCACCCTGGCGTGTAAGCACATTGTGGAACACCGCACACCAAACAATCAGGAAACGTGTCGTGAGCACTTGCGAACAGTAAGGTACCCCCGCGCTTACTCTCGCCGCGTGTATTTCCGGTAAACACCGCGCGGGTAAACACTGGCTTTCCGAGTTGCACGAAGTCGCTTTTGGGATACTGGGGATGAATTCACGAGGGGGTGGAATACGTGGAGGATTGCGCGGGCAACGAGACACGGGGGAGACACAGCCGGTGAGGAATGCGTGTGTTCGCGCGCCACACGCGCGAAGGGGTGGCCGAGAGAGAACTGACCGTATCGTGCGGGTTGCGTGTGCGGCACACAGAGCGGCGTCGGCGACGGCCGGTGAGTGAATGCGCTGTGTGACGTTAGGCGCCCCTCCTAAGATTCCCGCCCCTCTTGCTCCTTAAACCTCACATACCTTCCTCTCCTCCCCCTCGAGCAGTCGGTGCGCCTCTTTCTCCACGAGGCGCTCGCTCGCTCACGAGTTAACCGTCTTCCCTCCCGCTCTACTTCTCTCCCTCTTTCGTTCTCTCTCTCATGTGCGAACCACCCTCTTCCTTTCCCCACTCTCCCTTCGGTTTCTCCGCCGTCACTTAGCTCTCCCCTCCTGCCCTTCTCCTCACGCGTACAAACCGACTCGCTCTCGCTCTCTCTCTTTTTTACCGTCTCTCTTTCTCTTTCGCTCTCCTCTTCGCCACCCCCAACGTTTGTCCCGCGCCGCTCCAACCAACGCTCGCGGACCGCGAACTACCCTTTCCTTGCTTTCTACTTTGGGGAGAGCCGCTTGTTCCGATGCGAGTCGCGCCGTTTCTTGTTGCCCTAACCCGCCGTACCTGCACCCCTATCCACCGCGCACGCGACTCACCTTCTTGTATCCTATCCGAAATCGCCGCGCGGTTCTTCAGAATAGCGTGGCGAACAGTTCGACACGCCGTTTTCAAGGATCAGAAATTTCTTTAACGATTTTCTATTCTTCGATGCAATATTCGAATAACATTAATTAATGTTCAATTTATACGCCAATCATTATGTTTTGCGATTATTTGATGATTGCGTTAAATTTAATTTTGCCACATTATTATAAAAACGCTAAGTTTGTTTAAAATGTTTGTTTAAAAATACGCGTGTATGAATTTATAATGCTTTTCATGAAATAAAGAAAGGATAATAATAAAGGAACTCGGTTCTTATTAAATATTAGAAAATCTGAGAATTCCGGTAACCATTACCATTTATATTACCAAAAATGTACGCTATAGCTTTTCTTTCACGCCGAATAATACTACGAATAAAGTTATCAGTTTATATCAGTTTATATTGCAAAAATATCCATTTAATTTTATCACAACTACGTGAATCTTGAGCCGTAATGAATAAATTAAAACTGATTTCCAATTATTATCCAATATATAAATTCTTTGTTGTATTTCGCTCGAAATCGGGAGTACGTAAACATCATTATTTACACATTAAAATATTAGCTGTTTGATTTATTAAAACTTCTATAAATAAAACCATATAAATTTAAAAACCATATAAATTTATAGAAAATGCAAACAGTAAACAAATGTTTCCCTGTTCTCTGATTTTTCCAATGTTAAATGCTTATGATACATCTGCAAAAATGCTAGGATCAAATTTGCTACAAAAAGAGCAACAAATTAGTTTCGTTTTCAAGAAAAAATATATTTATTATCTTCATGCTACGCAAATTTTGACATGTTATTTCAAAGGAGATCTTCAGCATCGATATGTAGAGGGATCCATTCTTATATCAGATTTGAAATACTTCAAATCTTTCAACAGATTTTTCGAGTAATTTTAATTGTGAAAATATTAATATCATCTCCGCAGCAGAATCGAAAATTATAAAATCAATGTAATTATTTAATTGTTTTAATTTTACCAGTATTAGAAGTTCAATTCTCATGCAAAAAGTACCTTCAAGTAAATTTCGTCCACTTTCTTGGCATAATCGCGTTTCTTCTTTCTTCCGTGTGTCGATTACATCTATATCGAATTAGTCCTGCAAACACCGAATTAGTCCTGTGAAAACTAGTAAATTGCCGTCGAACCAATTAACACAGGATCAACAATCGGAGATAACAAAACATCTACACACACGCGGAAATGACGAAAACGATGATGAGGAGACTAGATCAAACGGAAATCAAACAGTGAATCTTGCAATAACAATGGTATCAACTTCGAAGCAAGTAATATTTGCAATAATAATAATAATCGCAAAAGCTAAATTTATAAATATTATAACGTGGAATTAATTAAAAAGGAAATTAATTAAAAATAATATATAATTTAAAAAACTCACTAATTATTAAATCATTTTGAACAGTTATATTAAACAAAAAACAAATATAATGCTTCTTTCCATCCTCAGGAACTTAAGTTAGGAGTATAAAACTTTATTTTTAAATTTCCTTAATATTTCTTAATATAATAATAATAATAATAAATTCCGCTCCGTCATTTGTCCGCGTTCAATTTTAAGATAAAACCCGGCGTGCAAGATTCCTTGCAATTCACACCCCTACCGACCGATCGACTTGAAAACTATGTACATGATATATTCTAAAATATACATGATGAAGAAACCTATAAAGTCTTCTTTCGCGAAGGCACCGCGAAATCTGTGCGCACGCTTTCGCACGGCGACCGCTTCTTGCAGCCGCTATCTAGAGGACGTCGTCGGCTCTCGAAACGGAGAACGACAATCAAACGAAATCACCAGTAACAATCACCATAACAGCACAATCACCACGAGCAAAACGTAGCACGAACATACGTGTCTAAATCATCAGCCGGTGTCCAGTCGGTGACGACTATTATCGCGCGAGCGCGCATTCCGTCGTCATCATCATCGCTGTCGTCGCTCCCTCCATCCCTCAGATCTCTCTGCTTCCGGTCACCCACTTCCTCACACGTATATAGGCATGTATAAACAACACAAGGGGGATGTGCATATACTTCTTCCACAAAATACGCACCACAACACCCGCGTGCGGAATTCCGCAGGTGGTAGTGCGACGACCGTCGCCTGTCGACGACGCACACGCACACACGCAAATTTTACGGCGGGAAAGTGTGTGGCCGAGCGGTGGCCGGGCAGCCTGGCTCTCAGAGCGGTCGCGATGTGACTGCCTCTTCGGACTTGCCACTGAAAGTGGAGAACGAGGCGAAGAGTCCCACCTCCTTGTGCCACCTCCAGCCGGGTGGGTACCAGCCCATCGGACCCTCCTTCCTGCTCTCTACCTCTCTCTTTCTCTCTCTCTCGGTCTCTCTGGGTTGTCCGACTGTTTCGCTACACGTCCTTCCGGCGCAGCAGCAACTGGTCGAATGCGTTTCGCTCGTTGTGCGAGAATGTGCATACATTTCAATCTCTCTCTCCCTCTCTCTCTCTCTCTCTCTTTTTCTCCCTTTCTTCACGGGGAAGCAATTTTCCTCTAGCTTTTATGGTGCGTGCAACGATTAGCCATGCACTAACAATAAGCTGGCATGACTGCGGAATTCTCTTCGATACCTGTGATCACGCACCCTCATTTACGGTGGAGACCGCGCTCCGTTGCTCTTTCTTATCCCACATAGCGAAATCTTCGAGAGGGTTGTACGGGTAGCCACCGTGCGGATTGACCACTCGAGCGACGTCTCTCATCTCGAGAAGCTAACTGCCGTAAGGAGCCGGGCGACCCTTCTATGGGATCAAAATGGTTGTCAATAATCAATTCCTTGTTATCGACTCTTTAAATAATCGCATGATTGATATCGAGACCTGTTATAGTTAACTTCTTGGCAGAGCTTTGGATTTGTCTGATGTAAATATGTCGCGGGATATTTGCATATTTCAACCCTTTTACAGAATGTCCGGCCTATTTAATGGAACACCTTCTCAAGAACTGCGCTCAACATAAGATTTTTTTATAAGCAGTGGAAAATATATTCAGAAGGATCCCGCAACAGGTACAGAAGAACGGATAGCGTACGAATAGCATAATTTTTCATGCATGTGCGCTTCATGTTCGTTCGTTCGTGTCTCTCCATGTGTGCGTCTAACATTCTTCAATATGTTTCGCAAACCATATTTTGTTCTTCAAACGAAAATAAACAGATGTGTGAATCCCATTTTTCAGAGAAAAACAACGGTAGAGCAAACAATGGCGAATGGTACATTCTGCAATTTCTGTTCACAAACTTATGAACAAATATGAGCCAATCGGACGCTGACAAACTTCGTCCGCATTTACTGTGGCGAACACATGTTTCGGAATTCAACGACAAAATTTCATATTTACCCTCGTTCGGGTTTAGTTCGGTTCTAGTCTAAAATGAAAAAAAGATTTTACATGCAAGTAACTGAGAAAGATTTATTCCAATGTTGCTGTGATTCTGTTTGCGCATTGAGAAACGTGTTCAAGAAAACCTAACAATTCGGAAGAAAATGTCTTTTAATATGTTGAGAAAGTATTACAGGTACAGACCAAAAAAGATAGCGATAGTATTAGCAATTTAATCTTAACTTGAGGTTTACTACACACACAAATGTCTTACTGGTATTCAGAATTTTCTGAATATCATTATAACGAACTATATATATATAAAATTTTATAAAATTATATGAAGAAAAGACCAAAATTAATTGTAACTAATTTATATAAAAGCAATTTAATGGACATATAAGATATAAGATTAAACAATCTCGCTCTTTATAATTATCAATTAGCGTTATTGCCAGACTCTTTGTCGGCATATTAATAGTTGACGACACAAAGATATTACTAAAATAAGAATATTGATTAACAAGTAAATGTCGCAGTGGGTTTGAAGGGCGATTATTACGACAGACTGCGTTCCCCGTTAGGGTTGAGTAAAATTTTATGAATGTACATACGCAATTTATTAAGCGACAGTTTCTTGAGCATTATGCAAATTATATTATCAATAGTTTGCCGGGTATAATGTATGATACCAGTTCTTCTTTTCTGAAAAGTCGTTAAAATTGTTAACATTTCTTTATGATTTCAATGCACCGTATTTCCTCGACATAATGCCAGTAAGAACATTACGAGTTGATGAAAATTAGCGAGAATTATAAATACACGCACCGTAATATCTTCTGGAGTCCGCACGTAAGCCGCTTATTGTACAAACAATTGCAAAGGCGGGATTCATATTGTTAACAAATTCTCTTTGGTCGGATGGTTCATAATGACGCAAAAGCGCTTTTTAACTGAGATTCGAAACGTAATGTAAAGAAATTTTACTGACTACCATTCATCAGGATTCTTCATCGGTTTACGTAGAAAAATATTGAAGATCAATTTTAAGTTAAAATTTGTAGAAACGGGAATATTGAAATGTAACGCAAAGTTTTCTTTTAAAGATACGTTAGTAGACATTTTTAATTTTAGTATTATACATTGTCGCGTTCAAAGAACGTTACAGGTATCCCCGTGTTATGATTTCACACGGGTGTAATGATTTCGGCAACGATCCATGTCATTACGTGGGGAAAATAATAAAAGCTGCTGAAGAACGAGACATCAACATCTTTCGTGTTCGAAGCTCAGTCGCGAGACTATGTACCAAGCGTGAAATTCTTTCATCCGGCCTTTCTGATCTCTTCACATTTACGCATTATTACTACAAATGCAACAAGGAACTACATTCGTTGTTCGTACTTTGAAGATCATGCAAGATATACAATGAAAAAACATGGCCACTATGAAGTTAATTTATTTTGTAGGAAAATGCAATGGTCGAAGATTAGCAATATTGTCCGCAGAATTGTGTGAGCATGTAAATTGTTTGGAAATTCTTAACGTAAAGGTATACATGAAACATAAATCAGCGATAAATGAACCCAGAGTTGGCGAGTTTGTTGAGTTGAGCTCATGCTTCCAGACTTGGTGGTCAAATTAGGAATTTGCGGATCGGAGATTCACACCGCTTCCAGATGTTTCAGAAATTTTCCGGTCGTGGTGAAAAAGATAATTAATTGCGATTGGGAAACTTCTTTCCTCCCGGAGGTAATCCCGCCAAAAATTTCGCCATTTCGTCCAGTCATCGTGACCACCTCTAACGTACTTCGCGTCGCCCTCGAAAACCCCGTTGCGCTTACTCGAGGAGCTACGATCGCGATGGAAAAGCCGCCTCGCATAATTTTTCGCGCGCGGCGGGAAACTTCGGCTCGCGCCCGGTACCTCTTATGCTCGAGCCAGCCGGAATTAATTAGTATTCCATAGCGCGATAATAATCGCGGTAATTAAAAGACTCCGAAAATCCAGTTCGCCGGCAAGTTCCAAACGTTGCGCAAGCAGAGGGAAGGCCAGGGGACGATGGGGGCCACCGTTGAGAGTTGGGCGGGGGATGCACGCGTTGGACGATGGGGGTACAAGGTGGTCGTGGAGAAGAGAGAGTACCTACTCGCCGTAGCCATCCGCCCGTCCTTGTGTGTCCCTGTTTAAGGGTTTCGCCGGTGCAGAGCCTGGTACCACTACACACATTCCCCCTGTCCCTTAGCATCCCCCCCGGTCGGCCTCCCGCTTGCCCTCAACGCGCGGCACCCCACTCTCTTTCGCTCTCCTCACTCGTGAGGAGGAAGCAGTCTGCAGGGGTTCTCATCCTGCGCGTCGCTCCCGCCACACCATCACACGTGCGCGGTGGCGCGCGCGCGTACGCGCGTACGCGCGGGGGCGGGTGGCGGCGGGCGCGCGTCACGAGGCGCTAGAAAAGCGAAGGTGCCCACGGATGTATTTTTTAATTATTGATTTTAATGACGAGGGGAGCCGCTGCCAACGCCATCTTGGATGCTGGGCGGAGTAAGAAGCGTTCTCTCCCTCTCCCTCTGGCCCCCCTGCCCCCTTCGCGCGATCTCTCGCTCCCACCCACCTGCCTCTGTCTTTCCTTCTCGCTCTTTTCCTCTCGCTTCCTGCGACTCTTTCGGGGGACCTCTCCCCTCTCTTTCTTTCTTTCTTCTCGCAGCAGATCCCTCTTTTTCCTCCGTCCTACCGCGCTTCTTCCTCGGTACCCTCCCGTCCACACCGCGCTGCCGCCGCTCGCCGCACGGTCTCCCTCTTTCTTCTCTACTAATGCCGAGAGATAGACAGATGATGATTAAGAAAGCGCCAGTACGTGTGAGGACAACGCCGCGACGCGCTCGGTACCTCCGCGCCGCGCCGCGCCGCGTTCTCCACCACTTCTTCCTCCTCCTCCTCTTGCTTCAGCTCCTCTCCCCTGTCCCCTTCCTTCTCCACCTTCGGCGATTCTTCTTCCTCTTTTCCTCTCCCGATTCTCTCGGCCGCACTGCTTTTCTTTTCCATCCCCCCTCCCTGCGCCCTAGTCAGTCGCGGGCTCTCTCTTTTTTTCCGCCGCTTGATTTCTGCTCGTTCGTTCTCTCTGTCCCCCTTTCGCCTTGTGGCTCCTGGAACTTTTTTTCCCTCTTCGCAGACCTTCCCTCCTTGCGGTTACACGTTTGTCGCGTGCATCATAGTCCGCCTCCGGAGAATGCCTCCGAACGACTTGCCCGCTATTTGTTACTGATAGTTTCGCGGAAGGATGTTAAGCGCGATTAGCACGGCCATTATCAGGCGAACGCGGTCGATCGGCGATGGCGAACGCAAAGTATCGGCGGTACCAGCGAGAAATATCGATCAACGTCCGAGATGCGAGCAGCGAACCGATCCGGCATGCGTTTCCTTGAAAAACGCTCACTCTGAGGCATCGCGATCTTGCGAACGAGCTCTGTAAATTCCTCTCTTGCGGTAGATCCAGTCGTTAATTGGTTGTGCTTCATTAAATGAAAGATGATATTGACACTGATAATTGACATGAATCATAGAGACAGTCAAGTTTGTAGATCGGTATTGTAAGAAATCATCACCGTTACGACGGGACCAGCGGAGTTTATGAGAATATCAGATCAACATGTGATACTATCGCTATCAGGGTCGAGAAATTCTCAAGACTAAGAATTACATTTTCAAAGCAATCAAATTTTGATTGAGATGATATTTCGAGTATAAAAAAATAATAGTTTACATGTTTTTTATTTTATTGTCTGAAAGCGATGTCATCAATTATGTTGTGAAGTTTTGCAAAAGAAAAAATCTGGAAAATTTTGCGGATGAAGATTGTCTGGTTGAGTTATTAAATAATCAGGCTTATACGTAATTTTATTGTGATATTGAATAATCGGTTACATGTGGTAGTACTTGGATCGTTTTCGCATATCGAATATGCAACAATGAAGAATTTTGCTGTGTTAGCGAAATTCTTTCTTTCAATGTTGTAACAATTTCGCTGTATGTAATTACACGCATTCGGGACACGTATATGCGTATACAACGAATGAAAACTGAGACTTGCATGCATCACACATGAATCATGTTGCAAGTAAGGTCAGCTTGAATGTATAGGTGCATATTGTCACTTGGACGCCACGTGCTCTTCAGTTTCACATACATATTCCATCTCGCACTTAAGAAATCGTAAATATACAATGACGTTGTATAAATAATATTCACACGACATGGTTCAAATGAAGTAAACAAGTTTATTTAAATCAGTTGCATTTGATTATGCAAAAGTTCCTTGAAATATAAACAGGTGTGTAAAAGATTCATCTACGTTATTAAATTCTGGAATTGAATATTCGCCAATTAAATATTAGAGCGACACGAGCAACGATATATAAAGATAAACAGATTTATATAAATCATATATAATTATTAGCAGAGAAGAAATTTAGAGGCAGCACAAAGATAGGAGTGCTCATTCCATGTGCAGAATTATCTCGCAAATTAAAAATCCGATATGATATCGGTAACTTAACATAATTACATTCGAAACATTACGAAGATTATCTGCATCTAAATTAATTGAACGAAACGAATGATCGTCATGGAAACCAAATAAATGTCCGAATATTCTTCTCCGCGGAATCAATCCTTACACAAGCATACTTTAAATGATATATTCGCGAATGATAAAACAACCATTGAATTTATTCGAAGTTTTCTCTACTATCTTAATTCTCATGTGTCAAAGATTACTATCAGACAATGACTCCAGCGAAAATTTCTCTTTCTTTTCTGATTACGAGAGGAGGCCGTTTAGATAACGCTTAAATTCTCTGCTTATCGGCATATCTCGGCACGGAGGAATGAAGCGAGCGCTTGTGCAAAACCAAAGAGAAGAATGATCAACTAACCGTACTCGCAATCGATATTATCATAAGGATGGAGATTCGTGCATTAGCTGTGCCGTATGAGAACGAGAAAAGAGAAAGAGAGGGAAAGAGATCAAGAGGAAGAGCCACTCGGGGGTTGCCCAACGCCCCATTGTGAATTAATTACCCAGAATCATCGCGGGGGGGCAACGCCATGGCGCATCGCGTCAACGCCGAGTCACGATTTCGTTAATTTTCACCCTGGTCCTCGCGCCGGCTATCATCCCATCGTGCTTAAATACTTATCGATAATTCGATCACTGCGGGCTGACCCGATTTGCACCTTAGCTTCGTCAAGTCGACACGAGGCCGATTGAACCGCGTGACGAAACGAATGTGCCGCGAAACGTTCTCCAAAACGAGAGGCGACGTCTTCACATATGTGAAGGCATATATATATATATATATATATATATATATATATATATATATATATAGTCATACATGTAATTGTATCGCTCTTGTGGTCGATATGCAAAGATGACAGTAACATTTCTGTTTGGCAAAAAGACGTCGCTGCGCCGAATTAGATTCCTCGTGCTTCTCATGGGAGCTAATTTGATAATTTTACGTCGATAAAGTCGTTGAAGAGCGGAACGGATTCCCTCGGACGTGAAATGCAGCGCATATTATTTACCGATTCATGTAAACGAATTGTCGTACATTTTATGACATCATTTCATGTCACTCGCTATTTCAAGCGATTTCAACGGACGTTTATTTCAAGATAATTCGATAATTATCTCGCGCGATCGTTAAATCCCGATATGTACCGACTGGATTTCTCGTAGAAAGCCTTAATATTTTATGTGGAGAAACGCATGAGCTGCCTTTTTGCGCGGATATAAATCGTGTATCCTCCAAGAGGAAGCATGCGGATTTTACTGACGTATATATATGTGTGTGTGTGTGTGTATATATATATATATATATATATATATATATATATATATAGGCCAATCTCTTTCAACGACAATGCCGCGATGCACGCTTCAAAGACCGCGTATCCTAAGAACACCGTGAAAGCAGACAATGCGCGACGGTCCAGTAAATCTCGATCGATGCTCAGCGTCCGAAGCATGAGAAAAGAGACCGGACCGGAAAGAGTGGATCGCCCAGTGTAATTTTGTTGACCTTCTCGCGGTTAACCCGCCAGTGTTCGTGTTCTATGAGCATTGCACTTGGATCAAAAGTTAGTTTATTTACAACACAAATATAGAAAAATGTGATAAATTATGTTTTATCATAAGTAAGCGAATAAATAAGCACGGCATGGATCTCCTCTACTTTAAATAGGAATATCTGTGCTGCTTCTCATCCTCAAATTTTACTTGCATTGAAGTGGCTCCCATGCAATGAAAGATGAATTTTAAGACGAGATTTGAATTTTCTTTCGTCCCGGAATTTGTCGTCAAAATTTTACATCCGTATTCTATCCCAGATTTACCGCAGATTAAGAATTGATACGATAAAAATATTATCAGAAAGGCATTAATAGAAGGCAAGAAATTCGCGTGATGTCACACTCACTCGCGACACTATTTCTCTCCCTAAACCCGCTTGTCCCGAGACAATTTTACGCTCGACTGTCGGGCAAGAGAATACTTTAAGTAGGTTCGACGACTCAAACGTCTCGTTAATCTAAACGTCGGTCGAACGGTAACCGAACAGCGACGAGCCCGACGGACAAATCATCTTGTCGTGACATGAGAGACACGTGCGCTATTTATCTCTCGCGTGAAGAACGATCGAGAATCGATGCGGCGGCTGTCGATTCGACCGACTACACTTACGAAAGCACCGTGGCCACGCGTTTTATGGCGCTTACTTCTACGGACGTGAGACAGGGCTCATGGGGGATGGTGGGATGTGGTACAGTAACGCGGAGAGAGAGTGTGTCGGTGCTCGGAAGACGCGCCGGAGACGCAGGGCTGAGGGGGGCGGTGGAGGCGAATCGGGGTGTGAGAAAAAACAGAAGAAGAAACGAAACGAGATCAGATCGCAGCATCCGCTGAGGTTTACACGGAGAACATCCCGAGGCGCGTTACGTTCGCGCGCGCGAAGTTCGGGCACGATGCGGGGGCCACATAAATTTTGCGACCATTCTCAACGGCATCCCGACGGAGAACGCCTTCGCTGAAGCAGATTTTCCGTCCGCGACGTTTTCCCCGGAAACCGTATTTTCTGCCGCGCATAATTGCGACATTGAATGAATTATACCTTTTTTTTTAGTGAATTATCTACAATACTTGACGCAGGCGAGACAGTCTACGGCCTATAAACGTATTCTGAAAATTGCATTAGCGATGTGATCCGATTAAATTATATGAGTAGGATTAATGGCGTTCGAGCTCCTTGCGATTCTCGATCTCTCAGTTAGTCTCTATCAGCGCAGCGTGTATCCTGGCGAACATCCAGCGAACGGAGAGACCCTCGCAGCGAAATCTCTGTAGTTAGCATAGCGTAATCTCTTAATCGTATTTCTTGAAAAAAGCACACGATCTTGATTACACAGCTACTTAGGCATAAGTGATATTTCATTGTCCAATGTCCAACGATTGAGGAATTTATGCGTTCAATTTTATTCGTGAAACGGAAGTTTTTACAATTTCAAGCGTTAGCAGCAGAAAATCACATTTTCTCCTCGTGCGAATTTACGCTGCTTATATATTCGAACTGTACTATGATACGCCATTATACCGCGTTGTTACGGCGCGCATATGAAGAGACAGAGGCAAGCAAAGCGAGAGCAGAGTCGAAGAAGTTGCGTGTGCAACCGAGCAACTCGTCAGGAGGAAAGTTGGCGACAACGACGGTGTCGTAAGACGTCGCGATAATTATAAATCTTGCGATTCGCCTGTCGATGTTACATACTCACACGCGCGCGTGCATAGACAATGATAATGCAAGCGCGTGGAAAATGTTCAAAAGATAATGAGAGAAATTTCCTCTCACACAAAAGAAACAAGTTGACATCCGCACGCGTCAGAAACGCATTGGTTCCGCGCGAAATTCTTTCGGCGTTTCAAACGGAGTATTTGCTCCTTCGCGAAGTTGATTCTCATATTATTACCATATCTACAATTGCAAGATAAAAAATCGTACTTGTGCACCGGTAAACTGTCCACAGTAAGTATGAAAAGCTGCGGCAGGCTCGGCGGAAAAGGGATGCTTTCTTAAAATGCGTCTTTTCCTGAACTCCCGCGCACTCCCGCAACGCGGGAGTAACGGATCGCCGAACTCGCCTCGCCGTACCCTCGTCGTATCCGGCTGCGTGCTCTCATAGGCACCGAGCGTTGATGAGTCGAGGCGGGAAGATGAAGGGACGAAAGAGCGGGGTGTGGGCATTGGAGGAGCCCGAACGAGCCTGAAGAGAATGGAGGGCACGAGAGGAAAGAAAGAGCGCGGCAAGGCTGGAGGAAGCAAAGAACGGGCCTGGGGTGGGTGAGACGGAGCAAGAGAGACAGAGGCGGACGGAGGTGGCGGAGGTGGAATTAATGCACGCACCGGGCCACGCACCCAAACCCCTTACAGGCAGCCAGCCTACTTCGTTATACGACAAGTATAAGAGGAGAGCACAGAGACTTTTATTGATCGCCTGGCAAAAACTCAGGAACCCTCATTTCGTGCTCCGTACCCCCGACTCTCTCACCGGCGAGCCTCTACCAGTCTCTCTCTTTCTCTCTCTTCTCTCTGCCTCTTGCCCATTCCGCTTATCCCTTGGTTCGAGGAAAAAGTGACGGGCTGTCGTCGTCATCGTCGTCGTCGTCGGCGTCGTAGTCGTCGTCGTCTCCGATACTAAAGTCGCGCTGCCTCTCGATAATCTTTTACACTTAAGACCGAGGTAACCCTTTCCCTTTCTACGCAATCCACCTTCGCACACGTACCGGGCCTCTCTTCTTCTTCTCTTATCCAGTCACGACGTCCTCTCCCTCGCGCTTCAGCCTCCCTCGCAACCCGCGAGGGCCGAAAACACCCGGGGCAATGTAGATACGTGGCGGAATTACATCGAATACCAGGAGAGGGTGGTCGGGGGTTAAGAACGAGATCCCGAATTTTGAAATGCCGAAATAAGAAACTCTTACCGCCGAGATACCATCGTTTCCCCAAAAACTCTTTCGTAAATCTTTATGATATCAAAATAGTGAATAATGAATAGCACATCCTTTATTTTGAGCTCATTATACTTCAAAATCATTGGTACCGTCGTAAAGGGAGAAGGAACATATCAGAGTTGGCGTTTAACGTCGCGAACCGTGAAAACAGTCGATAAATCGCAGTTTTGACAACCACGTGCGTCGCGAATTCAGAAAAAATATTCTTCCCCCAAATCCATACAATACTACTTCCGTTGCAAACTGTGAATGCACTCTCGCTTTCGGCTGGATGCTGAAAAACGATGGTCCGAACGTCGCCGTCGCGGCGCTCGCTCGCGGTCCCATTGTTCGTCCGCGCACGCATAATGCATAGAAATATTAGAGCTTTTAAGGCTTAAAAACGTAAGCGCGTGGCGTCCGCACTGCGAGGACAGAGAATGCACCCTCCTGATAGTCGGGAATGTTCCGTGTGTCAGCGACTGCCGAGTGGAAGAGGGCTGGGGGTGGCAGGGGGTGGCGAAGGGTGAGAAACGGCGAACGGGTAAGATGTGTTTGTTCCACACGAGCTATTGTCCGCGAAGACTACCTTTCCATTGTTTGTCGCAGTCTCGCCCTCTCTCTTTCAACGGCAACAGCCACCCCTGTCGTTCAGTATCTTACATCGCGCCCAGCTTTATTTCGAGGGTTTTGCGCCACTCGAGAGGAGCGTCGGCGTTGCGCTCGCGCGAGATCCCGCACACTGCTTTTCTTCGGTTACCTAACGGAATCGGGGGGAACCCCGACTCCTTTAGGATCTTAACGAAGATAGTGACTTCTTGCACCATGCATAGCGATACGTACATAGGTATATATTATACATGGGTACACAGATTCACTCTGCTGTAAAATATTTCCTAAGAACGCTCGAGGATTACACGTAGCTATCCAACTTACAGAGCATGCTGTAATTAAAAGAGTAAAATTTTAAAATAAAAGTTCTTTGATTTACAACTCCGGATTTATAGAATCCATTATAAAAATTAATTAATAGATTAATAGTTTTGAGACGTCTTGTCCATGTGATCATCAGTAAAGAGGTAACTCTGCCAATTAGCGCGAGCGTGTGCACGTGTTGAAGTGTAGGAAACAAGGTGAGCCTTCCCTAGTTTTCCGAAGGTGTTAGATAACTAAAGGTAAGAAAAGCGAGGAAGGAGCGTACCTCGCGTTTCCTGCGATCATAAATTAGTGTGTGAAGTTTTTGCGCTGCCATAGTCGCGCACGGATGCAATGCGCTTCGCAAGTCACATCCATCATCGCGATTTCGCAAGTCATGCGACCGCCGTGGTTGTCTTTTGGCATGCAGTCGGGGAAGAATGGCGTCATTATCAGAGAAATGTTGACGCGTTCACTATGCGATTCACCAATTATTACTTTAAAAACGAAAATGTAAAGCTACGTTACATAAATATCGCGGAAAAAATTAAGCACAGATGCAAAGCGCGGGACATTAATCATTATCGATAATATTTTAATAATTTTCTAGCATATGTAAATTTATCTGCATTTCTTAAGCTGATTAGCACGAGTTCGATTTGACTTATCGCGCCTCACTAAAAGTGCCGCATATTTTTGACGAAGATTGTATATCGTGATTACCCCTCTCGCGCTTTACGTTATTACGACTCACTTCTCCCTATGTAATGCATCGCACGATTAGCGTTCTGAAAAGAATGAGAAAGAATGAAGCAAGCGACTCTCTTTTCAATGAAAAGGTTAAAAAGAGGGATCACGTGCTCGGTGCAGACGAAGAAGGCAAAAGATCTCGATCCGGCTTTGTGTCGATGAGACGCCGTGCGTCGGATGTGCACGTGTGGTAGCGTGTTTGCACGAGGCATGCACACCCACGAGTCTACTTATACACCTGGCTGAACAAAGTACTTGGCCAGTGCATTTTATTGTCATACGCTGACTCGAATTGCCACTTGCGACAGAAAGGACCACTGTAATAATAATTAAAGTTACGCGCATGCACAATCATAGTAATGGCCGCCAAACGCGGTCGTCCACCGCGGTCAGAAACGAGAGAGGATATCCAACAGCCCCAATGCCGCCACACTTGAGTGCGCGAACTCTCGCTAAAGACTAAGAGATGGGGTTTGGAAGGGGGGGACAGGCGGCGGCGGGCAGGTTGCGGGGGAGAACGCCTTCTGGAAATATTCTAATAAGCAAAATTTTCGCTTTTGTATTTAAGAAAAGGGAAAGAAGTGGTGCCGAGCGCAGTCGTACGCGAGGAGGAAAGGGCGCGATGGTTGGGGGAAATGGGAGGAAGGGTTGGGGAAGGGAGCTAGATGATAAGGAAAGAATGAAAGCACCGAAGCAACCCTACCGTATACTCTCTGGTAGTCGCAATGGTGATGGTGGTGGGCGGGTGGTGGCGATGCCGGTTTTCAAGGGGTTAGAGTGACTTGAAGGAGAACGCGGGTACGTAGGGAGAGGAATAGTACAGAGTCGCGAGAAAGAAGCAAAAGAGGCAGAAGAAGCAGAAGAAGCAAAAGAAGAAGCGAAAGAAGAAGAAGAAGAAGAAGACGGACAGACGAAAGGGGGAGGTAGAGGGTCGAGCTGGTCGTATTGTCTCAGCGGGGTGGTTGCCCGCGGGAGCGCGGATCGAGGGGACATCGCGCGGAGAGAAGAAGGAGATCGTTGGGGGATGGCGGATGTCAGAGGATGAGAGGTGCCGAGGGCGGAAGGGTGGCCTGGCGGTGGTTGAAGGAACGAAGCGCGGCTGCGGAAGAAGAAGCGCGGAGGCAGAAGAAGAAGGAGAAAAGAAGAAGGCGAAGGACAAGGAGATTGCGACGCGCGAGGAGAGAAAGAGAGAAGGAGCGAAAGAGACCGCGGGACGCGAAGGGGGTAAGACGCTGCATGAAGGGTTGGAAATGTAGATAGAATTTCTTCATTTCGCGTCCTTCGCCCCTCCTCGCGCCCCCGCCTGCCCGCCGACCGCCACCGCGAGTCTCTCCCCCTTCCCTCCCCCCGTCCCGTACTCCGCCTCGCGTCGTCTTTTCCTCTACCACCCTCTACCTCCCTTCTCTTCTTTCCGCGCCGTCCCCTGCCCACACTCCATATACCCACACCCCCGAACACCCTCGTCTCTGCCCCCGACATTCCCCTCTCATTTCACCCATCCCCGCCATTCTTTCTCTTAAGACTCCGTGGCAGAGGAATCGTTAAAATCTGGCCGTACCCTCGGTATACCCACCCCACCACCCTTTGCCACCCTACTGCCACCCACCGGCACCATCGCCCGCCACCCGGCCGCGCGAGTCCTCCTACTCTTACTCTCTGCCTGCCGTTGGAGCTACCACCCTCCTCCCCTATCCGCCACCCTCGCATCTCTACAGTCACTAACCCTTGAATGCCGCTCACTCGCTACTTACTTTCGCGGGTGGTTGCAAGGAAGTAGTCCCGGACGGTGGAAAGAGAGAGCGAGGTGCACCGTAGGTATCCGCGACGAGTAACGTTCGACTATTAATCAGAGGGATGAATATATATATAAGAACGTCGTAGGCTTTCTCCTCCCGGGGGAGAAGGGAGATACGTTCTAGAAATACATCGTACTACACATGCATTTCATTGCTTAGAGTTTGTTATCAATCTTGTTCAATTCACAACACTTAGTCTTGCTGAAATGCATAACCAACTGATAGCCTAATCCATTAAAGCTTATGGCATCGACATTAGGAAGTTGATTAAATTACTGTTAACAATATTGACTTAATTCTCACAATATATAGATACATACTATAATTGTATTTGCACAGCGTAATTGACAACGTATAAATTTTATATCCGTAACAAGTAAAGATGTACTTTGTTAATCTTGGAACATATCGATGGCATTAAGCGACTCTTTGAAGAATCTGATTTGAAGAATGATTTTATGTAGCCAAACAGTACAAGGATCTGGTAATTAACCAATCGATAACAATGTGCCGTCAACGCGTCGATACTTATCGTATCGCATAAATAATCTTATCGTTGAAACTCAGGTGAAACTTTTGAAGCGTAGGTGGTATCGAAGAGTACAGCGCGAAAGAGATGGAACAGCCATGGATATCGATAGCAGCTGCGATAGTTCTGAAAAGTTTAGGAGCACTTTATACGACCTAGAGCACACTGCAATATTTACATTGATCGAGTATTAATGGTTAAAGAGGAACAATAGAAGTAGATTGTTCAGATGCAAACATTTTGATACGATCATTAGTATAAATAATATTATTTTTATCGATTATCTTTATCTTATTCTTTTAATTTTATTGCGGAATTATCAATCAGACAACGCTGTTTATTTTAAAAATAATACATATTTGTTTTACAAGTGACGCGTAATCTTATCACGTAGTGCTTATCTCTTTTCTGTCCTTTTAATTCCATGAATCATTTATTTAATGTATTGTGGAATAATTACGCATATGTAATTATGAGATATCGCAATTACACTTATTAACATGCTTTAAAATCTCGTACTGCTTTTACTCTGATTGCTTCTTCTGTGTAAAACCACTGCTTGGGATTAAGATTCCATAAATAAAACTTAATTATGTAGTCTACTGTGTTACATTAATATGATCATCAGTTATATTAAACAGTTGTGTTAATTAGATTTTACTTTCATCATCTATCGTGTTTGTAAAACCGTAATGTATCGCAATTATTATGCATTTATCGCACATCCAAAACGCTTAACTCCTCGCTAAACTGATCCGAATGAATTCAACTTGACAACGAGGTGCATGAGTTTAGGGTCAAAGACGATCGCGTCGCCGGCTCCTTTTCACCCCCCAGCCCACTCCCGATCTCAAGGCAGGGTGAGCCAGGACAGGGGTAGGAACGGCAAGAGAGTTTTCGACTGACGCTCAAGGGTTATTGTTTCGGGTACCACGGATTTGCATTATTTCCTCCGACCGGTCTCATTGTTCGTTCATTTTTGAATGTTGCATTCTCAGTCACGAATTCGTCCTTCTTGCGTATTGCGATGCATTTGTGCAGGTGTAATTAGCGATGCGATCGAGTGCCGCGCTTTTCAGTTTCTAACTTATTCAACGTTTCTCATCCTGTTGGCTCTCGCTCTTCTCTCGCAAAGATGAACGCATCACGATACGACATATACGTGCTTGTGCCGAATCCATCGTAAATATCAGAAATATTTTAAGGACAGACGTTTTTCGACAAATATTCAATTAATTTGCAGACTAGTTTCGAGAAGTATAAAATTATACATGTCATACATATTATTAATTACAACCTATATGTGTATCTGACGTATTCTGTAATACGTGCATTTTACTGTGAGCTAGCGCTACTATTAGTTAATTAATGCATCATATCATTAGCGCAAGAAGTTTAATCCTCATTTTGCGATGCGCATTTATTATTGCTCGATATAGACTTATCTCGCGTAGACCGCGCGTTCTCCCTTTACGTCTTAACAACGTTAGCCCTCATAGCCCCAAGGGCCAATAAGAGATGAATGCCCACGGTTATAAATTCTTGCCATATTATGCAAGTGAATATATTTTCATCATTAAAATTTTTATATGCATAATTATTGCCGACATTAAAAAATAGATTATAAAATATATAAATTATATATAAGACAGATTTTTACAGAAATAAGATCTGACACAGGATAATATAGAGATATATAAAATATTCAAAGATATAGCAATTCAAATTCTAAAGAATAAGATTTTCGTAGACTGATTTGATTTGCAACGAATAACATTTAAATTCAATCCAGTTGAATTTCAAACGCCGCTTTTGCAGTTGCAGTTGTGAATTTATTTATGGTACCGCAAAACGTAATAATTTCGTCTTTAATTATGAATGGTCAAGTAAATGTTTATTAATTAAGGCAACTGATGTCAAATTATATGATATAGAATATATGATATAGAAATGATAACTGTATACATGAAAATATTATTTCTTTTCTTTGAATAATAAAAAAGTGGGACAAAATTATAATTGCTCAACATAATGTTTTTCTTAACGGCGTTCGATGTGCTTTTTTAAATATTCTGCTGATTATTTTCTAACACACATTAGACGACATCTAGAGATCGGAGAAAAGGGGATCGAGAGAACTTGCACAGGGTCTAGGAGGGGGATGGAAGGCAACCCTCCGCCTCGCGTGAAAAATATGTAAAGTATTGATTGCATTTTATAATTACTTGGGAGCCGGTCGTCTTAGCTACCCTATCCACTCTCGTGCCACCCTCTTCTCTGCGTTCTCGCACCCTCCGCGCTTCCATCGTGGGGTTTCTTCTTTCTCATTTTCTATCTTTCTCTTTCTCACTCTCTCTTCTTCTTCCTCTGTCATACCCTGATTCTCTCACTCCCGTCTCTTTGCGACTCTATCGTTATCTTTCTCACGCTCTCACGCCTTCTCTGTTTTCTTCGCCACCGAACTGCAAGGATACATGTGTGCGTTCCACCCTCTCTCTTACGTGGGTTGGTGCGCACGTTCTCATGTGTTTACACTTGAACGAGCAAGGAGATAGTCGTTCTCGCTTCCTATACGACGTGTACCGAATTAAGAACATTGGCAATGTACTCGAATATTAAAAACAATTGCATTTTTTAGAATGCAATTTTCCGAAACCAAATGAAAAATGTTTAGCCCTTTTTACGGTGAAGTATATGACGCATTTTAAGTTTAACGATCCTTAGTTCTTCAGAGGAATATGTCTGTGTTAAGATTTCCAGCTGCAGTTTTAGAAAATTATTCTTAAGTATGTGACCATCGAAAAGTTTTACGGAAGGTAACTCTCTTGGAGAATAAAGTGAGAAGATGGACACTTCCCGAGAACCACTTCTAAGTCTATATTCACTGGAGAGTTTCGCTATCGAGAGTTGTTCTCGAAGATTTGACGCTCTCGAGTATGCTGCAAGCCTAAGCGATACTTTACTGAGTTTTTGACTAGTATGAGTAATGAACAATAACCAAGTCTTTAATTATTTAAATTTTAAAAATAGTTTTACAATTTAAATAATAAACGCAATTCATAGTGCGTCAAATAATCCGATTTTCACTTTTACTTCTCATCTACCTACACATTCTCGTACTCGTCAGCTTAAGCTAAGGACCTTCCGATGATCCTCATTGAACTTTATAATGGACGTATTGTTTACGGCGGCGGCTGTCTAAGGAGTTTGCGTGCGAGCGACTGTGAGACCGAGAAGGGAGAGGTCTCGCGCTGCAAAGCAGCTCGAAAGATACAATTAAGATTTATCTAGGAGTGCAAAGCGGACTGATTAAAAGCCTGAGCGGTGCTTTGCGAACGCTTCATTAATAAACGCAGTTTTCGGAGGACAATGAAATGGCTGCGCTTCGCGTCATTAAAATCCGATTAAAGCCCATTTGGAAAACTTTTTTCTGCCGCAAGAGTTTTTATTAATAAATTGCTTGGAACATACTTGGTAATATATAATATAAATATTAATCTTAGCATCGCAAATATTGTATAGATAAATTTATGAATTGATAAAACATAAATGAAAAGATAATACATAGATCCGAATAAATAGTTCTTATCGTCGCGCACTGTTAATACTCCTATATAAATTCAAACATCTCGATTATCATGTGTTGTCAGTCCAACAACCCTTTAGTCCACTAATTCAACCTTTATTGAGTAGACGGACAACGTGCCATCGATTATCACGTCATGCATCAGTCTCACATTCTAATTATAAAGTCATCATATTGGATTAATTAAATTTGCATGAAGTAAAATTGCGTGACATGGTAAATGTAAAAATTAATTAAACACATCTGCATATTGCATCTTAAATCGATACTATTCTATCAAATGAAGATATGATATTCTATCAAGTAACTTTTAATCATGCATCAATTTCTTATTCATATTTATGTATACAGTTTTCGTAAACGCACTTTTAATGATATATACCATCGTAGAGAGTTGAACGTGTTACCCTCGCGACTATTTCGCTATTTTTACCGTTGCACTTTACGGTATGTCAAACAAAGCACCCTCGCGGTAGGGCTGCTGCGTTATGCCGCGTTTCGCGCGGCCTCGCTCCACCTGGCACAATAATTCGTCGCTTCTCTCCGGGATTTAAGACGAATGAGTCTTACGTCTACGCGCGAGCTTGCCGGGAGTGGAATATCGGAAAGGTAAGGAAAACGAGGGAAGAAGCGGCGGTGGTGGGTGCAGCGGGGGACGGCGGGCGGCGGTTGAGAGTCGCCGAGAGGGTGAGAGTCGCGATGGGGATGTGTAAGAGGGTAGCGGGAGGACCAAGGGGGACGGTGAGGGCGGCGGTGGCGGAAGGAAAGGGTAGGCAAGGAGGGCCACTGTTTTTACCAACCAGCCTGCGACTGCCGCGTACTCATTTACTCTCGGTAAACCAACACAGACACATCAGTGCGCACACGTGCGAGGGTCCGTGGGGCGTCGTATATGTGAGGGGGTGCTCGAGCATGCTCGAGCAACGGAGACGAACGCACTCGTTCGTACGGCGTACGCCTCCCCGAGATATATTTATACGTGTGTATGTATATTCATAGAAAAGGAACGCCGAGAAACACCGCGCCGTTTCGTCGTGAGGATGGGTGAGTCGAAGGGGATGAAACGGTCAGACGTGGAGACGGACGCGCGTAAGATATATCAATGCTTTGGCGAGGCAAGCCAATGTGCCAAACCACTGTGATCTGAAGGCGAAAGTAGGAGCACGCTATACCTGACTGTTTCCTGCCTTCGGCTTGCTGCCGAAACAGTAAATGGTTAATATTTATAATTATTTTTGGTCCAAGACGTTAATATATTATTTTGATGTCACATTATTGTATGGATGCGTCTAGAAAATTATTTCTGTCTTCGTGATACGAGTGCAATTGAATTTACCTTGTTCTATTCCAGAATGTTAATAAGAATTATCCACGACCTCGATCGTCGCTTAAATGCACATCCATGACCTGTGCTGTTTTTCATAATTCACTGCAAATAGAATTTATGTCAATTACTAACGATCGATACCACACGCTACGTTACGTTTCTATAAATTGATTATGCAATTCTGTAGTGTCATATGCCGTGTCATATTCATATCAATTGCTAATTACTTCATTATAAGCGCCAGAAGGTGAGGCAACGTCCTCATGGTGTGCCACCCTCACACAGACGTGTCTCAGGCGTGCGTAAGCAATATGCGAGCTGCAGACGCGGTAATCACGCATACGAGTTCTCTTTACGCGCGCGTACACACATACCCCCACAAATACCCCTACATACACAGTCGCGCGTACGAACTTTGCAGCCTACCCATACCAACGCCTGACGATGGTACACAGGGGTTGAGAAACTTGAGGTGCGGGTGCGGGTGGTAGGTAGCGAGAACGCACGTAAGGGTTTTCTCGGTTTCTTACAGCGAAGGAGTGGGAGTTTGGCGGAGGTTGAAGCGGAGGACGACCGGGAGACGGCGGCGGGGCGGGGGAGGGAGAGGGTGAAAGGGAAGCTCGGGGTTGGGGTAGAGCAGCTCTGCCTAGAAGTTGCGCCCAGCATTTTAATCGATTTCATTTGCGCGCATGTGAGCGAGCGAGCGAGCCGAGCCACGGAAAGAGAGAAAGAGTAAAAGGTGGGTGTGGGTAGGTAGGATAGAGAGACAGACAGAGGCAATGAGAGTGTATAGGTGGGACAAGGAGCCGGCGTCGAGAGCGAGCGAAGGAAACCGTAAGGACGAGTTGATGTGCGTGCAAGCAGGACGAAAGAAATAGCGCGAAAGAGACGGGGGCCCGTCGAGGTAAAGGAAGAGAAAGAGAGAAAGGGAGTAGCAGAAAGGGGATGGAAAGAAGAGGACCAGGGAAAGAGAGAGAGGAAGTGCTGGGTACGAGAGAGCGCGCGCTTCTCCGGTGTATAAACCTTTCTTTGTTTTGCTTTGCTTGCGTCATTAGGGGTTGGGGATGGATGAGGCGAAAGAGCGGGGGAAGGACCCCCCCGACGGGAGAGGGCGTGGTTCTTCTGCAATCTACATATAGGCATCTCGTGCAGACGACCTTAGTACCACACACGAACGTATGTACGTATGTTTGTGGGCATACACGTGTGTTTTCTGTAGGTGCACCCGACCCCGGTGCACCTCCTTCGTCCCCCGTCGTGCTCCCCGCCGTCCTCGTCATCGTCGTCGTCATATAGTCGTCGCCCTCGTCGTCGTCATGTCTCTACTTATAATTCGCATGATGGGCCGACACACGCTCGAGTTAAAACTTCGCGATGTGTCTTCCGCCGGTGAACTCCGCGCGTCCACCACCCCGCAACCCCCGTCATTCCCTCCACGTGTAGGAGCAACCGTGTGAGCGAGGGGTGGCTTTATATCCGTCTTTCGCTCGTCAAAAGAGACTGCGAAAATACGTCGGCGGATAATACCGCCGAGAATCGGCACGCTCGGTGAGATTCTGTGTCAAAGTTTCAAATGCGAGAATTCGAGTAGACCGATATAGATCATGGGCACGTGGTAGCGGAAAACCCAGAAAAAGTCTAAAAACATTAAAAAGAGTGTATTGAATGATTAGCGTGAGTTTGTTCAACCAATTAGAAATTTTATAAATCTGCTTGTTCACCTTCCGCGCGCGCACGTGGATCATGAAAAATTTTTGAATAATTCACACAACATTAGAATTTTACGTATCTGTATTAATAAATATTAAACATTTTTCATTAATAATTCAATCAAAGTTTGTCTCAACGAAAATGTTTTTCAAAAAATTAGGAAAGAAACATGTCACAAATACATTCGGAGAAATTAATTTAATCGGAAAATAACTTTACCATTATTCATGCATTCCCAGCACATAATTGTTTGGTTACGGTAGGCATGAGAAAGTTAAGCACCGACGTAACATTAATTTATCGATAAAAGCGCGGGGGCGAGTTGGATATAATTCGCGAGATAGATTTAGCGCTCGTGTCAAAACTTTCCGATGTGTTTCTCCTCAGTGCATCGTCTCTCGTCCCAGACTATTGCTACGCGGTTCAGCAACGTGCCACTTCATAACAAGAACGAAGCGTGAAGATACTTTCGAATAATCATATTGTTGAACACGATTGACGAAAACCTGTGTAATATTCGTTCATAATTACAATTTTTGACGTCATTCATTTGTGCTATCCGCATTCGTGTCCGCGCTTCTAAACAAACTCATTTGATATGAAGATAAGCATGATTATAACAATCAAATAATTGTACGTATCAGAAATGTTGTGAATATGAATTATCTATCCAATAATTTCGTGAAATTTTCCTTCCGGTACCTTTTTCGGTTTGAGACATGTCAGAATTTCTCGGAGTTCCAACCCCTGCAATGGGACGTGCATGCACCCCATGTTCACCCTTCGTCAAGTGTAGTGTATCAAGCTCTACCATATGGAACCACGCGTCCGTGTTCCGCGTCAAAAGATACGTTCACGGAACGTCGGTACGTTTGAGACAGCATCATTCCGGATTTGCGTATCAGCAGCGAGATTACGCTTAGATAATTAAACGCGGGTATATCGTCGCTACTCGTTGCCATAAATCTCAACTCGTAATTAGTCTCTCGGCACATAATAACATCTCGGCGAGATGTAACGCGCGTTGGTACTAAAACTCTTCTCGTTCTCGTTCTCGCACTCGCAGGTCCATCATCTGTGCTTGTGGACATGTTTTTCGCAGCGCATTTCTCGACGCACCATTAATCAGCGCTGTTGATCTCCATCGAAATCATACAATTAATTTCGATCGAAGGGTTGTGCTTGTCTTTTATCATCGTCAATCGCGGATGTTCGCGGGCTTAAATATGCCGATATAAGTCCCATATCAGTGCACAATTTCCCAAGAGATGAATCACGGAAAAATATAAAACGATGAAGCTTCGTAAGCACGTGGGGGATGAAGTCAAACGGCGACGTTGAGGGACTCATAAAAACAGGGCGTGGGAGGAGAGAGGAACATAAACGGGGTGGCCAGTCAGCTGATTTCTCGTACTCGGACAGTAGTCACGTGCCGACAGTGGCTGGACGGCCGGCCGGTCCGTCGGGTGGCTTATGCCACGTGGCGGCCGCGAAAACAAAGCAAAAAGAAGGGAGAGAGCAGCGGAGAGAGAAAGAAGGACTGTCCGCAAGCGACGGCAAGCAGCAGAGGGAGAACGGAGGGACCGAGAGGGTGGCGGTGGGTGAATAGCGGCGAGATTTTATTGGTGTCGGTAAAGGATGGTCCATGGTCTGCGTTGGTCAGCTGGCGTCGGCGCGGCTTTAGCCGTGCGAGTCCCGTCCCGTCTAGGGGTGGTGGAAAGTGAGTCCAAGGGGGCAGGGGATGGTAGGAGAGGTGGTTGAGAGAGTGCGAGCGGTCGTCGAGTGCCGAAGGGTGGGGCTCGGTCACCACGTGGCGGAGCACGTGGTCTTTACCCTCCGTCGAGTTTCACTCTGTCTCCCAGTTCTCGTCCCCTTCCTCTCCCTGTCTTTCGATATTAACGTCTTTAAATGATGACGATACAAATTGAACCTGTCTTCTACATATTCTAGAAGTGGTGTTCTCTCAAAACGGCACGTGGGCTATAATTCTATTTTACACACCAAAAACATACTGATGTTTCTCAAAGTGTCTTCCTCGCGTTCTTAAATTTCTTTGTTTCGCTCCAAGTGAGCGAGATCTACACGTGGGTCCGACTAGCGATCATTCTCTCATTTTCTTTTGGCATTTTCTCTTGAGATCACATATCGCCCCAGACACTGTCAAGTTTTACGATCGTCGCCGAAGTTTGGTTCTCGTCTGTTGTTTTCAGACCGCTGTGCAGCGGAGTTTGTTTGACGTAATGTAGGGGTTCGTGATGGACGATATATCTCTGCAGTTTGTGGATTAGGCAGAAGGGAACGCACGAGGTATGCTGAGTGGAAATAGCTCCGTGTCGGGAACGGACGAATCACTTGTGACACTGTGTTATAGCACAGTCACGCCATTTCTACAGAATAGCATTTTAGCATTTATTCATATTCTTCACTTAAATATTACGTATAATAATTTGATTCTTTTTCATTACTATATTTTTTATGTTTTTCTTTATTTCATATCTAGAATATTTGTAATATATTTCATCAATGGTCAGAGTGGATATGTTCACGTGACTAGTTCAAAGCTAACTGCAAGATATAAAGTTTTAAAAATGAGAAATTAAAGCGAATAAAGTACCATAAGAAAAAACGAGGACGTTGCTATGGGTACCAACCAGGTGTTAACGTCAAAATTGCTTTGGATTAGCGCAGATATTTCGCAGGAGGCGTTCAATATTGGCGGTCTTAGGGACGCATCGTCCCTGTGTACGTCTGTGTGGAATTTGGCATAAGGGGGGGTGCGTCTCTCACCGCTCTTGCGGATTAAAGTTAAAAGAACGCGAAGACGTACGAATTAAATTTCGCGTGGAGAGGGAATAACTCGCAAGGAGTCGGGGTCAGTTACGGCAGCACAATATATGTACATAAAAAGATATTGTAGAAGTGTATCAAGTGAATAATATATTTTAAATGCGTATATTGTTATATGCATACCAACAAATATTATTAATTTATGCAATCAGTAACAATATATCATTTAAATATATAATAATGTAAAAAATTCTTGTAACTTTTTCATAAAATCAATCCTTGCAATTCCTCTTTTCATATGCAACTGTTAATAGTGCGAAAACATATATCAAAAACATCCTTCTTCTTTAATGTCCCATACTGTTTCTTATTATTAGTTTATAAACCAGTTTATAAACTATTATTAGTTTATATACTAAATCATATAAATAATTTCATGAATTCAGTATCGCATATTTGTAATATTCTTTTAATGCACGTAATCAAGCGAAAGTCTGATACTTTTAAGAGTTAATACGTTCTCGCACACAAACGCGTGCGATCGCCGGAATCAACGTCTACTTTCCAGACATACGGGCAGGAATACCTCATAAGAAGCTGCCAGATAAGTGTAGCGCGCGCGTCGGCTTATTAGAAGGCGAACGCGCGAGTATTTTCCATATACACACACGCATCTCGAGGGGGGAATGAGGGGGATGTAGCGCGAGCGGGCGTAGGGGATGGCAGCGGTGGCGTCGAGACGCGCGAGGGGGGTGAGTCAATGGGAGGGTGGGTACATGACATGTCATGCTGTGCCTGGCTCGCCTCCACCTTCTTCCAACTACCTCAGCCCATCGTCTCTGTCTCCTCGCACCCCTCGCTAACCTCCCGGTACACCTCCCGCCACCGACCCCCGTCCCGTCGTCGCGGCATCCACTGCCACATCGATCCGCCTTAATGAGTGGAAAGAATAAGACAGCCTCCCCTACTGCGAAAGCGGGAGTCTCGCCCTCCCCTACGACGGCGAACGACGTCGTGTATAGGAAAGAAGGGGGTCGCGGGAATCGGAGACGGGAGAGAAGGAACGGGACTCGA
This sequence comes from Ooceraea biroi, assembly GCF_003672135.1. Classification (NCBI taxonomy): domain Eukaryota; kingdom Metazoa; phylum Arthropoda; class Insecta; order Hymenoptera; family Formicidae; genus Ooceraea; species Ooceraea biroi. Next base: position 14,960,927 of record NC_039508.1, read on the forward strand.
GCGCCGTCGAGGTTCCGAAAGGGCGAGGGAGAACGGAATAAAGCAAGGATGAGGAACACGAGGAAGACAGCACGAGAGACAGCAGGACGAAGAAAGAGTGCGCGGGACGGGAGAAAGAGAGAAAGGGGGTGAGTTTCGAGAGGTGAGGAGGTGATGGAGTCGGGAGGCGGAGGGGCGGTAATGCTCCCGTTGTTTCGCGAGCGAGGGAGGCACGCACGCACCCCCCTGGGCCTCTCCCGCTCAACCTACCACCAACCCCCTGCCCCCCGCAACTCGCGTCCCCTCGCAGCCGACCCCCTCTCGACTCCGAGGAATGTTAATTCCCGGCGCTTTAATTCTTACGAATATTTCCCTCGTGCCTGGGGACGATCGCGGAGTGGCGGAAAAGACGCGAGCGAGGATGAAGAAGCGGAAGAAGGAGAAGAAGCTGAGGAAGAAACGAAAGGGAGGACAGGATGGCGAAGGAGCGAGAGAACCCCTCAAGACATGCGGCGTCCTTTTCCGACATGCCACCGGCAACTTGCTCGCTCGCACTGGTTCCACGTTGTTTCCTGCTCTTGGTTTCACGGATTTTAAGCCTCGCAGGTAGTTTCTCGGCAGCTTCTCGTGAGGCTGACAAATCCTTTCTTCTTTGCATTGGCAGAATAGGCGTGCGAAAAGAAGCAGCGACAAGTGGTCACCGATTTTAAGTAGTCTAACAAATATTCGGCCGTTACTATTGACGTGCGTGCCGCGTTTTAAAATTATCTTCCAAGATTTATCATGCATTACTTGACATTACAAAGAAACGCCTCTTTTATCGTTAACATGCCTGAAATTTTCAATTATGAATCCCAAGACGGAACGAGGATCGGATTCGTTTTGCTGCCGATATACCGTTGAAATAAATGCATGCGGCATCTTTTCTCACACCGGCACAGAAGCTATATAATACAGCAATCTACAGCAGAGAAGGGGTGAGAACAAAAAAGGAGAAAATAGAGGCAGAAGACACTCGTGAACTATCGAGAGAGGTCGTGGGCGTTGGACGGAGAAGGAAACTTATCGAGAAAGAAACAAATCGGGAGCGAGAAAAAGGCAAGGAGCAAGAAGGACAGCTTGAGAGAGAAGCGTTACTATTGCGGTTTTTACCATTTCGTCACATCCGGTCATCCGCGTCCACTGCGCCGCTCATCGTGTTAGTGGCCTTTTGCCTGAGAACGTACCTATTTGAATAAGTCATCGAGACATCCAAGTCGAAGTCGAACGATTTGTAGCATGGCATACATCTATAAGTTGCAGTTGATATTCACGATTTTTCCTAATAAGTTCGTGCAAATTCATATATTCGATCGACTGTCTGTCGTTACATTAATTCCACGCGACTATAACTTATTCTTTGATTTTGAGACAGAAATAAAGAAGAATGTTATGTTTCTTCTCATACTGAACAGTTTTACGAAACAAATGGTGCACTCATTGCGCGTGTATCGAATCCGAGTATTAATAAAAAACAAAACTGAAAGTATTCTATTAATATTTTAAATTATTATTATTATTATTCTTGATCTGTATATCATAATTAATAAACTCAAAGAAAACGTGATAAAATATTTTTCTACTGATACAACTTTCTACGCACGTTGATTTTACGCGGCATTCCCTCGAACCCCTCTGTTTTGTCCCATTTCATCTCTCGATACGTATTCCCGCCAGATGAAGCAGGCGCGCAGTTTTGTACGATATTAAATAATCAGACGAGCCCATAGCAGCCCCTTTATCCCGCCGGAGGGTTGAATCGCGTGTTACATAACTCCTGTTCGTAATTCTTGAATAGAAAGAATTCGAGCTTGCCATCAATGCCTCCGCCGCGCTATTTCGCCTAATTGCGATCAATAGTTACGATTGCACGAGTGTCAAAAAGTCTTGGTATGCTAGACTTGATATGCTTGAGCGCTTGTATTATCTATAAATATTGAGAATTAGAGAACTTAATTTCAATATTTGTCAAATCGATAATTGTTCAGTTTAATTCAGTCCGGCTCGGATCCTTTTTCTTTCTTTGTATTCTCTCTCGCGCGAAAGGTAATGCAATGAATCTCACCCCATGTTACATCATTGCCGACCAACAAAATCCGCGCGAGACAACTAACGGCCGAACACCGTTCACATTGTCGGTAGTGAACTGCATTCTAATCTTCCATCTCGCCTATAAACAAACCGGGCCCCCCTCGTGGGATATGCGGAACAAGGCACGTTATTATACACGTATTGAAGGGAGCGGGAAGTCCACGAGAAGGCTCCGGTTGATGTAGAGTCACTATGAGCGATAAATTCCGCTGACGAATAAAATAGATCCCGACTAATTGTGTGGGAGATGCACGATTCACTTGCACGCTTGTGCTCATCCGTTTGTTCATCCCTCCCTCCTTCCCCTTCTAAGCAGTACTCTTCTCTCTTCCAACAAGTCTCTGTTCTTGTCACTCTTCTCGTCTGTTCCTCCAGATCTCTTTCTTTGCCTCAGCTGAGTTTTCTACTTTCTCTCCTCTTCTCTATCTCTTTCTTTCCTTTTTTTGTCTTTTTCTATCGTACACATCCCTCCAGGTCTTCATGCTCCAGAACGTGGGTGCATCCTTTACACTCCACGATGTCCTGCACAGGGTGCAATGGCGGTGGGAAGACACGAGGGAGAAACAAGGGGAAGTAGGCACCGGTGCCTGGTTAAACCTCTAGATCGGGTTATGCACACCGCAAGTTCGTCCACGGATTTAGCGAGTGATGGGTATGAACTTGGGCGAGATGGTCGGAAACCTACTCGACTCGCGCGCGTCGCTGGCATATTCCGTGATTTATCGGTAGCAGCATCCGTCCGTCTCGAACAACTTCCCGAAACGAGAAGATAATCAATGGCCCTTACGCAACCCTTACGGTGTACGCGGAGGCGAGCTTTTTGCTAATAACTTTTCAATTCCGGTATTCTTCGGAAAGTTCGAGACAATTAAAAGTAACATCAAAAGTAATTTTAAATAATATTGTAAATATGACTTTTTTGTATAAAATCCAATTCTCTCTCTCTCTCTCTCTCTCTCTCTCTCTCTCTCTCTCTCTCTCTCTGTCTCTGTCTCTAATGTCATATGTCGCACGTAACAAATTTCTTACTCCTAATTAGCCATTTTTGGATTACCGAATGCTTTAGAAATTTCGTCGCCTCGGCGAAGGAACGCTTGGCAGACACTGCGCCTCTTAATTACTCTGACAATTAATCATATGCCGGTAAACGGACCGACGCAATCACGTCAATTTGCCAAGTCAAAATTGCTCGCTTAGAATCCCTTGCTACCAATCTTCCCTCTTTCAAACTTATTACTTATTTCTAGACAGTCATATTAGTGCAATTTATATTGACATATGTATCTTTTACTTACATATCAGACACGATCTCAAGCCAAAAAACAAACAATAAAGATATAATTGAATGCAAAGCACCAATTTGTAACAATTTAATTGATCGATTTCAGCATATTTTAACGTGTCAAACTCACTCAAACGAGTAAGTAAGCGAGAAAAAGGGACAGGAAAAAAAGAGACAGAAAAAGAAAAGAGGACCGTGCCGCGTGCCGGATGATTTCCGCGAACAAAAGCGCGGTCGCACTGCTGCTTGTAGCCGTCTGTAGAAGGGCCCCGTGAGGAACGAGCGATCGCACGAGCGCAAAGATCAAGCAGGATCGTGCGACCCGGACCCCTCGACCTGTATGCCAGGAACGAACGAACGAACGGGCCCCTTTCGCCCTCTTCTGTCCCTCTTCTGTCCGCGTCCGCGCGGCGCATCTGCTCTCCTCTCGCACCCCCTCCTGCACCATCACTTTGGCCATCTTCCCCCGCCTCACGTGGCGGAGATGTGATCCACGCCTGTGATGCAACTCGGATTGTGTTACCTCACCGGCACACCGGAGTCGAATTATGTCGGATACGGTCGCGGTCTCGTATACATTTGTCGGCGATCACGTGTCCGCACGAAGAAGGAGAAGAAGAAGGCGAAGAAGGAGAAGAAGAAGGCGAAGAAGAAGCAGACCCGGGATTGCAGCGTCCGATCAGGTCGTGGGGATTGGGATCGTCGATAGGGGATCTCGCGAACACGGCTCGACTATGCCCGTGCTTTACTGCGCCGGCCCGTTTATTAATCACGGCCGCTGTATTTTTCGCCCGCGCGGATGCAGCCGCGGATGAAAACGGGTGAACCCGCCGAGTTCGGGCTAGCTTGACACTTCTGGGTAACCGCTCGGTGTCTGGGATGAAACGGAATACTCAAACAATAGCACACTTTACACGGATTTCTTTCTCAACGACGATTGATCTTAGCGAGTGGTGTGGTTCCATAGATTATCTCTACAAGAGAAATTTCTCTATCTTTCTTTCTTTTTTTCCCAAGTTCTTTTTATCAATCTTAACAACTTTAATTTGTTCCAAAATTTTCGATAAAACAATCGTACTGTATAAATATATTTTTACTATGTAAAAATCTAGATGTACTATACATACGTCGTATTCTTGTTTTAAAGAATTAAAATTTATAAATTTAAAATAGTATAAGAATTTGCTATCATTACATTTCCGTAGGCGATACTTTGGAGCCATTAAAACTAATCATTAAAAAAAATCCATCCCATCTAGTTTAAGTTTGCGAAATCGTGATCTTTATATCGTAATTCGGTGTCGAAGACCCGCGCCTAAAATAAAATCCACGCGCAACGACCAAACCGCAATTAGGGGAGCCGTAGTGGGCCTGGGAGATATCTCTCGCCGGCGTGGAGTTCCTGAGATCTCGAATCACATTAATACACGGCAAATAAAATCGCCAGTGCAATCTCGACGGGGGAGAACGGAAAAAAAAGCGCGATTCGCGCCTCGCGACCCCCTTACGGGCTTCCTGCGCGCAGGTATACTTTATTTACGGCCAACAGCCACCCTGCGCGAGGAGTAGAAAAGGGGGGAGGGCAAGGCGCAGGGATGCTCGAGGGGGCGGTTGGAGGTAGGTAGCTGGAGCTAAGATGGCGTCGTGTTTACTTCGTTAAGGAGTTAATTACTCCTGGAGTCCCGGGTCCTGCCGCTCTGCGAAGGACGATGGACGTGGGAGTGACGGCGGAATTTGATGTAGACGCGAAGGACGTAGGCGGAAGGAGAGCGCCTCCTTTCCTCCCTCAAACTCTCTCTCTCTCTCTCTCTCTCTCTCTCTCTCTCTCTCTCTTGCCTCTATGATTTTCTCTCGGCGGCGTCGCGGAAGAGGGTCGCGAGTTAAGTGCCTCGCCGCTTGGCAAATCCGATCGAGGCCTTTCCGCGGAATCTATTTATCTATTTATCTCGGCCTAGAGGTAATAAGCCGATATTAAAATAAACGGTTAGCCACTGCGATTGCCGCTAGGTCGGCTTGACTGGTGTAAATCGGGCAAATTGCTCTGGATCATCACCGTAGACTCTGAATTTATGAATCTCTCAAACGTTCTCACAATTGTCTACGCAACTGTCGAAAATTTCTCCGACTCGGAGACAGATCTTGCGGATCGCGAAAGGACATTTTCAGATCGCGCATTCTTATAAAAGTTATAATACAATAAAGATAGCAATAAAGGTTACCATCTTAGAAGCCACTCGGGAATCCGTAAGTTATTTCGCGAGGACAAGGGAAAAAAGAAAGAGTATTTGCCAAGGAGGTAACGGCGATTTGATTTCTAAAGCGCGCGCTAACAAATACGCGACGCCTTAAGGTATTTGAAATAAGGAGGCGGAATGCAGTACCTCGTTCCCCTGGACGGGTGAATGCGGAGGTAAGCAGGCTATTCGAGGGGGTGCAGAGCGCACCTAGGCACTTCTAGCTTCCATCAGCAAAGTAATTAATTTTTAATGTACTTTGCCTGCTTATTTCTTTCGTATCATGGGTTTTTTCCCCCGCGCCTCCGGCGGCCGGCGGGACAGGGGGTGACGGGGAACGGGCGGCGACGGTTATGAATTTCTAATGAGATTCCGTGGGAGATCTGCGAGAGATTAGCGTAGCTGGAAGGTGCGGCGCGGTCGTGCGCTAGAGGTAAAAGTATGTATCTTGCGCGTCTCAGACCACGAAGAGGACACTTTCCGAGGTGGAAGTGACTCACGGACGAAAACAGGATGCTGGCTAGATAACTGTCTCAGGCCATGTGCACGTACGCTAAACGCAGATATGCGTTTCGATATGCAAAGAATGATTAAAAAAGCGCTAAACGAAGGGCTGCTTTTCAGCTCGTAGGGTGAAAGGTGTAAAGGATTGCTAAGTAATGCATTAAACGACGTGCATTGAACGACGTGTTTGGCGACATTTGATTGCAATGTGATGAACATCACATTAATGTAAATCATTGTGAATTTTACTTGACCAATTATTTGAAATAAGAATATTTATTTAGTTATTATTTATTTAGTTATTATTTTCTAAATATTTAAATCCTTCAGGAATAGATATTAACAGTCATCCTTGCTCTTTCTGAGAAAATCGGATGTGAACTGGCATTTTTACGATATTCGAACAATGGTACGTGTGCTCACATTAAGAGTTATGTTGCCCATACGAATTCTCGGACAAAGGTTGACCATCGGCAAACAGGTAATTTCAGGTGGGCGATCGTGTAGGCACCCCCGTGAGCACGTAAGAGCTCCTTTTTCACCAACCGACTCCTCCGGACTCATGTATTAGAACGGTCAATACCTTAGGGCCCAATATGTAGACCTTCGGATAAGGTCTAATCCTGAAACCTGTGTAGGCGGCATTTCTGTTTCGCGTTCCAGTGACATATGTGAAATCTGCACGTAGTATTTGTAGGATTCCTCAAAAGACGCGAAAGGCCCAACTTTGCTTTTCTACCTGTGCCATTGTTGCCACTCGTGTAACAACAGAGTTCCGCGTATTAGGACTAATTTTAAAATCTCCCTGCATTCTGTGCGCAAATACCATGCAGATTTCGTTTTTCATTGTAGAAGCGCGTATTTCACATTCGCACATTCGCACCGATCTCAAGTTTTCCTGAACATTTTCATTTCTGCGAAAGTTTTTGCACTCATTTTCTGCTAGCGAGTAAGAAAGCCGTTGCTTTCCGCAATTTTCGATTTTCAGTTCTTGTTTTTATGTTTCGTAAATCATATACAACTATGTAGTCCCGTACATTTGTAGGCCATTTTTAACGTATACTTTAAAATGCAAATGTAACGCAAAAGTTTAAAGTGCATATCATCATAGGAAATAAAAAAGATTCTAGTTGGTACACTTTGGTTGTCATTCTCATTTTTAATTTGTAATTTTTGAGAATAAGTGTGTTTTTGGAAAGCATCAGACAAGTTAAAATTTTCTTTTAAAACACGTTATTTGCTTGAAATAAATTCTGAGTTTGAATGTATGACAAATTTATATGACTCTAAAAATCTTGCAACGATTCTATTTTGAGGTTCTTGCGAAGAAAATATACTCATTTCGCTTGGTGAGGTTTATTGAAAATGTAAGTTATTTATAGTCGCGTATCAATCTGGCGTTGATATTAACGGAGGGCCATTCGCGACATGTCTTGCGACAATAATTGATTTCTTCCGGGGCGACGGCATTCGCGCACCCGCCGCAATACATAATTCAAATATTTGCGGAGCGCTCGTCAGTATTGCGGGCGCAATTACCAGCGATCGAGAAGAAAAGCTCGCATCATGTCTTCGGTATTTAACTACCCCGCGATCGGCCGCGCGCTCCTCTCACCAAGTCGTTTTTCACGATTCAGCAATTCCACCTTACCGGCCTTGCCGAACGGTCAGTATTCTTCGAGGAACACGTAAACCCTTCCTTTCGTGCGCATTATGTGTTTATCCTTCTTTATCCGTGTTTTCTTTTGTTCTCTCTCGCGACGCCCCTTGCACTCCCAACCGCTTTTTCTTCTTCTCTTTTGAACCTCTCATCATCCGTTGAGCAGGTAGTAAGTGTTGCCACTAGATACAGGTGCTACTAGGTACACCTACACGGGGATTGCGGCTGAATAGCTTCGCTCAACAGCGTAACTGATGCATGGATTCGCAAAATTGGAGCTATAGTGCGTAGTAAACTACTTCTTTTTTTGGAATATTAGATTGGCGATAAGTGGGACGATCTCTTTATAGCTATTATATAATTTTGCTTCTTACAGCATAATCACCCGTTATTTAATAATAAATTCTTATTTTTTATATCATATATTTTGCTATGATGACAGTATTAATGTGAAAAATTTGATTATGTCAGAAAATGCAACGAGTTGAAAAAACTTCTCGCTTGGAGGAACGAGATGTCTCATAGAGTTCCCCTTCTCCTAAAAAGATTATCGAGTGAAATCCGTTTCCGCAGCTGCAGCCCCTTGCTGCAGAATTATTTTCAGCTTATGTCATCGTCGTAACATGTGCATGCATGCATATACCTGAGATGGAGACGAAAAAACGCGTGTCGGGGTAGAAGAGAGCTAGAATCATGGCCGGTCGGAAGAAGTAGCACAAAATAGGCATGAAACGGCAATAATTATGAGACATAAAGTGACGAAGAGCACGAGAATCGTGCAAGGAGAAAGACTGCGCCTGGCAAAGATGGACGACGCGCACGCAAAATTCCGGGAACGGGAGGTAACGTTGCATTTCTCTGAAGGTCCAAGAGCGCTGGACCATTAAGACGAGAGTTCCACACTGGTGGCCAAACGCCGAGTGCCCGTCGTTTCGGTAAGCTTTGCGAAGAACTAACGGAGAATAACGAGAGAAAATGGAGGGTGGGAGAGAGAGGAGGCACGCCGCTTAAGAATGGCCTCAAGGCCTCTCTCGCCTTAACCTTCCTCCCTATCGGGAGGATCCAGCGAGGTTTCATTCTTTCCTGCGCGCCGCTAACCCCGTCCTGCTTCTTTTCCTTTCAAAAGAAAGGATTCCGATTTTAAGATCTTACGGAACAGCACGTATATCCACGTTTTTGTGTTTTATGTTTTATATTGTAGTTATTCTGCCGAACTCTTTGGCGAGTAATTGTTATATAATGCAATGGACGCTTCCTCTTTCATCTCCTTTTTATTTCTGAAGGGATAGAAAATTATTAGGGTGATTCTGAATAATTAATCTGATTAGTATTGATGATTAAATCGGAATCAGATGCGAGAAAAAGCATACATTCACCCAAAGTTGAGTTTATATCGAAAATATCACCGATAAATTCAAGATTTAATATTCATAACGAGATCGTTAGTTTATCGTAAATACAGTTTCGGACAAAAATATCGTTTTTAAAATTTATCAGCTGCCGGATTCGTTCTTTCGCGCAGGTGAGAATCGAGGAAAGGCACGCTATCGAACATATGGTTACAGATCCTGAATGAACTCCACTCGCGCAACCCCAAGCGTCGAAGCAGTGAATGAATGTAACTATTCCTACGCAACGCCTCGCGAAGGAGTTGAATCCCCGTCGTTGCCTCTAAGTATGAATGAAGACTGAAATAGCTGCGCCAGGAAGTGGTGCCATAATAAATACCTCGTCTACTGACTCCCCATGCTAGATCCCGCCGTCCGTTCTCCGTCGCGCTCTCGCTTCCTCGCCGCCTGCCACCGAAAGCTCTTTAATAATGCAGGACAGTCGTTTGCTCGTTTAACTCGGATAACCTAATCGTCCACTTCCAGACTGACTCCTTCGCGATATTCCTGTATGCACATTCGTGACTTCAGGCGTTCCGCGTTACCTCGGAATAGACACCCTCGTGTCTATATATACCTCTGAAGATTGATTCTGTCGATCGAAATAGATAGTCGATGCCAATGTATTCTCGCGTTTGAAGCGCGTCCTACGCTTCTGAATTTTTTAGGACTCAAACAGTAACAATCAGAATTAATCGGTTTTAATTAAGCTTGCAAGTATATATGTAACTCTCCTCGATATCGTGTGTCTTCGCGATGTTCAGCTTGCGTGTCTGAATTTTGAGCTAAGTACGTGAATTCAAAGTTCTCGATCTCGCAGCAAGGAAATAACGTGATATCAAACTGCGTGCACAACGGTACATCTCGTAGCCGATCTCCAGAGACGTCGGACGCGTCCGACGGACGTCACTCTCGCGCCTCGCCGAATCGCGGAATTTCGCATTCTCTCCTTCGTCGAATGATGACATTCCCGGACGTTGACGTCCCGAGCGTCCGTCATCTCGCGACTCGCCCTCGATGCACATCGATGTGCACCCGATGACTCGCGTCAGCAGACCGCCAGTTGCCAAGCGAATTTATCGCACGACGACAACCCGCGGCAGAGGACGTCCGGGGGTAGAAGAGAGACGGGCGAGTGGCAGAGGGAGGACGGGGAGACGCGTATAGTTCCATCGTTAAGGAGCCAGCCCGGCGGTGGACTGGATAGGGAGATGGTTTAGGGTCCATACATAGAAGGAGCCGGCACCAGCACGTATAAGGACGGAACGTGTGGGGTATTGACTAGCCGGCTGGTCCCGGCAAGGGTTGCGGCTAAGACGGAGAGAGCAACGGGAGGGTTGCGAAGCCGGCAGGGGGAGGGGGAGTGCGGGAATACTCGAAGGGACGAAGGAAGACGCGGCGGACGGTGAGAGGGAAAAGGACGCGCGAACGCGCGCGATGCCGCGGAGGTGAGGGACGAGGGACGAGCTCTCATTGCTAAAGGTGGCTCCAGGACGGTGGGACGCGAGGAGGGTTGACTAGGGGGGGAAGGGAGGTAGGAGGAAGAAGGAGGCGGAGGACGGCAGGGTGGACTACCTAAGACTGATATGGATTGTAGATTATTCTGGACCTCGGGGTGCGGCTTGGCCAAGGGTTAGTATCTCAGAACCCTTGGCGCGCGCTCACCTCCGCCTCCCTCTTCTTCTCTGCCTCTGGAGCTCTCGTACTCTCGACCCGCGTTACCAAACCTCTCTCGGGCGTCCACCCGCTAACTCTACCCTTCCCCTCCTACCACCTCCTTCTCTCTCGTCCTCTCCGCATCCTCGCAACCCACGCTTCCTGACCGGCTCCTCGCCTCCTCCTCGCGGTTCCTTCTCGCGGAGAAGTTCGTCCGTTCCGACTAGGCGGCTAGGCCTGCGGCCGATTACATGCCTTCCCGTAATCCGATGTTGCGCGAATCCCTCCCCCTTCAGCCCCGTTCGTCTCGCGAGCCAATTCCCTCTGTGTTCTCGAAGACGCAAAACCTGGAGAATCTCTGACGGCGCAGAGAATTCGCAATAATCACCGGCCGCTCGAATCGCGATTATTATTTCGTTGTGTGAACCCTTCGTCGAAAACTCGCCTGGTGCCCGCCCGAATCGTTGTTCGTCTCGCGAATCACAGAATCAGGCCGCAAGAAGATAACGATTATTTTACGAGAGATGATTGACTGATTGATCTTTTGATCGTGCGCGAGAATATCCTCATTTTCTTCAGATCTACCGCGTTCGCCTTCGTCATCGCAAAAGTTTGTTGAATTCGCCACCAACAAACGACGACTGTTTACACGTTCCTCCTTTGCTCCGATGTTGCAGGCAACGCGCCTTTAGAGGCAATCTCGGCTACGAAGGTTCGTGCCAAGATTCAAGAGTTTAAGGTCGCGGTGCTTGACCGACCTTCTTCCGCTAGCGAATTGTGCCGTTTTATGTCTCTCATTCGTGTCAAATTAGCCGAATCCGATGAATAATCTTACGCACCAGTCGCAACGAAACCACCTTTATCCTTATTTTACTTGTAAATATCCTCTTCTACCTTAATTTGTTTTTTATTCCTCTTACATACCAAATGTAAGAATATGATATTAAAGAAATAGCATTCTATCTATAATTTAAAGATACTTATGACACGTTTCTCATTGAGAGATAATCGTGTTCAGATAAATTTATAAAAGCGTAAATCGTGGCTGTTGTGGAAACTTTCTATTGTTTCTTTATACTATCTTTAATGAGCTGTCCATATCAGTAAATGTATGTAACGATGTAGTGACCTGCATAAAATTTAATAGGTATGTGGTACACAACAAGAATGAAGATAGAGATTAGCTAATCACGATCATCTCTCAATACTGATTTCTCTCGCTGATCGAGCATCGCGCTCCCGTTCTCCCCCTTTCTCGTTGATCTTGCAAGGTAGCGGTGCGTTGTTAATGACTGTTAATGACAGTTGTTACGACTCGGCGACTATTAGTTTCTCGTGTACCTGGTACGCCACGGCACACGCTCAGTAATTACGTATACGTTCCATCGACCGTCGTGGGTTCTGCAATGTAAAACTAGCACGCCCGGAGTGCTGCCTTTGGGAAACGGTGATCTCGTTTGCGTCATGCGCATTGTTAAAGGCAACGCTTATGCAATAATTACTGTTTCCGGTGACACGGTGCCGATCGCGACGGAGATCCGTTCGCCATCGACGAACTCGATTCTCAATCCTCGCGATTCGAGATGTCGATTTTTCATTTTTACATTTGACAATTAATGATTCATCAGCTTTGTTCTTTCAACTAAATCTCATTAGTAACTTGTTATTTCAGTTTCAATAAACAATATCATGCAGCATAAAATTTGTAACTCAGTACATTACTATCTCAAACTCTTCATTTATGTCTAACTATTGTTGCTCACGTAGGAGGTAGCTCGAATGATACAATGCAAACCCTCATGCATATCACATAAATCTCGTATCAACCCCTTTCTTCACTTGTCTTGATCATCGATCGGACAGCGACGACGACGGAGATTCGCGATAACCGGTGAGCGGGAGTTTAAGATGGTGCGGTCCTACGCCAGCACTACGGTTGTCGCTTAACCGACAGACCCAGACCCCACTATGAACACCGTTCTCACTCTCACGGGGCAATCTTTCACATTCTACGCATACTTGCGCCCACCCGAGCCATTCCGCCGGATAGGTAGTATAACCGAGGCGAGTCCCGGAGCCCGGCGTGCATTCGAGCCGCACCGTAGGAGCCTTGGCAGTTTCGCGGAAGCAACAAGCTGTTTATGGCTGCTCCTTGCGCTCCTCTCGGTTCTCTCTTAACCTACCTTCCCTCCCGCCGTCCACCTCCCTTCCTCCCTTACAACGGCTTGCGCTGCCGTTGCTTCTCGTCGCCTCTTTGCGCTACCATCGGTCCTTACGTGGCCCTATCCGTGCTCTTTTCTCTCCACAAAAGGGTAGCATGTAGCTTAGGGGAAAAGAGAGAAAGGTATAGAGATAGAGAGTGAAAGGGAAAGAAAGGGGGAGTAAGAGAAAGCGCAGAGGGTAAGAGAAACGAGAAAGAGGGAGACGCTGGGAAACCCTCCTGGGAGCAACCATCGGCGCGAAGAGCGTGCCAAGTGGCTGTTTACATCAATTTTATCGCCGATTTCTGAACCCCGCTGTCAGAACAGATTCCGCACGCCCGCGTTTAGACTGTGTCGTATGATGTATACCGTTGAGGGATGTCGAGAACGATGATCTCGATGCGATGCAATCGGAAGATCTGCGACGTATCATCCGGCCGCGATCAGAGATTTATTATCAGTTACCAAGTTAGTAGTTAGTAACTGATTTGCTGATTTTACCGTAATTGCTTCCGTTGTATTTCGTGGCTAAGGAACGGACTCGATGAGTCTTCACCCAGTAAACAGTTCAACTATCGAAAGATATCTTATACACTGATGCGCGGATATTGCGCCGAATGACAAATTAAATCGAGCGCGCGAATGAATTGCAAATGAGATAAATTTTGCCTTATTTTACTATACACAATGTTATATCTGTCCGCAATATCCAAGTAGGGGATCGCGCAGAAAGCTAAACCTTACGTGATTCACGGAGAATAGGACATGTCCGCGGCAGCGCGTGCAGCAAATAGTCGCGTATAAACCCGAGTCTTTGTTAACCGGATTATTACGTGCAATATTCGGCCTTGAGAATGAGCATGCGCGATTCGCCGTTCTGAATAAACGAGGTGCGTTAATTGAGATCTCAATGATACAATCGACAGTGCTCTTTTTTTCCTAACGGTGACCGTAAATTGAACAACCGATGATAGAAACGGCTACGGATGGTTATATAGGACAAACTGGAAGTGAATCAGTAATAATTAAGTTCATGGCTATTATCGTCTCATCCGTATTTGTGTCTCTTTTAAACCATTCCGTCAATCAGCCAGTATCGTTCTTTCTCTCGTCTATATATGTTTCCTTATTGTAGTCTTTATAATTAAGTATACAAATGTTAAATTCATTAAATAAGTAATGGTATTCTTAAATATGGAATGGAGTCTTATCGATGCACTTTAGTGTTCGCGATACTGGAACGAGAATTTGATCTTTCACTTATCTATGTCCGATTCAGTGTGGTATTTACGTGCTTCTGAAATCACGAAACTTTTTCCCGCGTTCTGATACTTATCATCATTGACACGATGGTACACGATGATCGCGGAATTTGTTCTTTCATCGTTCGCTGATTTTCCGAGATAGATCTTATTTCTACTATCACGATACAATGTTACGGCAATGAATTCAGCGGCGGACATGGAGAGCGCTTGACCACCACTTCGTTCGTCCGGATGATGGAAGGACGTGTCCACGGTGGACGAAAGAGCGCACAGTGACGGAGAGCCGATGGTGGGTGGTGGTGTGAAGGGAGGTTGGAACGGACTTAGGTGTGTATGCGCGCATCCTCAAGCCGTTGCATCCCTCTATCCGGGCAATAGCGGCACCTCACCCCGCGGCTGTACACACCGGTACCGGATAGAGGGTTGCTCGGGAGCCGATCTGGGACGTGTGCTGGGCAGGCGAATACGAAGGTGGTCGTAGCGGGGTGAGAGTCGTAAGACGGCGGGCTGGATGGAGGATGGGCGAGGGGCGAGGAGCGCGAGACAGAAAGACGTGCAGATATACATGCGCGCGTACATATAATAGAGAGACAGAGAGGGATGGAGTTGGAAAGATGGCAAGGGATTCGAGGGAGTCGCGGTAAGAGAGGGGAGAGGAGGAAGACGAGAAGGAAGGAACAGAGGGAGAGGACGAGGGAGAAAGAGAAAGCGCAGAACGAGAAGGACGAAGGGGAGGTGGAGGCCGGTGGTGGTTGAAGGGGGTTGGGTTGGTGCACGAGAGGGCGCGCGAGGGGGGAGTACCGTTAATTCCCCGATACAATGCTCATATCACCTTCCCCTCTCCCTGACCACCCACCGCCGCCGCTCTCGTCCTCCTTCCTGCGCACCCTCCCGCCCCCTCTCGCCAACTCTACGGCCCCCTGCTTGCTTGCCTGCCTGCCTGCCTGCCTGCCTGCCCTGGCTTCGCCTCGCGGACGTTCCTTGTCTTACTGGCAAACTTAATCGATATTTCACAGTTTCTTACCCCCCTCCCCGTCTACGCCGGCCTCCTCCGTCTTCCTTTCTCCCTTTCCTGCCTTTATCGCACCCTCCCGTTCCCTCTCACGCTTCTGCCTCGCGCTCCTCGTGTCCGGCCGCAGAGGGTAGGACGAGGAGGGCGAGTTGAGAGAAGAGAGGCATCTTCCTTCCCTCCAATCGCACTTCCGAGAGAACGGCACGGGGCAGCGGCGCGCCGTGCTGGCTGGGCTGGCTCTCACTCTCTCTCACCCTCGGATGCGCGGGTTGCAAATATCTATCTGCATATTGTATTACACGTCACGATAATGTAGACCCCCCCGGGTCTCTTTCTCTATCTCTCGCCATCTCGGCCTGGTCGCTCTCGCCTTCTCCTTGCGGGCGCTGATCGCCAGCCACCCTCTATCCTCGCACCCCTCTCGTTTTCGGACGGGTATTGTGTGACGCCTTGCAGCGCGGTGCATCGTCCGACGTCCACGGTAAAGAACGATCCCTTCCATTTTTCATGGGCGGCCGCGAGCGCGCCGGTATCTCATTATCGTAATTGGGTGACGCGCGCGTGCCTCGTGGCTCGCTAGAGAGGAAGATCGGAGGACGATCCATGCCGGGCTGCCGTATGCTGATGGGTTAACCTCGTGAAGGATTCGTCGAGTACTTGTCTCGAAAAAAATGTACAATTATGTAATTCGCTTTAGTTGCCTTTGCGAAACTATACAGATAAATGAACAAATCGACGAAATGCTAAGTGTGCTTCTTTTTGTACAATTATGCTTGCCTTTTCTCTATCCTCAAGGATTTATTTATTTGAGGTAACATTTTTGAATATGCGCTCCGTGCTTGTATATGCAAAATAGTATTTACGTTACGTGTATTTAAGCATTTAATTATATGTATGTGATAGAACGATAGGGTTCCTATTTTCCGAATAGCGCCTGCAATTTTTTTACGGTCCACTCATTATTATGTCTTTACGTTATTATCTACCATACAATCATTTTCCGAAACCGCAAAGTTTGCTGATTATATACGCATCCCCTTGAGTCCCGTGAGTACACTTATTCCGAGATCGCGTGTAGATATTTTTACGGAGAACGCGATCGATCACGTAACGATCCGACAAAGAGAGAAGACACGGTGTTTTCGAAAGTTAACGTATTAATCATTACCACTATTGCTCAACTTGTGGAAGAATCTTGTCTTCTTAATTGCTATATAAAATTTAACGTAGAGGCTATCCTTAATTTTACGGATTAATGTAGCCGAACCACGAAGTTCGTCAAAATCATCCAGCATTCCGTTGAGTAACATTTCGAAGGCAAGCAACGATAAGGTATCGCGGTAGCGGGAGTGAATAGAAGAGGATGCGCGACGGGGCTTCTCGAAGCACTCGATGATACTCACATTTAGTATGATATTTATACGATTTACCACTTTTGTTGCATGTTACTTTCAAAGTAGCAAACAACTTCGATCGTAGCATAATCACGTGTATGATTATGCGAAAGCGTGAATTATGCTTTCGTGTATGTCTATCATCGAATATCTTGCTCCAGAAATAGCATGATACGACTTGGTCACTTTAAAAGTCGCATTTACATTTTAAAAAATGAGTATAACGTAAATTGGAATAAACTTACTTATTTTCCAAGTAAAGTATACATATATATAGAATTACATTTGATTTGATTTATATCGGATATATCTGCAAAATATTAAATATGCTTATAATTATTCTTCTATTTGATTATTAATATGTTTAGATCACGCGTATGCATAAAACTGCATAGCATATGTTCCAATAAAACTTTAATAAGAAGTATAAAAGACTCCTAATTTGATTTAATTTCTTGTTAAAGAAACTCATTTTAGTTATTATTTAAAATTGTTTGGAACAGTATTGTGAAAGACCCAGCGTGTCGTGAATTTCTCGTGTGTTTCCTATCGAGTTCTCCATCGAGCGTGTCGCGAGGTATTTCCGAGCCGAGTTTTTTCGTCGATCCGGGAAGGAAGTGCAACGGAGCCGATAGCCGCATCCGTGTAGATATACCTCGTAAGGAGGAGGGATCCGTTACTGTCAAACAGTGGCGGTCGTCGCTGCTGCCTCTGCCCAAGCACCTTGTGCACGTGAATCAATAGCATTAACCCATTCCACCCTATCAAAAGGAGCCGGGGTGGGTGGCTGCTGGTCTGGCGAAGAAGGGGGGGGTGCAAAGGGGTGGCAATAGTAACAATCCTGAGGTATTTAGCCGCTCGCCCCCAGGACAGCGAGGGAGCCAAGATACCGCTAAGACCGTCCGCGTACTGTGCAGCATCCATCCCATCGCGCACACCCCTTTCTCTCCCTTTCTCTTTCTCTATCTCTCTCGCTTTTGCTCTCTCTCGATCTCACCCTCTGTCTCTCCCGCCGGTACTCTCTTCCTTCTCCGCCTCCTCGCGCACTCTCCACACTCTCGAATGTATCGTAGTGTATTCTCATACGGACTCGCCTCTCGCCCCGGGAGCGAATGTGGATGCTCGTAAGTGTGTCCATACCGGGTGATCACCCGGAAAGCTGCCGGGTTCGGCGGGACCTCAGGTCAACGCTTCCGAATTCGCGAGCCGTGGATCCGCATTGTCGAAATCCCGGCGCGCCGTATTGTTTTGCGTGATCTCGCCCTATAGCGCTGGGCTATCCGCTAATAGCAGTCGTCGGGGAGATGATTACGACCCGGCCGTACATGGTTATTATAGATTGGATGCTGGATGCGAGGCCGTCGATACATGGCGCAAATGAAGTGACGATGGATCCTCGCGAGAAGGGGTGGCGCGAAGGATACTCCCTCGTTTTCTTGAACGATCACGCGGGTTTCACGAAAGCCTCTTGTGGAATAATCCCTATTCTTCCTGCATTTGCTGATGCGGCGCAGTGAAATTTTATATGATTCATTGCGCTTAGTGAGTTTTGCATAAATGGAGATATAAATCTATACGTAATATAAAATGTGATATTCATCCTGATTGTTATAATCGCTTGTTAGTTGTTGAATAGAAGCAGTTATTTCCGAATGTCATTTAATGAGGGCGCGTAATGATTGCACACCGAGAAAAAAAACTGAGATTGGAAGCAGTTTCGAGTTGTATGCTATCGAGAATAGGAGACGCGTGGGATGCCGAGTCAGTTCGTTAAATATTCATCGAGAGATTATTGTATAGAGCTGATCGAGTTAAGTCTTATCCTAATCGATATTTTCGCCTTATCTTATCCACATCGCCGCAGTGGTGCGCGTTATTCGATTTGCTGATACGGAAATACGCTTGTCGCCCGGTTCCAGCGCAACTCGCTCCTTCAGGCAGGACCATTTTGCGACTTTATTTAATATACGTATTTTGCGTTTCCATATTTGCGCGATCTAATTCTACGTACATCTACCATGAAATGTAGAGAAGAGACCTAATCCAGACGAGTTGATCTATCTATAGATAAATATTTTAATATGTTTAACCGTTCTGATAAAAGATTCCAGTTAAAATATCAAGTATAATTATATCAATTGCATATCAACTGCAGTATATCAATATCTAATTTTTCTTAATACACGAATCTTTTATTTATTCTAATAATATAAAATCATTCTATATTTTCATTTTGATCCACTGTAATATTATTATAGCAAATTATAGTACATAGTATAACGTATACAGCATCGATGGATCGGCAACTTGCTGCTACTATTGGGCGACTTGATCGCCTTTAGATTTACCGAAGGTTTTGCTTGTTCCAGAGCGGAGTCCAGCAGTGCCCAGTAGAACTCAACAAAGCGCAGCGCAAGTGTTCAGCCACCGTTAACTGCTATGACGTAAATCTTTGTTTCGATTTTCTGTCGCATTTGTGATATGCAAGAATGTGCTACAATACTTTTTGAATTTTTCTTCTTCTGATTCTACTGGTTCTAATTGTGTTATATTCGACACGCTCATACTGCGCGCACTCTCATTCGTCGTTCGATTCTACGCGAGAGATTACGTATTTTCTGGTATACTACGAAAAAGCGAACTAGCGATGCTTTCCGCTTTTGATACTTGCGATCCGACGTTCCGTTGATTTTATTTGTTATTTACTATTTGCCCGTACGGCTTTTCGAACTTCGTACGAGGACTTGAAGTGTACCCTTCGGCCTGCACCGGTATCCGAGTTTTCAAGTGTTTTTAGGAAAAGGCAACTTTCTCGTCGTGACACTTTTCTTTTGCGTCTTGTGGGCAACGCGAATTACACGAGCGCTGTCGCTACTCGAGCTTGTCGTTCGTCGAACGCCCATAAACTGCACCTATTTTCTCCTCTCTTCCTTCTTCCCACCGTACCACGACCACCCTCTTGCGTTTGTAACGAATCTGTCGCAATGGCTTGACGTAAAACGGAACTTGTCTGGAATATCGCAGCTATCCATCAAATCATGCGCTTACGCGCGTAATTCTTTATAAATATGTAAAATATTAAGGCCACCTATAGCAAATAAAAGAAAATTTTTTCTAAAAACAGAATGGTAATTACATGTTTAAAGTAATATGAATATTATAACGATGTCCAGGTCCATGGTCGATGCGTTTGAGAGTTAAACAAAGGACAGGGAAGAGAAAAACGAAAATAAGCGCAGAGAGCTTCGTCGGCGTAACGATCGGGAGATGAAGAGATGATAGCTAAAGGAGATGAAGGGTAAGACGTCTACCGTGGCCGGTCGATGATGCCGGATGTGGACTGCGGTCTGTGTCATGCATCAGCAATTCACATCTCTTCAGCCTTATTGTCTGTATCAAGGAAATCCTGGAATCTCGCGTCGTTAGTCGTCCACGAGCAAGACGTGTGCACTCTTCTCGCAAACCGGAAATTCGTTTTTACGTTTCGATGCACGTGTCACTTTCGGTAGGTTCTTGCTACAGTTCCGCAAAAGAGACAATTGTCGTTTAGAAAATTGTTGAAAGTACGCGAATTCGTACTATTGATCGCTCGATAATACCGTAATGAATTTCTAATCAGTAATTTTTTTAACTGCAATAAAGTTTTTACAATCTTAAGCAATAACAATTTGTATTATTCAGAGCTCGTTTATGAACTTGCAACGGAAGTTTCCTTGTAAAAAAGTCCAGATAAATTTATATCATTTATCGTAAATTTCATAAATTATATAGTAAGACGTAGAACTCAACAAATCGTTTACTCGGATGTAAGATTTTTTCTGTCTGCTGTTTGCGGATTAGAGATCTACCGTTCTCGGCGCTTCAAATATACGCCGAAACGAATCAACCTTATCGTGATCCCCCTGCACTTTTCCGAGGGTGGAGAAGTTTCAGTCGACGCGCGAAGTGCTTTGTTAGGAAATCGAAGTCGGCGGCGGGGTTAATGGTGTATGTATGTGTATACGTTGAATGTGTAACGGCCGCGGAATCTCCGTGAGGGTCGCGAGTACGCGCGTAATCGAAGGGGGATGAAATTACACGCGAGGCATCGCGGCAACGCCAGCAGTCACATTTGCGTGCGCCCATTGTATGTGGTGTATGGAGTTAAAAATCCACGTTGACCCTGTCGTGTACCACGCGCATCACCCCTCGATTACCCCGATAACGCGCTCTCGATTCTTATCGATGCTTTATGGGCGACACGAGCGACAGTACGTGTGACGCGTTGATCACTTCTGGAAATTTTTGGGCGCGGCTAATAACGCGGTCACGTTACGTAAATGCGTATCGTGAGGGACAGGTGTGACTCGTTACACGCGGACGAGAAATTATTCGAGAGATAAATTATCGTCAGATTCGTGAAACGGAACGAGACGAGCGTCTCCGAGCGTGGAGCAATCCATCTTTTTATTCCAGAATCGATTTATGTAAAGTGCTCTGCCGTTCCTGTTAATGACATGTACTTTGACGAATCCGGAATTACAACATTAAATACATTGACAATTAAAATTGAAATGAGATTCATGCTAAAAAGTACGCTTGAATCATAGCAAGGAGTTGCTCGCTCTGATCACAGTAGATGATTAATTTGTAATTCGATAATTGGACGAAATAAATGTGCGCGATGTAACATACATTTTTTCGGGCATGTATCTTACGATCAGTACCTTGGCTCATTAAGCATAAAAACCGAGAATCGAGGGTGAGCCATAAAAATTCACGTTAAAACAAAAACTTTAACTTCTAACACAAGACACGTGTATCACCTCCCCAACGCTCACGTAACGCTCACGTGTACCATGTCGTAAGTGTCCGTAACACGCCATTCTACCCGAGCCATAATGCAACGCGGAAAAGGTAATGGCATAGGACAAACCTGCACGTGATGCGTTGCATACTTACGAAATCGCCTTCCCTTACTTCCATCGTGTTCCTTGCTCCTCCGAGCGGATCGGGGGGAGTTCTCTGTCTCCTTCTTTCTCTCTCTCTTTCACGTATTTCTGTGTGGGTGTCTGTGCTTGGGTACGTATGCGTGCGTGAGTTTCCGGGGGAAACCTGGTAGGAGCGCGGGGATGGTATGGGGGAGGCGGCCGAAGGCAGAAATGGGGCGGGTGGTGGATCGGGGGTTCGAGGGAGGCGGCAGGCTGCTTGGCATGAGGAGCGTTCATCAGCCCCGAGGTTTTAAATACGAAGCGAGGAAGGGAACTAAGGAAGAAACCACCCCGTCTCTACCCTACCAGTGACGGATTGATTAAAAATCTAAGGGGCGAAAATAACATCGGGCGCCTCCGTTGCTCCATGCGTCCCAACGACGACTCGATGACTTTTTCCCTCATGATACTGCGCAATGTGCTTCCGTTTTTTTTCCGCCGCACAAAGAGGTTGCGGGCTCTGAGACAGAGAGGAAAAGAGAAAGAAAACGATCGCGATCTTTCCGCGAAGAGTATTAGTCGGACTTGCGAGCGTGACGACATAGACGAACACTCGTATGCACGGTGATTATGCTTGTTAATGACTGGGAAAGATGTCGAAGACGTTTCTTAAAAGAAAGAAGAATGCGTTGCTCGTAGTGCGTCTCGTATGCGACTTTCGTAAGTCTACTTCGCGCGTAAATTTTACTTCGTGCCAGTTATTTATCGGTGCATTGCTGAATAATACCCTAATTCGTATCTGATCCAAGAGGACATGAAATTTTCACAAGGATACAATATGATATAAATCCATTATTTTGTCACTGATAAATATTATAGCAATTCTTAGACTAAATAAAATTCCATACACTGAATGTTTAATAAAATTAATTAAATGTATAATAAAATTATAGTCATGGTCGATGGTCGATGGTCTCGCGTTATCTCCAAATTGTTCATAATTCAGGACTTTATCTTGAAAAGCGAGTTTCATACATGTACAAGAACACATACATGCAAAAGCATCAGAAAAATATATAACAGATAAATAAAAATATAATTTGGGAATTGTAATTGTTATAATTTTTAAGACAAGATTAGCAAAAGTAAAAGTAATAAAACTAGTTTAGCATAATCGCTATAGTCAAATTTTCCTATAATTATCTTGTTAAAAAGTTGTTAGAAATGAAATATCTTCATCTTGGTAAGAACGATTTGCATATCGACAATTTTACGATTGTATGTCATATGTTTTTCTGCTAACACTTATAATGAGTAGAAATGAAGGAAGGAAATTTGCGAGACGAGCTAGTCGGCCCTGAGCCAAGGCAGTCCGTCGTCTTACGCATTGGCTATGTGTAGTTTTAAATAGTCCGAGGGGTGGGCGCCCGGCCGGAGCACGAGGTGCTCTCTCACGCTCTCGCTCTCTCGGCGGATGGGGTTGATGTGGGTAAGGTGGATGAGGTAGTCGAGGACGAAGGGGGTAGAGACAGCGAAGAGAGAAAGGAAGAGAGAGAAAGAACGGAAGAGTGAGAACGGGACCGAGCAAGGGGGCCGACCGAGAGAGAAACGAAGAGAAAAAGCAGAGGGGAAAGAGACGGGGGATAAAGAGCGGAGAGTAGACGACGAGGGCCGTCGGAGATAAGACGCAAACGAACCCCCTTTCGCGTGTCTCGATCGATAGCTCTACGCGGAAAATTCGAAAGTAAGATGCAATTAAACAGCGAGCGAGGGTAAGCAAGAAAAGGGGTGAGTTTTCCAGCCCCGTAGGCCCTCGCCTCTACTCCCCTCGCGTCTTACCGCCTTCCACCTCCTGTCCCCCTTCGGCCCCGGTACCGCCATCCTGGCAGCCCTTCGACGCCGCTACCCACCCGTCCTCGACCCTCCTCGATCCACCACCTTTCCACCACGTAACCTTCCTCCGTCCTCCCCGTCTCTTTCTTCCGCCGCGCTTTTCCTTCCACCTCCCACCGATGGACTTTCGTCTTCTCGTTTTCTCGCGCATCCACTTTTCTCCCTCATCGCAGGAAACCCCTCTTTCCTCCTCGCCTTGCCGAACACCGTGCACGCTCCGGCCGGCGTCGTCGGCCCGAAGGGAAGCAACCCTTTTTCTCAACCCCCTCTAGTATTTATATTGAGCGTCTTAAAGCATCCCCCTGCCAACCCTCCCGCGCTCCTTTGCCACCTGTCTTCTTTCTACTCTCTTCCTATCTCTTCGTCGTCCGCTAGAAACCCTCGAGCAGTGTCCACCTTTTCCTCTTTCTGCATCTCTTCTTCTTCTTCTTCCGCTTCTGTCTTCTCTTCGCATTCGTGCGCTTCCTCTGCTTCGTCTCTCGCACTCACGCTATCGTGACGTCAGTATTCGTGACGTTTAAATACTCTTTTCGTGGACGATGGGTACATGGAAACTGGTGGTAGTCACCGTCTTTGCGGAGAGAAGTCGGGCGCGATCTCCATCCCGTTCTCTCTATCTCTCCATCAGCTCTTTCCTGCTTCCTCTGTGACTTTCTCTGTGTTCCGTTCGACTCGCGTGCTGCCTCTCTTTATCTTCTTCCTATGTTCTCCACTTCCTACTGCGTTATCCTCTTTCATCTTCCTCCACCCACTTCGTCTTTCATTCTGTGAAAACATCCTCTCCTACCGCGCCGACGTTATCTGCACTACGCAACGGGAATTAGTAAATATTCTTGAGGTGACTGTAATGCAGACAGTACGCGGATATGTCCCCTTCATGGCCGGAAATCCGCGACTTTTCATGGCGTATCGTTAACAACACGCGGCTTCATTTTCGTACCCGCATATTATTTTCCCGCGCTGGCTTCTCTGCTTGTTCCACGCGCTAGGAAACGGAAGGAAAATAATGGGATACACGTTCTGGTCCCTTTCAAAGTGGAGTCTATCCACATAGGCCACTAGATGGAACAATGCAGACGCGAGATCTCGGCGTAATTTTCGCAAGATATTTTGTTTTCAAACCGTACTTCTTTAAGATCACCGGTGTAATATCGCGGTTTCCAGCAGCTACTTTTTCCAGAGTGTTTACCAAAATGCTGATAGAATTCACATTTTCGTCATTGTCCATTGATGACGAACTTTCACGGTTTAAAAAGGAACATGCACAGTGCAGAACATATACATAACATATGTCAACTATACTTGCAGAACACATGTGCTCAGAAAGAATAATTCTAGGATGCAATCAACTCTCCTCTTCTTCAGTTTCACGTATTTTGAATCAAACTGGCGGAAACCGTCACGTTTTTCTTACCAGTCCCAACCTTGAAGTTTATGGAAGAAACGTAATGTATTTTGGCTGTTTGGGACCCATTAATCTAGAAGCCTATACCATAAATTCAGTAAAAGATCCGAAGACAACATTTCTACTGAGAGTTCCGTTTGTATCCTGACTGATTTTTTTACCAAAAATTCCTACACTAGCTATTAGATGAAATGGTATTTTCTATTCGTTTTTTGTTGATATGCCGAGCGTGTATCAGACACGCGATTTCATTTTAACGTCTGACTTATTCAAGAATCTTCATTCCCCCGTAGCAGTTCCTCGAAAGTGAGCGACAGCCCGGATATGTAGTTTGTTAAACACGCTGCTTATCATACTACTATTTCTCGTTATCGGTTCGCACGATGCTGCGTTCGTAAATCGCGAGGTGCGATGGAGTTACGCCCGTGTAACGTCAAGAGGCGCTCCAGAAAGTTATAATTTATAAAAATAATTAAAAAGCGGAGAGCTAAAAAACAGGAATACTCTTCGAGCGAGCGTAATGCGATGCGGCACATGGTACACTTCTTATAGAGGCGAGAGTCCGCGATTTTCCTCTCGTGGAAAAGCGCATATCGTTAAAGACACACGGTTTCATTTAGCCGCGCGGCTCTTCCGCGTCTTAATTTCTCTGTTGTGGTATGCTGGCTGGTTACAACTCGCGAAGTTAAAAAGTCAGTAACGGCGATGTCTAAAGATAGCTATGTGTTTTTTTATGTTTTTTATCTTTTTTTTTTATTATATCCAGCGTGTAACCAAACTTCTCCGTTTTTCCTGCCGCGTAATAACAGTCGTAATGATTATGAAACAGATGCTATACTGTAATAACAATGCAAAAAATAGTATATCCGTATAAAGAAACTAAAAAAAGAGATGCATGCATAGTACTAAAGCTGACATATATCGTTGCAACGAGGAAAAACAAACACTGTGTATTATAAAACGTTAATCTAAAGCTTTCAAACAATGATTGCAAAACATGATGCAGCGATGCGTATTTTTAAGAATGCAAGTTCTAACATATAACTGAATTAATCGATATTTATTCATCGATAATTAGTCTATGTTAAAAGTCAGTATGCACATATTTATGCAGCGAAATTTTATTTTTTACTTTATTTAGCACTTTTATTGATGTATAATATGCCAGTATTGTACACGCAAAGCGCCCGCGATTGTTAAAAAGCCGGTCCATTGGGCAACACGACTATGCAATGAAGTTGTAATTATGAGGCGAGTGCAAAGTAAATATTCGTGAGACCCGGTCACTTCTTTAACAGACAATAGCGCAGCCATTTTACAAGGACCAAGTCTTCTCCACGGCGAAGTGCATATCATTAAAGACACACGACTTCATTGCGCTGGCTTGCTTCGCCCGGGACTTAATTTCTTCGCCGTAGACCGGATAATAGCAGACCCTTCGTAAAGTTCACAAACGTGAGTATACATCGTGACATTCGCGCACAAAGATACTGGTGATGCTTTTTTTACGTTTTTTACCACGGCTTGGAGAACTGCCAAAGTTCGTCGACATCGCGCAGTTGCAATTATAAAATATGCACGAGATAAATGTTCGCCGACCCGCGGGAACTGTAGTAAGAGCAATATGTCTTGTTACAACCTTTTTGCAAGCAACTATTCGAAACTCTTTCTCGACCTGTCACTTCTTTTTTAGGTGTGTATCCATTATTTCGTTAATCATATCCCAAGGAATTCTTTTTGTAAGAACGAAACTTAATTCGGAAGCGTCGAAATGCATTAAAAGCATAAAATAATTACGTAGCATCGAGTAGAGATGAAAAGAGATAGGAAAAGAAAACAAATTAAAAATTGCTTAAAACAAATAAAAATAAGACAAATAATCATATAATCAATAAGTAAAACCATTAAGTTTATATTATTTTACATGATTACATAAAGCTTAATCAACAATCATATATTTGGAAGGTAAACATGAGACAATAATGATATCTATTCAACGACAAGATTAAATAATACTAAGTAATACCATTGTTTTATTAATTTTAATTAGCCATAGTTAATTAGCCATTGCAGCGCGTCCACCTCAACAGTTTGCAAATCTCGTCGAATCAAGACAATTACACGGCGATTATTCCCATGTTCTATTTTCTCCGAAAATTTTTCGATTCCGCCGGCAAAGAGCGGACTGGATAATGAGAAATTTCGCCCGGCTCGTAAGCGGAAGCACGCGAGTTCACATAGAGTTCGTGCACGAAGATACTAATACTTTTTTCTATTTTTCACGACCGCCTCGAGCGAAGTTCGCCCAGGGAGTCCGCAGTGCTCACCGATACCGCGAGTGGAATAGTAATTACAAGATATATATGAGGCAAACATATATATTCACGCAGTCCCCCGGACCGGAGCAGAGGTGTGCGTGATAGAGTTGGGGATAGTCCAGGACAAGTATGATCGATGCAGGAAATAAGGAGCTATTGGGTTTTACGACATCCTGTGGCGGCGCGCAGTTTCCTGCGAGGGGCGCAGGGACGGCAAAGGGGGCGGGTAAATTCTTCGTAGCACGCTCCGCCACCAAAAGGATTCCTGAAAGATTTTTTCAGGCCGGATCATCTACTGCCTCCTCTCGTGTGCATGCCGCGGTGAAATGACGGGGGAACGCTCCTTCTTCCTCCTTTCGCGCGAGAGATACGAGGTACGCGTAAACGTGGTAGCGCTACGCGTTACCCGGTACTCGTGATTTATTCATTCTACATACATAATCGTTCACCCATAAAGCGAACGGCAGATACCTTCTGCTCGGTTGCGTACGTACGAGCGACCGGTATCTGTAGCAAATCCGCGAGCTCCTCCCGTGATTTATATTTATAGCGCTGTAACTCCGCGTATTCTTCCGTTTTCCTCTACGCATAATTAACTCAGCCGCGATCGCTCCTCGTTTCGATGTAACTCGAGGGGGGAAAAATCACGATCGTGTCCTATCGGTTGCAAATGAGGGACGCGATCGACCTTTCTCCTCGCATAAAGATAGATCGGAACAGGTATCATTTGGCTGAATTCCACTCGCGCAGGGTAGTTAAAGAGGAAAAAAAGGAGACTCCTCGCGTCAATCATCGCGGGGTTCCATCATCATCATCACGAATAAACACAAAGATGAGTTTGTTAAGCGCCGAGACTCGTGCTTACCGAAATTACACCGGTCTCAGTCCATGGAAAGAAACGGCAAACGGATCGTCTCTATCGCTTAATTATCAATTGTTAAGGTTTGCACGGCATTTTACCGTGATCCATGAGTAGTGTGCAACGATCTGCTTGACGCGGGCCGGTCTCACATTCGCCGGGCACGATAGCTCGCTCGCTTGTTCTTGCTCCCTCGCTCGCGCCCGCGCGAATCGACACAAGAAACGAAATAGATCGCGGGAGACCGCTCCCACATCAATCATCTTTCGCAGTTTCGTGGTAGAAAGGATCGGTTGCGGAGCAAATCGTTCCATTGGGGGTCAGTCCCGGTTGCGCAACGAGTCAACGTCGGGCCGCGCGCCCGCTGAGACAGCTTCGGGACCCGTGGTACCGAAGAGGAGAGGAATACACCGCGCGCGCGCGTATAACTGGTCTTGTTGACTTAACGGATCAATTTGATGCAAATCACTCGTTTGCGATATACACTGGTCCCGTCTACGGCGCCCCCGATATTCGCCGTAATGCCAAGCGAGCGAACGAGCTCTCGTGCTCGTCGCCGTCCTTCGCCTAACGTCGTGTCCGTAGCAGCGCAGTATTTGGAAATTAGCGAATGGGTCAATTACGGGCCAATGGAACGACGGTGCTGCAGGCGGGGGAGGAGGTGGGTAGCAATTGCGCGAACTCGAAGAGTCGCGGGTCACGCGGGGTGACTGTGGGAATCCTCGTGACGCGTCCCAATCGTTCACCGCGGTTACGTGCGCCTGTTGGGTCCCACCGTGGATGCCACCTTTTCGTTTCCCTCGTTGCGAAAAGACGGTTCACGCTGCCTCGTTCAATCCCCGTCGCGATTCGCAAATCTGCGAGGTGTCTGCCTCGCGGTGACACGTGGCGTACATGTCAGACGTGATATTTGATATTCCGTTGTTCCCGAGGTGGTTTACATCTGTATGACTGTATGTATATGTGTGTATGTATTATGTCAGTAAAATAATACAATAATAATTGATACTCTCCCTATCAGTTTCGTGTCACCAGTATTACTCATTTCGTACATGGCTAAATTAAATGCCTAGTTGCAAGAACAAAATAAATCGATGTAGAATGTTAATAATTTCATAAAATTTATAATACCGATTCTAATGTGTTAACCATGTTCTATTTCTGTTTGTAAATTTCGACGTATAGATACGTTTTGTGCTTTACGCTCGTTACAAATACCGCTGCTCGCGCTTCATTGTCGGTGTGTCTTGAATTTTCTTCCCCTTGAGACTGTGCGCTAGAATAAGACGCGATTGTGAATGGAATTTCAATTATCCGGCCCCAATCTAACTTTACTGAAATTTAAAAATTATGTACGACCTAGCGTTTCTCGCTACCGATTGCAGAGTACGTTGCTTCCATTAAAAGGTAATTAAATTACAGCTCGCTATCGATTGCGAGAGACCCGGAGAGACGGTGGGTCATGAGGCCGCTACAGAAATCTTCGCGTCGCGATTGTTTATCGTCCGCGTGGGTTAACAATGCGAACGTCTAATACTCCTTTTAATTGACGTTGAACGAACCAAGCGCTCGGAGCAATAGCATGCCGGGGAACGCGTATGCCATGTAATATTAATTATCGACGATGAAACACGGGATATCAATTACTGATCCCCAACAATTTCATAATACCATAAAAGTCTGTCGCGATGCGATCAAGCCGAGCAGCGTCTCGGATGAGTTACAAGCAGCCAATGGCTACATAATTTACCCTACTGTATTCCGGGGAAATGATATCACGCATCGAGACGAGAATTCATGATAAAGGCAGCCACGCAGCTCCATCGAAAGCTCGGGCGTGTACGATGCGAATCCGAACGGAATCGCCAGCGGAGTCCACCGAGCCGATCTTGAGTGGCCATGGCGCGGAACAGCGCTCGATGGAGCGGAACTACCAGTCACCTGCTCGCTTCCGGCACGCCGCTGTGGTCGTCCTCCCGCCACACAGCATCTCACCTGACCCCGCTGACTATCTTCGGAATATCTCCACCGTTCTTGCGTTCATCCCTCTTCCTCTCTCACTCTCATTTCTTAGTTTCCGTCTCACTTCGATATACTCGACTGCACGTCCGCGTATTACCGATCCTGTACGTTTGCACGCCGCGCTCTCGGTGCGTCGGTGTGTACCCGTACGTGCGTACATATGATACAGGATGTTCCAAAATCCCCGGCTTAATTCAATTATAGATTCTCCAATAATGAATTAACGTCAACGTTACGTATAAATTTTCTTTTAACCAAAATATCGAGAAATATCGATTGTCTTCGGCTAGAAAGTTAAGATCCTTTCACAAACTAACAAAACCGTCGTGGTGCTGATGAAATTCTATTGTGCATGCAAATTCAGGTAAACTTCGCTTCCTCTTAATTGCTTACTGCTAAATACAAAAATAAACGATAAGCTTTTGAGCAATCTAAGAATGAAAATTTCAAATGGAGGATTCTAGGACGTCCTGTATTTATATATACACATACATGTTCCTCCGGTGGCCATGCTGCTCGCCTGGGAACGCCGAGCATGACTAAGCGCTGTACGGTTGCTTCGGATCTGGACTGGACGACCGGATCGAGCGATCGTCCGCCGATGGTCGGCCGGTTAATCGGGGCACATTCACATACAAAGAACCGTGGAGCTGTGATTGCTCGTAAAACTCAAGACGGCACGTTTCGACGGAGACGTCACTTCTTACGCGCGTTTCGGATGACGCGTTTCTCTTTCTTCAGAAGCAATGGAAAATGCAACAACGAGTTGAATAACAATGCTACCATCGACGCTCTAATAAAGTTTGCATTATGACTCCAGCCCGTCACTGCTGTATTTTTCGTCGCGGATAAAGATGAGAAGCAGAGGAGATTCCGACAAATATCGATGCAGTGAAATTCCTGCTTCAACCATCTGCGGTATTTGTCGCTTCCATAATCTATGTTCGCCGTTCAGCTCGTCCGTTTTCCGCGCAAGGAGTAATTGGAGAATCGTTCGACTTCCTCGCGTTAATTCACTCAAAAAGTAACGCGCGTCTGTCCATAAGTTACGTCGGGTGTTCATCTCGTGCTGATCGCGCGACGTCGCCGGAATTATCGCGGCGGAGTAAGAATCCGCTGGTGTTTGGACCGGTCTTCAATTAGCGGATTTAAATCGAGGATTTAGGGGATAGGGAGCGGGGGAGAGGTTAAGCTAAGAAATGATCTCGTTTAAAGTTTCGGTCTCGCTGGTACTAATCTGGAGCTGAGGCTTAACGACCGACCTCCGACCCCATCCACCTCCTAACCACCCGCGTAAGTGCACGTACACATAGACGCGCGTGTACAGGCTGGAAAATCAGGAGCTGAACGTGTGCGCGCTTATGATCGGCCGGTCCTTTACGATCCTGCAATCCGGACTCTCTCAGAGCGGTGGCCTCTAGCCCACGTCGCCGTCATCGAATCGACGATAAGTCGATCCATGCATCCGGCGATCGCGCGTGTGCTCTTTCGTCGAAGGCGGATAATAACGTCGAACTTTCGAACCTACTGTTATTACCGTTACCGCGGAATGCCTCTCGCGTTCTTACGATTATTGCTGAAGAAACGTTCCTCGGATCACGGGCGCACGGCACGCCGAGAACTTTCATGCGAGCACTAGGCCTGGCACTCGTATGAGCCCGAGCGCCGAGTGTCGAGTACGTAAAACGGAAAACGAGTGCATAAAAGGGCTCGCACTGAATTTTTTATTCGTGCTTTAAGAGCAGCAACTGGTCTTCGATGTACGATATCGCGTGCGTATTCAATATTTTAAGTCAGATAATCATGAGTTTCGCTGACAGTTCTGATCATGATGATTAGAGCTTGTTCGATGAACGTTATTCGTTGACGAAAATATTAACGACAGAAGCGGAAACTATTATCATTAATGACAAAAAGAGTGTAACTATATCATCGCAAAAATAAATCTGCCTTTTGGCTTTACATTAATCGCTTCGCTGTTCGTCGGTGCAGAATCGCAAAATTCTCAGTTGCTCACAGCTCGATTCGTATTTCTGATTCATGCGCGCCCACAAGCTCCTCATTTTACAGAGAAATAACGAGGCGCGAGAACATCGCTATCGTTAGCTTCGGCGCTCATTCTTTCCCGGCAGCCGTGCTCGACTTCGCAGCAACGCTACCGTCGAAGCATTACGTTATTTTTATAGGCAGGTGTCTCGCGTTCATTCAGAAAATCTCGTTGCCAGGAATATACACTGCGGTAGAAATTTCGCCGATATCCGCGTTATGGGACATGCGACAAGGAATCGCGCTCGACGTTAATTGCGTAAAAGCAATTAACAGCATTACGGACGTCGTGTAAGCACAAGTTCACCGTCTCTTCGCGATTCGTTAACGGAAATTCGATACATAAGTAAAGCCCGTCGCCCGCAGTTCATTCGTTTGTCTTTCGCCGTGCTCCCCTCAAACACAGCGATGCAACCTGCTTTTCCTGAAATAACCGCGCCAATTTTTCTCGTCTCAGAACAATTGCAAACGGAGCGCGGAACTGCAGACGCCATTTATCGAATGATAAACACGCGCATGATTATTTTACACGCATCCGGTATTCGTGACTGGCTGCACCGCGATGCAATACAGATAAATGATTCAGTCTAATCTAAACTGGTTACAACGATCATCAGATGAATGTCAGTAATCTCCATGAAATGTAAAGTTTGGCTTATCTGAACTTTTAATAATGACGTTTTTGACAAATCTGGAGTCTTGGAAAACTTGTTAGTGAAAATTTCCAAACAAAATTGATCAACTTTCCGTAAATACGAAGAATATAAAATATTTTGAAAGATCATAGATTTTTCATCAAATAAAGTGTGTGATAACTGTGTATTATTATTTATACAATTTACTGTTCTTTTTTAATGTGTAATTACTTAAAACAAGATTACAAAAACATGTAATATTTAACATCACAGTCAGATCATCTAGGATCACTATTATAACAATGATCAATGCCCAATATACTCGTGCTCCAAGAAAATAGAAAAGGTTGAGCAACAAAGTTTTGCGGCCTTGCGAGGTTTTCGTACGTGGAAGTGTGTAGCGCGTATGTAACGACTGAGAAAACGTCGGTCGAGCGAGAGTATTGGGACCTCGCTCCGTATTTCTGCGTGAAGCCTCCCTGTCGGAGAAGCTAAGGGGCCCATTACGTGGTCATAAAACTCGTGGGCTAGGCCTCATGCACTGTTATACGCATCCCGTGCAACCGGGGAAAAAAAGGAAGAGGAGGAGAAAAGAAAGACAAACTACCACATTGTTCTACCCACGACACTCGCATACCTGTAACTCCGAGGGTATCTATTCGGATATGAAGCAAAAAAGGGAATAAAAAAGAGGAGGAGACCTATTGCGGGTCTGACTTCGGGCAGCACGAGATGATCATTTCTACGTATCATAAATGACGATGTTACAAATTGTGCGGAATGGCGGAGTTATAATGCGCGTGGGAGCGATAGCTCGAGGATCCTTCTCTCTCTCTCTCCTCTCCCGAAACAAAAAGTCGCGAATGATTACGGTAGTTACGAGCTATGTACGGCAACCAGAATGATAAGAAGGCTATTCTCTTGTTGCAATAAAATACTAGTAATAAAAAATCATGAATGATTACAGTACCATAATTACTATGCTACGGATGCAAGATAAAAAAACCGGTGGTAGTTATAGTAATCATAACAGTATAAGAAAGTTACATACGCCCGATGCGAGGAGCGACGGTTTTTCGCGAGGAAACAGAATCCAATGCAGCAGCTTCGACCACAAACTGCACATGAAGCGGAGTTTATGCACATTCTATCAATCGGCGGCCGCGCAAAAAATCCATGTACGTCTAAAGAGCGTGGCGAATTTATTGCGCACAATGTGGCGCTTTATGGCCATGGTAAGAAACGTGTGACCTTTGCCGGCCGGCAAGAAATATATATCTTTTCCGAGAGATCGTACAGGAAACGTGTGGCGAGGCGATAAAATTTTATAAGACTCGTATGAGAGCAACGAATAAGACAATTCAGTCTATTCGATGTACCGCAAAACCACTATCGTACAATCCAGACTAACGGATCGACTGTGACAAAGACTGTTCAAATAATGAAGAAAATTGATTAAAATAAGAAAATACAATAATGGAAATACATAAATAAAATTTAAAAAGATAAAAACACAATAAAAATAATGTAACCAAATATTGCGGGACAGCAAGAGAGAAAAAGAAAGGCGCACGATCCATGCGAGATACTCGCAAAACCATCTACAAGATCTACAAGAAAGTTGGACGAGAATCATTGAGACGAGCTCGGCTTGTCGTGCATGCTCCTCTCTTCTCTTTCTGGGAAACTATTAGATAGAATAAAACATACGCGCGAGCCTTTAAGCTCCGTTGAATTTATCGCGGTCGACACGGCCGCTAAGCAGCAGGCATAGAAAAGTCATAAAGCGTTAGATAGGTGCCGTCCGAGAATGCGCGGCGAATGTAAAAAGAACGCTCCAAAAAATCGCGTAACACTCGGAGATCTCCGACCCGGAGAAGGAATATCAAGGAAAAGGGAATACGCTCACCGCGATAATAATCGGTGAGGGGGGGAAAAGTTGATTCTCCGGGATGATGATGCCTGAGGAGGCGCGAGGACGCAGGGAGTAAACCGTGGTGGCAGGTATCGCGTTACTAATTCAGCAACCCCTGAAACGTATCCATTCATCGTCGGCCACCGGGTACGTGGACGGACACGGGAAATCAACCAAGGTCCGCCCTTCTCGATTCTCTCTATTATACCAAGGTATACCGAGGTGAAGGTAGCTGTAACGCTACCAAGACACGTAAAGAAAGATAGCGTGTACGATGGATAAGAGTAGTCGGAAGATGATAGACGAGGAGCAAGTGCATGTCGTACATACAGATCATTGTTGCCCGAATCAATCTATTCAAATTTCGATAATTAAGTTTCTATTCTTATGCTTTATAAAAGAACTGTATCTAATTAAATATCGGAAAAATATGCAGTTTTATAATAAGAGTGATGTTTAAAGAAATCAAGATAAAAAATCTTGGACAGTTCCAACTCACATGTTTGATCAATTTGTAATTAAGAAATTTTGCGGCTGAGAATCCTGCATTGACGGCAGCAGTATATAGATCCTGAGAAATAGAAAGAGCCAATGAATTCGTAGCAAGCGATACAGACAGACGGAACGAGAGAAGGACAAGGATACGCGAGTAAAAGACGGACACGGCGGTGGAGATAGAATAGAGAGCCGATGGGAACGGAGAAGAACGAGGAGAGCTGCTGGGGATAACAATGCGAGCGATAGAGAACCGAACCGGAAGCGAAGTCAATGACTCGAGGCTCGAGTTAGTTCATTCCAAGTGACAAGAAAGTCGGCGGTTCGCGTTTGTGTACGCCCTCACGCGAATCAACGCGGTCGCGCATGATCGTTATTGAACAAGCCGTGAAAATCATGCGGGATTCCGCATGAGGAGAGAAAGAGAAGTGTGTCGATCTCTCGAGATACGCGATATAGACATCTAGTAGATTGAGTTATTTCATCAATCATGAAACGTGATATTTATGATCCTTGGATATATAAACTATTATTTGCTTAAGCTTTTGCTAGGTGTTTCTCACTCCGCTGTTATCTGCAAACTTTAATTTACTCTTTACGTCATCACAAAATCTCCGGGGATGAAAAGAAGCTTAATGCAAGAAAATTTGTAGAATTTTAGGATTTTTAGCACCTAAATAGCATTTCAAAAATTATTGAATGCTAATCTGTAACGGAACGATCCCTCTGATAATGTCTGATGAATCTTTCGCGCGTCTCGTATCAAAGCGCGTTAAGCAACGATTTTCTTCGCGTCGGACGAACGAAGATGTCGAAGACGACAGCCTACTATGTCGCTTTTTTCGTGTCCGCGCTTCTTAAGGCCCGATACCCGGACGATCAGGCCAGAAAGCTAGCCGATAGTCCGGAGTCCCGCGCTTCCCACACTCGGCTCGCACGACCCCACATTAACTTCATTCGTAGCCCGGACCACGTCGAGATGCGCGACTGATGCGTGTCCAGGAGATAGAAGCCGGAGGCAGGATGAGGGAGTAAACCATGCCTGAGTGTATTACGAGAATCGATCGGCTTCCCTCCGGCATCTCCCTTCTTCATCCTCTTCTTGCTCGGCTTCTTCGGGCGCTCCTCTTTTTAACTCACGTCTCCCGCTGAATGAATGCAGCTCGCCGTGTGAGCTCCTCTTCGCGCGCTGCTTGATCCCGCGTACAAATTTTTAACGCGATCGCGAAGTTTATCTTCGATCCGGATAGTTAGCGAACGCGTTCGGTAGCTTTACAATCTGGACAGACTAACCGTTTTTCTACGGTCTTGCAGAAAAATGCATGGCTCCTCTAATGTTTCTTGTACATTTCATTGTAAGATTGTAAGACATTGTAAGTACATTGTAAGACGAACCTATGTACCTGGCAAACTTAATTTTAATACGAAATTACTTGACAAATTTTTAGCCCATCTTGTTTACTTGAATTTTCGAACTGTGAACTATTTCCATCTCGCGGAGCTCCACAGCTCAGATCTTAACCGCAGATCATGCGGACGACACGTCTAAAATTTTTTGATCCTTTAACCTTATTACGCAGAAAGCTTTAGCTTTCGCATCCCTTTGATCTTCAGGCGGTCTCTTAGCCGACTCGAGTGATCGAGTGCGCTGGAGCCGAATATTTTACATCATGGCGCGATAAGTAATATAAATAAATCTTGCAAGTATCATGACAGCTGTTTAATGCAGCATTTGCGCTTTCCGTATTGTCATTCGTGCGAGACGATGACGATAACTGTAAACCCGATCTCGAGCGAGAGAATGATGAAGCCGCCGGATCCCGCTTTTTCCCACGAAGAGACGACGTGATGCCGCGATCTCTCGAAGTGTCCGTTGAAGGCTCGCATGCTCATAGGTGTGAAATTACTCGCTTTCGTCGCGCGGCCTCTTTGTTGCCTACTGCTACGGCGATTTTACAGGCCGCATGCGTGTCCGCAGCACGCCTCCGCGGTAAACGTGACGAGTATCCACCGCGACGGCGACGTCCCTCATTCCCGGCTGTTAGCCCGCGAGAATGTGGAGTAAAAAGCGCCGATATAGACGTACGGGTGCGGGGCGAGGCTACTTTTTCCTGCTTCTCTCGTTGGTACCGCCCACGAACACGTTGGACACGCCGCTGTCCACTTACGGCGACTCATTCGTGTCCGCAAACCCTTTCCCTCCTGTAGAAGGCTAATTAGAGAGGCGAATGGAGATGGAAGGTACCTCGCGGTTTTATGAGAGCCGTGTAACGAGACGAAATTTCAGCGCAACAGTCGAGCGAACGCGAAGCTTCGGCGGAAACGATCAGAGAAACGAGACTATGCCATCGTTCAGGACTTCTTAGGTTCATCATTTATCACACAATAGAGGAGAAGCGAAAGATCTCGAGGAGATCTCTTATCTTAATTAAGACGCTTTTGACGCTCGTCACTTTTCGACGAGGTGGATTGAGTTTTGTGTGATTCGTACCGCTTCCTCCTCCCCCGCCGCCTCCTCCTCCTCCTCTACGGTCGAGCGGTCAATTTCTCTTTGTCAATCGTTCGCTGCTGATGGTACGCGGCACGAGGAGGCACAGAATAGAGCGCCGTCACCGAAAACGCTTTTGTGCAGAAAGCATGGCTCGCGGAGGAAAATAATTATGAAGGTGTCACGAGCGACGTTCGCTCGGACGAGACGGCAGATCGAGGCGTGAAATTAGCACTCGTCGAGGGCAATAAAACACGCGTACGGATCTACCTGCGTCGCGATTGCATCCTACGAGTTTATCGAGACACAAATTTAATATTTACGCAGGATATGAAGAGTGGTGAAAGACCGACGTTGCTAGTCCGGGCGCGAAAAGGAAATGGGGATTGGGGGAGGATTCCATCGACCATCCCATACACTGAAATCACGAGAGCAAACCACCCGGCCGATTCCGTCACTCGTATTTCCTCCCTCGTCGACAGGGGGATTAATCAGTTTTCACATGTTTCCCGTACCTCAGGTGGATATCAATCGATTTGACGAAAACATCTGCGCGGTTTAAGTCATTTTCACGCAAAATACGTACACGTTTGTGCTTTGTGAATTTGACGGCTTTCTTGCCAAGTCCACGACTACTGTACAAGTACACGACGATCTCGGGATTTATTACATTTCAAATAGGTAACGGTATCTTCATGCAAGAAACATCCTCGCGTCTCTAACGCGATCCTATTGTCGGCAAACAGAGCGGCGCGAGATGATCGCGCCGACGCGTAAAATTCATCGATCGAGCGCGTCCACGATTTCCGTTGCTCGTTTCGCGAAAACCGGAATCCGTCGAGCTCGAAGCCGAAGAAGGACACTGGAAGATCCGCACTGAAAGAGCGTTTCAACGGCGGGATGAAAGGGAGAAGAAGCAGGCGGAGGATGAGAAGAAGGACCAGCCGTACAGTTAAATTGTTATGACATAATTAGAGACGATCCGAGTGTGGCACTGTGATGGTAGTGCTCTAGCTCGAGATGGTAGTGGTGGTGGTGAAGCGAGGGCGAGAAAGGGGACGAGGGGAGGAAAGGGCCGCTCTCGAAGCCGAACTGTGATCGGCTGAAACTGCCGCCGCAAACCATTCATTCCTCGGCTTGGCCGTGGTACCATTTGACCAGTTCATTCAGGGATTTAAGACTTTTCCTAGAGCTCGCTCGCGCTCGCGCCCCGTGGCTTTGTTTCGTTCTCCCTTCTTTTTCATCTGCTATGCCGTTCCCTGTGGCCGCTTCTCTCTCCTTCACCGCCACGTCGACCCCACAACCCCGGTGCAGCGCGGTGCTCACGGTGTACTTACGCTATCCGGCGTCACGTGAGCGCAATTTTCTGCGCTGCTGACGGGTCGTGCAGAGATCGGCCTACGAACGCCTCGAACAACCCCGCGCATCGCGTTTCACCATCTCGCGGCGTCTTCCCGGAACGGGATACCTTCTGCCCTGGCTCTCCTCTCCTCGTCAGGTCGGGATCTTGTCGTTTAATCGCGTTAACACGGTAACTTTTAGCCACACGCGCCAACAACCGAGTGCACGTGCTGGCATAACGCTGAGTATCAAATATCGTATGTCTGTCTTCAGTGGCTCGTTTATAATCGATGAATCGTTGTTCAACATAGCAGAAATGACAAAGTGTGGATCTATATGAACCTATGGAGACATTAGAATAACTGTAATACATGAAGGTAAGAGCACACCCGAAATATCGAAATATCGAAAAATCGGAATAAAACGTTAAGATACGCTTGGAGGTGTTGCAAGTCAGATGTTCGTTTATGGCATTGCGTTTTCGTGGTGTCAGACGAACGTTGACACGATACAACGTTCTGATTAACATGTTAATCATCGATAGCGCTCTCACAATTAACAGCAGTTTCTATTAGACCCGCGCAGACGGCGCGATACTTTCATTATCGCGCGTCACATCGAAAAGTATAATGCGAGCGGACGTTATCGGTCGCGTTAACGAGTTTCTCGCTGGTCATCGTCGAGACAGTCTCACTCGGCGCTCCTATCTCCCGTCGTCGCGAAATTAAACACACGTTCTCACACGAGCGAAATGAATTAAGATCGCGACGCGATACTTGTTCCCTCTTATGCCGCGTCATTGATTTCACCGCGGGACGTTTCTACTTTGCTCTATGCCGCGTGGAATAGGTTTACGTCCTCGGCACAATGGCCAACGTGGAACAATCGGCCGTCGCTACACGTCGAATCACACGTGCACTCGAGCACGAGAGGGCACACACGGCGCGCGTGATTTCTCGATTTAATCGATCATACCCGTGCTGCACGTATGTGTGTATGTGTGTGTATGTGTGTGCAGTCTCTTTCTTTCGTCTCTCTTTCTTTTTGCTCTTACGAGCTCGTCGTCGGGTTGTCTTTGAAACTGCCACGTTACACTTCCACGCAGCGTTGCCACTCGTTAGCATCGAGCGCCGTTTAAAAAGACCGAAACTACGGTTGACTGGAACTATGTCGGGGTTGAGATCTGCTTTCAACTAAGTTGCGCGGGAGAAGTTTAATCGCGTTGAACATCGACCGTTACGGAATCGGGGCTCGATATCCATCGACGTTGTACCTGTCTCTCATCTTCGTTACGCAATAAGATCGTTTCTTTATAATTTATGTGCCTTTCACGTCATTTCTTCAGGAAACATTTTCTTTTAACGGTATCGAACGTAATCATTCAGCAACATCATTATTCGACTAAATGCAGCGATGATGATCCGTAAAAGACGTCCGAGCACGCGGTGGCGGCCGCCGACGTTTCTGGGTGCCAAGAAGCGTCGTACTTTGTAAACTTACACGCCGCCTAAGCTCTGGCATCGCGTCGAGACTGCAAGGACCTCCGGCATGTAATCACATCGTGAGCAGCATTGTACGACAAATCGAATCAGATCCGAGATTGTAAGAGAGAGAGAGAGAGAGAGAGAGAGAGAGAGAGGAGAGGAAGAGAGAAAGGGGAGCAGAGAGAAGGGAGAGAAGCACAAGGAAACGAGCGAGAAAGCGGCGGGGTGCGAGGAGATGGCCCCGAGAAGGAAGAGGGCGCATGGTCGAAGTTGAAGAAACCTGGCGGCAAGGGGATGAGGAGGAGATGAAAAGGAGGAGGTGGAGGAGGTGGATGTAACCGAGTGTATCGTAGTATGCGCGGGAGTATGGACGTGTCACGCACGCTCGCACACGCGCGCGGTCACGCACGTCACGTATGACCGAGCGCGAGCGCGTACATAGACCCAGCTTTGTCGGGCTCTTTATCGCGGTAATTCGTTTAAAATGAACTACACGGGCGGCCGCGAGGTCCCCCTAAGTCATGCTACGCGAGCACGAGCGTGCACACGCGAGCGATGACGAGCAACGTGCTCGCTCATGGCCGCACGTGTGTATTTTCGGCCGCGATGATCGGAGAAAATCGATAACCGTGTTCAATTAACGCGCCTTCTCTACGGAACGTACCGATGGATTTATATATCGGAACCGTGAGAGACGGGAACGAGCATTCACATGATCTCTTTTTAATTCCTGATGGATAACGTTCTGTATCGCGTCTCGGGTAACACGAAACATGTTGCTGAAAAAAATCTCTAACGCGATATAAATTATTTTAAAATTCTCGTTACTTGGTTATAATATATAATATGGTAATATATAATATGGTAATTTTATTACATAATATAATCCTATGTTTGATTAAATATTAAATCGAAACATAAATTTCATAAATTTCAAAATACATCAAATAGGAGGATTATAGTATGAATGTCATTGCATGTTTGTCTAACTCTCAATTTATCAATAAATTATATGTCACGCAAGTATAGAAAATAGTTAACGAATCTCTTTTAAAAACACCCTGCAAGTTTGCTGGCACGCTTATCGTGAGCGAATCCATAGTCCAGATTGAGTCGCCGTCGACGATCGCGCGTGAATGGAGTTTAATCAATGGTTAATCACCATAGAGAGCAGGTGTTATTAGTTCTACCTTCCAATCGAGACGCAAAGCGCGATCCGTACGCATTGGATCGTGAAGACAGAAACGTGAACTGGCGATCGGGACGAAACCACATTGGTCTCGATCTACATGAACGTGGGTTTTTTTCCGTACGGGTTAGGACATGTTCTGCAACAGCAGGAAACGACAGGAGAGACGGAGGAGAGAGGGCACGGTTGTCCGTGATGCGTTAAATTAAAGTTTAACTCCGAAGCAGCTGATGGCCGGGGCCGCCGATGGGTTAGAGATGAAATTCGTGATTCCCTCCGTCTCACCATTGGCGCACACGGTTTTCAAACGATTCGTTTGATGAAGCAGCGCGGCAGATGCGGGAAAGTATTTCCGCGTTCAACTTCATTCATTTTCCTCCTCGCGCTCCCCCTAAAAGTTTTCCACACGGTGCGTTTATACTAATTATTAATCGAAATGTAGAAACTTTTCAAATTCGGATATCTGCCTTAAGAAATGAAGCATTTTCGTATTAACGATGTAACGAAAGCGGTCTGATTATCTGATCTCTGAAAGATAATATAAATGCAGAATTGTTAAGAACCAGATAGTGGATAAAGATGTGTATATAAATTTTGTGAACAAAACCACGTAGAGGAAGGAGATTGTTAATAATTTTCGATTCTGCTTCAGGTAGATTAGTCGATTTCGCCGGAAGCGTCATTGGTGTTTCGCCAATCCGAATATTTCCGCGAATGGACGTCTCTTTCTCTTTCTCGCCGTTAAGCGCGGCGGCGCATCGCCGTCGTATTAATCCGCCACTTTGATCGTAAAATTTACATTCGCGTACCTCCGGGCTGCTTCCGTATGCGTTCGCCATCTCGGCGAGCCCGCCCGCGCCCTCCGGGCCTTCCCGGCTCCCCGACATGTCTTACAACCCTTTCCTTCCTTAAATCCAAATAAAGGTCGAGATTCTTGAGTCGGTGGGTCCTTGCCCCTCGCGTCCACCCTCCCCCGGCGTCGAAGGCGCCGTTTCTCGAACCCTCTCGGATTGGAACCGCGCCTCTCCGTCTCTCTTCGTTGCGTTTGCTTTACAGACCTTTTTCTTCGTTCGCCCTTGTCGACTCTTCCTCGTCGTATATTCCTCATCCTCATCTCGCAGTCTCCCTGCTTCCACGTCGCGACTCCCTCCTCATCTCTCTGTCTCTCGCGACCATCTAGATCACCCTCTCTAAGTCCGTCTCTCTTTGCCGGCAATTACTCTCCTTCTTCCACCACATCCTCCTCCGTCGGTCCTCCCCTCTCGCTTGCCCGGCTTTTATCTCTCCCTCGCCTCGACTCGCTCGCTCTCCGGTAACGAGAGGAGAAACACCCTCGCTACTTTTAATCGACCCGCGCTTTCTTCTGCTTATACATACCTAGCCGGCTCTGGCCCCCTACCTACGCCCTCATTCTCATCTCCATCCTTTCCCCCTTCCCCCTCGCGCCACCCTCGACCATCCCCCGCGCACCCC
Source organism: Ooceraea biroi (assembly GCF_003672135.1). NCBI lineage: Eukaryota > Metazoa > Arthropoda > Insecta > Hymenoptera > Formicidae > Ooceraea > Ooceraea biroi. The sequence continues at coordinate 15,004,105 of NC_039508.1, forward strand.
CGCCGGGTCCCAACCTCCCGCTTCTTACTTCTCATCTTTACCACCAACATCGTATATAAATACCTAAGGGCGTTGTCTTTGGTCTCTCGCGCGTTTCGCTACGTTCACTCGTCGAGCGAGCGAAATTCCTTTTTTTCTCGAAAAATTAATCGCAGGAAGAGAATTCGCGGAACCTCGTGGGATTTCGAATCGACTGACCTTCGGTTTTTATCGATTAATCGTCTGAAGGAAAAGAGAAAGGTGAATTACGTGATCTCGAAGTGTTCGGGCGGTTCGTTCGGGAGTTAATTTTTGAATAAGATCGTTAAATGTTGATTTAACGCGCAAGAAGCTTGGTAAATTGATGCTGTTGCAGTTCGCCGGAGACACAGCTATAATAGAGCCAACCCACGGGAAAATTAATCGTCGGCTGGAACAATCGATCCTCATTAGTCTTTTGTGTAACATCGCGATGACAATTATTCTCAATTCCGGTTCTTATTTTACGGCTAGTGGTACAGCGGTAGGTTCGTTCGGCGTAAGGACAACCAGGATGCGATCGATGCACGCGGAAACAGCAGGATATCCTGACTGATGCGTTTCCCAATGGGCATGGGGGCAACGAGCGGAATCGATTAAACGACTCGCGTGCTAACTAATCGCCGTCGAACGCGGTCCACGGGTAGGCTCTAACGAGGGTACAATACCGGGCTTTGTTCGGGGACGCGCGCGAGATACTCAAATACACTGCGAGATACTCGCGCGCGTCGTCTTTCCTGCGCTCTCTCGGCGTCTTGCACACTTTCCCGAGCATCCCGAGAGCGGGAGCTGAAACGATTCCAATAGACAAAGAAGATTGAGTGCAGGTGTACAGGACCAACGGGAAACGGGGCGGCAGGGCAGCTCGGCGCGTATGTAAGGATAGTTTCGCGGTTTATGGGCGATTACCATGGAGGCCGTAACGTCCTCTATGTACTACGTACGCGCGTATAGTACATATGTAACAACGACACGCAAGCCTCGCAAACCACACGGACACACGGATCTGCACTCCGCGGTCGCTCCATGGTCGCACGTGCGTGCGTGCGTGCATATGCTCTCTCTCTCTCTCTCTCTCTCTCTCTCTCTCTTTTCCTCCATCTTCTCTTCTCCCGCGTTCTCTTTCTCTCTTCCTGTGTCTCTTCATGGTATATATGGGAGAAGACGGTAGAGGGATACATCACCTTGCACCACGGCCGGTACACCTCAAATACACTACGAGTCAGTCAGTTAACTCCGCGAGTCAGACCTTTCACTTCGTGGTCCAGAGAGCACGCCACGGCGTGCACGATGGTTCCCACAAGTGGAAGCCCTCGCCGGCCGGTTCGATGCTACAGTTTGTTTCTTGTTTCCACGGTGGGCCGAGGTGGGACGCGCGCTCGCGCGCGCAGGCAAGAGGACTCGCGGCGCGGGGCACATCCATGGGCCCCCTCGTATCCGGAAGATCGCTCTCATTTTTGCGCGGACCCCTCGGGCCCCCTCGGCAATCGACCTCGGATCCTCGGATCCAACGTCGACCGATAAATTAATATCTGTTAGCACTTTTTCCCTCAGTCCTATAATTATCAATGTATCTCGTAATGTATCATACACCGACGTAACTTTTCACAGACTTTATTCTTGTATTCGTAAGATTTGTGCAAGTTGCTTTGTTGTAATTATTTATTAATTTGTACGTGTTTTGCGTAATGTAATACGTGTAATTTTGATTACTTTGGTGAAGAGAGAAACCCGCTGGAATTCCAAACGTTATGTTTGCCCTTCGGTAACTGTTATCGACGAACTTATGTGAGCTGGAGTGTATTATTAGATCTTTATTTGATAAGAATATGTACGATTCATCGGTTTCGCGGATGAAACAGAGATCGAATAACACCGGTTAGATCGCAATATTGGATAATGAGTGACAAATTGCACTGATAATACGCCACATGCCTACTCAGTACCACGCTTGACTTATCTTAGCTATTACTTAGTGTGCACGTTAAGTTAATACCATAGTATTAAGTACATCGACCATGATACTTGTTAATGTTAGCGACAGAAGTTCAGATGGTGTGACCCCTCTCGATATTACGCGGCAGCACCATTACCAGTAAATATCGATCTCGCGCGTCTATCTAGCAATAGCGCAGCTATATTAAATATCATTTGCCGGTTTTGGAGAGAAACACAGGTATATTAAATATTATTCCTAGCGCGTAAAAGATTTTAAATAAAAATTATCAATGTGCAATCATTACCGTGGTAATTATTCATGTACACAGCACAAATAACCATGATATTCTAACGTATCTTTTTTTATATGATAATCTTAAAAGCCGAAGCCATGTTGTTCGGTATTTGGGTATATGCTATCCTTACTTAACGTATACAAATATACAAGTTAAATAATTGTGATCATGAGGAAATCGAATGCCTCAGCTCGGTTCGGAACTCGGATTAATACGACAAAGAGACGCAACGGGAGCATTCTGATCGATTATCTCTTTTTTTCTATAACAAATAGCGAACTCCCTGCGTCGACAACTGTCGAGTACTTCAAAGGCATTTAATATTTCGATTGTAGTTGAATTCGTTCTCTCCGAATCCGTTTCACACAACCACGGACAAAAGGAAGTAATGGCATCCGCTACGCTTTGTTTCGCCACCCAATCAAGGCGAGCACTGCGATACACTGTTTAGTCAAAGATTGATTATTGCCGCGATCGTATCGATTTAATCCCTGTTTGATATCTCAATTACGTCCTGATGCCTTCAAGTGTAAGAATAAGAATAATCTTGCTGCCCACAAGATTGTCGCGCGATTCACATTTAGCTAGTTTCATATGTTAAACATGTACCTAGTCCAATTTAACGTAAAAAGTAAAATTTGTTGAATTCTTTTTATACAGATTATCTGTTATAGAAACCGACGCTTATCACACAAAAGCATTTGTAATGTTTTATTCATATTTCTCGAAAAGTTCCTGCGGTAAATAAAAGCGAAAAAGTATTTGCTCTTTATTCATGCAATGCGTGGTCAGGTGCATACAAGAGAACGGTTTCGCGCAATGCAACCGACGGAATGCCCGGCTCGTAGGTTTCGTCGAATCGCAGCACCGGAGCAACAATATCGTATCCATATCCCGCGAATGCGCGCAGGTTTCTTTGAAATGTGCAGCAAACGCGTATATATATATATATATATATATATATATATATATCTACTTTACCATGGCGCGTTCGTACAGCCCCGCAAAAACGTAATTGGCAGGCACTGAAGCTGTGATTATTCGAGTAGAATTTCACGGAATGGAGCTAAATGGGTTTGAGGAACAAACAATTTGCGCGGGGCAGCGCCGGCTGATTGCTCATAAAGCCGTGTAAGTACAAAGTATCGGTGGATGTTTGTTCTTTGGCGGACCGATGCAATCACGACGCTGCACTTTTGATCCCCATGGCCACACGGTGCACATCATGTATTGTTCCGTTTCGGCGCGTAAAGCCCTTTCATACGCGGGTCGTTTCCTGGTGCTGGACCAGCCGAAGGACCCTCCATGCGGCCTTTCGGCAAAAAGTAGATCCTACTCGCTTCGCGGATATCCTCCGATGATTCTTCGACACGAGTCTTCGGACAATTTTGCGGAAACGTACCGATGCTTCGTTTCCCAATGCATTCTCTTCAGGGACGCGGAATTTTTTAGGTCGATCGCAAGCGAGTGTAGCAATCGGTGGTGAGATCATAAAGTGACGGCCGTCCAGGATTTATTGCACCTTGTCCTTTGATACGACGCGCGCGGCCGATACACACACGTACTTGGCCTGTTTTACGTGATGCGTGACGAAAAGGTCTTGTTCGAATCGAAATCTCGCGTGCCACGTACCGACAGTGGCGTATTAAAACCGACCGGCACGTACTTACATCGTAATATAAACGAGCGGCCGTCATAAAGGAAGATGCAACCCCCTCTGAGTCGTTTGTATACGCGGTCGCGTATATTTCGCTCGTGACGAGCGACAACAATCCGGAGAAGGCATAAACGCCGAGTGCTCCAGCACGATGATGGAACCGCGACGTGGACGCAATTAGACGTCAGCCACGGTAGTAAAAACGATCGTTCATTCGTCGGAAACAATTGAGCCATCAGCGCAGTCGGTCTCTCGCTGCGGTCATCGAAACATCGTCGTTAATCCGCGTTGGATCGTTAAATCCTTACCGAGTGCAAAAATATCCCTGCACTGTGCGCACCCGCGACCTCGCTCGAGTATTATTTCATTACGGTTCGTGATACTTCGCAATCTTTTTAAACATTATCTTGATTTATAAAATCGTTAGAATTGGTTAATTTCACGCAGCGATGGCTTTTGTAATATCTATTGAAACTTTATCGCACAATCATAATCGCTACCTATCCACCATGTAATAATTGAATTGAAAGATAGAGATTATGTAAAAATACACACAAATGTTGAAAAGTTAAAGTTGAAAAATGACCATATGAAAAATTTGGACAATAAATAATAAAATATATATTTCTTAACAAATATTACCCTGCTGCTCCTTTTTCCCACTTTACAACATAGCGTAAATTTGCATATTTTTGCTTTGAAATTATTTGTAGAAAAATCGACGGACGAAGAAACCTCGTGAGGTCATGTCGATTGCACGCGGAGGAGAGGACTGTGTGTGCTATCGATAACGGAAAGGCGTCGGCTCCGAAAATACCTGTTAACCGTGGAAACGCGCCGGATTGGAACGGGGAAGGGACGAGCCGCGGAAAAGAGAGGAGCGAGCGGGTGTCCTGGCGCGGGTAGGGGCGGGAATGGAAGAGCGAAAGGAAACGGGGACGGAGAGAGAGACGAGAAAAGAGGAGCTGTCGCGCATTGAAGTCTCCGAAACGCCGGGGTGCTCGCGGCAAGAGTAACACGAACGAACGAACAAACGAACGAACGAAGTCAGCCAAAGCGCGGTACGCAGGGAGAAGACGAAGGTGGACACCGGATGAGGTGATGAGGACGGAGGCGATGGGCGAGGGAGGAAAGGCACGGGGGGCTGTGTGTACGAAGCGGAGTAGAGAATCCGGAGTAGATCGGAGCAAAGCCGAGGCGGCGAGCCATTGACCCGTGGAACGAGGGGGTAAGCCGTACGGGTACCGGGCAAGAAGAGCATGCAGGCTACACACGTACGTGCCACGTATGTCCGAGCGCGCGTCCGTACAAGACACATACATATGTAACGTGCGCGCTCGTGAGCGCGTAGCCGCAACAGATATTACGGTACAGATAGATCGAGAGCGATTAAGAAATCCGTGACGGGCATTGTGTTTGCTCCAGCTCTCATGACGCCTGTGTCTGCGCTGGGCCGCGCGTGTGCTCCTCTTGCATCCTGCGAGAGCGGGTCGAGATCGTCGCTGGATCCATCGTTCGAGCTGTTGAGTTCGCATCATTTCGCAATAATTCTGTCATCCGCGATATTGGGCGTATATGTGGGCGAAATAGTACGTTTCAGTAATGACTCATTTATCCGAAACGTGCGAGTATAATTATTGCAGCAACGTTACATGTGATAATTAACGCGTCATGTATGTTGCAACGATATTCGGTTGATGGAAGATGGAAGACGGTTATGCAACAATATTGGCAAAGTGGAAGTCTGTTATAAGTTGTGGGATATGTGGAAGGTGTGGGACGGTCACGACTGCCTATTTATCGCGGTGCACTAATCCTGTTTGCATTGCGCAAACTTTTCTCGTCGAGTCTCACCGTGCCCATGCACTTCTTTTTAATTCGCATCACGATGCGAATCGTATGAATGTAATGTAATGGAGTTTAATTGCCGGTATGCATTCTATGCGCCGTAATCTTCGTAATGGATCTATACGTGGGATCCGGAATTAAGTGAAATATCAAATCGAATACTTGGAGTATATATACTTTGAACCGCGCCGATGCCGCACATATATATATATTCAGCGTTACCCATATCCATGGCATTCTCAACTCGCGATAACGTAGAAATCCAATCGTCAAAATCAGGAAATACAATTCGGACTAAGGTCGATGTGATTGAACTTAAAAATATTTTAAATATCGAACGTTTTAAGATTCCAAGAGAACATACCGAATCCTCGCAGAACGATCACCGATTTACATAGCTTCTAAATTAAAACGAGGATTATGGAATGATGGACACCTGTCGGATCGGTTATTTGAGCCTGCGCTTATCCGTGCGGCTAGATATCATGAGAGCAGATAGATCGAAACCGATTAAGAACTCCGCACGATGTTCCCTCGCGCTCTCACGAAGGCAGCCTTGCACGTTCCTCCATGGTGCACCATACAGGTTCTCGTGTGCGGAGCACACGTGTGCTTCATGTGTACACGTGCGCGCGCGCGGATGGACGTGGATGGTGAGGCTGCCGCGGTACCGATCTTCTTCGTGGCCGCCCAGGGTCATGCCCTACCCTCTCGCGCTACACAATAATCTTCCTCGTCGTGTGTGCTCTGGTATCTCCGCGAGAACGTTACTGCCCGCCCTCCTTTTCCTCTCCCCCGTCCGCCCTCCCTTTTGTCTCTTGATCGGTGTTGCGGCCGTGTGTTTCGTCCTTCTTTTATCCGGTCTCCTCGCCCTTCGTGAACTCTCGGCGCCATAGGAGTTCCCTCCACACCATTCCTTCCGTCGGCGATTTGTTTGCCTACTCGACCTGCTCTACTAGCGCGCTTCTCTCTATCTGATCGTATCACTTATTAAAGTGAGATTTTATTTAAGAAAATGTGCACAATTGCCCAATTTTAATTGTAAAATTTCAATTTCAACTGTACAATCGTTGTTTTTGTATGAGAGATGTCATAAGTTGAAACAATAAAAAACTGAAATAAGAAATCTCTGTTTTAAGTTTTCTTCCCTCATTCATTAATCTTTTACTTATTGGTCTTAAATCTCACACTGTTTGTTCCTGTGTACTCTTCGATGTTTCTTCGATGTTTCACGGAACTTTGTCTGCATTCCATCAAGGTATATCATTGCATTGCAGCTACGTTCTTGTTCACTTCATTATCTTTTTTGATTATTCTCCAATGTCCGTGCGTTCTTTTACCACGTATTAGTCTCGCTTTTATGACGCACTATTCAGTTCCGATTGCGACTCAGTCGGGTTGAGCAATGTCGAGCAAATTGATTCACAAATCCGACGTATCCTGTTAGGCGATCAATCAGATGATCTCATTAATATTTTGCTGCATGCCACTTTCACTCTTGAACTGTTCGTGTTGCCGTCGCGGCAATAGCTTCGCGTACTGTCTTCATTTCCATCCATTAAACGAAACCTTTAATTAGCATTTTTCCATCATTACCTCCTCTCCGGAGAGCTCGTGCTTCTTCCAGCTGCTTCCGCGTTATTTTTGAAATTTGCTAATCACCTGATTATACACATCCGTCGTAACCCGCTTAAGTGCGCTGCTCTCGACTGCGCGCGTATATTTGAGAATCGGTTTTTCGAAGATAGCATCTCTCTTGCTGAGTCTTGAATGGATCTAGTTATACTGACGATATGTAAATATATCTTTCTAATCGCATTATTGATTTTAGGATTTCTCCTATTTACGTAGGTACAGATGTCACGTCGAGTGAATCAATGGAACGATGTCTTTGCAATAATCGAGTTATTTAATCACTGTCGAATATATGAGCAAATTGAAGACATAGCCTTTTAAATTTTATTTAAAGATTCGATGCACTTTAAAGAATTTATTATTATGAGAGCCAAGGCTTTATAGATTTCCGCACATATGTGACCTTTTTTCGATTTCATTTCCACAGATGTTCCTTAAATTGCATTTTCAAAGATGTCCGTTAAATTGCATTAAATTACATTGTAAGAATTCTCGTGTTAGCACAAATAACTATTATAGCGCTTTATAGACTTTCTGACTCTCTTTCTAGAGAGAGAAAGAGAGAGGCTTTTCAAGATTTTGAGAATGGCTTAGAATTATTCAATTATCCCTATCCTCTCTATTGAATGCTTTCTTCCTTACCCTCAATTATGATAAACGAATAAAGACTTCATATTTCTTATTTTTCTTAACTATATTCTCATAAATAAAACAATTAAATAACGCAAGTATAATTTATGCGGATATAGAAATCGAAATTTGCTGAAACATACATGTGTTTGTGACGAATGAGAAACAATATTCCATGCAAATGTAAAAAGAAAAGAAAAACAGTTAAAAGAAGACGAGGGCATCGCACTCGCGCGTTTTGCGGGTCGCGTTAAATGGAATCGCGCGGGCGTAGAATAAAGGGGTGTAGGAGGAGAGGTGAGGAGAGGACGAGGGCCCATTTGGCTTCGTGGAGACGGCCTTAAGGCTTCAAACGAAAAGCAGTTAGGTCGTCACGCGTTGCGGTTTCGCAGATTCGCGGTGTTCGCGGCGGAAATTGAGCGGGTTCAAGTGATGGGTGGTATAGGGACGAAGTTGATGAAGGAGTGGTGACAGTGAAGTTAAAAATGCATAATCGAAAAGCTATAACAAATAAGTAGCGAACCAGTAACTACGAAGAATTTGTACTAATGAAAAAGAGCAGGCGTGTGCATAAATATTGAAGGCACGGACAAATCCTCTATCATACTCTTGCATCTCTGTTTATTCAAAATCAAACTGTCGAGTAATCTCTCTTATTATCACATATCAATACAACTTAATGTACCTTCTGTTATTTGATTTATTTCCTTCTTTTATATACTAAGATCCGTTTATCTCTGATCGAAAATTTCACGGGAAAGGAAGCATTTATTCTGAACATCCGTTCTCCGGACGATTTGTCCGGAGCAAACAAGTGGAGAGAGAAAAAGCGACACAAAGACGTGAGCAGTGGCGGCAACAGCAGCAACAGCAACAGCGTCCGCAGCATCCGCAACAGCAGCAACGGTGGCGGCAACAGCACAGGAGCATCAAACGCTGCGGTGCAGCGAAAGGAGACGCAACCTGGGCTGGCGCCCAAGAGACACACAGGTGGGCGTGGCGCCTATCCCTACGCGGCGCACCGGGTCGCCGCGATATGAAATTATATACGAGCTCTCCGCGGTACACAGAGGGTATATTCCTCTTCCTTTCTCCCCCGATCGCCTCCCCCATCGCGTACGCCGTTATATTCCGGTTGCAGTCGCGGCAGCGCATGGCGCGGCGGTACGAATAAATAAGAAAAGCTCTCTCCCAAGAGCGCACGCCTGTTCCGTCACGAGCTGCGGTCGACAGGACGGACGCCGCCGTCTCATCTCGGCGGCGGCCAATCAGCCTCGTAATCACTGAGCTCTCCGCTTGAACGTCCGTTGTTCGCGTCCGGCGAGTTAGGCCGTATCTACTGGCCTTAACGCGCCCCGGTGACGACGGCGGCGGCCTGGAAAGGACACCCCTTCCCGCTCTACCCTTTCCCCTCGACCAGCACCCTGACCGAGAGACTGTCTCGTTTCCTTTCTTGTCCCTCTATGCCTTTCTTCTTCCAACTTTTTTTATTGTTTCATCCTCATCCTCGCTCACTGCTCACCGCTACCACTCGCCACCGATTCCTTCACCCTGCACGATGCAAAGCAACCGTGAGTGTAGCGTGATTGATAAAAGTTCTACGGTCGAACGAGAGTGCTAATCTTAATTATAAAATGATGTTGGTCAAATATTGCTGTAATTTTAGTTATTTCTTTACGGGAAATATAGAAAAGATGTAAATTTATAAACTTATGATTACAAATGCAAAGATTTCCCTCTCTGTTATAGATTGATGGATGGTGGATCTTTAAACGTGGGAAGGAATTTTGCAAGACTAGACTAGGCTGCGCTTGGCTGTGTAATTTCAGTCTTTAACTTGTCTTTAAACGTACCTGACAGACGCCGCGCCTTCTGCCCTCCGTTAGGAAAGCGACCATGCCTTCGATCGACACGCAAGTTCTATGTCACGGTCAACGTTTTACGAGAACCAGCGTGACGTCTCGGAAAATCTCCAGACCGACTTTGGATGACATCGAAATTAAAGAAAATTTAATCAAAACTTCTATCGCATTCTTCTGTCATTAAAGATAGAACAAGTCATCTGACGAGATTTCTCTCATCAATTAAAAACTCATGACAAATAAAATTAATCGCGTAATTCAAGATAATAAAATGATGGTTATTAATCAAAAGAGTGATCGAAGATTGTTGGCAAATCTTTAAAAAAATCAATTATTGACTTCATCATTGTAGAGATGGAATCAGAAGAAAAAAATCTAAGCGTGAAATAAAGTCTGATAAAATGACATTATCGCCCCGTGTAGGAATCTCATTACGTCATCAGAGCGTAAAACACATTCTGATGCCCTTCATACTTCTACGAATCAGTCTGTTGCCGGTGCAAATCGAGTACGATCGATTTCGGAGAGACCACGCGAAGCAATTCCAATGCGCATTCGAAAGTCGATTGGAAAGGCACTAATGAGGCGTTTGACTCTTGCGGCGAGTCGCGCGGAGGGAGCGTTTTGCATCCTCTGCGCGGTGACTCTCCATACGAGCAGACATTACTTCATGGTTGGCATGCCATACAATCTCGAGAAGGAAGGCGACAATTAAGGCACTGCGCCTCTACCTGCCTATTTGCTACTTGCGAATGTTTAGTGCGTTCACAGTTAATGCCGTTACCTTTCGAAAGGGGCACCTATTGTGGCACCGCATGCGTGTGACGGAAGAAGAGAGCACGCCGAGCTACGTCGGTGGCGATGGGCGCGGACGAGGGAGGGAAGAAAAAAACAATAGAGGAAGACGAGCGACCGCAATCTGCATGTGCACAATGCCCATCCCTTGCTTTACGAAGCGAAACACACCTGTTAAATAGTTCAGACGCAATCTCCATGTGGAAGAACTCGCGAAAATCTCACACGGAACAGACAGATTTCTATAACTGTAACAGCCGAGTGAAACAATCGAGTGAAAACTCATTACTTCAACTTTTAAACAGATGACTAACAAAGCTTTGAGGAAATTCAAACAACAAAGAGATGATTTTAATCAATTTAAAAATCGATCACTGAAATAATAGCCTCTTCATAAAAATATTATCTAAAAGAAAAAAAGATTTGATGAAAGAGAATAGAGGAAATATTACGGAGCCAGTAAAACACCATAATGTCTCCTGTGCGGTCGACAGCTAATATCATGACTATCGGACATTATGTCTTCAGAAAATTATTAGTTAACTATTACGTGTGCACATGCAATCGGGACACTAATCATTTTTAACGTGACGCGAGTACCAGCCGTATCTTATTTTGTCGATGAAACCCACGCGTGGACGATGGAATGTAGTTCATTGCCGAAGGATCTTCAGTGGCCGAGAATGATGCATACAAAGAACCGCAGGTAGACCGATATTGAAATAGAATCACGCCTTCACCGGATCGCAGTAAGTTCCATTAAGGAAATCTTACACGCTTCGAGGTACTTCGAACATATGTACGTGCGCGACCCGCTCGATCTTGCAATCTCCCGCCGTGCGCCTTCGATGACGCAACCCTCGAAGAATCGATCGGTCATACGTATATTAATTACCGTCAAAATAATGATAGCCCGCGAAGCGTGAGACGCGTGCACGACGATGAGAAAGCAACAACGGGGCAACGTCCGTATCGCTCGCATCTTCACGTACGCGCGTCTAATTTATTGCTGGCACGGAGGACCGAGTTGCAAATAACAGGGAACCCGGCGGCTTAAAGTAATTTAAATCAAGTCGATACGTGTATCAAACCCAGCCGATACCACGCCGTAGATATGCATTGACTTGTGGTACGACTCGGCGGTCGCAGCAAATCCTCGTTCAATTTGCGATGTTACAGATGAAGATCTTGTGTTACCCCCTACCCATTCGGTTCCGCCTTTCCCGCCTGCCCGGCGATTGCCCTGATACCTCGCCTCGATCGATTCCATCGGCCGCGTGAGAAAACGCATCGCGGATAATACGTGACACGTGGTTTCGTATCGGCTACACTCGGAAGATGCAATTCCATCAGAAGTTACATGCGGTGGCACTGTCGCGGTCAATACGATTGCGAGATTGCGCTCTCGCGTGTGTGCAGCTCTCGATGTATTCGTGATGTTAAATTTATTCCTGCTTCCTGCTTCGAGATTGTTAAAATTTCAAGTAGCGTTTCAAAGTGGAATTTACATCAATTTTGGGATAGAAATATCAAAGCGTGAAATGTATATTTATTATAGAATATTTCTGACTAACGAATCATATAGTAATATTAATTTTTAAAAACGTAAGATAGTATCAAACAACAAGCTTGATATAGGTTTATTATTATTACATGGTTTATATCACTGTGCACTCGTGAAGGTAGACCGATGAAATTCGCGATGCTCTAGCGTGGAATATTACAAAGCACACGGTGAGATAAACGCGCAAGAAATCTTTCGCAATCAGTACGATCTCAGCATCACAGGTAACAAAAAAGTTATTACAGCGTGCTGCGAGGGGGCTACCAAGATCCAGAGAGTACGCATCAGCACAGTTTCTGTAAAGTTAAAATCTTTGTAGACCATGCTTACAACTTCGTAATTTTTATCGTCACCCTCGTAGCGGGGAGGACCAGGCGATCGCGTGGGGCGAAAGACGAAGGGTTGAGCGCTCGAGGAAAGCTAGGAACGTTGCGCTCGTAATTTTTGTCTCGCCGGTCGCACGATGCATGATTTACGCCGCGGGCATCACGATCGTTCGGGCAATAATTCTCTTTATCATTCGCTCTTGCACGAGATGCTTAGATGTCGATAGCTCGTTGGCCAACGGAAGAGTCATTATAGCGATAATAACTCGCGACTGCCGAGAGAGAAGAGAACCACGCTCTTTCCTTCTCGGGCGGACCCTAAGTATGCATCGCGTTCCTCGCGAGTACAAGCATGATCGAGCATAATACGAACATGATACCCGCGTACTCGATTTAATCTGCCGGACTCTGATACTTCAGGTACGAAGCAGCGCGTAACGCGAGCGCACGCGCGTTACAAGCACGCCCGAATCTAATTAATTATCGAAAATCACGCGAGTCCTCGCGCGCGGATGGATCCACCCTCATAATTTTTATCGTCACCTCGCTCGTCCGGGGATGGCAATGATACGGTCGGATAAGGGCTTTTATCGGCGAGGAGAGTCGTGCCAGGCGGATTTGCCGGCCGAACGAGGACGGCGCTCATCGGTAGTGTAATCGTGTAGTAACCGAACGCCTTACCATGGAAAGTCCGTGACGCGGCGGCACGGGGTGGAGGGAAAGGTGTATGTATAACGTGAGCGTGTATGTCACGGGCAGTCACGATCGCGGACACGGCCTCATCTTTCTCCCGCGGCCCGCCCTACGTGCAGGGCTGCCTTAACCATTAGGCAAAATGGACTGTAATCTCTGGGTGCGCCGTGATTTCTCGATTGTGTATTTTGCTAGAGGGATTGATCCTCGACGTGTTAAAAAAGCCACCGATCCTGTACCTTCGGCAATTTTGCTTTCAAATTCAATTACAGTTGCAAGTGCATCGCGTCACTAGCCTGTAAACGCTGAAAGTTGCTTTTTATTTAATGCAGTAGTATTTGTATGTTTTACTTTTCCCCTAACGTTACATATAGGCTACCGGTCCTAAAGGGGTTAATGCCATCCTGCCCCTGTGCTATTCTCTCCTCGAAGTTCACGGAATGCATTTGCAGCGGAGAGATGCAACCAGCCCTGGCTTCCTTGAAGCCTCCGCGGATTATTGTGCGCGCACGCGAGTATGTGCGCACACACGTGGAACGAATGCAGCGTATGTGAGCAACAGGGTTTAAGGTGTTATGTTACCCAAGTTGAAAGTCTAACCGGAGAGCTATTGCAGCTAAAAGCACGGTTGCACATTGGATGCGCTTAGAAGGATGCATTGCAACCGTGTGGTATTCTGGTCCGTGCAAATAAAATCAAAGTGTAGAGCTCCAACATGATACTATACCGTAAGCTCATTTTGAGACGAAAAGAAACAGCTCTACGCGGATAACCGTGACGAGAAATTTGCACCGTGACGACATTAAAAATTGAAATAATTGTTCGCTATAATGTTTTTAAGGAAAAGGAATCTTCGTATGTTGCATTCTTTGTCAAATTAAAGTATCAGAAGTACATATATATCCTATATTACCGGCATACATACTTTTAGAATATTTCTGGCATGAAAATTGCAGGAAGGTGCAGCAAACAGATATCTGAAAAGGATCCTAAAGAGTTAATAATACTACCAGCGTTATAACATAAAATAAGGTATCAAATATTGTCAAATAACGGAATGTATTCTAATTTTGCAAAAAGATTAAATAGTTGATGAAATATAAAATATTTTATATTTTTATATTTTTACTGAATAAAGAAACACTTAGTTCCCTTTCCTTTGTCCCGTTTCTTTCTCTTTCGACGATACTGAACCGATATAATGTCTGGCGCGCGTGCACACATACGTGGGAACCGCAACTGCCACTCGAGGTTTCAGGTGTAAAATTACCCCGACCATGGTTCGTCTCGCGTCTATCGCAGATAAATGATGTGCTTTGCCGGCGCGTAAACGCGCGTAACGCCTCGACGAGATACACCGCCCGTTAAAAGCATACCACGCGATATCCAAATATAAAATCAGGGGGAGAGCCTATGCGAAATAAATATCACGTAGACGATCCACGAGGATAAGGGGACCATGAAGAGGGCAAGAGGAACGTCAAGGTGCGAGAGAGGCCTCCGGGTCGTGGCCGCGGGAGATACAAATGATATCAGCTCGAAAACCTGCTCCGCACCACCTCCTGAATATAGATGTATGCGTGTGCACGTGTGCATTCATCAGTGTGCACATATAAGCTATGTGGGCAATCTACCTGTTCGCCAGGGCGACGAAACCTTTCGGTGCTCACGTGTTAACGAGCACTTAAAATCACGTGCTAGCAGCACGATGTGGATCTAACCCGAGTGTACTCGTCCCTCGGATACACAGCGTAAAAGCGAACTTTGGATTCTCAAAAGCGCTGAGAGCGAAAGTAACACCTGTTGTATCATGTAATGGGATTGCGAGATTGCGAAGTTTGTTCTTGTATCGTCAATATGCACATCAGCGTTTTATTTAGAATAATTTAGAATTTTGATACATGAGACATTCGAATATAAAACGTGAGAAATTGAGATAACATTCGTCCAGTTTAAAAAGTGTCCCAAATGTCGCTTACGTCACGTCTCCAGAATAAATTTTGCGTGTACTTCCTCATTCACGTGAGAAATTTCGCTACGAAATAGGCTTGTTTTCTCGAGGAGGACGAACGTGAGGCGAGATGAGAGAGAGATGAGGAGGAAGCTGCGAAAGTCGCGCACCACGCGGTTCGGTACAAAATACCACGTCGGCAAATAATGGATATATTGCCTGGACGGCCAGATTGCTACTTGCGAATGACAGCAATTTCTTTCGCGGTTATGTGTACCGTCGTCTGATGACGGGTTTTTTCGTCACTAAGAACGCGGACTTCCTGTTGCTCGTCGCGCTATTAATGACTCTGCCTATTTTTTTTCGAGGTATCGGGAAACAACGAAATTCAATGGTACCATGGCGATAGCCGAGGAACCAGAGACGGCTGTCGCACGCGAGATTAGAGCGACTACACGATTGATTCAAAACGTGAGAATTTAGCGGAGATAGCTGACTAGCAAGGGAACACGGCCGATCTAAACCCATCAATTTGGACGGAACTTTGTAAACAGACGGAGTGACTCAAGAGACATGAATAATGGTACGCTTCATTCGTGGCCAATTGCCCTTTAAAGATGTGGCATCTGATCTCAAGATCGAAAGAGCACTACCATCCTGTTGCATATGCTGCTCAAATTGATAATAACAAAATTCTTTGAAATAAAGTTATAAAAATAGGAACCGAGAAGTTTCTTTTGCACAAGCAAGACATTCAGAAGACCCTTCACTATCCATTTTTTATTTCTCTTGCAAGTATTCACACAATTTCGTATAAATCGCTGGTATTAGTTGCGCTTTCTTTGCACTGTAAAAATACAAGAATCTGGTATCCAGGACGCATCTTGGGCGTTGGACGCATCTCGCGAGTCGCACGCGCTTCTTCCTGCGATTCACCGCGCGATTAGGAACCGCGGTTTACCGAGGTCGGTTTCACCCGCTTGATCTCGTCGCGGATTCCCGGTAATTGAAACGCGCGATTCGTGTACCCGCTTCAAACATCAAGTGTTTATCCGATCCTTGTGTTTGCGCGATATATCTCAATTACGTCTCCGACGTGGTCCTCACGCAAAAATAATGGTCTCGTGAACATCGATCGATCGCGGAAAGCCGGACGAGGTGCTAATTACGACACCCTTACTTAGCGTGCTTATCGCCGGACGACATTAATCGCTCGCGTGCCGCAGTGTGTCGAGCGTCCTTTTTTCCACGTCCATTAATAAGGCAGCACCCACGAAGGTACGATTGTTTATTCGTGCGAGCTCACCGCTAAATCCGAAGTGTCCGGGTTCCTGAAGCGTGCATAAGCCCGGACCCCACGCTGGCCTGGCATCAGCATTTTTTACCTCGTCCCGTGGAATAGGTACGCCGTACGGCGCTTGAGTAATGATGGATTCGAACAAACGCCCATGCCATACCAACGAAACATTCTCCCCGTGACATTAAGTTCAAATTGATAATATCTCATATATTCTTTAGAAATATTTATCTATTTCAAGTGTTTAATAGCATGATATCCCTTCATATTCTAATAACATAATTGTTGTAATTTTAAATTAAATTGATACTCCTTTTTAATCATAAGTGTCAAGAAAAAATTTTTAATTTTACAAAAGAGTAATCTAATATTTTATTTGTATCTTATCTTTATCTAATAACGTAGTCATGTGAGAATGTATTACAAGTATTCAAATTAAAATTAGATGAAATCCACTATTAATAGTAATAGAGTAACGAATACGACCAAATCAGAATAAGTCGATTTGACAAATAAATCTGAAACCATGTTCGCCATGTACACATGCACGTGTGTATATCACACGAAAATATATAACGCGCGCAAACTGCGAATGCTTCCACTTTATGAAATTCCATTTTATGGTATCTCGTCGGAGCCGGGGTCTTCGATTTGGTGCTGAGAACTGAAGCAACAGGTGCGACGCTTTAGCCTTTACGTCGCTGCCTTTAGAAGCTCAGGTAATACGTACGTTGTCGGGGCAAATCATTTTAAGAAATCTTTTATTCACCTTGCCACTATACTATGTGTATCCACAGTATCTCCTTTATACCAGTATATATACATGACGTCGCGCACCATGACTAAACGCATCTTATCTCTTCAAAATTTCACCCATAAATACTACTCTACATGAGTCAATTTGCAGTCATCCGGCTGACTATAGAGTATCAAATAAATATCAAGATTACCGAATATAACACAAAAATCATCTGCTTTGAATCTCACTAAAATAAAAATTTACGCGCAGCTAAAGTGTTTCTGGAAGAACTTACTTTTATCGCAAGCCGTGTCCCACAATTGCGCTGGCATAAAACAAATTCGAAATTGAGTCTGTCTGTTTTGTCAATTTGTTCCAGTGGGTTTGCGCGGTGTCGAGTACCCATCGCTACGACCGTGTCTCGGATCTTTTAAGCGGCAGGCAAACCACTCACGCGGCGCAGCGGACCGCGAAATCGACGCTCACATATGAACTGGGAACGGGAGAGGTTCTCTCCTCTCTTCCCCTTTTTGCCTCTATATACCGACACCGAGACGTAGAAAGAGTAAACGGACCGTATACAGCCTCCGCTCTTGGCTTTTTTTTCCGCGACCTTTACCCCGTCTCTTAACACCGGATCACGTGTCATCCGGCCACTTTTCCATCGAACTTTTCACCCCTGACCTTCTTCATTCTCTACCGTAACTTCACTAACATCGTGCGCTTCATTCAGGCCCATCTTCCTATGCTACGACTGTCGTGCATGAGAAGTAATTTCAATGTCGCAAGATTTTGCAGATATGCTTCACGAGTACGTCAAGAGAGACGAATGAATCTTGAAATTTCGTAGGCTCGCAGCATGAGATAATCACATAAAAGGTAATCGTCAATTCGTATCTCGATGCAACGTATCTCGCGTAACAATAGGTATGCTCAGAGTCTAATTGGTGATCGCAAATTACGCTTCGTGTATACATCGCATCGGAACCGTTAAACTACTCAATGATGTAAAAAGATTGCCAACTACCTAGAAAAACTTACGTAACGATGAGTCAGGCCACCGTGAACAGGACGAATTTGCTTAATTGCTGGCGAATCGTGCTTTATTACGCAAATTAATTCCTTCTCGTATAGAATCGCTTAATTGACGTGAGGGACGTAAGTGGCAAGGAGCACGTATCGTCGCAAATTTTCATGAAAAGGACGGAAAAGGGGAGGATGGGAGTGAAGAGAGTCGCGCGGACGATCGCCAAGCACTGCCGCGTTCGTGTCGCCCCCGCAGGGAAGGGTGGCTCGCGAAGGGATGGATGTTACAAGGGTGGGAGACAAAGAGGGAGGACTTTAATGTATGCCTACCGAGAGAGGCTATAAAAATCAATACCTCAAATTACCAGGCGGTACTTAATTTTCTTGCAGCAACCATCGCAGTGCGCCGTCTATCCCCTCCTCTCCCGTCCCGATCACCCACTCTCCATCAATCCCTCGGAAATTCTTCCTCCATCGGACGGCGAGACGGATTTCGTTGCATTCACGTGCATTTACCTTATCATGGGTCCCGCAATTACACGGTGGAGGACGTCCGTAAATGTTAAAAGAGAAAATCCACCATTAGAAGTGTACGAGAGACGACGAACGACTGCGCTTCCACGTCCTAATGATTTTGCTACAGATGAAACTAGATCGGAATTATATATAATCGAGCTGAACAGAACCGCGCGTTTCCAAATAAGTATCGGAGAGTCGAGTAATTACAGCTAGAAAAACATAATTCGCGCGTTCGAAGGAAACGATGATAACGATGTTATCGAGATGCTGCTGTTTACATAATATTTTCTAAACTTGAATGTGCTTAAGAATCAAGTAAATATGTATTAACAGGTTTATAAGATATATGGGACAAATTGAGACACAAAATATAACAGTGCACAATTTGGTATATGACATATTCTAATTTGGCAATTTTGCATACATATTATAATTGCTTTTAACTCTAGTACACTAATTATTTTATTACATTTCCAACAGAATCATACGTTACTTTCATTTCCGAGTAAATTCTCTTTTAACAGAATTTATTTGTTCAGACGTCAGTATATGAAACACATTAAAGTTGGCCCCCGTGATTTACCAACGTAATGCTAATTAATTACTCCGGCGGAAAAGAAAATGAGATCTCGTAGGCCTCGACCCTCTGGTAGCAAGCAAGATTACGACTCAACTCCGGCGGAAGGGTTGCGGCCCCGGTGCTTGATTTTATTGCTCGCCACCCAGTCTCATCCCTCGTCCACCCCAAACCGCCCAGGATCTCTCGTGCTTTTGCTCCCGGTCTGGATCCTCGCTTTCTTTTTCTTCTTCTTCCTTTCACCCGGCTGTCCCAACCTCCGCCAGCGGAAAAGTTTCTCTCCGTATCCTGTTATGTCCTTCGCGTTTTATATATCGCTTAAGGTCAAACTGACCTGCGCAACGATGACCGAGAGAAAGTTCCTTCTCCACCAAGGTCAAGATCATGGCATCATTCGATATTTCCGATAGTATTCGTGTGAAAAAATTAAAACTTGTATGGCTGATATATAAGTGGAAAAGTTTAAGTGCGTCGCTCAATCAGATAAAAAATAATTTTTCCATTTAGAGAAATGACTGTACATAATCTCATATTCGTGAAAACTTCGAAGAAATGTGCCAGGAGATTCCGAGGTAAAAACTAACTTTTCTTATAGCGCTAGTCATGTCATGTCACCCTTATGTCATGTAATTAACTTTTCCTTGAGGCAATACCTTTCTATTTTCAGATTAATGCGCCCAATCGCCTTGTTAGAGCTTCTTTGCACATCTCTTTGTGTCTTTAAGCCTTGCTTTCACGTCCGAGTTAACATGTCCCC
Source organism: Ooceraea biroi (assembly GCF_003672135.1). Taxonomy (NCBI): domain Eukaryota; kingdom Metazoa; phylum Arthropoda; class Insecta; order Hymenoptera; family Formicidae; genus Ooceraea; species Ooceraea biroi. The sequence goes on from NC_039508.1 coordinate 15,024,233, forward strand.
ATGTTAACGCATATCTCCTTAAGCTAAGAAAAAAGATCTGGAGCGAGGCCAAATATTAATTATTAATAATTTAGCGTTAGTGTGCCAAGATAATAGTTATTATGTCGTAATTGAAATTAATACGTATTCATAAGAACTACATTGGGAATCGCGTATATCTGTTTAAAAAATGAGGGTGTATTTAAAGATGATATTTAGACTGATGCTCCTATCAACTAAACATGCATCATACGTTATATGCGCTTGCAAACTATCTATGCGAAAGGTCAACAATGCAACGTGACTTCTCTTCTCTATTAATCATCATTAGCGTTGCATAACATACATCATTGAACAATAAAAGATAAGGGGATAAAATATGGAATGAGATATTCTTTTAAACTCTAAGGACTCGAATATAATAACTCGAACATCAATTTCTAATATATTGATTCCACAACGATATATAACTCTTAATTTCTTATAAATATATGCCTATGCTAATTTCTAATGTATCTCTCTTCTTTAGGGAAGGACTCGCAAAGGAAATGGGCTAAGTTTATAATTCATATAGAATCCACTCCAGACGCGACTTTATATATTTAAAGTGAACCTTACCAATTATGATTTTATCGTACTTTTGCCTGTCGAGCCTAAAGTCTAAAGCGTACGTGTGTGTATACGTGTGTGTGTGTGTGTGTGTTTGTGTAAAAGGCTTAATTGCAACGCATCAAACTCTTTGCGCTAAATTATAATGTCGCTCGAGCAGGTGCAACTTAAGTATTCAGCTGAGCGAGCACCGAGATTCCCGACCCGTGAGCACGCGACGTGGCTCTCCCACCCGCACGAGAGATCGCATCAAATAGACATAACGCCGATCTTCCGACAGATCGGATGTCGCCAATTAATATTCCTCCGGTTTAATGAGCGTCACCCCCACTTGAAAGACGTTATACGTCCATCGGCGACGGACGCTGCACGTGCACGCCGTTCTTGCCCACGCGCGCATGTAGCAGGTTGCATTCGTGGCATGCACCAGGGTTGGGAGAGACGTAAGGGGAGAGAAATGTGAATGCACCGCTCGCTGCAAGACCGTAGAAGCCGCGAGAACCTATAGCCCCGAACTGACCATCGCTACGTTGCGCTGGTCATGGTCGTTTCGTCTCGTTTCTCTCTTTTTCTCTTATTCTCCTCATCGTGCTTTCTTTTCCTCTCGCTCTGTCTTATACACCATCTCGCTCTCTCTTGCCCCGGCTGTTTGACCCCTCGGTCCCCCCCTTGCCATCGAGCGGATCACGAGGAGGAGGAGGGAGGGAGTAGACGACCTGAGAAAAGAGGGAAAACGAGAACGAGGTCCGAGAGGGAAAGTTGCCGAGGGTTGGGTGATAAATTGATAGTGGACGTGCGCCCCCTCTCTTTCTCACTCTCTCTCGTTCCTTCTCTCTGCCCCTCGTCCGACCGACAGACCGACAGACCAGCAGACCGAATGACACCCTCACCCCGGAGTGGCAGGTCTGTGGCGGTGATGCTACTGATACTACTTGTAGAGTGGGAATTAAATGGTTAATGCGGTCGTAAAGTCACGTAGTCCATTATGGATCGCAAGACAGGAGGTACTTGCCCAACGATACTGGGTCAAAGGAGAAATTATAACAGTGAAGAGATAACAGTTTACGTAAAAAATGCATTGATGGAACATTACACAGACAGCCAATAGATAATTTAATCAGTTAACAAACATACCTTGAGAGAATGTTTCAAAATTTTATAAATCAACCGAATAGCAATTTAAAACGCGTCGATCTTCGCATTAAATCAATTCACTCGCATGTACATTATTGTTAAAAGAATGTTATGTTGTATAAAAGTTCCAGCTATTACGCCATACTTCACGAAACAAAACCGGATGCTGGAATAAAGCAAATTGAATCCAACGTGAGACAAAAACAAACTCTTGTTAAATGCACGTGAAGGAACCTCGGTATACCCATAAAGCGTAAACGTACAAAAGCGAAATATCGGAGAGTCCGAAGTTGCCGCCGTCGGCTCGTTGGTAGACGCGCGCGCGACTTCCGTTTTAATCAGCACGAATCCAAGTTATTAAAATTCCTCCAGAATTTTAGCGGATGAATGGGCTCGATGGCCACCGACCGACTCGGCTCTGAAAGAAAAAGAAGTTCATTCATTCCAATAGAACGAAGGATATAGCGTTCACCAGGCTCGGCCCAGGAATATTGGCAAACTAAAAACGTTAATTTATTCAATGGCAAAAGGGCATGAAGACACGACAGCGCCGTAAGAGATGAGCACGACGCTGAAGAAGAACGGAGAGGAGGAGCGCGTGAAGGATCTCATGGACAGAAAGGGAGGATTGAGCGCGAGGAGGATGAAAAGTCGTGGGAAGGAGCTACGTGGAGTCAAACGAAAGCCTCCGGCAATTTTTCCACCAGCGGTCGGGCTCTCGAGTTTCGTGAGTTCTTTTCTTTCTGATTTTTCTAATTAATTATCGGTATTGATTGGTTCCCGATTTGACTTTCGTAGCCTTTGGCTACGAGATGGCGGCGAGATGGAAATGACCGTGCGTAGAAATAACCGCAAGAAGCTGAAGTAGCCGAGCGAATTAACTGTCCGCGATTTGCCCCAAGTTCTGATTGAAGGACTGTCTTATTTTATATATCAAAGATGAATCGGTCGATTTTCAATACTCGAACTTGCCCGTGTAAAGGATATCTCTCTTCTGCAAAAGATGATTAAGAGCTCAATAGCTTCACAGTAATTAAAATTTATGTGAATAACAGTATTCCCTCCCGTAAAATATAATTTGCTAATAATTTCAGTTGCTAGAAGAATCATACTCGAAATAAGTATGGTAATGATGAGTGATAAAACGTGTTTCACGATGAAATGATTTAAGTATTTTTTTATTTCTGATAAATTTTAAAAAATTGCTCGCTGTAATCCTCGATTTTATTATGACAGAAATTCCGGAAACTAATAGTACTATTAGTAAGCATTACGTAACCGAATTAAAAATATGAGCATGTGATGCGTGTTTCGGTGCAGTTATTTAAACGGATGCAATATTGAAAAATACAAGTTGGCCCGTACCTGGAAATTTTCGTGTCGGAATGACGTTGAGAGCAGCATGTAACGTAAATTTATCGCTGGCGCAAGTAACGATTAACCATTCACGATTTTGTTCTCCGGATCAAGCCATCACGCGCAACCGAGTGGAAGTTTCTGGGAGCATAGTCGCTACGTTGTAATATGATGAAAGTTCTCTTGTAAACGTGGTCAGTACACTGTACAGCCAAAGATTAATTGCCTGCGAAACTTTTAACAGGGACGGTGCGAAGACCACGCAAGATGACGCTGCGCAGAAATATGAAAAAAATTGGAAAAGCGATTCTCACCGATCAGTGCTCGTCTCGTGTCACACCATCACTGATCGGTGAGAATCACTTTCTCAATTTTTTCATATTTCTGATAACCTAGCACCCTCGACAATTTGAACAGCGAATTTCCTAATACAATGTGTCATAAATGTGTAACAGTGTAGAATTGGCGATTAACATTTCACGATTTCTCGCTGCAGATTCATCTCGGGCGAGAACTTTCGCGAAACGTGTAGTCGTGAGATGGTAGATCGATTAAAACAATGCCGGGGAAGCGAAATAATGCAAATTCGTCGTATAGAACGCACGATTAAGCATCCGTAATTCTTTCTCGTCGGATCTATCCGCGCAGTTGCAAACGACTGCTGGAATTTTCTCGGAAGATGCTTTGCACACTGTAAGACGGTGAATCGATTGCCTCCGAGGCATAAGGAGAGAAAGAGAGCGGTAGATACTGGAGCGTAGCGTGCGGAGTCGAGAACATGGATGTACTGGACGTAAAAACTCGAACAAAGAAGTACAACAACAGTATTGCTATGTTTTTCTAACTAGGTGATAGTCACACCGCATTTCCGAAAGAAAGAAATCCCGAGTGAAACTGTAAGATTTCTATTTTTGAATTGAAAACATCACGAGTGTCTCCAAAGATAGATTTTTATCCGGAAATGAAACGGTAGAATAAAATTTAGAAACGTAGAAATTGTAAAACCGAGTTTTTTTATTTAATTTTTTCTTTTCATTAGTTGCATAATTTGGAATAAGGTTTTCCTACTTTTAAGCACGGTTTCTAAAAACGTAGCTAACGATACTTTTTATTAAAGGTACGTACGTGTACGTTACGTAAGTGATTTATAAAATTTCAATTGCCTTTGAAGCCACGATTAAAATTACATGCGCATAATTAACGCGACAAAGCGATGTTATCGGGGCATTAATTATTCCAGGGAATAATTCATCTAACCAGTCGATGAGGGCAAATCGCACAAAAAATTCAGCGTCTGCTTCTTTTGGAGGCTCGCCCCACCGCAACGACGGAAGTTTCCTGGAAGGTGGTCAGTGCGCTGTAAGGCAGAGGATTGATTGCCTTCGAGGTTTCACGATGAAGTGGCACGGTGAGAGAGACAGACGAGACAGGAAGATGGAGAGAGAACGAGGGTGAGAAGGAGAAGAAGGAACGTGTAGAGACCAAAGAGAGACCGAAAGAGCAGGTAAGGGAGACCCGAGTAGAGTCGAAGTGGCGAAGGGGTGAGTCAAGGGTGAACCATAGGGCTGAGAATGCGACCAAGATACGCGCGGCGAAGGGCAAAGGGAGAGTGGAGGAGGATGACTTGTGGTTGTGTGTCGCAAGATAGGGTTGCTATATACCGCGCGTTCTGTCCTGCGTCCGTCGGTCCGTTCGTTTCACGTCCGCTCCGGCTTCTAACCACTTCACCCGCTTCATCCTCCTTCCTTTAAGGTCCGTGTCCGAGGGGGAGGATGGACGAGGTGGTTGCGCGAGGGTGGCGCGCGCGCGAAGGGTTCCGGGAGATGTTCTTGCGCTCGCTAGTGGCTTAGACTCTCGCGTGTATCATCGACTCGGTGAAATTGTGTGTGAACCCACACGCGCATTGTGTGGGTGGACCATACGTGTGCGCGCGCGAGCCGGGACCCGGACGAACATAGACTTTAGGGTGGCTCGCCTCATCGACTGCGTGTATGTGCGTGCTTAAGTGTGTACATATGTGTGCATGCAAGATCCCGAGACTCGGCTAAGGAGTTAGAAACCACCACGCGCTCACCCGCGCGCGCTCGCTCGCCTGACCATTTATTTCGAACAAGAACATTAGCACCAGGCTGATCTATCAGGTGGCGCGACTACTTGGGCACTGCGTGTTAATTCGATGACTTGCCAGTATCGTACAAACACGCACATTATACACCTTTACGAGAGGGTGGCACGAACATGCATACGATTTTTAGTACCTATTCAAAAGAATATATATGGAGAAAAGATTTGTACGTGTAAGAGGAACGAGGGGCATTAAAGTTTGGAGATAATTTATCTTAAACTTGGTAAAATTTAAATAAAGATTTATAATTATTTTATAGAATTAATTAAAAATCTCAAAGATTTTAAAGTAGCACGTAAAACTGTTACATTGAATTAATTCTTCAATAATGGCAAAAATTCGCGCATACATTAAGAAGGCATATGTCTTTCTAAAGTAATTCTTGGAGTACCGTAAACGAAAGACAATATGTGTAAGAAAAAGCATGGTACTCTCTTTCTCTCTCTTTTCTTTTTTCTCTCTTGTACAAGAATAAGACAGCATTAGCCTTACAAATCCTGAATCACTTTGCATGTCGCATATCAAGATTCTCTGTCGCAGACGCCATCGTAAAAAAAGTGTTCGACCCTCTTTTTACAAAACGGGTAAATCCGCAATAACCGCCTCTGCGACGATTCTATCTACGAGGCGATAACTCGAGCAATCCGCGACGGCAAAGACGTCTTCCTTTCGCAGGAAACCGAACGCCCACCGCGGAAAAGTAGCGGTTCTTCGGGAAGCAGAAAAAGGACGCCGCCGCCGCGCGAGTGAACGATCGATACGACGGATCGACACCGCGCGACCGATTCGCGCTGGCAACGGGCGCGCGAGTACGCTTTACAGGATGACACCCGTTAAATGCCGGGGCTCCCCGGTGCGGAGACTATCGGACGAGGCATGTAAGGAACTCGGATACACACGAACACGCGGGCCGCGGGCCGTCGGTGTAGCTGCACGCATACCATCCTGCGCGAAATCTCACGACAAATACACACATGTGTGGAGGAGCACAATAATTACTATAGGTAGCGAGGACGAGGAGGAGGTGGGTGCACCCTCCGCGTCGGGAGGATGGGGAAGGGGGATGGGACTGCTTGGCCGGCAATCGATATATACACACACGCAACCGGGTTACGCTGCTGTTACATCCACACGCAGGACACACGTATACGCGCGGCTCGGAGGGTACACACGCGCGGGACGGCCGGCGCACACCGTCTCACCGGTTTACATAAGTGAAGTTCCTTGGCCACCACCCTCAGTCACCACCTCTTATATACCCCTCTGTCCTCCCACGCCCGGTCGCCTTCACCTCCTCCTTCTCTTCTTCGTCCTCCTCGTCCTCCTCCTCTTTCTCCTCCTCCCGCTTTCTGCCCAAGCGTTTCTAATTTGCATTCCCCTCCGTTGGCACTCCTCACCCCCCCTCGACCCACCATCCTTCGTCTCCTTCGCGTTCTCATCCCCCAACGACGCCATCCACCCAACAACCCCGTTGTCCGTCTTGCGAGGTTTCACGCACACGCGTGTCCTTCGTCCGTGTATCACGCGTACGACGCGGGGGTCGCTCGGGCGCCGGGGGCCGAGGAGAGGGAGAGACAAAGAGACCACCCTTAACTTCGGCCCACGGAGTAAGACGACCACGGGATGCGAAATGAGAGTAAGAGGGAGAGAGAAAGAGAAAGACGGAGCGAGAGGAAGAGAAAACGACGAGGACGACGATCGGTCCAAGGGCTGCTGCAGTTAGGTTAGGGTTGCCTGGTACCTTCTTAATACCTTTCGGCGGACCCCGTGTGTACTTATACGACGTGGTCCTATGGCTCTCGGTCGTTAAAGGTGGCGAGCGATCTGTGCCTCGCGCGAGAATGCACCCTCGAGCGTGCAGCGGAGTAGCTCTACGCCTCGATTGCTTCAAAGACGTAAAGACGCTCTGTGCGAGGCTTATGAGATCGACGGCGATATCGCGTTTTGATTTACTGCCCGCGGATTGCAGCAGCAAGTGACGCGGATTATAGCGATCGCGTAAGGAAACTGGTTTCCGGAAGGCATCCTGAAAATTACCCATCCGTCCACATATCGATATCTTCAAACATACAACTACATCGTTATCATGTACAGATTTTTATGTATGCATTCTGATCTATTAACGTGGCAAATATTTGCTGAATATACATTATGTAGAATTATAAATAAGAGACATTATAAGTATCTGCAAATTTTTATCTAAAAGAAGAGTTGGTTCTTAGCAGCATTATAAAGAGAAAAGAATCTAAAAAGTTAGTCAAACTTAGATAATGAATTATGGTTTATGGTATTGGCTTCGCTCTTTATCTAGACACAAGACAAAATGTACCAGTGTTAAAAGTTAACCATCGTTCTTCTCATTACAATATACAGAAAACTTTTCTCTCTTTAAATTTAAATACTAAGAAAAAACTGATATCTTCAAATCAACAGTAGGCTGTTCCATAAGCAACCATAAGCATGAATAATGCGTATAAAAAATTATGTATTATATTGAATATTATTAAATATTAAACCAAGCTACGACTATCTAGCTCTAATTTTTTTCGAAATTTAATATAAATTTAATATAAATTATTTAAATATAAAACATTTAATATAAATTAATATAAATTATTTAAATATAAAACATTTAATATAAAAATTCGTTGGAAATTGATAAAAAAATAAACATCAGGAAAAGTGATATAACTATATATTGATATATATTAATTTCATTGCTACAGATTTCTCTCTTATCAGTCTATTTATATGTACTAATCCTTCTATCGCCCATAAAGTTCTTAGAAATAATTAATAAAAGCACCGCAGATTCTGTGCGAGTCTCGCGAGTGACTTCTTCTAAGAAAAGAACTCAAAGTAAGATGGTCCCGATCAGCGGAAACTTTCCCTCTAATTAAGAAGACAATATATACCGACTCGGTACAACGCAGCGAGCCAAAGACGTCGCGCTTTTCCCGGCAGGACAATGCCGGCAATGAAGATAAAGAAGGGTCGTGGCAGGCATAATTCCGAAGTGCGTTAAGAGATCCGACTGACTGACGGATCTGTCGGGGATGGATGGCAGTAAGGGTTACGAGCATCACTCATCAGTAGCGGCCATATTGCCTCCCCGGCACCCCCCTACGGCACCCCTCACGCGCGCGAGCCCTGATAATTCCCCAACCCCCCTGGCACTCTGTCTCCCTCGCGTTCCCTCTTTTCACCCTTCTTCCACCCTCTGTATCCCTCGGCTCTTCCTCTTCGCGCTCACGCTCGCGCTCGTTTGCTCGCTCGCTACCCACTCTCACCCCCCTTGTGTCTTAGTCTTACCGGTTTCTTCTCCTTTTCTCCCTTCTTCTTCCAGCGGCGCTTCTTCTTCTTATTTGAACCCCCGGCGCGCGGTGCCCGGGCTGCTTAATGAGAACCTCCACCTCTTCGTGCCACCACCACTACCACTACCACCACTTCTACCGCTGCCGCCGCCACCGCTCACTCTTGGCCATCCCCCGACACCCCTCGCCAAGCCTGCCCGTTCTCCACCGTCCTCTCCTTCCAACCGGCAACGTGGGGTTCAGCCGAGACTCCCGCCGACGAACTACGACCCCTACACGCGGCCGGCTCGCCACACACGCGAGACATTTTAGACTTTTAATATTGATTACACCGCAGAGATGAAGGTTCTTCCTTCACGACGATAGACATGTATGCGAGTTATGAGAAGTATGGCTTGAGCGAATCGTATCGTCGGAAGACCATCGCCCTTTTTGTTAATGAATTTTAACTAGTGTCCAGGATATCCTTCGTTGCGAATAGAAAGCGACTCTCCAGAACGTACTCCGAAGATACATTTTTATATATTTCATTAATAAGACGTTTCGATTCATGAGACATTATTCGAACTGTGCATGACTTGATCACTAACTTTTATTATTTTATTAATTTTATCATTATTTTCCCCATTAGATATTTCATTATTGTTCTATATCTGGTTGCAAGTGTACCGACGAGATGTATGTAGTTATCCGCGACGTTCTCCAGATATGTTTCCGTATGCAGGTTGCGCGAAATAAGAAAAGCAAGACTGAGATTTATGAGTTTGCGTTGCAGATGGAAATAATTTTTGTTACTTATGAACGTAGATACGCGGTGTTGGATACATATCGCCGAAACTTGCTCGAACTTCGGGGCGCGAATGTATGTGCCGAGATAGTTCGAGCTGTAATTAACCCTTACTAACTTAGCGGTGCCATGTGGAATCATATAGTGCTCTATTCATTCGCGGTAAATTCGTGAAACAAAACTATTCGCACCGCATATACACTATTTATAGGATTGCTTTTGATTGAAAATTCGCGACCTCAACACTCTAATTATTCTCAAGTTTATTAATACAGCAGAACATAAACATTATTCACGTGGAATAATCAGCATCAAAAGTTTAAAAGCTGCATGCTACTATATGCTACTGACTTTAACACTTAACTTTTCAATTATTGAAATTAAAGTCAATGGTTTCTGATAAGGTACATCTTATCTTGTAGCTTGTAGCTTGCATATGTTAAATCTTATACGTCAATGTACATTAAAATACCTTCTTCTACTGTATGTTATACAGAAAAATAATGCGTAAAAATTTGGAAAGTACTGTGAATGCAATTAAGCATTAGAATTACAGTGACCTTCGGCGTGGAATCATATTATACACATGCTGCGCAGTGCAACGCGGCCTCATTGCCAAACGCTACAGGGTGACGCATATTTAAAATGGACACGATCGTTGACTTTCGACCTCCGTGATCAATACCGGTACCCTTGTACATTAAATTTAGTCTACGAGGGGGAGTTATTACCGTTTCGTGTGTAGTTAACCAAATCAGGGTTCCAATCTGATTCGTATGTCGTAGCCATTGATTACATCCAGACGAATTAGGTCACATGTAAATGAAAGCCGTAAATCTGTCCCCACCCCTTTTCCGATTCTTTTTCGGATTGTTCACTGGCACACTCACCGAAATTAAAATAGCGCGCGATAGGAACGGATTGTGCGTGAGATTAATGGATCAGAAACGTGAATCTCAGTGTATGTGTATAAAATCAGGTATAAAGCGATAAATCGTATAAGATGTCGTATATTATGACGCATAGCAAACAAAGTGATTAATTGTATGTAGATACATACACAGACTTACAAGTATGTGTAGTGCCAATATACGTAGCCTTTTCATCTCTTTCAGCGCTTAAGAATCACTTGATATCAATGGATACTTATACAATTTGTCAGCCAATTTATTTTCATGCGAAAATAATAAAAATGATAAAACAATTACATATTTGGATCCGAAATCCATTTGAAAATTCTCCTATAATGCGATATTATATCATAAATTTTATCAGAATCATTCTTTTGCAGAAATTGCAACAGGTGGCGACATGTATTCTCAACTCTCAAACAATCTTAATATTTTCCGCAATATTGAAAAATATTATTCAATTAATATAAAATATATTTTTATGTTTGCGACATGCGTAAAATAAATGTAAAAGATCGTTTATCAAAAGCGGTTAAATCTAAACTAGTTATGCGATAAAGATAAGCATCACGATTTAAAGTAGTCAATATATTGCCTTATCTTCGCAGTTTCGATCGTAAACAGATTTCAGGGATATCTCTGAGACATAAAGAAAAATCTACTCTTGTTGGCGAGAGAAAAGCTTTCCTAACGATAGCAACAAATTTACGTTCGAAGTGATCGAGCGATCATTTGCGTTTCGTCGTTTATCGTACTGTTCGTTGTGCTCGATAATGATTCACGAAAGCCTCTTTAAAATCAAGGATCCCGAAGCAGAATGGCCAGTGTGATACATAGTCAATTAAGACCGTGCCATGAAATAAGAAACTATGTTATAGGTAATTGCAAAAACAATGTCACACTGTTAAAAAACAGTGTAAGAAGACATAAAAAAAAGTCTTCTCTCTCCATGTTAATTCCAATTTCGAGATAAAATGTCACTTGGTATCATATTGTTGAATAAATCAAATGCTATAAATAATAGATCCAAGCCATAAAAAGTTAAGTTATAAAAAATAAAGAGATTTGATACAAGTAAATAATTTTCTAAATCAATAATTTCCATTAATTTAATTAGTTATTTGCGATAATAATTAACTCATTTGAATGTCGCGTAAACTATCTCTAATTGTATAGTAACAGCTGAAAAGTAAGTTGAAACTATATTTTACATGGTAATACCATTGAACGGTATGATGCAAATGTTGGAGTAGTTTTAATAAAATTAATTTTGTTGACGAATGCATATGACTGACTGTATCAGTCTCCGCGCATCAAATATAAAAATAAGAATGAAGCTAGAAAAAGAGAAGTTTTTCCAAGAGCCACTCGTAGCTAATCGCTCCACCTGGACTAGCGATCCCGGCGTTTACGTATTCCCGTACGCTCTTACGATAATAGGATTTATATTCCTACCTGCCACGCAATGGGATTCGCGGTGTAACACGCGGATTAATCGGTGCGGGCTGGATCGCGGCGAGGTCCTCTCTCTATCCACCGGCGTCTGGACATCGTGCCGATCGAAACGATCCACTAAACCGATCGCGCCCCTGCCACGTCGACCACCCGTCTTTTGCACCGCGGACGACCGCCGTCGTCCCGACTCCGCCGCGTCTCATCTCCGTCGTCGCAGTCACGTCTTCCGCGGGTGAACGAGGAAGGAGGACGGCGAATTTACAAGAGAAAGGAAGAATGAGCTTAAAAGATGGAAAGAAGGGGGACGGGGACGAACGAGAGGATAGCGGTCGGGAGTGGCGGCAGGCGCGGGGGGGCGGCTGAGGGTGGTGGTAGTGGTGCGCGCGGGGAGGCTCCGTGAAGGAAAGCGAGGGTGGCGAGGGGCGCACGGCCGGTGGGTCGTTATTTTTGTGCCTGCTTCGTCTTTAATTTCTCCCCACCTTTTGCGCGCCGCGGCGCTGATGCCGCGCCGCGCCGCGCCGCACCGCACCATACCGCGCCACGCCGCGCCGCGACGCCGGGCAGAGGAGCCGTGGCGCTGGTTGGTGTGCGGTTGTCTTAGTTCGTATGCATATCTCAGTGCCTCACATATTGATTCAGGGCGTCATTACGCGTCTTAGCTCGGCCCACTCCCACCACTGCTTAAACCACCCTCCACCACCCTCTTCCAGTTCTCGCCGGCCCCGAACCCCCGCGGACCCGCGCGTCGCCCTCCACCACCTTCTTCACCTCCAGCCACCATCGTCCTCCTGTGGCTCTCCTTCGCCGACCCGACCACCCCATCTACCTAGCACGAACCTTTACTACCCCCCAGCTGGAAGAATCTTCTTGCAGACCGGTCCTTCCCTATCCTCACCCCCTTACCCTTCTAGCTTAAACGACACGCAAGTCTCGTCTCTCTTTCCCTTTTCCCGTTTCGTGCTTACTAGAGCCGCGTGTGTGCTCGCGAGCGTGCTCGCCTTGGGGGACACGTGGGGGCCGCGCGTGTATATTCGCGTGTATCGTCGTCTCTCGCGCGCCAACTTGCATAATCGATACGAGATTAATTTCGATCGCGGTGAGCACTTTGTTTCTTAGCGACGACGCAAGGATGCCTGGACACGTTCGCGTTTTTCATCATTTCGGCGCGAGGATTTTTCTTGTACGGTCTGTGCGGTGTAATACTGTGCGATTCTCGTGTGGATTTCTGAGTTTTGCGATCGATTATATATTTGCGTTAATTCAAAGAGAAAATAATGATTATTTGCGTAATTACTTGAAGTGGATGCATATATGTAGTACAAATTAACAAACAATTTTAAAGTGATTCAACATTATCTAATAATGTTTCCCGTATATTAATAAGGACATTTATTTATATTAAATAATGATTAAACTCATTAAAGAGAAGGATAATTAAGAGGCTTACAAAAATTATTGACATAAGGTTTTGAAATTAATATTATTAATGTATGTAATATATAATGTATATTAGTGCTACAAATAATTATTAAATAATATCTTCTAGGCATTTTATAAGCAAAATTCCCCACGTTTCAGGTTTTGCATGTAGCGGCGTTGTAATGTCAGTGGCGCCATTTACCGGGAGAATGATGAACTGTCTGACATCACAAACTTTTTTTCTCACGGTATTACAGAACGAACGCTTCAAATTTCAGGAACAAAAAATGCAGAAATATATATTTCATTAGAAACAAATTAATTTTGAAGATATACGTGCTTGGAATTGTAAAATTCTCTTTGTAATATCTTTAATTAAAAAATTAGTTAAGCAATTACTTATTTACCGACCAACAACAATAACGGTAATAAAAATAATTTTTCTTGAAATTATTAATTAATAATAAAATATCGAGATATTACTTAATAACTAATAGTGCAAATATCTTTCTTTAATCCAAAAAGCATATTTCATAATTGTTTTAATATAACAATTTCAGCTATCTGTACATGTAAAAGAAAAATATGTGTAAAAATTATAAATGCATTTCTGTACATATTTTATGATCTTTTCTGTTTCAAATAGTAGTTTTTGAAAATGCTTTCCTGTCTATCTTTTAATTCCGTTTCTTGTAAAAAATTTAGTATCCGTTTCGAATCGTGAAACTAGTATCGAGCACAACGAAGCACAATTATCATAGTACGAATCATGAAAAATAAATAAAACATTTATTATGCAAGGAAAATAATATAAATTATTTTTATTATTCATTATTTATATTATATTATTAGTAGACGAATTTTATTCGGGACATTGACGATAAAGTAAACTCGGACAAACACTTAAGACGGTGTTTATGACTTTTAACACGAAACAAACAAGTTGGCGTGCTATCGCGCGATTGGCAATTTCGAAAAGGCACCGTTTACCTTATAATCTACATAAATAGGTAAGCGACGAAAGCAGACACGAACATAGATGGACAGAGACGGAGAGAAAGGTATAGAGAGACAAATAGAGAGATAAATAGAAATGCGAGCGTAGCGAGTAGCAAGCGAGCGAGCGAATATATCATGGTCTGTGATTTTCCGACGCGTATATATTTTTGTTGAATTATATTAGTCATGTATATTATATATATATACATATATATATATATATATTTAAAATAACTGTACATATAGTACGTGTTAGCTTGCCGGTTTCAGCATATCCGGTGGACTATCTCACTATCTATCTTACTACCTTGTTAATGTTACACTTGGTAAATAGTGCGAAAGAAAAAGAATTTTCTACATACTTCATAAATTGACTTACCAGCCGCAGTCTCATGATCTTGTCCTTGTTGCTTCGCCGAATTCAATTACTGCATAATTTTCGCTTAATTTCCGCAAGATCCACCTTGATAGGTCCCGTTATAGTAGTCCCGTCTTTCACAAAAATGCACACATATTTGTCCACTAGTCCGGTATGCTACACTCCCGATCACTCGCTGTTATATTCGGCACCCCCGATCAGATATTATATTCGGCACGGTACTACATCTCGATTGCAGGTTATTGTAATCAACACTCGCAATTACTCGAAATGATATTCGACACTCCCGATCACTCAATACCCATGCTCGGCACTCCCGATCATCAGATATTATATTCGGCATAGTGTTACATCCCGATTGCAGGTTATCGTAATCAACATTCGCAATTACTCGGAATAATATTCGACACTCCCGATCACTGAACGCCATGCTCGGCACCGCGAGAGCGATCGTTAATATTGCACTTAATATTTCTGACCGTTTGAATCAACGAGCAGGAACGTTACATACAAATGTCGCGGAATGTCTTGTTTATGATAGAAACGACGCACGATAGTGCATCAGTTATGTATCTCGATATCTCGATTCGGACGAAATCGATAATGCGTTACTATTTATTCTAGTTTCTTCAAATTGCGCGGCTAATTTCACGCGGCTACGTCCGGCAAGTGTCGTTCCAACCTCTCAAATGAACGATTACTTTTATTAACTAAATATCCGAGAAATGTAAACTGTTTAGCGCTGTTTAACATTAAATAATCGTAGCTGTAGTACAAAATAAACACGAAAACGTGTTACAATAAACTAAAATGACATATATAATAATTTATTTACCAAGTGTAATTTACCGATACGTACTTGCATCCGCGACGATTCGGACTATCCGATTCGGAATGAATTTAGCCGCAGTTTAGGACCCTAGAATTTTAAATCATGCGCTTATTTCACTTATCACCAGAGATAACAAATCTAGTCAGTGCAAATTCTTTGTAATATGAGACTGCAAAAATTTGTTATTATTATATTACATATTACTATTATATATTATTATTATATATATTATATATATATAAAAAATGTTATATTATATATTACATTAACGTTTAAAAATACGATTAGTATTCTATGTATCATCATTTTTAGTTGTAATTTTCTTCACAGAATAACAATAATAATAATAATAATAACAACAATAACAATAATAATAAGAGTTTATAGGCTAATTATTAATTTATCCTTCAGATTTATACTGATGCTGCAATGATCTATGACAATAATTATACGAGCGTGAGACATACGCCGCTCGTGTGTTTTTATGCACTTTTGTACGCACGCATACGTAACACAGATTCGCCTCGAAGGAGGCTCGTCGTGGTTTCGTCGTGCACGAGTGAAAGTCCACATCGTGTTCTCTGCAAAGGCCTATCAAAACGAGACAAAGTGCTCGTACGATCGGTTCGCGCTCATTCGACAAACGCTATCCTTTCGTGATTATTATAACGTGATCGATGAAAGAACATGCGTTTATGCGTTTCGAAATTGCTCACGTATATCGTAGCGCCAATTTAATGCCAAAATTTATTATAGATTTCGCAGCGTAAAATTATAGCGTAAACTGTGTGAGAAGTCATGTATTATTCATGCTGATTATATCTCTGACTCACTAAAAAGTATTTCTGTTTTATTAGGAGCTCTATGCATCGTTTTAAACCTAGAAGAAATATGGAGAAAATTGATCTTATCACAGTTAGCAAGCACAAAGTTAGGAAGCAGGATGTCCGAACAGTTCGTACCATAAATTACTGTTCAGAAAAGACATCGCATTAACGCCATTAAGACGGGCGAACTACGTAAATTAACTAAATTAAGATAGCACGGCGAAATGATAACCGGTTATGTTAATGCATTTAAACGCGACTTTTTTCTTAGATCTTAGATTCTACGCGGCGATAGATAAAATTGCCTGTCGATAAAACATGACGTATGTGTTTCAGATCCATATTACACAATCCTACATATGTAACTCCATAAAAAGGCGGACGAAGAATAAAAACTAAATTGTTTATACCAGCATTTATATGTGACTAAGAGACTCGTTCTCTTCTGGATATTAAAGATGCTAAACATTATCTCTCTTTTCTTTCTAACTGAAAATATAATTAGAATAATATATTATAATAAGAATAATTATAAGAATAACATTATAATTAGAACTGGACTAAAAGATGCAAATAAAACCGTTATATAATAATATTACTTATCGGTTAAGGAACGTTGAAAAGAAATTCCTTGAGGAAAGAGATGCGTAAGATCAACAGAACAAGGCTGACACATTAGGCCTTGTCACACAAAAACCCGATTGTATTATAAATTGCTAATTATTCGCGCTCGTCTTGTTTAGTAAGTTATATTAATCTCTGCTATGTCTGCTATGGTGTGTGTATTCATGACAACGGTTCAACGCATCGTCTCGGGCGGATAATGATACGACTTCCCTGCATGAGCAACGTCGATTATGGCGTCGTTCCACGAACTCGCGCGCGACGACCGTGATCCAGAAAGAAACGAAATTGCATCCCTAGCCGGGTGCATAAATACAAGACGAAGGTGCTTAATTCCCGAGCCGGGTACGTTTTTTTCCCCCCGAGAAAGGAGAAAAGAACGTGTAGCGCGTTTCCACGTCATTTTATTACATTCTCGCGAAACACGTTTGCGCGCCGGAATCGGTTTTCGTTGCCTTGAAAAGTCACGGCGCGGGCGTGCTCAAACAAAAGCTAGTCATCCGCCAAATGTTTATTCGCGCGACACGTCAGTGAACGTTTAGTAAGTCATTTACATATTTTTTTGATTGATTTTTCAGGATCCTCTATCATGAAGAAGCAAATTCAGTTGATCTCGTATGTAAAAATATCGCGCGAAATTATAATATTAATCGAAAAATATTCTCTACCATATTCCGTGAAAAAAAGGAAGAGTATTTATATCGTAATTACGTACGAACGTGTAAGAAACTGATGCATAGTATATCCCGCGCGATATACGGTACATAGTTGCAAATACGGTCATTGTACACGCGTGGTCAGTGCTTTCCACTCAGATGTAGTAGTGATGCGGTTACGAGATCGACTTGCACCTTACGTAAAACGTAATTGAGATCGACTGATATATACCGATGTTACCTCGGTACTCGAGAATACGGTGGAAACCAGTTCCTTTTCCGATTATATCTACTATCGTCTCCTAGATATCACATTATAGATAGAATCGCAGAGAAATCTATTTAGAAGCCGCATATATCATATATAGTTTTCTATGCAAAGATTACTGTTACGAGTAACAGCGTTTGGTAAAGTGAAAGAAGAAGAAGACTTGAAAAATTGAAACAATCGAGTTCTGCAACTTTATTGAGGTGTTAATGGATCTGAATTTTTCACGTAAGGTTTATTGCCAGCAATAAAAATATCATGTATTCCTCTCCGCAGCGGGATCTCCCTTTTAGATCCACCGGATATCGGCGTTCACCGCGTTTCCTATTCCCGCGAGAGGAACGGCCGGGCACGGAGTCGCCAGGTGCGCCGATTCGTCACTCCCACCTCCTCGGCACGGCTTGCCTCGGCACGGCTCTCGATGCCCGCTTATCCCTCTCGGAGAGTAGCCCGTTCCTTCCTCTCCTCCTTTTTCACCGCATTTTTCCTTCTTGAGGCCAGAACACCGCGCGATAACCCGCGACGAACGGAGGGAAAGTCCTCCGCGGTGGTAACGGACAGTCGTGGCCAACCAGATCGTGAGATTCGGTCACTTCGTGCGGGGTGTCGCGCGCTGCAAGGTGAACGAGTCGCAGCGCGGTGCACATCGTATATGCAGATCCCGCATACGGTTTCAATGCAATTCTGCACGAGGCGATCGTTTCTCCGTCACCGAGTATCGCCAAGTGCCGATCGCCTGGAGACTTCTCTCGCGCGTCTCAGTGTCCTCCTCGTCGTGGCCGTTACTATCACCGTTACTGCAGCGACCGCGAATGTCCGAGCTGGTACCGGCTGCTGCCGCGGACGATATGCGTATCTTTGTACGTGCGATAAGTGCGGCTTCGGCGGTGATGTTGAAATAAGCGCGTGCGGCGAGCGATTAGTCAGATCAACGAAACGATTATTCCGTCACGACCACGCATCCTTTCGCGGTTGGTGACACCGGTGACCGAGCGTAGGAAGAAGAAGTACGAAGAGGTTGCATCCTGCTCGGCGGCGTCGATCTCCGCGTGATCTCCGCGGAGGATCGGCTTCCGGTGTGTGCGGTGCGCAATCGCGAAAAATCGGTCTCTCGAGCCGCGACGAGCGCTTAACGGGAACCCAAGCGCAGGAAGTGCTCCAGTTTCATCGCGGCCTGCAACTCGCGCACGACTCGGAGAAAGGCACAGTCCGGTGACGGCGATTAGGCACGAATTCCGGTCGGGTTCGTTAGCTCTTGGTGAATTCCCGTGACACGGGCGAGCGAGCAGGTGGAGTGCCGCATTCGCGGCACGTCGATCGAGGGGAGACTTCAACGCGTGTGCAACGCGCATCCGGATTCGCCGGGTATTGATTCGCGCATCTGTGAGTAAAGCGTAGTTTACGAAATGCGTCTTTAATCCTGATTAACAGTGTGTCAGTGCACAAGTGTAGCCGAGGAAGAATTAGGCAGATAACATTGTGCGTTGTACAATGTTCTCAAATCTCAAATTGCTTTCTTCTCTGCGCTACTGGATAAAAATGCTGATCAAGATTGAAAATGTTTTATCTTTACAATAAATATTACGAGCGCAAAATATTGCCTATAAATTCCTATACAAAATCACCACAATATTAGTAAACAAAACATATTACTCGATAATAAAATAGCATGGGTGCGTAAATTATATTTATATTATTCATCGTGTTTCGTGAGTCAAGTATTGCTGATTTCAAGGCCGCTTA
This sequence comes from Ooceraea biroi, assembly GCF_003672135.1. Classification (NCBI taxonomy): domain Eukaryota; kingdom Metazoa; phylum Arthropoda; class Insecta; order Hymenoptera; family Formicidae; genus Ooceraea; species Ooceraea biroi. Next base: position 15,043,650 of record NC_039508.1, read on the forward strand.
CAAGCGTTATGATAACACAAAAGCTCCGAAATAATAAAGTTCTAAATTATACAGAAATGTATTACGGAGATAGAACATTGGTGAATGTATTAAGTATCGACATATAAATTATATTCGATACTGTAGTTTTAATTTTAATTTAAACTACAGAAACTTTAGAAAATGCATGATCACGGATAATGATTAATTAATAATTCACATCGAGAGATAACGAGTACTTTCCTGCCTGCATAAAATATACTTCAATTATAGCAATAAAAAATTAAAAATGTTTACTCGGATATTTCTCGACTGTGTGATTAGGTAAAAAATTAAAAACGTTTACTCGGATATTTCTCAGCTGCGTGATTAGGTATATGATACAGCTGTTATTACACACAGAAAATTCCAATAAAACGAATTTTCGGATTGCGTTTGCTTCGCCGGAATTCGCAGACATTTGCAAGAATACGCTTAAAGTTTAAAGTCACGGAATGCATGCAATGCACTTTATTTCGCGTAATTTGATCTACCGGCGCGTGACTGATGAACGATAAATATATACATATATATATACACGCGCAATTTATGAATTATAAATCTTAAAATTTTATTTTGTTTTATTTGCCACTAAATTTTATATCAGGACATCCTTGTGGAAATATATTCAGCAGCGTTGTATTTTTCTATTTCACGAGCGTTCCACTTTTCAGGCCGAATATGATGCGCATTTGAAATAGTTCTATGCCTTTTTCCACACAACCATGCTATGTTGTGTAAGGCAATGGCAAAACAAGTTTCGAGGAAGCATTAATTGCTGCCAGTACAGTTGCGGTCGTGCAGTTGCGTTTATGGTTTCTTGTAGATTCATAATCTTCTGAGAAGTTTTTGTTCCTCCGTCAATCATGGAAATTATACAAAATGCGTCACACTCAACATTTCCAAGTATATAATTTGTTTAAATAGCGTTGTGTGCTTAGTATCTCAAAGCTAATAACGCTCGCTATTATACAATGGATGACAAGCTGTACTTTGATATCAAATTAGCTAAAAAAAGGGCATCAATTTTTGTCTGACACTATCAGCAGCGGTATTATTACGATGTTAATATGAACTTTCCCTTATTAACATAGTATCACGTTGTAATCTTGTATAATTTTCGCTTTTCGTCTAATTGCGTTCTTTATAAAAGAAAGCAGTTGGACAATTATACCTACATCTAATTGACATGTTCGAAAACCATATGTGTTCCCTCGTAAGCCGCTTTATCGCGGTTAAACGCTTGAAAGTTATTTACGCAACCGATTAGAGAGCGATCCTTAATTCGTACACAAAACTAAAAGTGCCGGAAAATGTCTGAAACGTTGAAAAAAGTGGGAAAAGACACGGACAAAGCGAGAAAAAGATCACTAAGCAAGGCCTCAGTTGTATTAAATGAAAAATATGTTATTATAAAGACTTTATTTTATTTGTACGAATTTATTATCTTTTTCAAAAAAAACATTAAAGGGTTCTCTTATGTTAGAAAATGTATAAATTTTTAAATCATCAAAAATCGTGTATAATACGTTGTCTCACTTTTTTCTCATTCCAAATCTTGCAAAATACTCAATTATAAAACAATAAACGTAATAATTGCAGCATGTGATTGAACGAAATAATGATTAATGCACGAGTATGTACGATACTCTCCTGCCTGCATAAAATATACTTCAGTTATAGGAATAAAAAACTAAAAGTGTTTACTCGGATATTTCTCAGCTGCGTAATTAGTTACATGATACAGTTGTAATTACAGAAAATTCCAACACACATTTGCACACGTTATTTATGTCGTCCAGATTTACGTCGTCCGTCTCGTTCGCAGACGTAATCGATTATCATATAATCAGCTACTCTATTAGCTCTACCACGACTGAAATCACCGGGTTCACGGTCCATTTGAAAACGTTGGAAGGCTGTGTCAATATAGTCTCGGATATGGGATGGACAGAGGGACTTTCTCCCGGCGCTTTCTCCATGCAGCGGTTCATGATCGAAGAGATACCCGCGTACATACCGTCCGAATCTTGGGGATATTTATGATCATAGAAAGCCACGTTTGCTCTTTATTCTGCAATATTACGAAACCTGTAAAAGCGCCTCGGTAAGCAAACTTTCTGCGGTTTCGCGAACCCTCGCAAGACCTTCGCGAACGTGACCGAATTGGTCAGCGCAGTTATTGTTATAAATATCCAGGTATTATCTAAGTAACCAGAAACATATTTCGAAATACCTTTTTAATAAAACATTTGTGGACAAACTGACACACATATATACAATTTTCGCGCAGAGTAAAAATGCGTCTTAATTATATTAAGAATTATATTGAGAAATATACGATATTTCTTCGTAGATATCATATTGTATAATTTTTTTATATATTTTTAGATAATATATTCAAGAAAATTCCAACAAAGTTTCATGCATAACTGTCTTTTTACAGGGAAATGCCGGCGTTGAGGCTCTGCGGACGAAAATGGTTGGCCGCAACCGACGATCTCGTGTATCCCGGGTTATTCGAATTATTTATTCGCATAGTATGGTGAGTTTATCAATTAACGAAGAATGTTGATCGTAAAAATTTCGATTTGATATATTTCAGATATCTGTCGTTTTAAAATTCTATCAAAAATCAATTTTCTTGAGAAATTAATTAATTAATTTTAAACCCAACTGGAGTTTTACAATTGCGATATTGACGCTATTCTCAGCAACAAAGTCTTCCGTAGATGCATGTCTCGTGATCGCAATTATGCGGATTATTATTCCTAGTTTATTTTTTATAATCGACTGTGTTTTACAGGTTGATTCTTATAGGGATCGCCTGTATAAAGTATTACGAGAATACGTGGAACTGTCAATTGGGAGGTGAATTAGTGCGCGCGTACCTCCTAGGTGAAGCGGTCATGCTCGGTATCGTCACGCTTTTAGTACTCGTCATCATCAGGCATAGCGCGAAAGGAGCTATCATGGACACGCATGCCCGACGCTACGTTGAACCGCTCCTAATGATCAAGTAAGCAATAAAAGTAAACCAGCGTCACGTCAATCAGCTTTCTAGACCAATCATTTCTAGACCAAAATGATTCCCATGAAGCGTAATTCTTCCCGAAGAATTTCTTCTCAGATCATTTCCTCCTCGATTTTATTTCCGCCGTATTCGTTCTCATGCTTCAATATCCCGTTGACTATACAGCTGCGACTTATTCATTTGGCCTCGATAAGAACTTGCGTAAGTCGCATTAATTATTTATGCAAGGATATCGATGCTGCTGCCGGAGATTGGATGGAACATTTTGGGTACCATGTGGATTTTCGGACAGAGCGTCGAGTGCAATCACGAGCAGTATTCCATCACCGTCGTGGAGGCCTTGGTGTTCTTCGATTGGATCCTCATCGGTCTCAGCATCTTCGGCCTCGCCCTGGTATTCGATCCGATCGGCTCCTTGGACAAGAAGCAGCTGGAGAGCTCCGTGGAGCACGGCAAGGTCTCCCGCATCTGGCTACGGCGATTCAAGTTCCTGTGGTGGATGCGCAAGGACGAGAGCGCGAACGAGACCTTTCAACATGTCGCTGGTGAGACATAGGTACGGCTGACCTACGAAGAGGTCCTGCCGCAGGTCCGAAACTGGAACGCGTTGCTTTCCATCGGGAACCGAGAACGCGAGAAACTAGGATCGGTTTGCCCGGCCGCCTGGCGATCGATCAATCAAATCGTTGATTTCTCCGTTCTGGTTTTGGTGCTGGTGGGGCTTTCTTCTCGACGCGTACGTCGCTCTCTCATCGCTCGGAGATAGCGATTACGCGACCGCTTTGTAATGCACGTGATTACTTTGGTAAGCGGTAATGAATCTTGATCCGCTGCATAATTACCAACAATTACCTGGCGCTGAGCGCTGAAAAGTTGCCATGACTAATCTGAATCACTCTGACTGAAATATGGCTCAAGTCAGTTAACTACTCTGTCTTTTATGTCACCGTCGTATAACAGAAAGCACCGAGAGAGAGAGAGAGAGAGAGAGGAACAGAACGGCTTACTTCTTTAATAATGCAATTTCTCATGGATAATGATGACACGAATGTGTGTGCGCAGGTCTTTTAACCGCGCTGTTCCGCGGTACGGACCTGGTCCCTTCGGACGTGATGGCGGGATGTATTTTATTGAGGGTCCGACAGAAACGCGAGACTCACGAATTACGAAGACTGAATTTAATCTCGCGTCCAAAATACACCTCAGGTAAGCGATTTATGATGCATTTATTGTTGGAAATAGGTATATGAAGATGCGCATATGGTAAACGTCGGCTGTTAATTGTGAAATATTTGCTGTCTCCGTGTTTTATAGACAGCAGCGTGATCTTTTCCAACACGCCTAGCTGGATGTCCTTGGAAGCTGCTCATTACTTTTTGCAACTCTCGATCGCTTCCTACGGCTGGCTTTTCGTCATTTATCAGCATTTATGTACCGGCTGTTTCCGCTTAATACGGGGCATGACGTGCTGCGCTTGTTTCCGGTAAAAGAATATAACGTAAAGCTTATAATATCGTAATTCCTTTTTCCATCATTTTTATCATTCTGCAGAGTAAATAGGTATCTTTTTTTTCTCCACAGACGGAAACGTAACGTTATTCTGGACGACAATTGTTGTCTTTGCTATCTTTCTGGCGTCAAATACCTATCGAAACTGTCTGAGGAGGACATCCTTTTCGCTTCCTTCAAGAATCATTTATGCGAAGTCTGTATATGTCCTTCTAAACTGTCTTCTCGTTACTTTTGCGCGATTTTAAGCGTAACTTGAAATCTTGCAGATACCGTTCTGCGTAATAGCGGATCACAAAACTGCTAGTATTGCCGTGGTCATACGAGGTTCGTTATCCTTGCGGGATTTAATCACCGATATCGCGGCCGCATCCGACTCATTCGAGTGTCCTGGCGTTCCTCCCGGCAGCACGGTCAGTGATCGTTTTATTTTCTCCCGCGTGGAGAATCTTCGATTCTAAATTGATGTGATACTTGCAGGCGCACAAAGGCATGATAATTGGAGTTAAAGTAATCTTGAAGCAGTTGGAGCAGTACAAGGTTCTGGAAAGAGCATTCGCCACGTATCCCAATTACCATTTGACGATTACGGGTAAGTGCGCTGCACTCAACGGCACTGGGCGATCATTCGCAACATAACTGTAAATTCTGCAATGAAGTAACGCGCGTTTGCAGGTCACAGTTTAGGGGCCGGTTTAGCCATTCTGCTGGGATTGCTCATACGTCCTCGTTATCCGGACTTGCGCGTCTACGCGTTCGCTACGCCTGGTAATATTCTCTTAAAATTGCTCACGCATATAATTAGCATTGGACGTTTCCAGCAAGATTAATCTAGCGGGACATCAAAATTCAGAACCAGGATTAATAAAACTTCGAATTCCGTGTCGGTTATTGATTAATTCTGTCTGTCATATAATCTTTTTGTAATTGTTCAAAAAGCTGGACTGCTCAGCAGAGAAGCTGCAAGGATCACGGAGGAATTTGTACTGACCATAGGGCTTGGAGATGATCTTGTAATGCGGCTCAGTGTGGAGAGTATAGAAAACTTGAGGACGTCATTGCTGACAACCCTTCGAGCCTGCCGACTGCCCAAGGTACCCCGACAAGGGTTCGTGATTCTTGAATGATTAAAAAAACTTGAATCGCTTCAATAAGAGCTTTCGTGGTTTTAGTATAGGGTAGTGCTGAACGGATTTGGATACGCTCTATTCGGCGTGCCCGAGAGGGATCTATCAAAGACGTGGAAGAATTATAACATAATTAATACAGTACCGGCTCACTCGCCTTTACTTGTGAAGTCCGTCAATGCGGTAAGAAACATAGTAGCTGCCCTCGTCATACATCTCGCACTGTGATTATATGCTATTATTAATTTAATATGCTCTATTCATCCTTTTGCAGGATAGCAAAATAATCGAGCGTGACATAACGAAAAGAAGGTATTCCAAAGTGAAACTGTTTAATGCCGGTCGTATACTTCACATAGCAAGATGCAAACTCGAGAAGACGGAAGGCAAGAGGTGCGTTCCTCCCCAAACATATTAGATATACCTCCTCATTTGAATATTAAATTATATTGAACTCGCATAAAGTAAATAAAGTAAGCTCATATCTCTGAAAAAGTACTCAGTTTAGATAATGAATCATATTTTCACAATAATTTATTTTTCCTGTTAATACATTATAAATGAATCACATAAATTTACATTCATGGCAGAGTTTGAGTAACCATGCAGATATGTTAATTAGCGCGTGTCTGCTCACTGCTTTCCTCGTATTTTACGCACAAGCAACGCATATATAATTTCTTGAATGTGCTATAGCAGGAGATAAAACAAGACTTTCATGTATCTTAGCTTAATGGACTTTTGTTTGATCTTTATTTTTGGCCCGGCTTGTCTGGACCAGTCTGCAACGTGTTAATGAAATTTGCAAGGTCTAGACAAATTTAAAATTCTTATGAACTTACATATGGTAATGCTTTCCATGGAATCGTTTCCATGGAATATAAAAACTCTATTTGCACATATATTATTTTATATATTTTACGAGTAACGGTATAATTATTGTTTAAAATCTCCATTCTATTTTTATATTGTATTTTTTATTTAATTAAATAATTCGATACGGATAAAGAAAAGATATATCTATCGACATTTTAAGTAATATTAATAAGATATAACTTTTTTCAGCAAAAAACAACTTACAAAGGAAAGAAAATACGAGATGAGATGGGCACAGGCGGAAGAATTTGCAAAATTATCGGTAATGCCACGTATGCTTCTGGATCATTTGCCGGAAAACATAGAGCGAGCCTTGGCCACGTTACTGGAGCAACAGAATGATATACCTTATTACTTTGATCCTTAGTGTAATCCAAAGAAATGACTTTTTAGTTTTAATAAAAAGAATTCTCTCAAAAGATCATGCAAGTTATTCTTTCTTGCATTTATTTATTTCATAATTTTATTATCGCTTATAATTAATCATATTAATTCTTTCTATATTATAATTAATTTTTTATTTTCTTTATTATTTTCTTACTTTTTACTTATTTTATAATTAATTCAATTTTATTAGTGCTTGTAATTAATCATAAGTAATTCTTTCTAGATTATAATTAATTCTTTATTTTCTTTATTATTTTCTTATTTCGATATTATTTTAATCATTTTCTTTGTGTGAACAGTCATATTATTTATTTCTTTACTGAACAAGAATCGACATTCGCAAACGCAAGAATTACCGACGTAAATTCTGGTACGTTATTCAAAGCTCTGCGAGAGAGGTCTCTGCGTTCTACACAGTAATCGTCGAGTTTATAATACCATCTATGTACGTTTGAATCCACGGCAATATTCCTATTCACTGTGCACGTATGACCGCAGTCAAAAATGCGGGTGAGCTGCAATATTGAATGTTACAATTTATATATTTATATATTATAATAGTTCTCTCTTACTCGAAAATATTATATTTTATATTTTATCTTAGTCTGTTCCGGAATGGCGGTAAAGAAGTACATACATTATATCGAAGATTTGTTTATGCGGTCTTGGAGAGCTCGATACATCGAATCGTACGATACATCGGCACACAACGGTCGCGCGGAAATCATACCGACGACTCGCGCGAATTCGTTGGTCTGTATTGATTTGTTTTTGTTTGCTCCCGATGAAACGTTCGTGACTTCCAGAGTTCCAGTCAGTTCATTGTTAATTCGAAACTGTTGAGGTGTATGGGAAGCTCCCCAAAGTGTGCTGGTATTTGGCGAAGTATGCGCGTTAAAACTAATGCAGACGTTAATCCTCCGGATTGCGTACAAGAGAAAGGACATGTAACACGACAGTCTTCCTCGCCACGATCAGAACACGAGACCAACAGCTCGAGTGAGAGCGTCGCTTATCTCCAAAAAACTATTAATGACCCAACAAGCGCCATAGTTCAGGATCAAATTAAAGCAAATACAGCGAAGATGTTAGTAATGTTAGCTAGCGGTGAACAGAGATTGATTACCTTTGATCTACCGACCGATGATTGCACTGTACACGATCTATTAGAACAGGTATGTAGCGAAAACATTTCTAGAAATACTGCTTAAACTTTACAGATTGTTGTAGTTAAAATTAAATCGGAAATAGAAAATATTTCGGATATAAAATAAAATAAAATAAATTATAATTTCGAATTTAAAGTAATATCATTTACTTTCTTTGCTTTATTTTTTTCTTTAATGTTGATGATAATAGATGTTAATAACATTGCTTAATATTTGATATAAATATGATATGTACGTGTGTACGTATGCATGCGTGCTTGTGTGTGTAAAGTAGATTCTCTATTACATATTAAGGGGGGAGCCTGCTTTAGAACGCTGAAAATAAGGTATATTTTACGAATTGTTTTTGGAGAAACTATACAGCGGATTATTATAAAACTTTGATGCATTTATTAGTACATGTTTAAAGATAAAAAAAATTATTTTTTCATTTGAATATATCGCCTGTAGAGGTCGTCCTGGAGGCATCTTAGTGCAGCCGGCATTGTAAATTGGCGAGCATTCTCCTGCCTCCAAATTTCGTCTAAACTGAAAAATTGAAATGTGTTCTCGTTATTTATGAATTCCCATCGTCGATGAACCAAAGAGAGAAGAAAAAAGTTGAAAAGTGCCAAAATGGTGGAGCTTCGAACACAAAAGTACGATTTTTAGGCAAAGTTGTTGAACTTTTTCATGCAAAAGTAATTGTTTAACTTAATATTTTTATGAATATTAAAGGTTCATCGACGATGGGAATTCATAAATAACGAGAAAATATTTCAATTTTTCAGTTTGGATGAAATTTGGAGACAGGAGAATGCTCGCCAATTTACAATGCCGGCTGCACTAAGCTGCCTCCAGGACGACCTCTACAGGCGATATATTCAAATGAAAAAATAATTTTTTTTATCTTTAAACATGTACTAATAAATGCATCAAAGTTTTATAATAATCCGCTGTATAGTTTCTCCAAAAAAAAAATTCGTAAAATTATACCTTATTTTCAACGTTCTAAAGCAGGTTCCCCCCTTAATAATATTCAGGTTTTTAATTTTTCTTGTGGAAAACTGTATAAATCAAATAGTTGCAATTGTGTGATATTTTAATATAAGTATTAGCCACACAATGAAAATAGTGAAAATGAATATTTTGATAATCTTTTATTGTTATATACAATATTTTTAGTTGAGCATTTCGTCTGGTTGTGAAACAGTAGTCTCCTTGGTGGATGATCCTACACTAGGTATAAACTACATAGTGGAGACAAATGCTGTTGCATTTGGGATAACCCACGATAGCAGTGATCATAGTGATTGTAATTTTTCTCAGGAAACTGTAAGCTCTAAATTTAAATGTCTATATATGTTACTATATATCTGGGATCTTATTTTCTGGAATTTTAAACTTGGTAATATTCATGTATTATCGAAAAGTATGATCACATCAATATTTGAAAATGTCACCTATAATATCTCACATTATCTAACACTAATAAATTCATAATTTTAAGTAATATCATTTACTATATGCCAATTTCTTTGCTTTAATATCGATGATAATAGATATTATTACTATATTTTCTTAATATTTGATATAAATGTGTGATATGTGTTTATATACATATAATAGATTCTACTTTATATTAAATTAAAAATATATATAAGTGAAGTAGAGAGAGAGAATAAATGAATGAATGAATGTGAGTAGATGTAAATAATGTAGCTAATGGCAATCCATACAAGATGCGATTGTGTCATATTGCTGCAATCGATGAAGATTCTGTAACATATTAAGGAAGTTTAAAGCACATCACTGTGAAAACAAAGTATGCTACAAGTACGACGTGTATCATGTTATTGCTAGGCGCCTATTTTGGTCAAGGGAATGCTTGCTCTCTGTCCACACTGCGGCTACAGTTCACTTCACTTCAACCGATGTGAACGATGTAATACAAAATTAACTGAGGAAGTCAAGTCGATACCCATAGAAGAAAAGAAGGCGACTGGGATGTCTGTCGATGTAAGGATTATGACTGAGACTATGCCAGAAGACCAATATTATACTTACTAGCGTACTATTTAACTCTAATAACGCGATCGATCGCGTGACCGATGAGTCGCTCAAAAAAATTAGATTACTAAAATGCTCTTATTTCAGCACAGCTGTTAAGAAACTTAGAGAAGAACTAGTCGTATAATTGAAACGTTATTCCATAATATATCGTTGCTATATCATTACAGGTCATATCGAAAGCAGTTTACAGCGCTCATCTTGTACTTTTGTTTCTATCAAGAATTTTTTTTATCATTATTTTTCGTATTAATATTTGTGTATATATCACGACTGCATATCTTTGCAGATGTTCTATAAGAAAAACAACGAGCGAAAATTGGAGAAAGCAGAGCGAGACGGTCCCACGAGCAAGCGACCCAAAGGAAAGGGTAAAGGCGCAGCTTCAAAACCAAAGCTTATTCATAAAGAGCCAGGTAACGTGTTTGATAGTAACGTGTTTTATACGCACGAAATATGCATACGTATAATATTAACGATTATTTTCTCACTTTTTAGAATGTTTGACGATATCGTCCGACGAGGAAGAAGAGGGCAGGGCTAAAAAAATAGGAAATATAAATAGTGATGCAGCCGTAGGCAATGCGAATAACACTTTTGACGAGGAAGTGGATACAATTTTGGATAAAGAACCAATAATTACAAACAGCACGGTTTCTAGTTCATATGATGAAAATAGTAAGAATAACGCAAAAAATTTCATAAGAAATTTTGGTCAGTCAATAAAGTGCGCCTGAAACGCTAAAAATAAAATAATTGCAACAATTTCAGGAATATGTGATAATGAAAGCTTTTTAGAGAATAATATACCTTATTACTTTGATTTTCCTTAGTGTAATCCAAAGAAATAACTTTTTAGTGTTAATAAAAAGAACTCGCAAAAGATCCCGCAAGTTATTCCTTCTTGCATTTATTTATTTCATAATTTAATTTTATTATCGCTTATAATTAATCATATTAATTCTTTCTATATTATAATTAATTTTTTATTTTCTTTATTATTTTCTTTTTACTTATTTTATAATTAATTCAATTTTATTATTGCTTGTAATTAATCAAAAGTAATTCTTTCTGCATTATAATTAATTCTTCATTTTCTTTATTATTTTCTTATTTCGATATCATTTTAATCATTTTCTTTGTGTGAACAGTCATATTTATTTCTTCACTGAACAAGAATCGACATTCGCAAACGCAAGAATTACCTACGTAAATTCTGGTACGTTATTCAAAGCTCTGCGAGAGAAGTCTCTGTTCTACATAGTAATCGTCGAGTTTATGCCATCTATGTACGTTTGAATCCACGGCAATATTCCTATTCACCCGTGCACGTGTGACCGCAGTCAAAAGTGCGGGTGAGCTGCAATATTGAATGTTGCAAGTTGCATAAGATTTGTTAATATTGTGAACTTTTATAATTGAATCACTCTAGTTCAGAATAGGAAGGCGATAATCGGCCAATAATCGTCGTGATATTGTGAACTAAACCTAGCGTATGGCTTATAGCCGAGAGTCCATCATCGTGTAGTCATCGTCGTCAACGTGTGACGGGCACATGAGGAACAATACCGAGCGGTATCGAAATAGTACGCGTCCAAAACGTAAACGAATATATCTACGGCATTCGTTAAAAAGAGCGAACGTTACTCGGAGAGGGAGAATTTTATTTGACAAAGTGATTAATTTAGTATAATCAATGCCAAAGTAAGTATAACCTCTCTCCCGTCATTATTTTATTCGATATTTCATGGTTTTCTTTTTGTGTAAAGATGTGTCAAAAACATAGTCATAAATTCTGAATTCTAGTGCTTATTTAAAGTACATGCTGTACCTCGCAAGATCAATTTGTTATTAAGAAATTTTATCTAGTTATTTATTTATCTTGTATGCGTCGAACAGATGTCAGTGGTATCCTCAAGGATCAGTAGTGTGTCTTCTATACTGAAAGCCACAGGAGTCAGAGACCAGCTGATTAAGCGGTCTAACAAAGTATGCTTTAAACTGCCAAAGAATGTCAAGTGTATATTATATAATTTCCAGAGCGGTAGTGAAATTAAAGAATACGAAAACTTGATACACTTGCTTCAAGCAGGTAGTTTGAAGGTACGAATAATAAAATCGCATGATATATTTACGTCCATTTACCATTTAATTTCTTAATTTATGGTGTACCATACAGCTTGTACGAAGAGTAATCCATTATATATAATAAGCATTATATTTATCGTTCTCTTCATGTCCCTTAGGATGACAATTTAGCTGAGTTTCTAACTGACCTAAGTCAGTATGTATCCTCTCTAGGCACCAGACATGAATTATTTATTCAAGCCCTCCTTCGGATCGACTGGGTAAACAGATCGCCAGAGGTGATTTCCAAATACAAGCTCCTTTTGCTGGATTTGATATGTGTCCAAACCTGTCACATAAGAACTGTGATACATCATCTAGTTGAATTGTTGAAGCTAGGTAAGATTCTCACCTTCGGTGATATTAACGACCTAAGATGCGTTACGCATGTTGCAACGTTCATTTATCACGATATTTCTTTTTCATGTCCAGAAGGTAACAATGCGAAAGACGAAATTGGCGAGTTCAAAAATGAGGACGTAGAGAGGCTGGATCACGTGCACGATGTGTTACGCAAAATTTTGGAATTGGTGCCAATGTAAGATTTAGAAAAATGAGTGCGCAATTTTATTATTATTAAACAATTTTAAATAATATTAAATAATTTTAGGTCCGACGAGTACGTGTTGCAGTGTCTCGAGTTGCAGTTTCCGTACATAGTGCACAGCACCTACACGCACCGAATTTACATCTACGCGTTATTGAAGATAATGGAGTACACGCCTAAACAGAGATCAAACATCTTGACCTTAATTATTAACAAGTAACTATCCCGTGCAAAAAATAAAACAAGATAAAACTTTACATTTCATACAAGAGAATAACACATCGTACCTTTATTTCTAGGCTGATGATACTGGACGTTAACATACCCCGCAAAGAAGTGGAGACGTATGACGAGGAGGAAGACGATGATATCAGCGAGACGGCTAACGGTGACGATTCGTCTACAATAAATAGCGATACAGATAAAGAGGAAGCCGTTAATCCGATCGCACATACGTTAGACACGTGCATGGAGTTATTTCTTAAGTACATGCGCGAGTCCTGTTTCGCAAGCGGCGCTTTGCAGATAGAATCCCTGAGAGTACTATACGTCGATGTGCTCCGGATATTCGAAACGATAATACTGACCACGCACGCCAGTCGGTACGTGCAATATATCACGTTCTACGTTTGCAGTTTCAAACCTGTAGTCGCGGAGACGTTCATGGATTGGCTGTGGCGCAAAGCGAACAATCCCAACGTATCGGTGGTTCTGCGGCAGTCAGCTGCTTGCTACGTGTCTAGCTTGTGCGCCAACGCCTCGTTCATCGGTCTCGGGTAATTAACTCGTAATTAATATCCGCGCGAACAGCGTTTTGCAATTTTGCGATGGATATATTTGATGTTACGGTGATGGCCCGTCTCTTTGCAGACTAGTGAAACTGGCGATGTCGAAAATGATTAACTGGATCCACGATTATATCGCTAGGCACGAGTATGCGGAATACGCCGACAGCGATCCGAAGCCGCACATTGTCTTTTATTCCATTTGCCAAGCGTTCTTTCATCTGTTCGTCGCGAGGCACCGGGAGCTCGTTGCCTTGAAGAGCGGTGAGTGCGGATTTTTCGCAAAGCACGCGCGTGTGCATTACAAATGTGTGTGTTGATCGAAATAATTCTGTGAACACGTATCTCGTATTTTTCAGGCATATTGTTCCTGCAGGAACTCGATATATCGAGGATCGTAAATTGCGGACTAAATCCGTTGAAGACGTGCGATTCCCGGATAGTCCACAATTTTGCTGAAATCACGAGTACATACCAACTCGCCTACTGTTACACCATAATCGAGAACAACGAGCGCGGTCAGCTGCCCGTTTTCGGAATAGCGAAACAATCATCTGCTTTGCTCTCGACGTTTTTCCCCTTCGAGTCTTACGCGTTACAGCGCAGTGGGCAAAGAATAGTTCCTTTACTTCGGTATAACGTAACGGATGAGAATTGATACCACTAATAGAGACATTGTTGCGAAAAACTGTTGCGAAACGCGTGAGTAAGTTGTGCCGCTGTGATTTGTATATTTATGTAAGTACAGTATTTTTTCCTTGAGTGTATAATAATTATCAAGAAACGGAAATTTCATTTTTCGAAACTTAATGCGATTTTATGCTTACGTCGGGAATATTTATAAGTAACACGAATAAAATATAGTTTATGTTGAAAAACGGTTAGTAAATAGTGCGCTTCTCTTATTAATCTTATACTACAATTATCCTAAATTATCCTTATCGATAATATATCGAACTGTGACAAAAACAGAGTGTCCAATTTAATAACGTTATTATTAAATTATTTTTGTTAATTTTAATTTATTTGTCCTTTAATTATTAATTTAAATTATTTCTTCTGCGAGTATGAATATTTTTTTATAACTAAAAAAGTGAACTAATCCTGTAAGAAGGAGCGCCACGATATGTTAATGTTTCTTACGTCAAACGTACAATTAAATAATGTTTTTCTATGTCCTCTCAATCAACGTCCTAGACAAACCTTAGACCAACAACTTTTTTAACACGACACGACGCTGTATCGATACTGGATACACACGCAAAATCGAACTCCGCCGAGTGCCGAGTGGCGTCCCGGAAGTTCAGCGCCGAGCGCTGCGCAGTGGCGCGATCTCTCGTGCAACGTTCTGTCCGTCTATTCGTTGTCAGTCACAATTTGGCTGTTGCTGGATGTCGCATCGCGATTTGTTCACACGAGCGGATACGTAAAATGGCGAAGTGTGATTGTTATTTACTCGCGGCGATCACAGCGAAGTAAAACACGAAGGAAAAAGTGAATCAAGGCGCACGGCAAATTCGCTCATGCGACTCTGACTACACGTGTTAGTGAATCAACGTGTACGTCGTAAGTACCGACGTTACACTTGTACCTTTAAATTTGAGAACGGCTATTCAGCGCGTGCACCGAGGAATCGCCGTTACCGTTACCGTCACAGTGCGTTCTGTTCACGTTTGGAGATACTGTGCGTTTAATCGTGGCTGATCAGTCGATTACACCGTATCGTACCTCATCACGAGTAACGCCTCGCTACCGGCTCTCGGTCGCCCCGAACGATCTCGCAATCCGCGCGACGAGGTTATGAGCGCTTCGCAGGTGAACTCGGTGAACAATTTCCATCTCGCTCATGAAAATCATGCCAATTATTCGTAATTAGCGTTCATTTCGCACATCATCGAGGCTGATCAACTTTCGCAACGGTTCGCGTATAAAACAAACGGGATTAAATGTGATTACGACTATCTTTGTCCATTGATTTTTAGGTTATCACCGTGTCAAATCGAAACGGAATCATTTCCCTCGTTTCTCATTGTGTGTCAGTCGGAGTAAATTCGGGGACAGTACAGTCGAATCTGCCAAATTTTGCTATTACGGATCTTGTATCTGCAATTTGGTGTTACTCCTTACGAAAATTCAACCGTAGTTTTAAGATTCACTGCAAAGCCTTCCCTTATTAAGTGTCTGTAAAATTAATTATTTTGCCCCAGTACATGTCTATCGGTGATCCTTTTGGATGTGTTTTTAAATGCCGCGATACGTATAATGATAGTTCTAGACTAACTTCTTACACTCACACATTTTGCATGAGAAAATATTTAAGAGACGCTGTAATCTGTGACTTAAGTAATTGTCACATATATATATCAATATTCATGTAATATTACTAAAATTGTCCCAACGGTTATATCAATTATTTGGATGACTTGACACATATTACATTAGAAACTCTTTAGTATTTATTTTAACTAATGGTTAATTATAAAATCTTAAGACGCGTGACATGTTTAGTGCTTTCTTAAGTCACATTTACCACAAGATACATATATAAAATTTATTGGAACGTAACTTGTGGTATAATTTTTACTGTCAAATGCGACATATATCATGTCATGACAAACCGTATCTTAAAAGAGTGGATAAACTCTGATATATCAAGGAGTGTCTTTAATAGTTACTTTTTGCATTTCGTATATATAAATACAATAAATTAGAAAAAAAGCTGTACATTTACTTACATCGTAATTGATGCATTTTTTTGCAAAAGACTTTTGTTCACAATAATATTTTATTGTTTTATTTCTTCAAATTTACTTCTTATACGACGCTAGAATTTGCATGCCGTTATAATTTGCAAAATGTTTGTTTGGTGAATAAGTCTACACAATGTATAACTCATATACAACATGTACATGATCATTCTTAATTTTTAATCTATCTTTCATCTTTATAGTTCAATTATATATTATAACAAACTCTTTGAAGCACATGTTGTACAGAAAGTTATAATTTTCTTAACATAAAGAGAGATACATGTAAATGTCAGCAATAGATGTATATATTCCTGAAACACTTTTTCTAATTAATAGAATTTGTGCTTAAAAATTCATTTTCTACAGTATTTTTCTATAGGAGACTACTTTAAAAATTGTACAATTTTCATCAATCTTATGTGAATTTACTGTTGATGTTTATTCTTACTAAATCCGCACCTTTGACATCTTTGAAAATCTTAATGTTCTACATAACATGTTTTAACAATAATTTACAAACGTTCTAACATAATTTACATATATTCAGATATGTCTACCAAATACTTTAATACAGTCACATTTTAGATATATGGTAGATACATGATTTTACATACAAACATATACATATAATTTTGTATATACATTATTTGAATAATATTTATGATATTTAAAGTTTTTACAATATATTAAATATAGCTTTTATAAGAGAAATACATCAAGAGGCATATGCTGTTATAAACATATATATTTCTGTCTCTAATGAATTATTTTCTTTGTAATTTTTTTGTCCTAGTATTTTATTTAGCGCTTTTGAACATATTATAAATTATATATGTTTTAAAAATCAATTATAACTTATAATTGTTTCTCGTAGGTTATACCACACACAAATCCTTCTACAGACATGATATTGATGAGTTGGTCCAACTCATTATATTAGCAGCAATCGGTCATTATTAATTGAGAAAGGATCATATTTGCGAGCAATTAAGTCTTAAGTAATATGGCACAATATTTTAACGTTGTGACCAATGCCAGTGGTACTTTGACATTTGAAGAACTACCAAGAGTTTGTACTGTAGATGGACAACAAGTTCAGTTAGTTGTTGAGGATGTTAATAACGGCGGTAATGGTTCGCAACAGTTTGTGACTTGTACTGCTACACCTCAAAACAGGCAGGCAATATTTACCCCGCAAACTATAAATTTAGGCAATCAAATAACTGCAACGCGATTGGAACAAGGGTAATTTATACAGCATGCATTTTTAATTATGAGTCTATTCAAATGATAACTTTTTCCAAGCTTTTGGCATTTTATGAGAAAAATTCATATTCAAGGATTTAATTTAACTTATAACTTGAAATCTGTCGTGGAGGAAATAGATGGGGTGTTGGTATGTGGTTCTGGTTGTGAGAAATGAATTTTTTAATATCGAAATAAGTGTCTAATGTACAAGTTTTTATAATGTACAATAATCCTAACAAAATCTTTCAATACCTTAATTTCTAAATTGTGTATTTTAACTTTATGATATAATGGATCATACAAATGGTCATAAAAATGGATATGGTATAACGGTCATAAAAACGGGTATCCAAAATATTATTTTGGTTCCTGAAATTAGTAATATAAAAGCTCAAACTTTTGTATTACCAAATATCTATTTATGAGATTTTTGAATCAAGCCAAGTAATCTATGTTTTTATATATCAGACAAAGAATTATGTTTCTCATCGGTTAAATGTTGATATTATTTTGATTGATTATTTTGCATGTACGTATCTATTAATGTACTTAGTTTTAAAATAACTTGCTTATCAGAATTGAATAACGCAGAAAAGACATTAATATAATAGGTGCTTCTTAAAGTAGTCTTCTATCGTGTACTTTTATATATTATATCAAATACATACATAAATATGTATGTACATAAATATATATGTATTGTAATTTTGTGTTAAACATATAATTTTGATAAAATAATATAAAACAAGATAGGATATTTACATCTTATATGTTTTATCTTAAATGTTATATGTAGTGTATAAAATATGTGTCCTTCAGATCTATATATTTTAACAAAAATTTTATAAATAGTATGTGCAAAACTAGAATATATAATTAAATAATTTTTAAGGTAGGAAATTTCAAAATTACTTGTACGCGTGTGCCTCAAAGAAATCATCAAAGTAACCTCGTAATAAACTTACTTGCTAATACGTTAATATAAACGTACTGTACGAAAAATTGATTATGAATGTATTGTGTATACGTGTGTGTATATTTGCATAGAGAATTCATATTAATTCTGAAATATAAAATACAGATCTAACAAATATAATTAAGAAAATAGGGTCATATATTTGTGGATAATATTAAAATAATGTATTCTGTGCAATATAGTTCATGCAAACCATCCTTAATATGTGTTAACTAGGAGTGATGTCACTGAACATTTAACTTTTTCTAAATTCCTCAATTTATTACGTGCATTATTATGATTATGTTCATTTATTAACATTCTTCAAATTAAACAGTTAAAAATGTTTTTGACCAAGTAATATACATATACAATTTAAAAGTCACATCAAACAGTAATGAAGTAATAATAATCCAAATTAAAAAATGCAATCAATATATATTAAGATATTCGTTTAATTGACATAAAGGCTCGCATCCAGATAATAAAAAGTTTTTAAATATTTCTATACCAATGCACCATCTTCCTCACATTCATCTGATCACTTATCATAAGCATAAAATGAAATAGTTAATTACGTCTATATAATTTTAACGTATATAATATAGTCATTTATAATCATTATATGATTATAAATAAAAATTTATATATTAAATAATATTTAAGTAAAATTATTTATCTAAGTAATATGATGTACAAAATTTTATGCCTATTGATATCTTGCATGTATAGCTTGAAAACTATGTATGTACCATGATGTACTAATAGAACAATATTTCTAACAGTGGTTATTTTCTTTCAGGCAAAATGTTTTTATAATCAAAACGAATGATTTAGCCCAGGAAATAATAAAATCTAATACCGTGAATGTTATTAATGAAAATATCGTGGGCTTTGTAGATAGCACTGGTAAGTATCGATAAATATTTGTGTGCCTATGCAGGCCTTGATGATCTTTGGTATTTCTCTCAATGACAATATTGTAAGTCGATTTTTATTTTTATGCGCTGAAACAGAGTGTAAAAATGATGGACAACAAATACAATGGATAAAAATGCAAAATGCTAGTACTATTGCAGCGACGAAACAAAATACGTTGTTACAAGAAAATAACCAGACTGCCATCTTAACTAAAAATCATATACAAAATAACATTACATCATCGGTAAATTTATATATTATACTAGTTCTCTCTTAGTCGAAAATATTATATTTTTCTTAATTATATAATCCTAATGATTTTGTCTGCTTCCAGCCACCTGTCTATGTAAATTCAGGCTCGGTCAATACCGGGCAAACAGAGAAGAATCTACCGAAATTTTGTCCGAATCAAAATCAACAATTAAACAGTGTACAAGTGGGTGTAGCGTCTCAAAGCCCAGATGGAATAAACGTACTAACTACGATGGAGAATCGGATACAAAACTCCACTCCGAAATCTGCGGCGTCTGTCTGCGGCAAAACTATCCGTCCAAAGCTGGGACAGAATTTGACTGTCGTAAGACCGGTCCGTATTCCTAATAGCCCGAGTGTGCCGTACGTACGGCCTGTAGCCGTAGTTACTCCTGAAATGTCTAAAACACCGAGGATGCGAGATATAGAGCACTTGCACGAACAGATCAAGCAAGCGAAAATCAAGCAAATGCAATCGCAAAGACAGTCGCACGTGGAGAAACAAAGGCTTTCACAAAATAACGCACAACGACAACAACATTCTAATGCATCGCAGCAGCCCATTCAAACCCCACCGAATAATCCGGCACGTCGCCCATTAACCTCGAACTC
Source organism: Ooceraea biroi (assembly GCF_003672135.1). Taxonomy (NCBI): domain Eukaryota; kingdom Metazoa; phylum Arthropoda; class Insecta; order Hymenoptera; family Formicidae; genus Ooceraea; species Ooceraea biroi. The sequence goes on from NC_039508.1 coordinate 15,064,016, forward strand.
GGTGCAACAAAGAACGCAACAAGTTGCGCGCTCTACGCAGGGCTCACAAGTTATGCGCGTTAATACTAATGCAGACGTTAATCCTCCGGATTGCGTACAAGAGAAAGGACATGTAACACGACAGTCTTCCTCGCCACGATCAGAACACGAGACCAACAGCTCGAGTGAGAGCGTCGCTTATCTCCAAAAAACTATTAATGACCCAACAAGCGCCATAGTTCAGGATCAAATTAAAGCAAATACAGCGAAGATGTTAGTAATGTTAGCTAGCGGTGAACAGAGATTGATTACCTTTGATCTACCGACCGATGATTGCACTGTACACGATCTATTAGAACAGGTATGTAGCGAAAACATTTCTAGAAATACTGCTTAAACTTTACAGATTGTTGTAGTTAAAATTAAATCGGAAATAGAAAATATTTCGGATATAAAATAAAATAAAATAAATTATAATTTCGAATTTAAAGTAATATCATTTACTTTCTTTGCTTTATTTTTTTCTTTAATGTTGATGATAATAGATGTTAATAAATTTGCTTAGTATTTGATATAAATGTGATGTGATGTGCGTGCGTGCGTGTGCGTGTGCGTGTGCGTGTGTGTGTGTGTGTAAAGTAGATTCTCTATTATATATTAATAATATTCAGGTTTTTAATTTTTCTTGTGGAACACTGTATAAATTAAATAGTTGCAATTATGTGATATTTTAATATAAGTATTAGCCACACAATGAAAATAGCGAAAATGAATATTTTGATAATCTTTTATTGTTATATACAATATTTTTAGTTGAGCATTTCGTCTGGTTGTGAAACAGTAGTCTCCTTGGTGGATGATCCTACACTAGGTATAAACTACATAGTGGAGACAAATGCTGTTGCATTTGGGACACCCCACGATAGCAGTGATCATAGTGATTGTAATTCTTCTCAGGAAACTGTAAGCTCTACTACAGCCAATGAAAATTTATCCCAAAGCACTAAGTAAGATATATTAAAGACTTGCTTTCTATTTACTTACATTGTTAATTTCGTGTTCAATTGTCCAAAATGCTTAAATAATAATATTTTCAGTGCATCAGATGAAAACAGTAATACTGCTTTAACGACTAATGAGGTGAGCTCGTAATTGCATCATAAAGAAATCACAATATAAAAGGACATTGGCATAAAATTTACGGTGACAATTTTTTAATTTAAATGTCTATATATGCTACTATATATCTGGGATCTTATTTTTCTGGAATTTTAAACTTGGTAATATTCATGTATTATCGAAAAGTATGATCACATCAATATTTGAAAATGTCACCTATAATATCTCACATTATCTAACACTAATAAATTCATAATTTTAAGTAATATCATTTACTATATGCCAATTTCTTTGCTTTAATATCGATGATAATAGATATTATTACTATATTTTCTTAATATTTGATATAAATGTGTGATATGTGTTTATATACATATAATAGATTCTACTTTATATTAAATTAAAAATATATATAAGTGAAGTAGAGAGAGAGAATAAATGAATGAATGAATGTGAGTAGATGTAAATAATGTAGCTAATGGCAATCCATACAAGATGCGATTGTGTCATATTGCTGCAATCGATGAAGATTCTGTAACATATTAAGGAAGTTTAAAGCACATCACTGTGAAAACAAAGTATGCTACAAGTACGACGTGTATCATGTTATTGCTAGGCGCCTATTTTGGTCAAGGGAATGCTTGCTCTCTGTCCACACTGCGGCTACAGTTCACTTCACTTCAACCGATGTGAACGATGTAATACAAAATTAACTGAGGAAGTCAAGTCGATACCCATAGAAGAAAAGAAGGCGACTGGGATGTCTGTCGATGTAAGGATTATGACTGAGACTATGCCAGAAGACCAATATTATACTTACTAGCGTACTATTTAACTCTAATAACGCGATCGATCGCGTGACCGATGAGTCGCTCAAAAAAATTAGATTACTAAAATGCTCTTATTTCAGCACAGCTGTTAAGAAACTTAGAGAAGAACTAGTCGTATAATTGAAACGTTATTCCATAATATATCGTTGCTATATCATTACAGGTCATATCGAAAGCAGTTTACAGCGCTCATCTTGTACTTTTGTTTCTATCAAGAATTTTTTTTATCATTATTTTTCGTATTAATATTTGTGTATATATCACGACTGCATATCTTTGCAGATGTTCTATAAGAAAAACAACGAGCGAAAATTGGAGAAAGCAGAGCGAGACGGTCCCACGAGCAAGCGACCCAAAGGAAAGGGTAAAGGCGCAGCTTCAAAACCAAAGCTTATTCATAAAGAGCCAGGTAACGTGTTTGATAGTAACGTGTTTTATACGCACGAAATATGCATACGTATAATATTAACGATTATTTTCTCACTTTTTAGAATGTTTGACGATATCGTCCGACGAGGAAGAAGAGGGCAGGGCTAAAAAAATAGGAAATATAAATAGTGATGCAGCCGTAGGCAATGCGAATAACACTTTTGACGAGGAAGTGGATACAATTTTGGATAAAGAACCAATAATTACAAACAGCACGGTTTCTAGTTCATATGATGAAAATAGTAAGTATGACGTTTCGTAAAAAATTTTGGTCGGTCAATAATCAATAAATTGCACGTGAAACGCTAAAACTAAAATAACTGCAACAATTTCAGGTATAAGTGACAATGAAAGCTTGTTAGAAAATGGGGAATTACCGGAGACTGCTCTACAATGTCGAACAGTCAGAATAGGATCTTATAAGTATATTCCTCGAGAGAAAATAGTAATTACTCACAATGGCATAAGATTTAGCGTACCTTTGTTAGAAGACGGTAAGTCGCTTTCATTCACTACGCGAAAGGACAAGTGTCTCCGAGACAATTTATAAACATCTTGAAATATTATCTAATGCCTTACAGATACAAGTTTTGTTACGTTGGATGTAAAATATCGAGATATAATTAAGTTATTGATTCATTTCGGGAAATCCATGCCGGTGCTGTTCTTTTACACGACCACGACTACAGGAGCCATGATACGTGAATTGTTAGGGATGCAAGATCCAAAGGGACCGTATTACGATCCTGCTGGGAAAGGTATTCATGCCCAACGAATACGAACACAGATACGTTTAATAATTGTTTTTCACGAAATTTCTGTAATTTCTACAATTTTGTTACTCTTTAGATCACACGCATAAGCGTATCACGTTATTACCAGACAGATTGGAGGATGATTCAAAGGCTAAATTACTATGTTTGTTTTCACGGGGCGATAAAATACAGGAATTAAATCCTAAAGAGGCAAATGATGTACTTCTACGGGCATCCCCTAAGGACGTATGTTGTTTAATTAGAGTATACTTTATTATACTATATAATAACGTATATATATTGCTATTTTAATTTACACTTAATTTACAGTGTATAAGGAAAGTGAATCAAAGCTTACCAAATGTTGGAAATCTCACTGACAGCATACAAACGTAAGATTTTTCTTTATTAGTAGACTTTTACTTATCGATAATAAATATATTATAAATAATTTTATAATTTCATTCATTTAAATCGTAATATTTTCTTTCTGCGATATCTAGTGTTAAATACTAGGTGTATTTAATACGAGAATTGCTTTATTTTGCAGAATAACCGTATATCCACCACCACCTGCAAAAGGAGGAATAGCTATTAATACCGAAGATTACTTATGCCTTGCCGAAGACCAATTTTTAAATGATGTGATTATAGATTTTTATTTAAAATATTTAACTTTAGAGGTACTATCAGAGTCCGATCAACACAGGACTCATGTGTTCAGTTCGTATTTCTACAAACGCTTAACGAGCCCGCACGCCCAAGCTGCCGAAAGCATCGTGCCAATGACACCCGCTGCCAAACGACACGCTAGGGTGCAAAAGTGGACGAAAAATGTCAATATATTTGAGAAAGATTTTGTCATAATTCCTATCAATGAACAGTGAGTAACCTTTAGTAATATTTAAGCGAAGTAAGAAGTTGTATATTACAACAACACGATGTTGTTTGTAGTGCGCATTGGTTTTTGGCTATAATTTGCTTTCCTGGGCTGGTCGGCAAAGTCTCTACGTGTGCTCCAAAACCTAACGGAGATGATGTTCATAAGACTGCACAAAAGAGCAAGAAGATGAAAGAAGGGAAAGCGAAAGCTGTGACGATTGGCTCTACAACAATAACTCCCGTGCCTGCAACTATAACGATAGACCCGGTGGATGATGGATCTGAGAGGGATGAAGCGGAAGGGGACGATGAGGAAATGGAAATCGATAGCGATGAAGAGGTGAAATATAATTAATAATTTAATGCAATGGTTTTTCCCACTTGGAAATATTTGATTGATTTTTTTTCATTGCTAGGACGAGAGTGAACAATCTGAAGAAACTAAGCCTCATCCCGACGTCAAAGTCGAGCAGAAGGAAATTGTCAAAGTGTCAGTGACATGCATATATATATTCCATATATAATCTCAATGCCATTTATTTTGAAATTTGATGATTATTAAAATTTATTTAAAAATTAAAAATTATTTTACAGCCCCTGCATATTGATATTCGACTCGCTTGCTGGTGCTAGCAGAGCACGAGTGGTAGCAACATTAAGAGATTATTTAACCTGCGAATATATTGCCAAACTCGGTGTAGAAAAGACATTTTCCAAGGATACTATTAAAGGCGCGTGTCCAAAAGTACCGCAGCAGTCGAATTTCACAGATTGCGGAATGTACGTACTGCAGTACGTGGAAAGTTTCTTTAAGGTAAGTGCAATGATATGTTTCTCCCTTTTCGCTTACTTCGCATACTTTACGCGAATTATTAATCCGGAGAAATATTCTTTTTTTTCCTCAGAATCCGATTACGGACTATACATTGCCAATTAAAACGTTGAAGACGTGGTTTGAGGAAATTGTCGTTACGAGAAAAAGAGAGGAACTATCAAAATTACTGATCAAGTTGATGAATAACACTAGAGGAGATAAGCTCATTACTCTACCTACTGTCAACTTCCCTACACAAGACGGTAAATTGAAACCCAAGAGTGAAAGTCCCGCTGATGCGAAAGCTACGAAGCCGGAGCTGGAGAACAAGAGGAAGACTTCGTTAGACGCGGAGACGCGCATTAGTATGTCGATAGTAGCGGATAACGAATCGAGTAACGAGTTCACTAGTAGAACTACTTATCAGATCATTCCTTATTCTACGTGCATAAGTTCGAATTCTGCTGAAAATAATTCAACGGAGATGTTGACCGAGCAAAAGACTACGAGGTATGTACGATGTATCTTATAATTGTTTTAACTAATGAAAGTTATTTTCTGCGACGCCAGTGCGACCATTCCTAATTCAATTTCCTCTCACTGTAATTCTCCTGTAATGGGTATCTCAATTTTTTCCAGAAATATTTTCCCCGATATACATTTCTAAACCAAATGTACCGCTATTGAGAAACTTATATATTCAAAGCTATTTTCTCGTATAATTGAATCGTCTAATTAACTGTATAAGTATGGTAACTGATATAGCGAACGTTTTGTTTGACTTGCAGGTCATCGAGTGAAACGATGTCCTACCTAAAAGCTAAAAGAATTCCTAGGCTAATGTCAAGAACGCAGAATCAAGATGACTCTCCAACGTCGGCTAAAAAACACAAAGGGGAGTCCATTAACTCCTGTAAATAAATGTTTCTTTTTTACAGTAATAAGCATCATGTTAATCCACATTCATAGATACAAAATCATTTACTTATATATAATAAGATATGTAGTTAATTCTACAAAAGGAATAAAACTACAAAATAAAATTGATTTGATTCTTGATTGTACATCTGATGTTTCTTCACGATTAATCTAGATATATGCATTTGATTTCATAAGAATTAATTGTTATTAGAAAGTGTTATCAGGGATATATAATGCCTTTGTGCATATTTAAAAATTAATAGTAAATTTACAAACATGTGTATAGTTTCAGCGTCGTGAGACATGTTTTACAGTATCTACGATATCATCGATGCATTACGCAGTAAATGTCCAATTTTTTACAAAGATTTCTGTTCATTATGCCCGTGAAAGATATGAAAGTGCCCTTTCACAAGCTAATTTCAGTTGAAATGTACTCTGTGTATATAGTAATCATGTGTGACATCCCGTCTAGGTAACATTTTCAAACCAAATGTACATTATATACATTATAAGTTTAATTATTATTGCATTAATGATTTTATTAATCATATTATTATGGATAAAAATTACCTTTTGTCGAATTATACATAAATTATTAATTTGTACCAGCAATTGTGTTGCAGATTTAATTTTGATTTGTAATACTGAAATGTATTAATATTGCAAACATTATAAAATAAGAATATTGATTATTATTTCATTTTATCGTCGTTAGTCACTGCGGAAGAGAGTGTCACTTCATGAAAGACTATACTGATATCATCACTACATATCAAAACATCGCCGTTATCAATTTGTCCCACACCACCCTAGGAATGTCTACAATTTCATCAAGCAAAGGATTATCCCTGATAGACTGAAGATAAACGCTTCAAAGGGGAAGAAATACGGAATTAGAAGGAATACGGAGTACTATCCCACTGCATCGACTCTTGTTTTTTATTCTGACGAATATGAAAGACCTTTTACGTCTGCAGAGAGTAGCCTACTATCGCTTGCGTTTAATCGCGTTTGATTTCATTGTATTATTATTCTATATTATTGTATCGTTTTTTACCACTTCTTGCTTCATTCTTTCTGTTAAATCAGTGTTAAATTCAACGAATTGAATTAATTTTATTATTGGAATTTCAAAATCCTGGCATCGTCGTTTGTCATTTCTTTCTCTTCTACGTAAACAACGATCCATACAGGTATAAGTCTTCTTGGAGAAACACAGCCGGTCGTCCCACGCAACATACGAAGTGCTTCGGCGAAAATCAAAGGTGGCTATAAAGATTTTAATAAGCAAGTAGTATCAGATCGGGCGGATCCTCGGTGTATGCAGAGTGCTCAAAACTGATTTCAAATAAAAGAGGTTGCTAATAAATTCGATGTTTTCTAGAATCTATGGCTGGGATATCACACATGAATACAATCTTATTTTTTTCGGTAACTTTTGGACAATTAATTTTGTGTTCTCTGCACCGGACCAATCAGCGATGTATCGCTGTACGATACTACACTTTGAGACAGTTTCGGCGAGGGCTATTTAAAGCTGCGCGACACACTCAACGTGTATATATATATATATATTCGATATTCATAGTTTTAAATAACTGCCTCATGAAGCTCTACTCAATGTGAATATTTCCTGCGCGAAGTATTTATGAAAATCGGGATAATACAAAATTGAAATAATAACCAGCGTAATCGAACCAACAACTACTTCGTAAGTTTCTATTGTATCCTAAGAGCTTAAAGTAAAAGATATTATATGTAGATCAATACATATTAATTACATAATGCATCCACTTTGCTTTATCATTTAATGCATATTATCACCCGGAAAAATATATGACAGATCGATTATAACAATCAGATACTCATCAAGTTTTGTTTTAATGATTGTAACCGTAGAAAAAAATATTGTTTTATGATTTAATTATGTAATACCATCGGACGCGCTAATGATAGATCTGTCTGGTGGACGGAATTATATTGAATATGCTTTGTTACTCTCATACGTTTTCACTGATGCCGTACTTGTTTAAACGAATCGCACGTATCTTAATAGGATAATGCCTGGATCAATAGACTTGATAGTATCTACAGTGTACATTGGAGTTACTATTTGGATGGCGTATTGGCTACGGCTATACGCGCTTTTTTACCTCCATTCTTATCCTCTCACAAAGAGGCTCGTCTTAGAATTCATAGCTACAGCAGAACTATGTGGAGCATGTTTTGAGCTCATCATAGGTAAGGCATCTTCTTCATTTATTATCAATATAAACGCGGTATCATACGATTAATTTTTGATAGTCCATAATCCATAAACTTATATAAAAATTTGGATATTGTCTATTACATATTGCAATTTAATTATAAAATTTATTTATTATGTATTATTATATATATCATGCTGTTGGCATATAATTATCTGCGTAACATTTCTATTTAAATTTGATTGTACATGTTCTTTGTTATTTATTCTATGTTATTTACGTTTTATCCATTCTAAAACATTTATTCTCAGTTGCGGACAATTGGGGTGTATGGATGTACGCGCTTTATTTGTTTCTACTAACGATTTGGTGGTCGATGCATTGGGACGAGGCTTCAGCATGTCCCTACACGCATCTAGAAGACGTGGTCGCAGGTAAAAAGTCCCTCATCATCGCCTTCCTAACGATATGCGCGGAATTGGCTGGCGGTCTCGCCGTATTTAGATACATACGAATGTTGTGGGCGTTCCAACTAGTTTCTACGCACAAGAACAGAGCTTACGGCGATTGCAGTACGGATTTACAGGCAAGGGCAATTTTGATCTCACAGCGAAATTTAATTTGCGTAAAACAAGTATTATTATTAAATTATATTAATTTTTAGCTATCTGCTTCTCCATGTCGTACGAATTATTAATCAATATTAATTTTTGTATATCATAAATTACAATTTGCATACTACAGCATACTATGTAATGTATGATGTATGCTTCGTTTGCATCTATGATTTGCATTAATTTTATTATTACAAATTATTACAAATTATCAATTAACATGTCGATTTTTAGGTATCCGCTATATTTGGAGCTATTGTAGAATGCATTGCAACGTGCTTATGCCGGGTAGTGTCTCGTGTATTGGGCGATTTAAATCCGAGATTCAGTACGGTCATCGACGCCTTCGTAGGGACATCTCTGGTAGTGGCAGGTTGGTGAATGTTTTAGTTAATTTTTCATGACACCTTCTAATATTAATATTCAAAGTATATACATGATGCATTATAGCCTTTAATTATACCGGCGGTTACTTCAACCCCGCGCTGGCATCTTCCCTTAAATACGGTTGCCTGGGCACTTCGTCTATGGAACACGTAATAGTTTATTGGATCGGGTCATGCCTCGGATCTATCATCTCCTTGCGTGTATACCGTATGTCATTCGTGCAAAATTTCATTCAATTACAAGAAGATGCTGTGTACTCTTAAATAGGTCAGTTCACAGAAGGATTGCAAGAGAATTTAGGAATTCATTGTTCAATTAATTTAATTAGTGCTTTCTGCTTCTTAATATTGTACAAAAAACCGCAAACGTACAAATAATGTGCCAAACGATAGTGTTATATACATTCCGATTGCAATTTTCGAAAATAATTGAACTTTCGCACAATTCTGACTATATTTCAGAGATAACATAGGAAATCGTTTCTCAAAATGAGTATAAACTGTGCGAAAAAGCAATGAGACAGAACAGCGAACGCAAAATTAATTACAATGTTTATTACAATTTATCTTTGACGTATAGTCTTGTGAATGAATCGGACTGAAGGCATTTTCTCATCTTTAACAAGTTTGCGTTTGCTATCTCTGTTGTTTGTTCACTCAATATATATTCACTTCTGGACATGCTTGAAATTATTGAAATGTATTGGTAATTTAAGTTTTAAAGAAATATTAAAAATAAATTACGTTTTGAAAATTTCTTTTGTCTGTACAATTTCTTATAAACAAAGAATACAATTTAATATATCTAATCTAATATATGATTTAAGATAAAATATTTTAACAGAACATATGTGAATATTTATTTTTATCAAGATACGTATATTACCGAATATATAATAAATATTGCGCTTATTAATAATTAAGAAAAATAATGCAAGACGTGCCTAATATAATTATAAGAGATATAAAAATAAATATATAGACATTATAACGAATAGTAAGTATATCAATAATAGATTGAAAGAATTATACATAAAATTCCGCTTTGGCTGATTTATCGTATTCGATTGCTTCGTTCTTGTACATATCGATACTCTGCAACATGATCAGTACACATTATTTTACACAGCACACTTCAGTTTCAGTTAACTTCTCATAAGTTATATAATTTCTTATTTCTATATAATTTAACTTATTATTCATTATTCACCTATTCTTTCTTTAATCACTTATTTATTCATTTTCTTTGCACGTGAAGATAATTCGTCACCTCAGACTTACCTCATCGATATCTTTGTCCAAGTTCTGTACTTGTTTTTCATGCGTAACTTTCAGTTTCTCTTTCTCACGACCCTGCTTGATCTCCGTGTTCTTTCTCTCCTCCACAAATTTCTTCGTGTTCTGCTGTTTCTTCTCACGAAGCCGTCTGTCTTTATCACCTTTCGTCTTCAAAGTTTTATCATTCATCACTTCTTTTGCCGTTTCCACGGACACTTTCGCTTGATTGGAATTCATATCTTTAATATCTCTGCAATGTGCGCATTTTGGATAAGCACAGGCGAAAAAGGCAAAGTGAAATTTATACAGGGTAAGGCACCTAAAACAGGCCACCTGAATATCTCGGGTGTTATTGATGATAGAAAAAAATGTGTCAGACCAAACTTGCATGGTTTCGAGGGACACATAATTTGTTCTAAATAATTTTTTATTAGGTGGACGCGTAGAGGTCATATGAAGGTCAACTTCGTTTTTTTAAATGGTATGATATGATTTTTACGTACCATCTAATAGAGCGTTTGAAGATGCGCACATTGATCTACGGGTCAAAATCATTCAAGGTCAATGAAGGCCAACTGCAAGGGAAAATAATTTACTTTATATTGCCTAGAGTGCTCTGCTATTAAAAATACTGTAAACTCAGAAATGAAAAAGTTCTAGCCCTTAGAAATTTTTTCTTTTTCCGCGAAGTTCTGAGTTGTTGTTATCATTATTTTTTATATTGCCTGGAGTTCTCTGCTATTGAAAATACCGTAACTTCAGAAATGAAAAAGTTCTCGAGTTTAAAATTTTTTTCTTCTCACAGGAGTTCTGAGTTGATGATATCATTATTTTTTATATTGCCTAGAGTTCTCTGCTATTGAAAATACCGTAACTTCAGAAATGAAAAAGTTCTAGCCCTTAGAAATTTTTTCTTTTCCGAGAAGTTCTGAGTTGTTAATATCTATATTTTTTATATTGCCTAGAGTTCTCTGCTATTGAAAATACCGTAACTTCAGAAATGAAAAAGTTCTAGCACTTAGAAATTTTAACCTTCAGTGACCTTGAATGATTTTGACCCGTAGATCAATGTGCGCATCTTCAAACGCTCTACTAGATGGTATGTAAAAAAACATATCATACCATTTAAAAAAACGAAGTTGACATTCATATGACCTCTACGCGTCCACCTAATAAAAAATTATTTAGAACAAATTATGTGTCCCTCGAAACCATGCAAGTTTGGTCTGACACATTGTTTTCTATCATCAATAACAGCCGAGATATTCAGGTGGCCTGTTTTAGGTGCCTCACCCTGTATTATACAGCGAGGTATGTAAATTTACGTATAACGATTTATGTTATTTCGACTAAACAAATGGCGTAACTAACTTATCATGTTTTGCCTGCTGTTGTTTAACTTGCGTGGCTTGCACGACCTCGATCAGCTTCTTCAATTCATCGCGAGAGCTCTGTGTTTGATTCTTCAGCAGTTCCCATTCTTCTTTCCTCTGTTTCTCCATCATAGCGGACCATTGAGCCGTTTGCTCGCTTATAACTTTCTTCACGTTGGCGTCCTGCGCCAGGGCATTTTTGCTGAAAATGTTAAATGTTAAATGTTAAATTTCGCAAATTCCTTCGATAAAATTTGTTACCAAAATGGAAAATTCTTAACATACTCTTTCCCCTTGGTCAATTTCTCGATCGCGCTGCAATGATTCTTCTGCATGGTTTGCCTCTCCTTCATGTGCTTCTTTCTCATAGCATCCAGTTCCTTCTGCTGTTTCTTGCCCGATTTAAAACCTTTCTCCTTCTTCAAGGAATCCAACGTGATAGGTTCTAGTTTCAGCTCCTCTGCTCGAAAAATAGCATAATATATAAAAATTATAATGTATCTTACATATAATTTTATTACCTTTCTTTGGTTCTTCCTTCTTCTTAGCTTCCGCCTTAGTATCTGTCTGTTCTATTCCTAATCCCTTCATCGTTTCGTTCTGCTTCTCGGCAGCCTTGCTGAAACCACCCGGATCCGACAAGGCGGCCATAAAATCTGCAATCGGAAGCGGACTTGAACGAAAGCTATGGAGAGTGCTACTATTTTTGAGCCGCGACTCGGACGCTACCTTCAAATCCATCGGGGACATAAATCTTCAGTTCTATGTTACAGAAGAGCATGGGCAACGCCATCGGGAAATTCGCTTCTGTCTTCAAGGAGATGTGCCTGTAGCCAGCCTGAAGACCGTCCAAAGGCAGGATTCGTTGACCAAGTAATTTGCCGCTTTCTTCGTATACACCTGCATGAAATACAATTTCACGATTGAAAAATATTACGCTTAAATTTAAAACAATGCATATAGCTGAATTAAAAAAAATTTTTTAACAGATAATATAATGTGTATATCTTTATGTAAAAGAAGGAAGAAACATCGCGAAACACAGCGTACCAAATCTGAGCACCGCCAAGTCAGGAAGCACGATCTTCCGGAACAGGAATGGTTCTTCGTTATAGACCGGATTCAAACCATTCGCCGGCACCATTCGTGTTCTGAACTCCTTCTTGATCGTGTCTGCTGGCAGACCGTACATATCCACTTCCACGTACGTGCCCACCTTTTTGTCTGACAAGAATTGCCCGGCTATGACCTGGACCGCGCACTGCGCGGTGATGATACCGTCGACGTCCTCGGAAAAAGGGTCGAAGCTTCGATCAGGTCTTCGCATGAAGTCGGGTTTCAGCAGATAGCCCGTCGTGCCATTGTACTCGAATTTCCCCTGATTAAGTTGCATCGGCAGGTCGGGGGTTTGGAAATTCAAAGCCACCATCTGGCAGCCAGCGTTCCAGAAGACCTAAAAGAACAGGAAGACCTTAAATGCAAGTAGTCGTTGGATAGACGGGGCATATCAAGAATCGTGCACTCCTCAATCATACGGAAAATTGATTGAGAACGGAGCCATGCGCGACTTTTGATATGGCCTGTAAATTGTTAGATAATAGGAATACGCGAATAGTAATAACTCCGCGAGAGACTTGAACGCGTTTCTGTATTATTGCGATTACCTGGGGCATGTAATTCGACGAATCAGCCCTCGTGCCCTTTGGATATATTCGACTCATTTGCCGCTTGTTGTAATTAACGAACTCCACGGAGTGAGTTTTCAGATAGTTAAGAGCGGCAGTCTCGGAGAACGAAGACATATTATGATGTATATTCTTGCCTGAAACGTCAGGGTTGAGACATTAGTACATGTCGCGCACGCGACTCGTGCGCGCATGTACGCTCATTCATTTAACCCTCCTTAAGTCCCCGGGACATACGCATTCCCACCCGCTATTTCGGTTACCTGTTCTAATACAAAGTGACTTTTTGTGTATAAATGTTCGATATAATATCAAATTGTACGCGTTTACAGATTATACTCATTAAATAACTTTCTGCTCCTTGAAATTTTTAAAATACCATGAAAAGAATTAAATGTATAGATAACGCTTTAAAAAAGATACAACTGTGAAAAAGAAGCACGAAGAATTTGAAGATAATCGTCAATATGTTACTTAATTATTTTCGTACATGAAGAACTATAGTGAGATTCTTTTGACAAGATATTGAATTAATGTTAACATAGAAATTATTATTGCATTATTATATCACGTACTTTCCGCAGTTTCGAAGCTCTGAAACTTTATCGGTTGCGCGTAATTTATCATCGATGAGAGGAGAGGGTGAACCCGCATAGTGCTGCCCGTATATTGAACTGCTTGCACTTCTTCGGTTCCCTCGCCTCCGGCAGGAGCTTCTCCTTCCTAAGCAATTGCAAACATATCGAAAATAACTTCAGAAGCGAAGAAAGCTTTTTGAGAGATCATAATTTCAAAAGAAAGGAATTTAATTCAATAATAATTCAATTCTCGCTATTCTCTTAAAGTTCGTAATATCGCCAATCACCTTTGGCGGCTCAGGCTCAGGGGGTGGAGCAGCTGCAGGTGCACTGGCATCCTCTGTCACATCATCCTTGACTTCGAACTGGCCGGAACGAAAGAGCTCGAGCTCAGCCTTTTCCACTTCCGGCTTTAATCGTTTGTTCTTTATCAATATCTTGCGTTTCAACGCGCTCGGCGGAGGCAGAGGGCTTCCAGGTTCAAGCTGAAATAATACACTTGCAACCATGCAATCTCTCTTTCTCTTTCTAATTTATTTTAAATTTATTATTAATTTGAATAAACTTTAAATTTATTCATTTATTAATCGCATTTGTTTATATTATATAATAATTTAAATTATATAATAATTATTAACTTATTATTATTAACTTATATTATAATAATTGTTAAATTATATCATATAATTGTTAACGCTTCTCTTGACGCATTACTCACGGGGTAATCTTTCAAAGACTCCTTTAGTAACAAGTCACCAAAGATTTCATCACAATATTTCGCCAGTTTGTATTGCTGGTTCATACAACAATGATTCTCGAAGCTGAGAATTATAGGATAATCTGTAGTGACGAATGCAGTGTCTCTTATAGCGTAGATCACGTCCTTAAAGAGGATATCAGTGCACATGGCTTTGCCGTGAGTTATAATGGGCTCTTCGTCCTCGCCTTTACCATCCCAACAATCCAATTCGACGCACCTGCGGTTAGAATAGTTTTCTTTAAATTTTTTAAGATTACTTAGAAACATTTGTTAATCAATGTTTTATCGTCACTATATAAAACCGAGAAGTTGCCTTACCTGCAACCAGCAAGTAGAACTTGTCGATACATCTCAACAGTGCTCTTACCACCGATCTGACGGCCGCTGAGGTAAGTGTTGTGACTCGAATTGATGTAATAATGCGAGAGCGGTTGATCCATGTCCATCCACTCTTCTAGCTTGTCGAGAAACACCGGTGCGTTCTCATCCGACATTAAGTATCGTATAAAACCATCTTTCGTCAATTTCTCTGCGTATATAAAATGAAATATCATATATTGTACAATATAAAAAGAAAATACAAAATAATAAATAATAAAATGAAATTATAATTTTTGCAGAAGCTGACTTTCCGCTTTCGCTTTCTCGTCCATTTCGTAATCGTTGATGATCTCCGTGCATCTTTTCTCGGTGTACAGGGGATACAAAATCTCGTTGAGTCGCGGATCCCTCTGCTTCGTATTCATAAATTCCACCAATTGTGTCAAATTTATGGTCTCGGCTTTAGCTTTTGTACTGTAAAGAGCGGCACGAAAACGAAGACAAGCGTCTATCAAGCTTACTACGTTTGATATTAAAAATTGCTTTTCACGGTAAGGTCTTTAACCGAGCACTTACATTGATTGAAAGAGTTCCTCGATGTCATTTCTAGGACAGATCTTAAAGTACAAACTGTAAAACTTATCGAATATGAAATTCTCTGGCTCTATTTTGTCGTTCTAAAATATGAAAGAAAATAATTTATGTGAAATACTGTCCGTGGGTTTTTGTTAATTTAATTAATAATTAACACTACCATTTTAAATGCCACAAATACTATAAAAATAGGTAAATTGAGGAATCTTTTAGTTCATTTTCATCAATTGCATTTTTAAATAATACAATAATAGAGATATTTTTTTGCAGGTTCTAATATTAAACGACTCACCTTTCCACTGGGCAAACCCAGTTCCGCTAATCCTTGATAAACGAGCTTTTCAGTTTTTCCAGATGCAAAAGTCTTTGATATCACTTTGACAGGGACTTTTCCCTTCGGATCAACTTGAAAACTTAGTCGCATCCAGCTAGCAGATTCAATTAACGATCAATCAGATTTCATTTAATGATAAAAGGAAAAGCAGTACTAGCGCAAAAAGATAAATATTTGTTATATTTTTTTGTGGAGATATATTAAATTCAGGTTAATGAATACATACTGCTTCATAAGCTGTATTTTTGGACAAACATTACATGCTTTCATGTTGTGCGTAATTAAACGTAAACCAGCCTGCCAATCCTGAATTAATTAATAACATGCAAATAAGATTTAAATTAAGAAGAGAAACTAAATCAAGAAAATATTCGTTACATTAATGATTAAGATATATAAATGTTAAGACAATATTTAGAATGAGGCTAAATATTCAACAAAGATTAAGATGCATAATAAAATTAAGTTAAATTAAATACGAATACAAAATTTATCACGACAAAAGTAGGAAGTTGCAGGAGATCTCATTTCAGTAAACCATTAAAAATTTTCTGAAGCTTGTATTTGCGCGTACAACTTTAATAGATATTTATCAATCCATCGACTACTACCTTAGCTGTCTGTGCATCCGTGCATACAATATGCTGATAATGGATATTCGTATAATCCACTCCAGAACATATAGTTAAACTTTTTTCATCCAATTGCTCCAACGTCCCATGTTTGCTTAGCTTGTTGCACAATTTTGGATCCTACATAGATCGATCACCAATGTTACTCGATAAAATGAATTACTATTGTACATTATTAATTATTCCTTCATTTGGAATTTCTCTTTGTTGAAAATTTACCTTTGGCGTGCCTCCGTAACGGATGTCACTCACTTGAGCCAATTCTATAACTTCCCCGTCCTACCGAAAGATTATAATCGATTTATGTGTATCTCGATCGATGAGAAATGAACCCGAACAATATTTATACATGTTTATACACTTATATGTATTTATATTTTTATAAATGAAGCTACAGAAATTATACAATAACAGACAACCTTGCCCTCGCTTTTCCAATAGATGAAGAACCCGTACTCGTCAACCTTAAATAAACAGTTTGGCTCGTAGTCGGTCGTCTCTTTGTCTTCGAACCATCGATCGAATACCGCACCCTTTCTCAAGAGCTCCGGCACTTCGATGCGCCAATTAAATTCGAACTTCTTCGTCATGGTTCGGCAACTTTAAGCGGAACGCTATTAAGGTAAACTTCGATCTGAACTTAAGCTTGCCCGGTGCTTAAATGAGAGTGCACCAGCGCGGGACTTGTGTTCCGGGGACGCATAATCCAATTAGTTATATCTAATTTACCGCGTAAGGATTCGATGCGATCGAAACCCGTTGCGTAATGAAGATTCTAAACCTATAACATAAACCGATGTATCGCATGGCGATTCTCATTCGATCTGCGTGTTACAATCTAACACAATCTAATCGTAATCTAACAGCAAATGTAATACGTACGTATCGCATCGTGGATAATTATGAGAAAAGAAGAAAAAGTGCAAGTGAAACATTGAGAGGGAAACACGCAACTGAACATTTCCTATGTAGGCAATATATATTAATTTATTAAAATTACAATTTACAATGTTATATTAAATACGCACATCATGTTACGTATCGGGTGTGATATATACAGAAATATAGCTCTAGAACTTGAATCAGTGCTCGTCTATAGTCTATCACATGGCGATTGCCAAGAATTGTGAGGAGTAACAGTTTTACAAAGAGTAATATAATAACATTGGGGTAACAAGTATATTCTTATTCTAATGACTCTCGCACAGATAATTATTTATATCTAACTATACGTACTTGTAACGAGCTACAAGTAAAGTGGAATGTTGTTGACTGCTGTGGCAGTTTTTGGAATGACTAACAAAACGTAAGGCACATGATTAAACGACGTTTTCTGTTTTTTAAACAACGACCGTTCCTCAAAACTGCTCCAGTGGCTTGTGGACAATTAAATGTACACACTGAAAATTTTCTCATCTCTCCGCATTGTCCGTTGTCACATCTGAGGCTTCAGTAGATAGTGCGAATTCAATTGTATGGAAGTATTCACGTCTGTTTGGGCTTCTTTAAGAACTTCCTCCTCCAGATTGTGCATAGGTTCCATGCAGTATTCCTGTCCGCAAACTTTGCACGCCTCGAAGTGCGGTTTGATGGAATTCTTGAGTCTCTGCGAATGGAAGTTTCTTTGTAAAATATATTCCTGGCCGTTAATTCTAAGAGTACTGTGGAATCTTCTATGAAATGTTAACGAGTTAAGTATGATGAATGTTAACGTATTCAGCATTTGTTGCATCAAGCCATTTTCTAATGTCGAATTTTTTGTCAGCTATAATTTGCATAACAGATCTTTGCATTATAATTGAACGATTATTAAATAAGTATTAAACGTTTTACGAAGTGAATAACTGAGGAAATCGCTTTTAGCTTTACGGTAATGCCATAAATTCAACAATGTCAATTCAGCATACTTCAGCAAACGTGACACCATCCGCTCGAACAAAGACGTAGATAGCAAAAGCGGGAATGCAAATTAAGGAGAGAGACGCGATGCCCCATCCGATCGCTTCTGCCCACCATGGATATATATAATCGCCGTTGTGGTAGGTCGGCGGCTCGTAATCAATTAAACTGAACACCCATACAGCCTGGGAAGATAAGGTAATTATAAAAACACGTCCACGTTTGTTTTTCTTGAGGATGACTATCTACTGCATTAAATGGAGCGTAACGAAATACAGAACTAAGATTAAACACAAGATTGAACAATTAATTTGTCATTTTCAAGGAAACATCGAGCACTTTATGCTTCGAAAATAATAATCGCGATAAAATAATAATCGCCTGTTTTTAATCACGGAGTTCTGCGTTACTGCAATCCATTTAATACAGTCAGCAATTTTCAATTATTTTACTTTATTCATATATTCTAACATCGTATAGGAATGACGATATTGAAAGGAAGCATACCATTATGAGAAGTGGCGAAGCGAGGAACCAACAAAAGCGAAAGTACATCGAAGGCAGACGCCCGGTCATCTCTTTGACGTTATTGCACAGCCGTCGCACGCCATAAAGCCAAGAAATGGCAATCACTTCAAAAAACGCCAAGAACATGATGGATCTGGATGCGGCGTAGTGATCTATCAGTTGGAAGAAATAAATGCCACCCTGAGACAGTTGGAAAATCTTAGTGATAAAGAAAAAATCTGGTCTCTTGATAAATCAATATCGATTCGATTGTTAGCCTACCTGCGTAATATTTGGCAATCCAAATAAGAACGACACGATGCAAATGAGAAGGACCAACATTTCGTGACAGAGAAGATGACGCTTCACCCAAT
The DNA here is from genome assembly GCF_003672135.1 of Ooceraea biroi. Taxonomy (NCBI): domain Eukaryota; kingdom Metazoa; phylum Arthropoda; class Insecta; order Hymenoptera; family Formicidae; genus Ooceraea; species Ooceraea biroi. Next base: position 15,083,290 of record NC_039508.1, read on the forward strand.
TCGGGAAGCCATCTTGAATCGATGTGACGACCACTTCAACAACGGCAAACTGAAATCCCGAGATTTACGTAATACCGTTAAAACATTGCAAAATACGGCGATTTCTAAAATAGAAAGTTTGAAAAAACACATTTTGCATTCATTAAGCGATTGAGCAACGCTTGATTGAGTGACTTTGATATTTAATTTTCTATTTTTCTATTTTCAATGTAACATTACTTGCACTTTTATAAATTCTTTACGACAATACACAGTTTTCTGATGCATTATATACTTACTTGACTGTTCAACGAAAGGCAGACCAGCATGAAGAAAAATAGCACAGCCCAGAGTTGAGAAGCTGGCATCTTAGCTAACGCTTGCGGATAGATGACGAAGACTAGACCAGGTCCTTGAACGGAAATTATGATTTATCTATAAAATGTCAGGAGGAGTTAATCTGACAATGTAAAACAGCGGAGAAAAAGAGAAAAGAAATATAATGATCTCGTAAAAAAGTTATTGGACCTTACGACGATTACAAGTCTTATGCTACCATTAAAGTGATTTATATCGGAATGTGATTATAAATTTATATGTCAATGTAACGTAATGTATAATTTATTACATTTAGCGCGCGCACGCATGATATAAGCTTAATTTCTATCTCTGCACGTACCGTCGGTCAAGACATCTTCGACGGACATATTTTGCTCCAGCGCTATGTTGCCAATTGTGGCGAACGAGAATATTCCGACCAATAAACTACTGAAAGCATTTATAACTGAAACGGCGATCGTGTCCACCAGAATCGTATTGTGGAATCTGTTGTAACTTGCAAAGCATATCATCGATCCGAAGGCGATACCCACAGAATTGAAGACCTGCGCTGCAGCGTTTATCCAGACCTAGGTACAATTAACAATAATTTAATCAATTTGAACTAATGTTGATAGAAGTATGAGCATAGGATCGTTACTATTTTATTATTATTATTCTAAAAAAATTATATTTTACAATCAAAATTATTACGATTTGAAAGAATATATTATTACATCGTGTATAGAGAATATTTCCTTTAAAACGGATTAATCGGATTCAATCACGTATAAAAGTGCATCGTATTTCTTTTTTCATGCACAAACTTCATAATTTTAGCGTACCTTTGCATCGCCAAGCAGTTCCCAGCGTGGATGAAAAAAATATTGTAGACCTTTTGAGGCGCCGTCCAGAGTAAGAGAGCGCGTGAGGAAGACCACAATCAAGAGGAATGGTAACGTTGCTGTGAGGTACCTTACTTGCGCTGATGATTTAATGGATTTCCAGATGGAAAAATATACCATGATCCACGCGGTTATCAAACATGCCACGAGCTCCCATCTCAAAATCCCTGGTTCTTCTATGCCGTTACTAATTTGCAGGACCTTGTTGCTAAATAGAAAAGTAATTATTTTTTTCAAATACCCCGAATTAATGTGTTTGCATTTTACAAAATCTTTTACAAACGGTACATGTAAAAGAAAGATATTTTTATTACTCGAAGAAGTCCTCGGACGGTGTCCTTGTCAAGTTTGGACGGGTTCGATTATCGATGGATTCATAACTGGGCAGCCAACAGCGTGGCGAGTTCCACAAATTGTCGCAATGCGTCCATGGCTGTTCCGCACGGAAAGCCACAAAAAAATAGTAGATTGCGTAGGCTATTATCACATTATAGTAGGTTGATAATAGAAACGATATTACGACTGACGATAGACCAGCTCCTAGAAAAATGAGAATCTTTCATTTACACATCGTATCAAGAACATTAACGCTGAAAGGTACACTTCTAAAACACTTCAAGAAGACTTAATTTGGAATTCAAACTCTTTTTAAATCTTCAGCTATCGTAAAAAGTAAAGAGAGAAGATTAAGTTAATTTTAATTTGAGTTTTTCCAACTATACTTTCCAAGTCAAGAGTGTGCTTCAAGTTAATGCGCACACTTTGCGATGCTATAAAAAGAGCGCATGAAAATCTTTCGTCGAATACTCGTGGACTGTCGGATTTTATTAGCGATCCATCATTTCAAGATGGACTTATTGGTTTACCTTTCAATAACGGACACACTTGACCCAAAGCACCGATTGGGCCGCGACGAGTGAATTGTCCGATGCTGAGCTCCATATATAGCAACGGTACGCCACATACAATGAGTATCAAAAAGTAAGGCACGAGGAACACACCTAAAAAGATACGATGGATTTAAGCATCTCGAGTATCCCTCGTTCTAAAGCCTACATAATCACCTATCTGGAAAATCTCAACAGTCATCCGTTTCGGCATGAAAAATTAGTGTGTCTATCACGTGGTAGCAGGGTCTGCCAAACGTCTCGTTAAACGCAATTCACGCGTATGTAATAGTACTCAACATTAATCATGCTGTGGGCAGTAGCAAGGTCACTGGATGTAACTCTTTATTCGCAATAAGCCGTAATCATTGCACCGAGGATTACGACTTAATTTGACATCGAGCGTTTAATCGGCGCGAGAATAGGTGACGATTAGTCAGCTGTTGACGAGTTTTTCCTTGATGGTCAGAACTCGCCGTTCATTTACCGAATTACCGCGGATGACGAATGTGAAACGTACTTTTCAGCGAGAGACACACAATACATCCGGCTAGACGTTATTTTTCTGTGGAAGATGAAACGGAATCTTGTTCAGTGTGGATCCGTGTATGTGCGTGCAAAACCACACGACGGTCACATACGTGTAATTTGTTTCGCACCTCGGAAAGATGTAAATTAATCCCACCCGGCAGAGAAATGCTACGTGCGTTGCTCGCGTAAATCACACGACGTTATCCGATCTGTTTTCTCGTCGCTTCAATCTAGCTGAGCTACGCGCGGATGGCAGTTTTCATTTAGTTCGATCGACGATACGAATAATATATGTGATCGCGCTTCAAATAAATTATCGCCAGATATTAAATGAGAATGTGAAGATTACAATCAGCCGGTTCAACGTGACGTATCAGCGGAGATTGCAGGCGATTTAATTTTTCACGAAAATCCAATTGTGCTGTTACAAACAATGATGCGTATATTCGCGTTAATGTTATAATATTACAATTATTTGCGACAATATCGTTCTCCTAACGAAAATGCAATTTAGTGTTGTGGCATGATAGAATATCGGTGGCTACATCTCGTCCTGGTGGAGCCGTATCATTTCCCTTGATTTTCCGGTCTTCTGTTGAATACGTGATTTCATGAAACTGTAATAAGTACGCGGTGCACATTTTTGGCAGTCCCGTGTCACGTGTTATTAGTAGAACAAATGTAACTTGGATCGTTACGAAATTACGAAGTAGTTTCTAGCTCATTAAATACGCGGTAAAATACATGAACCTACAATTAAATAAAGCTGCTTTTAAATTTCCTACAGGCGGAAATGATGATAAAAGTGAGGGAGGGAGAAAGAGAAATTAATATTTTTATATTTCCCTTTACCTTACAATGTGCAATTTAATTAAAATAAATTTTTTGTTATATCTTTTATACAGAATAGATTTTGCATAGACCATTATCACATTATGGTGAAATGATAAATTTCTACTTATAAATTTTTTACGCATGAGTGTACGCATGAGAAATTTTTAATACGTAACAAATTCACGTTTATAATTATTAATCGCTGAAATCGCTTGACTTGACAGCTAATCAACGTGCGTGATTGATAAAACTGAGTGATTAGCAGCTCATTTCGACACGGACCGTCAATCACATTCTTCAATCAATATTTGATCATTTTGGTGTCTAATCTTTACGCGCGGATTCAAATCGACGTAATCCGAGCGAAACGGTGAACAATTTCAATCGCGCAAATCGGATCGGATCCGAGCCGGTTTTCCGGCACTTCAATTTAGACCGGCAGTGTGCCGAGAGGTGATACTCGGCCGATTATTTCCACCGGTGTCATTGAAATCATTTACGGTGCCCGGCGGAGTAGCCGTGTTCCGGCAAGGTCATGTATCAAGTTCCGCGAGCAAATTACGTCACACATCCGGACTCCGGATGCTTCCAGACTTTGAAAATTGCTGGCAACACGATACACGCTTATGTTGCAGGAATTGCGAGAGAACTGCTCTGAATCTAAAGCTCGTCTTACGCAAGACGTCACGATTTTCATGAAATCCGCCTTGATTCGGTCTTCCATGATAGGATGTAATTCTACCCTCACTTATGAAAGAATGAGTCTTATTCAGTAATGACACTCTCTTTATGCGGGCTAATTAATATTTTATTTATATAATTGCTGCGATTTCCTGTCACATTATTCTCGTAATGGAGATGGAAAGGAATACGCAGCAGATACCTTTGAGAAGAAGAGAATAAAAGAGACGTTTCATGGTTCGAGCAATTCCGCGGCGTTTTTAATATTCGTAAAAATTGGAGGTCGATACCTCAGGCAATTGCTTTGTCAGCTATTTCATCACTGACGTAGTTCACACTGCAAGGTGTAAAATAATCACATATTCTTATCACCGTTATGCTAATCGCGACGATACATCACAACTGTGTTGGCTTTGGAACTGTGTTCACTTTGCATCTAATGAATTTATTTTGATCGTATCGTAAAGAACGTCTGCGTGATCTTCCTCTTTTTCTTCTTCTTTTGCTCTTTCTCCTTGCTTTTCTCATCGCAAGATACTCTTATGAAATCGGATACGAGATATCAGACACATAATTTACGCAATGGATTAATATATTCGTGTTACGAGACTCACCACCGCCACTTTTGTAGCATAAGTAGGGAAATCTCCAGATGTTACCAAGACCAACGGAGTAGCCGATACAGGCCAACACAAATTGCACTTTATTCGCCCAATGAGGCCTCCTGGGCTGCCGATAATCACAGGAGTCATCCGCGTCGCCGTCGTCATAACTGGTACACGTGGAAAACTCGTCCTCGAAACTGCAAAAATGTGTGACGTGACGTCAAGCTTTTATATTACAAATACAGACGGGCTAGAGTACGAAAACCAGCGCGGAATGCGAGAGAAAAATTGAGAGCACTCCGAGAAAAATGCGAGCGTCAAATTTACGAGTTATGACATTTTAGTAGAAACATATTGGAAATGTCGGTGACATGTATATATACGACTAACATCAGCAAAGTATAATGTTATTTAATAATATTATTTGATTTTCACGAAGATTGAAGAACAGCCGTTGCAATATTCCACTGGGTAGTAGACATTTAGTTTCATCGAGATAATAGATCGGTTGAGGGCTATTATTGTTGTAATGAATCTAACTATCGTGATCTTGCATATCGCATGTAGCTATTGAAATTGTTTAATGCATCATGAATTTATTTGACGGAAAATCATGCAGAGTTGGTCACGCATCAGTCCTGTCCGTGCATTTGCATGACACGCGTCCGCAGGTCCGGTAGCAACCGTTAAATATTCATCGTCATTGTTTATATAGAGCGAGTGCGCGTAGCAGTCGTCGAATTTGATTATCGTGATATCCTGATTAACGCAGCGGTTCCGTATTACTCGAAATCATGGATTGCCGATTTGGCGCTCGCGCTTCCGCCCGCGACGGGGTGATCTCGCTGCAAACGAACCCGATAAAAAAAATCTGGTGGCGTATTGTGATAGTGTTTTGCGAAATACGGCGCGTAATATCGATCTCGCAGTGTATTACGTAAGCGCCGAGATCGGGCAGGAATTTTTATGCGTTTATCGCATAAATTCATACTTTACGGTGCGGTAAGCGCAGAAATGATGTCAGCCCATGGACGGCAAGGGGACAGGAAAGGGCGGTCGACAATGCTAAAAAATATACGCGACGCACCTGTGTACATTCTCGCTCGTTTCACTGCGGAAAACTAATACATCGCGAAACGGGAGCACCGCGAATACGATAATAATGCTGTTACTTTCACAGTGCCGGTATGTTTAAAAAAATGAGAGAGAAAAAAGGTGCAATGCCGTCGTACGTAAACGCGATAAAAACACAGATAAATGTTACTGGTTGACAAATGCAGTAAGAAATACAACAAGAAAGATAATAACTAATTTTTAAATTATCATTACGATTTTTGATTTGCACAATTCTAAAATTCAGTGAATACAATTTCTTATTTATTATCAAATTTATGAGTCGTTTTGATTGTACCTTTCTTTCACCATCAGATTTGCAGCAATAATTTTGAATCTTTTTACTTCAGCTTCAGGTATAAATCAATTGGATTAATTAATGATTAATTGGACGTGTCGTTATCTAGAGAGTGCCCGGATGGCTATGCATATTCATTGTCCAGCTTTTTACTTAGCCGCATTAACGATCCCGCGATAACGAGCGGTGTCTTTCGCGGGAGACCCGCCGCGTGTTCTGGTTCAAAAACGAGACGTGACGAGCTCTAAATGTAGGACGACGATTACGGGTCGTTTCAAGCGCCGTCCCGTTTCAATGGAAGAAGCGGGACAGAACCGTAACGATACAGAGCCGCACGAACCTACTTACAACAACGGTATGGTCTCTTACATTGTACACCTATTATCCACTTACGTCTCTGGGACGATACGCTGGAATTGCAGTCCCTGGATGACGAGACCTGCCGGCTTCGTGCCGAGCAACTTGGGCGGATAGCGCATCTCTCGTCACGTCGTGGAACTCGCGACTCCGATGAGATATCCGATAGAGCGGGATTCTAATCAGGATAATCGAAACCGGTCCAATTTAGCCGAGTTCAATTTTCGATGACACAGATACGTCGTTGCGTCTCACGGCTAGCGATCATTCTCGCCTTCACGTTTCTGCAGCGTTTCGCGGCGTGTTCCAACTCACCGGAATTATACCGAGAGTACTACACCGATTTCGATCCCTGATCCACCGTTACGTACACGAGACAATCCTGAGCCAGCAACTATCGCGGCTTTAGAGCAGCGTCCGTGGTAAACTGAAGATCAATTTCATCGACGTCGCCGATTAATATGATCCTTGCTCCTTTCTAGATTGCTATAAGTTATAAGTTATACGCGTTACATATTTTTTTTTAAGACTATGTAGAAGGGAGCAAAGGATATTGTGTTTAATTAACCATTGATCATCGATGCAACTGACCTTTGATGATTTCTGTGCGATTAGGTTCTGTGCGGAAATTTTGTCACTATTCTCGTCCAAGTAGTACTGCACCAACGAAGAGAATTTGCGACTTGGGATGTAATTAAGTAAGTCAGGAACGATTTAAAATGCGCACGGTGTTTACTGCTCAGAGATAATCGCCGAAATAATTACAACATACATCCGAGCTGCTACCAAGGATCTTTCCTACTGAGGATTGCATCGGACTACAGCTTCGTTTTTATGTGCCGTATATACTGTTCTGTCTGTTTAGGGTATTTACGCAGAGCATTAGCTCGTACGTGAGAAACATCTGGCGACCAGCTTTTTATATCCTGTTTTAGCCTGATCATGACACCAGTGTACTGATATAATATTGGGTAATAATAATAGATTTCGAGAACAGAGCGAGAAGATTTCTTTTACAAACAAGTGTTTCCACAAAATAAGAAAGATTCAACGAGGAATCTCAAGAACTACTCCATCATGTCTTCTAAAAGTCTTCTAACATGAGCCAAGAAGTGGGTAGACTGATCATAGCTTAACTGATACGTTTCATAGAAACTTTTCACTTGTAAGCGAGTTAGCGATCAAGCGGACACGTGTGCGCGTAATTGCACGAGCTCGCGAGCGAAATTCGGTCCACAGGACGTGATTCATACGTCAGTCCCGTTCCTTCGAAATCGTTGAGGCACTATCGTAGGCAATGTGTCTCACTTACGGCGGCGGATGTACCACGTTAAGCAGCTCCGACGGCGAAGTGGGAACTCTACGTATTGTAAGCTTCCGGCCGTCGGAAGAACCCAGGCCGATCGACGCTAGGGATCTGATCGAAACCGTGTCGGCAAACGAGCGGGCCTGATTCCCGTTGGCCTCGTACAGAATGGAGGCCCAGGTAGGTGGTGATGACTGAAGGCAGCAGGAACAGTGTTGCTGCTGGCATTCGTCCATAACGACACTGGTAACCCTCGGTGCGCGCACGCTGGGACAATGGCAATGATGATGGTGCCTCGTAGCGTGCGGCTGATCGACGTTCTTGACGCACAATCTGCCAGGGCTCTGGTATCCGTTGTCGTGGTCGGAACTCGATCTGGACTCGGTCTGATCGGTCGCCGGCCGAGACTGCGGTGACCACCGATGATGATCGTTCTGAATGCTCTCGGGACTCTCGGCATCACGACTGGTCGTCCTTCCGGTGTTACCATTGCTCGCACCCGCCGAGCTGATGACGATTCTGCTCCCGGCGGAGTTCAGCAAACGACTTTTCTCCTCCGAGGACCACTCGGGCCCGATCTCGGCGCGGTTCGTGTGCTGATGATGCCCGATCTTGATCACGTCTGGATCTGTGTCATCGGACACGTCTTCCTCTTCCGGCATCGTGCTCATTCTGTGCACGCAGCCGACTGGTCTGCCGAGGGACCTGTTATGGACAGCATCAGTCTGCTTCAGCGAGATGGACTTGTTACTGTTACGTGATTCGTCGCTGATGCTACCGTTGATACCGCTGTCGTTGCCATTCTCGATGTCCATGATTGCATGACGATCTGTATGGACACGGAAAGGGAAACATTGAGAAAAAGATAACAATCTTTATTGGCATTAAATAAAAATTAAAATTATTAATCAATTATAATAGTTATTAATATCAAATTTCGGGAATTTTAGTTCTAAAGCGTTTTTTAGAGAGAAATCTGTAAGCTTACAATGAAGAGAGAATGTCGAACGACGATTTGAGTGCACTTCCGCTGATTTTATCGAGAAAGAGATAGTGGACAGTGGGGCGATAGGATACTCGTGGGATTTAAACGAGAAGAATGCGCGCACCGTTAGATATCAAGCAACACGATCAAAGCGCGTACTGAGTTGGTAATCTGCGGTTGCCCCTTGGTTCTGACGATCAAAATGTTGATTAAATATTCCGCGAATGCTCTTTTGCCGTTTTCGACGAAATATTAAATTTCAATCGGACACACGGCATTACGCGTAATTCGCTTGCCGATATAGACAGCTTTGAATAGCAAAGAGTCTCTGCGATAATATTCATATGATTAACATAAATTGTCGGATACACTAGATGCCGTCCTGCGATGAATTTCAATTTTAGAGTAGTACAATTGACGATTGGAATTCCCTGACGAATAATTCATTATCATATGCAAAAATCAAAATAAATTGTATTTTCATGAAAAACAAGAGACCTTTAGAAGCAATGTTTAAAACAACTGTACATTGCACTAATACTTTATAGCAAAGTTCTAAGAACTTAAGTATCTTGACTCGGATGGACTTGTTTTCAGTCTTTAGACTTTTCACAGATAATATCTGAATGTTTTTGGTTTACCTGTTTGACGAGATAAATTTAATTTTATCGTCCTGTTCCACTTCTTTGCACAGCTTGAACTTTTGTTAAAACAACTTTCATTTGCTTTGAAGTAAGGAGGAAAGGAAGGCACGATTGTACATTTACTTCTTGCAGATACGACCGACTATCGTTGCACGACTCTTTATGACATTCTGATAGCTAGAGATAGCGTCACTCGCAAGTGTGTACGGCTATCAACCTAATGATTTATTAGAAAATTCTTACACTCGACGACACTCACGCGCGTTTTACGATATTCAAATATACGTTCGAACAATTAATATGCAAACCATGCGCCAATTAAAAGATCGCAAATAGTCATTACAATTATCAAAGCTATTTAAGTAAAATCGCAAAATTATTTATGTTTCTTCTTACAGCAAGGCACATTGGTGTTACCGCTATTGCTATTAAAAAGCTAATCGCTTTCGTCGTTGCAAGAAACGCAATGTATTTTTATACGGACGTACATCTGTGCCCACTTTATTATTCCACTTATATGTATGCTAATCGGGGTCAAGATAATATCATTCAGTTTACTTCGCGTGACAGAAATTTTTCAGACTGAACATTGTGCACAAAGACGAACACTGATGCAAAAGCCGTGCACGCTTCTACCAAGAAGAGTCAAATAATCGCGCCACTCAATCGCGCGCTTTTCGGAGCGCATTTCGTCGCTGGTGAACGTCATCCGATGACAATCTACCATGTGCATCACGTGTCGCGCCGAAGAGTGTTACCTGTCAGATCGTTGCTTGCCTTGAGCGACTCAGCGCGTTCCAACGGGCCGTCGAGCAAAAGTCATTCGCTTATCACTCAAATGATAACGAGATGATCTACACGTACAGCACAAGCACATGTATATATATATATATATATATGCATACACGCGCGCGCTCGCGCGGACGCGAGCGTACACGTGTATATTATCGCGGACGGCGCGGCATAACGCGCCTTTCGTTTCGTTTATTCGCTCGTTCTCGGAGCGGAACCGCGAGAAATGCGCGCGAGGGTCTTCGGGTCGCGCGATGTGGTGGCCAGCACCGTCGCCGTGTTTCTCGCGTCGATTCGGATTCGTGTGCGCTCCGGGATCGTTGATGATGATCTTGATTCGCACGCACACACGCTGGCACGCACAATGTGACACAATAACGTCACGCCGTCAGCGACGTCGTACGCGCGTGATTCGCGACGCGTGCATAGAGTTGCGAGACTCGGGCCTGAATCGCATGACTCGTACAACTTGGTCGGTTCTGGCGGGGGACCCGTGATATCCTCTTCTGGATGCGTGCCCACCTCTCTCATGACCAGCGCCTCGCTGGATATTTAGATGGCCGAGTAGGGAGAGGTATCAATGCACGCTCGGTCATATGATCAAGAGAGACAGATGTGGATTGACGCATAGATGAACGAGCAATCTGAAGATTAATTTCACTTTTATGGGACTTGAAAACCATTAACAGAAAATTGCAGGCGTGCATTGCAGGCGAGATGACAGCAGAAATCAACTGAAATGATAGTTAATGATGTGTCTAATGATTGCGTAGGGAGAGTGATATAATCAATTGGCAAGCTGCGCAAATTATGTGAACTCTAGTTGTCAATAGGCGGATTAAATTGATATTGAATAATGTATTACAGGAAAATGATTTTGTTTGCTTCCTATATGTAAATGATGATGATTAATACTTGAAATTTTATTCCGCACGTCTGTCCTCCAGATTACGGATAAAACTGGAAACTCGTAATATCTGAGAGATATATTGCTGTTTCTGTATGTCTAAAAATGATATCATATCATTATACTAATATGACCGACTAAATTTAATGTAGGCGATTGAGAGTCTTGTAATTTCTTCTCAGCGCAAGGTCGCTTTCAAATTCTGTGAACCAATATTATAAAATCTGCCTATAGTGAAAGATATATCGTAATTTACCAAGTTTTCTGTGGATCTTTCGTATAGAAAGTATTGGTTTCTATGTAGGATTTATATCGATGCAAATTGGGTAATACAATCACGTTTCTGGCATGATTCTGGCATATGTATCAACAAACGATCTGATTAATGCGCAAAACTTTTCCCAAGTCATTTAATTTACTGACACTTTAGAACGATTGTGATCAAGTGATCGCCGACTAGTTTTATCCTGAACATAGGCAACCAACTGAACATTACTGAACTGGCTCGCCTGTTTAGTGGCATCCGTATCTACTGCCGCGCTTTTAAACTTGCAGTAAGCAGTTGTCCAAAATCCGATTTCAAAACTTATTGAATATATTAAATATATATATATATATATAATAGCGTAACAACAAGTTCTCTGCAATCCTGTCGTCTACATTTTGATTCTTTTGTTATTTATATAAGCACACAATTATCTTACTTTTATTTATAATTAAAATACAGTATACACAGGTTTGTAATTAATAGATATAATGATTAGAAACTTTTCCAAACAGATATGTAGAAGTCTGAAAATTCTCAGAAAGAAGCCAGAATTCTTACTTTATCTTCGTGAATAAACTATTCCTAATAATAAACTATCTTAAATTATTCTGGTGCAATAAATAAATACGAGGTTACACAAAGAAGAGCTACAATACATTACACTTTAAATTGCACTAACTAATTGAGAAGAATAAAAGAAATGCGAAATTTTCAGTTTTAACTGAGAAATTTCTGTACACACCAAGTATAAAATGTCAAATTTAATTATTAATAATTATAATGTCTATACAGCAATATATTCTATTTCTTCGATGAATGCAAAGTTAAAACGCAGAAAAGCGTATTTTAAAAAAATATTTAAAAGATAGCAAAATTGCACGCAATTCGCATTATCCATAAATAGACTCTTCGAGAGCTTATGAGAGCTGCAATTATAAAAGTATGTGCAAACATGTAAATAGAACAGAAAATTATAGGATGTTTTTATTACCTAGGATGCTATTCAGAGAGCTCGTATGCCATTTAATGATAGCAAAAGTTCCGCTTCCTTTCACTGCGATCCTTTTTTCACGATAAATATTGATTATCACGTAATGCCACCGTCTTCACGCGCGCTTAGCGCGAGCGGGACCGCGCGCGCACGTAATACGGCGGTAGGATCACTGGGCCAAGGACCAGCCTGGCGGCTGTTGGTTTCAATTCCCACGGAAGATCGGGTAACGGGTGCTTAATACGCCAGCACCACGATTATCCTCCGGTAAGTAACAGGTACAATTGAGCGTAACCTTTTTCTTTCCCTTGTGAGGAAAATAATTCGCGCGGCTATCCGAGCGTGCGATTAAAATTTCAGCGATTCACGCCGTTGCAATTTACGTTCCTCCGCAGCTCGCAGATTCAGCAGCAGCCACGATAGTGCCCACGGATCACGATCGATCGATCGATTCCGTCATAGAACCTTCGATGGATATCACGCGCTTCGTAATGTTGAAATTATCGATGGAATTAGGGAGGAGAGTGCGAACGGTGGCGCAAACAACAATGGGATGAGACGGGACGGAGATGAATCTGAGGCACGCGATGGTCAGGGTCGCATTAGAAATAACTGTTGCTCAATATTTGCGCGTTCACCGATGCTCGGCGAAGGTACCCAAATTTTAAGGTTGCAACGCACGAGACGTGCCCGTGCCTTTCACGATGGAGCATTGTGCCCGTTCGTTTGCATCTGACATTAAAGCCCACACATTTGTGTAGCTTCTTCCCGTCGAATACCTGATCCTAGTTACTAGGCGAACGCGCCCATCTGACACCAGAATGATCGAATCGAAATTATGATTTCCATCTGAAGCTCGATATATTGTTTATCTGAAAGTTTATACGGATAATAAGGAGTGTCTCGACATTCTGCGTCGGAGGAGCGACGCAATACTTACATCATTTAACGCGAATAAATTTTACTCCTCCGATTTTCAATTTCCTTTTGCAGAGCTTTGTATTTGCAACGACGAGATTGCTAGTATTTTAGAGATTTCCCCATAGAATCTTGGAACATAGCAAAGAACGATGCTGGTGGTACCTCATAAATACCTCAACGAGCTCCGACCAGATACTGCAACGAGCTACCTCCAATCTCTCGCAAGATCGTAAAACGTTAATGAAATAATTCCGTTGCTCTCTAAATCATCCCGATTTGTACAGGTCGCCGTCGCGTTTCCAGCTGTCAGCGCTCGGAGATCGGCCAAGCGAGCATTAATCTTCTATCCTCTGATTACAGAAAACGTGTTTCAGACGACGGTACACGTACCTTTATTGTAAAGAAATAAAATAGCTCCGCGTGTGTCTATATCATTTAAAAGCCATTTGTGTCAGAGGAGCCGCAAACACCGCTTTCAATTTCCGATTGTGATGATCGAGATGCTGGGATGCGATACATTACGGGACCAACATGTTACGAGACCGGACCAGATCGTTTTCCCGAAAAGGCGACCAAACATCCGTCTCTTTCTCTCTTCCCGTCGCATCCGTGCGGCCCCAGGCCGGAGGACGATCTCGGAATCGCTCGTGATCGCATCGATCCACCGCGGGAACGGAAAAAGGAGAAGTCGCAGGGTCGCCAAGCCCGAGTCCACAGATTGCGCAAGATATCGTCTCGTGTGTTATTACGTAAGGGCGAAAACTGCAAGGTACACGAACACTGTCGACATCACCTTGCCAAGCCACGCGGAGGAAAATCCCGCACGTGTAGTCGCTCGAGGGTCTCGTCGGTGCAGACAATCCCGGCGTGGGTGCGCAGGGCGGCGCAGGTAGAGGCTGCGTGTTCATGGTGGTGCCGTTCAAAGCGGGGGTGCCGCTCCCGACGCCGTGCTCCCGATTCTAGCACTCTAGAGGGAGGGCAACGCGGTCGCGCCGAAATAAACTTTCCCGGGTTATGTAAAGGCTGGTATCTCCGTGGAGTCCGCCGGTATAAAGGTCGGCTCTGCCCCCAACGGTCCAAGAGTTGCTCGCAAACTTCACGCCGGCAACCATCGAGAGAGGCGAACGACGCTCTACATGTGACGCTGCTTGTGGTACCTGCCTATCTATCGCCTACCTACCTACCTTTTCGCCAGCATCGTCTATTCCGCTCGAACGTGCTGTACCATTCCTCTCCACGGCGCTTTCTCGGGCGCGTGCATCGCAAGCGTGTAAACGCGTGATCGTCGTCGAGCAGTATGCGTGCCCTGGTAAGTGTGTGCTCGTCTTCGTCGGCGGTTCCTCTGGATTCCCTAGTGATCTTAATGATACAATCTTCCCGCGTGATGTGATTAACTTTTGGATTGTCGAAGCATGATGCAATTCACTCGCAAAAGAACGTAGCACGAATGAGTAATATCGCGCGAGGAAGATCGTAACGAGAAATAGAAGAATAAAGCGGGATATTATTGAAGAAAAATCCAGATTTAGTGCAGTTTGAGACCATATCAATAATCCGAGGATTAAATCGAGCTAGCGATGATCGGAGTCGAATTTCGTGTTTCTCGTTGCGCTTGTTTGTCAAGAAATTGATATATTTCACGTGGAAATGATAATATTATAATGGTCTTCCTCAACAAACGCGCAGGGGTAACTTCCGTATAACGTATGCATAAATATGAGCTGTAATTTAACCAGGACAGTTACGCGGGAGAAGCTTTTACGTGTAGCGTAGATAAATGATGCGCCATCGCGCTTTTGTAATTTTACGAGCTTAACATATCTGGAACACACAGGGGAATACACGCAAATTGCGCATTATACATTATAGATATAAGATACACATAATGAATTGCATCCCACATTCTTCGCTAACACAGAGAGCATTAGGTTAAATTTTAACGATATAAGTAGAACAGATTAACTCTTGTATCGCAGATTAACGCTTATATCATTTTATCAAGCAATTTTTAACCGATAAATGGAACGCGATTAATTAGCAGCGTCAATTTGAGATGCACGGATTAATCACCATTAATACACGCATTTCAAACTGATGCTATGCTATTAACCAATACATTTCATTTATTATATAAAGGCCATTTATTAGTGCCACGGTCTACTTTTGTTATTTTACTATGCAGTTATAATAAATCATTCCGATAAAAATGTCGATAAAACACGCGCAATAATTTTTCCTTGCGGCAGCCCTCCACGAAAAGTAGAACGTATTCAATTTCCACGTATATTTCCATATTACTCGTATATTCCATATATTTTCATAGCGATAAGCACATGCAATAATCAATTTCTCCAAATCGCGAGGCTGAAGTCGAAATCACGTACATACTCGTAAACGATTGTGCAAGATTTAATGTAATGTATATCATAAGAATATTTATCATCGTATAAACGTTATGTGAAAATGATCATTGCTACATTGCATAATCTATTAAATTACATAATCTGTAAAATTTGTAAGACTTACACAATATTATTGCGCGTCCTGCATTGAGAATGACCACTGTCAGCTACGAGCTACGTGCGAGCTGAACCGTTAATTTGCATATACATATACATTTTCTAATTGTCTACTTTCTCGCGTAGAAAGCACAAGTTTACTGGCCAGTCTGAGCCATCTGTTCGACCTCCGATGATGAAATGAATATTGGTCGATGATGTTATCGTGAATCCCGCCAATTCCTCACATCGAAACATGCGTCATCGTATCATTGAAAGTGGCACGTGTGAGAAACATCTTGAACTAGCAAGTCTAACGTAATAGACAACAACAATGCGAAGCTTTAATTAAAACGGATTTGAGTTACTGTAAAAGCGATAATATTTTATACTGTCGCTGTCGCTCTCTCACACATTTTTCAATGCGATAACAAAGAAAGTAAGTTTTTAATTTTACATCTCATTGTCAGTATTAGTAAAATTATTTTAATTATTTTCTTAATTTACTTTTATAATTATATACTTATACGTAATTTATACTCATGATTAAGGCCGTCGCTTTTTGAAATTCATCATCACGGTCAGAGAAAAATGCATTTACTCTCACCCAATGCAATTGCTCGCTTCGCACGGTGAACGTTGACGAGCACGTCGACCGAACCGACGCAAAACCAATCGGTCTCGGCCACCGGATGCTAGTCTTCGACTAGCGGTTATGGGAAAGAGTCTCGCTCGTTTCGAAGCGATCGTAAGCAATGTAAAACGTCATTAGCGCATGGTACCCTCCCGTTCCCCTTACCGATCGCAATGAGCATATCGTGACCTACCTACCAACACATTCATTTTGTCTTGACCTTTCGCGGGGAAAGGTATCCTCCGCGGCTTTACGGCGCAAGCATTATGACGATTAAAGCATATAGGCGCGCACCGCTTCTTTGATCGCACCATCGCCGACGCCGTTTCGTCGAGGTGACGTTTCTTGATACGACTGCGACAGGTTGTCCGAGTACCATTGTCCTCATTACCCTGCCTGTGGATCCGTCCGCTAAGATGTCGCGGGATTATGCGTGTCGCATCACAGTCATTTTTACTGCGGCCTTCATGCCCTCGAAGTCTATGGACGCAAATTTAATACGACCGTAAATGTTTATCGCGCGGAGAGTTAACGTATTTATTACTCAGTCAGCGATAAGTATCACCGCCTCGTCGAATTCTATAGACAACTGCACATTTGTTAGTCATCTGAGGTGATGTAATTAACTCGGCATCATCGTGCGAGAGAACTCATTTAATGGAATCACCGGATCATTATGCAAGAGGCCATTTACACTCGCGAATAGACTTCTTATCTGAAAAATCGCGCCGGTCCAGTCCTGACAGAGTGCGAATTTTAACGAAATGCAGATGTGAATCGTGTAACATAAATCTTGGCAGAATGTTATTCACGAAAAAAATATATCGTAATATATTACAAGATAAACGATCGAAGACAATAATGACATGTAATTATCTTCATCCATTTATGTTTTCTTTTATAGTTGTTAGTAACCCTGTGCGGGTTGGTCCACGGCCAATACTTCCAGGAGCCGGAGAAGATCGTGAGCTATTCGCGTGATCTCGGCGACACCCGCGGTCACTACTCCTTCGCCTACGAGACGGAGGGTGGTATCGTCCAGCAGGAGAGCGGCAGTCGCAAATATGCGGGCACCGCCGACGAGACGCAGCTTATTCAGGGCTCCGTGCAGTACAACGCGCCGGACGGCACCCCCATCGCCATGAGCTGGACCGCCGACGAGTTTGGCACCCAGGTGTCCGGCACCCACATTCCCACCCCGCCGCCCATCCCACCGGCGATCCAGCGCGCCCTCGAGTGGATCGCGAAGCAGCCCACAACTCCGGAACCGCTCGAGAAGGACAACCCCACGCAGAACGCCGTGCCCCGCGACAGCCGCCAGTACAGATTACCCTTGAAATAAACGAAACTGAACTACTGCGCGCCTTCAGAGTAGCGAGTTCAGCCGCATCACTGCCTAACCCTCCTGCCGCCCTGCACAATGTGACGTCCAATAAATTTGTATTTTTATAGAAATTCCTCAGACTTACTGTTTCAATGGCTTGGATGGATCTTGAGGGTTAAGCTGCTTTTTTTTATAGTAGTAGGTCGATATATCGATTGAGGGGTAGTTGCCCCTTATATAAACATCGATTTGTGCTCCTCGTACGCTTTAAGTAGTTCACGCGTGATCTCATTGTCGAGAACGCAGATGACATTCTTGAAATACAAAGATTTTTTATTCTATAAGTATTTTTGTCTTCTGTCACTTTCTGATCGTTGACATTTTGAAATTGGAACCAAAATAGGTAATCGTCTAATAGTGTGAATATCCTTGACATAAGCGCATTTTATATTTGTAGATACCTGTTCTTTCTCAAGTTTGGACAATTTGCAATCGCAGTCTATATGAATAATGTCAATTTCAAAACTACAACGAAAGCAACTGTATTAATTTATTTTTTATACATGCATTATCATAAAATAATGTAAAAAAATGATTTTGTCCGGCTTGCTCCATAATCATTAATGTAGCTGAATAATAATGTAGCGTGCTATTTTACAAGTTAAATTATTGCCATTCATGTCCATGGAATTATGTCTAGGACTTTTATCTTGACATAATTCAAGATTCAAAATGTCAAAAGACGGAATCGGTATGCTGATTTCGATATCAGGATACTAATTATGAATACCACTATTTGACGATATGCGTCGTCTTCATAAAGTAAATGGATCGTAAAAATAAGTTCTTGAGAGGAACGTCGCTTCGTGCACGAAGAAATTTGCGCACCAAACTTTTCGCAACTTTATAGCGTCCCGACGCTTTACTGCCTCGTTAACGCTCCTCTCGTTGAAACTATCGTAAACAGTCACTAACGCAACAATTAACCTAGGTATCGCCGTCCGTCTATCCATTATCCGCCCCCAATAAACACCGAACCAACGAGATTTGCATGTCTATGAGATTTATTTACAGTAGATTTTCTCCATACACAGGTATATAAAAAAATAAGTATTCAGAATGAACGCGCATAAATATAAAAATAGTCACGGCGCGAAGAGCCTCGAGACGTGTCGGGGATCGAACCTTTGATAGATCCTTGATACGATCGCGATCAAGTCCGCACCAGGCTTCTCCCGATCGCTTCCCCGAGGCTCGCCTTCGATTCGCCCATGTCCTCCACGCCTACATTTCGCCACGTCGTGTATCCTTACTGCTGTTCGTTTTCCTCGGGGTGTTCAGCGATGTATCGAAGAGCTCTCTGGATTAGTGGCGGTACAGGGGGTGCGGTGGGCAGATGGGAGCCCTCCGGCTGGAATCCATTCTCGTTAGCTACGTACGAGACCTGGTAGACCTGGCCGTCGTTATCGGTGTAGCTGAAACTGCCTCGTGCCTCCAAAGCTTCCTGTTCGGTGCCTACGTGGTTGAGGTGACCTTCTTCCTGAGCCTGAATGCCGTTAGCGGTCTCGTACTGGTAGTTGTAGGATCCGTCAGGGTTGGGGCCGTCCAGGGCTTGCCTGAGAATAGGGATTTGGGTGGGTTCACCTGCGGGAGCGGCTACTGCTACTGCCACAAGGGCGCACAGAAGGGCGATCACCTGCAAAGATGATATTAAAATGATTTTTTGAATTATAATTTTAAAAAAGCTGGATTTCTTTAAAATTGTTTAGTATAAAAACTGTTGCTCGAAGAAAAATACTCCAATATTGAGGAAATTAATTAATATACACGCGATCGACGAGAATTAACATCGAGATTATATGAAATGTAATATACATTAAAAACGAAACTGTTGATATAATTCAACCTCATTTGGCAGTGCATAATTTGATAAAGCGATATTTTTGCTTTGAACTTTCTCACATACTTGCTACGTGACTTGCGTGATGTTCGTGTGTGTGCTTTGATTAATTATATTTCTATTAAATTAATTTGCAGTATTAATCCAATACAACATAACAAAATTAATTACATTATCAATTAAAGCAATTATTAAATTTATTAATTAATCTAAATATACATATATATATATATGACATTTTTATATCTGCACTGCCAATCTCAAACAATATAATATTTTCGAAAGAACATCTTCATGAAAAAAGGTAATGTAAGTAACAAAAATGTAAGAAATGGACTAACACAGATTATTCATTATATCAATTATTACATCAAAGTCTTCAAGAATATTTATACTTTCTCTGTAGCTTAAACAATATGGAGAGTTTATACTATGATTCCGAGAGCAATTGCCTGTGTCTATGAAAACACTCTAACTACAAGAAAAGATCGCAGATCCGAGACCACATTTACAGATATCTCGCGGCACTGCGTTATGTAACGTCTTATTTACACAGAAACTCGAACTCACCAATCGGTTCATGTTGAAAATAATATATTATTTTTACTAGCTGTCGCTCGGAAGCTTCTCACTGCACTGACTTAACATCCCGTGCACACCTTCCGCTTTATATATCCACCCGGAGATTCGGGGACCTTCTGCTAAGGTAATACCTTATTTAGCCCCCTCCACCCCCCGAGGCTCCTTGTCCACTCCCTCCACTCTGATGAGCCATAACATACATCCGAATTTTGCGGATGAGTCGGACGCGTACGCACACACACGCGTGCAAGACCTGGTCTCCTCGGCAGGACTTCACAAACCTGAGGTCATAACGATGCCTAAAACCGCAAAAGGTCGGCATCTGAATTTAGCAAAGATGCGAACTCGATTTATGATACGATAAAATAGAATTATATTCTGTCACCGCGAAGAATAACCATGCTAGGATCATGCAAAACAGCGAGCGATTAATCGATTTTTCGTGAATTGTATAACGACGTCGATTTCAGGATCAGTTGTTCCTACGTAACGATTATTTAGAACCATTTCACGTACAATTTCGAGCTACTCGCCTGACGCGCAATCATAATGTGACTGGTGTTAATATGAGTACCGTACAACTTTTTCATTTAAAAAAGCTAAAGTCTACTGCTTTAGCAACTTTATTCTATTTCAATTTCATTTTTAAGATTGTTGCTTATATTTATCAAAACATTTTTCCTGACACGTTTTGGAAGAAGAAGATATATTTATAAATATAAAATATATAAATAAAAAATTATAATTATATCATAAAATATATTTCTTTGCTCCTTGAAGGTATTACTCACGTGACCATCTTGAAACTTAGACGCACCGCTTTATTTTTGAGAAATATTTCTTTGAAGAAACATACAATGTTGGGAATTCTAGCAATTTTTATCGATAAACATTATGCTAGTTTTAAGTTAAAAGATCATTTTTATTATTTCTTGTAGTTTGCATTTTTACTTGCATACTGCATGACGCTCAGATGAGAGACATATAAATCTGATATGTGTTCGCATATTTCAATCAGCACATGAGAAAGATATTTTTCAATCTCGAATGTCTCTGCAAATTTATGACGTAGATGTAAATGGAAATATTTTGAATCAAATTCTTTCGTTTATTATTTGCATATGCGTTTTATATTAAAACAAATAGGTTTTTTATATAGCTCTGTTTCAGTTTTAAATTATTTTTCATTTGTCATATCTATATTACTAACATGTTAAAAATGTATTGTTTATGTATACATGCAAAACTTTAATAATATGCGACATGTTTGTTAATCACTATTGAGATTATTAAACAATATAAAATCAACTGTTATTTTTTAAATTATCAGACCAGGTATTGCCCATTTTATCGCAATAATAAATCAGATTAAAGATTAAAGATAATTATTAATAAATTACTCAAGAAAAATATTAAAAATAAATAAATATTTATGTTTAATATAATGCCGAAATAAAATTTTAGGAAAGAAGTCAGATAATGTTTCTTCTAAGAAAGCTATAACGTTTGACAAGAACTAGAATTTTAGAATAATTCTATATCCCATGATTAATGCATTGATTATATTCCATTTCAGATAAAATCTTCGGGCAACGCCACAAATACCGTTTCTCGCTAAATGTCACTACTATTTTTAACGATAATTAATAAAAAGCACTATTCCGATATTTTTATGAGGAAATCTGACCAGAAAAAAAGTAGCCCTTGATCTATACATGAGTTTCATAAAAATGCAGGAAAAAAAGATATACTAACCGTCCACTAAAAGCAGATGAAGTCACGTCGGGATTATTTTTCGTCCAAGAAGTTGCAGTTGACAATGATGAACGCATCATTGGAATATAAAAAAAGCATGTTTGTGTTAAAGGACAACTCGTGTCCATCAGGGAGTATTCATGATATGTTAAAAACGGCGTACGAGGTGTCGATTGCGGTTGATGTAACTCATCGTAATCAAATTTAGTCACGGTTCTCTCGGATTATTAGTCGTCGAATTATCGTGCGTGAGTCTGTATTAAGCGGGCACGTCTGAAAGTACCTCTTCGGCGAATATCTAGCGGATTGTCTTCACGCATGTCGTCACAGACGATCGATGTAAGTGCCGCTAATTTTCTCACACGAGCAGGTAGGTATCGGCCCACGCTCGGTGCTCGGTGAAAGAGCATTAGGTTTGCCAAACGCGTTGCCACCGTCCACGAGTGTGAACGCCTGTTCATTGTTTACAGATCGCTTATGCCGAACCGTATTATTCCACACATTTTTTCGGGTGACTGTGGATTCATGGCCGAACGGCTCGCAAAATAAGTTAACCCGGACATAACAGGAAGTAGCGGCCTATCATATGCAAATGATGGTACATATATATTTATTTTATTCAGGATGACGATCTCCCTCATACATGGAAATATACGTTTAATTAATATTTTTTACTTGGAACTTTATATCTCACGTTGATATTTTCTATTGAATTATTTGATTCATTTTACATGTACATTATTGCCATTACATTACGGATTGTTATTTAAAAGCTTATTCAACGTTCTAAAATAAAGTTTCATATTTACCAGTGAAATATGATTAAATAAAAAAATGCACTATGAGAGAATAAAGGTTGTTCAAATATATCTGACACGCTTATCTCGAAAAAAAATTACAACTCATGTATACCAAGAATATATAAAAAAAGACGGTATATATATATATAATATATAATAAACTTAATAATATTATTTAGTGTGAACACGTGCACTCTCGTGTGAAATTTTTAAGCAGTAACCCCCAAAAAAGAGCGTTGCTCTCTTTCCACAAGAAGTACAGAGACTGTATAAAAAAAGCAATTAAAATATAAATCATGTTGTAGATCTGCGATTACGCAGATCTATAATCTCATCTTACATCTCATGCATAAACGCGGCAGTGACTCGGCAGAGACGATTCGTCGCCGAATTAAATTGAAAGCCGGTGGAACACCAGGGCGAGAGATCCATGTCGTGGCGAACTTATCTAACATCTTTCACGTTTGTAATTTATTCGAGAATCCCTGTTATTTATGCCGAAGTTGTCGCACACGAGACGCCGCTGAAGACATATATCATCTTCATACTCGTCGCGTGCGACATGCGTTACAATCACGGGGACTTGGCAAAAATCTTATGATTGTATGTATAATGTAATATTCACCTAAGTCTAAAACCGAAAGCCGTGCCAATCTCGTGGACTGAAGGCCAGAATTCGCCGTGAGCAGGCATCATCAGTTCATAATGAGTCCCGATATATATGTATATAAGTCCCAGCCGCCTGTTCCTCACAATGTATTTCGTAATAAAATTAAACCCGTGCGTACACGGGTTTCTAATTCTCAAATTAATTGCGCACAAGTCTAGCCTTTGTGTCCTCGTTAGTCTTATCTTGTCGAATTTCCAGCGCGCGGATATGCTCGTTAAATTAATCTGCCGCATTTGTAATCGTCCCGTCAGCGGCGCGGCGCGGATGAACAACGATGCGTAACAACTTCGGTATGCCTCGGCAGTTGTACACCGAATTTCGCCTGGTACAGCTGATAGATGCCTAAGTGTTCGCTTTTATAAACTGGTCAATAAAATTCTTAAATGGACAGCTTGAGAGAGAGAAAGAAAGAAGATAAATCCCGAGACGTTTTTGTAAAGCGACAGGTTTGAGAAAAATGCATTTTTATTATTTTTATATTATTGATATTAATATTATACAACAATCTCATCCGATGCTACGGTGTCATGACGATTATATCTTTTAATATCTCACATATATGAGATATTAAAATGTGATATGTTGCACGACGATGATTATTGTCAGCGTGGTCGTTACTTCGAGTCATCGCAACTCGGCCAATTAATTATAATTATGGCCGATACGTTCCGTAGACGGGGTCCCACACGTTTATCTCCTCGTAATGGAATAAAATAAGTCATAATTCGTGCATATATCACAGGGAGGAAAAGAGGAAGATGGAGAAGGAGGAGAAAAAAGAAGGAGGCCATCTTTCGCCAACCTAAATACTATACACAGCATTTTTACTTTCACGTAGCAGATGAGCCAAACTCACTTGCGTTGCTTCAACGAAATGTTACGCAGTCGGTGATTAAAGTGCCGCAGACGACAGCTTATGACAATTCATCACCTGTACTTTACAGCGATAGACAGCGTGCGCGCGTGTTCGCCGGATGCGCGCGGGTACCATGATGAAAAATGGTATTCCACGAAATTACTGATAGGCGGGGTAATGGCTGTTCGTGCAAAACCGCGAGCCAATTAATTGCGATGCGAAAAGGTTCCCCCGTCATCCAAATATCCTGACGTAATTTTGATCTGGCGCCCGCTCATTTTTACGCTTTGTGAAATCACATCTCACATTGTCTCGAATATCAGGCAACGAGCGCGTAAAAGGATTTCTTTGGATATCATTAGAAGAAAAAACAAAAAAACTCTGCTCTTAGATTGAAAGAGAATTTTTTATCCAAATAATAAAATTGACTAGATTGATTTTCTAGATTCGCAACAATGCTATATTTATGATCTATTTTTCAGGAAAAATTCTTTGTATTGCTTGTTCACACATTTTTTTGTTTGAGATAGACCGCATTTTCTTGATATGTGCGTTTTGTAACTGTTTTATGACAATGTTTGCGAAGGAAAAATATGCAAAAGCAATTATAATTTTACTCGTGTAAGTATTTATTGTGCAAAAATATTTGAATATGTTAAAACAGCGTCTTTTATTCGTGGCGCGATCTATGGTGCCTTTCACTGACTCTCTGTGTCTGCTCATGATCCATTGTTAATATTCAGTTGATCATGCGATGAACGCAAATTCTTATTAATAGAAATATCAGGAATATTCAATCCTCAAAAGAAAAAGAACTCTCTCAAGTCATGCAGTAAAGATTTAATAAAATTTACTATACTTTTATTTTATTTCTTTTTCTATTTATCTTTTGTTTAAAACATAAGGCCCCGCAGAAGATCACAAGTCCCAATTCTGCTTTATCGACGGTATGAGGAAAATTGGCGAGGAATTCTGCACGAAATCAGCTAGAGGACACAAAATGATATTTCCTCTGCAAGTTTCGCACAGCTTAAATTAATAAGGTCATAAATATTTCAATAAATTATTTCTAACTGACGCACACGATTACTCACTTCTAACTCATAACTCCATACATATTTAAAGCAGAAAAGCAGGATACATCCGCTTTATACTCCTTTAGCAGATAATATCGTCGGCTGATTCGGTATTTAAATTAGCATCTGTCTGGCGCTAATATTTATAATTACGAGTAACAAACAAATAGCCGTTATAAAAATTTCACAGAGACACTATAAAGTCGTAATGGGAAACTCGAACTTTCGTTATCGAGCAAAAGCATTATACAAAGATAAAATGATGTGATTATCTTCGCGTCAATTTCTCGCTTCGATTCCAAATGAATCGACTTGATCACATATTCCTTCTAAGTTGATAAAATATTCCTTCTAAATATTCCAAAAATCCGATTAAGATACCGGCAGTTCCGGAATCATAAGCAATTGAAAACCTTGAAATTCTCATAAATTAGATCTCAAGGATAAAACTATTAAGATAGGCCGACTTTATCTGTCTATTAACTTCGTAGATTCCATTTGACTAGACATTTAGATTGAAGCATAATTATGCCGCAAGATATCTTAATGCTGGAACTTCAAAAGTTGCGAAAAACGATGACGCCTGCTCGAGCCTTAGAGGTAAAGTCATTTTAGCCTTCGACGAGAATTATTGCGTCGCTTGCCAAATATATCCCTATTACGAAGTAATAATCGAATTGCTTGAGCAATTTACTGATTTTTTTTAAGTAATCATTCTAGATCACTGACGCAACCGATTCAACAGCAGTATGACAAGCGTGCATTCCAGAATGCACCATCCAAGAGACATTGACCCCTATGCCGAATTTGTGTCTCACAGTCACATACGTGTGCGAATCAGTTTCATCAAAGACTTTCGTTTTCGCGTGTATCTACATACATATCAGAAGAACTCCAAGCACCAGACTGCCAAATAGCCTAAAGGATACGCTCGTACCAATGCGAGTCCTTCGCAACCTCATGACCTCTTTTGCTTCACTCGCCAAGAGATTATTGAAGCGCTACACAATTGTGGATACGCATTAGAAATTTATATTTCCTAAAAAAGAAGGCCCGATTGATGAAACGGATTATGCACGTTTCGTCATCTCCTAAATAATTCCTCGGTGAAAAAGGAATTTTAAATTAACGTTTAAATTAATACATTATGCAAGTAATTCGGTAATTTATTGTAATCCTTAAACAATTTCGTGTTTTACAGAGCGTTTTGTGTGAAACGATGAACGGCATGTTTGGATCTCACAATTGAAATGCACAGTAAATGCAGCACTATTATTCGGATCATTCAAAGTTTCAATAAAATGAAGCAGAAAAATAAATCGTTCAGGATAAATCCTGTAAAGCAAGAACAATTGAAAATTGTCAGAAAATAAGAAAAAAATAAAATTCCGGACAATCTTTCGGCTTTCTTCTGACGTTCAAGAAATGTGAGGATTGGTCCAGGCTTTCAATTATTCGCTTGCTTGGGGTTCAGGAATTCAATTGAAGAACGACAGACAGTTCGTGCGATCACCCTGTTACGCGGTCACAAGATAAATGATAAATGAACTTGCGTATTCGGCTTGCGTTGCGTCCTCCAAGGCTTCGCGGATTTGTTACACGTTGGCTGAATTTATAACGCGCGCGAAATAAACGAAAATTCGCATAACGAGATCATCGGATTAATGGAATGCGGCGAAAACGCGCGTCGTATTAGGTGGTCCCGCGCTTCTCGACACTAAGGAAAATTTACGATCGTCTTAGCCAAGAGAATTTTTATTTGTCTCTTGACACGCGAGGAATAATCCTCCGTTACGGACGTGTTTGCCACATAATATTTGCCTTGTCGCTTTTAACATTTTACAGCGATACAATGCAACTACCTTTCAAGCGCTCTTTAAAACTATGTATATTTACTACGTCTTGTGTCTTCTTATAACTCTTGAATTTTCTAAATTTTATCAATTTATCATAATGTTTTAGATTAACTTTCTTAATTAATTTTCAGAAGCAACAAACGCATCGCAGCTATTTTAGTTAGGCTAATCTTAAATTTTGTTAGTCTCAGGTAAAAGCATACCGCACGTGCTTACCTTGTGATCCCCGAAGGCAGATGGGTAAAGGATATACAGGAATTTGGATTCTCAAAGTCAATGAAAATCGAGAATTTTTATCAGATATTTATTTATTATCAATTTTAAATGAAAATTACAAGATTGTGTCTGATCGTGGAGAGGAAATGTCTGAAGATTTGAGAAGAAAGAAAGTTGTCTTTGCTGTTTCCATTCGCACTATTTGATTTTCGTGTAAATCAATGGACATTGAGAAAACACAAATGTCACACTGGGGAGACATTATACCATATTTGTGGCATTCTTGCCTCGAGTCCCACTGTCAATTTCGTTAAAAATGTCGCAATGTTCACATGTGTCAACCGTGCTGGCCAGAAATCTATCAATGAGAGGGAGATTCTCACATCTGGCAAGGTTTCGGCAACACGCTATATAAAAGGCGCCTCTTCAAATCCGATTTTACAACGAGACAAACAGTCGTGATCAGCATCATGAACGCTCTGGTGAGTCTTGATACTTTATATAAAAAATTAATAGAAAATTTGGACTAATTTGATCTATATATTTCTTTATACTTTCTGCAATACAACGTTTTAAATTGAGATATCTGTTACTCGGAGCGTTGAACATCGTTTATAGAGTTAAGAGAAGTTACATGTATATTATATATGTACTCGAGCTTGTTGATTCTTCTCTTGCTTTAAATCACAATAGTAAAAATATATTGTATCGATTTTGAATCACAGATATCCATGTAGTAAAATGTATATGTGTTGATGCATAACGTGACTCGAATTCAGACATATTTCATCCGAACGTGCCACGTACTCCACGTTTAGTTTAAAGATATCGAAATATTCTTCGATTCTAATTAAGTTCAATGTTGCTTGCAGACGATCGTATCTCTCTGCGTGCTCGCAGTGGCTGCACTCGCTGCGCCACCAAAGCAGGACGAGCCGATCCCCATCCTGGCTTCGAGCCTGGACGGACCAAACCCGGACGGTTCATACAGCTACAGCTACCAGACCGGAAATGGCATTCAAGCGCAGGAACAGGGCCAGCTCGCTAAAATCTCCCCTACTGAAGACGCTATTCGCGTTCAGGGATCTTTCGGCTATTCCGACCCTGACGGCCAATCCATTGGTATAGGCTACATCGCCGACGAGAACGGTTTCCAACCTAAGGGTGATCATCTTCCAACCCCGCCTCCGGTTCCCGCCGGTATCCTGAGGGCCCTAGAGTACATCGCTAAACATCCCGAAGAGGACAATCTGCGGAAGTGATTACAGCGACGCTCAGAACTGAAATCATGCGGCTGACACTTGTTAGTACAAATCATTCATGTGCGAGTTAGATGTAAGAGTACAATACAGGGCAAAGTGGAGTACTTAATTATAGAAGCGGGGGGTTTTCGTGCTCCTCAGATAAAAACGAGCTCGATTCTGGATACAATCTTTCTTTCATTTTTAATGTAATCTATTATACTGAAATAAATTGAGCATGAGAGATCAGTGTAATTACAGTGAATCAAAATTTTCAAATCTGTTGTATCGGGAATCGAGCTCGTCGACACCATGCGTATCATGATACTTGGATTTTACGTGAATTCTCTGTATTCTCCCACGATTTGGCGAGTTTTGTTGCGAGAACGACATTCCGCGGAAACCACCGTCAAATTAGTACAGTCAATTAGTACCCACCATGTTAATTGCGAAACCTCGTAGCGCATGCTGTCGTAATGGCAACGTTTATATTAAACGCTGCTCGAAATAAACGTGCTTAAATCAGTCACGCGTTCCTTCTTTGATGAAAATTTATTTGACCATTGAGCCATAAACACATCGAAGCTGTTTCGCTCATTAAAATACGTATCAATTTGCCGGCGATTTGAATAGCACGTCACTAGCTATGCGGATGAGTTCGATTCGACGAGTTCGCGATTATACGAATAATACGAATACTAAGCGATATTTAATGACGAGTCACGAGCCGCGCGTGTGTAGATTACGCAATATTGGTCACACGATGAAATAGCGAGGAACGTCAAGTGCTATCGTATCTTGGACCGTAAATTTGGCGGCGTGTTTGTCAAAGCGTGTTGTACACACGCATTTCTATTTTTAATCTTCACGTAAGCAAAATATTCTTCAATGGAATTCTCAGGAATTTATCGCGGGGAATTCCCAAAGAGAATCGCCAACGGGAGTCCTGCATCGAAATTTCAAAATGCGCACTACATTCCTGCAAAATTGTTGCGTGAATTATTCTGCATAAAAATATCCTCGAGAGTAGATTTTCGTAATTCCGGCAGAGGAACAGCAGGGGTGAGTCAGCTCCTGACAGCGGGGTGCGCGCAAATCCAAACCGCGCGACACGCTATTCCCGTGTAGCGCGTATCCTTGCGAATGCACAGAGGAGCGTGCGATTTAAATAAGATAAATGCTCGCATCTCTTTTACGGTGGGACGTGCAGCGGCTATAAAAACGAGAATTACGACATCACGTTAGCCGACGTCCGAGAGATCCGTTATTACGTTCAGGAGCTCATGTATGTCGTATTCGAGGACAGTGCATGGCGCTGTCCCGTACCGAAAAAGAAAAAGAACCACCCGTGGATTAGTAAGTACAACGCGTCACGCAAAATCGCACGAGTCGATACGTCAATCCTTCGATGTGCGAGGATTTACGCGCGTCTATATTAATAGAGACATAAAATACGACGTTGCGTTAATTAAACGACCGCCACGCAATTACAAGCTGCTCGGGAGGAGGCGGTCCTTGAAATTAATTTATTCCTAAGGTGTTTTCCATATTCAAGGTGTACCTGTGGTCGGAAGGATTAAATCACTAGTTCGTCGGCGATGCCACGTTTCATGAATAATAGTACGAAATTACGCGGCGAGAGAAGATGCGAGCATCTGTCTCTTCTCCTGACTAAATTAAAAATATTCTTCGCGCAAGACGAGCTTCCTCAATCCCGGATTGTCTCTTTTCTTTCATAAACTAATCCTATTTTGGAGCATAGTCTAAGAAATGTACGTTGTAATAATAAAAACACATCTGGCTATCACCGAGACATAAATATGCTCTGATACAAGAACGAGATAATGTTTATCTCTTTTCTTTTTAATTTAATTAAATCTTCTTTAATTCGTATCATTCACTTTCTATACAGCCATACGAGCTGCCTACATCTCTACAAGCCCGCACCTAGCGATATCCACGCGGGAATCTGCATACGAGTCTCGCAATCAGCGGATGCAACGATTGGATGCACCTCGAAATATCTAATCGCCAGCTCGATCATCGTAGATCTCCCGTGCTACAGTGAAATCACGCCCCAGCCAAATCTGCTTGCAATTGACAATCCTAGATATGTCGGGATAAACGATGTTGCGAACACCGCGCGATTATTTTAAAAATTGTTTCATGATCGATTGTCATGGATGCAGCACGGAGCAATCGTTTCAAGAGAGTAAATAAGATATTTCAATGTATCTGGAACATAATTAACTAGTAACGGCGCGAGTTATTCTAAATCTCGAACTTTATTTATTTAGAAGTTCAAACAAAATCAATTCCTATAAACGGCGTTTGATTTGATATTTCATTTAATTTTCTGTCTTTGTTACAGTGCACAACAATCATCCTCTAACTCTACATTCCTGTGCGAAAATCTCACTACTCTCAACTATCACGCTACTGCATTATTATAAATTTAATCCTCTTGTCGACAAACGCACATTTAAACGAGCAACGTTGATTAAATGTGCAAGGCCGCCTCACACATGCGCAATATCTACACAAATCTAAAGCCCACCTCCGCAGACCGACGATTTAATAGCTGAAAGGATTTGATCTGCGAGCTCGTTCATTCTCTCTGGCATCGTGAACCATGTCATTCTCCTCACGCTTCATTGCACTTGCACGATTCGGAATTCGGACCATTATAAAGGTGAAACGGTGAAATTATCTTCTAGCAGGAAAAAATAAAATAAAACTCTTTCTTTTTAGAACTATCGTCATGAATAATGTGATATTCGATAAAACGTTTTCTATTTATTATATATCATAAAAATATGAATTTTCCTCGATTTATTTATCATTCATTACTTCTTCTATAATTCTTTGAAATTCTAGTTTTTTTCTAGTTTTTTTTCAAAAAATTGAATGTTTTTCCAGGTTGCTTAATATACGAGGCACTCTCAAAATAATTTCATGGTTCTGAGACGGAGTTGAGTCAGACATTGCGATTGCGCAACCGTAACTAGACCAGCGGGTCGACCGATTGCCCGTATCGATTCCTCCCAGGTATGCACGTTCGTTCTCATCTTTTGCAGTATCGCGCCCTCGCCAAGGAGAAAGTCTTCCTCGTCACGATGTTGATCTGCGCGGATTCCTTGTGCTAGTTATAGATTTTTTGACGACCCAATTGATTTTCATATCGATCTGCGCGATCGCTTAGTCACGACTACTAGATGCAATAAATAACAAATAGATTAGAAATACTATTCCCAGAAATGTCGAAAATGCTTGCAATTACTCCGTCTCGCATTTTATGATCCAATATTTCTCCAATCTACGTTTCAAGCTCTTTGATTTTATGCGTATTGTAATATATGCAAATTGGTGTTTCCAAAT
The DNA here is from genome assembly GCF_003672135.1 of Ooceraea biroi. Lineage (NCBI taxonomy): Eukaryota > Metazoa > Arthropoda > Insecta > Hymenoptera > Formicidae > Ooceraea > Ooceraea biroi. Next base: position 15,115,398 of record NC_039508.1, read on the forward strand.
AACTTTTCATTTATAGCTATAATTTGGAAAAGGCCGGATTAAGTGACACACTCTCGCGCGCCAAGCCTCGCGCAGTTGACCCTTTAACCAGTCACGGCGGCATTTTAACGCGACTTTATGTCTCTGGCAAATTTTCCGTTTCGCATGCAGGCGCGACCGTGTGGCAGGTGGCTTTTATGCGTCCCACCGAAAGCTTGATGAACGCGACGAAATGTATCTTATTGTTAATGTGGCACGTAAAGAAGAAACGTTAGATTTTTCTAGTAAGACTTTCGCCTCGGCGTGATTAAGCGAGACGATCATCGTGCGCATCTCTTGCGACATAATGTCATAGATCACGGATCGCACGGTTTGCACGGATCATGGATCGTGGATCATGAAGTATTCATTAGAGGAAAGCGGACAAAATACTGAAGTTGCGACAACTGTGCTGCTCCGAAAAAGCTCCATCGGTGGAGTAATTTCTTCTATTTTAATGACAGATTCTTCGACGAACTTGACGACAAGGTTGACTATGATGACAAGTGTGTTGTATGTCAGATTTATGCGGTCACGTTCCGTGGATATTCCGAAAGCAATTCCTCGGTAATGATCTCCCATGTGAACTTATTCCGACGATGCCAGCTGGTGGAGGAGGCAACGTATGTCGAAGACGACCTTGACATATAAGTACTCACCGCGAACGCTCTAAGAGACCACCTGCCCGCAGGCGAGAAGACGTAACGCGCACGCCGAATTCAATTTTACTTTCATCTCGCGCGTGCGAGCGGAACGCTCTCTCGGTGGCGAGGATTCTGTGAAAATAACTTGGACAATTCGTGAGAGATGAGACGGCGTGCGACCGACTTTTGAGGCCGATTAACATGAGAACAGCTGTCTCCCGTAGCTGCGGCTCGTGAATGCTCGATGATGCTCGGTGCATCCGTGGAACAGCGTTCTGTGCATCAAGCTCGATATAAATTGGCGATTATCTCTGTTGTATCAGAAATCAAGAAGCAAAAGGACAGTTAACGTGAGGAATATTTTATGCAGATTTCCTGACGAGAGAAAACCGTAGAAATGATTGTTTTGCATCTTATGGTAACGAGACATGTAATAATCATATCATTATTGCTCTTTATTAATGGTCGAGGGATTATTGTTGGCGTCATTACTTTCGCGATTATATTAATCAAGTGATAGATCGCAGAAATGGTATTTTTAATGAGTTTATAGCCCCGGGCAATTAAGTTTATAGCTCCGCAAAAAAGAACAAAGTAGTCAATATCCAAGTGTCAGTTTATCGCGGACTGAGATAGAAACACATTATGTTGTAGAGAAATTCATTAATCATTCCTGGCGATGTAGCAACCGCAAGCGTATTTATAGTGTATTTAACATAAAGCTATTCCATACAGGATGATGAGCTACTCAATATTTTGAAATCCCAGATTTAAATCAAAAACAATAAATCGCTGGAAGAGCTATAGATCAATAACGATATGACATAATATTAATAACTGGTTTGCTTTTCGTTTCGCGAATGCATCGAACTGATAAACATCACCGATGGCCTCGATGCTTTTGACGCGTTTAAAATAGAAAATTTAAGAGTGAACGGACATTCTGATCGCATCGTCGATAAAAATTCATTGATTTTATTCCAATTCAATATGAATAAAAGTTCTTAATAAGATAAAGTCACAGTGGTAAGAAATCTGCGTTTTCGATTTTATTTAGAGAATATTTTGGTATCAACAATTTATAATAAATTAAAAAGAAAGGTAGTGATTCCATTAAGCTAATAATAAAATCTCATAATTTCATATCATATCATATTAAATTCTTTGAAATTTTACGAACTAATAAAAACATATCACATTACAGAAATGTTTTAAAAATATTATTAAACTACAACAAATTATTTATATTATAAATGCATTTGTATTATAAAATAATTAATAAAATGATTTTACATGAAACAGACGGAGCGTCAATGAACCCAGATGACGGTCGATCGGGTAACGGTGAAGGATTCGAACGGCGACGAGACTCGGGCAGGCGATGCATCACGCGAGAGACTCGGCACGTCGAAATATCATCCGGCAGAGAAACGCATCGCAAGTCGCGGCCTTATAAGTACGATATAGCGGCTGGTTGTCGCAATATAGAGGCACGTCTTACGTCGGCCGTTCCTAAGGCCGTGTCGAAAAGGAAAGGTTGCACGCGGATGCGCCTACCAGTCCTCCTGGCGCATCCTGAAGAATGCACGCGGGTGAATGAAAGCCGGCTGCACGCCGGCCGCGGGAAAGAGAGAAAGACAGAATTGGCAGATTGGAGCAAGACGAGCGAACGCAGTATGCGGCCGCAGGATCGAACAACTGCGTGAATGAACACGGCAAACATAGGCAGGGGAGTGTCGCGCGACCGGTTGCTTTCTACGTGTTAAAGAGACGAGATGCCTCTGTCATCCTCTGTGATGCTCGTGTCATGTATCTGACAGTTCCTGAACGGTACCGTTTGATCTCCATCTCATGCTGATCGATTGTGCGATGTTCGTATTAAAGAGGATGGCATTTCTCGAGGTGCCTACTGTTAGAATGAAAATCGGTAGCCGCGAGAAATTTTTTCTCTTTGGGGAGCGTGCAAGGGACATTCGCCTAACTAGGATTATCCATCTACGTTCAATGCAGAAAAAACCGAGTGCCTGGCGCCCGAAGTAGCTGCGTTTATCGTTGACATTTCGAGCAACAATCAATAACTACGTGCGCCATCATTCGTCTCATGAACCCGCCGCGGCGGGTTCGCTCGTGCGAAAAGCGCAGCACCGGAAATCGACAGGTCAGCGGGATGGATTTAATCCTCAATTACTACAGCGGGGTCAAACCTGTCTCCGATCAAATCGCACGTGAAATAGTCCTTGCGGAATACGTTACAGAGAAAATGATTCTCTCTCTAGAGTCCCGTCGCGCATTATGTACTCGAAACTTACCATTTCGCGTAAAGATAAAAGACTGACCTTGTGCATAACGTTCACGGAGTTGTTGCAGTTTGCATCCTGGAACTTCTAAATCGAGAATCCTGATCGCGTGGGTTGCGTGCAGTAAAGATTTAAGTCTCTCTCTCGAGTGGCTGAAGAATACTAATGCCGATTTAATTATATTGTTTATAAATATCTTGAAAAATGGCTATATGCGTGTGATTTACTAATCGCAAGTGGTATATGTATACAGTGTGTGCACGCAGTAAGCGCGTAAACGGCCTAACAGCGACGCAATTATATTTGATCATTCTATACGTTCTTGTTCCCGCCGGGAGACAAGATAATGCTCGGACGATTGCATCAGTGATCGTTGTACGCTGAGATATTATACGCTCACGCGCGTGTACGTGTAACCTTTCGGAAGAAACACACGTGTAGCCAAGTTTTCGATATTTCAGGCATCATTTAGCAAAATCCTTGCGCAAGTTTGCCACACAAAGCGTATTATTACGCGCTGTAAATGACTGACACGACTCGCAACTACGAAAGCATCTGTAACGTTACTTAATATTACTCTATAGAAAATTGTGATATTCCAGGTCTACAAAAAATTTCTCACATGAGGTGTCATTATCATTCATTAGGCTTATTAGGCTCTTCTTTTTTTATACGCACACATTATATTATGCAAATATCTATTCTAGTACATAAGAATGTACTAGAATCTCAGATCTTTCGAAAAAAAAGTAGAACAGTTACGGTGTCCTGCTAAAATATTTCAAAATTAATTAAAACGCTCGGTCTTAATTTTCAGCAGATGTAAATTATTGGGTGGCAGCTGATCCTGTTACTCTCATGCTGGAAAACGTCACCAAGTCACTTCGAGGCAACCAACTCACGCAAGGGCAATGTCGGTGCGCCTTATAAAGCCGCAAATTCAGACCTCGCAGAGATCCGGAGACCGCACATTAATCTTGAAGATGCTGAGGCTGATTATGGCACGGTCCAGATGCGCGCTTGACGAGAATCAGGGACGCGACCCGGGGCACGCATATCTTTTAAAGTAACGAAAGGTCGTTAACGGCCCAGAGCGACTTTCTCGTCGTCGCACGCCGCGACTGTCGCGTGCAATCGGGAAGTGGCGATTGTGTGTTATAAATGCAATACGGTGGAAAGCAGGGTAGAGTGGGCGGCAGCGACACGTCCGTATCGGAACGGGACTCGATCTATCAGGTGAATAAAAAATAAGAGATCGTCGAGGTGCATCGCTCGCGATGTTGGTCAACGGGACCATCGTCTCGTCGAAGCTGCAGTCGCAAGTTTTGCCAATTGTAACCCCCGACTTGAATTATTAAATATAACGCGTGCACACGCACGCGTACAAAACGCGCAAAGAGACATCCACAAGAGGTATTCCAAGTATAAAAATCGCAAATGACCAATAAACATGCAAAAGTAAATAGTAAGTAGCTTTCGCGCCGAGTTGACAGCTCATCGTCTAAATAGACCGTTAATGTAGACGCGCAGTACATTACGCGCACATGATTACGAGCTCTTACGAGATTACAATCCCATTACAGCATGAATCGGACAAGAAAAATGTTTAATAAAATATCTCGCGATGTGTACTTTCACGATTTCTATGAGGCGACGTGACACCCGCAGTGTCTCGGCTCCTCATCGAAGGCTCATCGCGTTAACAAGCGATCAGATAAAGTCGCGAATGTTAGTCAATAATGCGAGAAATTAATGATGAGGCACGGGTGAGGCCAATGACGGGAAACTGCGATCGCATTAATGATCGAAGCGTACGGTGCGGTTTCTTTCAGGATGCACCCCTTTTGAACTGGCGCTTCTAAATCCCGAGAGCGTCACGATAGACGTTACCCAGTTAGCCGCTTTCACAATTGATATTTATTCCCACATCCTTTGTGCTTATCTACTTATTATGTGCAGTGCGACCGCATTACGTAATCCAGTTAATTAAAAGCCCAAACGTATCGCGCTAACTTTCCCCTATATTCACCAGACGGTCGTCTCGCGATCGGCGAGATAGCGATCGTTCAACCCGCTTCTTTGCGCGTCAATTAACGTTTCTTGTCGCATCCGAAACTGCACGGAAAGCCTTGCGAGTTTACGCGTAGCACAGCGTGAGTCTGAATAGTACAATGCAACGGTGACTCAACTCCAAAGTGGCCAATAAAGAAGTCTCTTAAATAAAGAAGTTTATTTTCTTTATTTAAAAACTTAAATAAAACGTTAAAATTTTCTTAAAATAAGTCTTTGCAAACTCGAATGATTGTTGCGTCTCATTTAGTGTAATAATAATTAAAAAAAAAGCTTTGCTGCTCAAAAGCAATTAAAAATAGAAACTTATTATTTTCTTTAGTATATTTCTATTATATTTTTTCCCTTATCTTGTTAAAATATAGTGTAGTATAAAAAATAATTTAAGAAGAACTCTAATTGTGTACCAAATTATGTGCGTCGAATAGATAATCCGTCTTTTGCAAATTACAATGCTCGCAGTGTGCTGCTCTGTACTTATGCAGAACCGACGTTTTGTCATGTGCCACGGCACGCTAAAATATTCAATGAGCAATCGCGAGACTTATTTAAACATTTATCATGTTCAGCGTTCTCATCTTCCAAGAGAAACAGTCGCGCTTGCCTTCCTATTCCCGATTGACGGATTATTTTAAACCAACCGCTGGCTTTTCATGCATTCTGAAACGACTCGTAAATGCAAATGCGCTCTCGAGAAAATCGTTCAGATATATCGATGACGTGACTTTGTGAATCACGCGAGTACACGACGTTGCACACGCGCGACCAGCTGGCATTCCTAGAGACACTCGAGAATTTATTGTCGTGCTACGTGCCCCTTACATTTCCCGTAAAAGAAGAAAACTGACGCCTATCAAGGCATAATTCACCATTCCTCTATTGGATTCTGTCTAATGTTACATCGGTATACCTCACCGGTAACGTCCGCAATCAATAATTGCACGGAGAAACCGAATGGCCTTACCCAAAGTCGCGAACGGAGAAAAGATTGCAGCATCGCTAAACTACTCCTACTAATTAGCAAGATTAATTTCAACAACGTTTTCGTAATTTTATGGATACTAAAAGCTTGGATATTACCTAAGCGATTATAGCATAATGTATCACGTTGGTAATTAATTGAAAGAAAAAATTAATTTCTCAAATTATCATTTTAGATCACTATCTACATCGTATTTGTTGCACTTTTACTGGTTCCTTCCATGAAACGTGACACGGAATTTCCAAGACAAATACAACCCCCACCTAGCTTCTGAACAGACATTAACATAGCTGATCGGCGATATTTACTGACAATCTCAAACATCCCGATGGAATAGCATTGATTATCAATTAGGCACGCATGTTACGTTACATACATAATGCTGCAGCTTCCGGCACATCCATCGCTTTACATCCACTGTACTCTCGTGCTATTACGTAACAAAAAACGTTTGATGTCGCTTTACACGCGTGGCTCAACATTGAAAATGTTAGAAAATATAAACCATCTATAAACCATAAATTATATTTTTTTCCTCACAGTAAAATTTCGTATCATTCTTCTCAATTTCAGATATAATCCATGCAAGAAATAAACTGAAGTTCCGCGTGCTATTTCTCTGTTTTAACAATATGATTGTGTTGAAATCGCCCCTGAAATTGTACTTGTCCATCGAACTATACAATTGCAATCGCAATAAGCGCGCGCTTAACGTGAGCTCATTATTCCCACGCGGAAAGTTCAGCCGTGACAAAGTAAATGCCTGGCGCGATATAGCGTGCGCGCGCGCGCGTCAAATAATTATCGGTTGATAATGAGGGGTTGTCAGGCCGTTTCCGATTGATTTAAGCAGACAATGCAGCTGCGTACGTCGTGCGTTTGTCAGCCAATGCATGAGCATTCTGTTTGATCCCACTGCGTCAAATCGCTCGCGAGCGCGAATAATGTGCGATAGAAAAAACGAGGCAAACAGGCCATTTGACGGGCATCCATCTGATTGATTATTTAATGACAGCGTGATTGATGGATTTAGAATCGCGAAATGCATGTTAGTGGTGACGAGTAGCGTTACGCGGTATTTATGCGTTCAATAAAACTGAAACTGTCGGTTAGCGACACTGGAAAATAGCGGAAAAATAATTCAATTTTACCGTGTCCACATGTTGTCAGAGGACACATTGAAACGATCGACCAATGCGGCTAATAAATACTGTGGAAGGTACGGGGTTGAACAATCCCCTATACGTGTCGCCTGCATGCGTGTTAGCAAGTGAAAGATACAGCTTTTTTTACAAAAATCCGCAACATAAATCTGTACGACAGCCGCAAACGGGCTCTCAAGCACGCCATACACGATTCTCCCTCTCGATCCTCTAATCTGACAGTGACAATATGTACTTGAATATCCAAATGACTGAAGACCGTGATGGACATTATTAGCTGAACTACTTTTATTCGATAAACCTCTGAAGCCTCCACAAATATATTAACAATAAGACTAGAATTCTACACCGATCATTATTATCAGTGTACAAAATTGATAATAAATTGTTTTACTTGTTTTGCAGTGCGCAATGCGGTAATGGAGAGAACGTCACAAAGAATAGAATTACTCCTAACGATGCAACGAGAGGAAATTACGTAAGCATTAAGCGTACTCCTCCTTCCTTCTCCTCCTCCTGGTACGAGGTATTGCATTCAAAAAAATTCCCAAATACGAATATCCGGTCAACGAAAAAACGAGGAGGACATACGTACATACGCGAAGCTGGTGTCGACCAGTTCGCTGCAGGAAATATCGATCGACCTGACCGCGAGCGGCTTCCGGATACGGAGATCCGACAAAAGGATCGGCGTGCATCTCGTTAAAGAAAATCACGACAATTGAGCAAGCGCCCGCGCCAACGGAGAACTAAGCGGGAGTGACATTTAGCATAGTGTGACATGGTGATCTCGGGGGGGAAGGTGGTCTCTCCTCCGATGTTGATACGGAGTGTGTCGTCTCCCCCATATGGGTTCTCCATCGTCGAGGACGGCACACATGCACACACATACGCGACCGCAACGGCGCCGTTAAACGTGAATCCGCGTAGATCTCTCTGCTATCCCGCCCGCGGCCCCTCTGCGTGTCCCATGTGCATCCTACTCGTAACATGGTGGTCAACGGTGGTGTTGGTGATGCCTCCAGGGGTATAAATACGACGAGCGCTGCGGGGCTTGATAAACACTTGCCCATCAGCGATTACCGCCGCAGCATGTACACGCCATTGGTAAGCGTTAATTAAGAGGAAAAACCCGGACGCGGGGATGCCGGAAGGCTACCTTACGAACTCGTGCCCCGGCGTGACACCGCGACCCGGGCTGATCGCAAGCGGGTGAAACGTGTGAATTCGATCGTGTCGCGCGCATCTCACGGCAATTCCTGTGCGCGTATCCGAGCACGCTCTTCAAGTTACATTGCAAGTGACACTTCCCGATTATTCGAGTTGCATACCGAGAGCTACGGATGTCGGTGGGCAGAACGCGGGACGAGACGGCTGGTGGTTAAGCAGCGTGTCCCGGAGGATCGGTGCTGAGAATATTGATCGACGGAGTACACCCGAAATTTGTCATCTTCGTATATAATGCGCGCAAAGTTTCACGTGCGAGACCCGGTACGTGGCAGATGCACGTGACGTGGGGCAGAACTCGCTTTAACGAAAACCGAAATCATTTTTCCTCAGAAATAGCGTGTCGTTAGTAAGCACCGTGCGTATTTGTTTTCCTGGAACAATCGTCATAATTTTCAAACTTTCGGACAATGGAATCAACGAAACGATGGGAAAGATATACGTACGTGACGAGTCTGTCGTAGAAGATGTATTAATCGATTTGCGCGATTATACATCTTTTACGACATTTGAACGATTAATCGATCGACAGGAAGTTCCGCTTTAAATTAGAATATCAATCTATTTATAAATCATCTTATTTGCAGTATCATCATTATCTCACGGATGAGAAAAAAAAGTAAGAAATTTTGTTAAACTTATTCAGAGAATTGCAATGATACACGCCAACGTGAATCGCGAGGTTTACATTATTGCAGCCGTGATGTCTGACCCAATAACGATGATACTACCGCGACTTCTGTCGTGTCAGTCTCAGAACGGTATCACTACTGCGGCATTCGTTCCACTGATTCGCGCAGCCTTCTTTGTTAACATGTTTCATCTGTTAATCATGTCAAGCAATGGATTAATATTGAATCATAAATATCAGCTTAAGAATTAAATTAATAATAATTTTCATAATTATAAATATAAAAATCGTAATGTCAGCATTGTAATAACTTTCGAAGTATCTTGAATGCGTTTTCGCGTTACGACGTACGCACGTTGTTTTTTTATTTAATAGAAGATCTTGTGACTAAATAAATATTTTTACATAGTGCAAACGTGTCTTAGCGAAGTGTCTTAGAGTTGAATATTTATAATAAATGGCGATAGCTATTAGCGCGTTCCGCACAAATGCTTGTGCAACGATGCGAACGTCAAACAAGGAAGCTAATGAAAAAGCTGGTGTTCACGCGATGTGTGTGCATCTGGAAGCTTATTCGCTGGCGGTAGACCAAGATACTTTGATTCTCTGTACAGCGATGTAGCATGTCGACGGCATATTTTATCGACGTAAATTGATGCTAAATTACATTCGCCGCGGGTGTATTCTCGTTCGTGTAATCATCACTCAACCGAGATCCAATCCGGTATCGATAAACGACAGGTTCGATCAATAACTCCGTGGAATTAATTGTTAAGTCTTCAATCTCCAAGGATACGCGCAATAAATATTACTTTTACCTTCAAATCAGTCGTCTGCGTTGTATCCTTCGCGGATTTACGATCTCGATGATTTGATGCAATTAGCTGACACCATGCAATATCCTAACGTCAAGTTCAAGAGATTTCGATCAATCAATTATCAATGTCTTCTATTCACACTTTTGCTTCTAATATTTGTTTCTTTAAACAGATTGCCGTAAGTCGAAACGCAGAAATCACGTTTGTTACGTAAATGCGACACGAGATTGACGTGTAGATTGATATGTAAATTGAACGTTGGACCAGGAAAAAAATGTGTAAAATCAATTCAAATAACAGTGACACTAAATCTACTGCGGCAATTTTCCAATGATAAATTGGCAATCAACATTTTTAAGATGGAACTGTTAAATGGATTTAGTGATCTCATCATTATTCATTATTTTCTAAATTGCAAATTCTAATGCAATTCTTGTCGACTACATACGTGAGGGAGATCAGCTGGCCGTCGTCACCGGTGTAGCTGAAGGCACCCTTCATTTCGTTTTGCATTTTACGGTTGGAAGATACCGCCGCATTTACGTCATCAATGCAAACAACACCAATCCAGCTTGTTAGATTCTAGCAAAGTTAAATGTACACATTTCTCCCGTCAAATGTAATATCGTACCTCTTGAATTTCCAACTGAGATAACTACATCGATCAACCTAAATTACTCCCAAAACACTAAACGATCTTCATTCTGCAATCAGGTAGCCTTGATCGCGTTGGCGGCCTACGCCGCGGCGATGCCTGCCGACGCCGTGATTCCCATTGTCAGCCAGAGTCAGGAGGGGCCCAACCCGGACGGGTCCTACAAGTGGAATTACGAAAGCGGTAACGGTATAAAAGCCGAGGAGGAGGGTCACGTGGAGGGTGTCGGCACCGACGACGAGGCAATGTCAGCGAAGGGTGGCTTCAGCTACACCGGTGACGACGGCCAGCCGATCTCCCTAACGTATGTGGTCGATAAGAATGGGTTCCAACCGGTGGGCGCACACCTGCCCACCACGCCGGAAATCCCGCCGCTCATCTTGAAAGCCCTCGAGTGGAGCGCGGCGCATCCGTCCAAGGAAGATCAGGAGAATCAAAAGTAAATCCGCGATCGGCGCCGCCGTCCAGCATGTGATCTCACGACCTCACGTAATTAATCCGCCACGAGAACGGGAAATGATTCACGATGGCGCCAGATGAGTGTCACCGCCGCCCGCATCATCCTCGCTCCCTCCCCGCTTCCTCACCCCGAAACGGACACGGACTGCTCTGGTTCAAATCGACGTAATTAATGCATTGATGTAATCGGTGCGATTGGCGCACCGGCGTAATCGATGTAATTATTTATTGTACGTGTGTACTTTATTAATTGTATTATGTATTGTATATTAATGTATACTCTCGCGATTCCAACTTTACTACTGTTTTTAGACCTACGGTATCATCTACATACATGCATATGTATTGTTATTATATAACGTATTGTATTAATATATGATATACGAGACACGGGCATGTATCACGACCGACTATGTAATTGACTCGTCGGCAAAGTATATACTGTCGCGTTGTATCAAGAATAAACGTTGCATCTCAGCAGAGACATCGCTGTTCCATTTAACATACCCGATTCCCCTGACGGAGTGCAGGACCATATGAAATTCATGCCGGATATCCTCGACACTTTCCAGGAAAGATGCAGGAAACTTTGTGGTCGACGGTAGCGCGAATTCCATCTTCGTTCCGTGAATTAAGAATCAATTCGCGTTTGCCTCCTCAATGCGGCCAAAAACTGATTTCTGTCTACTTGGATCGATCTAAGCCACCGCTTCTCGACTTACTCGCGCCGATCGTCCGATCGCGATCCAAACTTCACAGCTTGAAAGGCAGCCAGAGATCAACGATTTCGAGTATTCGAGAATTGTCAAAAGATTTGCGGATACGTAGACACCATCGCGATTACGTCGGGCTGATTTACTGATAGAAAGTCGCGCGATTATTACTGTAAGATATTATATTGCTGTAAACACAGCTGCCGTCTTTATTACGACGGACCTTGCTCGCTATCATTAATCAATCACGCAGAGTGAACGAAGACGCGCGTCTTATGTAACACGCGTCATATGGGGACCGCCAGTAACTTTGATTACAATCGTTTGGTGCAATGGACGTTTAGACAGCTTGACGCAGCTCATTTACTTAAACACTCTCGCTCATATACTTAAACGTTAAACAATGATGATTCATATATTCACGGTGCTCGGTAACAGTCTAATGTACATATCATTGACCGTTATAATGAAATCTAGATCAAATTATTATAATACCTGTATAAAATTATTATAATACCTGTATAAAATAATAAAAATCTCAGTGCGTGAATAGCGTTATAATTTATTTTAACATTTCGGATGATAATTTAGATTGTATCTCTCAAGGTTCTATTTAGTTCGATAATTTTGTAACGCGCGGTCAATTTTGTTTGGATGAATTTCGATCTCACTGTTGCAGTCAATGACTAATAGAGAGATTTCTTTCAGAATCGAAGCTGTCAATCGATGCTAACGCATGACAAATACATATCAGCTCTAACGTAGTATCTATGGTCGACGCGTGACTCTTTTGATCCTGAGTGATTTAACGCCATTGCTGACGATCAAACCTCTGTCCATATCAAGAGATCGGCTATCTGGAGAAGAATGGGGCAGAGCGATCGAATCTTCAACGCTGTCACTCTACGTCACTTTACACACAGAGAGATACAAATCGACGATAACGCATTTCTTCTCTCGAGATTGCTTTCATCTTCTTTAATAGTCAAATCAAAGAATGCTTCACTACGTATACGGAGATTTGCGGTCTCGAGCAATGTAATACTGTTCTGATGTAGAATTGACATGTCGTCACAGAATATTGCGGCGAACCATTGTGCGATATCTTTTTCGCAGGCCAGTCATCCAGTCGAACACTTTCTAAAAGGTAAAAAGGTGTAAAAGTCCGATTCTACACGTTGACGTTGACATCCGATGATTCCAAGGGTGGAGGAACCGGAACCGATTGTATCTCGCGGCACTCACGTTGAACTTTCACCGGCGAACGACGCGACATTCATCATGTATCGCTGTTTAGCACATGAATCGCGTTCTAAATTCACAAATTTACTCACGTAACCGCAGCTTGTATAAATCTTCCCGGCACAAAAGTCTGCGGTCTAAATCTTTCAAAGTTTATTCCCTCGGAGAAAAAATTGCGCAGAAGTTTTGTCGCTGTTCCCAAAAGCGCAATTTTTCTTGACTAAGGATTCACAAATAAATACAATTGCTGAGTCAAAGTGAATAAAAAGCCATTTTTTACGCATCTTTCATTTACAGTGCAAAGCATGGTGATTTTAATTAATATGAAATTAAGATACAATATAGAGTAACTTTATACATGTTAATATTTCTTAAAAAATTTACTTAAATTAATTGAGAAAAGATTTCAATTGTTTATTTTTACTTATAGTTAATTTACCAAAAATAGTATATAAAAATATATAATAATTATGAAATATTACTGATGCTGTGCAGCAGCATAACAGCACGCTGTTTAAAATCGGTTTTATTACTTGCAGTTAGAGAAAGTACGTGCCTTTCGATACTGCATGATGTTTACGCAAAACGGATATTGCTTCTACTATAACGTGTTACTATATTTCACAAGCGTTATAACGATTTCGCAATTTTGACAAAATATTAATCTGAATATGCATTAGGATGCACGATGCATCGGTGTGATATCGGCGGCGACTCACAATGTTTATTAATAGTTCCATAAATTCGATTATCCGGTCGCGATTAATTCTATCTATCGCAGTCTTATTTGTTCTCGCGATTCAACAAATACCGATTATGATCGTACCGTCGAATTGAAATTGCTGGCCGCAATCAAGAAACACGATTCGTGGAATTTATAACCGAATTATGAAGCGGCCGCTTGATATTAATTATCAAATTAAATGCAGTGGTGCGCAAGTGCAACACGTATACACACTTTCGCAAACAATTTAGCGTAATAATTGTGGCGTACACAAATATTCCTGTAGACGGTGCAATCTATGCTCTCTTTTGTTTATACTCACGTACACAATTACAATTATTCCTGGCAGGAAAATGAGAAGTGAAAATGAAGAAACAATAAAAGAGAAGAAGAAAATTGAAATATACTCGAAAACAGTGAGGAATATTTGTAGATTAAATAGCTCATTCGCTTTGCTAACTTGGTGAGCGTGAATAACAACACAGAAAACTCCAATTATACTGTTTAATTACTGCAATATGGAGAGTGCATGTATATCAGTTCATGCACTGTATATTTTGTACCAAGATAAATATCGAGCTAAATGAAACCACCACGCAGTGTTTTTTGAACTTTTTTTCAATTTTTATTTTCTTATTTTTTATCTTTTTGTTTTAATATTAAATTATCCCGATGCATATTTCACCCTTGGCACAGTTACATTGTTGCTTGAATATACTTGTATCCTGCGTTCCAAGAAGATGAGGTTGACAATGCGCGGCAAGAACTCTCACTATCACTCACTTACGTAACGATCTGTCTTTCTCTTCTGCGGTAATGAGCATTTCTGACCCCGATTTTTCTATTACCGCATAGCCGTCCACACCTAACTTGACAACTTTACTATGCTCATGTGTCAGATGACTTCTCTCAAAATTACTCTCGCGAATTCCACAAGTGAAGAAAGTGACATCGTATAAAAAGAAACATTTATCTTAATTATTCAACTATATAAGAAAATGTCTTTATTTCAGAAGCAATAATATTTTTGAGAGTACGTATAAAAATCTCATACAACGCGTTCAATATATTAATACAATAATCAATCTAGTATAGACCTAAAAAAGGTTGTAAAGAAAAATTATTTCTAATCTCGTCCAAAATGCCTAATGTATTAATTTATATTCATGTATTTCTAGATTTATATATTGCTAACAAAAAGAATACATAAATTCTAAGGTTCTTAATTTACGCGAAGCGTTCTAACTTTCAATCTGTCAGCAATGTTAAGAATCTTATAATACAACGCACAAAAAATTAAATTACATGTTCGTCCAGTACATTAAAATTTTTATTACAAACTTTTCTTTCAACACGATAATCAGGCTAAGCATATACAAGCAACGTGAACGTGCGCGCGTCAGCAAGATTACACTTTGTTTCTCTCTTCCTTGTAGGGATGAGCGGCTATCCAGTCCAAAGCGCGCTGGATGACGGGCGGAATTTCCGGCGGGGGTGGTGGGGTCGGCAAATGCGCTCCTTGGAAGATGGCACCGTTCTCATCCGCCAGCCATCCCAGATTAATTTTCTGTCCATCGGGCGCAGTCCATGCCGCCGAGCCGCGTACTTCCTCAGCCTGGTCTTTCTGGCCGAGATTCTTCTGCACGCCCTGCTCCTCGTACGTTATCCCGTTGGCGCTTTCCCATCTTACAAAGAAACTGCCATCTGGGCTTATGTCCTGCTCCTGCTTAAGGATGGCTACTGGCTCGTTCGCCGCCGATATTACTGCCGCCAGACTCAGCAGAATAATTACGCGCGGATTCATCCTAGACAGGATTGTAGATAGATTAGGGATGCTCGTGTCATGCTTAACTAGATGCACTGTATACGTTATGCATGTATTTATTTATATGTTGGTTTCTATGTTGGTATCTCTCTTATAAAAATTTCTGCTGTTATACAAGAAGTTCTCGATTCGCACTACTCTTGAAGCAACAGGATAAGATACATAAAACTATCATGAAATTTGTAAATGCGATATTGAGAGAAATATTGATAAAGCTTATAGATTAGTTAAAGATTCGCTATTTTTGTTTGTCTAGTGCATAAGATAGAAAGATAATTTTTTAAACTGTAATCCAAAGTGATAAGCGAGGAAGTGCTTGAAGATAGTTTTCGAAATTTTGCTGACTTAAACCATTTGGATGATTGCTACAAAAGTATTACAATTGCAATAACATACTTTGAGATTCTTGACTGGCAGGCGATTCTGAACTCTCTCCTTCGTTTTCCAGATATTGCGTGCACCGTACTGACGGGCGTTTATCCACGGCATCTTCCTTTTATAGATAGCAGTGCTCCATGCTATCGTCGGTGCATTTCTTGAAATGCCACTCGATAATACCGGTTCGAGCTTTATTATAAGCCGATGCACACTTTAAAAAAATATACTTTCTTTATAATTTTACATTATGACTCGGGATACGTGCCGGGAATTCTGCATCCCTGTCCGCCACTGAGCGTATTCGACGTTATCATTAATTTATCTGGCGTTCGAACACAATGATTGCGTTCTAAGATCTGCCGAGATCGAAACAGCGAAGATTACAAGCGCGATGTAGCGAAAGTCACGGGACGCAATGCAGAGCGCAAATATCAATATCCTTCTAAAATTTAAGTCGAACCTTTAGACAAATAAAAAATTCAGTACACTACGACTGTTCGTGCGTGTTCCCATAAAGATGCACAAACGTTTGCAAAGTTCAAGTACGTTGCAAATACATATAGTGTTTTAACCTTTGAGACGCACGTCGTGTACCCACTCGTTTTTCTTCAGGATTCCTTTCGCGATCGATGTAGTTGCACTTACGTGACTTTTTATTCTTGATACCTGAGGACTATGTGTTAGAACAACCGCATGTAGTTATTCATGTCCTTCTTACAGGCCACACCTTTTATTATTTAATTACAAGTATTTGTAGTCAAGCATTGTAAGGGATTCCCCGCAAATTGAGGCTTGGGACTCATAGCTTTGTAAATACTCGCCAATTCTCGGCTTCAATCCTTGCGAAAAGTCACATTTTTCCTTAAACAGTAGAGCCATTAAACTTAGAAGAAATTGTTTAGGTAATATACGCTATATGCACGCTGTAACTGTATTGCAAATCCTTATTGACATTTGATAACGTTCATCTTTCTAACGATGACTGCATTCATGAGTTTCGCACATAATTTCGTCAATCAAGTTTTCGTATATGCGGCGCGCATATATATATTGTAAGTCGTAACAAAAATCGTGTAGATAGGAATCATGTCACATTTATTGAACGTTTCATTTCAGTGGAATTTCTTTAAATATGCTTGGTATATGTGTAATATGCAGAGTTTTATTATACCCTCTATTGAATGATCATGTCAGATGTCATAAATGTGCATTTGATATTCGTAACAGAATATCGCATCACGCAGCGATATTTCGTAAAAGGATCCGTCGTTAAAATCGAAATCGAAGATCTTTCGCGACACGTAGCACAACGTAGCGTAACGTGATGATAGCGTCACAATACGAGGCATCAACTTTTTATTTAACATTCATTGTTAGGCTGGATTTGCTATCAGGCGCGCCGAGCGGAGGTATTTTAATGCAGCGTTCATCGCGCGGAGGATGAGCGAATTGAAAATCTACACGACGCGATATTGCACAATGACGGCGTCAAGCCAAAGATGTACTTGCAGTTTTCAACCTTTTCGTGGCGAACGAGCGAGCATGGCACACACACAAAGAGGGGAATATTTTTACGACATAAGCGCGCGCTCCCGCCATTATTTAGCATTCGCTGTACTTATGTCGTTTTGCGTTTACAGCCAAAGCGCATGTAAAGCGGGAACCTGTTCTCCACCTCCTCCTCGTAAGATTATTCGCGCGCACGCAATTCTGGAGGCTCGATATCTAAATAACAGACTCGGAAATGCGCGTCCCCATTGCAAAGCGCGCATGATGATCTCGTGAAAAATAAAGAGCTGGGAAATGGCTCACGGTCCGTTTTTAAGGAGTACTCGCTTGCGTTTTCGCAAGCTTTCTATGAACTATATTCTTAGTTTAGTATATTCTATAATAATAAAGAATATAGAATCTATAACAATGTTAAATAATAGTTAATCCGAAACAATAGGAATTAAATGTTTCAGTAAAAAGTTTTAGTTTTAGTAATGTTTTAATAATAAAAAATATAAAGTTTATTTTATCAATATATAGATATAATAAATATATTTATAAAAAGAGTAATATATAAAATTTAAAAGAGACTAATTATCTAATTTATTGCTTGCAGATTTTGTGCATACAATGTTATGCGCTGTCGTAAACTTTTAACGACAGGAGAGGGATGGGAATGTCGAAGCAATGAGATTTCCAACTTGGGCAAAACGCTTTTATTTATATACAAAAATCACAAGTTAAGTATACATATGTACTATTAACGATCGACGCGCGCGTAAACGGTTGCACGCGCGTGTCGTTCTTGCGTTTCTTGCGTGCGGAAGCGGCGCGCGTGCATCCGCACGGCACATCCCTCCCTCGTGAAACCGCTGAACAGTGCACTTTATTTTTCATCTATACAAATAAAATAAAGAATCATCTCGGGAGTATATAGCTTATTGTATAATCCGGTGTCTCATGCCTTGTCTTCGTGTTACGTTGTATCCTAGATTAATATACCACACTATATTTATTTTTATGTTTGCGTCGAAAGCTCGGGGTCGGTTCTATCCATGGCAAGCTGGCTCGGAATCAGGTCACGTTTGAGGTAAAGTTGGGCTGATTAACCTGCAACAGAAGGGAGACCGGCAGCGTGAGGATAGTCTCTGAAATATTTAACGCAGACAAGCTGCGGCGCTACGGTGTTACGGTAACGCAGTTACCGGTACACACAGACAGACGCATTATTCCGTACGTGTGTGTGTTTGTACGTGTATGTGCGCACGTGTGGACAGAGATTCTGGTGGAGTATGACGTGATGAAGAATGCGTATTTTGATTAGATTGCAAACGCGAAAAACAACATGAAATGTGAACGTATGAATGTGGAACTCGAAGTAAAAGTCGCAGAAAAAATTCCGCGTTAAGATTGAGATCAGCGATTCGCAATTGGATCCTCTCGATCTAATACTCTCGCTCTGCTAAGAGCATCCGTTCTGCGCTTCGAACGATGGATTTCGAACGGGGCCATCATCAGCGACCTATTATTGAAGTCTTCCGCCGTTGACGATGTGTATCTCCATACGGAATAACCAGATTTCGCTCCGTTAAAAGCGGTTAACGTACGCCAGGATTGTTTTCGTTCCATGTGCGCGGCCGCCACAAAGATATTTTCGGTTCACCGGCGCGCGCCCGGATTTGGGCCAATTTCAATTTCGAGTTCAGGCCAAAGTGAATTAAACGACGCCGCAGCGAGTCTACGCGACTATCCAGCTGCGATAAAGTAAACTCCCTCATCGCCCCCAATTTGCCGGAAAACACGGGGGAGACGCAGAACAATGCTTAACGCACGAGGAAATTTAAGTGGCTGCTTGATCAAAACGGGTTTGCGAGCGACGATCAGGATTGCTCACGGTAAATCAATTTCGCGGCCGTGGATTCGCTTCGATTTTTACCAGTTTAGCCCGGAATGTCGCGTTGTGTCGTCATGCGATAATCCAGTTGCCGTCAACGTTTCGACGTTTTCCGCACCGAAAGAATCGATTGGCTTTCAGCTAACGTCGAAAAAAATATGATTGCGGTGGCGTGATCGTCCACGCCAGATGATGGCGTATCTTCCAATTATAAGATTAATTATATCTCTGGTCAGAGGCACAAAGAAACTTTATTTCTCTGCCACGCAGAGAGCACACGTGGTCGTGCGAGTGATTTCCCCGAGGGATAGAGAAACGTTGCTTCAAATCTTTTACCTTTTGAAGCCGCACGCTTCATTATTAATCTCCGCTAATTGTCTATTCTCGAGCTCGCTGTAAATGTATGTTTACGGCACGCGAGCGGTTTCGCGATTTCGTTTCGTGCCATAACATGAAAGAGAAATCACGTCTCCACGTCTACAGCCCTCTCGCGCGAATTTTATCCCGGATTTCCGTTTGTCCGTTTATCGCTGGAACGTGTGCGTGATCAAAATGCGATCGCGAGACTTTTTCGCGTCACGGATGGGGCGCAGACAGAACTGTGGTGCCACAAAGTAATTCCGGGCTGACGCAAACCCGAGTTCGAGAGTACTCGTTACTTCATTTGAACGGCGAATCTCACCTCTTGGTTGTGACGGTTTCTGATAGTCGTCCTCCTCGGGGTGAGCGGCGTTCCACTCGAGTGCCCTTTGGATTTCCGGCGGAATGGGCGGCGCCGTTGGGATGTGAGAGCCCTGCACCTGGAAACCGTTCTCATCCGCTACGTACGAGATACTAACACGTTGGCCATCCGGTGCCGTGTACGAATCCGCACCCTGCGAGACTACGGGTATTTCGCCGCCCACGTTTTTCGGCTGGCCCGTTTCCTGATGGGAGATCCCGTTGCTCGTCTCGAAGCTACAGGATTACGTAACACATTAATTGTTTAATCTGATACATGTAGAACACACACACACGTCTTTATGCTAGTTGCTCTCTCCGAAGAATGTACTCGCGATTCATGCATGAAGCTGCAGGCTACATCCCATTGCTGTCGGGATGAAAAAAAATTGGAACGGAGGAGAAAAGTCCTCGGCACGGTAGCGACTGCACCCACTCGCGCATAACAATGGAGTTATGCAGCAGCCAGGTCGTTGTAGGCGACAATCGGCAGCCGCGCCACTAAACCGGTGTCATCGGGCATGCAAGCAGGTACCTGCCGACCTTCTCGTAACCATTGTCTTCCTGATGTGTGTAACCGAGATGTAGGCGAAAAGGATGCGAATGTTAAGCGTAGGTCGCGCGGAATGTTCACGTCACGAAGGATCTTCGCGGGATTACTAATTTATTGATTTATTAATGACGACGGATTTATCGATGATGGTACGATTGTTTGAGCGATGCGGAGGAAAAAGGTTCTGATGAAATATTATTTACGACGTTATTTGCGTTTGTCTGTGTCGTGAGTTAAACAGAATGATCTTTTCAAATCGATAATCGCATTCGGGGAGCGTTCGATGGAATTGTCTGAAAGCGAGGCGCATCGTGAAGTGGTGTTAAAATATTCCTTTGAGCCAATACTGGAGAAATAAAATTATACAACTTACTTGTTGACGTAGCTGCCGTCGAAGTTAACTTCGAGCTGCTGAGACGTGATCACGGCATCCTTCTCCGCACCACCTACGGGGGGTCTTTGTGGTGCGCTTAATGTACCTGTCGTACAAAGTACGACCGCCACCAGCACCTGTCAATAATTATCTCGTATTAATT
Source organism: Ooceraea biroi (assembly GCF_003672135.1). Lineage (NCBI taxonomy): Eukaryota > Metazoa > Arthropoda > Insecta > Hymenoptera > Formicidae > Ooceraea > Ooceraea biroi. Next base: position 15,136,438 of record NC_039508.1, read on the forward strand.
ACTTGAAAAAACAATGATCTCGTTCAATAAAAATTATTCGCTGTGAGAACAAAATATTAAAAAAAAAAGATAATTATCGATAAATAAACGCAGCGGGATAAAAGAACGAGTTTCGTGTCGAAAGTCGCAAAAGAACTTAGGGAATTCGAGTTCGTCCGCACTCTTCGCGAGCACGAAAAATCTGCTGTTACCTCACGTCGAGCGTGTAATATGAGTTTAATGTCTCAATGTTGGCGGACCGTAAATGCGCGTGGTTTTATTAGCACGTCGAACGAGTAATCTTCACGGTTCCGCGGTAATGACGCGTCGCGATGAAAACCGTGGAATCCGCGCAGACGAACCGCGTATTGCAAACGCGGGAAAAAGATGAGGATTTTTTCATCTAATTTTTAGTCGCGTGCAACCAAGTGTTAATTTTCAACATTCGATCAAACTGCAAATTCTTTTGAAAATCAACGCAGATATTTCTGATAGCTAACGAGATACGATTTCATCGCGAATCCACGAGAACCGAATCTCGATATACATACTTTTGTAGATCGCGAGGAAAATCACGAGGACATTCGTGGACAATAGTACGTCAATCTTCGACACTGCGCACGATAAAATTTCTAGGTTTGTTCAAATATTCATAGAATTCGTGAAAGTATACGCGAAATGGCTTCACAGTGTGTATGCTCGCATATGTGTATGTGTGTATATATATATGTGTGAACGTTGGGCACGGTTGTAAAGGGCAACCGAGGACGATAATGCTTTGAAACTGCACGGCGCAGTGTTACGTCAGTTGCAAATGACATTATGAAATACGGCGTGTAATGACAGGACGAAAGTGGTGCCGTGAAGCGCGCTGGTTTTTCTCGACGTAAACGCGGAGCGAGCGTGTAATTTCATTCACGAACTTCATCAGGCTTCAATCTAGCCCAGGGGCAACTAGATATCTCACCATGTCAGAAATATCAACCAGTTTCGATTTGTTTCTCTATTGTTGTTTTAATCTTTTATTTAATGTTAGAGTTCAGGATCGTGTAAATCATACACATGCATAATGTGTGCAAAATTGCTTAAGAGCGCTCTAAAATTAAATTGAAACATACGAGCGTAGATATACAGTGTATAAGTGAAGCTAAGATATAAAACCTTGTTTTATTTATTAATTATATTTATTAATTATTTTTAATTATTTATTTAATTATTTATTAATCATGTATATTTATAATTTTATACAAGCTTTAAGAATGACAATACATTGCTAAACTTTGATGAGAACTGATTTGTAGTAAAACTACACATATAACGAACCAAACTGTAGCCATTTTCATGCGTGCTGTATGAGAGATATTCCTATCCGCACAAGGCGAATTCGCGATTTCGAGCTCACTCGGCTAATTCCAATTAATAATACTCGGCTCTGTGGATATCAGTCAGATTTTTGGATTCCAATTCAAACACACGACTACCGCGTGATGAAATGAGCATCAGAGGATCGTTTCGATTGATTTTCCATTAATCGGACAACGTGCGATTAAAGAGCCGCTGCGGCAAAGCTCGATGGATTAACAAAGCTGTCAAATGTAATTTGCAATAGTCAATGATTTTCGTGCGGCATTGCTCACGTTAATCGATCTGTAGAAAATCATCCATGGATTCGCATTATTTGGATAATAACTGAAAAGGATTATCAAACTTCCTCATCAGCCATTCCCGTTTTGCAATCTAATCTTTTTGCTCCAATTTAAAACCTTACATCTTTCATTTCCTCGGTACAAATAAGAGATGAAATTAGGAATATGATTCCCTGTGAGCAGTCCAGAAGAATAATTAAAATTGCTATATAAGCGCTTTTCACGAAGTAAAGGTCAATCCTTTCATCCTCTATTCCCAAGTGAAGAAGATCGATATTGCCGAGGAGAGCAACGTGCCTCCTTCTCGTGAATCTTCGTCGAAGAGACTACTTATGCGAATGTGCTTATATCGAAGGGATCGACATTTGCTTTCCCGTTAACCGGCCAACCGGAGACCGCTAATTGCCTCTCGATACACGTAATTTCGAGGGAGGCAGAAGGTCGATGTCGTTAATGATCGTTACAACGCATCGCGAGGTGCCTCGCGCAAGATCTCCGTTTCTCTTTTTTTCCGTTCCTTTTTTTCGAACAGTTGCAAACGCTTCGGGATTGTTTCACGCCTCACGCCCGCGCGATTGTTATCCTGGCAAACGAATCCTTATCTAAAATGCTAATTGATCGGCAAGCCCGTTATTAAGCAAAGACCGGGAAAGATGACCAAGTGAGGAAAATCGCGCAAATGCACCGCAGAGCGAGATGCGGCGGGAATTAACGTGTAATGATACCGTCATGTTGATCCACCGGTTCTGTGTAATAACGCGGTAGATTATGCTGAAATGATTATGAAAGAGGCAGAGAAACGAAGGCGCTTCTGCCTTCTACGTAAGGTCGTAGATATGCAGGAAGCGCTTCATCGAAACAGGCAAACGCCTGTCGCGTCTGGATTTACCTAATTTTAGCATTGACGAGATTGTATAACAGTTGTGCTAACATCGTTTATCAGATACGATATTGATGGAAGACCGAAAGAGTCAAGTTGACGAAAACTCTTGGATTCCAACAGTCCAGAAGAGAACGCATGGAATTTATCCAGATGCAATTTATGCAAGATAAAATTTATTACGTTGTTAACAATGTCGGTCTCCGCAGTAAGCGCGATTACGTCGTAACGATAATCAGGATTCGCGTTTTGCAAGCACGCACGTGGACGGATAACTGCAGCTTGAAAATAACCTCGCGCAGGAGCGCCGATTGTGTTATAAGACGGTAATAAAATATGATTAACGAGATGTAAGATAGGTACGTTTTTGCAGCGCGTCACCTTCATTGAAGATTGCCGGGAAATCGATACATCTTGCGCACGATGAGTTGACATTGAAGATTCCGATTTCAATGACGCCGTGCAGGAACACGGATATGCGCTTCCGCTAACACTGATCTGCCTTGAAAGATTCACGCTTTATTCTTTATATATCGACACGTAAGATGTTCCGGCTTAGAAGCTTAAAATATCTTTGCGTTCAAATTAGGCCATATTTAGAAGTTTCTTTAAAAGTTTCTTTAGAAGCGCGCGTATAAAACCGCAACAAGAACTTTGCAACATGTATTCAGTAATGCCCTCAAACAAATAATGCGCGTACAAATTTTGCAACGTTCCGAAGTAATCATAATTAATCACCCAATTAATAATACAGACGACGGCCGTTGTCATCTCATTTTCTTAATGGAATTAATCATCGAAATAATGTATGCGTATGCGTATTGAGGCATCGAGAATGCGTGTGTGCAATTATCATTTGCAAAGAAAGAGGTGTCACCAAGGAGCCACCAGTATGATGTAACGAATGCGCGTCCGATGTCCCATTCATTACGGTAATTATATTCGCAATTCCATATTTATTCGGCATACGTGCGCCACATGCCACGCATCGCGAACACTTGTGTCACGCAATACCCGAGCGTTACCTCAAATGACTGCTGAAATTATCATTATCATGATCAGCAAAATTCGGCACAGCGTTATACGAGCTTTACATTACGAGCAACCCGCTTGGCGACAAAAAATAATCATTGGAGAACAATTAAATATTTAGCATAAACTTTAAAACTGTCAGGAGTTGAAAGTAACGGAGAACCGCGAGATGAAGAAACACGTTGCAGAAGGATGAAGAAACTGTAAAAAGTTTACAGGCACGTGCGACAAGTGGCATATAAGAGTGCTATGCAGGAGAACTCGACTATGATAATTAATGTACAATACTCGTCACGACGATGAATGTATTTTTATCCTAGCTTCTTATTTTCCATAAATCCATCATTTTCACACGAGTCAACATTCAATTAGCTCGACGCGTATGAAATTACTGACACTCACTGAAATTGCGACATTACCGTCTAAATCCGGCTTTCTGATTCTAATTTTCCGTTTCGTATACGTATTCACGTATAGGATCCGAAAGCAGACAGTCGGATTTAGCGTTAAATACAAGGTGAGACAGAGGATTCATTAGCATCTGTAGGACGAGCGTAAATCCGTATTTCAACTCGTTCGCTACTCTTGAAGAAAGAAGCACACGTTGCCTCGAATTTTAGAAGATTTCTCCCAACTCTGCAGAATTTTGTATGTTTCCAAAAAGGTCGTAGGTAATATCCGATATATTTGAGCGACGGAGGAGACGGATGCGTTTCTGGTATGTGACTTATAACGTGCATGGCGCATTTTTGGACGAATGTCGGACGTCAGAGTTTTAAAGAATTTCCCCGGCGCACAAGTCGGCCTCGCGTATGCGATACGATGCGATGTTGAGCGCATCTCATATTTACCATATTTACTAATATATACGAGAGCGCGTCGGAAAAATTGCCGAAGTCGCACAAAGTTTATCGGCTCATTTCCGCGAACGGCTTCTCGTGAAAAATTCTGCTGATATCGGACGCGCGCACCGAGAGAAGAGGATCCGAATAGTTGAACACTGAAATTTATTCTTCGAGCGATGGACGAGGCTGGACGAGCGAACGAGAACGCGGAAATTGTCTTTTTCTTATAATAACTCGCTGGAAAAGCAATTTAACATTTCTCAAGCTCGCTCTGTCGTTCCTATGCGATGCAAAAGAAAATCTGCGCGAGCTGTTACACTGACTATTTGTCCGATGCACAATGATAATGAATGATCTTCCTCAAATTACGAAACAACTGTATAATATCTCAGTTTGTCGCAAAACGGAGAAAGAAAATGTCCGTAGAATCTCAGAAGTCGAAAAAATATCTAAAGAAAAGTTAAATTTTTAGATAACTTTTGGCTCGTTATATCAATTTGCGAGTATCGAAGTTCGGCGAAAACAAGACATACTTCTTTCGCGCTTATACTTATACTTGATATAATTCTGTTATCCTGAAAATGATGATTAGATACTACGAATTCCGCGTCGGTCATGGTCCAACTTGTAGGCAAATTTTAAAATACACGCAATAAGCAACGTTCGCGAAAATGAGCGCTCGATTAATTAATGATTGATAACTTATCGCGGTAAACTTAGCCCCGTTGCAAAATGATTCTCGCGGACGGCGTGCCGTCAATCACACGAGTACGTAACGTCAAAGACGTGCAATGAAATTTGCGCAACTCTTACGTCTCTCTCCGAAATGTCATCTCGCGATGCCGTCGACAAATCGCGCGCGACTTCGAAGAGGTCCGCTCCGACGTCGCGACTTACACTAATCTCGCGACAGCGGGAGACGTCTTTACGCCCGAGAAGAGACCCGGCTGTACGCTCGTCGTTACCTAACGTCATCTTGGCGACCATCACGCGGATGCAACGATGATCGATGAACCGAAATTCCCAAAGCGAGAGCGTGGCCTATTTCTTCACGCGTTTCCAACGTTTTTTTTCAAACGACACGCCGTTTATCCACTCTCGCGAAGAATGGAGACCCCGCACCGTCTCGACGACGGCGTCGATAGCTCGCTCGAGGAAGCGGACGGTCCCGGACGACGACGGGACCGTCTTCGCGGGCGCGCTCGTCGCAACCGACGAGCGTTGTGTGCGCGTGCACCTACCTTAATAGTGTACATAATCTCTCTGTCACACGGACGCCGACGACCAGAAGAGCTTGCTTGAGATGCAGATGGGTTGGTGGTACTTGTGCTTCTTCGTCAGATGCTTCGGCTCTTTATATACACGACGGTGCCAACGTGGTGCAGTGAAAGGGGTCATCCCTGCCCTCTCTTCACAATACACTTCTTCTTCTGACCAGTGCATCTTCGGAAAAATGCCTGGGATGAATCAGGAGTGGAGACTTCGCTCATCCTTTTTTCATCTCCGTCCTCTCTCGCTCTTCTCGGTTTCCTCCCTCTCCCAGCCCCTCCAACGCGTGTCTGGACGCGTGAACGGGCCGAGATTGATTCCGGTACGCTTCGCGATCGGACATCCGATCGGCCGACACTTCGCGAGGCGAGGGGTGCGGTGGCCGATTACGCGGTTCCCCTATCGTTCAATTTTAGATGTTGTTTTTGTCAATCAACGATTAAACGCGTAAATATATTACGTGGAAAAATGTTATTTTGCATGATGTTTCTGCAGAAACGTAAGACTTTGTCTGAGACGTATGATTGTCGAGGCGTCGCAGCTGTGATACTGCTTATTAGAGAGACGTGTGTATTATTACTCGTTATTTTAATCTCTGGAACAGTCTTACTCATGGATGTGACAAAAAGTACATTTTATTTCTGGTCTAATGTACAAGAACGCACGTACCCTGTCAATGAATTGCATTCCGCGAGTCTATGTAAATTTATAATATAATATTCCAACTTCTTCCCTTATCTTCTTTCAAACAAACAATACTGAAAAATCTCCTATAGCACATCTATAATACATATGCAATCAATCTTTGGATGATTTAATAATCTGAAAATTTTGATTAATTAAGATTCATTTCCGTACAATAATAATATCAAAGTGCTAAATTGAGACATCTCATATCGAAATATGAGCCATTATCCGCGTCTGGATGAGTCGCGGTCCTGATATGATCGAAATCGGAAATCGTTCCGTTTTGTGGCTGTCACGGTTTCGACCGCGACCCGGCGAAGTGGAGCAAAGTGCATCGCGGCTATCGGGTGCACGCAGGGATGCAATGTCTAGGTCGATTACGGTCGCTTTGCTATAGCATCGCGGCGTGGTAGCGGCTTGTGGTGGCGGATTTCCTCGCACCATTCATAATGTCGTGGACACGTAGCGCGATACTGCATTAGAGTAATGCATGCATACGGGAAGCGCATACTTTATGCGCGCGTGTCAAGTCGCTGATAAGCCCGCTTGTTGAATTCTACGTTACGGACGATATCCTAATGCGCGTGTGTCTCTTACGGTGGCGGCGACGTTTCGTGCCCGTGTGTTTGCATACATAACAGATGCTTAACAGATTAGTTTTACAATTATTAGTGTAACAATGTGTAAACTTGCACGCGTTGTATCTACTTTGTATCTGCTTTGAAATGCCTATTCTACATTATCTTCATTGTCATCATTTGTTAAGCTGTCCTCTCGTCTGGATTTATTATACTTCACTGTATCTCGTAATGTATTTCTTTCCTATTTTTATGATTTTATTGCTCTTCGTGCACCCTTGTGTTCCTTAAAAATTCACGATGAATGCTTTTAGACTATTCCTATCTCTTTCTTTCGTGCTTTTTATCCCTTTCATTACGCTTACGATTGAGTTTTCGAGGCCGCATATTTATGACATCATCATCATCACGTTGAAAGGGTACGGCAATAACAACGCGCCATTTTCAGGAATCGCAGAAATCAAAAGATTATTGCGCAGTATCGCTCGTCAAGTCGCGTGCGTCTGTATTCTTGGAAATCGAAATCTTCGCAGCTTCGTTGAACGGATCTTGTGCTTGCGTATAAAATATTTTCCGCTTCTTTCTATAATATAACGCGTCCACGCGCGTTGAACCGCCTGTGTTGACCTTTGCGATTGCTATCGGCTACTTTCGACTTTTACGATTATCGTCAGATCGTAAATCCGCGATTAGTTTACTGAGAGATGCACAATGGGAGAGGCGACAAATCGCGAGGAGTCGCGAACGATTCGCCGGATTCTTGTCATTTCACAAGAAAGTCGCCTTATTATCAATATACTGCATGCTTATCTCGAGTTAAAAACATTTCGGGGATCTCATATCGATTCGTGTGAAATTCATATGTAAAAATAATTCGTAAAGATGAAAAATGTTCTTATTGCACAATAAATACATTCGTAAGTGGGTTAATTTACTTATTTCGCAAAATTCTTAAATTGAGATTTATATTATGATATATCGTATATCAAATTAACGAACTAACTTTTTATCGCAAATTTCCCATAGAGAGAAATGTCTAATGTCTAAGAGTAATATTTCTTTTTTTATGACAAAGACATAATTAAGAGTCATTGAAACCTTGACATTTGTCATCGATGCAGTAAAAAGTTAGCGACTAATTATAATTTTTGCGAATTACCAGACTCCTTATACGTCGCGATTCCTTTTTACCGCACCAGTGCGCACCGGTCCTTGGAATGAATTACGCCGACCGTTACGCGACGCATACTTTGAGCATTCACGTTGAATTGCATCTCGACCGTAGCGTACAGTTGCAAACGAGGGTGATCGTTCGATCTGCAGGTACACAATCCGGCCGATTTTTATCGCTTATAATTATTGCGCTCTTTACGTTATTAATATGAAAGCTACGCCCTTTCATCTCCAAGAGGATTTCAGTAAGACATCGCGATTTCACTTTTGAGATCTTCGTGATCGACTCTGACGTGATAGCCCGAGAGAATATAGAAATCTGTTCTTTATATCAAAATTCAATAAAACAGTGCCGAATCTCATTCTAATGTTTATACATGAAAAGTAAATTTTGCTACATTCATTTAGACTTATTTCTCTAGTCCCGAAAATGAAACTGTCCCCTTTAAAATTTCAACAATTCCAGGAATTACCAATTTTCATATAGCTAGGTACATAGCTAGATACATCCTCTCGGAAGACGGAGTTACACGCGGACGTTATCATCCGTGAAGAGTAACGAGTCGGGTGGCATCATCAGTTCCATGGGCACCACGTAACAGGCGGATAACGTGGAAACAACAGATACGCCCGCAGATATTGTGTGGCGCATCAAAGCAACCTTAGCAATGTGTGCTTTGCGTAATTTCCAGTCATTCACAGCCGTGAGGTCCGGCGCGAACACCTCCGCCACGCCGCTCGTCACACCAGCCGAGCTTCAGTATACATGTTCCTTATCACTTTTCGAAATCTCGCATGAATAATTAACACCGTACGGCATTTTTTACGCCGTGCCGCTGCCAGCTGCGATGGGTCGTACATCTCATTTCGCGAACGAGGGTGCCTCGCGAGAGGACCGATGGGGTCCCATGAGGTGCGACACGCGCCGGCGGGCCCCCGCAATCCCTTTATTAATCTTCGTGTCGAATGCACGCAACCTTTCTCGCGAGCCTCCACGGCCGCACATCGACATTTACGTCGTGTCATTCGTGTGACGCGGCATCGGGGATGCCGTGGAATGCGCACGATCCCTTGGAAGGCGATTTGTCCTAGAACGCGTGGTGCAGCTAAGAGGATTTGTCCTTAAGGCGCAAGTGGTACGATTGTCCTGCTTCGTTTCCTCCAGCGGCTCCATTCGTATCGACATCGATAGTTCTTCCAATGATCTGGTGTACAAGAAGAAGATAGGATACCGTAAGCGGGAAAGAATGGCTCATTTCGTGGAACAAGTGAAATGAATAGGATCTTCAAAATCGGAAAATCCGCGATTTTTCTTTCCCGATCGATCGTAGTGTCGTAATACTTTTCCAGATTAACGAGTGGACAGATTTGTTCAGTATCTTGTCTTAAGCGAAAAAATTCATTGAATCTTTATGCGATACGATGAATGGCGAACGGATGGAGTTATCATCGCAGTCTCTTATTGATTTCACTGCGTCGTGCATATTTCAATCTTGCAGGCGCGCTAGGAATGTGGATGATTGAGATATAAATCCCGCTGAAAAATTCTAATTGAGATCGCGCTCGGTTATTTAAATCTTCGTTCCTGCACATTCCTCGAGACATACCGATAGGAAAGCGCGAGAAATAAGTCGAGATCTCCGAAAGGAACAGTGTGCGCGAGTATGATCCTTGGCCAAGATCCTTCGCTGTTTAACATGTTGACCTATGACGCGTGTGTTAGAGCCTCGGGTCGCGCGCAAATACGAGTCATGCTAACCAGACGGTTTGGCGGACCTCGAAAATGAATATTCCAGCATTCGCGAGTCACGTTTCTCACATATGTGCAACGTTCGGCAAAAACCTAAAACGCATCATGAATTAATAAAGTGCTCATGCAACAATAACGGATGAATCATTTTCGTGCATGCTAAAATCGGAGGCGTAGTTTACCTAGTAACCTAGTTGCCCTTATAAATATTTAAATGCTCCTTTCATCTCTTGCAAAAATACAATCTTTGATTACTTTATCTCAGATGGAAACACTTTAATCGAGTGTGCAAAAATTGCTTTGTAACTATCGACACGAATGGAGAATAAAAAGCTAACAATACATGCAAATTTGCGCTGATTAAGTAATACCGCTGAGTGGCACGAAAATCCAGTAAATTGCGCGAGATTGTTCGAGAACTTTGACAAGAATGTCGGCGGGAGAAAAGGAAAGGCGTTCCTCCTCGGAGGAGACGATGCGCCTCGGCATGATGCATAATCCAATGTAAAAACGTGCCGCTATGGCGCGACCGTTGAAACATTTCAGGTCGTCTCTGGAGAAGACTATCGGCGCAACGTTAAAGTCACAATTTGCATTCCGATGGGTGGTAGTCTCGTCGTCTCCCATGGAATTGCTCGGTTGGGACTATACGCACACGTACAAACGGATCGTGCCGCACCAGGAGAGTCAGCTGAGAGGATGAAACGGTCACGTAAGTCTCGCGTGTACTTACCGGAGATCGTGTGGGTGCATCGTGTGTACGTACACGTGTATCCGCATACGCAGGATCGGGTTAACGAAGCGGTGGTGCGATTACGCGAATTGCGGTCTCGCGTCGTCTCTCGTCGGCTTGGATTTCGGAAAGCCGAGGAACGGATGAAGGACTGAGCGTATGAAGAGGACCCACTGCATCCTGGTAAAACTGCGATTGTGAAATGAAATTAGATGTAAAGGCAAAGAGGTACCGCATGGTTTTTTTTGCAGGTGACAAAAGATTTCTTTTGCATTCTTTTCTGTGATATTTTTTTATTTAGACGCATAAATATAAATTTATTCAACATATTACAAGATAGATATCTTGTGCGATTTGGAATTAAATTTGCTGTGATGAAAGTGTTACAAAGTAACAGGAGGCAGCCGCTGCATTTTGTGCAATGAGATATCAATCGAATAACAATGTGTATTACGCAATACCATGCTAATCGACCTTACTGCGATGAGTAGATGTCCATCGCAAATAAAAAAATTCGAGGTAAGAATTATTTCCATGAACGGTAGGCAAGACGTTCGTGTAAGAATGCGGGTAAGCAGGAAGTACGTATTTTTTAAACTGCTAGTTGTGTATGCAACGTGGCATCTATCAGTACAAGGCAATAAAACAGGAAATTGACAATTTAATTAATTAAACAAAGGTATCTATGAGATACGTTGTGACTGTTCGTTCCTGCTTCAATGGAAAAATAATCGCTACCGGATTGCCTTATTAATAAACGTGCCCATAGGCTACCTCGATCATAGCAATAACACAATGCGGATGTTTCTGTTACTCGAATAACTGTAATTTTAAACAAAGAGCATGTTCCACAAGACTTTTTGAATAATAATATGTACATACATACAATAAAATAAGGTAAGATATATAGTAATACGTCGATAATAAAAATACGAAATAATGACACACCATTACTATTTTGCAATAAATCTACATAATTTTCCAAGTACATCTATCATCATTTTAGTAGACAAACTCTCAAGTGTTACATACGGTCACGGTTTTTTAGCACTGGCAAGCCGCGTTACGTTATTGCGGCTTGTGAACAAGACGATGATAAGACGATAGAGATCAAAGGGTACGTATTGCATACAAGCCTGGCGTATGCATTAGGGAATTTACAATTAACGTTAATCTAAAAAGTTAATTTAAAAAGAGGCGGGTCCGTGCGATTATATGGAGGAGTAATAAGCTCCAGGTTGATAGGGTTCCAGGTTGATAGGGATCTCCGGCTAATCATGGATCATCTAGAGATCGTAGCGGTCACAAGCGCGACGCAGAAAGATCGACGAGCGACGTTCCGGGAAAGGGTTCCGATCGAAGTACGCTCCTGACGATCGTGTGCAGGCGTATTACATGTAATACAAAACCGCAGGCACTCCGCAGGCGTGACGTAGCGAGCTCCATAGAGGCCACGTTACATGCCACGGTGTCATAATGCTCGCGTCCTTTGGAACCGCTTCTCGTGCTGGTTGCGCAATCACATTTAATAACGTCAGCCCGGCGCGATTGCCGTGTTCGTTGCGGCTCGCGGACACTTATGACACTTTAACGGATTTTCACGACGGAGCACGTCGAATAAATTCAGCTGCTCGCGTGCGTTGCGCCGCGTCAAATTAAGCCGCACCGTGACGGCGATCATCGAGATTTTCTCTTTTTTTCCGATCGCTCGTCCGCGCGATCATTTCTTTTTCATGTGTATTCCAGATGCAACGATGCGAGAGTGACACCGCATCACGTATCAATTATGTTCGCCGATTGGCGAAATCTTGCTGCCGATCGAGCGCCTAATATCGTTGCGCAATCCGCAGAAGGTGCGGTGTAATACCATCGCAATTACCACTCGCTATTTCGATCACATTTTTATAATGCGACGAAGTCGTTTCTAGCTTCATAAAGGAAGTCGAGAGAAGTCCTCTTTCTGTGCCAGTAATTTCACTTATTGGTCAATTTGTTAAATCTCACCTTCTTAGGCACACATTTCGACCGCACGCGAAACCTCCCACAGTTATTTGCACATCAATACGCATATGTTAATAATGTTAATTCAAAGAGCTGACGATATAGTATAAATATTATAGAAACTTTTTGAAATCGCAAGAATGACAAGCTGCAAAATTATATATCAAGTTATAATTATTACGTGTATAATTATTACGGTGTAACATTATTTTAACAACATTTGGTTTTGGATTTCTAAATACGTGCTTAAAACATAAAATGTAAAATCATTATAGAGGAAAGAGGAGAAAATATTTCTTAACATTGATATTTATCACGCTAATGGCATTTATCATTTGATTTTTATTTTATATTGTTAGGGGGTATATAAAAGGTGTGATTCGATCATGTCACACGTTCAAAAAATTTGAGCGTGATCATGTTTTGCTAAGTTATAAACCATCTCAGATTATTCATATATCTCCTAGATTATTCAATTTATTTAACCATTCGATAAACGTCTTTCGGATTATCCTAATGATGTAATCAATATTTGATACATCATATACTTGCATATTTGTCGCGCAAAGGAGCAAGGGATTTTGAATAAAGGTTGATTTCACGAAGAGTACGAAAATCTGTTGAGATAATAAAAAACCGTGTAAATGATTCATTTGCATGAGGTAGATTTGATCAAAAAGTGAAGAAAGATAGAGAGTCGCGCTCGTGTAAAGTGCTTTTAATAACTGGTTTGCAATATCCTGCTTACAGCAGCTTCGGCATAAATATCTGATGCACTTTGCTATGTGAATTAAGCATTTTGTTTTTCTCCTTTCTAACATCTACAACTGGATTCGCGACTCTCTCATTTATTATATTCCCGATAATTGATCAAACTTCGTCCCAAAAAATATCATTAATTAAACAATGTCTGTCTGGAAAAGAGAGTTTTGTAACTGAATAACTGAGTATAATTTTTCAAATCAGCGAGTGTACGTTTCCAAAATAGTTTAGCTTTTCATTTTATTTTTTAATAACTACATTTTACCGTAATAAGTACATTATCAATCTTCACCTTATCTTTTATTGTCTCTCGGAATATATTAATTATAATGTGTCTAACTCTATATCATTTTTCACTAGATACTTAGTAAGAACGTGAAAAGAGACGAAGAGAGAAATTTTAATTTCGCAGTTCCGGAAATTTTTGCAAAAACGTTTCCTCACACACATGCAGTACAATATCAATTTTACGTGCATAAAACGCGGAGAACTGCGGAAATAATTGAAACCACATGCTTTAGTATTCTTCCTATCCTTCAACCATTATAATTCCAAGCATTTTTATTCTTTTATCTTCCAATCTCACAAATGCCTAATTTACATACAGCGATACGTAAACTTGAAAAATTAATAATTAGCAACAAGCTGTGTTTATAAATCATGCGATAATCATCGTGATCAATTATCATTCTCGAGATTTTAGATATACCAGCAGCGCATTACATAAACGTAATTGTCAATTATTACAGATCAAAGTATAGGCGCGCAAATAAAGCAACAAAGTGATATTTCAGCCTCACGCGATCCTAAGCAGCAATTATCTAATAAATAATACCGGCACACCGCTCACCACGTGCACTCGTTAATAAACTTGACCCTGCAGATAGTATCCGCTCGCATCTGCATCAAATTAAAGTGATTAATTAATTAAATTGTTTGCTATAGGTTTGCAAACGCGAGCATTTGTTGATTTTGACTTGAACAAAGCCATTGAATAATTGCGGACGTTTAATTGTATATTTATTCTAGCCGCGATACAATTCAACTTTGAAAAAACGGTAATATTAAATGCGGCAGAATCTAATGCAATATTATTTTGCAATAAGATTTTCTGACAAATTTATATTTAAAGTCTATTTGTATATCTGAAAAGAGCAACTATTAAAATCAAGAAGAGATTCAGTTTTATCGAGTCCCTTTCCCTAAGGATTTCTCTTCTGTAAACAATTAAATGTGACTAGCTGATTAATTAAGGCGGAGCATACGGTCACAAAAAGTGCTGCTAAATCTTTGTTCAGCTGGAAGGCTGCACGGCGCAAAGATGGGTCAACCTTTCGCCTTGCGATTATGTAAGATCTCGGACTGACTGACCTTTAGGTTCGTTCATGGCATGCGGCATTTACGTAATTTACCGATTACGATGTATTAGAGTCTTCTGCGCTTGGAGAACAGTTCTGCTTCTAGCGCTAATATATTTTCGAATGCACGCTATAAATGTGCACCAGATTACAGCACGCATTTACGCATACCTGATCCGTGACTGACGCATCTTTTTAATTGATTTAAAAAATTGACAAATTACCTATTTAATCAATTATTTAAACTATCATAACTTTTTAACCATGTGACAAGAGCAGACTATACAAATAAGAATAGTTATATAAATTACAGATGATTCTAATTCAAGACATTTAGCGAAATTTTTTTCTTAACGTTGGATGACTTGTTATATTAAAATGCAGTGTGTATTTATGAGTTGAACTAGAAATTGAATTGTTACTACAAATAACTGCAAAATGTATTGACATTTTCAAAATTAAAAATTTAATTTGTTAATGACCTACGGCAATTAATAATGACTTAAAGAAATAGATACCGAAACAAGTATTAGAGCAACTAATGGAACAAGTAATGGAGCAAGTATTGGAAAATGTAATGGAACAAGTATTTTTCTTGCCTGCAGCGTCCTCACAGCAATGGTTGGCATTATCGACATGTAAAATCAGACAACAGTCCGCATTTACCGACCGGTGCCTACGGTGCGTCCACGTTGCGCTTCAGCAGAAACGGTTACGTCAGTATCAAATGTTATTTATTCGCGTTTTCAAGTGTTAATTAATCATTACCGTGTCTCCGTGCAACGGAAAATGTTGGAATCAACCGTTCAAGCATTGGCAAATGGCAGGGTGATTTTAGCCAGTGGATCTCCAAGGCGGCATGACATAATGAAGCACTTGGTAAACAATCACTGAGTTGAATGAAGAATTTATTAAGTAAAATTTATTAAATATCGCTAGAAGATGAAACATGCGAGTTGTATGCGCAAGAATTGTATCGTGCAAGGATCGGATTCGGGTAGGCTGTTAACTGGACTAATGGCAATGTTTGACAGCGTATAAGCGCAGAGATAATACCATCCCTGTATGATGAGAACCTGGACAGGTCCAAATATGACAATCATGGGGAATACGTTCAGGACATAGCCAAGTACAAGGTGCTCGAGGTGCACGAGCGTTTAAAAGCAGATCCAGTGTCCCCATTGCTGATCATAGGAGCAGACACAATGGTGACAACGGACAATGTCATTTATGGGAAGCCGCGTGATGAATCGGAAGCTTTTCAAATGTTATCTAGGTAGTTGCATTGCGTCAGATTGCACCATTGGAATGGACTTAATGGCACAACGTTCCTTTTTAGCCTAGCAAATAAGCAACACGTTGTCTACACTGGCGTATGCCTAAAGACACCAAAGACCCTAATCCAATTCTACGAATCCACCAAAGTAAAGTTTGGAGATATATCTGAGAGACAAATAAGAGAATATATAAAAACTGGTGAACCGATGTGAGTTGTTACCCTGTCGCGATTAACAGGTTCCATGCTGCATGATGCCGGTGACCTATGCTGAAGTCTTTCCATTCAGGATGTTTGATATTTTTATTATCATCATAAAAGGAGAATATTCTCCTGAGATATTTCACGTCATATTGATTTATGTATATAGTTTGTATCAGAAAAAGGAACGTTGGCATATCTGGAGAGATATTTATTCATTATTTATGAGAAATAAAAATGTTCTTAAATCCCTTCGAATATATATGCCCTCATATATATGATCCTCTAAAGCAGACATTCTCATTAGACACGTTTCAGTAGGAAACTTCTGCTTTTTCTTTTAATTGTCATTATCTTGATTTGATACCTTCTTAAGAAATTTTTCGCAGCATTTTCAAAGGATTCTTCTCAAACAACGTCGTAACGCATTTATCTTGATTTTCATTAAACTTGAGCTTTATTCCTTTCTTCAAAGTCATCAAAGTTTTTTACAACTTTTGTACTGCACCTCCTTACGAACTCATCTGACATTTTCATATAACGAGCAGCAGCTGCGTAACTTAATTTCGAATTTTTTCGAATCTGGAAAACAAGAAGAGAAAGACCTCGATTCGTAATGTTTAGAGTATGTCGCTTTCATTTCGAAAAATACAACAGATTTTTCGGATCGGACTCGAGCCAACGCTCTTTTGAATTTCTCAACTTTTTGTTAAAAGAGTGAATTATAATTATTTCGTACGATACGATTATTGCACCATGAACAAACACGCGGCATGAATGGAAAGTCACATAAAATCGATGCGGCATGGAAAGTGTTAATCAATTTAATCTGTGCGCTTAAACTGGATATTAATTCCAGGGACAAAGCCGGAGGATACGGCTTTCAAGGTACGGGGGGCTGCCTAATTGAGAAAATAGACGGTGATTATTACACTGTAGTAGGTTTGCCGTTGTATTCGCTGGCCAAGCGATTGAACCAAATATTTTCCAGCGTTTAGCAATAGTTTATTAATTGTGAATTGTGATGAATAAAAGTTTCACTACATGCTTATTAAGCCAAAATGTAATAAGATTTGCGGTAAAAAAATTAGAATCGCTCATATGTACGAAGAATTAAAGTTGTCGGTACTTGAAACGCGACGGTTACTGCGGGGATAGATTTTATTACGCTAAAAGCCACGTAAATCTGCAAATTCCTGTATTTGTACATTTAATGGTCCGACATTCCGCCATATAATGGACGTACATAAATGCGTGTTAATATTGATATCGCGTTCATTAATATTCATGATTATATCGCGCGTTGTCAAAGACACAAAGCGAAACGCTCGTCGAGATCGTAATTAAATTATTCAACATAGATTTCGTTATCATTCGTAAAAACTTTCTCCGCATTTGTGTAAATCTAATCTGTGTAAAATATATTGTATTATATTATACAATTTGTTCCATACACGGTAAAATCGGAGAAAAAATAAACAGATCGTAATCGCCGTGACGTGTTTTATCGTTTTCTGATAGCAAGACCTGATTTATTCAGGATTAAATATTTCGTTTAATCCTTCACATTTTAAGGAGAAAAAAGGAAAGCGAACATTGCAACGGTGAAAAGAATTGTAACTCTTTTGAAAGAACGACAAAGTGTCTGATTTCGCGATAACTTCTACAACAAAAATATTTTTCGTTCTTTCAATGAAATATATCGATTTGCGATATACTGAAAACATTGCGATAGGTTAACGATAAACCCGATAAACATGATAAATATAAGAGATAGCCGATTTAGTCACTCTTAGCAGTGCATGTCTGAACGAAATAAAAGCTACGTTTTGAAGATTAATTAAGGAAGATTAATTAAGACTACTTTACTTTCCGTAACTTTCTTTCTGCCCGAAGTGTCCTCTCAGAAGCAGAAGATTCCGCGCAAGCGAACGTGCTATTGTCATTTCCGCGCTTTTCTTGACACTACTTGACACTATTTTAATTAAATATAAATAACAGCTAGTAGATATGCACCTGTTTGACAATATGTCACAGGCTTGTCTAGTCATTGTAGCACAAATTAAAACTGAAAACCTTAACCTAACTAGATGTCGTATGCCGGACCACGCGCGAAGTTCAAATGTTATTATCATATTATCCCGATCTTCTTATACTATTAATACTTATTCCATATCGCCAAATAATTGTACAAATAATAGCCTTACGCTGCTAACCTTAATCTATACTCGAGCTTAACTCCGCGTGTAGTGTCTAAAACAAATCCTGCTTGACACTTGTGCAATGCACGAATAGCGCCATCTGCTGCGCGATATCGACAGGCAGCTGCATTTTTCGTGTCTCACGCTTCTTGCAGCACGTCAACGTCGTCTGACGATGACGTTCGTTGTACACTTGTAACCGTCTCAAGCTGATTCTCGTGTAGCGTATTATATCGATGCTCTCGAGCCTCGATAGCGAACTGCCGATTACGTGGATCCACTCGGAAAGATGGAGGACGTACTGAACGAGGTCGTTTCTTCCGAAGATTTGAAGGTAAGCGAACTCGAAAATGAATTGTTTTCACGTCGCCGATGTCGCTCTCGTCCCGTGTTCGCGTTCCTCGCTCTAGCCGTGATCTAACCTCAACGGGGAAACGAAAACATCGACATGCACCAGAAAGTTAGGTTAGATGCATCATGATAGGTTTACTTGTGATATTTTGCTTATTATTTATCACTTCGTATCGTTTTTCCATGCATTACGCAAATCGGACGAACAAGTTCATTCTAGATCCAGAAGAATTATTATTATTGTTAATCTAGAACTGCCTATTTTTGTTCTAACTGTCATGAGCGACAAGAGCGATATTTTACCTTAATATTTCTCACCTTTATTCTGCAATAGAGTCGCAATTAACTCAACGTCACTCGTGAATCGCGTAACGAGTTCGCAAAATCATCAAACACTCTGAACAGTGTATCATACGTAAAAGACTGCGAACGTTGCATCATCCTGCGAAATGTACTTGCTACTTGTTGTGTTTCAGAAATTCGAGAACGTGTATAACGAGCAGGTGCGTCTGTCGTACATCACGGAAAAAGCGCAATTCGAATATGCCTGGTGCCTTGTGAGAAGTAAATACACGGCCGACATCAGAAAAGGGATACTGCTGTTGGAAGACCTGTATAGCAAACAGAGTGAAACGGAGAGGCGTGATTGCCTGTATTACTTGGCAATTGGAAATGCCCGAATAAAGGTGAGGTTCACTTGCAACGGGAACAGGAGCAGATATGCTCGTGACGTGTCTGAACATCCCTGATTTCTTGATCCCGCTGTTTTTCAGGAATACACAAAGGCATTGTCGTACGTCAGAGCATTCCTCCAGATCGAGCCTGCGAACGTGCAAGTGCAGCAGCTGGAGACGCTGATAAAGAAGAAAATGGAAAAAGGTTTCGCTTTCATGCTTCATTATCGGCTTAAGAGAATAAGAATTGTAATTTGCTCAGGGGCGATGTCGCTAAAAGGCCTCTGTGACATCCTCATTCAGTCGTATCATTTCTGGCTGCTTCTAACGATTTTTCTGCTCTCCTGGCTCGCTAAATCTTACATGTACTCCACGTAATAATTTCGTATCCTCGCATTCCATACTAACCCAAAAGGGATCTTGCGAATTCTGACAGAATAGCAAATATATTGCATGCTGCTGCTGCACGACCGTGTAACCTAATCTCTTCCATGATGCTGCAAATCATTTTCATTTTTTTTATTCTATGATTGTTTAGCTAGTCCTCTCCTGTAATGGTACGGTATCAAGGTTTTATATTCTACTACGCTAGCTAGAGAAACGTAGATCCAGTAGCTTCGTAGATTTAGTAGTCGTACTTTCTGCAACGCATCTATCTAACATTCCATGTCATGTACATTTTGTATAATAAGTAATAAAAATTCGTATCGACGATACAAGTGATCCCCATTTTTAATGCCATGTCCACGTGGTGATGTTGTGATATCGTTTTCCTCTTGTCGTTAACAGTTTCCAGTTTTACGTGATTTTTCATCCGCGCCACGTGAATCGATGATTTATATAATAGCTGTACATTGTAATAGTGTGTTATGTTAATTAATGATACTACGAAATATTTCATAATATTTGAATGGAATATATCCAGCGTGGATCACTGATGGTAGATTACCTACGTGGCACGAAATGTGGTAATTGGCTTGCATAACTAACATTTGATTCGCGAGGCTCACTGGCATCGACTGATTTGGTTTGAATTATGGATACTACCAGAACAACTTAGTAATTATAGTTTCGTGGCACTGGCGTTGAATCTTGTTTGTTTCTTTTTTTTACAGAGGGCCTTGTCGGTATTGCTGTTGCGGGAGGTGTAATTATCGGGCTCGCAAGTATTCTGGGCCTGGGCATTGCGATGGCCAAAAAATAGTTACTCGAGTGAGAGAATTGTAACAACAAATGCGATTGTGAGGTAGCTTGTTTTGCGCGAAGTAATGTAACTTGCCGTTTTTCAGATTCTGGATAAATCGTAAAAGCCGAAAAATGAATGTGCTGGAACTTTGACCAAATAAAAAAAAAGTGTAATTTATGACATTTTTCTAATAACCACAAAACAAAGAGAATAAAAGAGCGGAAAAGTAAGCTTAGTCGTGGAACTGCTTACATTGCAATCTGTTTCCTTATCTCCGATGTATTTGCGCAAACGTTATCTTTTTTTTTGCGTTCTGTATGAGTATTAAAAATATCTACTAAAGAATCAGATAAGTTTAATTTTTTGTACATTCCAAAGTTGCATGCGATTATTTTTCAGATTGCACATAATGTCACATAAAATATGATGGTTATAAGTTATGTACGGATATCTAAAATCTTTTTTAACTTACGTGAGTGTGTTTAAGCATTATGTCAAAAAGTGATAATATATAAAGCATAATAATATATAAAGTTTTTGTATATAATTAAGGGAAAACGTTGTACGTCAAGTTTGTGTTACTGAATTGTTTTAATAGAAATCAATGTTGGAAACCATATCGTATGGATGTTTTTCTCCCTATGCGAATTATTGTACGCGTACACAACTTCCCTCAAAGCTACCGGAATCGGACGATCCTATCGTAATTATGCTGAATATGGGACAGCGTCCTGCTTCCGCGGCATCGCACGGGAGATTTTATTCATCGCGCAGAAAATTTAATACAGTTTTATTTGCTTGCAGCAAGTCGCGCGGCTTGAATGGATTTTATGATACATATTTGTTCTCGAATGTGACGTCTATAACATTGTTAAAAATGAAATTCCGACTTCTTTGAGAAAACAACCCGCGAAACGTCTATATTTTGCGGCGCACATGCAACACTAAGTCAGTCCAATCCGCGTTGTATGTTTGCTATCCTGCAACATGATCCTCATATCACGTACAAATGGATTCACATTACGCCAAATGTAACTGTCGGGTTCTCCTCCCGTGTTTACATCGAATGCGATTTCCGCATTAGATAGATGGAACTCAGAATTAGGTGGCCATATCTAGCGTTAAATGCATCGTTAAACACAGACGCGAATATTGACTCTAGCAATTTTGGCAACAAATATGTAACTGCGGCGAGCGCCTTTAAAGCGCGACGTGGTGCTTCGTTCGTCCAAAACAGCATTGCTTTCAGACTCTTTAGCGAAATAATTCGACGAATAATTTAGAATAATATAATTAACAGAGAAAACTGGCATATTAAATTTAGTTTTCTTTCTAACAAGCATCAAATTTAATTTGCGTCTGTTCGCAATTTTCAGAAACGCTGAATCAAGTAGGAATAGATGAATAGGTGAATCAAAAACAATGTCCAGTCGATATATTTTTTTATATATAGATTTATTGATGACTTCTTATATAATATCCGTTGATAAAGTCGTTTATGTACAAAATAACACTGGAATATCCCTATTAGTATTAATATCATCATTATTATTATTATTATTACTATTATTATTAATATTATGAATGACCTGTGTTATGGCCTACAGGCTCTCTTTCTCTCGAAAGAGAAACAGCCTTCTCTTCGCTCGATTCGACGAGTCAGTACGTTCGCTCATCTTTTTTCCACGCCGAGAAACGACGGCGATGACGAGCGCGATGCGCTTCTCTCGCTCGTCTTCTTTTCTCCCCGGTTCCTCCACACGCGACAATAATATTTACACTAGCCGATCATTGATCGGATCGGCTCCTCCACCGGAAGGAGAACGAAAAGAAGACCGCGGGAGGGAATTCGGCGAGACGCAACGCCTCGCGCGGGCCCGCCCTTATGGTACATACAGCTCAATGAAAAAGATTCGATAAGTAGAGGAGAAAATCGAGTATAGGCGATGAATGCGATTTCGTAATGTGCGTCGCCCCGCGTCCCGCCGCGTCGCGTTCAGCTGCTGGATCTATATATGTATATGTACTCAGTCATCCGATGGATTTATTCCGCCTGATAGGACTGCGTTTGCGGTGAAATGAGGAAGATCCGACGATGACCGCCGCACTTAGGACGGACACGTGTGCGCTCGTCGCTAAATGCGTGCCATCCGAGCGGAATTCGACTCGTTCAAGCCAAGAGGCATCCTGGATTCGACGAGATGAGATGATCAGGCAGTCGCATTTAGCGCCGCGTTTAACGCCCGAACACGAGACCGTGTCCGGCTCGGAATTGCCTCACGGTTACGCCGAGAATTATTTGGACTTCCGTCTATTCGTTACAAGGATCGCGTTGCAAGGGTCGATAAGGGGTTGCAGGGCCGATGATGATAACACCTAGCATCTAGCGGCTGAACGCGCGGCCAGGACGCGGATCGTTGCCTCCGGAGAACAAGGAGGGAAAGGGGTGTATTTACAACGAAGTCGGGGAGGCTTTTCTACCTTTGTGCCCACGGTATAACGACATTGACGGCCTCGCGGTTAGTCCGCGACAGCGAAAACGGCTAGTGATCAGTATATGTGATCATGATCCAAGTGATAACCATTCTGTTTCTCTCTCTCTCTTTCTTTCTCCCTGCCGACCTGGATTGCCCGTCGAAGCTTGACACGGTCGTTTAATGGAAACGCCGTGCCGCACCGTGGCCAAGTTTGCGTACCAAGGTCCAGAAATGCCGCTCCCGGACGCAATGAGCAGCTACCGATGTAACAAACGCTACGGGGATCCGCGTTCGCACATGAAACGCTCTTGAAGTAACGACCGTTCGGAACGATCGTGAAACTTCCCCCGCAAACTTCGATCGCGGCTGCCGCGCGGAAGTGCACGCCCTAGCTCGAAGGGACCTTTTCTGAATTTTCCCTGAGAATTTTCCGATACAGATGTTCACCGACTTACTTTAGTGCGCGACTTACGAACGCGTTCGGCCTTTGCCCGATCTGCACAGAGGAAATGCGGTTTAACGTGCCTCAGGTATGTACATGGTATGGTGGTTCTCCAACTTTTTCAGCCGCGGCGTGCTTTTTATTGCGAACGAATTTTCGCAGAGACCCCTCGGTGAACGGGAGCTCCGCTCAGTAATTAAACTTGTTCTGTCAACTCCATTTTACCATTGCGTAGGTGAATGCGCTCTTCTATCGCTGCTTTAATTTGTTTCGGGCAATTGGCGTAGCTGGTTTTGTAAATTTCTACAACGCTTTCGGAAAATTCGAGGAAAATTAGGAGAAGATACCTCCGAGCTGAACGCGCGCCGTATCTGCAGTAGCAATGTGCTCGAAATTTGAGGGAAGATCTTTGCGATGAACCCCGAATCGTGCGCGCGCGTGTTATCCGTGGGTCGCAGCTTCTCTATTCCTCTCGCGCGAATTCGGCGCCTCGGCGATCGCGAAACGAGCCGCGGTCATCGAGTTTCCGTCGTTCGCCGGAAGAAGATTGTCTCCTTCCTGTCCCCTTAGTGTAGGAATTAATCGATAGATTAGCAGCTTTGAAACGCTTTAAGCAATTCAAGGATGCATATTGCTTTTTCAATAAGGCTCTCCCGCTATACTTTACACGAATGTACAGTGTGTGGTGTGCGCGCTGTGTGGATGAGATTAGGGTATCGTGTGCGTATCTATACGTGTGTATGCGTGTCAGCTCGTCCGACGATCAAATCTCGGAAACGGATCCCGATTCTCTA
This sequence comes from Ooceraea biroi, assembly GCF_003672135.1. Lineage (NCBI taxonomy): Eukaryota > Metazoa > Arthropoda > Insecta > Hymenoptera > Formicidae > Ooceraea > Ooceraea biroi. Next base: position 15,160,733 of record NC_039508.1, read on the forward strand.
TTATCGTCTTCCGAAATCTAAAGTGCACAGAGACGGGATCGAAGAAGATCACCCCTCTCTACATTACAATCGCCTAAAGATATCGGTCGATAGAAGAAGCTTTAAGTTCCGCCATCCTGGAGAGAAGCGCGAAATATCTCACTCTAATAATATACGATCCCCCATATGGAATGTGGATACCGTTCGGTTCACTCGATGAAACTCATACTTTCTCGCACAGCCCGCCTGTGCGAATAAACTGTATTATACGCATATCACAATTTCAAATTAGGTCGTTCAAACTCGATATATGCGGTATTATCAGCGAAGGTAAACCCGCTTAACCATCTATGAATCCTCCGTGGGTGAAATTAGTTTTTCCTACAAATTGAATCCAATTAACAAACCATATAAGCACACAATAGGGAACAACATACTCTCATCTCGTGAACCTGTACGTTCTGCAAAAGAAAAATCGCTGCGATGTGTGTTTAATTTTAAAACTAATTTATATAATGTTTTAAAGAACATTCTCGTTAATTGACGCTGTTCAGTGAATCAATGTGAGCAAATTTTACAAAAAGATTTTAATTTGCCTTGTGTATTGTAACACTGATATCAGGCTCGAAAGCCAGTGAAACCACGGAGGATTAACTGTTACGTCTGCCTTCACGCCGCAAGTTCCCGTTATCGTGCGCACATCCGGGAATCGTGATCACAATGACGCGCACATAGAGCGCGTATTGATACTAAGTTTATCGAGAGGATGAATACCGATAAACGTCGGTGTTGCACCAATCTGGCACACCTCCGCCGAGAGATTGCATTGCGCCAAGTACGCGGAATTCGTCAATCGACGTCCCTGTCGTCGCCCGATAACAGCGTTTCGCGAGCTCGCGGCCGAATGGCAGAACTCGAGCTTATCTCTCGAACGGCAGAAGGAACCCGGATGAGTCGTGTGTTATGATAGATATGAGATGAGAGGTGGTGGGCGCGCGCCCTTTGACACGGCGCCGACTTTGAGGAAAGGGAGCCGCGTCACAATGAGATAAGAGTAAGATACGAGATATGTGTGAATAAAGTACTTATGACACTGCGCTAAAATGAAAACAATGCATTTCGAGAAGAAATCGACACGGTATTAAGACAGATGAAACGCATGACAGATGAAACGGTTCTGCATCACATCGTGATCGATTAATATTCTCATTTTCATGGTAATTGGATTTTTTCACATTTCTAGTTGCATTTTTATGAAAAGCATGAACAAATATGAATCTGCTCTAAACTAAAGGGCGATTCGGGCTTACATTGAAATTGCGCGTTTTTACATCTTCATTCATACATTTCATTGTGCCGCGGCACTTTGCGAGCGCGTATCGTGCGTAATCGATACGATACGGAGAAACGATATAATAGGCCTTATGAACTACCGGCGCTCAATTTTGTACAATAATTTAATATCTCAATTAATTTAGCCGATCGTCCAAACGATCCTCCCTTTCTATATGCGCTTCGCTCACCTGTATCCTCTCTTTTCTTCCTTTTCTTTTCCAGAACGCGTCGACTGACTAGCGATACGATATAATGTTACACTGGTGTTTTTTTTTTTTTTTTTCGTATGATCATATACACTTGTAAAATATACACTTTTTCGCCGTTCCACTTCTATCACGACGGTTTTTTAATATTCTCTTCTGCCCTGAACTACCTATGATACTTGAACCCCAACATTTACAATGCATTTTAATTACAAATGCACTACTTAAAATTTAAAATCCGTTGCCTTGTCTCGGAATCGTAGAATAAACCGGGATCGCAAATCACGAGGGAAATCCCGAATCGATCGTACATATGAAAAAATATAATAGAACTTAGGTGTTCTTCGTGCGCTGGTTGCGGTCTACGCTGTTAACTTTTCTCGACAATATCGCAAGATCGCAAATTTACTAGGGATTAAATAGAAAACGCATCATAATTTACACGAATTACACGAAAAATATAAATAGTAAACAGTACCGTCATTTTAATGAGAATCCTCATAAAATGTATTTTAGACGTTTTTTCACTCGATAGTTTCGAAATATCCACGTCGCAATTTGTAAGCGCTTTTATTAATTCTTCTTTACATCAAAAAGTGAGAGAAATTCTCATTAAAATGACAATTTGGCGCAAATAACGTTTCGCATCTCTTGAAAGATGCATGCAAAATGCTTCTTCGCTGTACGAATATCGCCGTGTCTTTTATCAATTATAACATAAGAATGTACAACAAAGGAGTCGCGCTTGAGGAATCGTCATGAACAATGCTGTATTTTAGTTAACATGTTTTAGAGAACATGGAATTACCGTTCGTCTCTCTATCTCTCTCGAGAAGGGGGCTTTTATTGGACCGCCGCTCGGGGTACTACAAACGTTATATCGCGCTTTCCGTAAAGAAGCCCCTTGATTTGCTCTCGGTTTGTAGAGTTCGACGAGGGTAGAGTCGAGCGAAAATTCGCAAAGTTTCCTGGGATATTTCGATCGGTTTTCGAACTTACGGAATTAAACATACTGCTATACTCTGCTTCTCTCTCTCTCTCTCTCTCGACATTTCGACATTATAGAGCGAAATTCTGCTCTGCCGCGTCTAGTGCAGTGATTCACGAGTGTTCGCGTCATGAAACACACGTTACATCGGTTCTCTAATGTACAGCGCAGCAGCATGCAATGTTTTCGTGTATCTAAATATAGTAACATGTAAATGCACAACCGTATATATAATCATAAAGAAACTTGAAATATTACTTGTATATCGCTATGAGGGATCACCTTTACATGTTTTTCTGCAAAATTCGATTCAAGTGCAGTGCTCATAACGCAAATACTCGCGAATTTATAGCAGTCATCGATATCGATTGCGTGGATATCGAGATTTAGCATCTGTAAGATATTAAAAACTGTTACAGTAAAATGTAAAATTAATAAATCGTGCCGCATACGTTTATGCCTTGCAACGATGCAGTGATAACAATGTTGGCTTTTCTTCGTGGCAGTCAATAGTTGAGCAGAAATAATATTGTAAAATCTTTTCCCAGATTCCTGGTGACGTTATTTATTTTACGAGAAACAGATTTGATTTTGCGTCGAACTTACGTCTAGGAATAGCTTGTTCGATATTTCGTGAACACGTGGATTATTGTTGGTATATTTTTCAGCGGTTTGGGTCGCTCGCCTCCTCGAAGCGCATTGTAGCACGGAATGTTTACAAAACCATCGTATCACCGACGTATACTTCGATTATCGAGACGCCGATATTGGAAACTTAAATAAAACTTACATGAATCACGATCTTAGAAAAGTCCACCTTTATCCAACCTTCTCGATAACTTGACGGCCAAATCTTTTTAGACGGTAAAAGGATACTTTCCTTTCGCGATTCGATCTATTAAGTGAACTGTGACAAGTACGTTTAATCCTATCTCGCAGGAACGTAGTCGAACGCCATAAATCGCGCTTCATCCGACAAATTCGCGTCGCATATCAAATAATAAAGTTGCCAAATGGCGTGAACGGGGTGGGAAGGGCTTCCCGAGCAAGGATGAGTGTCCTTGAGACATGTGCAAATGCATCCACGGGAGAGAAGAGGGATATTCTACGTGGTTATACCTAAAAATAGAGCTGCAATATCTCTTCCTTCGCCAGTACCGAACGGCGGTTTACTCCATTATCGATGGTAACTTTCACTCGCAGCATATCCATTTCTTCGCCATTCGAGATGCATCCGTAATCTCTCCCCCGATAAATCATGCTCGGTACCTGGCATCGCGCGCGGCGGTGTTTTATTCAGCGACATTTATTTCGTAGCAATTCGAGCACGTCGTTCCGTTTAACGTGCAATCTTGTAAATCAAATCTCTGCCGTATTTAGCTCGCAACTTTTTTCGAAAGGAACAAATCCGCCTTCGCGATACGTCTTGCATTATTGCCGACGAAAAGTTTACCGAAAGAGACTGCCGGAAGTAATGACGATATTTCGGAGATGGGGTCCGAGCGCATAAAAGCCGCGACACGCGTCTTCGCAAATAGTAAACGCGTCCAATCTCCGTCCGATTTCCGCCTTGCCAACGAGTCAATGCTTCGAGTCTGATCTTCGTGCTCGTTTCGCAGATTCCACCAGAGATTCTGCTACTCTCTTTCTCTCTCTCTGTCTCTTTCTCTCTCCACGCCCAGAAGCGGCAGAAGCGAGCGGCTGGATCGCGCTGCACCGCCACCGCCGCCGGAGTCGATTCAAGGTGCAGTCACCTTTCTCAGGCCGGGTGACCGTGGAATTCCACCGGGTACACTCGGGCGGAAAAATAATCTCGTTTCGTAAAGTACATCCTCGCTATACCTCGCCTCGTTCTCCGGTTCCTCCCTGACTCTCTCATTCTCTCCCTTTCTCCACCGTAGCCATTATGTCACTCGAGAAACCAACTTAAACTCGGCCGCGCCCCGTGCATTTTAATGTCCTCGCGATTTATCGGGGTCGCGGGATTCCCGATGCACGCCGCACACCGCCGCGGGAATTGCCCCGTGCGTAATATCGAGAGTAAAAGTGCCCCCCCCCCCTCCCCCCCGAAAGATATCCACGTGGCGAGCGCTCATTTAATAACAATTAAAACGCGATTCGGGTAACGTGACTCGAAGGAGGCGGGCCAAGATCTCTTCGTGCCATCGCTATCGCGAGGACGCGATGAGATGCGGTTCTTCTCGCGCGGATTAAGATCCTGACACCGGCAAGATAGATCGATTCCGTTCTCGAGTGGAATCCGCGGCGTTGAAAGGCCACGTAAGACGTTCCTCGAAACAAGATTGAAGTTGGAAAAACTGTAAAAACAACGACACATTTATCTATCATTCGGCGAAACATGCGACAGTGTGACGGCACAAGGACACCCATCCGCTAGAACGAAGGGCGACACTCGCGTTCAGAAACCAGCGCGGTTCCCTAACAGCGTAAACCTTCGTATGGTTAAATTGCTTGCACGGTCTCGCACACCAGACCAGAAAAAGAAAACTCCTCGTACCGCTTAACTCGCGCGCGCGATATCGTTTTTGATAGTTTCTCCACCCCGCGATCTCTCTGCATGCGAGGGATTAATTTTTATAAATCGCACACGGGTACCCGCTCACCGAGATTCCCTTTACCTCTTCCCCATTGGTAAGCGGGTATCCGACGGAAAAACTCTACGGCGATCTAAAGTTAAGTTCCTTAAAGTTACGATAGTCGAGGACGCGTGGCATCGGCTCGACTATACCGTCTCCGCCGTGCCACTGTACATTGGAGTCTTTATTTCGAAAATAATTCGACCGTTTAGAATATATATATAATTTATGTATATATATATAATTTTTTTATTTATATATATATCTGTATATGTATATTTTTATATAGCTGCAGTCCTACGTATGCCTAGCACGGTCTCATCTCTTTGCTTATGATACACCCTTTTGCCTTGCGCGACTATGAATTGTCCCGTTGCCTCGAGTAAAACGATCGAGCAATTTCGATCGATGGATCCCGACGAGTTGCTTTCAAACCACCCTCTGCGGTGCGTTCGAGCCGCGGCTCGCTAGGCTCTCTCTCTTGTATCCGGATCTCTCGGCGAGAGTAACTCGCCGTAGACCATGCGCTATCGAACTTCAATTTCGATCAAGCTCGGCGGCCTCGGCACGATCGTCAAGTGGTCGACCGCGTACACGGTACTTTTACGCGTTATGTGTACGTTTATGTATATATATATATATCACATGGAACAACAGGCTCCACGTGGCTGATGGCCCGTCGTTTCCGGGGAGGATCGTGAGCCGACCCTGTCTGCTCGCAGGTTATCCACCCGCGAGGGATTTCCGTTTAGCATCACTCATTCTTGACATTGCTAATCTCGTGGTCATCAGTGATAAGCCGGAGAAAAATCCTGGCGAAAGTCATTTCGCTGGATATTCCCCGAAATTCATGAGACGACTCTCCGTAGTGAAGTTAGAGGATACTAGCCCTCCAGTAGTTACGCGAGAAAGTAGCCTTACTAAGAACTGTTTAAGGCTGATGCTTCACGTGATATTCGAAATGTTATCTCGTTCCGGAAAAATGATATCTTTTGCAGATATACTTAACGCTTAACGTTACACATTAAATTAAATACGAAGATTAAAAGAAAGCACGAAAGCACTTAAAACAAATTCGAAGAATAAAACTTGAGGACAGCGTTTCCCAAATGTGAGGAATGTAATCTACGCAATCGGAGAAGAATCTTCTTCGCATCCTGGTTCCAATCGTGCATTGCTCGGAACCTTGTAAGTTCCGGAGCTGTCAGCTTTCAGAAATCTTGGATAACGTCGATGTTCAATCCCTCCGTTTTCATCCCTCCGAAAGCTCAAACTGAAGTGCCTCCACTATCTGCGACGTCGCTGCCATATCGAAGACGATGGTCGATCCACGACCACATCGATGTGTCAATCATATATAAATAGATGTCCTGAATAGACTGCCGACTGCGCTTATTATAGCGATATGGCGATTACGCTCGCTTTCTTGATATTCGCTGCTTGATATTCTTCTTCGTCAAGTTCGTTTACTTAGTTTTCCCCTCGTTCGTTTTTCACCGGTTCTGTGCATCGCGATAACATCGGAACTTCAGTCTTTCTACTGCTTAATCTAGCTCGACTGATTTTCCAGTCGTTTGAATTCTCTGCTTTGCACGTGAAACAACGCGGAAAAGACCACGCGATCGCGCGATTGTGTCACTTATGAATTACGGATCTTGTTTTTCGTCTTCTTGATCTGCAACGTGACGCGACCATCGGTCAATCGACGCTCGTCTACGCTCGATACGTCCCGATGCCACTTATGTCGAGGCTCTCGCGCAGCTCCATCTCCATCTGGACCTCCCGGTGCTTGTCGGACCGGTGCGACGTGACCGGCAACGGAGGCGGCGGAGGACCATCTCGTTCGCGGTTCCGCTCACGAGCCGACGACCTGTCCTTCTCGCGTTCCCTCGCGTGATGATGATAGTGATGAGCGGCGTGGCCGTTGACCGGCAGGGTGGGGTACGAGGACTGGCCGCAAGTGGGCTGATGCCTGGAGGGCAACGGCGGCGGCGACGGCTGATGGCGACCATCGGCCGGAACCCCGTTTTGAACGAGGCCGGGCTCCATCGCCCGCATCCGGTCGTCCGCGTCCCTGGCTGAGAGCTGCGGCTGCGAATGCGGCGTGCGGCGCAGAGAGTGACTGGAATAATGTGATCTCGCACCGGTGGACGCGAGCCTGTCGACCGGTGCGGCGCTCAACGACGCCGTGCCGTCGTCCACGATGCCTCGGACACCTCCTCCTCCACCGACTCCTCCGCGGTGGCCGGACACGTTATTCGCGACGGGCAGCGTTCCCGGGCGGCGCATCTGGCGCGCCGTCTCGCCGTCGATGTAGGTGAAGCCCTCGGCGAGGGTGGTACTGCCGTGCGGCAGAAACCAGACCCCACCGGTCCCAGGGCTCGCCGCCCGAAGTTCTAGCTACAGTTCCGTCACTGGTATCGGCTTGATGCCGGCCACGATCTGTCCGTGCTGCTGCTGCTGCTGCTGTTGCTGCTGCAACTGCTGCTGCAGATGATGGTGATGATGGTGCACCGGCACCGGTGGCGATTGCGGTGACTGGTGGTGATGGTGATGATGAGCGTGCGCCGAGCGCACGCTGTACTCGTCGTCGGAGAAGGTCTTCTGGTACTCGTGCTCCTTCCGCGATATCGCGCGGTTCTTCCACTTGTAATCCTTCAGCGCGTCCCGCACGCGTCTGCGGCACCGGTAGTACAGAATCAAAGCGAGACCAGCGAGAAGGGCTAACCCGGTGGCGCACACCGTCGCCAGCAGAGCCTGTTTGCGTGGATCCGAGAAGGCGCAGCCCAGCTCGTCAGGCGTCATGCCCTTTATGGGCTTACCCTTGGACTCGGCCGGCTCGGCGCATATCACCGGACTCGAGTTGCGCGGCACCAGAACCTCGGCCAGCCAGAGCTGACTGCAGTCGCACACCAACGGGTTCTCGCTGAGATCCAATCGACGTAGCTCGTTCCAGGCTACCAGCGATTCCGAGAACGTGGCGAAGGCGTTGTCGCGCAACATCAGATGCCTCAGATTCGGCAAGCCAGCCAGAGATCCGTCCTCCATTGTAGCCAGTCGTTTGTTACTGTTCAACACAAGAGTCTCCAAGTTGCCGTTGTCCGAGAAGGCGCCCTTTTCCACGGTAGTCAGCAATTTGGCGCCGGATACGTCGAGCTTCTTCAGTGTCGACAGACCCTGGAAGGCACCGGAGCGCAGTATCGTGAAGAAGTTCTGCCCTAGAGTGAGTTCTTCGAGACGTGGCAGTACCGCTAGCTGCTTCGTCGGTACCTCGCGGAGCTTGTTGGCGCCCAGTTTCAAGGTACGGAGAGCATTCAGACCACGAAATGCGCCATCGCTGATGTTGTCCAATCCAGCACCCATGATGTCCAGCACCGCGAGCTGCTCGAGACCCTTGAACGCGTCATCTGGCAGCGAGGAAAACGCGTTCCAGCCAATGTGAAGCTCGGCGAGGGCATTTAAGGGAGCCAATGCTGGTGATGGAATTGTCCTTAGCTGGTTGTCGTCAAGATAAAGCACTCGCAGGGTACCCAGCTTCTGGAATGCGCCTGGCTCCACTTTCGATATGCGATTTTGGCCGAGATCGAGCTCCTCGAGCTTCGGCAGGTAGGCGAACAAGCCGCTCTTCAGCGTCTCCAGATAATTGTCCCGCAGATTCAACACCGTAAGGGATTTGAGACCCTGGAATGTCTTCTCGGTTAACGCCGAGATCTTGTTGTGCTTAAGATGGAGCTCCACCAAGTGTCGCTGGGCATCAAAACTGCCGTTAGGTATGGTGAACAGGTGGTTGCTCGAGAGGTCAACGTTCTTCAAATCGCCATAGAATTGGAAGGCCGCCGCATCCACGATCTTGATGCGATTTTCCTTCAACACTATCCGCTGTATGCTGGGATTCAGCGCGATCGGTATAACGTCCAGGTTGGCGCCCACGCAGGAGACCACCAGAGTGTCATCGTCGCAGGTGCAACCGTTAGGGCAGAAGGTCCTTGCTTCGGCTGTACCGAAGGCGAACAGGCCAACCAGGATGAGCAGATGGAGAACGCCAATCATCGTGAAACTGCGCCGCGATGTCTGCAAATGATAAACAAGAGGAAGCTCTGATTAATTTTGAATGACAGGAATTTAGAGCAGTAGTACTTGATTTATCAGAAATAATTTTCAAGGAATAAAATTCGCGTCAAATTTCAAGGAGCGAACGAGCACGCCATCGATTCCACGGACAGCGTTATCGACAGCCGCCTCGGGAGATCGATATCGCGTGGCGCACATAGCGTGTCCAATTTACGTCGGTTTTACGACGACGGCGTTGAATTATTTTCCAGGGAGTCCGGCACCGCGGCGTCGAGGAGCAGCGCGTAACGCGCTCATTCATTCTCTCACCCTCGTAACGCGCGGCAAGTTATTTCCGTTTTCCATGGGCCGCGCGATCGCGCGCGTAGATGCGAAATTAAGCCTGCCGCGTGCGCAGCTTGGAAGCCCGACCAGGCTAAATTATATCCGGAAATACGAGCGCCCGCGGCCGTTCCGCGGATAATAAGCTCCAGGAGCGTAAAAACTTCTATTCGAGATGGAAACGCCGGGCACGCCGGGTCGTCCGGACGAGTTCGAACGCGCCGTGACCCAAGTATGCCGTAAAACCCAACCGGGACTGAATGGCTGATCTCCGAAACGGGAAAAGATGCTCGGTGTTTCGGACCCGGAGAGTCTGGTGCTTATCGGCGGATCTGGCGAAAAATTCGATATCGATCCGCTCATGATATAGATATACTGCGTGATATAGATATACTACGTGAATCGGACCAGCCGAGATATACCCCTCGTTGTGTTTTTTATGAAGTAAAGTCCATCGCTAGTGTGCGCTCCTTTCACCAAGATACCCCATTGTGAGCAATAATCGATATTATTGTAGCATTGCTAAATGTGCTTTCATGTGTCTCGTATAATTACTACAGCGCGTTTCAATCGTCGCAGCTGGAACAAAGCGAGTCTTTTATCCGCTATCGGATCATGCAAGTTCGATCAAGATTATCCGCGCGATCTGACAAATCGCACACGGCTTTGATTGCTGTCGAGCAGTCCCATCGTTCATGGACAATCATGGAAACGTGATTTGCGATCGATAAAAATATTTCTCTTGCGATAACGATCCGGGTCAACAGAAGCCTAAACCTCTGGCGAAATCGATCGCGCGGCCCGACAGCCGCTAGGAAAACGTCGGGAATATTAACGGCGTTTCGAAAAAAGAGCTCGCGTGATTTACGCGTACGGAAGGATTTATTTCGAAAGCTCGCTTCGTCTCGTCGAACCGGTGTTGCGCTGATGCACTCCGTATGCTCGCATTAAGCCGCGTATATAGTATTCAAAAATCGCCGATGCATATTTGACGCGAACATCAGCAACTCGGTCTAAGAAGATGCCAATTCTTTCGATGTTGTCCATCGCTGATAATCCGCGCGAGCGATATTTAAACATTCAAGAGGATTCTACATAAGAAAAGACAAGATGTATTTGCGGTATACCGCTTTTAGCGAATTTCCAGAACAGATTAAGAGTTCGTGCGATTTTGTTTCTCGCCGAATTTAACATCGAGGACCGAACAATTGCGCGAGTTGGATGAAGCACGAATCTCAATATCTGTTTCCATGCCGCTTGCATGAATCTAGAACGCGTCTAGATGCGTGCCCGTTCCGCGCACCCCCGCGCAACCCCACACGTTTCAGCGTACTGACTGCTAATCCGCGCGACGAAATACGCGAGGCGCACGAAAACGCGGCCGGATATTCGCCAGTTTCGCACTGTATCACTGCCGCGTGTCAGCGCGCGTATTAAAGCTAAAAACAGTCGCGTCATTAAGAAAGGATTATGCAATCCCCACCGAATACCGAATTTCTCTCGCAACCCCCAACGCGCGCCTGACCCCATTACTCATTTCCCATTTCAGCCGCATTACGCAGCATTACAAGATCTGGTTGCTGTTTAATGAGTTTAGGACGGAGACTTTCCCTCGCCACCTCTCGCTCAACATAATCAGTTATCTTCTCTATTGTTAATACTGTTAATGATGTTAACTCAAGTACTTACCGCGGAGAATTAAATACTCCAGCCGCTATGCTCGACAAATATCGATGCGTTTCAAAAAGCAACTGGCAGTCCTCTCTTTTTTTCTCTCTCTCGTTATCCATTTCTTTGTTTCTTTATTATTATACTTTCAACTAATTGTAGTTTGTAGTATACATTTCTACAGTAATTTACATCTCCCTATTTTGAAATTTTTTTTAAACTTCCGTGAACGGTATTGATGAAGTGTTGTCAATGCATAGCATCATGGGATCCAGCGACTGCAAACGTGATTCGCGGTTCGATATTATTTATGCAACACAGCAAAGCCGCTGGTTGGCAGCTGGAGAGCGACGCGACTCATCGGCGTGCACGAGGCGCGAATTACGTATGCGACAACGTGCGGTTGGAATCGGAATGCCGGTGTCCGATTCAGACGTCATCGTCTGCTGCGACAACCAGAGAAATTAATAGAGCAACGTGTAATAACCGCCGCGAATAATCATGTCGGTCGGTTTCACGCGCACCGTGTCACATGCATTTCACCCAGAATAAAAAGACGTGATTCATTTCTTTATTACGGTCGCAATTTGCATGTTCCGAAATTTTTCTTTTTTTATCGCAGTATTTGGATTTAAATTAAAGATGACTTACTTGACGCAAGAAAGTTTATTATATCAAAGGATTGCTTCTAATTAATATTCCGTCAAGCAAGATGTGCCTCTAGAACAACGTCTAGAGAAACGTACATCCCTAAGATCTTCAAAGAGGAATTTGAGTAAAATCCATCGTTACATTGATGCTACAAAAACTAACGAAGTGCAGTGTATCGTCCCCAATAACGAGTTTATTAGCACATCGCACAACGCGGCGTTCTCCTTCATCCGAGGCTGGTTAACACTCCTCGGAAAATAAAATGTTCCTCTTCCAGCAGATTATCCGACCGAAGAATTTCGTTAAAAGTCGTCGTCGGGTCGTTTTTGCGTCACGTCATTCGAACTTTAATCGCGCCGCGGAGGTATGAAGCTGTGCTGTGCCGCAGCACGTGCACTCATAACGCGCTTATAAACGCAGTTAATTATCATCATACCGTAATCAGCTCAGCTCTGTGTGGCAAAACCATCAACTACCATACATGCAAAACTACTATTAATACTGCTACTACTATTACCACTACTACTACTAATAGCAGCCGTTAAGCTTCTGTTCTCCCTTTGCCTCTCACCAAAATACGGTTCGGATATTTTATTCCGGCGTGCCATTTTCCGAAAAGCGAGATTTACATTTATTCGTCTGCTTTATATATGTAACGGTCTCGCGCGCGCTGGGCAGATTTACATTTATTTATACGAATGTTTACGGCGACGTTTCAACCTATTTTTCGTCTCGCTCTACCGTTATATCTTTATTCACACTATTCGTCACTGCAGGAACGCGAATTATACGGGCTCTCGAACGGAACACCTGATCGATATCACCACGTATCACGCGACAATATTTTTTTTCCTCTATCACGGCGAAACGACCACCGCCACCGCTGTGCACAGCCAGAACGCAGTCGCCGACATATTCATGCAACGTAAAATTGTTTATTTTCGAAGATACGTCCCACCGAGTCTTTTGAACGGAAATATTCATTCGTTGCTTATGGATTTATCACGTCGTCAGTTCCGAAAATATTGCCATGCATGTGTGCAGCATGCAAATTGAACTTTGTTGTCCCTTTTCTGCATTTAGATATTTTTAGTGCAATATAAATAGATAATATAGATTCTCTCTCTCTTTCTTTCTCTCTCCCAAATTTGCAGTAGCAGAATCCATTTTTAAATAAATATATTGACGCTTCTTGAATTATTCGTACGCAATTGTATGATCGTAATTTTCCATGAAAATATTCATATAAAATCAATTTTTAATTTCTACATTAATATTACTCGATTTTAAAATGTCAACAGAGGCAATGAAACATAATGCAACTCTGATTGAGGTAAATACTGTTTCGCATGATGTAAACGTGAAATATGCGTATTCAATTGGAGTTGCTGGGTCGAAGGGGGTTAATTGTTCTCGGATAACCGAGCACGGGGAGAATACGCCAGACATCTCGACTTATCGTCCGCACTAATCATAACGCTGACGTAGCGGGCGGGCCGGGGTGAGCGGGACGGAATATAACGTCACGCTCAGCCCTCGTTTCAGGGTGAATACGTCGGATTTAACTCGATGTAATTAGCGATTACAGATTACCCTTTCGTCCATTAGCATGGGCCGCGATATGCGCATGGCGAACTCTCGCGCGCGTACTCGGCCGTTCACTGTTCATGTAAATGCGTCGCATACATACAGATTAGGCGTTTCAAAGCGGAAACTGGAGCCAGCCGGGACCTGCAATGCGCGTTCACGCCGGCGGAGACCCGGGCCTCCAATTTCCGAAGTTTCCGCCGGACTTTTACGACACCGCGTGCTACTCGCGCGATACGTCTACACATATACTCCACGTTTCCGCCGGTTTCACGAGAGTTAATCTTGACTGTAAATATACACGTATATTTAAAGTGCGGAATATACCAATTTTGGAATATACATCCCTATTTCAGAAGATAATTAATTTAGCTAAATGAGGTTTATTGACGACCCGGATGCAAGTACGAATGTTTGCCATTTTGCATTTATGCGCTAATATGTGTGTGTGTGTGTGTGTTCTTTCATATTATCACTATAAACGATATTTATATCAACAGTTAATAACCAGTATGCTACATTACGCTGTATTTGTTTCCGCGGGTGCCGCTGATTAAATGATTGCACATAAAGCCATAATCATGTTCACTAGCAATCTTTTCATATTAGCGTTTCGACGAGCAAGATACATCTATTTAACGTGCATCGATTGTGTATAACGACATTTTAAACTGTAATTCGCAATGTCTCGGGAGCGAGTGGCTCTCGCATAAATCTGGAAAGTTCCGCAACAAGGTTCACCACACACGGTGAATTAAATAAATCCTAATCTTATTAGGTGAAAGCGGTTAATTTCCTTGTGCCATTAAATTGATGTCGCCAGCTGCGGATTTAACGAGCGCGCGTTACTAACCGCTTTGCGGCTGAACCCTTTTAATCACACGTGCGTTCGAAATGCACTCGATGAAACGACCATTAAATGGACGACTTTCACATCTCAAAATTACTCGATAAACGAACTTTGCGTCTGTATGAAAAATGTATTTGACTTTTCACCACGAGCCGACGATAAAATCAATCCAGCATATAACGCTAATTGCATCCATGCATAAAACATGGTATTCTCACCTAACGCGTGTGTCACAAAATCTCATATCTTTACTGCAATAAACGAAATATGCGATATTTCATGATGCTTTCAATAATGCTCCAGCTTTCCGATAATGTAACTTGGTTGCTTCTGCCAGTCATATCTTAAATTAATTTTGAAAATTCATCTCCGCTGAATCGGTTTTTATATTAAAGTATATCTTTGCCAGGAAAAATGCATTTTTTATATTTATGTTGTATAATATTATTATTCTTCAAGCACGTTATCATTTTTAGACTTCTTCATTTTCCATGTAGTTTCGATTAGTGAAAAAATATGATACCCATCAATTTCCACTTTTGTTAACGGATCAGTCATGACACTATCGTTATTTCGCCTAGACCACGGATACACGAATTTTTGCAGCGCGGCCTGTTAAGAGTTAATAATCTAGATGTACCTTTTCGACGCTGGACGTCGCCCCGGGGCGAGGCTCTTGTCCGACGTTCGCGCACAATATTTGCAGTGCACGGATTTCGCGTTTACAAACGGACGTGCAAAACGTGCGGAAATGGAATTCGCTTTTTGCGCGCCGCGCCAAGAACATGGGAACACTCGGTCCGTCCGGTGGCGTAACTAGATGAGAATGCACCTAAGGGTAGTCAGAGTTTAAGTGTGCTTCCATCTCCCTTCTCGACTCTATGTATACATATCTTTTCCTCCTCGGAGCTTGCACAGGTTTACTTTTCTTTTGTAGTAACCGTTTATCCACAATTTCCTCGACTACATGAATAGTGAGCAAATATATTTCGACAGTGTATCATATAACATGAAAAGACAAGTTATGTATATATTTGGTTATAATTTAGCTACAATTTAGAGACTCTTGCGATTCAGTAATTGTTCCACGGCCATTCCATTTTCTAAGAAAATATTTATTTTTGCACGTAAACCAGGAAAATCCTTTTAAGTTAATTTTTTACACATATTTATTATAAATATAAAATTAGGTACGAGAAAAATCATGATTGCACGATATACATTAAAAGTAAAAATTTGATAAATTTCTTTGCAATCTTCCATCTTAGTTACGTTACTGGGCCTGACCTCTCTTAAGTTTTTGATGTGCTTGGGAGGGTGGCGGGCGCTTTTCCATTCTTTAGCCGCGATTTACGCGATCCGGTCGACCCGAAGGCAAAGTTTTCACCGTGCGAAATTTCGTCCGTGACTAGCCAGAATTTATCGAGTAAAATGAAATAACAATTTATGATACCCGAGGAGCGCTAACGGTCCTTTGAGAGTTTTAGTGAAATTTTACATAACATTTCGGGTAACAGTTTTGGCATTACTCCGCACAAGGAACCAGGGGAATAGAAGATATTTTATCCGTGAACACGGCAGATATCTCTCCGGAGGGCACATTAAAGCTGCTAATTAATGGCAAATTAAACCGTCAGTAACCGTAGTGTGCAATTTATGTCTCTTAACTCGTATGATTAGAAACAGTTACATAGTGACGAAGAATATTTCATGGAGATTTAAAGCTTGGAGAGTAGGTATACGACAAACATTATCCCGCATTCTAATTCTATTATTACTGTTTCATGTTTCTCTGTATTACGTGATGCTCCCGGAAGACGTTGAAACTCGAGGGAATATAACAACCGTACGTCTTATTCTGTCCAAAAATTCACTGCGCGAGGACGATGATATTGCGGAAGAAAGCGATGCGCGGCTGCAATTGTACGAGTCTCGAGTGCGCGGCATTTGCATTTCTATCTTTTTCACCCGCCGGCTCCATTTTCTGCGCCAGCTAAATTCAAAGAGCCATTACTTTCGTCGCGCGGACGACAGAAAAAGCGCGTTCAACCGTCGCCGGAACTGTCGTCTTTCACGAGAACGATCCGCGACTATAATATCGACTCGATAGAATTCGACCTAGAGGTAAAAAAATCGATGAGCACCTGGCACCTGACTTTCAAGAGAGTAGAAATTACGGACATAATTAATTCGGTTCTCTAAAGTTGCAGAAAATCTTCGTTTTGCTTCAGCTAATTTGTTGCTATTCATGCAGCGCCGGCGAGAAACGATTTCACAAAAGCACTCATTTTTAATGTAGTCATGTCTAATTTCCCATGTGCTTTATTTGAATCTTTATTATTAAAACGACGACGACTTTTATTATACCCAAAGGTACAATACCCAAATATACTTTAATAAGTACGCGATTTAACTATATTTTTCGAGCACTGACTTTTTCATCTCTCAGTCCAAAGAATGAAGATTAACTCTTTCCGCATTAAAGATTGGACTTCGCAGCATCCGCAGTATTTTGCGTGCACCGTATGCTTATGTAGAATGCGTGGCATGCAATCGACTTCAAACTACATTCTTGTCGACCACATTCCCCTAACGGGCAAATGATAGATACGTGAAAAACTTGGTATATCCCTTTTCTTTCTTTTTGTAATTAAATCTCAGAACAAGTCGAAAGCAAAGCGTTTCGAGTGGGAATTCCGTGCGCGAAACTAGTTCGCGTCGCGGTTTTTCGTTACGAAACGGCCGAGCGTAAACGAATAAAAAACTCGCGGCGCGATCTTTGCCCGTGCACCTCCGCCTTTTGTTTGCTTCTTCTTTCCACACATTCTCCTCTCTCTCTCTCTCTCTCTCTTTCTCTCTCACGTTCTTCTTTATTCCTTTTTTATTTAATCCGAGGGAGCAATCCGCCGCTGAGGCTGAAACCGCTGAACTTTCGAGCACTTTGATACGCGACCGGAGTACGCCGACTGCGTTAACGACGCCCTTTGACCCTTCGAACCGCCCCGCCGCGTCGGGCCGTGGTGAATACTGCCCCTTAGGGCACTTGCGGCATTTATGCCAAAAATTCGAGAGAGGATATTACGTTGCGTATTACCCCGTCACGTTCCATCGTAGCTTTTGATGTAAATGCGCCAGCCGGTTGGTCATTTTTTGTCAGGGAAGATAAATGATTTTTTGCTGCATGTGCCCGTAACAATGAATCGAGCTCGGTAATGTTATATTTAATCATTTCATATTTTTACACGTCCATGCGCGCGTCCATGTACGTTACGATTTTACATTTCCCTTTGTCCCTTCTGAAAAATGGACTATCTCGACTTAAGCGGTTTATATTAAGCGCGCACCGGAGATATTATCTTTCCATTTCCCGCAACATTTATAGCTATTCTTATTACTTCTAATCTTAATTTTGCTCGACGCGCTATGATCCTTTTATGTAAAGAGTCTCGGGGGGGATTTGGGTGATTGCGGCGCGAGAAAATGACAAGTCCGCTCCCACTCGCAGGCGTGATACGTCCAGGCGATTTTAATTCACACGTAAATATGCGCATACAGCGCGCGTGGCCGCGGTCTAAATGGCCCGCGCGCATCTACGGGTTGTCTGAAAAAATTACGTCCTCTGTAAATTTAATTAAATCGCGTGCATGTCCAAAAGGCGACGCTTAATTGAAGCCTGCGCACCTGCGCGCGTCTCAATTAAGTCTCGCAATTACGGTTCGCGCGTATTTTTTTCGCGCGCGACCTCATAACTCGCCGGTCGATACGCGCACGGCGTTACTCGCGGCCGGAGAGGGTCGGCTTCTCTCACGGCGACTATTATCCGGTTATCGGAACGGATGGTACCCGCGTTCCGAAATCGCCGATAATGTGCGAACACCGGGTTCCGATACTGCCAAGAATAGGCCGACCAAGTGCAAATGGTGATGGTGCGGCGATGGGGAAATCATTATGTAATCATAGACCGGCTTGTGCTCGTCGACAGGCGGAGGCAGGGCCGCCGCCGAGATTATTCGTACCCACGTGGCACATTAAATCGCCGCTTACTCACTTTGTAGAATGTGTAACTATGATAAATGTTAAAATATGATATAATAAACCGATTGCTGTAACGAAGAACTCTATCACTGATCACTTTTCTCACCTTGTTATTTTACTTTTATTGAGAAATGAATGAATGTTCTATTGCGTGTGTCACGACTCAATAATTTTATATTGTATAATTTAGAATCGGAGGCAAAATTTCTTTCTCAACCAGACTTCCAATCAGAGTGGCGCAGCGTTTTCCGGTTGTAAATCACGTCATTGATTCATTCAGGAGCTTTGTAATCGTCAGATTTCCCTCTGACACCCAATTTCCTAAGGCACCGTTGCTTATCGGCTTTTGCCGGACCTGTCGACGGTATTCTCCAGTCCGTCTGGCAATCATCGCGTTCAATCATCTGTCCACGATGCATATATCGGCTGTATGCACCGAGTGTTGCTCACTGCATCCCATGACAATGATACAGTCGTACCGCGCCGACGAATTCACGGGCACCCGCTGTGCCCGCCGGTCGATTGGATAATGATATCCTTGTCCCTGGTTCGGGAATCATTCCCGTCGGGGACGGCTGGCCGTTCTGGCTGAACGTTCGCCCTGCTCGAATTTCGACGATCGCGCGAAAATCGCTAATTTTTACCGCCACTCCCGCTATTGAGCTCCCTTCGATCGTTCGAATTAATTCCCGCGCGTTCAGACACGCCCGCTGCCGAATTACGCTTAACAGTTTGCAAATCGTCGTATCGTAATGTACACTCAATATTAGCATTTCTGATTAACCGCATTCGTGCGTGAAATCACTCCGCCGATTATCCATGTCAATGAAAACGGATGTATTACCGGGAAAATCTATCAGTTTAGTTTTCCCTCAACAAAAGATTTTGCCTTGCGTGTACATCCTTTGCGCAGTCTTTCCTTGCAGGTGTTTCTCTGAAAGTGCAATGGGAATAATTTCCAATTTGGTCACATTTTTCTGCGATACGGCACGCATCTGTCAAGCGCGAAATTACATGAGACATTTTAATAACAATACATTTCAACAACATTGCAACTTCTATCAGAAATTGCTGTTAACCAATATCGATATTCTATCCGGAAAAAAAGAGAGTAGCAGGTATCGTTCTCGTTAGTCACTAACACCCTCGAATTTTTTTATGGTCCGCCACGAATTGCGGCTCGAAATTTTTTCCATCGAGCATACTCGTCTTCGTCTATAGAGGCTGCCCGTCCCTTCGCTATCAAATCCATCAAATTCTCTCTCGGAAAAATCGGGACCGCAAATTCATCAAAGGATCTCGCATTAAAGTCCCGCTCGGTGGTAATGGAGCGCGGCCCGTGTATTCATTTTCCATTTTTCACCGTAGCGGAACATTAATCGTTCGTCTCGGCGATAATAACGGGCCCGAAAAGAGCAGTCCGAATCTATCAATTTTGTTGCACTACCGTTCGTAAATTCAATCGAACTAACGGCCAGGACGGCGAACAAACTCATTCGATTGCCTTCGAAAATTCCGACCGATCGTTCGCCGCATTGGCTTCACCTCTCGACACACGTATACACCTATTGTCGTCGATTCTGCCGATACATCGATGGTCGTCGATTCTAACGACACGTCAATTCTGCATGGGGCCTCCCGTTTTGGATCGCGCGACGAATACGCGCGCTCACCTGGCGCGGAAATAAGCCTCCTCTCGTCGGGCGACTTTTGTTCGATTTTCGCGTTTTGCCGTTCCGAGACCGCGTGTATGAAACGACTCGTCCTCGTTGTCGATTCAATTTTGCGACGTTTTTCGCGCGTTACGCGTCACGACGCATACGGTTTTATTCGCTCGCACGCGAATACGCAGAGCAGCGATGTTAATGCGAACGTTAATTGGAACACTCGCGAGCGGCAAAAAGAATGCAGAGATGCACACACAGCGATTTCGAAATTGCCGACATCCACGATCGATAATCACCCCGTGTATTTTCAGCGTATAGTGTTCGTTTCTAGAAATTGCCGCGTAAAGTCGGAAAAGGAAATGCAATTATTCCGGACGAGGGCAATCGCGAAAATATAGGCTCTCTCGACGGAAAATGCTCGTAAGTTTTCGGAACTGTGGCAGAGAGGAATAAACAGTTCTAACAAGAATAACAAATCAGTAAAATTATTGATATTCAGTAATTGTATGTTCTTTTCTCGAATTATGCCTCAGCAGAAATAACGATATGCTGACTCTTACTCACAATCAGTACAATAACACATTAATAACCAAAACGTTTAGCTATTGCAGTACTTTCAAACAATTCTTACTCGAGCAAAGAATATCCTGCATGTGGAAAGAAAAATAGTCTCAAATAGAAAAACCGATAAAACGCATTTAAATAAAATAAAATCGAAAATATCTTTAAATCCACGCACGTGCGATGCAATATTAAGAAAAAAATTCAGAAGAGCGCAAACGAAGGTAATTGAAAAAAATAACAAACAGCGTCATTGTGGACGCGTGGAGAGGACTGGACTAGGCTTCACTATTTTTTTTTCCAGCGGAATGAAAGAGGTAGATTTTTCAGGATTCGATACTCGCTGCGCGCGCGGTGAGACTCGTATTGCCGCGCATGATTCCCAGTTCGATTTACGCTTTTTATTCAAATTTAAATCGCGAGTTATGAGCCTGTGCCTTCTGTAGGACACAATGTATGTGCGTGCCTGCGAGAATGAACGCATACACACGCATACCACGGATACACACATGCGACAAAGTCACGACGTTCTCTAACAACTTTTTTCCGGGGCCTCAGCGTTGTACCGATCGGTTCGCGCACATTCGCGCGAAACATTTATGTGCGTGTTAATTGAACTCTCGTTGCCGTGACGTGACGGCAAATAAAAATCGAAAAGACAGAGATGCGTGAACTTTGGATGCGCTTTATACGACTGAAGCGTAACGGATGACGAACGAACGTCGTTTATGTATAGAGAAGTGAATTTATTATACAATCAATTTTAATTGCATATTTTTAAAAATCTTTATTAATTATTAGCACACAATCTTCAAAAATTAAATAAGCTATAATAAAAATAGTACGGATAACACTGACATGTTTAGGTCTTTAAGGCGAAAACGACCTGAATTTTCGAGACGAAAATAAGCGCGCTAATTTCCGAAGCTTGAAATATTTTCTGCTTCGCGAAACTTCAAGCTGCCTACAAACTAAATGCTTTAACGAAAGTTTTATTATTTAGAGTTAGACTAAAATTTTCAAGTGAGTCATTGAAAACTACTCTAAATTCTAAAAGCACAGCGAAGAATTTTTTCGGGCTGGCAAAATTAAAAACCAGAATTGAATGAAAAGCTTCTAAATACACTAACTGTGAAATCGAATATAGAAATTATAGAAACACTCAGGAAGAATAATATTACATGGAAAAACGGATAAAAACGTATTGTAAAACATTGATATACAGCTGTATTATGTTCTTTGAGAAATAAAGTCTTGAATTTTGCAGAGTGACTGATTGTCCACTTGCGGGATTTAATATCGAGAGTCGTCCTCGGAGAATGCAGTCTCAATTCCGTGCTCGACGCGCGGCTTGCATGTCATTTTCCTGGAGGGTCACTCTAAATTCCGTTCGACTGAAAATTTTATTAAGTCGGGAGACGCTTTCAGAAAGCGAAACCTTGATTACACGTACAATGCGGCGATAACGCGATCGATGTAAGCTTCCATCTTCTCCTCCCCTCAGTTTTTCCCTTTCGTTCAAATTGCAGCCGCACGTTGCAAACGTATCCACTCCACGTATACGCGTTCGTGCTCACATGTACATGATAAACACACACGCACGTCCATTATTACGCGGCCGTGGATAAAGCAGCCTCGTAAGCGCGCAGCGATTTCGGTTGCAACTTTTTCCCGGCGCCGCGCCGTACCCTTTTTTTTCGTTCCACTCGTGCAAACGCACGTGCACGCTCGGTGCATTAATATGCACACGCTAATTGAAGTCCGTCGTGGTTACGTATCGAAGTTTTGATGCGGTCGTAATAACTTGTTGGGGTATATAACGAAGTTGCTTTCATTTTTCATCCCGCCGTGTGTCATTTCATTCTCTCTCGTCGTCACGAAAAATTATCGTTGCATTTCACATCGACACTCCTCTTCGTACACTCGTACACTCCGAATCACACAGCTTGGCTAGCTAATTCTTAATTAACGCGCAGCTCTATATTTTTCACAGGCAACTCGGATTCTAGTTTACCGATGTTTTAATCAAAGCTCAAAAAGCAGCATTTTTATTTTTATTTTACATTAATATGTTATATATTCGTTTGTGAGTCCTCACATGTTTCCTTCCGCGTACATTTGTTACTCGGAAGCGTTCTATCATTCAAAACGGGTTTAAGAGCATTGCCTTGGAGCAATCTAAACATACTATCCACGTCTATGTCTGCGTCGAGGAGGGTCGGAAAATACTTTCGGAAAGCATCATTAATATTCCGTCTGTTCCCGTCTAGGTCTACGTTTATGATACATCTATCAACACATCCTAACCGAAATCCGGTCGGCGCTTTATGCGGTTGGTGCAAACAGAGTAACTGAACGGGGTGCGTTCGTCTTACAGGGATCGGGGCGAGGGAGCGGAGATTGAAAAGGGAGGGAGGGGCGCGCGTGAGGGCAAGACGGGATGGTAGCGGGCTACCGATAGCTTTGTACACGCGGCTGGATATTTTTATGGCAATATCGCCGCCCCGTTTGTATTCCGACTGTCGGGCCGCAAGCAGTCTATCGACATTCGCTCGATACTGGAGGCAACCGCTCGGATATATATGGATTGGAGGGAAGCGGCGCGTTGCTCCTTTTCCGACGAGAATGAAAAATAACGTCGCGGAATCTGTTTCCACCGGCCGTTAAAAGCGCCCGCGCGCAACCACCGCACGTCGCTTTTTATTCGCGATCGCGATAACTTTCGCCGATGGACGGCGAGGACAACGTGACCGGCGGACGCGACTTTTAACCCTTTCGCGGCGTGCATCGCAGGCGCACAAACCGGTCCGGCTCGCGATTTTATGGACGACTCTCCCTACCCTCTGGAATTGCTTGGAACAAACGGGCGCGAGGTAGCAGCGCGAGAAATAATTGTCATGGCGGTAACGTTCGATCTGCCAGAGTCAAGAAATTTACGGAATGGAGCGCAATGTTCCGTGGGTTCAGGGGCTCCGACGAACGCGTACGTGGGAAATTATTGAAATCATGTGAGGGCAGCAGCACTCCACTGTTAAAATTACCACAAATTAGGGGATTTTACCGGCATATTGAACGGATATTCGTTGAGATTCCGCGGGCGAACGCATTCTGCCATGATCAGCAGATTAGATAACATCCATTAGATAATTTCACGTACGCGTCATTGTATCTGAATTAGCTGACCTGGAGTTCCTCGTTAAAATCAGAAGCAGAGATAGCGCAGCACGAATAGAGAGCACTTTGCAGCGCCATGGACGGAAATCCTGGTGAAATATGTATTCTTGCACTTATTATTTTCTCTCTTCGATATCCTCTTTCAGTAACTTTTATTTTCACTTGTCTGGTTTCATCGGTTTCATCCGATCGCCATATCGTCGAATTAATTTCGGGCACGAATTTCCGCTGAAATATCTGTCATTTTTCCACGCGAGAGAAATCGATTTCGCCTCCGTTGATTTTTCGCAGTCACATTGCGTTGTACGCTCGAGTTGAGCACGCAACTCGCGGGAAAAGTTCGCTGACAAATCGGCCACAATTACGCGAACTTCATAATTGAGAAAGTGGCGTATTGCAGGCTTGTCAAGTCGTTTGTGCGACATGCTAAGAGAAAAGGGTGGAGAAACGAAGAACAAAGACGGAAAAGGAACAACGACGGTCGATGAATACTTATCGCCGGGATGCTTGCGCGTCGTTATCAAAGACACCGTTCGTTATAGTCGGTCGCGTAATAATTAATTTCTCGCGGCAGAATTATAATTTCCTCCGTGGATGCGTCTCTCTGTATTCTTCGGCGTTGCCACTCCCGACGACCGGATGATCAGCCTCAACGATTCTGTCGCCGGCAACTTTGAGAGAGCCCGAGACGTCTGCAAAATACTGAGCTACTAATTTCACGCGGAGATAGTTCTGCATACAAAATAACTCGCAGAAGAACGGTCTTCCTGGGGATTATACTTGAATACAACATGTCCCAGATACGCGTATCTGTCGCAGCTTCTTTCGGTTGCGAGTTTTTCCCCGGAAAAGCGGACTCATATGCAAGCCTATCTAGTTGCGGATGAATCTTTCCATCTCTTTTCTGGATTCTGGATTCTGGACTTTTTAATCTCTGATGCCGAACATTTGAATATATTCGAGAAACGCAAATATTGCTATTGCTGCAAAAATAATTTCGACTCTTAATCCCTAAAGTTGTTCGTGCAACTTTCTTCATTCGCGATCGATATTTGGTGCGAAAGCTTCGACAGGTAGATTCGTCATTCATTTATCCAACGATTGAAGGGAAACGCCGACGAATGCCGGCAAGGCATCGGATTTTCGCGGCTTATTGTCTCCTTTCGTTCGCAGTTATCGCGACGCTACCTGGCGAAACGCGATCGCTGCCGTCACACATCGCCGGGGCTGATAAGTCGCCGGCGCGATCGAACGTGACGCGTTTATATCCATGGTTCTCCTCGGCGCAAGATGCTCCCGGCAGATTCGATAGACGGCCCATGACTTCGAACGCGCTGAAAAGTGAAGACAGTGAATTCCCCAGCATCGGCTCCGAGGCAAGCGAGCACGTCCCGGTATCATCGAGACGCAAGTGGATGTGGCACGAATTTCACACCGGATGTGCGGAACGTTTAATACAGTTTATCTCGTACAAAATCAATCGCCGTCGAAATCAAATGACGGATTAATATCGAAATGTAATCCTTATAGTTTCGTAATGGTCTTCGTAATATTAAAAAAAATTAAATCCTCTTGTCACAACGTAGCATTAACGAACATGAATAAGTCGGAGAGTTCCGTGAAGAAATATTTTTCGAGATGTTCAAATGAATATTGGCACGCCATAAATCACATCTCGGCCATTTGGGAATTGGTTGAGTAAAGCCGAATGCAAAAATAACCGTGCATTAATAATCGAGTGTGTGTATTACGAGGGGGGTTAATCTCGATGCAAAACAGAGATTGCGTGTGTTTAAATAAAATATGGAAGGTAACGCGTCCCGATATTTTTAAGCGGCGCGATTCGATGCGCCGTATATCAGGCGTTCAATAAACGATCCGGAAATGGACAAACGATCCCGTGGTTGGATTTATGTTCTTCTGGAAATGGCTCGAAAAAATTGACGGCGTGTCACTCGTCCGCGAGAAGCGGGACCGGCAACGAGAAGCGGTAATGGCGGAACTTTTTCAAGAAGCAGCCATCGCACTCTTCCGGACGCGATCGCACTCGAGTTGTCTCGGATATTTTCCCTCCCTGGCTTCCTCTGTTTTATCGGTCATTTCCATAAAACGCCGCGTGCAATTGCGAGTCCTCGCGAATTCGATTACGACAAGCGCGTTTGTGCGCAGGGAGCGTGTACTTTTTTTTTTAATTAAAATAGACGACCCAGCGCCGAGATTCGTCGGTTCGACGATCAAAAACTGAACGAACCTGTACACAAGTTTGTAGGGTCGAAATTATTATTCGCGTAACGATCCGGAACCGCCGGCCGGAAAGGTAACGTTGTAAAGCTAACGCGAATCCGCCGGGCGGTTTTTGTTTGCACAGATTTCCGCGCGACGTAATGCAGCCCAATTTGCGACAGGTTCGGTATATACGAGCGTTGCTTTGCGTAATTATGATAAATTACGTCACAGCGCGCAAAGACAGAAATATTTCTCCACATCCCATATACGAAAATAACTAGAAACAAGTTCGACATTTTCGACAATTTCATTAAAATATGCTGGAGAAGTATTTTTGTTCACATTCCACGCGCCTAGATTGCATTAATTCATTACTGTGCGGATTTTCTCTTTGATAAAAGAAAATATTTTGTCCGCAGGAAGAGTTTTTTAAATACAAATAGAATAACGAATTTTTGGGACGAACTAAAGTATTAAAAGTGCAGAAATATTACCGTATTCATATTAATTCTTTAATGCACTGTTTACTTTATATGGCCCCAAACCGCTCTTTCCATTTTTCAAACATTTTTCACTGAGTCACCTGTATTAGCAGACCTTTTCTGCTTACAATGCGCTGGTGGGAATTTTAAAAACACAATTTACATCGAATTGGAAACAGCGCTCGCAGCGTTCCACAAAATCGAGGAAACGTCCAGCCTTTTCCCGCTCTCTCTCTCTTCCTCCTCTCGTTTCCGGTAAACGTTGTATCTTAAATAACATTTTATGTGTGAACATTTGACAGAAAATAGACGTACAAATTAGCTGACGACAAACTCTACTTAGGTTTCTTCCTCGCAGACGCAGTTTTCGAACTGTCTCGACTGCTACGTATATTATCTATTTGCTCGCAGTAGCGGCGTTGCTTTCCTCTATTCCGCGCGCGCAAATTTCCTCCGCCTTTTTCTCCGCCTCCGCGAAACGCCGCGCGAAAATGCAATCCGGCTGTCACATATTCTGTCACACTTTGACAAGTGGCTGGTAAGGGGTGCGAAACAGTGTTATACGGTTTCAACTTGAGGCGGCTTCTCACCAAATAGTCCCCCCTCGCACCCCGTCTGCCTAGTTTGCCCTCTTGTTCTTCGCTCAAACTCTTCTAAATAGAACCCGCTTGATGCTTTAAATCCGTACGTGGTATCAGTAACAAGGTATTTAAGCTTTCCGTCAGACGCGACGACACCCTGACAGATATATCCGCCTATGTATATAACTTCCGATTCTTTCCCAGCAATATCTCGTGCGGAATCGATGCTTGAAACTACATCGAATCGCAAAAATGCAAAATATTTTTTTATTTATTCACTTTTTTTTCATCTATTATTACGCATGAAAAACCGCGTTTTTTTTATGAATTAGGATATTTTTGTTGGAATTACACGCATATGCGTGTCAGGATTTTTTAATTTGGAATATCTGCACAGCAGACAATGCAGTACGACAATAAAGTATTCCGTTTACATGCGAGGCGGAATTAAAATCGGCAAAGCGGCCGCTATAGCAGACTTATCGTACATCATCGCGTTTTTATTGCACGCGTTTGTTCGCCTGAACGATCGACTAGTCGAAACATCGAGCCCCTGATCTCGATGCTATTCTGACCGTGGATATATGCCGCGGGAATAACATTCTATGGCATAAAATTTTACCGATCGTTTCCGGCTGAGGATTGACGCGCGTTCACCGACGTTGAAGTCAATAAGCCGGCCTCGACGTCGTTCGTCCGCGATCTCTCGGCGAAATCTTCGGGAAACTTTAAAAATGGATGACGACAAGCTTCACCAAAGCGTCGTTGCATTTCGGCCGCACGAGTGGTTGTATATCTCGCGAACGGGACTTTGAAAGTCGAAATAAAACGCTGCCCAGGCGAGAGTGTAATTCTTACGGCCCCGCTCCGACGGTTGTTACGGTGGGAATAAAATTCTCGCCGTTTTAAGGAGATGCCTCATAAAATTCGCGTTAGCCGTTTTATGGTCCTATGCGCGATATCTCATTTTTTATTCGCGCGGTTATCGGCGCGCTACGTTGCGGGCTTATTAGTATTAATGCGGCGACAAATGTATAATGCAAGCTCTCTCGCTCTCTTTCTTCCTCTTTCCCGCTCGACATCTCTGTCGAAAACTACCCCCAAAGAATAAAATTCAGAAATATCACGATTTACATTCCCGACCGTCTTTTGGCGCACGCGCTGGGGCTCTTTACTACCGGCAGTAATTGTAAGAATGTGTCGCTTTCGTGTGCGCGAATTAAGGGCCGGATGTTCACACGCGAGTTTTGCTACCAGGAGAACCGTCGAGGGGCAAAACTGCGAAATCGGTGGCCGGATAATCGCACGTTGGCCGGAACGTAATCTTGCGAGCACGAGCCGTGGCCGGGGTCCGGGGCTGCTACCGGTTTGTAGTTCGTTGTCTGCTCGCAAACCGAAACATCGCCTCGAAATATCCAGCGTGGCGCGGCGCCATTATCCACCAATTACGCCAATTACCGCGTGAATACGTGACACGAATGTGCACGGCCCGCTGTGACGCCGCAAAACGCAGTAACCATTGTAAACACATTAAAGCAAAACTGCACACGGAACCCGATCCCCCGGCTCTTCATCATCGTTGCACGATAGCGGACGAATAAAATAGCGCGATGGCCGGCGAGCGCGATGACGAATGGACGGGGTTAAATAGCGGGACCGCGCATGAAATGGCGTTTCTGAAATTCGACGAGGCAAAACCGCACGGAGGCGAGTTGCGAAAACGCGATCCCGAAATGTAGGGCGACATGGTGTCAACGGGTGGATGACGAGCACGTCGAATCAATCGAGCTGCTCCGATCCGCGGCAGTCGCGATGAAAAGCAGTTCACATGTCTCATGTTTCGATCGTTGCATTTTCTCAGCTTTTCCGTCTCACGTGTGCAGTCTCACTCCTCACTCGTCATCTCGCGCGTGACATGTCCCGAAGATACATTCTACGCCACGTATTCCGTTCTTTGACAAGTCATTGGTAAGAGATTGCGATATGTTATATTTTTCAACTTAAGGGAATACAGATCGCTCAAAATTTTCCGGCTGAATAAAGTAGCGCTAATAAAGAGACGGAGAAATTGGCAAGTTTATTCGCGCAACAGAAGCAAAAATAAAAATGATTAATAGCTCATTATTATATTAATAGAATTCTGGTAATATAATCCATCCACGATCATTTGTTACAGAAGATACAGAAATAAACTTATACAAGATGATATTTAAGATGAACTTAATTTAAAAACAGATTACTATGAATACTTTTGAATGATTACTACGTCTAGTCTGTTCGCTTTCTAAACAAGTAACTATTTTGTTCTGTATGTGTGATACATACAGAATAAAGTTACTTTATCTATAAACACATACATTGCCGCAAAGATTTAAACAAAGATAAAATAAAGAAGAATCATTTCTTCAGTCCACCTAGTTAATTGGAAACGCATTAGTTCAATAGTATAAATTCAATAATTTACAAAACACCATACAATTGTGTATTCCGTACAACAGTGCTATCCTTTGCAGATAATCTCCATAATTTTCAAGCTAGTGCATTCAAGACAATGGTATCTCGAAATATTCCTCGCAAGACGAACCGACACGATCTACGGACACTGAAATATCGATATTTCGATATTGGAGGATCCCTTGAAGACCTTGAAGACGGTGCTTTGGCTCACCGCACGTCTTCGGTTCGCCGGTCGAATTCGTCTTTCGGCAGAGACAACCCCGCATACGCGAGGCGGAAAATCGGATTAAGTACAAAGGTTGGGTAGCTCGAAGTCGGGACTACGAGGCGGCGCTTCAAAGCGACCTGTATAACTAATTACGAGTCTTATCTCGAGTCGCCTAAAAGGTGCTGATTAAACGGGGATTCGTCGCGCGCAACACGCGATTGAGTTAAGTGCGCAGCGCTTTTGTCGAGGCCTGAGATCTCCCGCTTGAGCGCTCGAGGATCTGGTCCAGTATAATGGTGTGCGAAATACGCGCACAGGACGATTACTTTTCATATAACATTTGCAAGTGCCAATTACAGCCGTCTTTCAGATGTTCCGAAACTAATAACAAATTTACTTTGATGTACTAGAAATATTCATGTATAAATTTTATACCTTCTGAGAATATTTAAAGAGATGAAGATCTTCAAAATGTATAAAAATATAAGCTTTCAAAAATACGCGTTTATGAATAATGTCGATGCGGGTTATTAGCTAGTTCGCCGATAGTAGAGGTATTTCAAAAGCTATTAACATTTGATGTTATGCAAAAGAAAAGAGACATTTATCTTAACCAGAGCGTAAAAATATGAAATATACCAGTTTAAGAATAAACTAAAAAAATTGTGAAAATGCAGTGACACAAAAATCGGGGCAGCTCAAGTTGTTGTCTATTTTTATTTGAATGCAGTCAAAAAAAGGTTGCATTGATTAAAAGCTTGCATACTGAATTACGCGAACAAAGAAACTTCATCTTTGATTAAATACATACATCAAATTGCTGTTGTGACCAAGATCAAAGTATATTTCAATCTACAATAATTATACAACTGTTATGCCCGATATTAATTTATGATTACGAGTTTTCCATTCCGAAATTTTTGCAATTTTAATTGATTTATTCTGTACATCAGGACTTTTTTGCATCACGCGAATACGGATATAAAACTGACTCATCCATGTCGATCATCAAATTTATCGAATGTTTTAATACACACAAGTGAATATTACTTTATTACAGTCGCAAATTAACAGTGTCTAAACGAGAGATGCTTTTCTGATATATGGGTCACTATTATGCAACAGCGTCCCGTATGTAGTTCCCGTATATAAGGGTCTTTAACGGCGATATTAACGGCCGTTTAACGACTGATGCGAAAAGCGATCAAAGTGAATTACGTCCCGAACTGTCCGTGATTACTGGTACGGATCGGGAAGGTCTCGCATTCCGTTTGCGACGTATAATGCTCGTTATCGCGCAAAACTGATACCAACATTCTTCGCATACTCGAGCCATAATCATCGCCGTACAATCCTACAAAAATCCCAGTACGAATATCAAAATTTAATTTCAGATACAATTCTTATCACTTTTATATATAATGTTATGCTCTAGTATGCATCGTTGAAAACAAATTCAATCAAGTGTACAGCATGATGTGCCGTGATCTTGATGCAACTAACAAGACGAGACGACTTCGTGTGCACTCAAGTTTTCGTAGAAGAAGGTGCCGCGTCTTTTTGATTATACGGATCTTAGAACGCGTTCGGGCGACAGGAAAATTAAATTATGTGTAACAGTAACGCGTCGAAGAAAGTCTAAGCAGGCGGGAAATGGGAGTCCTTTCCTTTGCGCGCGTGCGAAATCAATGGAGCTTGCTTTAACGAGCTAACGAAGCGACGTGAACGTTTTCGCGAAAAAAGAACAGCCAGCGTGCTAACGCGCAACCTGGAGCATCAAGAGTATTAGCATATCGAGAGGTTTTTCGGGAGAGAACGACCGGATGCACATGCCGCGCCGGAAGTGGATATATCCGGCCGAGGACTGGATGAAAATTTCGCCTTTCGCTCGCCGCGCCGTTTAAATTTAACAGCCGCGATGCCGCACGCGCTTTCCGCCGATACCGAGCGGAAAATCCGATTACCGGACGAGCACGAGACGGATGAAACGAGGATTCCGAGGGGCACATTTCGCGGACTGTGCGACTACACGCTTTATCTGTGTCCTCGTCATAAAATCGCGTCGCGTTGCCGCAATACGCGAGAGACTAATACGCGAAGCGTGATGCTAAGCAGACGAGCGATGAAAAGCGAGACAGGCTGTCGTCGGATAAGTGCAATTGGAATATAGTCATGGTAGATTGAGCATTTTCAAATCTTGGTATCGGCGAATGAGGGCGAAAAATATAGAAATAGGTATCAAAGCAAAATCGATTAAAGAATCTGCAGAGACAGTTTGTAAATTTGCACACATATTTATTATTATTTGATATATAATATTGCAGTCAGTATTCACGTGATTCACATTATTCCTATACCAGTTTCACACAGTTTGTCTTAGAGCTACATGTACCTTCCAATGTTTCGCTCAAAATAGTCACTCACGTTAATTTAATTTAGTTAACCGTTTTTTTTTGCAATTTGATGTGTTTTTAGCCGATATAATTCACGAGACAAGTTCCGATGATCATATTATTACTCGTTGCCAAGTGAATAAATGCAGGAATAAATGACGTTGGCAGCGTCGAAAGTTTAGGTCGTGCTTTTATATCCGAACTGCTCTCAGGCACACCGCGACGTGCAAAATTCGGAGCGTCGATGTCCCGTCGTGCGCGCGTTATACGAGGCGGAAAATCAGATTACAAACGATAGCGGACGAGAGCAGGAGGAAGAGAGAGAGAGAGGGATTTCGAACAGCCACGACAGCTAATCACGCTTAATTACACGTCTTACACTCTCGATCGTGGAGAACGCGCGCCATTAAGGCTGATTCACACTTACTAGCGCGTTCTGGGCCGCCAGAAGCGAAGAAATTGGCAAACCATACATCTCTAACAGCAGGAATCAAAAGCAATGCAATCACGGTAAATCCAAAATTATAAGGTACCAATGCGGCGAAATAATTCTCGGACTGATTCGTGATTATGTGAACACGCGAGTGTAAAATTAGTGTAAAATTTTCGCACTTATAGTATGATGCTTATGTGACATGTCACGCAAAGAGAGCGTATTTAATAACGCAAGCACGCAAAACGTCAGTTATATGTCATTGTACATATCAATATTTAAAAATGATCTGCTATCTCTTAAAAATTAAATTCGTTTAAACATTTCAGAAAAATACCGCGAGCTGGGTTTCATACAGATATCGCGAAGCAGATTCCGCAAAAATATTGTGGAGCAATATTCGCAAACTGTTGCGAAAATAAGTTTCTGGATATTACGAGGCAACTAAACTTGAGAACTTCATGTATTTCGTAATTAATTAATTTACATATGCGTTAATAAATTTCAGTGCTGGTAGTGATTTTCTTGTCTTTTATTTTGTATTTTGTATTGTGAATGAAATATAATGAAACAAACCAGAAAGTTTTCGTTCGTCATAGTTGAACATTAAATTCGTAAATTCCGACTACCGACATAAATATTAAAGAACATTATCGTAAATTCGTTAACAAAACAAATTATCGTGTCGCGAGTGTAAATATGTATGCGTATAAAGTGAAATGATCGACGAGGGATAACATGACAAAGGTGTTGTGATTGACGAACTAAAAAGACGAACTATAGAAGGAAAAATGGATTTCGAGAAATTACATTACATGTTAGGTAAGTGTTGGATAATTTTAATGACGATTTATACAATAATTTTAATAATAATTAATATGTTTGTAAAGTAGAGATGCATATGAATATTCTGCAAATCGCACTGACCTATAAAATATTTAATTAAAGTACTTTATAAAGGAAAAATAACAATGGTTACATATCATAAAGAAATGTACGATCATAAAAAAGCGATAAAAGAAGTTTTGTACATATTGTATGCGGGAAACAAGAATTACCATTTGCCATTGTCTCTAAAAGAATGACATCCCGAGTTTTGATTAACGGTTTTCTTGAATTTTGTTGTCGCTATTTAGACTGCACGATATTGGCTCTTGTTAGGAATAACGAAGCTATCGATAGGATCGGTCCATTTCAGTCTGCGATTTTAGTAGTTTGGCGGAAAGTTTCAAGCTGAAAATGAAAATTCGAGCGCGTTATGGCGCGAATGACGCGTTTCACCATGACGACGTCACAATGAGGGGCGATATCGGTTTTAAGTAATTAATTCCATCTCCACGCCACGGCGTGAATGTCATCCGATCGGATGCCGCTCTCTATAATTTACGACAAGGAAAGGCCGCCGGATCGACAACGGTGTGGATGGCTCGGCTCGGGCTTCATAAATTTTCGGGAAGGATTAAGAGGCGCGGACGTCACTCGACAGCCTGTGACGCGATCCTGGGATAGATCCTTATCAATAATAATTAACTGATTACCGTAATCAATTAGTTGGTGGGTTTCAGTGGAAGGCAAGGCAAGTCTCGGCGAGACAGGAGATGCGCGAGATAGTTTTGTATAACGAAATTCTGCGGGAAATTTATAGGGATTTTGCATGATGCTTCTTTTTCTGGTATAACACGTATTATACAAACTTTGTTGGCGTCGATAAACGATCGCTTTACGAAATTGAGTAAAAAAATGATTTTAAAAATAGCCCGCTACAGTAGATCACAATTAGTTTCTATAACACAATATTAAAAGTCATATATGTATGTATGAAATATGTATATACCGAAAGAGAAGAGTTTTTTTAAACAATTCTAATTTAATCGCTGCAGATATAAAATAAAAGCGTTCGCAACATAACGCTCGGTCGGGATATTTTGAATTACCTTGCAGCTTCATTTCGCAATATGCACTCCGATATTACACTCCGCGTGTATCCTTTGCGGAAGATATAAAAAACGAACGAGCATGAGAGTTAATTTCTCGACGAGCACGAGAGTTAATTTCTCAACGATAAAATTGCGCACGATGGACAACAAATTAATGCGTTTAACGTTCACCTTGCAAGGCAAATTATGGTACTCAACGTAGATCGAGCGCCTCAATCCTGTAATCAAATATTTCGTTATTTTATACGACATCTACAAACTAATCGTTCCAGATTTTCATATTTTAGCATTAAGATAGCCAGAAGATGCTATTCAAAACATTTTCAGAAGTAAACGTGTAGATGCAAGCATATAACGAGCCTGACCGACACAATTGATGTGGAAAAAGAGGGGGCTGGTAAAAATTTGCAGAATTAATTTTAATTAGCATCTCTGATCGGCGGCGTGACGCGAAGTGGAAAGTCAAGTCGCAGAGAGCGGGCCGAGAAGAGACCTCGATGGGAATATGACTAATTACAGTGAATTAAGAGGCCTTATCCCAGATGGATGGGTGCGAAACCCGTCGGATTAACGGCATATTCGCATGTATTCGTACTGAGCTTTCACGTCTCAGTTTCCTTGGGAAGGGAAAAACCGTTCGTCGATCAGTGGAACGTCGCGTAAACGTCAGCTTGCAGAACAAATCTGCATTGTATTTGTCCGTCGAAACATAAAACGTGCATTCAATCGTTGAATAAATAGGTCTGCGCCCGACTCGACGTGACGTTTCTTGGTGTATATATCCACCTTTCAAACGACACCGCCCGTGTTTGCGCAATTAATTGTAGTCGCGATCGAGCAGCGCATACATCTATATGCAAAACGGCGAGTTAATTGAAATGTCTGCACGATCGAAACGCACAACGGGTTCCGATTAAAATCTCCGAGAAAAGTATACGTCTTTCTTAAAGATTTTCTACGGTGCCGATATCGCGCAGCTGGAATAATTGCCTTCGTTCCGCCGTCTGGGATACCGAAAGAAGCAAGTGCCTCTATTCCGTTTCGAGCGTGGAATATTCAGCTTCCTGCATCTGCAACTTTAATTCGAGAACGGCGGATACAGCCATCAATTACCGTAAACGCTAAATAAATTATATATCCGTTAATGCACAATATTTATAAAAGAAGCAACACGCGCGAGACCATCAAGACGATCTCACGGTTACGTAACCACTCCTCGTTAAACGCGCCGTCGCGTTTCGCTCCTGCTGGCTGTCGCACAAAAATACTCTGTCGTGAGTTCCTCTACGGTACGATAAATATTATTTCCCGAAGATTGCAACATCTCCATTACGGGATATTATTCCGGAAACGCTCCGAGTATACGCGCTCGCGTTCTCGAATTTATCCACGGAACGATGGAGCACGAAGCTTTTGGAGACAGGTGCGTCTCTCTGCGGGCAAATACACGGTGTTTATAGATATTTATACGTGAGAGAGCTCGCGTTTCACAACCGGTTTTCCAGAGACTGCATCGTTGACGACGACGAAGACGGCGAAGACGCGAGCGAGTGCTCGTGCCGATCGATTTCGCACTCTTTTATTGTGTCGTGTCCGGGGAGTTATGTCTTCTTTGTGCGCACTCGAAAGGATCGTCAGGAGTCTGCAGCTTTTTCGCGATTATTGCCTCGCATTCGCGTATACGAATGGCCTACATTTGTGTCATGCGTGCGCAAGGAACGTGCTAGATTTTTATTTTTATTATGTTGAACGCATTCGGTATTATCTTTTCGTTTGCACAGACTCGTGAATCGCGAGGATGAATAGCGGCAACGTAAACGAAGTGACGCGACTGCAACCAATAATTTCGTTATTGCGATCTTGACACGAAAGCTGCATTATGTCGAGAATCAAGAGCGTTCACCAGATACGATGGATTTGAGCGAAATCAAGCCGTGAGATTTTCACGTATTACGGGACACAACCCGCCAACTTCTTGACAGTAACAATGATCTAGGGCATGCGAGACTAAGTGCACGTGGGGGCAAGTGCATGTAATATCTTCATAGTTCTTTAATAAATTTAATGCTATTTTACACTCTGGTCTTTTATCTTAGAAGTTAGAAGTTTCTATCCGAAAGTTGGAAGAGGTACTTGGTAACTCTCGTTCACCCTTATACACTTGTCTCACGCACGCATTCTCTCCACTCAGCTCACGTTATTTTTCAAATATCTGATTCATTTGGATGCCAGGAGACTATTCTGATTTATCGAAGAGTAAAAATCCCGCTCTGCGTAATGCGAGCAAATGCGCGAGCAAAAGCAGCGATAAAAATGTAGGTTACAGTTGGGAGGAGAGCAACGAGCGAGAGGCGTAGTTCTTGATAAAACGAGTTTGCGATACAATTGTTTCGAGGGCAATTTGAGCCGATCGTTCACCATTGCCGCGCACTTTGCGTTTTATTAATCGCTCGCGCCGCCGTTAACGCAAGCGAAAAATCCGCCATTAGTTCCGCGAATGGCTAGTAATCTCAAACAAGCTATATTAAACGGATTACGAGATTTTTTTCCGGCAGACGAGCTCTCGGATTATTTAACGCATCAGCGAATATCACGGATGGTGAATCATGGATTGTCAATGCGGAAAACGCTCGCGCGAGAATTTTTAAGCTCCATTTGGCTACACGAGTCTTTGTAAATTTATCGACAATGCAAATAACGAGGGGGCCTTATAATCCATTCCTTTCTGCCATTACCGCGGAGTGCAATCTTCGCAAGAAAGGAGTTGTAATAATTGAAACTTCGATAATAATGTGGTTATCAATGCTGAACGTGATCTATCGACCGCAATCATGGAACATTATAACTCCAAACTCCAGAATTGTATGCCACTTTCCGTAATGTTCAGTTGATGCCTTTGCATGTTAAGTAAAACTTAAATAATTTATTTGCCAACATTTAAAAAAATAATATTTAAACTATAACGTAAACTTCTTTTTACTACCTAATGGATCACTATGCCCTGTTCTTCATTCTGATTTACCAACGTGGAACGTAATGGAATTAACGATAAGCAATTCATCTTGGAGAATCTTTTGTGTCACATTAAATCGACAGAGCATTAATCTTTCACCGCTTTTCCCTCATTATGTAGCGAGAGAGAAATCCGTGGTCCATTTTATAACGAAATCTTGTCTTAATGTCTCTTCTCTAGTAAAGCAGAAACATTTTCAAATATTATTAGAATCTTTTAAATTTTTCGTAAAATAATATCTAAATGTTATTTGTTAAAAATACAAAGAGAAAAAATATATAAAAAGAAGGATATATTTTATCATCTATCATCAATATATATTTTTTCTTTCTTTGAATAAGCATTTCTCCGACTACCAAGATTTGAATATGAAAATCGAGTTCTTTGTGAATCGAATTGAATTATTAACTAAAAAAATAGGAATTTTGCAGCATGACAAAATTATTATTCCGAGTAATATTATTAATTGACCTAGATTAAATGGCCTAGATTAAATATAGAAACGGATAAACACAGACAAAGATAAATAGACAAATCTATGGAAAAATTAATGAAACACTAGAGATCTAGAATAGACGAGCGAATGCGGTTAACTAACGCACGTTGAAACAATATTTGCATTAATGGCGGTGGGCGATGAGAGGAACTACGTTGAGTATTTCTCGACGTGTGGCGGCGCGAAGATAAAGCGAAAATGTTGTACAAAAGCGCCTCGCGCTGTGTACTCGGTTGAGATTAACCAATGTTCCCCGATCACAGTCGAATTACACGAGTTCAAATCTAACTGTGCAATTATTGACTTTCGATTGAGAATTTGGTGAATCCGGTTAGGTAGGTGAGACCAGCGAATCGTGCCGCGAATGGAAACTGATAGCGTAAGCACATGTAAATAAGGAGACTGTTCTGCAGAGAAAATTAAAACGTTCTATCGAACGAATTAAACATGCCCAATTTACAATTTTGCCCGGTGATCAGCTCTCATTAAATTTATCACGTTTATATGATATTATATATTACACATTATTATATAAATCGAATGAAGCAATAGAGACTCACTAACGGTTAATTCCAGCAACCGCACGGAAACCAGAGACCACGGGAATTAAAATTCTTAATGTCAAGATTAGACTCAAACGCGGAGTCACATTCGGTGCTAAATGCGCGGTGAAAATGCGGCACTTCCGTCCACACTTAGTGTTAATGCGACTCTCTGATTCTGAGTTTTATTTGTCCAATGCGCGCACAGTGCACAGTTCGGCGCTGAATGTGTGGCGAGGATACGAGTTTCCACGTTTCGTCCAGCTCGGGTTTAATGAGTCGTGCATAAGCCGCTCGTTGCCGTTCGCGATTGCGCGTTATCCGATTCCTCCAGCAGGGCTACGTTCGAAACAAAAAAAGAAGAAACCTAAGAAACGCCGACGACGGTTAGGGGGTCAAGTGGCGGTCTTTGTGAAATTAATGAAAGGTTTCCACACGCGAACACCGGGCCGGTTTCTCCGCAAATATAGAAAGTCAAAGCCCATTCGTGCCGTACTACTCTTTTTCTCTCGTTCTCGGCGGGTGGACCTTTCTTCCCTTCTCTTTCTTTCTCGCCCTCCTACTTTCGCGCTCGACCACTTAAACTTCCAACCCGCTGAGAGAGAAAAACCCACGGCTTCTTTTCTGAAAGCGCTCTGTCCACCGTTTAAACACGTTCTGTCGATTGAAATTTCCGACAGGGATGTCTCGGAAAGCCGTCGATAGCGTTTTGTTTCGCGAACTTTATGCCGCCCGCGCCGAGGAGAAAAAAGAAGGACCATAGCTTTTGCGGAAACTCACCGGTGAACGAGAACGAGGTTGCGCGAATTATTTGTTCGTTGCCCGGGAAAATCTCAGAGGCTCATAGTAATTTGTCCATACGTGCGTGCATGATATGAATGAAATTTGATAACCATGAAAAAAAAATTAGAAACGAGAAATCGATGGAATCGGTAGCGTAAGAATCATATTGAGTTTAGCATCCTAATTTGCATCTTTCGCATTATTGGATACTGTGACTCTCGAACGATCGAGCACAAGGAATTGTTAATCAATAGCCGGGAGATAATGGCTAATCGCGTTAACGGCCGCGGACTTTGATCATGCAGCAGCAGCTCTCGAGGATTAAGCGCGCCCGGAATCAGCGATTTTTAATCTCTCGAATTAACTCTGTACGCGGCCGCGTCCGCATCGCACCGCGCCGTTTGTAATTGCACTAACTATCGTATTAAGGGAGCACCGCGTGAGTTCTAATCAACGTGAAAATATTTCCGGCAAAGATCCACAATGGAGGAATTACCCCGGCGATTTCAACCGCACGATCGTTAACTCCCCACTCACAAATACCTCCCACGCGCACCGTTTCAATATTCCTGCGGGCTGCGATCCTAATAACGCGTGTAATAATAATTGCATAGAACTATTTACTCTATATTCATGGCGCGTTCGAATTGGTCCGACGGCAATTCCTCGAGATGTCCGAGTAGATCGGGCGATCCGGATGCAGGATAGTCGAAAACAATCGAATCACTTAATTGAGAAAGCCGATAAATGGTCAAAATTTGAGAGACGCGGTTTCGACAGGAAATTATTGCATTCAGAATGATTCTCTCAAGTATTACCGTGTGTATCTAGTGTAACTCTTACAATTACGATATATATTATAAATGAAATGAAAGAAGTGCGCGTTAAGCTATGAAAATTAATCGACAGAAGAATACTATTTTCTCTATAAAATCTGTCTCTTTTTTTACAAACATCAATTCCTCACAGTATCAGCATTGCTCGTAGATCACAGACTGCCATGAATTAATCCTATTGCACGTGACGTCGACGCTCGTTCGTCATGTTCTTCAGTGACTCGGTTAAAGTACCGATCAGACAATTTAATGGTCCATGGATCACTTATCCTTCATCCTTCAATTAACGCACTGCTGAGCGTGTCAGTCCAGTTTCGATGCTTCCTGTTACCCAGACAGTTTCAAATATAGTTATAATCAGGTAACTGAATATATATAGGAACACCGGATGCTATGGAAGCGAATATTCACGACAGTTCCAAGAACCCGCTGCAATCTAAAGCCATTATTTTATAATTGTTACTTAATTATTTACTCTGACAGATCATATCTCAAAGACATTGATAAATTTTATTCCTCGATTTAAAGCTTGGTGATACTATTTCAAATAAAATAATTATTTATTTCTAAACATGTTGATTCTGCTACAAAAGTTATAATGTAAAATATTTAGTGCAAAATCTTCATTTGTTTTATTAAATTAAATTAAATTCGAAGGCAATGAATACGGTACAAGCCTCAAGAAATATCGATAAAAGAAACACACACAGCGGAACTCAGTCAGACATACGCAAAATTCACAATCCAAACAGTTAAAGAAGGAATTGGGCATTTTAAAAAAGGTTTATACTCAACGCTAACAACGGTCCATTCGGCGAAATTCCAGTTACTAAAACGACGTTCTTTAATTGAACCTTTTTCTGCTCTCTTGAAACCCCAGTGCTACGAGAGCACTGTACCCCGCATCCCACCGCTTCGCAGCCCTCCCAGCATGACGACGTGCTCGCGACATTCGCGAGAGGGAACGTCGAAAGTGTCGACTGCACTTCGCAGCTTTTTCCCGACTTCCGCCCCACACGTTTTTCTCTTCGGGCCCATCGCGGCGACGGCGGTGGTTACTTCCGCAATAACGATCGGACACACACCGTCACGCCAGCCACGTGCACGTCGAGCGAATGGGCGGGGCGCCGTTACCAACCGCCAACTATAATTATAGCAATAGCTCTGTCACTTTGTCACGCGCCGGGCTCTGCAATTTTTCGTAAATTACAGTCTTTCACGTCGGATTTGTAATTTTCCACGTCGATCTCTTTCCAAGTTCAGATGCACCTGCCTCTGACTGACATTGGACACTATCATGTTTTCTTAGAATCTGTCGTTCAAGTCTCCGAACAATATCAGAGAGTAATCGTCAATTCACCTCGCAATAAAAAATTATATACCATTCGCACGCACATTCTCTCTCTTTCTCTATGCTCAGAGTGAATACTAGATTAGAGATACTATCATTCTCTCCGTGCAATTTCAGAGTGCATTGTTTTGAGAAGCTGGCAACCCTGGCGAAGCGAGGGTTGATGGAGGATGGAGAGCGTTTGTTGCTAGGGGAAACGACAAAAGAGAAACAGAGAGAGAAAGAGAGATAAATATATATAGAGAGAAAGGTAGGGGAAGAGCAGGGCAACGCGGCAGGAACATCCGAAGAGGGAAGATCACCTCGTTGCTACCCCTCGCAGGAGACCTCGGGAGATGGAGCGCCGCTCTAGAGTATCTGCTCCGTCACCGGCAGGCTTCGAGCTTGCCAGGGTGCGGACGAGAAGTGACTACCGCAGGCGGCATCTGAAGGACCAACGAGCGTACACATTCTCGGGGCACGGGTGGTGGGTGGCGAAGAAAACACGAGGGTAGAATTCGCGAAGAACTCTTTCGAGACGAGCGGTCGGTCTCACCTCCTTCTCGTAATCAAGTCGATCAGTTAATGATCCAGTTAAGTCTAATTAATCCCGGATGTGTTGCAACTCGATGAAATATTTCGGCGCACGAATGTGAACACGAGCCAAATCGGGCCGTAATATAGTCGATAATATGTCGCAACTTTGGTCGTGAAAATGCTTCCGCGTCCTGCAGTTTCGCCGATATTCGTCCATTAATCTCGAGTTGCCGCGCAATATTCTTCCGCTGATGCGACTGAGATACATACGACTCCGCCGTTCTGAGCCGTTCTCCACTGTATCAGCAGCATCTGTACCTACGCCAGCAGCAAACGCGCGTTGCACTCGGTGCAACGCTCGGGAGTTACTTAATGGTATATTTTGGTGCCGCAACAAACTGCAGGCTTGATTTACTGCTTTTATCTCCGGAGTCGGGACTATCTCAAGGAAAAAATACTACCGACAGTATATATCGTCGTCGCGCGGTTCTTTCAGCCTTGAGAATCGCCGAAGATGTTGCGCGTTCTGGGCAACTTCGTTCGTGGGTTAAAGTGGGTAGAAAGGCAACTCCGCGATATTTGAACGTGCAAGGAGCAAATATATACCGAGCTACGAGAGCCGCGATGAAAGGAACAGAGACAGAGACAGGGGGGACGAGAGGAGGAAAGAGGGAGAAATGATTGAGGTAGCGGCGTAAGTTGAAATAAACGAGGGAAACGTGAGTTTGGAAGAATAAGGTTTGATTCCGCGATACTGAAATGTGTCGTGGAATGGAATGCGTAACGAGTTCTTATATTCCCATCCTCTGCTGCGAGTTCTGCGCCCATACACCCTGACATATTTACGGGAGGACGTGCTGTTTTGTATCGCGACTCGAAATTGGATCGCAGAGTCTCGTTAGGAATCGTGCGGATATTGAGCGCGCGTTGATACCTCCGAGAAACGCTGTGATAATAACGTGCATATCATTGCACATTTTCAATGTGCCACGTCGCATTTATTTCCGAGGTACGCCTCACGTTGCCGGTATCTCCTCTGCATCGATGATAATAATCGCGCAGAATAACTCGTGAAGCATCATCAAGCGCGCAGTTTCGAGAAAAAG
The DNA here is from genome assembly GCF_003672135.1 of Ooceraea biroi. Classification (NCBI taxonomy): domain Eukaryota; kingdom Metazoa; phylum Arthropoda; class Insecta; order Hymenoptera; family Formicidae; genus Ooceraea; species Ooceraea biroi. The sequence goes on from NC_039508.1 coordinate 15,203,783, forward strand.
TCCATAAATAAATGATGCGCACACGATTTCGTGTTTGTATTATATATGGTTCCTCGAATGTACGCTAACAACAACCGACAGTTCCTGCGAGAGTAATCTTTCATTAATTCGTAACTGCGTATACTGATTACTTACTGACCCTTGAGGCTACCCGCGGTTTGCGTCATATAATTGGAGTTGTATCGTACATATCTCGTGGTCGTTTCGGTTGGCGAAGGTTTAATCTCGCTGTTCCACGGGGTATACATATCTCCCACCGTATTTTAATCGCATATCTTAATGTAAAATGCGTGTTGCTGCGGATAAATTTCTTGATTACAAAATGCAAGATATTAAATTCTAAAATTTATGTATAATTTAGATTAAACAAACTTTCGGACATTTCCTCACTGATCATGTGTCGTGATCATGTTGTAAAAATTCTAAAAATGTTTCGTATAGAAACCGATGTACAACTTGGTAGAATTTCGTGGATCTCTTCTGTTTTTCCGCGAGGACGAGATGCGGAAGGTGACAACGCCACGACTAGTGCACATAACGAGCCACTTAGTCACGTGGGAACAGTTTGCGGAAGATACGCTCCGGAGCCGAGATAACGACCGAAGATAAAGACAAATGTATCGCGTTAGCTGCGAATAGGCGGTGGTGACTGTGGGGAATGCTAAGACTCGATTTATCCCTTGACAACCGAGCCGTATGGTTGCCTTACCAGAAGGCATGGCCGTCTCGGCGTGCTCTTGTAATGCGAATAAAATACGGAACCGCGTTAACAATATGAGGCCGGGGAATTCCTGCCGATCATCCGTGTCATGAAGCCGGCGTGTCGCTGCAACGGGGCATCAGGGTGGGCGGTGGGTGCTGCTGTCGGGCGCGCGCTTGCAGCGAGGAACAAATCGGATTGCGGACTTTCATCTGGAGGTCCGGAGACGGAATTCCCTCGAGCAAACCCTTCGAGCACAGCCGGGGGAACCTAAGTAGCCGTAGCGCGACTAATGCGTTCGGATTAGACGGATCGGAACGAAGAAGAAACAATTCCCTCGTCTGTGTGCTAAACAAGAGCGCGTTCGCTGCGCTTGCATTCCTCCGAATGAGTAGACGGAATCGATAACAGTGCCAAATTATGTTCCACCCGCAGCAGTGGCTCCTGTATGAGCACGGAGTCGATAAGTGGACGCGAATGCTTCGGTCGTAACATCTCGCAGGAGAAAGGAACGAAATGAGGGCGACCATGCATAATCCCGCGGTAAAATATTAAAACCGTAGGTTTATGCGTGGTCTGAGTGCGTGCTTCAGTACACTATTCCTTCGCTTAAATTACGCCTAATCGAATTTACCACCGTGGAAGCCTAACGGCGATAAGGGTTTACCGCTGCGTAAGTGTACATACATATGCATGAAACGTGCTCGCAAAGTAATTCCCATCCATTTCTTTTTTCAAATGCCAGATAAAGGAAAGTAAGGAGAGTAACACGGTGGAGTGCAAGTTAATGTGTTTCCCTCGGAGCAGCAGAGTGGTATACTTAAGAAAGCGGAATAAAAAAATAACAGATAGCCTTGTCCGTTCGTAGATGCAACACGAGACAAACGCGGCGTTTAGCATTCGCGAAATAGCGGGCGCGACTCCGCCTCTCTGCGCGGAAGTGAGTCTCGTTGACCCCCTTCTTCCCCATGTAAATGTATTTCCCGTGGGTTACTAGGCGCGGCTTTATTACACGTTAAAGCGAGGGTGCGCTCGCTCGCTCGCGAGAGTGCGGCACGTAAGAGGGACGTATTAGAATTTAAATATTTTCTACCGTGCGGGGCCTTTGTGATCCGAAGACGCGACTAAATTACCACAAGTGGTCTTTGAAGGGACCAGGGGCGGGTGACGTCCCTGAGGAGACGACTGCGGAGAGCACGTACTGGTCGTGGGCGAAAGAGGATAAGGCTGCGAAGAGGAATGGGGAGCGGCGAGCAGGGGGTTCTGTAGTAAGTTGAACCGAAATAAACGAGGGAGATTCGGCGTGGGGTTACGAGAACAAGGTTTAGTCGCGGGATATTGGAATCCCACGGTAAAATTGCAGAGCGCAGCACAAAATGCGGCGGAATTTACGACGCGAGCGGAGAGTGGACGGGCATATAGGGGGCAAGGAGTGCAGAATGGTCTCCAGGAAATTCCGGGGTACGTTCATTATTGCGTTACTACCGTCTGCTACAGCGCATTAGATATATCGTCATTCGCGGATGGTGTGCCTCACAAACGAGTTTTACTTTTGACCCCCGCGAGCGTTCGGTTATCGGTTTTATTGGTGGACGGACGACAGCAGCTCGAGGCGGATGGCGCACAATTCGAGAAAATCGAATGCGATTCATCGTAAATTCTTCTCCCCTCGTGACGACGGCCGTCTCGAATGCTATGCACAAGATCGTACGTTAAAGATCAATCTTCGGTGCACTTTAATTTCTATTCGCTGATGCGTTTTCGAGCGCTCGGTGCAAGCAGCGCACTTTGGTACTTTTGTTATCGTGTATTGCAAACTTTTATTGCATTCCATATTCATCAAATAATTCCACGTAATGGATAGAAAAATTCGGTTAATTGCACGTGCGCTTCAAATTGACATACACTCAACGACTTGAAAACGAATTGAAATTTCAGAGAAATTACTTCATCAATGCTTTCCACGCGTGCATCGTATTTTTCGATATCATAATTCGCCGTTTCGGACTCCCTAATACCTAGACACATAATTTTTGGAAAGAACGGCGCTTAGCGGTCCTTACTTCCGGTAAGAACCAGACCGGAACTGGGCGCGACCGAGCATTGCTCTTTCCGATTCGCGATTGATGGGGTCATTAAATCAAAAAGTCCATTAGGGATCACGAGTTTTACTGTCGCTTTTATGTCCCGCAAAATCCAGCTTCGATTAGTAGTCAACATTTCACTAGTGATTAATCCATAAACTTAAGAGTAGAAAGTATATTATTATATTAATTATAACATCGTAAAATACAAATAGGAAACGTGATATTGCTCACACAAATAGAAAAGGGTTTCTAACTTTGTAATATACTTTTCCTTCATGTCCTCAAATAAAGCGTGACATTATAAAACAGAGATTGATCCTGATAACAAATTACGGAAATCCTTAAGCATCTGGCATCGTATTTTACCGAGAACGGAAAAATGACAAACAGTAAAAAACGAGCATCCTATAAACTGCGTTTGCCAAGTTTCGGGTTGAGGTCCGTCAGGAATGTTAAATTCCAATAAAGCGGAAATTTTTCTGAGACTTCGAGTTTGCGATGTGACGCTTCGTAGGTTTCTGCGTTCGGTTCTTCGAGAGCTTTACGTTCCCACCGCGAGCTGCAATTTTGATTTCCACGCTCGATACGCTCGTAAATCGCGCAAATTACGCGTCCGTAGCCGCGCGCGAGTAGAACTCCGTGCCGGTTATTGGATCTCGTTTCTAAAAACCTTCGTTACGCTGCTCAATCTGCGAGCCCGGTTGGCTTCAAAGTCGATTCGGCGCTCCATAAAAGGATCACGTATCAATGAACATATACTGTGAAAAATCTACACAGAGGCGATGCTTTCTTTATTTCCGCACCATTCCCCAAGGCATACCGTAAGAATCCGCCAGATGAATGAACTACGTTTATCAAATCTCCGCATGAAAGATTAAACTTCCGGCAAAAAAAATAAAGAAGTAATAATGTCAATTTTTTATGCATAAATGTAATTTTGCCTGTGAGTTAGAGGCAAAATTAATTGTAAAATATATCATTATCAACATGTATACGAGCTAATATTAATATTATTATTCATTTCAGTAAATTTAACAGATTAAAATTAGATCGATGTAAAACTGATCGAAGTACATCTCTCAGTACAATCAGTAGGATCAATTAGAGTGATCGTGACTCTGAATTAAATATGACACCGCAATATTTGCAATGAATTAATAATCGTGTTTTCATCATAATTTTACGGTGCTTGTTAAATGTGCAATCATCATGTGCTTTAGAGAGATGTATTAGCTTAATCACTGAACAATATTCCAGCCCGTTATTCCCATCTCGCTGTCACAATTATTCCGATTGCTTCTACATGTTACATCGTTCGTCAACCTACTGTGCGTATAGAAACCGATTAAAAATTAATTATCAGTAATCTACGAAACAGTGATTTGCATTTATGCAAATCTAGAGATCGGATTCGAAATCGATTCGTTGCAAACTGCGCGATTGATTCAGCCTTAAAACTTTACGCGGCATTCGAGTCTCGTGTGCAACGGAAACCGCGTAAAGGATCTCTCGTGAGGGACGAGTCGCATGGACTCGCGACGATTTCCGGTCGAAAGAATTAATTACTGGATCGATGCCGACGGCACGCGCCCGCGCGCGCGCGCGTATCCTTCGTGCCAGTATCCTTTGTGTGAACTAGAGTACATTATTGGGTTACCGTGAGCGAGACGGACGGACTTTGAGGGTCCCGCGATCTGCAATTCCCCAGAGCGGGCGAGCTGCACTATATAGCGAAGTCGAACCGGAATAAACGAGCGAGATTCGACGCCGGTTACGGGAAACGAGCTCTCGCCACAGCGCAAGTTCCGAATACCAGTTCAGTATTGGTGTATAAAAGGGCAAGCGCGCGCTCTCGAATGCAATACGGTTCTCGGTCTCGGGTGCACGCTCGGTGACCTCCATTATTACATTGTTACATTACTGTCGCCGGTCCACTTCCGTGCCGGGTATCGGACGGATGCCGGGCGGGGCTCGCGTTCCGGAAAAGCCCTGCCGGATCGAAGCGAGAAAATTGGAGATTATGAGCGAACGGCAGAAAAAAACGCGGATCTTTCGAAAAACGCGAGATTGGATTACCGCGGATGAACGCGCGCGCAGGTCCTTCCGGTGCAGTACGTATCCGGACCAGTACGGCGCGATCCCACGGGAAGGGAGTTCGCCACGCTCGGAATAAACAGGAAAGTTTCGAGCCTGCCTGCTTGCCTGCGAGAAAACGAGGTTACGCAATTTCGAGGTGGATGTATATGCATATATATACGTACTATATCGCGAGCGGTGTGCACACAGCCGATGACTCTCGCTGACGCGGTCTGGCTTATTAAGATAGCCGTGGATATTGGAGTTTTCTATTAAGATAAAGCTCGAACTCCTCGGGATACATCGTGGAAAGTACCGATAAACTGTAACAAGGTGAGTTTCTATCCCGGCGCGGAGGAAGAAAATTTCATTCATGAGGAAGACCACTCCTGCGAAATGCGCGACCGCTCGTTGTTCCACAGGATGCCGATAACAAAACGGTCGATCTTTAATATCTCTTTCGGCGTTAGCCGGATGATTTACGGCGTTTCGGCAGGGGACTTAAAAAGGTCGATATATCTCGCGCACATCGCGCCAGATATGCTCGTCAGATCCAGGCTTTTATTTAATAGGGTACACGAACCGAGGGGGTGTTGATATATGTGAACGCGTAAGTGGCTAAGAGCGCGGCACACGTGAATATGCCACCGAAAACGCGGCGTTGAAGCGTTTTATAATAAATCGTCGCCAGCAGAAACCACCGTAGAAGCATCGTGAATAATTTCAGTCGCGACACGAGGAAAACTCGAATTTATCCCGCTCTTTAACGGCACGCTTAGCTGCTAATGCCACAGTAATCCCTCCTCGCGAAGTCACTCGGAGGAATCGGTGTTCCTGCGCTTTTCCTCGCTCGCTCGCTCTCTATCTGTTCTCTCTCTTAAGCGACCCTTTATCCGAGATCACGCGAAGTCGTCGCAACGTCGTGGTGGCGGCAGGGCTCGCACGGAGATAAGCGCGGAGGCATCGCCGTTGATTACAGAAACACCGGCTGGCAACCCTTGTTCCGGAACGTACGGGACACGTAGCGTACGGAATTGCAGGCGGCTTACGCAACACGGTAACTTCCTTAGCGCGCCCTTTTCGACGGGGGAGAATATATCTGGGCTGACGTCCGCGCGGCGCGACGGAGAACGTTGCCCGTTGTGTAATCCAATAGTTTGTATCCGCAGTGACGTACCGGTGCACCGCTGGTGAACTCAGTGATACGGTGGGGAATGCGGTTTGTGATGGCATATTCGCAGCGACCGGTCGAAGTCGGAGACCGCTGGTATCTCGGATTATTCCGTTATCCTGCGCGAACGGACAGCACTATTATTTCGTCAATTCTCGCTCGCAATAACGATCGAACCTCGAAATATCGCGGTATGCCCTAATACCGTGCTTTTCGCCATTTTACCAAACTCGCTCGACGTTTACAGCTCGGCTCATTTGCGCTTCTTCCTCTGCCTGCATCGCGATGCCAGTAATCCAGTTTATTAAATTAATTTCACCTACAAATATGACTGTCGCGTTAAGCTGCCGCGTTAAACTGATTTCACGGAAGGATTTGCCACGAAATTCGTTGGATGGTTTACTACCGGAGAAAATGCGCCGCTTATATTATTCATTAAGCGCGAAAAAGGAGCACGATGAGAGGAAAAGAGAGACAGGATGGAGCTGGATCGTTTTTCAATAATTTCTGCCGGCCGTAAAACGATCGAGTCATTGATGACCCGCGCGCGTACGTACCGGAAACCTACAAACAGGTTACGCTTTTCCTCAGGGAACGGAACGTCATGGGACTCGGCGTGTCCGGAAAGTCAAACCGAAATAAACGAGAGACGGGCAGAAATAAGGTTAAGGTTCGAGGATGTTCATAGCGGATTTCATGGAAAAGCAACAGGGCCGATGTGTTCGCAACCAGATGGGATTTATGGCACAAACGGAACGAGATCTCGCGATGGGGCTTGGCCGAGGACATACACGAGGAAGAAAAATCGCTCGGTGCAACGACAAGATTCAGAGAGTACCCGTGTGTTTCGACTTTTCCGGAAGAGCAAAGTTCAGGTCACCCGTACACTGTCGGGAATTTGACGTTCGTCGAAGCTTGTCGAAGATTTGATTGAAGCAAACGCGGAGCCGGTGGTCGGAACGACGCAGTATCTCGTTAAAAAGTGTACTCGCGATTTTGACGATTCCATTGGCAAATACCATCTATCATTCATCAGTTCATTAATTATTTTGCGGATCGTGGCAGTAAATTCTTGAGCCACTTCGTTCACTGTCGATTGCAAGGCATTACTTACGATTGCAAGAACACTATTACATTATCAGCAATACTGTCGATGCCGGATAATCGATACGCATTCCTCGATTATCTGATATTTACTCAATTGTGCTGAATTTTAGACTGTTTACGTTTCTACGTCTTGCGGAAAATTTTTCCAACTTACTTGACCAGCACAACGTGCACGAATTCGTTAATGGACGAATTTTGATGATCCTCTCTCTGCGGCTTTGCCGCAGGCGAGTCCCGGATTTTCGCGCCGAATTCTTCCGTGCAGATGTGCATTATCAGATTACGAGAAAAGAGAAGGATAGAGAAAGGAAGAAGAGAGAGAGCACCGACAGCGTCGACGCGAACGTCAGCCCGGATATATTTCTCCCGCAGAAGTGCAACGTGCGGGGCGCGAATGCGCCGGTATCGGGAAAGCCGGACCGGAATAAACGAGAGAACTGTGAAATGGGTTGCGGGAACAAGGTTAAGTTCTAGGATATCGGAATTCATGGCAAAATAGCGAACGGCACACGGGGCACACACGACGACGGGACGAAATTTATGACGCGGCTCGAATATTTGAGTGCGCGCGAATGCGAGAGACAGTGACGTAACTCACGCTCTCAGCACACCTTCCGCTGCAGAAGAAGCTAAAGTGCCCTTCGTCCTCCCTGTCCTGCCATCCCTTTTGCTGGTCCGTGTTTCATCTTGATTTTACTCTTTGCCTTCCTGATCCCACCGTATTTCGATCTTGCTGCTTTTCTTGCCATTCTCTCTCGGAATTCGTTCGCGGATAAATTATTTAAGATATTTTCAGCAAGTTCGAAATGTGCGCTCGCGCGACTTTGCTTTATTATTATTTGAAGCATTCGCTGTTTGCAAGGTAGCACTCTGATATTCTCGGTGTTACACGATTCCGATACGAAACAGATGTTTCCGCGCTGATGCATCGGCTTTCATATTTATCTCTCGCTTCTTTTTGCTGCCTTTCTCCTTTTTATCATTTCAGTGTTTATTGTTCGCTGCGCTTTGTATCGTTTACATTATCCGCCCTTGTATTATTCTTTCTCTGAGATGGGGTTTGTACCGGAATAATAAATAGATTTATTTTTCTCCTCCACCCTCGACTTTCCTTTCCCGTCTTTTTTCTTTCGTCTTTTCTCTTCTACTTTCGGTGTTAGGGCTCCCTTGAGACTTGCGAGGTCGTTGGTTACGCTACTGGCAAGAAAGTGTATTCTCCCGCTGTGAAATGATGGAACTCGAAGTCGAACGGTAACTTGGCGAAGCAGGTGGATTATACAAGGTGAAGCCCCGTTGTTGTTGAAAGCAACAGCGACGTCGGTGCAAGGGAATCCGATCAGGCCGCTCCACGATCGCGTATCGAGACGTCAATCGTAATTGTCGCAACGGTCGAAATCGATACCGCGGCGCGTAGCAGGCAGCGATAAAGCCGCGACGGAGGAATCGATTTGGTATTAAAATTTCACGCCGACGAGCGAGAATCGAGTGGCTTACGGATTACGGAAATCGTCGGATCGAATGGATTCTCCTCGCTGAAAAGACGGATACGTTAGCGAGAAAGTTAAGAATCACGATATCGACTGATGGACCAGAATAAATTCAAACGAAAGAAATTTGTCGTGTCCTGAAGAATCATGCCTCTTACGATAAAAAATACGAATAATTTATATGTGTGTGTAGGAAATACACAACGCGACAAGAATAGCATGAGTCGGTAGAAATTTAGAATCGTATTATAAATTAATGGATTAACTATTTAAACGAAATATACAAACTGAACCGACTACAAATTGATCGAGGTGTTTCGTATTAAATAAATAAAGAGAAATGAGTGAGCGAGAGCAAAGGAAAAGCTTCGAAACGGATTCGAGGGAACAAGGTTAAGCACTGGGATATCGAAGTGTCTGGCGAGGTGGAAGAAGGATTCGTATGGAATACGACGGCACTGTACAAATAAAATGGAGTCTCTCGGAAGAATCAAAGACGAGAAAAATACGATTCCTTAGTGCATCCACCGTATTGCGGTGGTTTTAGCTGCGCGCAGCCGTTAAACGGCGGCCAAGCAAATAGAATGAAAATCGTTCGGGGGGGAGACGTACGAGAGGATCGACTGCACTGGCTAAATTAAAAGCGAAGGACGACATGTCGTTGTTGATGTTCCACGGAGTGCACGCAAAAACGAAACAAGGGAAACGTGGGCTTTTAGAAAAAGAATGTATCAAAAAGTTCGATCGGTGGATGGACGGTGGGTTTTGTTCGCGCTCGGGCGCGCTTTATAATAAAACGTCGCTAGTGTGACGTCTATTTCATACATCATATCTTTCTCTTTAACCATCAGGACAAAAATAGCGCGAACGCCATTCCATCAAATTCATTACAAGGGTTTGACGTCATTCCTGTTTAATCATTTTTATAACCGAATAACACTCGATTTTTTTTCACGGTGTTAGAAGGAATAGGTTTCGATCTTGATACGGCTAAAACGAATAAAATAAATTCGCACGCGCTCTTTCATGAGTGTCCCAAACGATGATGAAACTGAAAGCCCCATCCGTTCTATGTGCGGCACGAAGATACAGTTGCCGAATGTACATACCTATGGAGGTCTGTGGTCGCGATATCGGAATTCGCGATATACGTATAAGGTGGGCGAGCCAAAGTAACCGCGGGAGTGCTTCGAAATGGGTTGCGGGAACAAGGTTGAGTTCTAGGATATCGGAATATATGGGCGAGTAACAGTGCAAAGCACGAGCGGGGGAGAGAGGGGGTTAGCGCGGGTGAAATTTATGGCACCGACGCAGGGAGAGGTCCCTGAAGGAGAAACAGAGAGAGAGAGAGAGAGACACAGCAAAAGGGAGAGACAGAGCAAGAAAAAAAAGATGGTCAGAAAAGAGAGGAGCATACTCGGGGACGTGGAATAAAATTGTTCGATCTTTACATAAAACACTAGAGCGCGCCTGTCGAAGGCGAGAAACGAAATACCTCGTTTCGCCGACGCAACAACATAATTCTGCCGATTCGATCCGCGTGGATAGGGATGAATTCGTCTCGGAAAAAAAATGGGGAAGAGGAAACAACGAACGAAAAAGGTAGAGAGGCACGAAGCTGCGCGTTGTACTCGGTGGAAATTCTCCGCTACGATGTGATCGAATTTCTGGTTGCTCCTGTCTTGTGTGGAATAATAGAACGCTCGGGGGCGAATAATATTTAAGAAAGCGGTTTCGCTTCTCTTTCTCGATGGCAGCGGCGGCGAACTGTGGAATAAGGATTTTATCGTGAATCGCCGTAACGATCGTTCTTACGACGCGATTCGCCGCGCTTTTGAGAGCAAAACAGCGACTCGCGCATTGGCTCGAGTTCAAGACGAAACTCAAACGACGACAATGCCGCGAAATATACGAACCCGGAGAGCCACGGTAAACGTTACTGGGATCGCTGTTAACCCTCTGATGCGCCCTATTGGTTTTTTGCCTTATCTGGAAATTCTGCACAGTAAAATCGGAAATGATAAGTCGGTTTTTATGCCGCGGCGCGATACAATCCGATTCATTCTATCCGAATATCAAATTTAGAATAAGAAAAATCACTGCTTTTGCAAGATATTGCAAAGCAAAATCTGACGAGTATGGAATAAAATAAGTATTTCAATATCCTAATAGTAGTATACATATGTATGCGATCCTTGAGAAGTTACGTATACACGAGAGAAAAAGGTATAATTTCAAAATGCAGGAAAATTAAACTCTAATCTTGCCTTATTTCCAAGTAATTCACTCACGCAATTATTTTATAGCTAAAATCGATTATAACAATTTTTCCGTTGTAATAGTTCGAGACTGATAGCCCTTATTAATTAGCCGGGACAGTTTTCCGTTATACATATATAAGTGGTAATTGATCGAACGGCACGCGATGTAAGGTGATTTGGGCGCGTATTATTAGTTAATTTAATTGGCCGCCTTCGCGGCATCGTCGGTAACATCGCGTGTACCAGGCAAATGAGAAGCTAATATAGACGACTATGTACCGCGTGGTACATATTGGACTGCGCTCAAATCGAAACTCAAACAATGCTGCGGACGTGTTTCCGGGATCGTCAATGGACGCTAAGGAATCTGTGTTAAACGTTTTGCCGCGTGTCCTGAAATTACTTTGAACTTTAGCGACCGTCTCCGTCGACGTTTGCTATGCACACACAATTGCAATACAGCGGAGCAACGACAAACAATGTTACGTCAATTTAGTGAATCGTTCATTCTGCAACTGGCACGACAGGCGTCCGTAGTCCGTTTGCACTTTTATGTCAGTCACATAAATTTTGCCTTATTTGTTTCACTTCCTTTTGCACATCATGGTATCAATAAAAATGTTTTAACTTTTAATCTTAAGAATTATTCCTTTTTAGTAAAAAAGAATCTATCAAATCAAAGTAGGAATAAAAGATAATACAAAAACATACCTCGCCAGTTTCCTGACGCCATCCATCTCTTTGCTGATTGCTCTGAAATCAAAATAAAATTGCAACAATTAGCAATTGTGAATTGTTATGACAGATTATACAAATTACACAGAGTTGTATATTTAGTTCAAGAATATTAATTAACTGGATACATGTAAATAAATTCTCAACGAGCATCATGATTTTATAACTGTGCCAACGATGTCGTATCTTTCCTGCGGCAAAATTAATTTAACGAGTTTCCGTTCGTCGTCGAAGCAATTCCTTTGGAATTTTCCATAAGGATCGTAATCCCGTAAAGAGGTCACAGCAATGCGATCCTTACTGAAAGTGGCTTTAACTAGTTAAAGTTCGTCCCTTGTCGACAGGAAATACCTCTAACCGCGTTGTCGCAGTCGCACAATGCTACAGTCTCATCGGGATTCTAATATATCGATATTATAGAGGAGCGCAAGGACGACACCGTAATACGGCGCGATTGTAACATTGCCCTTTATTACGAAATGTATTACTCCATATTATTACCACTACTGCGAATTAAACTGTCGCTGAATTATTTCGATCGAGTACTATTCTTACTTAAATCCTGATGTAATTCTTACTTAAAATTTGCAATACACTAATTCAGCAATTTTTTTCTTAAATTTAATAAATCGAGATAACAAAAGACTTCGTCAAACATTAAGAAATGCACTCTTCCAATAAAGGAGTCATGATTAATCCATCCTCGGTGCCGCGTTACAAATCGGAACTTTATGTTGCTGGGGTTAAATCGATCTCTCACGGAACAAAGTGCCCTTCTAAACACGGAGAATCGATCGTTGCGGTTTTGCTCATTCGCTCGTTCGCCCGCCACGAAACAAATTTTCGAGGCGCACTAGGGGCGAACGTGTTCCGTCGTTAAAAATGTAAACTTCACGATCTTACGAGCGCAAGCATGGTTCATTTGCCTCGTAAAGGCGAAACTAATAGTCGGCACGGAGTTATGTACCCCATATTGGCTCGTATTCAAGTCGAAATTCAAACCGCGCCGTGAAACGCGCGGCATGATCACCGGTCGGACCATTACGACCCGGCTGAAACATGAAATCGACCTGTCAGATTATTAACCCCTTTTGCTATTGAGCTAGATTTATGCAAAACGCCGATGATTTTCTAAGCAATTTTATGTATTTCGAAAGATTAATGTATTTTCCTGATATACGATAGCTTTCCATTACAAGATAGACATCCTATACTTCTCGATGGCTATCTATTATATACATTTTATGGCAAATTAATTCATTTCTTTATCACTGATTCATGATTGCCAATTCCATCTCTTAAAATGCAAAAAAATGTAATAAATCTGTAGACTAATAGGTTCGAGCATTATATTACCAACATACATTGCGCATTATTTCTTTTATAAAATATGACGGTCGACATAACGAGTCGATGACGATGATAATGAATCACAGTCAGGAAGCAACCTGCATTCTTATGTCGCAAAACGTTTCACGGCATTGAAACGATGTCGTGAAATACGTGCGTGAGATCACCGTAGAATGAACGCCGAGATATTGCCGCCAACCGCAAGAAGCCGGAACACATCTAGAAAGGAATTTTATTTCCTCATGCGTAAAGCATTCGGCGAATGTTAAAGCGCTTTACCGAAGAATCACGATCTCAAAGAACATCCGTTAATTATATATGACTAGACTCGATATAAAAGATTATAAATTAAGTCGAGCAAGATTATCATATCAAGCTTTTTGCAAAGATCCATATACAGATTTTGACAAAGTTTTCAGTTTATAAAAATAATCATGTTTTCTTAGTTTCCCTAATTTGCAGTTATTGTTTGTATAACATTTCCAACAAAACTATTAATCTGAATATTGAATAAAGTTAATAAATTCGTTGTAAGTAATGAGATTAATTGAAGCAAGTTCGAAAATTGTCGCGAGCCGTTGCTCTCAGTAAAATTCCATCATCGTAGAATGTTAATTATGGTAATTGAAAGAGGAAGAGGGGACGAAGTTATCAGTTCTTACCGGAGAAATAGTCGCGATGGGATTAGACTCGCGTAATTAGAAATCTTGTCACATGGGATAAATGGAGTAGACACTTTCATTCTGAGAACAGTGGGGAACGGATCTTTTGCAGTTTCTGAAATCTGTGCTCGTAATTTTCTCCCTTGTCTCGGAATGTGTCACTTACAAATAGAAATAAAATAGACAATTAATGCAAATGCCGTATGTCCATAGACTTTGCAACATATTGTCATAACAAACAAAAGCTTGTATCAGATGATAATCCACATATAAAATAATACTTTTTTGACATCAAGATAAATTAAACGAAGCTTTTCAAGGAAGATTTCTTCTCCTCGCTCGTCTCAGCGGAAACTCTATATTTAAGTACGTACATAGGCACTAATCCAGATTCTCCTGAAGCGTGGCGGAAATCAAAGGTGGCTCAAGAACTCCGAGGGCAATTCTAGCCATAAAACGCGGCGACTACGTCTCGGCGCGGTGCGAATTATCGGTCGCGTGATTCCGACAAAACGTTGTGGAACGTCGTGGAACGTTCAACGTTCCACCGTTGGACGACGACGCGCGACAACGATATCCAAATCTCGCTTGTCTCTGTTCCCGCCTTGTGATAGCAGTAAAACAAATCCTTTTATCCCGAGCGAGGCGTTTCATCTCCTTGAAACCGTAGCCGCTCATCCCGCAGGATGTGTTTGGAATGAAGGAAGTGTGGAGAGGATGACGCAATTCCACGCTAACAGAAAACAGAATTTACGTTGGCCACGGAACGACGGAAGGGTGATAGGGGATAAAGGGAGTAGAACATTACGCAATGCAACGCATCCTGTGCCTTACTTCCTGCGGCACGCTATCGCTGCCGGTGGCTAGAGACGGCGCGTAAGTCACTCGTCATTATTTCATCAAAATCGATGGCTGCTTTAACAGGTATGCTTCCGGCGCAATATGCGCGCTACGGTTTCGAGCCCGAGCGGAAATCGTCGGACTCGGAGGAAAGGAAACGGAACAGCGGGACGGTCGGATGCACGGGGAGAGGAAAGCGGATGATGACGCTTGTATTGCAGGATGTCGCTGAAGCGGAGCGCACCCCTGTCAATCGCGGATTATTTGGCGTGACTGAATCGGATTTATGAAAATCCGTGTATTGGACATCATTCTTCCTCGTTAATTCCCATACGTTTCAATATTACATACTTTGATGAATGAATGGGAGGATTAAAGTCTAGAATCCGTTTTGGATTAACCGAGAAGAGAGAACGAGACAGTTTCAGATAGCTGTATTCGCAAAAGTTAGACTCGCAAAATTTCGATATTCGATCGTTCGTAATGTAGAATTGATCGATGTCCCCCATTCTTCTCAATTTTACTTTTGGTACCGGTGAGATTCGAGAAAACATGTTTGATTTCTGGGACACCCGTATGCTAGTACATACCATCCTTCTCGGATGTGCACGATACGAGACAGGAAGATGTCGAACCTCGAGAGCTTCGACGAAACTGGCCGCGAGCCAGAGCACTACTTCCGGGTAGCAGGAAAGAGTACGAGAGAGGAACGACACACGCGGAAGAGAGGAAGGAGGAAAGCAAATTGTAGAGAGAGAGCCAGAGAGAGAGAGAGAGAGAGAAGCAGAGAAGGAGGAACCGAGAGGACCGGTAACCCGAATGAATATTTAATTTCTGCATATCTCACCCCGGGTAAAGTTCAGAGCGACGGGATGGCCGGTTCGCTCCCAGGAGGGTGGAAGGAAGAGCCCCGTGTCCCTTGTACTTCCCAGCAGCCCCCGTGATATAGGGTAGACACTCCCGAGGATCTCTCACCACGGTCGCCGCCGTCGCTGCCGCCGCTGCTATTACCCTATCCCCGCACAACCCCCAATCCTTTCCCGCTATCCGGAGTTCGCTCTCTCGGCTGCTTTCCACCGTGGTCGCTCGTGGCCGAAGGGCCAATTACGACCTTCCTTACGAGAAGACGA
Source organism: Ooceraea biroi (assembly GCF_003672135.1). NCBI lineage: Eukaryota > Metazoa > Arthropoda > Insecta > Hymenoptera > Formicidae > Ooceraea > Ooceraea biroi. The sequence goes on from NC_039508.1 coordinate 15,219,389, forward strand.
AGGAGGGCGGGAAGAGCAAGCGTGAGTGCGACGAAGAAAAAAAGCCGAGAGAGAAAAGGACAAGTAGAAAAAAGAAACGCGAGGGAACGGCTAAAGAACGAGACGAAAGGGGGTGTGCAGTGAGTGCTTGAAGAACGTGGAAGCGGGGGATGGTCGAGAGAGAACGAAAGGTCGTGAAGAGGCGAGGGTGGCCAGGGGGTTTTAGACGAAGGTATTTCCACAGAGATCTGGATCTTGGACTCGATGGACCGCAGAGGAGAGGCGGAATATGGACGCGCCGCCGACAGAGTGAGTCGGCAAGCGACAGGGAAGCGGAAAGGACCAAGGGGTGCGGTCGAAAGTTTCAGCGGAAGGATAAAGGCGCGAGCAAGATCGATTAGTGCGCCGCGGGTAACGAAAGACTAATTTATAGTGAGGTGCAAAGGTAGTGGGGCAAAGACGACGGGCTCGAAAGGAAAGCAAAGTGGAATAGTAAATTATAGCGAGAGAGGACCACGGTCAAAGAGAGAATGAAGAATCGACGAAGGAGAAGAAGGAGGGAAACACGGTTGAGTTGGACGGAGAAATATTTAATTCTACGTTCTATCGTTCACGCACAGGTCGACAGGCGAAACGTAGCTCTATATATATCTGAAGATAATAATGCACTTTTTAAATGAGACTCTTGCTCGATGGAGGCCGGATAAAGGAACGGAGATAAGAAGAAAAGAGCTTTAGGGAGCATCAAAGTCGGACGAGATTGGACGCTAAAAATGTACATAGCAATTGGACAAAAGAAGAAGCGAGCGAAGGCTGGGAAGGAAGGGGACGGTAAAAAGGGACGCCGTCGTCGCGACGGGCGTCGAAGGAAAGCCCGGAAAAACACAAATAACAATCAACGAAGGGACACTGGCAAAAAAGGGGAAAGGGAAAAAAAGCACGTGTGGGAAGAAAGTCGTGACAAGCAATTGGGAGTGTCCGGTGCCGAGTGGAGTCGAGTCGAGACCGAGTTATCCGAGTAGGCAGTTGCTGAAACCGTAGGACCGCCTCGTCTGGGGAATTTTTTCGTGTCGTGTTAGATACAGGATGACAACAAGGTAATCTGTGAGGCTTACAGTTTCTCGTATCACATTTTCTCCCATGTCCCTTCGTACGATCGCAGCTTAAATACATCAGCAATTTGTTGAAGTATTACTAGTAGATTACAGCAATTGCCTAGATTCTGGATGAAACTCTTGCTTCCTATCTATCTCGCTGCCAATCTAGTCTCCTAATGGCTTACTCTTATCTGACGTACCCGAAAAGCTTATGAACTCAGCTTACCTTAGATTTATCTTGAATCTAGCTTAGATGCAAATGAAAATTAATATGTTTACAGCTACACTGAATTGTAAAAGTTCTATCATGTCATCTCAGATCATTCCTAAGAGATTTAATCTCGAGATAAACTGAATGTGTTCATTTTTCGTGAGAAGAGCCTTCGACGTCGATACGAGGAATGTCACGTCATCGCGATGTAACGCGAAAAATGCAACGATCTCGTAACTTCTTATCTAGATTATGCGAGAATCCTGGGGCTCTTGAGCGGTTACAAGCGCAGTACAGTACGGGATACAGTAGTGGCTGTTGGCCAGCATACTCGAGGCAATGGCGAACACGGAGTAGAATGCAGATATAAAAAGTAAATAAAGAAAAAGTAAATGAAAATGAGGAGGCTACCGGGGACGGGCGAAAGGAGTGTAGCTCGGCGAGGGTGGAAAAGAAAGACAACAATGAAGACGAGGGTTGGGCAAAAAAGAAAAGAAGAATATCCGCAGAGGAGCGACAGGGGAACGGCGGAAGGCAGGGGAACAACGGCGAATGAAAGGAAAAAAGAAGCGAGAGAAGCCGAGGCTGGTAATTTGGATCGAGTCGATCATCCACTCAAACCTCGGGCACTAGTGGTGGACGACCCGCCCCTGTGCCCCCTTCGCTAAAATCTGGATCTTACTCGATCCAAGTAGACCTTAAAGTCAGATAGCTCGTTATAGGATAAAACGTGGTGCGCGCGTAATATCTGGCCCGATTCAAAAGTATGTCGCCTCGGAGAGGTATTCCATTGTCAGAATAAGAACAAGATTACGCGCGTATGAACGTGTGGATGGACGAATGCGTAAGCCGTTTATCTCTCGCGAATGTGGTACAGAGATAGAGACTGCGAGTATTATTAAAATAAATATTATCGGTCGCGGACATATATCACGTGCCTCCCCTTCGAATTTATCATCTCGCCAAGTTATACTTGTGTTATTTTTGGAATAAAATTGATTTCGATTATAAACGTTATATGAACATATGTTGGTTTGGTACTTCTCGACGTTACAACGTATATAATTTTGATATTTTATAAAAATAAAATATCTTTAATGAAGTATATTAAGTTATACTAAGTTAAGTCACAATACTTAAATTGGAAGAAGCAAAAATTTACTTAAATATCTTACTAAACTTTGATTTGACCAGCACAATTCATAACTCAAATTTCTGAACACATTTTCGTGGATTTATAAAATATTTCCACGCATTGCAACTTCAAATAAAATAAAATACATTAATTAAGAATAGTTTTAATCGTTTTATTAATAGTGAGACGTGCGTTTCGTTGAATATGCGGAAACGAGATTAGTCCGCTATCTAATTTTGCGGACGATTATACGGGTGGACTGTGGCGAAGCGAAGTCGAAAGACACGGAATTAAAATTAGAATTCCACCGGTTGGAATACGCGGCAAAAAGTCAGTATAAGGAGAGAGCAAAATGAGAGAGGTCGCGACAGAGAAAGAGAGAAAAGACAATGATGGAGCTATGAGAAAGACTGAGAGAGGACACGAAGGGAAGAGAGAAAAAGAAAATGAGAAAAATAAACGCGATGAGAGCGGAGATTGGTAAATTCGGATCTAGTCAGAGTGCGTTCCGGGAACCAGCAATGTCCATCTGACTGTCTTAATCTCGATCTTCCGCGATCTAAGTAGCCCCTAAGCCAGATAGAGTACCGATACGACAAGAAATACAGTAAGGAAATGGACAGAAGGAAATTCGGGAATTGCGGAAAAACAGGACTAGATAAACGCCACTGAATCCGACTATCCGACTCGGCGATCGATATTGCGCGATGCAATTGTACAGATAATTGACTAAAAACGAGGGATTCCGAACAAAGACATCCGTAAGAATTAGAACTGCATCTGTCGCGCGTGAATGCTTATCGGTAAGCACGTACCGAAAGATAAAGCTCGAACTACCCTGGCACAAGAATTACGAAGAGAGAAAAAGATACGAGGTGTTCGAGAAATAGTTATCTATGTGATACATAGATCTGCACGCGCGCGCACACACTTGCGCACATGCAGACGCATACAAGCACCTTCGATGTAATGCAGAATACGAGGAAAAATCACGTCGAAATTAAAATTACAATCTCCGCAAATACGACGCGGCGTGGCAAAAAGTAAACGTGGCCGAGGGTAAAAATTCGAGTCGCCCGCAGAGAACAGCGAGGCGAGAAAGATGAGGCAGATCCGAGAAATAGGAATGCGATAAAGGGGAAAATGATGGAGGACCGAAAGGAAAGGAAAAAGAAAGAAAAAACGGAAACTGGTAATTCGCGCGGCGAGGGCCGACTGTTCCTTCATCGCGTGCTGGGGTACCAGTAGTGTCCGCTTGCGTCCCTGAACATCCCCTTGCCCCACAGTGCTTCTCAAATCTAGCTACGCGAAGAATTGGAAACATGATTTATTTAGGAACGAGCTATTGGCTTCGTGGACAACCTCCTTTATCGAAATAAATTTTGTGGCAGCCGCTTCTATTGAATAATAAATGATTCACTTTCGATAAATTAGGAAGCAGATTTAATTGGAATTGTTTCAATAAGAATAACTTGATCAATAAAGCTAACATACATCAAATTATATTATTTATACAAGTGTTGTCAGGTTTTTGTATTTTATTAAATAAACGCATACCGAGTTATAAATTGCAGTAAATATTAAACTTCGTGACTTTTAAGCATTGAATTTAAATTTGGAAAGAAGGCGGGAAAAAAGTAGCAGGGAGTATGGTATGGAAAAGTTTGAGAAACACTGTTTTACCCCTTTCAGCGCGATATGCCAGCAACGTTTCCCGACTTTGTCGTCGTCGTATTCGTGGATGGCGGCTGCGGAGAAGCAGGGATCGGTCCACCTCGCGAGGAACCCGGAAATTGGAATCTTAAATCGATCTAAATCCTCTTTATCGCCGAAGCACTCGCCGAGGAATTCTCCTTCAGAATCGGCCATATCGCCGCATGCCGGTCGACGTGTAAACGTAACGGCGATTGGCTCCTCGTCGTTCCTCCATTATGAAACGGCCGCCCTTGCATTTGCGCGACGCGCGATCTCCCGAGACCGAGATTCGATCTTGCGCCTGGCCAATCATGCTAGCAAGTCGGTCGGCCGGGGCGTCATAGCACGTTTTCACGTTTTCCCCTCATCTTGTATCATCGCGTCACGAATTGGTTTCGCGTAATTGGATTAGTGGGATTAGGGTCGACTACTATTTTGCTAAATGACACGGAAATGTATAAGGATTCAAATTTGGTAATCCTTTGAACTGTCAAAGATTTGTATTGCATTGAAATTCGCGCTAAATTGCCCGAATGCATTTACTCCTTTGAAACTGTGACACAAATTCTCCTTATTTGAAGAGAATGCTGCTTCAAATCAAAGCGACTTCTCAGTGATCGTAATGAGACTTGTGACAAAATGCAGCTGTGTATCGCAGCGCGACGCACTAATTAATAGGATTTTTAGACTCACGTTTCTCTTCCCTCCCTGATTCTCTTTTGTGCTTCAGTCCCAATGGACCGTCCGTGAGATCCATCGGGTTTTATGCCGCCGGATATGTATGTATGGAGGCACCATGATACGCCAACGGCGAGAGCGACTCGCTCGGCCGACTATAACGCACAGTCTGGTAAATACGAAGTCGAAATTCGACGATGCCGATATATAACGTGCAGGCAGAGAAGGAGAGAGAGAGACCGCGATACATTCACCACAGAGGATTTACCGACAGATAGTCAATTACATGCTTCGCTTGCTTATGACGCGCTTTGGACGTCGAGATTCAGAGACGTGCATAACAGCATCAGTGATGACAACGAATGAGAGTCAAAAAGATTTTTGCGATTTGACCGAATTCAGAGCGCGATGGAAGCTAAAAGTTGATGCCGTGAGCACCACGCTCGGAGCTTTGAGAGCGACTTCACACACGTAATTGCGAAGCAGAATTATTATTAACGAACATTACTCCAACGCAACCAAGGAGAATTATAATTATAGTGGAGAACAGAATTTACACCTGTAAACTTAGTTTACAGTTGATGTGGTTTTAAAACGGTTAAGGTTCCATCATAAGCGAATCTTTGTTTAACGGAAATTACAATTCTGCGTATTTGAAAAACAAGAGAATCATTGGAAACTGTATACTGCCAGTGTACCGTTTAAAAAAAAAGAACTGCCCGTTTGCTGCATGTAATATAACAGTTAAATAACGCTTTCTGTATTTCCGGGTTGCCTAATGAAATAAAGCAACAGTGATTTTTCAGAGATTGCAGGATGGCGCCCACTATATAAAACGATAGATTTCGCTCTCGTTTCTGTTTGCGGGCTCGACATATCTTCTTCTCTTTCTTCTCTAATTAATATTCGCCATTTAATATGAGCGCTAATAAAATGCTCGACGTGCGCGGCACACAAATATTTGCGAGCGCAATCTGCAAACCACCAGCGACTGAATTTGCAACATAACCACTCGAAATTAAACGCCGTCCCTCTCTTATTTCCAGAATCCGCATGTCCTTACACATTCACCACGAGCGAAGCGAGAAGCAGTGAAGACAACGCTCAGCAGAAAGATTTACTCAAGCTACACTCTAAATTGCATTGCCCCTAGGGCAGCTTAAATTTGATGAGATATCGGCAATTTTCCTCATTCCAAACTGAGTATCACACAAGAAAAACAGAGAGAGAAAGAGAAAGAGAGAGAGAGAGAAGAGGGAGAGAAAGAGTCAACGTTGATGTTTCTCCAAAAGTATTCACACTTTGCATATTGTTGCATCGCATATAATATACAAAGAGAAAATGTGACTACGAATTAATTAAAATTAATTTTAATAATTGGTATGTGGATTAATGGGCGTACAGAGTATTCCAGAATTTCCACGTATTTCAGGATTATCCGCTAAAATGTCGTTAGCGCACGTGTTCCGCATAAAGATACCCTAGTTTTTTTTTTTTCGACACTGCCTCCCGGATACCGATATACCTTCGAGCAGTATCGAAGTTCGGAAGCATCCCCCTGTATGCCTATCTGACGGCCAGATGTCCCCGAATCCGAAATATTCGTAGGATTTCATCGACTGGCCGGCTCACTCTCCAGTTTCGGCGTCGCGCCCACGCAGTAATCCTGTTTACAATAGCTGATTGCAATAAAATTTACATGCACCGGCGCTGAATTTACATGCGGCGGCAGTTAAATTCATGCGCGTCGCGCGCTGCACGCAATTTACATACGCCACACATACGGGGAGGGAGCCCAGAATTTTATGCCGCACGTAGCGTTCACACGTGCTTCATTTCCCGCCCCCTTTCCTCTTACGACCCCTCGGTCATCCGCTCATCGCGAGCTGGCGAGTCCTCTAAATTTTTTTTACACGTATCTGAAAAAAGTTTTGCTGCGGGTGGTGAACCGATTCGCGATATCGGGCGACGGCGAAAGAGAAACGCGCTCGTGTCGCACGCGAGCCACGATACTGCGATTTACTGTTCATTTATCTATGCAAGGATCGCCGAGTGATAAATTTCAAGTATCGCGCTTAAACGCCGTTTTAACCGCCACTGCTGCTCGTTGGAAGGAAAAACCGTCTCATTACCCAAATTCGCGTAATTTTAAGCGCGAAATTTGTCGGCAGTCCGGCCGAGCCGATTATAACGTGTGTGTTTAAACCGGAAAAAAAATATCCAAATGAATTATATTTTCGGAAAAAGCCTAACTGAATAAATAGTTGGAATATAGCCAAACATAGGGAAATTCTCTGCTGCAATAATTTTTTCTCTAAGCGACGAGCGAAATTTTTATCGGTTTCAGTGGTTTGTAATTCCGAATAGAATGGCGTTTCTTAAGTACATGAATTAAGTTATCGCAATTCTTGATTAATTCTGAAATAAATTAAAACTCGTGTGAGTAGATAAAGTAAGACTTTAATCATCCCTAATTTTTTGATACTTTGATTAAAATTCGCGACAATAATTAATGAGGCCATTAATATTAACGAAACGTGCCTTCTCCTGTGCCGAAATTAATTTTTTAAGCGAAATCTTCAAATATTAATATTTCATCTTTGCGATACATCTTTCACGTTTGATGACAAGTTTCAGAATGATCATTCATCGAAAAAATAATATCCTCTAACTCAATAAAATGAATTCTTAAACAGATGAATTAATTCAATCGAATTATATACCTACGTGTATGATTTCATCATATATTAAGCGGATCGAATTATCCTCCCGAATCCTTCTATACCTGACTGAAATTCGCAATGACAGATTGCGAGATCGTATAATTTCGAACGCTGCCACGATAATCGAGATTATCCTCGTCTAGTCGGCCGCTATGTCGCGTAATACGCTTCGTAAAACGTTCCGTTCGGGTAATCGGCGAAGTTATCGAGAATCCCCGTTTATACCATCGCGAGAAGAACGTGCGTTAAATTTGCGCCGTTCCTCTCGCGGTACGCCGATCTCACGTCATTTCCTCGATATTGTTGGGACGGATTTTATTATTTCAGCTATAAAGTTTATCGCCGAAAACATGCAGTGCCGCGAATCCACGTACCCACTCTCGTAACGAAGGTACAAGGAACGCACGGATCGCGTTCAAGACGCTCTTGCGCGTACATAACGTTTATCGACGAATTTTTATCGCGCGCGATAAAATGTACGATATCCCTGCGCTACCTGCGAAAAAATACGACGCTTTTTTAGGATATGGCTTTTCCGGTTAACCGAAAGTGATCGGCAACAACCGCTTCCATTTGCCGGTGCAATACCTTTACTGAGCTGTAACAATTGCAACTGATCGGCGTTTAAGTTTATTTTAAGAAACGATCGATGTAACCTTGTTTCAATTGAAGTATTATGTATTGTTTGTGACTTTGTTGGCTGTATTTATCTAGGCGGTTTCTTGTGATTGCAATTGTGATAATCGATTCTTCGTAAACGAGGTCGTTTCTTGTTTTCTCGACGAAAATTCTTTACTCCATAAATTAAATACTTTTTGTCAATAAAATTTATTTAATATATTACCTAAGAACAAATCTTTGTGGATTTTATCTTAAAGTTTTTTCCACTTTTTATTATTAACAGCATTAAAATTGCAATGCAATATTACTAAAAAAGTCCTATGTTCAATAAAATATTAGACAATGATGGAAAAGGCGGTGATAAAGCTATCTATGGAAGCTATGTTTAGCAGTAAAATTGTCCATCCGTGCCAACCAGATGTATATCGTAATGTCTCAATCCGAACGGAAGACACTGAAAAATAGATGTACCGGCACGTTAAAGTCCGCGCGGAACCCGCAATCAGGATGAATAGCACATTCAGACCGCGATCTAGAGTCTTACTCCACTTTTCTGATGTGACAATTGCACGTCGAGTTCTCAGCGTTGTATTCGCATAACCTTGTACCCCTTTGTAGCCGCAAATGCATAATTAAATGACAAGTAAGGTAAAATCGCGTCAGCTTGAGTTACTGAGGAACCAAATGTCACGTTCTAGATTTCATGAGTTTTATTGGATAATGAAGATTCAAGATTAGAAGCATGGAAATTTATTAATCCATGGAAGACATGAAAGTGATACAAAAGCAGACTACAAAAAGAGCGAATTTTAGATAAAGGGGGATCTACGCTGATTAAATCCAAACAACGTTTGTAAACTCGCTATCACGTTTTCTCCACGATGTCACGTCTATCTAAAGTTTTTAAACGAGATTTAAAGCGCCGTTAGGTAACATATCGTGTTTCTGGATTAAAGACTCTTACGATCTCGAACACCGCGATATCAAAGGGGAGCCGACAGACGTGAGACGTCACGTACACGTTGAAAGAAGCCCGGAAGGACCTGATAGAGCATGTTTTAAGAAGGAAGAGTAAATGCCGAGACGAGCATGCCGTGCAACGTACCGCGGAAATAATCGCGGCGCATTATTTAAGGGATTAAAAATAGCTTGGGAAAAGGGAACAAGACACAGTGTTCTTGACTCGTCCGCGGATAAAAGAGAGTAGAAAAGAGAGCAAACATACAAGAAGGAAGAAAATGCTCCAGAGAAAATTTCCTGTCTTCAAGTCTTTTTTCATGAACAGACATTAAGAATATCCTGACTGCCTTATCTATCCATTTATTGTCTCGCTAATGAGATATTAATCTCGACAAATTAAAACTGATTTGCATTTGTTACTTGATGCGCTTAGTTTCTTGTGTTCTTGATATTTTTAATTTCGATTATTTAAGAGTTTTATTTTTGCGTCCCTTCATAATCCTTCGTCAGAAATAATCTTCATGTTAGTATAGATTATACAACTGTTACAAGAGACACTGTAGATGTGACAGAATATACGTACAGAAACATATATGTGATACACCATGGTCAACTGCTAAAATGTTCTAAATTCATTTAACCCTTTCCTGATGCGCACTTAATCTTTGCAGTTTCCGCCGTAACTGTAATTTATATCCTCTTGTTCCGACACGTTTATTCGTTATGTAGATACATTGTATTCTATTATTACCTTATAACTGCCGACTCACTCCTGTGTATATACAGCGGTTGCGCTTTGCTTTTTGTTCTTAGGGGATTTATCCCAGAACATAATAAATTTTCTCCTCTTTCTCCATCTCCCACTCTTCCGCACCCTCTTTTCCTTTCTCTCTTTCTCCCTCTCCCTCCTCTCCCGACGCGGTGCCGTGCACAAACACAGCGATGCAACACGATACAGGATGCGAATCCTATATTACAACCACCGGCAGGCTGTTACCTCTGGGTTCTTGTGCAACGTGCATGGAAACATAATGGGCGCATAGTGGTTGGCTGACTGTTACATTATTAAGTAGTTGAGTGCACGTTAGCTGCGAAGTGCTGTCAGCCTCCATTCAGATGCGGCCCAGGCGAAACCAGTAATTTGGCGTTAGCCGGAAGGACGAAAGTTTCCGGAGTGGGCGGAAAAAGAGAACCAGATCGGGGGTACACTTCCCCCCCTAATCGATTATTCTCTCGTGGCAACCGTGATAAACAATGTTGGAAAACTTCGGGAGGAAGGGGGGTATAATCCCCCGTGCCGCCCATCAGGTAGGTAGGTAACCGCCGCGCAGTCGAGAGAATTTTCAAGCATTGCAGAAGTAACGGCCAAAAAGAAGGAAGTGGGCAAAGGCAGGGTCTTTTTATTCTGCCTCCGTCCCGGCGATCCGATTAAAAATAAATTCCGCAAATGCTTGCCATTTGTAATGGCGGACCGAGGGCGCAGATAAGAGTTCTTAAGAACTGTTTTGTCTATTCCATTGCATTTAATGAGAACTTCCTGTCCCAAGACGCGAGATAACGTTCGCCCTGGTCCGTCTATGAAGCATAGCTCTGGACTTGCTCCGATATTTCCATAGTTATACGCGTAATTATACTTCTCTGTACTTCTGCTGCAGTCTCTTCCCACTATCTGTACCTTTGATCATTATAACGCGTAACACAAAGAAAGAAGTTTCTGCTTTATTTATTCTCTCTTCTGCTTTTCATACCTTCTTTTATAAGCACATTTATAAATAAACATTTACGTGCGCTTGTTCAAGGTAATACTGCTAATTATCCCTATATTTAGACGCCTCAAAAACCTACATGAAGTATATATGAACAATTTTCGTAGACGCAATTTTAGTCTTTTCTTCTGCGTTCGCACTTCATGAGACGGAAGTTATGATATCCCAGGAGTTAATTCCACGTCGGGGAACCTCGACAACGCGGTTTCTCGACCGCGGTCGACTGTCTCCTCGGCGTGACGGCGCGGCGGCGACGGCGGCGGGCGAGGCTCGTTATCGATTTCGCGAGTGCCGCCGAGAGTGACTTAGCCCGTTCGTTGCATAAGGGAGACGGCGGCGGTAGTGACGGTGGCGATGACGGTGGTAGTAGTGGTGGTGGTGGTGGTGGTGCAGCTTATCTCCCGCCGCGCGCAACCCCATAAGACGCGCTTACGCGTCATAGATTCCATTATATTTCTCCTACTCGCGAGTGGCGACATTAGCGTATCTATCACGACGCCTTTTATCGCGCGCACCCGACGAAACATCCCATTGCCCGTCACATAAATGCACCTACAAATGCATTTTAACGTTTGGTGCAAAGATGCTTGTATCGAGCACCTATTCGGCGTACCAAATTTCGACATTTTGCGATGAGATGATTAGATAATAGACTAATGGAAAGAAATAATCCAGCGCTGATATACACGGTACTCCGACGTAAATTCAAAGTTTGAGAGAAGCTACGGTGCCGGTATTAAGTCGTTGTCGTCGTCGTTGTCGGCGTCGGCGGTAAGTTGACGTGATAATATTTCGCTCGAATCGATCGATCCACAACCGAGGACGTGCCTTTAGTTATAAGTCTCGCGTCTCGGCGATGAAAGACGCGCCTATTCTCTCAGACCTGGGCGGTCAGTTCTAATCTTCTCCAAGGAGCCCCTCCTCGGAGGAAATTCTATTATATCCCTGGCCAAAGGATCGCGCACTTTAATGCACCTTCGTCGCATTTCGCGAAACCGAATACACCGTCGTCGTTCCGTGTACCATCCCGTCCCATTCCATTCCATCCTCTCTGCGATGCTTCCGCCACCGTTCTTTGCCGGCGTGATACGTCGACGAATGAGGAAGGCAAAGCCCGTGTGAAAAATACATACAGAGATATACGGGAAAGCGGCGCGACGCGATGCTTCTACGCTCGCGGTCATGTTTTCGTAATTAATCGGGCGCGATGTTTAACTTTAGGCTTTTAGCGCGGTTTAATATTTCAGACCGCGCGTTTTCGCAGCGCCGGTGGTTTCGCAGCAGCAGAGAGAAATGCGTCGCAATTTTTACCCGCTCGTGCTCACCGTCGGAGACGCGAGAAAGGTAAAGCGCAACGTTATCTCTCACGCGTTATTAATGCGATAATCGACATGGAAATATCGTCTGAAAACGCTGGAGCCTTTTCCGTTCTGCTTCGCGCACGCTCGCGTGTACAATAGGCTCATTAATCTTAATATCCTTGTCACGAATCTTAATATGAGTTTGGGACCACTAAACGTGCCGCTATATATAGTTCCCTTACTACACTCGCCTAGGGATTGTTATTTCAGTTCTTCACTTTGCATACTACGTACCGCGCGGTATTGTATGAAGATTAATCAATATATGCTAAATTATGCAATTTGTAACTCTGAGAAAGTTAAAGATCAAAAAGACAGCCAAAAGAACTGAAGAATTATCGCCGAACTATTCTCTCGATGCTTCGTATTTTTCGATATATTATCGATAATGCTTTCATACTCGTCCAACTTGACCCATAGTAGATATCCATAGTAGAAATCATCGATTCCCATATTATGTCGACAATATGAAACTTCATAATTCGTGTAAGACATGATAAATTTTGAATAATGCAATCCTAAGATTGTGCCACCGAGCACGTGCCCGAAAAATTCACGAGCCCGGACGAGTTTCTCGTCGAGTAGGCGAATTATATCACAGCATGGCAGGGTCGGTGGACGTTATTCAGTGCTCGAGTGGACAGTCTCGTTGCATCAATTACGAATATCCATTAGCCTAATTAAGCTTGGCAACACGCGCGAAACTGCACCACCCCGAGCTCACTTAAACGTGATGGACAAAATGAGAAAAAAGTAATTAAGAAACAAATTAATAGAAAATATACCTGAATTATAAGATTGAGTAAAAACCCAGGACGCGAAATATACGCTTATGAAAATATTAAATTAAAACGATAAATTAAAATAAGGAATGTTGATTGCTGCATATAGTCGTAGCCAGATCCGAGAGGGTGCAAATAATGCGGGATGATGGCGAGAACGGAGAGGTAAAATATATTTTCGAAAAGTTTCGACAAAAGCGACGTACACGCCGCCACTTCTCCGCTGCCTTGCGGGAAATTACACGATGAGCTCGGCGGATTACCGTAACCTTCCCAAGTAACTCACCCTCCTCTTTCCCCTCGTTGATCCCCTTTTCCGCTTTGTCGAGTCATTCTCGACCTCCGTCTCATTCCAGGAAGGATGCTGATCTCCCTTTAACGCCCGCCGCGATTCCGCCTTGAGCGTATACGAAAAATATCGACATACCGTCCCGAGGAGACGAAACGAACGATGATAAATTTGAGGATCAAGCCGGGAGATGATCCTTAAAGGAATTTCCGAATTTTACTATAGATTAGTCTGACAATATTGGGTCATTAAGTATGAAACTTTACAAATAGAACATAAACTTTTGCATTTTTTGGCACATGGACATGATTTATTTTCAATCGAAGTATGCGCCCATGTTATCTACACACTTCTGCCATTTTAGTGGTAGTTGGTCTATGCCTCTACTATAGAAGCCAGGAGTACGGGAATCGATGAAGTCGCGGAAGGCTGTTTCGACTGCCTGTTGAGAATTGAAGAATTTTCCCCCCAACAAGTTGTCCAAATTCCGGAAGAAGTGATAGTCGGTAGGTGATAGATCTGGTGAATATGGTGGATGACGGAGAGTTTCCAATTCCAACTCCTGTAGCTTTGCCACGGTCAGTCGTGCAGTGTGCGGTCGAGCATTATCATGCAACAGGATTGGCATTGACCGATTGACCAATTTCGGTTGTTTAATAGCAAGTTGTTGCATCATTTCGTCCAGTTGCTTGCAATATACTTCAGCCGTTATCGATGTACCAGGTTTCATAAAGTTGTAGTAGATAACACCTGACCTGGACCACCAAACAGTCACCATAAACTTCTTCTGTGTAATGTTGGGTTTCGCGTGATGTCTCGATGGTTCATCAGCGTTCAACCACTGATGTGAGCGTTTACGATTGTCGTAGAGTATCCACTTTTCATCGCAGGTCACAATTCGATTCAAAAAAAGATTCATTTTTGTGACGGGAAAGCAAAGAAAGGGAAGCCTCTAGACGTTGCGCCTGCTGCGCATCGGTCAATTCGTGCGGGACCCATTTGTCCAACTTCTTTATCTTATCAATTGCAGCTAAATGAACAATATGGTGGGTATAGAAACATTGAATATCGATGCCAATTCACGTGTACTTTGAGATGGATCGGACTCTACTACGGCTCTCAAGTGATCATTATCCACCTTCGTCTTTGGTCTTCCACGTGGCTCATTAGCGAGGCTGAAATCTCCATCTCTGAAGTTTTTGAACCAATTGCCCACCGTTGCTTTAGTAGTTGAACCTTCACCAAATACAGCGTTGATATTACGAGCTGTCTCCGACACTGTGGTTCCACGGCGGAACTCATATTCATAAATCACACGAATTTTGGACTTTTCCATAGTTCTATAAAAAAGAATCCACCAATAAAACTAATGAAGATATTTGAAGAAACAAATATGACATTTGAAGAGCGAACATACATCTATCACACTAACCTAACCTAATATTGACGTCTGGCGCCAAATTTGAGGTAACAAATGTTAAAGATGGCGCTTTTACATTTGTAAAGTTTCATACTTAATGACCCAATATATATTCAACATTGATAATTGCACATTTTCTCTCGATTCTTCTGAAAATTTTATTGTACGTTAATATCTTTTTTACGATCGTTTAATTTATTAATTGTTTTTTAGTTTTACATATGTATCTTTCAATTTTGAGTGCCGGACAGGAAACGTCTGTCAAACGAGAACCAACTAAAAATTAATTTCATTTGGTCCTAACTGTACATGTTGATATCTCTAAATTAAAATAAGCAACTTCTCTCTCCGAGTTCCAGTTTCGCATAAGATAATATTCGTAACTCTATATCTGAGATATATCCTATCTTTGAATCACGCTCGTCAAGACGTGACGGTGCATTGCGACTGAAAACATATGCACAACGCATAATAATGCATATGCGTGACAACTCAGCCACGGGAAATACGGAGAGGCTGTCGGAGAGAGCGAGAACCGAGAAACAGAGAAAGAGGAAATTTAAATTGCATTGAACGTGCTAATGAGTTTCGCAAATGATCGCTTTTCGCGTGAGCGCGAATCGACATGTGCTGGCACTTTTCGTTTAATATCGAGACCAATTAATAATTACGCGATCGGACGGTATCATCGACGTTTTCCTCGTAAAAGCATCATTAAATGATGAACTTATGCGAATCTCTCCAAAATCTAATAGGTTTTCAATACGTTGTAAAAATAAATCAAAATAAACAAGACTTATCTATGTTGTTCAATATTAAGAAATTGCAACAGAGATTGGATTTCTCTTTAAATTTTTTCCTGAGAAAGCCGACTTTAAATTACTAAGAAAATGTTGAAATAATCAGTTGAAATAATCCTCCATTTTACAAATGTTTTACAACAGACTTAGAAATAGCTCGCAACAAAACGCATATACATATAAAAAATAGATATAGAGAAATACTTCTTTTTCCGAGGTCTTTAGCATAAAGTACACTGAAATACCTATGTTGTAGTATGCTATAAAAGAATTTAAAGTGTTGAAACTCTCTCTCCCTCCCTCTTCACACATCAAAATGCAAATTAGCTTGTCCCATAACACGTAAAAAAATCTTCATCATGGACATGGACATTTTAATCATAGTCCTCGGTAGTCTTCCATTTTCCTTCGGCGCTCCAGCCGATTAATATTCGAACCCATGTATCAGAAGAGCCAAGAGGAAGTTTTCGCAGAGAGGTGACACGTCCGAGACGGCAAATTAATTAGTCGGCGAGCGAACTGATGAAGCCATTAATTATACTGACGGTTCGAGCAGTTCCCCTCGTCTTGGGGACCACCTTGTAAGTGGCGTCCGGTCGAACCCAAAATCCCGAACGATAAAACGGCGAATGCCGTCGCTCGGGTAAGCTTGGGACATCGCGGGACGACGAAACTTGGACGCAACCAGACAATGGTACTCCATTAAGAGCGCTTTCATCTTTCGAACGAAGTCGGTCGAGTAGCTTGACGATCCTCGATACTTAACCTCAGCCATTCCTGCGTTCTCGCTTCCTGTCACGACAGGCCGAGCTTGTAGGTCGGCGGCGGAGCGATTTTAAGCTCGACTCAGATTTAAGCTCGCCTCTCGGAAGGTAATCATGGAGAGAGGTTCTCGAACGCATTGGACAACAAAACTGTGTGCCCTATACGGGATGCTCGAACGATATTTCTCGTGGAAAAGTAAAATGATTATTTTTCCCATCGAAACTTTCAAGCCGTAAACGATGAGTAGACGAATAAATTTTATGCTTCAAATTAATTTCAAATACACTCTACTCTAATTGAATTTTTGATGGATTATCTCAATTTTCGGCAGAGATTACCGTCTTACGTTGTGCCATTAACGGAAATAGCTCAATTCCTTGAAACCGCGCGCGTCTAATACTCTGACATGGACATATTATAATTATATCAAATAAATGTCGACTCACCGAACGCGCTCTGGAAACGATGAAATCCAGCTTGGACTGCTTTGCGGTGATTCGGTGATGCTGAAAAAAAGACAAAAATCCATACTTTAATTTCAAAAATGTTGTTCAAAACGCTGAAATCATCGTGCACGAGAGAGTTGAGCATTAAAACGTGAAATTACAGAGTCGAGCTTTCAACGACAAATGAAACGTTCCGACATAATAATAATGCTACACGAGTATTGTGTATTAAACATAACAATACATATTATATATTTAGTTATATTAACGTTGTATGTTAAACAATTAATCGGCATAAAAGATTGAATATATCCACTCGCCTAATTATTCTTATTTATACATATATACACATACCTTTACATTGATTAATAAATTGCCGCAGAATTATTTATAACGCCCTCAAGCTTGATCAGAATTGTAGCAGTAATAATAGAATAATAGAATGTTTGCCTAATACTGGAATGATTGCCGGTCTGCAGCTGAGCAAATATACAATTACAGATTATGGTTGCATACTTATTCAAGCGTACGCAGGCACGTGAAAGCGTGGTATTGTTCCCGCGTGTGCACATGCAAAGTGCCGGACAGGAAACGGACACGTTCTAAACTGTATTGTAGCGAGAAAAGCGTATCGTTCGGCTGACGTCTACGTGAGCATAATTCCGCGAACCACCGACACTTCGCCGACCACCATGCTCGAGCGATCTCACCTATCACCGTATTACGATACGTTATTCACAGGTTGAAAAAACCACAGGAGGGCCGTAACCGTAACTGGCTTTACGAGCTGGCCTAGCTTGGCCTGGTCACGGCGAACAACTCATTGGCGGAACTCGAACGAAATCGCACGATGATCCTCCATTAAGCGTGCCCTCCTCCTGGTGCTTCGCCTAGCCGACCTGCTCGAACATCTCGACGATCCTCGATGCTTAACTTATCCCAGCGCGGCCATACTTGGTCCTCGTTGCAAGACGATGGCGAACGAGCGAGCGATCGAACGCAGAGAGAAAGCAAAAGAGAGAGGAGAGGAATTGCAAGAAGAAGAGGATGGAGGAAAGGTTAGTAAGGAAAGGTGCAGGAACGCTACGTAGGTACTTCCAATTCGATCTGTGGTCTAAGCCTTTAATGCCTGCTTATTCGCTCGTCTGGAAGAGGATCCCGAAGAGGTATCTAAACTTTCCGAACGCTCTCCGGAAGAGAGCTAAACGCCGAACGATTTTGCTGCCGCCACACTCGGGGAATACTTCTTCCTTCCATTGACTAAATCGTGCAAATGGTTGTCGATGGCTGAGCGAATTACATCGTCACACGAAATACGACGTCAATATACGAGTTGTTTAGAAAAGACAATGAAGGATTTCACGGATTCTGCCTTCGATTTTCCAAATAGACAATTCGCGTAAAAAGAGATTAAGTTTTAAGAATCTTATTAAAAGCAATAGCTTGCACGAAATTGCAATCAAATCTTTTTAACCTGTTTATATTAAAAAATGAGTTACATCTCGCACACAGTCAATGAAACGGGTTTGGTGATACAGATATTTCAACAGATATTTCAATATTCACGCATTGTTCATGATGCATTTATGTTCGTCATGCAAATAGAATGGAACCATTTCGCTTGGAAATTTGACTTGCACCACTTTCAAATAAACCATACAATGTAAAAACATTTATTTTGTACTCTGTAGGATAAAATTTATATCTCGATGAAATCGATTTGAAGAGCGTTATACCTAAAAATATTAAATAAGAGATACGTGAGATGTACAATTTATATGTATCATGTTTAAATACATAGATATAGATACAGTTCTGTAAAAATAAATGTGAAAAGTACTTTCAAATACAACGATCATGTATCGATCGCAGAAAACTATTCACTACGTAACGCTTGGCATGTCGTTTGAAACGTTTCGTCGCAATTCTTCAAGCGATCGGAAATAATTCTTGCCCGGATATCTCCATCGGCAATGTAGTAAAATTGCGGAGCCCTTCTGCCCCGCAGCGAAAGCGAGAGAGAGAACAGGAAAGAGAAACAAGTCCGAAGAGTTCGCGGGCATTACAACGTGTACCCCAGCATCAACTCGACTTTCCGCCGTGAAAGAAAAAAGATGCGGGCGAACCGGGAAAAGGGAGGCAAAGCGCGAGAGAGGGGAAGCGAGAGAGGAGAAACGAGAGAGAGACCGAGAGAACGCTCTATATCCCCTGAATATCGGCGATTGTGTTTTTTGTCAAGGATCGAAAGTGCCTCGTCTACCCACACCGGTGCGCTTTGACGTTTAACCGGACGCTTATCGATTGCGGAATTTATTTCTTTTCGTATCTCTAGTCTCCGCCACCATTGTCCGCTCTCTCGCACTCTCGGTGCTCCTCTCTTTCTCTCTCTCTCTCTCTCGCTCTTTTTCCCGGTTCGCTATCCCTTCTGCATCCCCAATGTCGCTCTCTTTATCCCGAATCACCCGGCCAGGCGGACTGGTCTCTCATTCCCATTTTGTTTCCGTTCCCCGACGGCTGTACAGATAGGTGAGATTAAGCCCCGTGATGGCGCGGCTGCGGTTATCAGGAGATTGCATTTTAGCATAATGGCTACGAGAGGCCGCATTGTAACTCCGTTTTGAGGGACGCGCCGTGATGTCGCTGTACCATGATGGGTGTCGGGGGCATTTATCATGGACTAGGTATTTTTGCTTTCCCTCCCCGCGGTTCAGTCCTACTCTTCGTTCGCCATCAGGCACATCAAACCACACGTGTACGCGTATAGGTACTTGTATGATGCGGATTTTCCCTGCAAAGATCGCGAGAAAGGTCGCACATTGACAATAAATAAAACGCACGAAACATTGCTACGGATTGTTATTAATTTTTAATCGTGCAAGTCGTCGATTTGACGATCACTTTTCTTACGCACGACCATTTAATTAATTGGCAATTTTTTAAATGAAAGATAAACATATATAACGCTATATATTTTCCAGATTTCGTGTTGTAATTATCGAATGTTTGACCATCCTCGTCGGAAGAATAATTAGTCGATGTTTATGTAGTGTATGATATTATTAAGGAGAACGCCGATCTGATGAGAGTTATGTTTGCGCAATACATCAATCACGACGACAAGCAGACTTGCGCGTCGATGATGCTCGTTCAATTAAACATTTCGAGCTAATTCCGGCCTGTGCGATGCATATGCATGCACGTGCATACGCCTCACGGTGTATCCTATGCACGCGGCTATATGCTAATCGCGCGTGCTGCCAAGTTTACTCGTTTGCACAACCAGAAAGAGCGAGGGTACTCTAGTGAAATACGTGTCATGCTTTGAGACGATGATACAATATCAATACTTTGCCAACGCCGTTGCTTTAATAGACTGAAGGAACATGATTACAATTTTTAAACAAAATAAGTACGTAATATGGGATTATAAACGTTCATGGAGAAACAAGTTAATGTTAATTCGTGAGATCATTGCATTTTGGCGTTCCATTTAAATATGTAAGCCCAGGAATTGTATGGATTCATGCGATTCGTTACACCGTCAAACTACCTTTCACATGAATTGAAATTAATCAATTATTTTGATTAAGATTAACTATATATTATATATCCTATCTTTGTATTAATTAATATAGTAATGTTGTGGAACATATCTCGTCATCAATATTACGTTTCGCTTTTGCTAAAATGTATCATTAATACATCATTTGATGACACATTGATTATAATAATAATAGAAAAATTAATAAAAAAACAACGTGATATAAATTTGAATAACTTTGCTAAATATTTTTTTCACGTTTTGAATAGACTTTGTAAAAAACTATTTGTGAAACGAAGGCTAATAAAAAAAGGTTAAAAATCGTCAATGATTACTTCAGTTTTAATCAGAGATTAGAAATAATATACGAGTAATTTCCAGTACGGATACCGTTTAACATCCTTAATAATACACTGATACAGTTTTATGCAGAATGGAAAATAGCTGTGCCTATATATCTATCTCGGTTGTAGATTAAATTCTCATCGCATATCATATTGACTCGCATCAATAAGTAATATTTTGTACAAATAATCGCTAAAATATTTAATGTGACACATATTTAATCCCTGCAATGTACAAAATCTATTAAACAAAACCGTGCACATATAATACTATTATTAATTGCGAGAATTATTAAAAGAGACGATGGCATACAGATCAGTTCACATTATTTTCTCACATTATCATTCTTTTAAGTTAACCAATTACTTGTTGTCATTATCGGCAAACTGGAATTTACATGTATATGTAATACAGTTTGTAATACAGTTCATTACATTAGTCTTGCTATAACTCGCATCTTTTCAATGATTTCAATGATATATGTATGTTACATATGTCTATGATAGTAATATTTAATATTTAATATATATCTCTGATAGTAATATTTAATGTTTTAATTACATACGTCTATTGGTAGTAATATTCATATTATTCATAATATAATCAATCAACTAATTTAGAGGTATCATCAATAGTATCACTACATAATTCATAAACTTCTTGCACTTATAAAAATCATACTTAATTTTTCCATATTCATTCGTGTTATCATTCAATCAATACACAATGCTTCAATAGCTTAAAAAAGGCATCTTAAAACATCTGATGCATCTTTATAGTTATGTAATAGCAATATTCCTTTCATATACCTAGCCGATTAAGACGTACAGAAAATAGCTATATAACGTCTATCGGATACCTATAAAAGTTCTCGATTTCTTAGCTCCTATATCTCGCTCTGAGTAGAAGGAAGAGAAGAGCTGCACCGCGCGATTGCATATAATGCGATCGGCCGGGAAATAATGACCGTAATCCCCGACGATCACGACGCGTGCATAGCGAGGTGCAGCCGGCACCGAATAAATAATTCAGAGTCTACTTCGGTGCGCAGACGGCGGCACGAAAAACTTTTAAATGACTTCTGACGAAAATAGTGGCACCGCTGTGGCATAAGCGTCGTCAGAAGGGTCGAGGGCGCCGGGCCGGCTGCAGACGAGCCGATCTGAGAGGAGAGAGAGGCAAGGAAACACTCAGCAGCTTGTAAATTTGATTTAGTCGAGCGCTCTCTCTCTCTCTCTCTCTCTCACTTTGTAGCGTACATCGTATCCTGCGAAGTTACGGTTGCGTGGCTCTCGGCTGGTTATAACGAATTCGGGATCGACGAACGAGGGATGACGAGGGCGGTCGAGGGGGCGATCGGGGGATGGAAGCCGGGATAGCGAACGACCTGGCGGAACGGCGGGGGCGGCGATACGTCGCGGGTGTAATATGCCTCGGTGGACTCGAAAACACGCTCGCGCGTTTGCGTGAATAAGCACGCGATAGAGAAAGAGCGAGCGAGCGAGCGAGCGAGAGATGCACGGAAATTAATCGGTATAAAGTTTTATTTTTTCTCTCACGCTGCTGGACCTCGACCTCTCCAATGCCCGGAGAGATAAAATCACGCAAGCAACAATTATGGTAGTGGTCGCGCGTTTTATGTGATGAGAATCAAATACAGGGAAAGATGTGTGAATGGACCGAGCCGAGAGAAGCCTGAATCAGATTTTATCTTGATATCGTGCTCACCGATTTGGTTCTATTCACAGAAGTGTAATCTATTAACTCCTTCCTGATCGGCACGGAACAGCGCGCAATTACTATGCATACTGCGATGAACGTATTTTTCACATATTAATCTGATGCTTTTACCGACGCTGATAGTACTACATCAGTGTAAGTGATCACGCTAAAACTTAACTGGATTACTTCGAATGTGTGCCACATGTATACGAGCATACGGTAAAATCGATTTCTGGCGTCTACTTCTATGTATCTTCGCTGTCGAATCCACTTTCACACGTTCCAACTGGCAGTAAGGAAATAGAGCGAGGATAGATTTGCGTTTCGCTCCTGATAACCTGATTATCGAAAATTCTGACGATAAGCGCAAATTCTACGGCACGGCGTACGATCTGGGCAATCATGCATCGAGCATATGACACGCCTCGTCGAGTCCGAAAACAGCCGGACGCGTTTTGCACGGAACGACGGAAGACCGGGAGGAACGGAAATTAATCGGAGAGAGCCCTTTTTTCCAGTACCGACCTCCGGCGTTGTCCCGCGCGGCGAAAATGTCAGCATCGAACGCGGTATTCATCTTCGTGAAAATTCCAAATTTTCAAGTAAAGTGTGCCTTCAGCATATACCGAGATGAAAAGTTTTCTTTCATTTTCAGATTTTTTTTCATCCCGCGCTTAAAACCATCAAACTTTTGTGGGAGGCATTCTCTTTTATCTCCGACAATTCGTACGATAACAGCGAAGACTGACCGCACGAGTTCTAAACTCGCACATACTAACGAAACAAAAGAGTACGTCAGGATTAGTTTCATTCGCGCTTCAAACCCACCGGAGCTTCATAAAACTCGAAGGGGTGTGCACGTTTCTTGACAGTGGGAACGCCGCGGCGCCTCGTAAGTGGAAACGACACGAACGAGGTCAGACGAGGCGAGGATAAATCATACTTGTATTACCCGCGATGGTGGCTAACTCCCGCGAGCAATAAGGTCTGAAAAAGTTTAAGAATAATACTTATAAATAACGAATAACCTGAATACATAATACAGGAGAAAGATGCAGAGGGAGTGCAGGAAGAGGTGGAGGAGGAGGAGGAGGGAAATGACGGCACAACCGAAGAGGGAACGGGGGATGTGCGATACGCCTCGGTGGACTCGAAACTAAGAACCACACCGGGCGGGAACGACGAGCGCGAGCGGCGAGGACGGAGGCGGAAATTAATCGGAGAAAATCTCTGCTCCCGTCGGCTTTAAGCGGGCCCTTCCGCCCGGCGAAAATTATTTACCGAAAGGATTGGAGCGCGCCTCCTTTTCCCGTCGGATGAATTTCGAGACGGTCCGCTCGGTGATGCGAAAATGTAGAAAAGAAAAAAAGAAAACAGAAAAAAGAACTGGGAAAACGCGCACGACGAGAACGCGGGCTCCCGATTTGCCTTAAGCCGCGTGCACATTCGGCTCTGTGAGTTTGAGATAGGTAATCCAGCGCTATGAAGGGACAGGAGTGTAATTTCGCGTGTGAAAAAAATTAGAGTTAATTTAAAATACAATTTATTTATAAATAGAAAAATGTGTATCTATATAAAAGTCATAACTTGAAAGTCTGCAGAATACATGTTTCGCAACAACTCTTCTGCGAAACAGTTGGCTATATGACATTCTCCATGTGCAGCCCATTTAGGATGTACAGTCAAAGTACTCCTCGCACGTACGGTTGGTTCAAACTGCTTGACTTACGTGGACCCGCTCGTGTTCGAATGTGCATGCGGCTTTATTCACGTACGGCAACGATATGACGAGACGCTGTCGCGGCGATGCCTTTTGGTGCTACTTTTCGCTACCACGACTACGCAATATATTCCGAGTAATGGAATACTAGAGTGAATGGTACACTGTGTTGTACGAAGTCTGAAGAGTTTCGCACACATCTTCAACATTGAAACGACGTTACGTCATAATTTAGAATATCGTAAGCTTATCTCGAGGCAAAGGGCTATCTCTGGAAACTGTAAGCATATTTTGCTCCAGAATCTATCTGCATGATAACCGATAAAATCCTGCTCCTACATCCAACCGTTACATTCAGACTTGCGCTGAAGATCGAAAGAAGTTCCACTTTGGCGATTAGCTCAACGCTATTAACATTAAAGGAATACGTAAAGGTAATAGAAGATTGAACGAAGCGTCTTTCAAAGAATCGACCAAAGCTCGGATGTGCCTCTCGTGCAGGGGCAGCATGATTCAACCGGCGCTAATATATTCCGGGGTGTGTAGTCTCGCGTAAAATATTTGGCACACGCGGTATAACGAAATTAACGCGCATACGTAAGTAGCGTTAAATCAATAGCGCACGCTGCGCGCACCAACATTAGAGACACCAATGCATAATACATAAGAGAGAGACGTGGCACCGGGTGTGCGGGCAAAACGCGGCTACTGGACTTTGCCGATAAATGTGGCTGATCGCTCGCGCGCTCAAATTTTTCGATGCCAACGATTGTTTATGATCGTGCCGGGTATAACCACGTAACCTCGTGAACTCCATTTCCGGTCCGATAAATCATACGCGCGGTTACCGAATTCCATCCTCGCGTGATAATAGTTGCCGAACGAGATCGTTCGGACGGTTATCACACGCATGCTACGCGAGACAAGCGGAAAAAATTGCGCGACGGGTGATTGAGAATTATCGAGCAGCTGGATCGGAAGAATTCGCGATAACCCGCGGAATCGGTCGATTATTACAGCGGTGAGAGGGAAAAAAATAAGAGAACGTAATCGGAGGAGGGAACGACAGCGGGATGAGGGTAATACGGTCGGAAAGATAAAGAAAGGGACGTCGAGCCTCGGAAGGGAATTACCACCTCGCGATTCTTCACGATCGGAGCGCGAGAATGGAACGGCAGTTAATCGACGAGAGGAGAGAGGAAGAAGAAGCAGAAGAGAGGATCGCTTTTTATCACCGCAGTGCATTTTGTTCCGCGGGCTAAAATCATTCGGAGGAGCGACGGCGCGTCGGTGGTTTTATCGATGGAATTTCGTTTTCCCGGAGAACGTTTGAGGAATCGTTCCGCGATTCCGCGCCGCGGTGGAGGGAGAACGGCACGAACGATGGAGCAGGCCGAGAGATGGAATAAAATGCAAGGGGGTACGTGCACTTTAAGAGAGAGAGAGAGAGAGAGAAAGCAAGTGGGAAAATGTAGGGAGGAGCCTGCGGCGCGCACGAGAGAAGAGATCGATGGACGGTGGGAAAAATGTGCACCGAAATTTATATAACGAGGAATTCCATTATGCCGAGCTCGATATCCTCAGGATAGTGTGCATATATGTGCATGCGCACACATGTGTGTGCGTGTATGCGTGTATACATATATATCGGAATATCGAACGGCGTGCTTCATCGACCGAGATAAGATCCGTTTACATTTGCCGCCAACCTCCTTCCCGCTGCCCCTCCTCTTCTGGCTCGTGCATGAATCACGACGCGCCCATAGGATCTCCGGAGGACCGATTTTTCGTTTCGCCTACATTCGGGATCGTCTTCGAGACGTGAGTAGAATCTCTCGCTCACGCCCCAACTTGGTCTCGCTAGTTCGCGGATCGCTAGCTCGCGAGTGCTCGACGGAACGGGACGAAACGAGAGAGCAAGCGGGTGAACGAGCGAGCTGAACGAAACGAAGCGCGAGCTCGTCCGGAGACTGGACAATGCGCAACGATGAATAATAGATCCGCAAATAGATTCTACTTTCTCTCCCCTCCTAACTCTCTCTTCCTCTCTCGAGTGGCGGAAGATTTATAACGGGAGAACCGTAAGACAGTGAAAAATGTACGGATGCGCTCCGAGCTCCTCATTGCCGTGAGCGGTAACTAGAAGAGGACAAGAGGGAGTCCTTCGCGCAGAATTTAAGCGTCGATGCGTTCGCCACATCGCGTCCGAACTTCGGATTACAAAAGCGTCTCACGTCTCCAGTTTCCCGAGAGACAGCCAGAAAAAGGATTCGATTATCTCCTTCAGCAAAGATATCTTTTAATGTAGTTCGTGCAGATAATATCCCAAGAACCTATTATGAAACTAGAGTGGAGTAATAAGAGGAAAGGTTTGATAAATTCATAATATTGGATCTCCAGAATAGCTATCGCACAATTAGCATTTTTTAATTCAGTGATACGTCTGATCGTCGTCAGATTAGACGAGTGAACGTTACGGCGTCGCAGTGGCAGCCACGACTGCAGCCACGTGGGATGGAATCAGTTTAAGCTCCGGCAAGCGGAACCCGTTGAATTTTTGATGAAATTCTGAAAATTTGCGCGATCCTTTTCCGATTTCGTATACCGTCAGCCCGAGCGGGCACGGACGACGTGTTACCGACGTCGTCAGATTGAATTTTAACTCGAGAGCGAGAGACGGAGCCATCCCGACCGTGCCGATATATTTCCCTTCCTTCGCGATCACCAAATTTGCAAAGCTAAGCGAGCGAGGGACCTTCTTGATTAAAAAGATAATTCGATCTCCTTTCTCTGGAATTGGAATGTTTCGAATGCCTCGATATTTGTGCGCGTTCTCCAGCTCCCGGTCGATTGATTTATTTCGTTGTAATGCGAATGCCGTACGGAAGAATGTCTTAATTAAAAGTTGCATCTCCGTTTCGAAACATTGTATAATTATAAGTACATCAATATGGATGCGTACAACCTCCCGCAATACACTGTACTTTTACATAATAATATAAAAACTCTGTCTAGTATTATATTGTATTGTAAAAAGATTAATCCGAATGCATTCGAAAAAAAGCAGCGGAATATTATAATATAAAAATATATAGAATATCGGAACATATTACAATATATGAAATAAACAATCTTTATTCCTAAAAAATTTACTTACATATTATACCAATAGTGCAACAAGTAAATAATTTAATATAATTTAATCTATTTCACAAATGTCTATCGCATTATTCTTTTTCTTTTTCGACGCTTATTTCCTGAGCTGTATTTTGTTCAAGCAAATCAAAGTCGATCGTCCAGAAATCTAAAATCACGTAATTTCGAGCAGTTGCAAAGAGAGAAGAAAAGAGAGAAAGAGAGAGACAGGATATGTAGCGTGGCCGAAACTGATGGTATTTCACCACGAATCGATATTTACCCCGGTGCACATGGTCGCACCCTGCTGTGTCCGTGTACAAAGGTGCCGATTTACCTCTTCCAGCCTCTCATGTCCGGATTTTCATCACGAGTGGCGTGCACCCCCCGTGAAAACACTCGCCGCGTGCGACTCTTTGTCGGCTCGAATAAAGCGGATCTATTATCACCACGTTCATAGCACCACGATTGTTGAAAAAACAATAGCGCAATGAAGTTACCGATCAAAGTTGAGTGGAGTAAAATACATATCGGCCCAGGGAAATCGACAAAAAATATTGATAACTTGTCAGAGTTCTATGCGCACGCTTAAGATATTTTTTATCATGTACAATTTTTACGTAAACATTTGAAGAAGTAATTTTTTCTCAAATAAATATTTATAAAAGCAGCTCTTTCTAGGAAATTTTACTTTCATCGTTTACGGACTTTGTGTCGCGTTTCCAATTCGCCAGAATATTGCTCGCAATCGATCGACGAACTTTCAAAGTTGAGTGGACTAATATGTGCATTCGCTCGAGGTATCGATAATAAAAGTTTTCTTGGATCGCAACTGGCAAGCGTTCAGATTAAGGTCAGACAAACTGTATGCCCTCGCACAGAATGTCAATGATAAAAATTTTCTTCGGATCGATGACTGGGAACGGTTGAAAATTACATTTTGATTAAATTCCGTTTGGTGCCGATCGGACGGGATGAGATGAGATACGTAGCCACTCAACGTGTCAACGGTAAAAATTTGCTCGGGCGCTCTCGACAGGCAGCGCCGATATAATCGACAATACGTACATGAGCCGTACCAGGAATTACGATCTGACATGAAGGTTCGACGATACGAGCGGGAATCGAACGAGGACGAACGAAGGATATATCTCCGTGAAAATTCGCGTTGCGGACGTTACGTCTCGCTGTATCAAAATGAAAATCTCCGAAGGTAAAGCCTTGGTTGCGATCTGATCAGCAGTACGCAAATTACGCCGACGATATACGGCTTCGATATTCGTGGCACGGGAATTTTCGCGTTTTTGCTGAGCGCAATCGCGACCGCGATACCATCGACAAATTAGACCGCCAACTCTGCGAGACATAAAATAATAACTAATTACTCTTTATCGGTTAACCATTATCCTCAAAACGATCCTTTAAATGGTCCCTTTTATACCTCTTTTATTGTGTGACAATCCTCAGCAGAGATAGAGATAAAGTAATTTACAAAGTGTGTCACAGCTAACTAAATATTTTTTTCAATTACGAGAAGTAAATATCGTGTTTGGAATATTCCAAAATGATAGAATTTCTTCTTAATATCTTTATCACCATTTTATTATCCTGTTTTCTAAATTTAAATCTCAAGTGTATTTATATTTCATGATGCAAAAGATATCTCTCTGAAAAGAACTATTTTCAAAGTTAATCAGCACATAAAATCCCTTATTATTTACCATCTTACCATTTATATGAGGACAACTTATTTCCACGTTTTGTCATTCGTACACGCTCTGCTTTGACAAATGTTCTTTTATTGATGTTCAAACCCGCCGTATGTTCCATCAGACGTTCGTCGTAGTAATTCTTTTTCATTGTCGACCGTGTAGATGGGACGGCCGGCCGGCGTTAACTCGGGCGGAGTGATAAATCGTCTAATTATCGGTCGTTTTCTCGGCGGAATTGTTACCGCGATGGATAGGAAATGCGAGTTGCTCCATCGAGCGTTTACTCGCGCTAATTGCTGCATCAGCGATCCGCGCCGCGGCCTCTCTCTCCCTCTCCCTCTCTCTGTCCCTACTGGCCCGTAATTGAATTGCATTTTTCGTTGCTGTGCAGAAAGATCTGGATTATCTGGGGATGTGCGACCTTCGCGGCCGAGCGCAGCTGTATCGTATTGCGTGTCGAGAGCTAATCAATGAATAATATACAACGAAGTTATATTTGCAGGGGTATATTTACGGTCTCTGCTTCGGCACAGAGAACGTACATGGCGACTAAATTTTTCGCGAACGTGTACGTGCTTTTCATACAGACAGAGAAACCCTTATTTTACTATGCGTACAAAAATTCTTGTATATCTCAACTCCATAAAATTACATAATAACAATGCACTAAGGGATTAAATATAGAAAGAATAAAAATTGCAAAGATATAAAGATATTAAATTGGAAAATGAAGATATATAAAAAAAGAAAACCTCTCTATTTTTTATTTATACCTAGAAACACAGAAAATCGTAGGATATGCGTGCTGAATTTGAAATTTTTATACATTCCGTGTCACGCCTTTAATTAATAGAAAAGGTACAACTCCAGCAAAGAGTGAAAAAATCCGCAGTATAAAATGCTAATATAAAAAAAGCTAGATAATAATCCTTCTAACGTACATACATGCGATATCCCGAATGGATTTTCCTTCGCAAGTGGAGTTGTCTTTAAAATTTACCGCCGGATGAATAATGAATGGATCGTCCTTGCATTGTCTTCCCTCCTGATCCGCATTATGTCACTTTGGATACGCGCCCAAGGGCTGGGAATAAAATCGACGCGCGAGAGGAACGGCGTGCGTGCACGCGCGCCATAGCGAATGCCATTCCATAAAACGAAGCGTGACAGCGTTTCGAGGTACGAGCCAGCCCGTAATAATAGTCAACCGTATATGTCGGCTAATCCAATTGATCGCGCGCTAAAGTGCGTTATTATCGCCTTACACTTTCCAGTCCGGAATATTGTAACGCCCAGACACATTGTGTCGTACCGCATAAGAGCATGGCGGCGCGCATGCATACGCGTGTGAATGGTGTTACCGAATCTAACGAGTATTCTTCCAATCGTGCGAAAATTAGAGGATCAGTCAAAAAGAGCAGCTGACAGTTTTTTTAACCTCAAGGCTCGCTGACTCACATTGTTAATTAATTCTTAATCGACGTCAGAATTATTCTAGGAATTTAAGGAATTTCAGTGAATTAAATTTCAGAGAGCATGCATAAGAAATGATGGTAATGGATAATAAAGCTGTATCTTCTTCAATCCAATTAGGTCTAATTTAATTTAATTCTTTAATCACTTTAATCACGCTTCTATCTTATATTTCAATGATGAACTGCAAACTCTTGAAGCACAACGAAGTTTACCTGAAACGATCCAGATTTTTTACTTGGAAACCTGTACTTAGTCTTTTACTTCTCTTCCACAATTACATGTTTCTATCTAATCTCTCTACATCTAGGGTTCGTTTCATGAGTTTGTGTATCTGTCAAACTAACATCCCGGGACCTGAAAAGCTCCGCCAAAGTGGAGGGCCATGCTTCGTCTCCTAACTTTCTCATTTCGTTTCGCAAACGAGAGTAGCTAGACCGTCGCTAGGCTAAATCAAATAACGCAGAAAACGTCGGAAAACCGGCTCGACAATCTCTCTATCTCTTTCCCTCTCCTCGCCAACATGGGACAACACATCGCGATATCTCGTACGAGATGAGACTTCGCTTACGAACGAGAAAAGCGATATGAGAGAGACGCGTGTCTGGGATAATGAATCGTACGAATGCGCCATTTCTCTCGTGGTTTTATCACGCGTTTACCAAAGAGGCTTACAATGTACCGTGCCGTATTTAGCAAATAAATTGCATCGCATCGCGGATGTTCCATCTCCCCGCAAGACAGATTCCATACGGAAGATGCCGCACATCGCGCGTAATCTTTTCTCGCGCGTTCGACGAACATTCCGCGCGTTTATGCGCCTTTGCCTTTGGTAGCTACACTATGAACTATGAACCGCGTGTAGATGCGACCGCAGACTACCACGCGCATTACCAATACCACCAACAACACTATCCCGGTTTCTCTTCCTTCTCGTCTTTCTCGTCCTTCTCGTCGTCGTCGTCGTCGTTGTTGTCGTCGCTGTAACACCTCGCCAAACACATTCGGAGCATTCAACGTTAATGCCTGACACTCGGTGCGGCTGCAAAGTAGAGGATACGCACGCACGTATTTCTGTTTATACCTCAATAGATATGAATGGGAATGAAAACGACTACACCCTCCTCCGAGCGCCGCTATCAAAGCCGCCCTTCTTCCGTGTCCGTTTTATTTCGACGTCACGCACTCCCTTGGTTCGACGATCGTGTTCGCGTGTCCCTCGCATGTCGAAAAGCTATGTGCGACACACGCCTTTTCTCTCCTTCTGCATCGCGTCAGGGAGGGTGAGATGCACCGGAACGAAGCGAGCGGAGACATGGAGGCGATTCGAAACACCGCGGGACGGAAAATAGAGAGAATAGATTAGCGGCTATTATGAGCCGAGCGCAAGGAGCGCGCTTCTTGTAGTGCACGTTAAAAAAGCATTAACATTGTTGTTGTTGTAGTTACAGCGAGCATCACGTGATCTTCTTTTCATACTTTAACTTTCTTATTCCTAGCATAATCATGCGATCACGGTAAAAGTATGCATAACGATGAACATAAATTATGTATTACTAACCGTGGTAATGCAGCAACATTTGCATGTACATTAATCTTATGATACGCTAATTTCATAAAAATTAAGGTCATCCAAGTGATTTTATAAAGTTCTTTTAGGAAGACTTGGTTGACCTCGAACACATCGCATAGATTGCATCCGATGACTAAAATGGATGTGCAAAAATTTTTAAATATAGAATAATTCCAGCTTGTTATTTCAAAAATTCAGATAATATAATATTATGAATTAATAAATATTTAGTAAAGTTAAAAGACTACCATAACGTTTCTTGTAAGCGGAAAATAATCGAAATAAAAGTAGAGGAACGTATATTATCTCAATAATGTACAGTTTATGATAGCGATACAAGGGTGTAGATTCTCTTAGAAGTGCTCCCGCAGCTAAGACCACGTACGATGTGCACTGCGCGTTCAAGAAAAAGAAAATGGGATCCTTATCGCCGCGAAAACGCACCTGGAGCACACGCATTTTTTTGCGGTCTTTCATTTTCGCGACAAATCGGTCGGGGCTCGTATTTCTCTTTCCGCGGCGCTTCAACTCGATATGAAATTGATTGGCGAAGAACGCGGAGCGATTCTTATAATAACACTTCCGCGGACATATCGGGATGTATCGAAAGTATAAGCGCGAGTCCGAAATAAAATCGCGGTCCGGAATACTTCGCAGCGGAAAACCTCTCTCGAACATGACGATAACGATCGCAGGAAACGATCGGTTTTATCGAAGTACCGCGAAGGAGCTAGTACTTTCTCGTATTATTCGTATTCGATGTACAGCGGCTGGGTCGATCCGAGTTCTTGAATTCTGTTCGCCGTTGAAACCTTAGTACCGTGTTTTCTCTTTCTCTCGATTCTCTTCTATCTTCCCGTACTTGTCGCTTTAATCTTACACTCTAGCCCGAAGATGATTCACATATACTATCGCACGCTATCTGTGTGTATCCGTACATATGTGTGTGTGTGTGTAAAATCGTTTTTATTGTATGCACTTCCATCTGTTGTTTTAGTCGATCAATGACTTCCTCTCTGGCACCTTTTGTAAGAAAATTACATGTATGAAAGTTGTTTTGCTTTGTGCCCGATTGATTATTATTTTGTTATGTTTATGAAATAAACTTTCAAAAGTCATCTCGTATATTTAATGGCAGCAACTTCACAGGAAGCGGAATAAATTTCCGCATTTTCTATGGTCGCCAAACTACACACACCCGGTGCCCGAAAACGTGCAGCTGCAAGATATTGACCTACGAATTCTTTGGATCGTGCGCAGCTGGGCGTGTTCCCGCAACACGCCCATCACAGAATCAATTTTCGAAAATTTTCGACAGCACGTCATTATGGCACGATGATATCTCTCTGGATACGTTGCTCCTTTTTTACAATATATTAAGATTTTCGAGAATCCGTTAAAAAACCATTATTAAATGTGTAGTTTTATATATATATTTTTTTTTTATATTATAAATATTATATTTTATTGATTGTCACAAGTAATTAAATATATTCTAATCGCATTTTACAAATATATTATATCAACAATTGCATAACTATTCAAATATCATATGATCTCAGTACCAAAACTGTTAATATACTTAAAAGCACGGATTTCTGAAAACTACTTCGTGAGGAAACAGAACTATCGTTTTATATTTGTATCGTCGTACGATGCGTTTTCAATGTGATTAGCGAAAGATCGAATGCCGACAGCTAATAAGGATCACGATTTACAACGGCATCGATTTGGAGGCGCTCTCGAATTCGCCATCTACTCTCCGCCCGCATCCTCTTGCAACTCGTGCTCGTAAAGCGTACGATTTCAATATCGTGGATTCCTACGTAATTCGATTTCGATCGAACGAGGTGTGCCGCTTTTCTCCATTCTGTAAAACAGTAGAGTACATACTGTCTCACGACGGCCATTCTTTTTTTTTTATTCTGAATGTTTCAATTCTGAATTCTGAATCTTTCCAAACTTCTATGCACGCGTTACCTTTAACAAAACTTTAATTGAATTTCTTTTATCACGATTTTAAACTTCATTATTAAATATTCCTGTAAAAAACAGACAAATTAATATTAATATTAAATCACATATACGCACGTAACCATAGAATGAGTGTCATTATGAGTTTTTATCAATTACGATAAAAATTACTTATTGCATTATCTTGGAAGGAAAGAAATGTGACTTAGATGATAAAGAAAGAGTGGCATAAAGAGAAAGATCCGTTGCACATGCAAACTTTTCTTAAATTCTCATCTGAGTGGTAAAACTTTGAAGGAACGAGGGAAGCGCGCTCCACCTTTGCCTGCAATTTTCTGTCGCATCTCTCCGTTTATCTCGTCCAAGATAATGAAAGCACCTTTCGTTGAAATGGTATAAAGAGAAAGACGCTCGGAGGAGGTCGCAGGGGCAGAAAAAGGAGGGGAAAAACACGCCCCGTGCACGTCGGAGCTTTTATTGCCCCGTTATTTCGTTACGAATTCACCGTCGAGCGATCGCAAAGTCGAATACACAATTATCTAATTAGCGCGGCAATTACGTCATCGGAATTTCATTGGGCGCGTTAAACGGCCAAGTAAGACGAAGTCACACACACACACACACACACACACACACACACACACACACACACACACACACAAAATCGTCAGCTTCGATCGGTCGCTGCGATGTAACTTGATTTTCCGAGATGGCAAAGAACGACGAAGGGAGAAAAAGGAGACTGCTTTTTCCCGGCAATTACGGAAAACCGACCTTGCGGCTCTCTTTCGCGCCGCTGTTCTTTTTCTTTGTGTATCTTCGCAGAAGAAAGTACGCGCCTTGGCGTGCACACGATTAATTTGCTGACTCGCGATCGCGTGCCGGACCGCGAGCTGTAACCGCGAGCGTGTATTGATGCAAGTGCAGTTCTAAATCGACCGATTCCAGACAAACTGCTTCACCCACGAGACTCTCGGTGAGAATTCACTTGTGACTGCACGCGGTCAATCCAACCTCAAGTGAACTCTTTTGGTTCCCGATTAGCATCATTTAAATTTTATCAAAACAAAAGATACTCATATATATGCATAATAAATGATAACTACAAGCGATAATTAATAATATCTCGAGGAAGGAAAGAGAGAGCAACTGTCAAAAGAGAGAAAGACGACTCCACAGGAAATTGTCATGCGTGAAATATCGCGTCGCGTGTTGCGCGGACATTTTTTACTTGTTCCGAGGTTAATTTAGCATCCGCACAATGTTCTTCAGAAATAAGGAAGTCGTTTGTATCACGGAAAGGCCGGACAGAATGCACGGCCTATGCGAGAGTATTAGCAGGTGCTTATTACCTCGCGCTCTCCGCCACCGAGCGAGCGATGATTCAAAACTTAAATAGAATTTAACGGCCTATCCTAGCGGGATTCAATTAAAAACTGCATCCTGCGTCTCGACAGCAGTCGAGGTCTTTCGGGGTCAACATTATTATTCACGGTAAAATCGACTATAATTAACTCCACGTATTTCACGCGAATAGTGCGGCGTCTGTGTGAGCATGTCCGTTTAGAATTTACATGCAGGTTTCCGATGGCTATCAAATTACTACTTTAAGCGCATCATGCGGCTCGAAATCCTCCAAATGTATTTTAATTGGCAATACGTCAGTCTGATTCATGGGCTTTCCGTAGCAATACCGCACGTGCCGGGAAATGTTTTTCGTACGTCAAACGAATACGAATACAAAACGTCCGTCGATGCCGATGCCGCGTTTCATTACCGTCGTACGAGGACCGCGAACACGAAACGTCATCTCGAACAGCCTCATTTAGAACGCGAGGTGACAGATCGGAACCCAGAAATTCATCTGATCAGTTTTTGGCGATCCCGCCCAGCGTCCGTCGGTCGCGCTGCTTTCGCGGATTTGCATGAACGAACGTAAACGATTGTCCAGCGCGCTCGCGTTTGAAATGCTCATAGATTCCCCCGGCGAGCGAACAGTATGTAGCGCGCATTCGACTCTGCTCGTGACGTGATATATCCGCATTTAATATGGGAACTCGTGCACCCGTTAGGCAGGGAGAGGTGCAGGGGAGGGCAAGCGGCCCGTTTGTTCCGATTTCAACGATACCGAACGACACGGGAGCGGATTTTGATTAATGGTTCTTCGTTTACACGCGCCCCTGGCGTTTCAGAGAAGGACCTGCGTCTATCCCGCTCCTCCTCCCTGCAGTCTCACTACCTTTTTCTCTCTTTTTTCCTATATGCCGGAGGTTTTCCTTTTTCCTGTTTTTGCCATTCATCTCTCGGCCACTGCGTCTCTTTTTCCTCGCCATTTCCGGCAACGCTCCTCTCTCTTTTCCTGTTTTCTCTTTTTCTTGCTGATCTGTTCCCTCTCGCAGAGAGATCACTCTCTCTCTTTCTCTTTCTCTCCGCCCATCACCGATTCTAGCAAAACCAGCAGATTACGTTACTGGCTGTAATGTCAAGTATGAAACATTACACCTGGCAGTGTCACTCGAGTCGAAGGGGTCTCCGCAAGAGACGCAACCGCATGTTTCCGGATACACCGCAAAACAGGAGAAACATGACCGATTACACAGAGTGTCTTTATATGCAGATTTGCGACAGCAATTCAATCATGTGTACAGTGCGACATATCAAGATATAAATCGGGCGGTACAATTATGACACAAAACGTGCAACGTAACGAGAGTGCTAATTTGTCATGCTCAATCACATCTTATCGGGATTCGCATTAATTAAGCGCAAAATAAAGGATAGTCCATTTTTCACTAAACCGACAGAAAGTGAGATAAAACGAAGTGCATCGCGATAACTCGATAGATCTATCACAGACGCTCTTACGTCATTCTTCTTAGAGCATCGATATAGAAGAAAAGCCAATGAAACAACGCATACAGAATCGTTTCCGATAAAACGCTCATCCATCATCTCGTCTGCCACTTAAACCGCCTGGCAAGCTGGTTACTCGCGTAACCTCATTTATGCAGTTGCGCATATAAAAGCGCAATCAAGTGGATATTTCGCGACACGGCGCAAAATCCACGGCAAAATTCGCGTTGCACAACAACGTATCGCTAATGGAAACGCGTAGCTCGTAGATTACAATCTGGAATTACTATTATTACAGTTGTTACTTGCGTGCTGTTTTCGTCATCGCAATCAACGTTAACGTTATTATTATTATTATTATTATTATTATTATTATTATTACACAACTTTATCTAATAAGAGAGGTAAGTACATGTAAAAAATGTAAGTCTTCGCAAAACTTTTCTAAAATGCCGTTCACATACGTTACAGTACAAGAATCCAATACTCTATTATTCACCCGTCTACGTGTATTGGAACAAAAAATTCGATAATATGCTACGATATTCACCTACAAGAAAAACATCACGCGCATGACCCGATTCGCATGAGTACGAAATAATTTATATCGTTCTACTAGAACCGATGCATCTTCGTTCTTGGAATGCGTTCAAATGCAGGAAGCGGCTTTACGCTACAAACGATCGTTTGATATCTATCGGTGGCGTATGAAGTAAACAGCATAGCGATGGATCCTTTATATGCCTTTGAGAGGCACAAATTGATTTTTTAAAATATTAATATTTATCTCCTGTGGATTGAAATCACTGCGCGGAAAAAATGGAATGTTCCTTTTGAAAGGGTAAAGCGAGTCGGAATACATATTGTTCGTAAAGGCAATATTTATTGAACCGTAGCTCTCGTATCTTTTGATGGACTATGGTCCTGCTCTCAATATCTAGCTCATGCGTGCTCGAAATCTAATCAAAGAGACTGCAAAACTTATTTTTAATTTTTATCATCACAAATCAGAATTGCGATTCTCTCTTACGCGATATCTCTGCATCCGGAAATGTCAGAACCACAATGCCCACAAACTACAAACTATAATCGTTTATTCAATAAACGCGAGGACAAATGAAAATTCCACGTGGGCTCGTCGGTCGGAGGAAGGAAGGTCGATCCAGAGATGATGTCGCGATTCGCCTAAGCATGAAATAATTCATACCGCCCATTGAAAAACGATTCACCTACGTTTTTCTTGATACGCTCGCGTTTTAAAGTACAAACGGTCGTTCGATTTTTATCGGCACTATAAAATTGCCGTGTGTGTAACACACAAATACGCAGAATGCACAAAACATCCGCACGTGCACGCGGTCGTTAATGCAACAGTTCGCCAACATGCCAACGCGAAAATAAAATGCAAGGTCGATAAATTTCCACTTTCGGCCGCTCCGCTACATGGAAAAATGTCCATTTAAGTTTCGCTAGCTTTCCCTCGCACTCAAAGTTCGTACTCTCGGGCCGCCCGTCCGACAGCGTTATCGAGTATCGGACTAAGTCAACCTCGGAGTCAACCTCACGTCGCTAATGATGAACTTGCTGCACTGTGCCGTTACGATAGCCTAACTGTCTAGAGCGAGTGAACTCTTGTCATCCGACTTTGGATCTGGTTCCGCTGTTAGCGACTGTTTCCTACTGAAATATACGCAGGAGTACATGTTCAAGGAAGAGTATAATCACGAAATTCGAGACAGCCACTTTAGCAAAAATTAACAATGCATAAGTAATACTTCTCGATGTTTGCTAGTATATTTTGATATACATGTGATTGCACAAATTTTCATAAAAATTTTAAGGACGTGTTAGGAGTGATTAGACGCCAAAAAGAAATATGCTATATTCGGACAGGTACGAAATTTTTAATTAGTAAATTAATGGCGTTTTTTAGATATATTTCTTTTAAATAGACCGGCAACCTAAATATAGCTGGCAATTGATTACCGCATCAACGCGTGGTATTTACGCAGAATCTTATCTTACGTAAAGCGCAACGGTTCGCCGAATGATATCATTCATTCTGCGCGTCGCGCACTGTATGCTTTGACTGAAGATTACACTCGCACATGCATATGCGATGAAAACAATGCAATGGGACTCGTCAATTTTTAATCAAACGCCGCGACGTATACATCGTGAACTCAATGTGAGGATGGCGCCGATGTGAAGTCGTTGGATCAATATCGGAAACGGTATGAATATCGAGACGAGAATCGTTCCAGTTTGCGACGGCGTTTTTGACAGCGTTGTCAATCGCTTTAACGTTTAATCGGATTTCGTGTAGGATGCGCGCGCGCGCGACGAAGGAAAACCGTATTTAACGATGATCCTTTTCAACCGCGCGCTCGACTCGAAACCATCATCGCGAGAAATCTTCGCCCGTTATAAACCTTGAAGAGATTTCGAAACGAGCGTGATCGCGAATGTAAGAAATCGTGCGATCGGATTAAACGGACATTGGAAACTCCAACGCGTTTTCGGAAAATCACGTAAAGTGCGTGTATTTCCTGCGAAAACGAACGACAAAGCGGGACTTCTCTTTCCCATATCGGATACGGTCGTCGACCTCTTCCGGCGCTGTCGCGCGCGAGGCGCGGCACCTTCGTGCGTCACGAATGCGCAGCTTTTAGTCATAAAGTAATCCAGGGGAGATTACACGACAGTGCTCTCGACAAACAGAAGTTAATTCAATTCCAGACACGTTTTTACGGACCCTACGGGAACTTAACGCGTAATTAAATTGGACGTGGTCACGGAAGAAGAAATAAGCAGCCTATCCTCCTTGGAGATTCGCTTTACAAAATGAGAGCGGACATGTAGCGACAGCGCGCGATGTAGCCGGATGAAAGAAAGTACGCGAACGTGAAGCACCTGGGCAAGCCAAAGAAATAGTCGTCACTATCTGTCACTATCTGCGGTCACGTATCTATTTCGCGAAATGCAGTGAGACGTGAGTATGGTTTATTGCATTTACGTGCTGCAATAGCCAGCAGTCGATTAATTGATAGCAGTTTACGCGAAACAACGGTCGAAAAACAACGTTCCAAAACTAGTTACTCCATGGTATAACTGCGTGCAATC
The DNA here is from genome assembly GCF_003672135.1 of Ooceraea biroi. Lineage (NCBI taxonomy): Eukaryota > Metazoa > Arthropoda > Insecta > Hymenoptera > Formicidae > Ooceraea > Ooceraea biroi. The sequence goes on from NC_039508.1 coordinate 15,259,288, forward strand.
GTAATTATGTCGACGCGATGCGTCGCGACGCGCGTCGCTGCATTACGCGCGCGCGCGCTCGTGGGGTACGAATTTATTTTCGATGGGGTGTATGTACCCGACGCGATCGCTGGGTCGTCCGCCGCTTGGCATGCGGCGGGAGAGTTCATCGATCCCGATTAAAGTTCGGAAACGTACGTTCCGAATTCACCAACGCGACCGCGCGAGTGTAATAGCCCGGTATTTTCTGCCGCTAATGTACCCTGCACACAAACTCGGGATATATTTCTCGGATGCTCTTTATCCAACCGCGCCACGCTTTAGAGCACAAAGCGTTTCGCGGTTGTTGCAATTCAGTATTAACGATTCGTTAATGGTGCGGACCACGCGCGATGCAGCCGAAACAATTAGATATTTTACTGACGGCACGATCAAAAGACAATGGGGACCTCGCTCGCGGATAAATCCAATTAATAATATCACGTTCATCAAAAGACCGCTGACAGCACTGATATTCTGTTTCGCCGTCCATCGACGATCAATGTTTTGCTATATTCATGAACTAACCAATCTTTTCATTGCAAAATTAAGATTTGAGATTATGTTGGACTATTTTTGCTTTATTTTTCATTGTGAGATCAAATGATTATTAATAGCTGAAAGCATCTTAATCAGCTCTCTGATTATTTATATGTGTCAACCATATTTATTAAGTTAAATAATAAATATTTATTATTTTAAATAATAAATGTATTTGCGATTAATAATTATGCATTTTAGTTGAATAATAAAAATATTATTAACATTTATTATTTATTATAGTTATTTATCATATTTACTATTTCTCATTATTATCTCATCATCGTAATAACCAGGTCTGTAATAATAAATCTACATAGAAAATCTGATTTTGATTATCAAAACGAATCAATCTTGGAGAATGGAACTTTTTCGAGCCTCAGTAGTACGTTTGTAGTATTACGGCTTCGTTCGTTAAAGCGGCAAGCGACGGAAGCCCTGAATCAAAACGCTCTCGCGAAACCCACAGGTAAGAAACTAAGTCAACAGTCTGACACGCTGAACAATACCCACCGCCGTAAGCTGTCGCACTGTAGCCGCGTATTTACGGCGACAAGTATGTCTTTACAGCATCGTTGCACGTTGCCGTTGCACCGCCCGACAATGCACTCCGCGAACTATACCATACTGACGCTGCAAGGACTACCGCTCAGGGCAAAGCGCAAAACCTTTTCCGCGCGAGCCGTTTGTCGCACGATTCGGGCTTTCGAAGCAACAAGTTTCGCGGCCGAGTTCGGCGCCAGTTCTCTCTTCGCAGTAATCAATAAGTATATTGTACCGTACGTAATCGGTAACGCCTGCAGAATTCTAACCATTATTCATACGAATGAATTAGGACATGAATCAAGCTTCAACGAGATATATCTTTATATATACCTACATGAAATGGATAAAAAATTAGTCTCTTAAGATTTAATATAAATCAAATACCTTGATGATTAATTCTTGATGATTCATTAAAGACTTGAAAGAGCAGAATGCACTAAAAGAAGATTGTACGTATAGCGAAACAAGACCGCAGCGTGATTAACACGACTGAGTTACGTCATGAGGGAAATTATACAGGCGACGCAGGATCATTTCAAGCCCGAAAGTGCATCGGAGGATTAACGCTGCTGGAAGTGCGAAAGGGGACGGGGTTAACGTCGTTGGCCCACAAACGAACGAACTTTGGCGCATTCGATGATGTTCGCGAGTCCCGCGCGAACTCAGCGATAATCCATGGCTCGAACGCTAACTCAGACGCTCGCAGCTCCCCTGTTCTGTCTCCTCTTGGTGGTTCTATACGGCGCAAAACCATACCGCATACGACGCGTGTGCGCCGTCGCGGGATAACCAGCATTAATTCGCGTCCTCTCGGCGTCGAAACTTTCGGGCTAACCGGTCCCAAAGTCAACAAAACGATTCGCGCATTAGTAACGTTAATGCTCCAGCCGCTAAGCTCGTAACGCGGCCGAACAAGAACAGCCACTGAGACTCCTATCGCATGCGATTATCGTTACGTTCGCGTGTATTAATGCGTCCGTCGTTAGACCGACGAACGGTACATCTGTTGTTCCCATTATTTCTGATCTTGTTATTGCTGCACTCCAGTACCTTATGGGACTGATATTAAATGAAATTTTGCTACTGGAATATTTGATATTAGTTCAAGCTTCCAGGTGAAACAACATAAATTTTAAGATTACCAATGTAATTGTTATTCATTTCATATTACGGATTTTATATCGTGGGACGGCTTGCTTTACTTGCTTCACGTCATCTCGTCGTGCTATAACGCATTGGTGTCGCGTTCGTCTGACGACAATGAAAATGTTTAGAGGCGACAATATTCCGCGGCGCCATTATCGCGAACTCCGAACGATCACTTACCGAGAGCGGTGTCCTACATTTGTCATTATTACCGTTATCGTATGTTGCTGTATCTATTGTCGTAATTAATTTAATCTGGACATAATTGGCACACTGTAATAGATGCGTTCGGTAATTTAATGGTAACAAGAGCCGCAACAAAACAAAGAAAGCCATTCGCGATCCACTAAATGATCTACGCGATGCGAAGCGATGTAATCGAATGCTACCAGAAATGCATTAGTGTGCCCTAGAAAGTTTGTGTAGCTACGATAAGGAGCGAAATTGTTCATTAAATATCTACACGATTCTCCCAATGTACACTCCGAAAAGCAAACTTTCGGCTCTCCTATCATTCCAACTATCTCTCTACATCTATTTGTTTTACATAAAGAAGTTCTCTCTCTTTCTCTCGATGCAAACTTTGAAAATAATAACGTATTATATCTTTCATAAGAATCTTCCTTTTTTTCTTCTTGATGTTAAAATTTCGCGTGATGCAACGAGGACCGATGGCACCTGCAGTGACCTAGAGACGAGGCAAGAAGAATATTCGCGTACACGAGAGAGAATCGAATCGAGACGTAATCGCGTCGCGCGCTCTCGGTACTCGAGAGCCCGGCCGAGTTTCATTTCCTACGCGCGAAGAATCATCATAAGAGAGCAACGGGGATACAAATTCCCCCCATTTAAGTTTCAAATTAGATTTTTCCCCAGCAATCCCGGTTGCGCGCGAGCGCGAGCGCGCTTGGATTACATTCAGAGCCCCTCGCTTTGATCGGACCGGCCGATCGATTTGGCATGGAACGCTCCACTTATTTTCTGTCGTTCGCTCGTAAGAATCCTTCTTCTTTCCCACCCCTAGGCAAATCCCAAGGACGTTGCTCAATTTACGTCATGATGAAAGTATGGCAAATCTACGTGAAATACGATAGACGGAAGGGAGAGTGGTACACACAAGAAGAGTCGAAACGGAAAAGCGCTTCATTATGGTACCGGTTGTAATGAAACTTCCAGTGATTGTCACATTCAAGAATGGGCGGCGCTATAAAGAACAAATTGTATCTCTCTCTTTCTCGTTCTTCACGGGCATACCTTGTCAATATCTCCAGATAAAATCGCAATAAAGCAGTCGGCGTATGCGCGAGCACTAGGCCGTCACTCGATTTACTGCTGCTCCTTCGCTTAGTAAATAACCGGGAACGAGCGCGGGTCGAGAGCACCGGGGGAGTTTCCGAAGTGGAGAAATGTTTGATCTGGGCGGACGCGTCTAGATAAGAAATGATTTCCTTACGTATTTACGTGTTTGCACGCAGCGGGATGCTGCTGCTCCTTTCGCGTTGAGCGTCGTGCAGAAGAACTGGTTCGAAAACACGGGGATCCGCGATACGTATCCTTTGTCCGCGCGATATTGCAGCTCGGTTCCTGTCACTTATCTCCCTTCCCTTTCTAAAAGGTTTTCACCACACGCTCACAGATATTTGACTATCATTTTCCTTGCACACTCAGTATTCAGTACCTTCATATCATAAATATTCAGCGTTGAATTCACAACAATGTTACACTCTACACTTCTGAAAATTCTTTATTTATGCAAAATCTTATTACTGCATTATATTTTCACTTCTTTAAATAATAAATAATATTATTCATACATAACATCACGCAAGTTTGTTTGTAATAATTGATGTTGCATTTTCATTTATTAGTAAATTTTCTGTTCAACAAACATTCCTTGAATCAAATTGATTTGCTGAAATGCACGTGAAGATATCCATTTCGATATCCGCAGTCGTTTCCAAGGAAAGGCAGAAGCGGTGGAATCGCGATTAATTATCGCCAACCTCGGACAAAGCGCGCTCGGAAATTTCACAGCGGTTTATCTCGCGGGGAAACGAGCCCAATCTTTCTCTCTTCCTTCAAGGGCCGAGGAGCAGCGCACGCGTGAAATATGCTTATTGCACACTTTCTTTCCGGCGACGTTTAAAAGACTCCCGCGTCGCATCGCGTAGTCCCCGCCGTGTCGTCTTTATGCGCCGGAAGTTTCCGGGTGAGATAAAAACTTCTCGCCTCAGGGCGACACGTCGGACGGCGGCTGCGGTGGTAGTGGTGGCGGCGGCGTGTAATTATTTGTTGATGACACATAAGTCCGCGATATTTTCCCGGCAGCAGGCAGGCAGCTCGGCATGCTGAAAACAAGGAGGCCCGGAGGAGAGGCGAAACTTTCCGCGCCGTCGTTCCACGCCCGCGTTGCAGATCGGTAAGAAACCACCGTAGCGTATGGCGCCAAGTTCGCTGTGACAGATGGTGGGCCAAAGTCTGGGATTTACAGCGAGCGCGTCAGCTGATGTCGCAATTATTTCTGCCGTCCAGTTTTGCCCCCGCTATCTGACCCGATTGCCGAGAGTCGCGCCCACGCGATTGATAATCCCGATTATATATCGCTCGGCGGCGCCGGCGACGAACAACGGGAATAAATTGTGAAGTTTCCGGCGCAGCGGGATGAGGCGGCCCGTTACAAAGGCAACCGAGCACCAACGGGCCCGTGCTCCGTGACAGGAAAATGGGACTATGCGGGCTCAGCTGCGGCGCTAGTTGCTCTAATAGCGAGTCTAGCATCGCGTGCACGGAAGAAACAATAAAATAGTCATTTGTTAGGAGCATGTATTTATCTATGTACTGCTCGAACAATTTCAAGTGTTAAAGGTCTACAGTTAATAAAGCTGATTAATAGAGTCTTTGGTTAATCGAGCGAGTGGACCACGTCTTATTTTTCACTTAAATTTAAATAGGTCTGGACGATGCGGTAGGACCTTAATTTAACGATTACTTAATAAAATATTAATATATGAGATCGCAAGAGTTATATACGTTTCATTTATCTTATCGAGATAAAATTATGACTGAATAAAATGTAATGCTTATAAAATATTCTCTTTTGAAAATTTTCAACCACGTTCTGCGTAGCCGCTCCAGTTAACTCTATACGAATTACGAACTTTTGTAAAGCACAAGCTTCCCCTCGTTGATTAATCGCGTACTTCCTGTAATACGTCGTGAAACAAGATTCCCGATTTCGAGCACGTTTCACATGCTGTAAAATTCAATGTTTAACCAATCGCATCATAAACTCGCGTTAAACAGTTGCCGTTACGCCCGCATAGCAAACGCGTAACACGAAATAGCCTCGAGTCATCGAGATCAGAGTACAGGATCACGTGCGCTTCGTTAAATTCGCCGTAAATTACGTAAATATTTACGGCACTAAAAATACGTACAATCAAGGGGACGGGTTCAATAGGCGTGCATGCGGGTCTCGGAAATTCGTAAAACGCCCGATAATTAAGGGCTCGTCTAAAACGACAAAGATTCCCTCTCTCAGAGCGCTTGGAAATCCGACATCCCCGTGAGCAATAATCACCATAATCTCGTTCGTCATTAGCATCGCCTGTAGCCCATGCTAAAAGCTAAAAATATTAACTGATCACCCCTTGTCTTTGTCCCAGTGCTGGGTCGCAGTTAGGGTCGCTTATGTGGGTTAGGGTTAAGCGAAAGCCATAAAGTCCAGCGGGGATATTTCATCGAGGGTATCACCGGTTAGGTTACCGGTTAGAGCCTCTCCCTACTGATGGGGCGCGAATATTGAGGGTGCGGATGTCGCGTGCGCTCGCGCATCCAGTCCGCTCTATTCACTGAAATTTCTGCGCGCGTTCGGACGTGGGAATTCGACCGAGCCGCACGTAAATACTCAGGCTGCAATGCGTTGCAATTGCACGTCCAGTAAATACGACGCGTTCCCCCCTGGGTCCCCTTCCCCCTGGGCGTTAGAGATTTCGGGGTTCGGCGCTAATTAATTCCGCGTGAAAAAATCGCCGACCGATTGCGCTGAAACGCGACGTTCCCCGTTCCCCGAGCACGTAAAACGCTAATAAAATCTTTTGCACGGTGATTCTCCCCATCGCCTACGTTTAAACACTCCGCACTCGTTCCCTCGCACGGTTTACAAAATATAGCTAAACTGGATTTTCCTTCAACAATGTTCAGCGTGTAGGGTAGAACGCTTTTGTTGATTTTTCTTTCTATTTATTCATTAAGCTCCTCATTGCATATCTCTCGTAATACGCGTAACATTCATTGTTTTTTTTCCGAGCGTTGTTTTTTTTTTTAATTTCAATGGACAATTTAATCAGCGATGGGATGGATATTCATCAATATGGATACGCGCGCGCAAACACATGTGACGAAAGAAACGAAAAACAATAGAATAGTAAAAGAATAGTTCTTTATATCAAAATAGCAGAGAAGCAACGGGATAATTAATTCTGACGGTGTGAGCCAGTCACACTTCATTTATCGTTCTTCGCGCTTCATATGCAGAAACTATCACATATTTATTTTACAAAACTTTTCGAGACAGCTGCTGTTTGTGAGCGCACTCGGTTACGCCGATTAAAGTATCTTCCCCTAGTCTAAAGCGACGTTCGGAAATAGCGCACGTTCACGTGAGTGTTTGATCCGGAGCGGAGCGTGCTCGGCCGCTGTGGACTGTACAAGCGCGAGTCACAGGTTAGCAAATTGAATTAAGTTAACAAATATTCGGATGCATTCGACGCACTAACGTGCACACACGGGTGATTACTATCGATGCGATTCGTAGTGCTGCCTTGACCGGCGTGCTCGAAGCGAAATTAAATCGACCTTCCGCCCTCCGAGAGGCCGGCGTATTTCATTTTCCCTTTTACTCAAGCCGCGCTCTTCAAAGCATTTAATGTACCATTGCTACGGCTAAGAGTGCACCCCCTGATGAAAACCTTTGCTCGGTTAACCGTCGGCATTGATAATCGAAGGGGAGTATCGCGTTTCCTGGCACGAGGATGCCTCAAACGAAACGATGTCGGCAAGGACGACTGCGATCGCGTTTTCCGCGCGTTTAAGTTCACGCGGAAAATAAATGACTCTTGCGGGCTATCCGGCATTTTCGACGATCGCGACCTTAATTGACTGCCAATATACCGGACGTGCCGTTTACGCGTCGTCTGACAGTCACGTATTAGCGGCGTGATCGTTTTACCTGCACGGTATTTGCCCGCGAGCGGTCGACCAGCACGTGTTTGCCGTTCCGCGGGACCAACTTTCCCCCTAGACTAATGGCGATTAATGCGCACAATCAACATAGCCCGAATTTCCACCGACGAAAAGAGATTGTCGCGTGTACCTCTCTTACGTGATCGCTCGCTCTGAGCAACACAAAGTGCTGACAGTCGGTGCCTTCGACAACATTCAAAACATATCAGATGATCAGATACTAAAATACGTCCATGTTTTACGCTTGATTTGTAGGGAACGTCAAAGAGCGCCTGCCTTTAATTTTAATAATAGAACTTTGATAAATTTGTGGCAAACTTTCCTTTCGCTCTGATGTCGAGGGATCAATAGTTTCCAATTTAAATCATAAAGATTTACCTTCAACATTGATGTATTTAATATGGCACGTAAACAATTGGCGTGTATACGAGAAATGTTAACAGCGTTGCTTTTTATTGGATAAAACGCGTTTATATGAAACAACGCTGGTGGAAATTTTTTAATCTCCATCGCTTCCTATTCTGTCGCATCCCGCGTGACAAAAATTTGCCGAGTATTTGAAGGGTTAACTCGCGGGAATTCGCCGGCTAAAACCACCGATTTCGCTTCGAATCTGTCCGCGGAAAATCGTTCCGGGTCGCGGGACATCGATTTTCCGCGCGAGAGGCGGACAGGTAGGCATATAAGGCACGGGGGGGAGGGGACCAACCACGTCCGTTTGACGAGAAAATCCCTCTCGGCCCCCTGCTCCCAGGCACAGTTCCCACTTGTCTCCCCGTTCCTCCGTTCCGCCTCTCCGTCGACTTCGTACAGCGAAATAATTTAAACTTTCGATAAACCGCCTCTGTAACCGAGTGCGTTGAGAGGCATCTCGCTTGGGCACGGAAGCCAATAAGAGAGTCGCGGTCATGCGCCGCACCATCGAGAGTGAGAGAGAGATAGAGAGACAGTCTGGAAATGAATTTCCGCTCGGTGCAATCCCATCGTCACGCGTTTAAACGAAATACAAAATTAATAGCCCATCTAGGACAACGACGCGCACGTCTCTATCGCGCCTTCCTTCCTTCCTTCGTCTCAGCGTCCGTCCGTCCACCCGAACCGATAAATTTAAACCACTTGACGACTGTCACACGGAGCATCTCGAAACTAACACTCGGTGATTCTTTGTCAAGTGCGAGATTGATCTCACACTTGTTCTTCTTTGTTTGAAAAGGCATCAATACTTTTCGCTGAAACTCCAAGAGAAACTCGAAACTGCAGGAGCGATAAATTCGAGATAAATAATTCTATTATCTCATTACGATCGTGAAAGAAGCATATGTACATTGGAAGTGTAGAAGGAAAGATTGGTTGAATTGCACTGTCGATCCATACACCACCACCACCATGAACGTCAAACAAGACGTTCGAACGTCGACCTAGCCAGATCGAGCGTTGCTCTCACGTCTACGAGTTAAGCCTTCTTTGCACTGATTTGTCAGCATCGAAGGGGTATTGATCATCGACAACTGCGCCTTGGTTAGGTGAAATGCTACTTATGTCTGCCAGATATCGGATGCAAATGCGTTCGTCATTGCGAAAGGACTCGCGTGCTTCAGACATTCATGTATTCCACGTCGCGCTTGTATTTTCAAACGCGATGGTCGACATCCCGTGGAATAATTTTGGTTGTCCGGAATATGTCGCGGTAACCCGTGCCGCGGGAAATCTCGCGCTGGCAGTGTTAACGGATGATAATGCACACCGATGGTTCCATAGAAAATAACTGCGGGAACCGCGACATGCAGCGCCTTGTGCAGCCAAGAACTGAATATCGGTTAAATACGAGTTATCTCGGCAAACCATGGATGTCACTTCTGTCTCGCTTCCCACCGTGAACTATAATATTTAATCGCGCTGTTTAACTTAACCGCGCTCTTTAATTTCACGGTTAATTTTTTCCTTATCAGTTCAGAGACATTCGCTCTCTTAATGCCATGTATTTTTTATCCAAGATTCACGATGCTTATGCACTTCACGTATCTTTAATGGCTATCAGCAACAGTTTCTTTAAACAATAAAATGACGATGATATCCATAAAATATCACATTTTTCACGATTAAGAGAGATTTTAATGCACAATACATTTTCACGCTATCTAATTTTACTCAAGTATCGGTATTTATAATATCGGCGAATCCATTATTTAAATATTAATAAAACCGAGCGGGAAAACATCTACATATTTCCGAGGCGAGGAAACAATTTATTCCAGCAGCGAGATCGCTCGAGTCCTGCAGAGAGGGAGGAGTTAACTCGTCTTCCAATTCGCCGGAGCGGCATCATCCGCGCGAAACGGCTGCGTCGCGGCGCCCGGCGCAACGAATTCACAATTACCAGGACCCCGAGGAATATCGCTACGTCGTCGCCAGACGACGCGGATACAAAAGACTTTCGTACGCCGCGCAGCGAGGAGCAACGACGCCGGGTCGGGCCCGCGCGCACTAAGCGACGTTTAACTTTCCCCCTGCTGCTCGGCCGAATGCACTTAATTAGGCGCAAAGAAGCGCCGACGAAGGGAGAGGCAGAGTACACAACAATTAACTCGATTAATTCACCCGGCGTGCGAGTCGAAGACGGTTAGCTTAAATTCACCGCCGTCGTCCGCCGCCCGTTCCCTCTCATCCACCCGGCTCGTGCATGCGCACGCCGCTCGCATACTTACACCGGGGTCGTTAAAGACGCGATACTGGGGCGTCTGGATGCAGATGCGGTTACTTGCTAGATAAGATACCTAGTTAACGATACTTGCAACGGGTTGCATATAGATGCGGCATTCGAATGTGAGCGCTCACGTGCGTTACGGCGCGCACTGATAAATATTCCTCGCCACTCGCGGAGCGCGCGGAAAATCGTAGAAGACTACGTGCGAAAATTAACATTTATAAATAGGCTGCTATCCTTTTCAACAATTGAACAAAGAACGGCATAAAATTAAAGCAGCTACTTTATATGAAAATACCTCGGTGTACAAGGACTCAGTCAAGTTCTCGCGTAATTGAGACGGATTGAATATCATTTGCATATGAAAATATGCTAAAAGTATATCTGAAAAAGATGTACACGCGTCTGATCAATAAGATTTACTGTCTTCCATCGATAAACAACTTGACAAGAAAATGGCGAAATAAAATTTTATACATCAGTCATGACATCCTTTCCGGAAAAACTGCAATATTGCTCGCGATGATATATCTGGATATTCGGATACTTGAATACTTAACGACACCGGTGCACACAAATGCTCACTCGTACGTGCTAAAGCAACGACGTCGACGACGAGCCCCAGTTTCGTGCCCTTCTGACTAAGAACGACGACTACAACGACGACTACAACGACGACGACGCCGACGACAACAAGAGACAGCGAGCACAATTAGCTCCCTTGGAGAAAGATACACCCGCGGGGGTGTGATGCGGGGTGGACTCGTGGAGAAAGGAAACGGAATGGCGGTAAAAAAAAGGGAGGAATAAAGGGCACAAGAGGTGGAAAAATAAGGCGAGAAGAAGCGCGACGACGACGGTGCTCGAGTGAAATCGGGGGTTTGAAAGGAAGGGTACGAGGAACGGGGAAGGCAACTGAGAGGTGGAGAAGGTAGCAAGGCGGAAGTGCACAAGGATGGAGAACGCGAGGGTGGAAGCGGGCGGCCGGGGGATTTTCCGACAAAGCTGATAAATAAAAAAGTTGGTAAGGTTGGAGGCGTTATATATATATACACACACATACACATACACAGTGTGCTATATAATATACAGGAAACGTGCGGAAGGAAAGGCGAGAGGACAACGATTGGGACGCGGACGAGAGGACGACGACGGCGCATCCGAGTTCTTCGAGTTATGATATCGATAACTCGCCCGCCGAGCGAGAGGCTTGGGCTATATTTCCCATGCATCCTGCGCAGCGTGTATCCCTTTACGTTTGCCACCCTCGCCCATCCTCCGGTTCTCTACCTCCTGCGAGAGGCTGCGTTCTATCTGCGCGCGAGGGTGAGCACACGGCGTCGCTATATTTATAAAGGCATTCACCGGGTCTCGTGAAACTCCAGCAGTCGCAGTAATGGTGGCGACGACAGTAGTGTCGGTGATAGTCCTCTCTTTAACCGCGACCATTCCACCCCCTTCTCCATCCGCGCGCCGCGCCCACCCGCATATTCATATTTTCCCTCTTGCGGCTCTCTATCTCGCGGCCCTGCGTTTCGTTCCGTCGACTCTCGGAACACCGGCATGCATTACGAGGCATTACTCGCCGGACACGTGTAGTCGTTATTTATGCTCTACCTTGCTCGCATGCACGTACGTGCATGGTGCGCGAGAGTCTGTGAGACTGAATGCGCGGCTGCACCATGCAACGTTATGCAAGTGCACATAGTGATGCGCGTAGCATCGGTAAACGGTGGCTGACACTGATGATATCGCCAGGGCCTGGCATCGCGGCTTTTATACGCCTATCGAGCGTTCCACAATCGAACGAGTGATTTAATCGGCCAGCGACATTAGCGTATTGATTATACAGCGATTAATATTTTAATATCTCTGTCCAAAATGCGCTTGACGGTTTTGCTGATGTTTGGATAATAGAACAAGTGAGCCAAATAAAAAAGAAATTTTGCGCTTCCCGAAATTTAAATTGATCTCATGAAATGATAGAAAGAGAGTATTCCATTTCACCATTTTATTATTCTAGTGTGCTAGTATTTTTGGCCAATTTATATATATATAAATTCAATCTACTTATGATATTGAATTGATGTGACCGAAATTGAACGCTAATTTCGGCAGTGCGTATATAAATATAATATGATATGATAGGTATGATATTTCCTTCCTATTCAATCGCTATTTTAACATATTTTAATTTTAACGTGAAATTGCAACACCTTGCAGACAATGAGTTTATAAAAAGCGTTACTTGGTTTTAATAAACTCAAATTAAAATTTCACAACTGCGAGGAGTGGCATTACATGCCGCGCAGAATTACAATACTGTTTGCAACAATAAACTTCTGAGTTATAATTAACAACGCTACAACGACCGCAGAATTACTAATCCAGCGAATACCCGCTCTCAATTTTACGACGTAAGTAGTACGTACGACATTTGCGTTCTCGTTGCTCTCGAACATCCTACGCGTACGTGCACGCCGCAAACAATCTCGACCGCGAACACGGAACAGCTTTAATAAATTACTAGTTGCACTATATAACGTTCGACAATTATAAAAAGCACGGTAAATTTTCAAAACTTCAATACAGTTAATGGTAAACGCTACCCATCTCTCAATGTCCACGTTTGCCGTGTTCGCTGTATTGCACTGGTTAACCGATTTAATTTACTTTACTTCATTAAATGTATACAGTGCACTTTTGGTCGCGGTTGTACGTATACGAGCGAACAATTTTGATACGACCGTTCAGCAGCTACCGCGAAGCTGCGTCTCTCCGTCGTAAATGTACTACGAGATGAAACGTGCGCATTCTACGAAACTCACCGAGGTGCCAGAGACCTTGATGTCGACCATAGATTGTCCATTGCCGACGTTGGCCTTCGGGCTTTTAATGGTCTCTTGAACATCGGCTACCACCATTCGCCACTGCTTACACTTTCGTGCGATCCGCCGTGAGGAATCTCTCGAACGCGGTTGACATTTAGCGGAATACGCTTACGATGCCTATTAGCAACTCTCTAATCGATTCCTCGCGGTGGATAACACACCGTTCGCTGTCCGAGAAAACCCGCAGGTAATATTATCCATCGCCGCGCAAACCGATAAAGGATCAATCGTTTATTTCCGGAACTCGCCATCTACGGAAATTTGCATTTTTCAGGAGATTGAAGAAGTGGATGGAATGAAGTGAAATCAAAGTAAAAGCTTTTTAATTTGGCGTTCCCGATAAAAACGCTGTTCCAGCAATTACGAAAGCGATTCATTCATGTACGTTTGTGCGCGTATTTTTAGATGTGCCAACGAAATTGCACGATATGGCATATATTTAAATTTTATATTTATATTCCTTTACTTTGTTTCTCATGCTTTTCTTGTCACTGAACGTGGCTTGATAAATTTTGCGAAATGTAAGAGATAAAAATGCATATACGATTTCTCGCACTTTTAGAGGACGGAAGAATTGGACGTTGCCGTTCTACTTGGCGTTCAATTTACGTCCGGCAAGCGTAAATTGTACAGTTGCTGCGACGCGGCTCTCTCCGAGCTGTTTTATTTGAGATGAATCTCAATTCGCGCTTTTGCAAGATGTAAGCAGCGAATACGAATGCCACGTAAAAGACTAGTATCTCGAAGGTGGGAAAATTGGTTAATGAAGTTTACCTTGAATCTACCGAATATAAATTGGACATTTACAGCATCAGTGTGGCTCGAAGTACGCCTACTCCGTGTCTGCTTTATTCGCAACGAGGCTTGAGGTTTACGCTAATGCGTCGTAATAAGGAAACGCGCAAGTGCAGTAACGCTCTACTTAAATTCAAATATCCGTCGTTTTGAAAGCGGAGATATCCAGTGTGGGAATTTTATTTTACATTCGTCGCATAGGAATGTAATATTAACGTTAAACCGACGAGGCAACTCACAAACTGACGAGTCAAAAACGTATACCACATTTACGTTAATGTCAAGAGATATGTGTGAAAGAGAGAGTTGCATCCTTAACGCGATGCGATAAATAAAAATAGCGGGATGCATGGCTCGTCGCGATATTGCACGTTAACAGCAAGCATAAACGAATCAAGCTTTCAGAGCAGTTGTAATGTTAAATATTAAATTACGCGAGGCAATTTTGCTTTCTGCCATGATATCATAAGCGACTGTGATGCAGGTGTGTTTTATTCAGATTTGGCCCAAATTTCGATGTGAATTTGAGGCCATAAGATATTTTATTTTTTATGATGTAACTGTTTATCATGTAATACTATTCTATGAAGTGCGAACAAGAAATTAATGGGTTTTACATATCGCGGAAAATTCAAACAAAAAGACCGTTTGTCAAGATGTTTACTTAAATTTCCGACGCAAGACAAATCGCACAAACATCTTGTAATTACTCTTTAATTCCGGCTCGCATACGCGTCATTAAATTCGAAGCGGTGATTCATAATACGCGAGACACTCCGGCACTGAAAATGAACGGATTTCCGCTTGTCACACATATCATTGTTCATTCACGGAATAAAGACTGACCCTACAATGAACTTGAAATTCAAATAATTCTACATGCCTACTGCATATACTTAAATTTTTATTATGCATTAGCGGGCCCGGAAATTTATCTTACTCTGTGTTTGAATCATTCTGATATGAATAGCTGCAACGAAACGAGCAGTTTGAAAAAGTAGATTCAAAGTACTGCACACTGTTGTTTTCAATTGCACTGCATTGATAGTCTTGAACAAGAAGTTTCCAGTGTTCCATCCGACAAAAGTGACTGCACTGCTTTTTACTCCGAGTCCCGAATCTTCATTGTCAACTTTTATCCGTAACGGAATGCTACGCGAGTCATACTACGCAAAGTGGAGAGCGGGCACTTCGCAGAATAGCACGCGGAAATAAAAATGTATACCAGATGTCCTCCGTCAAAGTAAATATTCGAAACTTTGCCAGCATCCAATTCTCGGCCGCTTTCCTCTCGCCTACACGCCCGGAGATAAAACGAGACGGAATTAAATTAACTTGAAAATAATTTGTTCCGCGGCCACGTCACGGTAGGTTACAAGCGGTATCGAGATCCTCGTCAGCTCGGGCGAATGCCCCGGGGAGCCGCGCTCGCAAAGCCAGGGCTCGATAGAACCCCATAATGCGCCGCATTAACGAACCACTCCGCGTCTTCTCCGCGTAAGCGAGGGGTTCATCGCCGAGCCGTAAAACCATCAGACATCCGTGGATATACGGGGTGTTCGTCAAGTCGAGAATACTTGCGAATAACTTTGCGAGAATATAAAAATCGTGGAAAGAAATGAAGGAAAATCACAAATACGGGAAGCGTGAGATAAAAAGTAAGCACGAAAAATAAATTATTTTGCGGTACTAATGGAAGCTTCTCTTTATCGAAGCTGTAAGTCGAGCTTCTCTTCCCGCCTAACGTGTTATTGGCCTTCAATTCTCATAAACCTTTAAACGAATCCCTTCAACGCAAAGGGTGGCCGACGAAGGCAGGTCCGACGCAGCGCGATTTCAACGGTAAACGGATAGAAGTTCCGTGTACACTGAAGAAATAAAAAGTATTTACGATCGTGTGCTGGAAACACATCCGGCGCGCGCGAAGCTGCGGGAGACACGGAGGAGAGTTCGCCAAGCCGGTCAAGTAAGTTTCGCCTTCGACAACTTTTCTGCACCAACGGATGTTCCGAAACGACGGGGATATGACACGTACATACGTGCATGTGTGTACATAAGGGGATGCCCTGTGTCCGTGAGTCCCTAAATCAACGACACGGAAGGGCACAACCCTCCTTTGTCGCGGTAAAAAATAAGACGAGAATGTGGCAATTTTTCATAATACATAAGATGTAAACTTTCCCCTTTCTTTTCTCTAAAAAAAATTTATAGTCATGTATGAGAATATTTATAATGATTAATAACCGATTAATAGTGAAATTGAGCTCTTGTTTAAAATTAACCTACTATTAATCCATTCAGCAAAAATTGGGGCAAAGAAAATCGCGGATATTGCGAAACGAATATCACATGCTTTCCTCGTTATTGCATTGGTATATAGTTTCGTGTGTTTGAACTTTCGACCTCTGGCACGGGGTTCGACGCTACAGTGGAGAGCAGAAAGAAAGCATTATTAAAAAGCGCCATACGTTCCTATTATTGCTTTACGACCTGCGAGTGCGTTCCGCGCGCGCGAGCACGCAATAATTCAGCAACAAAGGATGGCGCAGAAAAAGTCGCCCCGTTCCGCATCTTATTTTTTTCACAGAACATCATCCGTTTTCTGGCTGCGCCATCAATCTCCGCGAACCCCGTGGATACGTGCACGCGAGCAAGGCTGGATATTCGGGTCAGGTAAATAGAGAGCCAACCCCTGCAAAGTGCATGAATTAAGAGGGTGCAATTCCCGTAGCAACGTACGTTACAAGTAAATTATAGAGAAGATCTGTATTAATTTAATAATGTAGCTGCGGGATGGGTTTTTTATTGAAGTTGCTTTTATTTTCATCTTTCATTGCATATTCCTTGTGTTAATAATTGTATGTATTTAATACAAACTAACAAAATCCACCAAGCATAACACAGAAAAACTACATGACTTTTGGCTCGTATCAACGTATTAATTCATAGATAGGCATCACGCAACATCCGCATGCCTTTCTCACAGCAATATAAGCATGCCCCGAACACTCATAAACAACGGTAGACAATAATTATTAAGAACCATTTACGGTAAGTAATGACGCAAACTTGAGTGTTGCCTCAGGACGCGTAAGTGCGCGATGTCGGGCCCTACACGATGAAATATGTACGCGATTCCGCGATGGACAGCTTCCGGACGTACGTACGTATGTGCAGACATTTTAAACCGCAGTCGGATACACATTCCGAAGCAGTTTTATCCCATCCCGATCGCTGCCACCGCCACCGAAAATTCAGACTGCCAGACACGTAGGCTATTGATTGGTGGACACGGTGGCATGACGATATTTCGCGTGCAGGAGAGCCCCGGGGGGGCATACGCGAGGGAGAGAGAGCCCAGGTCTCGATTTGACCCTCGTATGATAATACGACGGCAGGTAATTTCCGGATCCCGATACACAGGCGGAGTAATGGGAAAAACGGTAACCCTTCTGTCATATCCGTTATGGATTCATTCGATTCAACCCTTGTTCGTGCGCATATGTGTGTACGTGCGTACGTGCGTGCGTACATTATTCTTGCCCGCGTGTTTGTGTGTATTGCATGCACTCTGTGCGCGATCGAGAGCGTTTTACGCGTTCACGGGCGTTAACTCATCGAGTGGTCGCAGTATAACGCGATGGTTGCGATGGTCCGACGGGGCCTACTCTTGGTTGATTATCAGCGAAAGCGTGGTAGCTATCATGAAGAATAAAAGTTTTCGTTATTTATTCGTAAAAGTACAAATCCGTTTATCCGTTTATCAATCGCTTCTAAGTATCAAATCCATATATTGTCATAAAGGTACACACTTTAATTTTTAATGGCTTAATGGTTATTTTAAAATCTCATTTGTCATATGTGCAAGAGTAGTTCTCTAATTTTCGCGGATGTTATTCAGAATATTAAAAACATTTTTCACGAGTGGACTAACCGCAAGTATTCCGTACTGCAGAGGTCAAACGTCGCAGTAAGCTAAAAATGGGAAAATTAACGCACAGAGTTGTTATGCGTTCTGACTCACCCTTCTAACGAGTGGCTGGCGAGTAATTTTTTAACGCTACGCATCACACGAAACACGGCGCCATGACGTCGTGCGGAAAAGCAGTGCGACACGCGCGTCCGCCACACGGCGCGCGCGTTTGTTGCGGTCCAATGAAAATCGCGTCACACGGCAAATTCAAAACACACACACCCCTCGCCACTCTCGGTCGCGTTATCGGGAAAAACACAGGGGGGGGTCTGGCGAGGGATGCAAGAACGGGGAATGTGAACATGAGGCAGAAGCACAGGGAGGAAAACGGCAGACGGTCGACAGCCGCGGGTTCCGAAGGGACAGAAAAGCAGGGAAACGGAGGGGATGATTCCGCGATAAAAAGAGGGGAACACAAGGAGCACGCGGAGGATAGGGAAGGGCCTCGGGACCCTTCCCCACGCACACGCAAGAGGGTGAAAAGAAGGGAATCGCCAAAGGAAAGAAGACGGCAAGTGAGCGCGCGAGAAGGAAAGGCACTCCGGTTTCAAAGAAGATAACGATCTTTGCTTACGTTAATTACCGTCTGACAAGGATGAACGACCGCCCACGGTATTTTCGCTCGCCGGTAGATTCCCATCAAATTGATTGTCTCGAGAAGAAGGTGGAGGCCATGACTTGGAACGATCACGGGTCGCGCGCGTCCGTCGACTGATCGAGCTCTGATAAATAATCTCCGATAAGTGTACGTATTAATACCGATTGCGACCGGGAGAACAACATCAAGTGGCCAGGAGAGGAGTAAAACGGAGGAGGATGAGCGTAACTGCGAAGTGCACCGCGGGGTAATAGTAAAATAGGACGATAAATCAGTAGTAGCGATCGTCTTGGGAGTAGCTAGACCGGACCGACCGGATATCTCGCGCGCGTCCGGACCGATAGATAGTTTCTGCCGGAGTTTCGAGATGGATGCAAGATTAGTCGGTTGAGTAGCTGGAGGCTTCTTCGATCGTTCCCGCGAAAATGGCGCGGTAATGCAAAGTCGAGCAAAGTCGAGCAAAAACGTTGATGCGGACGACAACACGTGAATCTTAGATGGAGTTTCAAGCCGTTATCGGATGCAAGCGACAGACATATTTCAGAGCATTTATTACACGTTGAACGATATAAGTAATTTGATTTTACATTATAAAATTTATATTAGATTTATATTAAAAGCAACAGTGTGCACAAACATAACATTTGATAACGAGTAATTAGCAGCATGAATGCTGTATCAAGAAGTATATTTGTCGCGGTAATGTAATTCGTTATGATTTATTAAAGTCATTAAATAGTCAATTGCATCAATATTAAAGAAATCGAGTCTGAATACATTGATCCTAATTATTTAAATTCAAGATATGACATATTTAAACAGACAGACAGTGACTTATTAAAATGAGATTACCGCGAGAAAATACATCGGCGATGTTTTTATAGCACATTTGGTGTCACTAAAAATTAGAGTATAATTTGAACTAATATAAATAAATTGCTGTCGCGTAACGGTCAAACGTAAAGCTTTCGTGAAATAAAAAGCAGCCGTGACAGGGAAAGGGTTTGCCAATAATAGCTCGCGGTTGAATATTCTAGTCGAATATGACAAGACTGCTGCGGACAGCACCGAACAGGGAAGTTAGGAACGCGCGAGGGGAAATGTGAGGAACGGGTGAAAGGGGCAACGGCGAGATAAAATGGCTTGCTTGAAAAAAAGAAAAAAGCGAAACTGGGTCGATCGAACAAGCCATTGGCTTTCGTAAATAATACCAGAGTCCGTGAAGTTCTAGTCTCGTTCTTAATAGGCAAGTAGTCGCGAGCAGTTCGTAACTACGGCGACCGAACCACTTTGCGACGATAATCAAATTGTAAAACTTGTAATTCTCGCTACGGGCTTTACGGGCTGGTCCTCCTTCGCCCCACGCCTCATCTGGGTACTACATGAAGCCACCCAGATTGTAATAAATTTTTAACGGGCCGCTCCACGGTACCGTAAACGAACAAACGAGCGAACGAAGGGGATGGCGGTCGGTATGCTCGTAAGAATAAGAGATACCATTACGCGAACAATTTCTCCGACTGCAGCAACGGCGGCGGCAGCAGCTCTCGTGAGGTATTTATTGCGATGCGCTGTACGGCAACGAACGGTACCTACAGAGAGCTACGCAGCAGCAGTAACTGTTACAACCTCGTAGCGAATACAATAACGAGGAAACGCTTAGCCGCGAAACAAAGACGCTCGGTGTTACTACAAATTATCCGCCCGCAGCCGCGCGCGTCGAGAAAAGAAGCATCGCGAAGCGCTACGACGTTTACAATGCCAATGTACACGACTACCGGTGGTTTTTGTACGAGGCCATTTCTATGCGGCTTTCGTACTTCGGAAATGAGAAACGGGGAGAAGCGTCGGTGCACGAAAAGACATCCGCGCGTCTATGCGATAACTTCTCCGCGTAATTAAGAAAATGATGAAATAAATATATGTAAAATAAAACGCGCAAGATAAGAAACAACATTCCGTGTAGTTTCGTCAACTAGATCTTTAGTGAAATTGCACGAGAGATCGCTATGTGAATTAAAAATCAAGAGTGTGTCGCGCTACACATATTTTAATTGAGAAAATTACGGCCGCGTGCACAATTATCTCTGGATATAGTACGAGTAGAGAATCGTACGCCTATTTATTTACGAGCTCGTTCGATACTTTCCACGTTATCGGGGAATCATCTTATACCCGGCAGTTCCACGACGCAACGCAGGTGTAGCTCGGTAATGATCGGCACCATTTCCGTAACCGCCGCATTTCCTCTCGCCGCGGCAAGAAGTTCCATCAACCTTCCCTTCGCGATAATCGAATGCATCAAGTATGCCGCCTTGACTTCTCTCTCGCCGTCTGTCTTGTCTCTGCTTTTTTCTCATTTACATCATATATAATTAATGATAAATTCAATGGTAAATGGTAAATTAATTAGATTTATTAATCGTAATTCATTAATTAAATCCATTAATCTTCGTTAGTATCGAATGCAGCTTTCGCATTAAACAAACCTATTGAAGGATGAGATAGGTAAGTACGTTACTAAATACAACGTTGAGGAGAGAGAATACTTCGTCTTTGCAAGTTCTAGCAGGCTTCTGCGAGGCTTCTTTCGCGGCATTTGCGATTCTACAAATATATGGCGTCTCAAACCCTCAACCACATTCTACTTCGCGCTCTGTCTGTCTGCAGGTTTTGTGCGACGAGAGAGCTGCAGGAACGAACAAAGGAACGAAACCGTAAAACCCCATGCACGAACAGCGGCCTCGTTGCAGCTCGCAATCTACGTCGGATCTTGAAAAGAGGGAACACCGGCAAGGCAGGAAGTGACGTCAAAGATCAGTGGTATAGCGACGACCAAGTCCAGAAAACGGACTCTCAAGCTGCTTCAAAATACACGCACGCAATCGGATTCGGAGCAAAACAGAGTGCATCTAAAAGGAAAAGTGCCAACGTCTATCATTTGACGTTCCCGGGTCGATTCAGTGAGATGGGAACATTTGATCGCGCAAATTCGAGGGCGCAAAAATGATTCCATCTGAATCGCAACGGATTAGTGAGAAAGGGAACATAATCCACCATAGAACATTGATCAACTCAATAAAAATCCATGAAATATGGGCAATATTTTCAAAGGATTATCTCAAAATATAATGTATATCAATAAAATACTCTATTTTAACGGACGTATCCGTTATTTTATATGCAACAACAAGGCTAATAACTTGTAATAAAACTTTAAAAACTACTTTACTTTTTCGATTGACCTTTTTCCGTAAGCGCTGGTTATTTTATTGATCCCATGAATATACGGGAAATACCGAATAATACAGCGTCTCTCAATAAATCACAATCGTGGGTGTACAATCGCCAAATATTAAGTAGCTTTTCGAATAACCGGGAACGACGTTCACTATTATATCGAACGTGATTAATAACGTTCCAAGATAAAAATCACGGGTTTATCGAGCGCAAAGCCAATCTAGCGTGATTGAGGCATTCGCGACCTCCGCTATCAGTTACGGAGACCCATATAACGCGATACCACTCTTGTAAATTACAAAAATCACGTTCGTCAAACGGTAATCTTGCAATCGGGAGGGAGACATCGAGTGAGCCTAATTACCGGCGCAAGGCGGAAGATATTAGGAACGTGTAATTACGTGCGCATGATAACCCTCAGTTCACAATGGCAACGCGGTCACATTATCTCGCGTCGTGATTAATAGACACGAGTGGTCGCGATAAGCGGCGCTGCCCCGTCGTATAATGACATTCTTTCAATTTCGAGTCAATTACCTGGTCTCGGAGCGAAACACATAGCTGCGCGTAATCTCGGAAAATCATTTTACATCGTAAAACGCCGACTTTTATCGGCGTGGCGTGCATCGCGCCGCGCAAGATGCACTATAATCAGAGGGCCTGCAACGACCCTCAGGTCCGGGGGTTAAGTATAACGCGCGGGGCTTTGGCACTTTTTCTTCCGCATACAATCTAATGTCTTCCAAAGAAGAAGGCATGAAACGATTCGCGTTTGCATAATCCTCCCAGCCAAGAGCGAAGCGAAAAGAATGCTCACGAGGAGAAAATCTCTCCCAAGCACAACGCTTGACCATGACGATTTCGCGATATGGATAAATGCAACCGCAGTATTTCGAGTTTAACCGATATCAATACATGAGGCAATTATGCAGCAACGTCGATCCTAAATTGTACAATTATCTGATAATTTATTGGTGGGAACGTTATGATGCAGCGTAATATAATTTCGTTCATATCAGCTCTGTCAGCTGCAGATTATAACCAAAAATCAAATATAGTGACAACAGAAAAACACTGTATCAATTTAATACTGGCTTCTTAATAAATCTCCAAAATGTAAAAATAAAAATATATAAACAGAACTTCTCGCCGAAAGAAATTTCCATTAGGCATTTCAAGTCTAAATTAATAGAAAGGCACACATTCACTTTGATTATTCAATCTCAATCTCAATGTCCCACAATCTTCCAGTTCCCTATACATACTCATTTTACAGCGATCGCTTGTCGACGCCACTCGTGTCTTTCTTAATTTCAACCTCGCTATCTACAACTAGTTCCGGGACACTCCGTATATTATAGCCAGCGCACGAGCACCTGTACGCGCCGCCAACAACCGGGCGTGTACACTTCCGTCACGCGTGTGTAGTACGTTTCCAGGCTGGAGGGGTTTGTGCTGGCCTGACGAAGGTATCGCGATGATAATCGCGCGCTGGGTGAGTCCAGGGCGGACGATAAAATCCGCCGCCTAATGCATGGCCGGGTGGTTATCCGCGCGCCCGGAATTACCGGAGAGCACGCACTGACAGTGACACTGTCGCGAGCACGGAAAACACGCGGAATTTAATAACCAGACACCACTTTGGCTGAACGAGGCCACAACTCGCTGCGGGGGTCTCGCGGCTCGTATTAATTGCGATTAGGTACGACGACAGCGCGACACGTAATTCGAAGAAAGTAATAATCTAAAGAGCGTCGGTCGTACGCGCCGCGCCGCGTCGGAAAATCCACACGCGGAGCGTCCCGCGGGAATCCGAGAGATTATTACAACGATAATTACTGAACACCGAAACATCCACGGAGAGACCGTGCCACGATGACACGCTCGAATGAGCCTTATTGACACGCGCCAGAGGCTACAATTAATGGCGTGACTTAATGACGTAGATGGATCATGTCTCAGATGAATATAAGCCAGATTAAAACGTTCACATTGAATTTTTTTAATATTCATATGCTTGCACGCTGATATTTCTTATTATATAATATGTAGATTGAAAGCTTGGGCAAAAAGCGTGCCAATTAAATCCGTCTCAATTAAATGATACAAAAGTTGCTACGAAAAACTACTTTCTTTGTGGTTGTGTCGTATAGAAATGTACATGTGGATTACACGTTCACATTGTTCATCTTGAATTAATTGGCAAACGTGTTATTGTATTTCCATTTTTAATAACAAAAAGTTAGTTCAATAAAAGTATAAGTTTTGAAAACATTTTAATAATGTAAACTATGATTAAATAATTGCGTACACACATTGTTACATCGTATTACCAAGCTAATTACAATCGCTAAACGTTACAAACATGATTGCGAATAAGTTATGGCATATTTTTATCGAATTATCATATTATTAATTATCATACCATTTATTTGCATGCGATTATTAAAAAGTATTAATTGACGTTATGCAAGTTCCTTATAATATTTCTCGAAATATCGATGTCAATCATTTTTGATAAGATAAGAGATTAATTTTCGTAACACAAACAATGCAACGTCCATTGAACGATGTGATGCGCGACATTAATGCAAGAGTAACGGGCGTGCGCAAATGGAATCGATGCAAATTAAAATTATATTTCAGATATCTTGTACATTTAACAGAGAACAAAACCCGAATGATACCGAAATTATGCAATAATATTGCAGAAAGATAATTATGAACGAATTAAATAAATGAAATATGAGGCAACATCTGTAATGAATTTCAAATAACTCAACTATATTTAGACCAATAATCAATAAGAACGAAGTACCACTGTGCGATGCATAAATAGCGAATATTTCAACATAAAATCAATGTTCATCTTGTGATCTCGCCGAGAAAGTGGACTCCCAACCAGCACATCGACATTATTTGCGCTGCCCTTTTTTTATTCAGCAAACAGACGATGACAGCGATGTCATTTCTGGTGTGTTAAAATTATCGAGTTTAAAGTTCAATGGCCACACAGTATGTATGACCTGATATTGCACATGGCTCGCTTACTACAGACTAATCCCATTAAATATTACGCTGCTGAAATAACAATAATATAACGCGACGAGAGATAATTGATTTATTCGCATTTAGCTCTTTCATGGACTCATTTGCACTACTTATGATTACGAACAAGCGTGTTGACTTCTCTCCTTCATCCATTTGTTACATCCCCATTCGTTGCATCCAATGACTATAATAACCCTATCCTAAATCCGACTACGACGTATTTTACCCTCACATAGCTAATCATGTTATCAACAACAAGCAATTTTATAACCCCCGTATATTGCGTTACGAACAAATAAGCAGAGAAGAACGCGCGATAATTGGAGCGGTATAGTCACGTCGGTCAACTCGCATCATAACGAATTCATGTCGTGTTTCCGGTAGAATGACGGAGTAAGTTGCGGTGGAAGGCACGCGCGCGATTTGTGCGCGAAGTATCCGCGAAATTATTAATGTACATCGCGCTGCGGTGCCGACGACGAGGGATCGTGTGTACTCTTTTTATCGAGCGGTTTATTCAGGTAAATAACCCGGCAATTCTCCCTTTGCGGCGGAGAAAACGGGAGAGCGAGATGGATAGATAGAGACTGGCGAGAATGCGCCCAGGCCAACCATCGACGCAGATCGACGCTGCCTGCGAACTTTCGATAAGGCGTATTTTCTTCCGCCCTTTGCATTTCATCCCTATCGAGACGCGATATTCGCACTACCTTAGAATATTCTAAGGTCGAGGTAAACCAAAAATCTGGCCATCGCCAAGATTGCCAATCCACATTTCTATGATTCTCCTTTCGGTTAACCACAAAGTTAACTAGTCTTCCGGAAAAAAATGTAACGAATTTAAATTTCGTGTACAAATCTCCATTCGAGCATAATTTCTAATGCTCCGGTTCTCAAATTTTAGCGAAAAACGAAAAGAGACGACGAGTGCTTGACAAATCAATCAAACGTCTACATAAATCAAGAACAATATGATATAATGCACGTATTGTTGCATGAATATCGTTTCTTTCAGAATTTTCGTTTTCCAGTTACAAGTCGATTTTCAGTTTACACGCGGTCGGTTTTTGGCGGACTCCCGTGACGTGCGTTGACGTAAGAGTGATTTTGCGAAGAGAATATTGCCGAGCGTTATATCGACCGGTCCCACGGCGCCATCTTTCATTCACGAGGAGCCGAGCAAAAGTCAATACACGCTGTCGCCGATATGAGAGGACTCACAACCGCTCACCGGGAAAATCACATTAGCGATGTTTCGGTAATCGCTTTTATATCCGGCGTGCCGTGATTGACAGCGTCGACGGAATCGGCTTTCACGCTGTGTCGTATCACCGCGGGGATCCATTCTCCCGGAGGAAAAATCTGTAAGCGGTAGCGCGCGATCGGCATTCTGTGGACAATGCCGGCCGAATGCCTCGTTCGTCGTATCGTTTAACCGGGAGAATTAGAAAATAGCGATCGAGCACGCTTCGATCAATGGAACTATATCGGCCGTTACGGTACGTCAAACGCGTTTCAGCTATGGATGAATAATGCTTTAACGATCGCGTAATATATCGCGTAGCTGTATAAATACTTTAAATAAAGGATTTGGAAGTACTTTGCAAATATTTTTGCTGCAGTACAAGTAGAATTACGAGTTTTATTAAAAAAGATAATGGCACAGATAAAATTATATACGCGTCAAGATTTTATTTCGCGTAACGGACAATGTTTCGTTTTATTGTAACATGTGCTAGCCAATAAAATTATATTAGTTATACGCAGCGTATTGTTGTTGTAAACATCATATCGATTCCAATCCTGCCGTTGCAAAATACCTTTCTATATTCATGCGAGCCCCGTGCGCGCGAGCTGCGCTTTTAACGATTCCGCGCGATTCTCATTCGTTCCGTTTTTCTCACTTCTCCGTAACGTTCGTCTATCCGTTCGCAATATGATCTTTGGCATACGATTCTGCCATTGCACGATATGTAATTGAAGCGCGACTGACGCGTGTGGAAAAGAACGTCGCGCGGGGAAATCGCATTACCCAGGTTTCAACAATCGCGATTTTTGTCCGCCCTCCGTGATTGACAGCGCCGATGCAATCAGCATTCACAGCCTTTCATGTCGTCAAAGATACCGTGATCCCAGACAAAAATTAAAATACACGCTAGCAGACAATTCGAACCATCGTGATTAAAAGTCATGGTTGCTATCTGTACTATTCACACGATAAGTAAAAATTGTATTTGAATTGCAAAACACGAATTTCCCAGATACTAACAAGAACATATCGAAACATATTAGCAATTCTTTTATTAATGACGTACACATATATCATTCGAAATCTACTCGTGCATCGAAATCAACGCCGTGTTTCCATCTCTTATTTTCGCTTGATTAAATGAACGCGAGACAATCGATATAGATATAAAAATCGCTCACCTTTATCGAAATTAATTTAGCGACAAAAATGTCTCGATTGATGGTGCAAAAAATAATAACGTCGTATAAAGTATATCGAGGGAAAAAATATAGAACGGAAAAAATACAGAAATAACGGTCCGTTTAATGATTGCGAACGGTCCAGTCAACAACAATCGTCGTCGACGCGCTGGAAGTTCGATATTTCGCTTTGAAATGTTACGATGGAATCATACAGAATCTTTATGGACAATAGGAAGTATCGCGCGAGAACCAGACGAGGATGTTGCGCCTTATCGACCCCTCGGCTTTCTTGTTGCATTGCCTCGGCTGCCATTGACATGCGGCTGAACTGCGAGTAACGCGTATATCGGGTTGGCCGAATGGCGACGGAAGGAAATCACATTAGTGAAGTTTCGGTAATCTCTTTTATGTCCATTGACCGTGATTGACGCTGTCGGCGATCGACCTTTTTCGTGTCACCGGTGGCCGGCGCTCCGGATCGAGAAAAAAAATTAGACAGCGGACAGCCGGTCGACTGGCTCGCTTTTCCACCAGGCTCGCTCGTTAATTCGCTCGTCCGCGGTGAAACGGATGCGACAAAACAAACGCGATTAAAGCGCCGTTGCGATGGATTCATATTTGTCTACAAATAACATGACCGAGCACTGGACATCTATCTGTCCAAGCGCAGCTGTGTATATCAGGCAGAGCCGGTCATTATGTATTCGATAATATAACTCGATGTTAAGTGAATTAGTAATTTGCAGGTTTGGAACAACTAATATTGATTGAAAATAGAGGAAATGCATGTCCAAATGTAGAACGCTCGCGTCCAAGTTTGTCGTTCCTCTTTCGACTCCTCGTGCCAAACATTGAACGAAATTTTCAAGGTAAAAGTAATTCAATGTATCGAAATGGAAGAAAATTGAATAATCACTTAAAAGGCTATGAATTTCGTTGAAATAATTTATCCTCAAGAAAATTAAAATCGTTTATTACATTTCTGCTTATGACAATCGGAGATTCATATCGGTCCGCTTAAATGCAAATATTTCGGAAATTTACGACGACGAGTATACGACTGGCCAGTAAAACGAGGTATTACCTGGACCTCAGATTGTCACAATTAAACAAACTCAGTGTGGAATCAGGAAACGAGTGTGTAACGTTCCGCGAGGGGTTCACGGGGTACTTAAAGGTTAACGAGGTAGCGTATCCACTTTATTTTTCCACTTCCCTTTACACGTATCCGTTGTACCACCGGCGGCCATTGCACAAGCGACCGGACTTTGTGTAGCTGGCGGCCAGCGAGTCGACGTGCCTCGAAATCAAAGACTGGAAAAACACGTCAGCAAACTTTCGATAATCGCTTTTACGCGTCGACCGATCGTGATTCCCATCCCGGTTGGCGCTGCACCGGCCCTTGTAGCTTTTTCGCATCAACTTGGAGAACCGGGAAATGTCGGTCGGCACGGTGGCAGTTCGCGATTCACGCGATCGTGATCGAATGTCGGAAACGATTCGATTGATATCTTTGTGGGTTGCGCTGTCGCGACTATGGATAACTATGTAGATAACGAGAACTCGCTCCCTTAACGCGACCGATGACGGCGGAGGTCCTTATCGCATGTTACGTTCTTTATTATGTCCGGTTGAGCCGAATCGCAACGTGACGAAATCGCGGTAACGAAATGTATGCGATCTTGCTCGTTTCTACACAAAGTTAACGTTGCGAAATACAGCACGGCGGCGGAACATGCCGCGCGCCAGCGACGTGGCGCTTTGCTTCAATTGCTTGAATAATGCACGGCGACCTATTAAAATTAGCGTGGTTCTAAAGCGGATTTAAACACAGAGATAGGAAGAGAAAGATAGAAGAAGAAGAAGGCAGAGAGAGAGAGAGAGAGAAAGAGAAAGAGAGAGAGAGAGAGCGAGTGAGCGAAAGACAGAAAGAGAGAGACGAGGCGCTAATCCTCCTCTGTTTTTCGAGGCGAATATAATCGTCACTGCGCATTCAACCAACCAGACACGAACGTGCGTGCAGTCGGATCCACTTCTGTCGCCAAGAAATAATTAAATACGATTTACTTCGTATGAGCGCTTAGCGTCACGATTCATTTTTCAAGCGTTCTCACACATCGTTGCATACGTTTGTCGCTTCTAAACATAGCGAACACTCTAATGCCCTAGAATCTCCGATCTTTTATTAAATTCGTTATGCTTCAACAAAAACATCGATCTAACAAAAGCTACTGTTAAAAGATATTAAAAATAACTTTCTCTCGCAGAGTAAGCTTCTAGGTTACCATCTAACAAAACAAGTTTCAGCTCTTGCTTCAACCCATCATTGACCAACCCACCGTTACGAGCGTGACGTTGAAATGGTGAAAATCTCCGTTATGTACTGACCATTGAGGTTAAATCACTGAATTCTCCCGTATCCTTCATTTCCAAAAGCATAGCGAAAGCGGAAATAGTGCTTTAGCTTCAATGATCAATCGATAACGAGCATGGCATTCACGCATTTAGCGAACGATGATTTGATTATCGAGATATTTCATCGCAAGTATTAAGATTCTTCGACAACCACTTCCCGCAAAATTTTACTCGAGAGAAAATCAACTTAAAACTTGTTAAAAAAACTTTTAACAAAATCAAGTTCGATAGTAGAACACTGTAGATATCGAACGGCTTCGACGTTACTGGATGTCTTGCCCCTTTCCGACGACGTCGCCTTGAACGGGTGTCGCGTTTCGCACCCGAGAGAGAATTCGGTCAGTAGCTGGCGACGATCGGATGTCAATAGCGATTTTTCCGGTGGTGATATACGAGGCAATCCCGATATTCCAGCGTGCGGTTAGAAGGACAGATTTTTCAGGTAATGGGGTACCGAGGAGTTCAATTAAATACTGGTCCGAGCGGCAAAGTCCAAAGTCGAGATAACAAGCGACAAGGATTCGACGGGAAGGCCAGAAAGAGTATAACACGGGACATGCTATCGGTAAATGCCGTAGCTGAAGTAATGAGCTGAAGTAATGAGTGTAGAAGTTTCGACCAGAGTTAACAATCTAACTAAAGCAGATTTACCACCGTAAAGTGGGAGCTTAGCCAATTTAATGTCATTAACATCGACACGTACGTACATGATGTAAACCGAAAACGATCAGAGTATGTTACCATGTTATCGCTAGTCATATTCCGATCGCATTTTGGAAAAGCGCTCCAAGTCGCAATTTTGAGACATTAACAATCGATAATTACGCGGCATTCGATAGCTAAACAACCGAAACACTTCCCCGTATCAAGCACGGTTGAAGTCCCATTTGACGTGCAAGTATTTTCCAATTGTTAGTCGCAAAGCGGCGTAGCTGTAACATGTGCCGAAATAAAACACACCCGGTAATCTCTGTAATCAGATGTGCAATGTGTTAAAATGTATTTAATTTAATTTTCCAGAGCGTTTGGAGAGCGTTCGAACGTGCCGTTCTCCTCGGCACTTCAGCTGATTTTAAATTCGACTTTTCAAATGCACTGCCGCGCGTTTAACGCGGTCGTGCACCTCGTCGATTCGCGCGCGGCGCGAGTTTTACTATACATCCACCACGCCGGCTACTGACGTGCAGTGGAAGTGCAGGTGACACGTGTACGGTGGCGATGGTGGTGGCGGCGGTGGTGGCTAGCCACCACGATGCGGCATGTGTGTGCGCGGGCGATTCCCGTCGCGCGCGCACAATCGGACACCTGTGCGGTCGCACAGAAAATGACCGTAATTCGAGTCATTATTCTCGTTCTAAAAAAGGAACCTCTCTCGCTGTCCGAGACCGTCCGACTTCCGGTTGCGGCGAGCTTTCCGCTCCACTGCCCGATCGTGCACGAACGGGACGGAATGAATTGGAGATCGACGCTTTTTCACGAGGGCTTTCCGTGGGATTAGGTGGTTTCTGCTGACTGGGACTTGAGATCCTTGAGCGATAACGAAGGATCGAATGTATTTGGGTCGACGGGATAACGCGCTCGACGCTTGACGATGAACGACTCGAGGTGAAACTAATAAGAAAGTTTATCGTAGTTTTTATCGACGCTGAATATATAATCGGGAAGAATATATTTGGAGGATACAGTGTTCCAAAAAGTGATATAATATTCATATCTTATTTTTAAAATAAAATTCGACAATGTTATGAGAGGTTGCTTTATCGTTAATATTTAAAACAGTTTTTTGAAATCCGACATTATAATTTACAATTTAATTTAGCATTACGATAATTGCATATCAAATTACACAAAATGTTATAAAATATCGGATATATGCGAATTATATTCCACATCTTATGCATATAAACTAACAGAACGAGAGAAAGAAATAATTCAATAAAATGTATAATATTCATTGTGCAAGTTTCCTCATTTTCCAATTTTCTTAATAAAACAAAGTCCTCTTCGCTAAGCCAACGTCGTACTGTCTTTTTCAAGGAGTTTCCAATATCCCTCGCTAATCTCGCGTGATTTTTTATCCGCGCGTAAAGATTGGCTCCGTAAAGGGTTAATCACCACTATTAACCGTAACCTTAAGCCCGGAGCTTAACCCCCGACCTGTCTCCGAACGTTGCTTCTCTTTAATGTCTCGGAAGTCTTGCCAAGACTCGGATAACGAAGGAGCGCGGTTAAGCGGCGAAAAAGCAGCTTAACCTTCCTCGTTTCTCGGCCATTTATTTCTTGATGACACCTCGCCCGCAGCCGCGATCGAACGATAACTTTTGTCGCCCTGGCTGACGATAAGAAGCGACGCTAAACAACAGCGAAAACGAGATAACGAAATGCTTAAGCGACGAAAAGCTTCGAGAGAACTGAAAACTGTCGTCGTGATTGCTGCTTTTTTCTATTCACCGTCATTATCATTGTCACTAATAACAACGTCTCTTTTTACTAATTGAAGTACGAGACAAAACTGCGAACTTTGATACATTTATTCTTACTTCCATTTTCATATCGCGAATGAATTGCCTGCAAAGTGCTCATAAAAACTTCAACGTATCAGCAACTCGTGACGTTTACAAGAAAAACGGAAGCAAAGGGAAAATAGAAAAAAAAGAGGTAGAACGAAAGCGGCGGATGCGATTCGAACTGGCTACTCGCGCACATCGTGATCGATATTGGAACGGCCAGGGGATATCAAGAGCGTCCGGAAAGATCGGAAGGAGGCGCGATAAATCTGTTTCCACGCGGAGATCATCGAAATTCCGCGGACGTAGGGCACGAGGGAAATACACACAGGGCGCGGAGATCTGTCTGTGAAGTTCATCTGTGAAGAGAGAACCAGAGAAAGAGGGAAAGAGAAGCCAAGAGGAATCGGAAGCAGATGGGGATTGACTGGCTTGTGTCTCCGGTACGAAGAGCGCCGTCAGCCCTTCGACGAGACTCGGCGGAGGGTCTTACGCACGCACGCACTGACGCTGAGAGTCACGCGCACACGAACACAAATGCATGTACATGCACGACGCAGGCGAACGTCGGTGCGCACAGACGCGCAACGGACAAGCCGGAGCGGAGAACGGTAGCTATTGTTACGGGTATTATTTGCCGCTAATCAGAATAGGCAGTCGACTCGACTGTGAATATGTCTATGTGTATGTCTTTAACGGGATGCACGTGTATGTGTACACGTGGATATGTGAGAATGGATGTGTTCCTTTCAGAGGAAGGAAGAGAGAGACAGAAGAGACAAGACGAGACTCGCGCGTTGCATTCACCACCACGGCAAAGAACGAGACACACCGCAGCCTGATTGCAGACCCTGCCGTCGTCGCCGGGCACCACGCCCTGACCCACGAGATTTTCAAGATATCCGACACACGACCCACAAGCCCCGCACTTTATGCGGGGTCAACCAACTCGACCCCTCGTCGTTACGAGCGCGATATCGATACAACGGCACGGCGGGTGCACCGAAACTTTCTTAACAATAGTGACGGTACTCGGATGCGGATAAGAAAACGAGAGGGCGAGGGAGACGTTTATTACAGCCCCCGAGAGGCAGACCTCCCTTAAAAGATGCACGTAAGTAAACACAGGAGGTTTCAGTAATCGCATAGATTCGCCCCGAGAGGGTGTATGACATGAAGGGAAGAAGTGCATATAAAAATAAAAACTCACCCGTGTCGAAAGAAATGTCGACTTGGCGCTGGCTTGAGACTCCAATGATTCGTGGTTCAGTCGGGGGATCTTCTGCAACAACAAAATTCGTGATTAGTCGCCATGGATTGGTCGCCACATACTATCGATTCGGTACTTAAGCTTTTCCCCCTTCCTCCTCGATGTTTGTTCCCAACAATAATCTCTCGAAATGTATGGCTCATGGTCGAGTTTAGAGCACGAGCTACGACCCCGAAAAACCGAAACTGTACATTTCACCTGCGAGGTCGGTGAATTCGTGCGCGCCAGGTGCGGTCCGTCGTGTAGATTCGAGAGCCCGATGTTGGAAGTAATTCATTGACTTAATAAAGAATAAGAGTAAAGAGCGCAATTTTGCGAATGCACTCATGTACGCAAAAATAAATAAAACGTTTCTGTTTCGTAACCACATTAGTATCACAGTTACAATGTGATGACAATTTTGGATGATATTTAATGCAGCATCATTGATGTATCGATCGAGCAAGACTTGTGTAATATGTATGAAGCAAAAGATTTAATTAAAGATTTAATCAACTTCTTATTTTATAATTCTAATTATTTTATTATATGCATTTTGAAATATTATATTATCTAAAATGTACCGCGCTTAATATCAACGGCGTGTTGCTTCCTGCTCTTTAATAAGCAAACATCACATAAAACACATGGCGACGTTCTCACGAGAGCAATTCCTCGAGCGTGACACGTCGTGTTAGGCCGTGGATTTTAAAAGGTGACTGACACGGATCCATATAATATATTTTACATATTAGCGAGATAGGACATGTGCCTCACAATACGCTGCATATTCATCTCAACAGTGCATTATTTCGCGAAACCGAGAGAACCGCAAATATAGCTCTCTGTGGTGCATCACTGTGCTTTCAGTTTTCATTAAGCAAAACGCGTCGCGAAAATTAGACTTGTCATTGAAAGACCAAGTCGGATAATCAGTAATAAGAAATATCACCGTCGTCTGATCACATAAAACCTGAAATGTTTTTACTGTAATTTTTAAATATTTAGTATAAAAGTAGAATTTTATATAACCACGTTATTTTTTCCTAAATATTATTCAATTTTTTACGAGTAATCCTGCATAATATTTCGATACTTGTAGTTTCACATATAATCGATAGTCTTTTTTTTTTATTTCGATTTGCACGAGACATCGTAATGACGGCGCGTAAAAACGCCGCTCGAGGTAGAATTATTCCGAACACCGCGAGCGTTATCGAGGAGACGCTGGAATTTTCGCTGGCGGAATTCTTGCGCCAGCCAAGGAATTTCCGCTTAAAGAAATCGGGGAACCGGCGACGGTGCAAGGGCGGCGGACTGATCCGTGCACTCCGTCAAATCGACGGAAGTCGTTTTCAAGCTGTTAGCGGGAGTTCGAAATAGTTCGGTGAAGAAACCAGGCAAAACTGACACTATCCGCGAGCGGTATTTGCGAGCGGAATCGCGCTGTGGCTCGGCCAACCGCGGCTTCCCCAGGTCCGGGTACCGGAAGTGCTCGTATCTCCGGAGGCGTGTACATACATACGTACACAGCGGGGTTAATTCGACAGTTGCCGACGTTGCGGACGTCGAGAATGTTCTCTCACGGATTCTATCCGAAGTATTCCGAGTATAGAGCGCGCCCCACCCGCAAACTGACCACTAACTGGCAATTTTTGAGGAATCCGAAGGTGACTGACGCGCCGCCTCAGCTCCGATCGCTCGATATCGATCACCCCACGAATTCGACGGAGCACCTTGTTCTGACCGCCTGAATCGGAGCATCGGCAGATAATTCGCTTCCACGTACAAGCGCACACCCTCACCAAAATCGATGCTCGACTACGACGCGTTTACGCGCTGGCATCGAGAGCTTAATTTGCTGCTAATGCCGTTGGCGTAACCCCAAAACAGTGAATAAGGTTTTTATCTTCAAATTCGAATAATACGTTTATTCTCTCTTGTCTGTATTTACGATATATTCTCGTCGACAATTAATTTTGATATGTGTCTTGTGAAAAGAAATATATTTTTCAAGTGTGATGAAATTATATCTAGACGTCTCTCCTTCACTGGAAGAATCATATTAACAATTAAATGCTCCGAGTCTCTCGACATATCTGCAAGTTATCGTGTTTCCATGATATTTTCCTTCGCAACATTATTTTAAAATTACCTCTGCGATTTTGCGAAGTTGATAACATGGATGAATACAGCGAGACATTTTCTCATCTATCTGATTGTAGACGTAACTTATTCTCGAGCTTGGAAAAGGACTTTAATTTACGCAAACACGAAAGATGGATTTATCTCTTCAGCTATTTTGGAAACGTACATATGTCTTGCGACCATGTAGTCCGTGAAATTTTTCGAAATTGCGAACGAATTTTTGCAGCGCACGAACTGCACACGAACGAAACTTTATGATGCATGTCCGTTCTTAATTAAGCTCGTATATCTTTCTAGATGCGCCTCTTGAAAAATACTGCTGAAGTTCGTTCTAACGCACGTCTATCATACTTTAATAGTCGGGCTCGTGTTTCTCTAACCCTTTGACACATTTGACAGTAGAAATGGCTTTGCGCGTTGCCCAGAAGATTCATATCGCACATATAACTCTAAGTAGATTGAGGTATTACGTCGTCATAATGCGTATCTCCTTTTCAATTCCGTCCGCGAAGTCGTTGGGAATCGCGTAAATGATAGGGGGTACGTGAAAACGGGAACAGCGAATTATAGAGCGCGAAAGAAAGCGCGTTCAACTTGCGGAGAAAGCGCCGAATGCGCGTTCCCGTTGTAATTCGAGCGCGAAACTACAGGGGAAACTTCTTCCCCAAGACATGTATCTCGGTCTGCGAGATAACGTATAGCCGTGTCGTTTGTCACAGAATCTCGCTACGCATGCCCTCGTTCTTGCGCCCACATCTCCTTGTAAGCCCGTACGTTTCCGGTTACTGCATGAAGACCAACTCTATCGCGGATCATTAAAGAATTCCCAACTACGGCCTTATGGCGCACATATTTCTTAACGTGCAATTTAACATGCATTTGATAAATTTGGTGCAAATACGTTCCTCATCTTCTGCGCTGATACTTCTAATAATTCTAAATATATAATATTAAACATTAGATTTTATATAAAAATACAATTACTAATGATAGTTTCGTTTTTGTAATTCCACAGTGTCACACTAATGATATAAGTTTATTACAGATCAATTCCACATTATTGAAAAAGGTGTACACATATATACTACTATTATTTTGAAATCATATTGCATGGGAACCAGAATATGATTAACATTGACAACAAGTCTCTGTTAACGGTTCAGTGGAGAAATTCTGAATCAAGTCTCTAAGCATGAGAAATGGCAAAAGTACGTGAATTCACATACCAAGAGAAGCCACAAAATAGCACGAAAAACAACATCAACGTGTACGACTCAAAAATTCCAGCAAACATGAGGCAAGCTCGTGGGCGCCGCGTATCTGCTTATAATTCGAGTGTAAAATCGCAAAATAACGCGACGAGAAATTCCGATGCCGACAGCCCGGGAATTCGCAGGCAGCGAGGAAACTAAGTTCCCATAGGCTGTATATTTCACGTCGGCAGGAGGCGCGGAACCGCAAAATAATAGGAGCCGCCCCTTTCGCAGACGCGCGCGAAATCTCTTCTCGAATCGACCTCGCGAATCTCGCGAGCCCCTGTCTCGTGTTCCCTGCTTCCAGCCTGCTCGGAGAAAAATATCGGCACGCCCGCGGCTCAGGAAAGAGAAAGAAAGAGAAAGAGAAGCGAGAGAATACGCCGACTTACCGGAAGTAACGCGCGAAGACGAACGAGCGTCGTCCGAATTCCGCGCGCCGTAAATCCGCGACGTCGGCTGATTCGCTTCGGCGGTAAGAGAAGATCGTTGGGGAGGTAAACATAGTACACATACTCGTGCACACACACATCGGGATAAACGAGCGCGAGCGAGAGGGAGAGACGAAGAAGGAGAGAACGCTATTGGACTTCCACGGGAATTCCGTAAGTCGTGCGTTCTCGTGCTGTAAATCGAGCCCGAAACCAGGCAGCAACAACGGTAGCGGACTGCCGAGAGATATCCAACCCCTCGGTGCTCTCGCGTGTATCTCGATACGTTACCCCTTTCCGAGGGGCAGAGAAGAGAGCCCACAGAGCTCGAGACGGGTCGAGGCTGGGAGACGATTGCTTTGCACTTCTGTGCACGCCCTCGGGGCAATCGTAAGTTGAGATACCTAGCAGGGTATCCACCCCCGATCGTCGCACCCCCTTTCGACGTCCCGCTCTCCCCTGATCTTCCAACCACCCTCGCTCACTCGCTCGTTCGCTCTTGGTTGTTCGTATTTCTCTCCTCTGGCGTTCCTCTCCCAGTGGCGACGCCAAAGTCTGGAACCCCGAATGCAACCGGCACTCGTCGGGGAGGAGGAAGAAGAGGAGGTAAGGGGGGTTAGGAACTCCGGTGTGTTGAGGAAGAGGACAGAGAGAGAGAGAGAGAGAGAGAAAGAGAGAGAGAGAGAGAGAGGGGCAAGAGATCGATCGCTCGAACGTGCTTTCGGCATCGTCGAATATTACCTACCACCTATATTCCTGGCCACATAGCCGGTGTATGTAGGTACGTAATACTCTCCGGGGGAGGTACGTATGAGTGGGTAGTACGGGTGTAGTACGTGTACGGGGTGTCTCTACCTAGCGCGCGCGAGCGAGCCTTCAGCCCCAGATGATAGAGAATCGTGACTAAGAAGAATGAAGCTCTGCTACAAAGTCGCAGAAGCATCGATGGTTATTGAGGTAGACGACGATCAAAAGTCGACGAGAGTTTTGATGAATTAAGTTGCGAAGGGGTATAAATGGATATAACAAAATCTCCCTTTCATCCGGAAGGACTTTGGCAGAAGTTTAATTCGAGCGCCGAGATCGCAAAAGTACCGGTGCAATTTATTAAAGGCTCGCGATTATCGACAATCCGAGGGGATAGGTCAACCTCATAATTCATCGAAAAATTGACAGCTCGGCTACGCTCGTGCATTAGCCTCGGGACACCCTGTACACATGATCGTATGCGCGCCAAGCGCGTATGTTATGTGATATAATACGCGGTGTATGTCCGCGGGGGTGTGTACATAACGGATAGGTAATATATACATAACACAGACCGCGACCAAGGACCTGCACGGGGAAGATGAGGTACGGAGGCATTGTTGAGCGACAATGGCTGTGATTCGTGGGCCATCTGTCCGCCCGTGGTTCGAAAATTGCGCGGAAAATCGAAAGCGCCACCGCACCGCGAGCGAGGATCCCTTATACGCGGGGCGAGAGGGATTGCATCTGGTGTATTACGGCTTTCGGCATTAT
Source organism: Ooceraea biroi (assembly GCF_003672135.1). Taxonomy (NCBI): domain Eukaryota; kingdom Metazoa; phylum Arthropoda; class Insecta; order Hymenoptera; family Formicidae; genus Ooceraea; species Ooceraea biroi. Next base: position 15,297,991 of record NC_039508.1, read on the forward strand.
CGCGAGGCGCGCGGGATATCGAGAGCTCATGGAGTAGCTGAAGAATTTTCGTTCGAGAGATCGACGATACGCACGGTACCACGTATGCAGGTGTATGTACAGAGAAAAGAAGATAAAGAAAGAAGAGAAAAATCTACCCCGAGAAATTGGATGCCCGCGATATTTCGTGAGTCGAATACGATAACTTGTGTTTTACATTTAATAAAATGAAATAGGATTGATGTCGCGTTCACCACGACGCCATATACTATCATACCTTTAGTCGCGACTCTTATTTATCAAGTTTATAATCCGGACGCTTTGATGCATCCGCAATTACATCCCGGAAGCTTTAATCCCTTGCGAACCTATCGATAGAAGCGACATAATGATTTATACTAGCCATATATGTTTCTCAAATATATTCTAGTCAGTAGTATTATCTGCTTTCTGTCTCTCTCTCGACTTGTAGCTACTGCCTACTGGAATCTCGTGGATTGACAAGAATTAGAACTGAATGTCGACGTCGATAATCGCCGTGTATGGCAAGTTCATGAAAATAAAACGTATATCAAACAGAGGCAGAACGCTCGTGTGAATTCAAGCGTAATACCTCTTCGGGTAAGTAATATTTCCGAGCAGAGTCTGGCGAGCTTCTGCTCGTTGGAAAGAATTCGCGGTGAAACACGTGTTACACGAGCAGTCCGTGCAGGGAACGGCGCACCGGTGCCGCGCGAATAAATTATAGATAAGGCAAGAAGGCAGGCACTTCATTTTCGCGCAGATTATTCGTAAGGTTGCGCACGGACTGTGCCAGCCAGCGGTTTTCGCGGGTAAATCGCTCGCGTTCTCGGACAGACAATTTCCGAGCGCACGCATCAAGCCAGCAGCGCTCATCGCTTGCTGCGACCGCTAAGCTGGCGTCGCCGCAATAATTGACTTTTTCAACTTATCCGGATTTTTGCCGGCAGCCGCCTGCCGTTGCAATCACCTCCTCTCCGTGTCGGCTTTCTTCCCGCGTTTCTATTGCTTCTTTCCCTCGTCCTACCTCCTCGAGTCCTCTCCTCGTTCTATTCAGCGGAACTTTATTTCCCCTGCGCGTCAACTAGCGGATCTCTGGCGCCGCATTTTTAAAGTAAATAAAACTTTCCTCCGAACCCCCATTCAGATGCCTGAGTACCGATGACGCCCGACGTTCGGCGTGAATACGTACCCGAATGACGGGTGAGACGTTGAAAAACGTATTTAGACTCGAGTGGCACAACTATACATGTCGCGACGATTAGGTCACGTCGAACACGAACTTTCTGATACGAACTCAAAGTATGAAATTGGAATAAGGTAGACATAAACCGCGTTTTTATACAAGCTAGATACAATAAAAAATATATAAATTTTCGTAACTTGAGAATAATAAGATAAAAGACTCGATATCTAATGATATCAAGTATCTAACAAATTGCTCCCTGTCCCAAAAAGTACTGATATCGATTTGTTGTATTCCGCGATAAGTGAACGCGTACGAATTTGAGAACTCGCGCAAAATTTGTTCGAGAGATAGAAAATAAAAAATTTAAAAAAAGTGAAAAAACGCACGACACGAGAAATAGAGCTGTAAAGCAATATAGAAATTTACGGGAGAGCGCTGGAAAACGATTTCACGTCGCGATATTCTATCAGAAATTGTAGAGTACACATTAGATAATACTCTTATAAGCCTCGGATCTGCGATTGTTTTAACGGCCACTACAGGTCCCGACGGCACGCTCTATTCGGCAAATGTGATGAAAAACGAACAACGGCGCGGCGTGGATCGTAGCAGTGATTCCATATCGAGTACTGAAGGATCATTCGGGTATTAAGGCTGATCCGTATTCGTCGACACGGTGCGCTTATTCGCCACTCTCGTAATACTCGATAGCTGCACACGTATATAAGCCTCATCCGTCCTCAAACTGGGAAAGCGGAGCTCTCGAGGGCTCCTAAAGGGTGAGTGTCGATTTAAGCGGGACTGTACGCCCTATATTCGTTTGTGCATGTGCGTATACGTTGCCTCTCGTTATCAGCTAAGGAATTCGATACACTACAGGACGCGCCGTCCCTCGATTAAAGCCAGATCCCTCCCAGACAATTCCGTATGTCTGCTCACAGACAAGAAAGTTCAGACCAAGAAGTAGATACGCTCATCGCGATATATAATATATGATAATGTAGGCTTATTATACAATATTATAATATTATATTTTTATATTTGAGATTTACGAATGTTAACTTTCTTTATCAGATTTTGATTGCACATCAATCTTGAAAAAAAAACATAAATTACATAATATTATCGGTTTAGCGATACACCTGCGTCGCGTTTGCGGAATCCGACATTTATTCTTTCCCATTGTTATCGTACCAAAGTTTTTGTCCGAACGAACGCAGTTTGGCGAAAAAGCCGGACGGTGCAAACATTTTTTCCGAGACGTGCATATATTCGGAATTTTCTCTATTCACGACTATTTAAACCCACCCGTCTGCGATGCTCTTGTTGCGACAGTAACAACAATCGTCCCGTGCCCGTCGTAAATCCCTCGCCAAGTAACTTTAAACATGCGCGCCGCAGCTGCGAGTGTAAACCTCGTCCCGTGTCAAATCACGAAACGCCACTCCGCATGCTGGCCGTAAAGCGCGGATTTAATTTAAAGGGTAGGATGCACACAATCCTGTTGCCTGACAAACTGTGGAATAGAAGGAATTCAAATTTCAGAGCTTGCATTTAAATGAATCCTCCAAACGATCGCGATAATTATCACTGGACGGGCAAGTGCCGTCATTCTCTGCACACGGATCATTATCGAGCGTTATGAATAGCGAGATAAATTAAATGCGATTCATTAACGCGAGATTTTCTTAACGCCATAAAAACAATTTTCTTGTGTCGAAAATAGAGATTTCAAGCTATTTTCGTAAAAAGTTTCTTCTCCAAACTTTCGATGATCGTGAGATTATCCGGGACCTTTAAAAAAACCCACGTAGTATTTTATGTAATAAATTAAGACGTGGTAATCTAGGAGCTAACTTGCGGAGATGCCGAGGGGGTTGTTTTCAAAGTCCATCAAACGCATTACGGTGGTGGTGCATAGCCGCGCCGGTATTACGACGCCTATGAAGGCGGTAAACAAGGTAATTAAGACTCGCCGGAGGGAGAGAAAAGGATGATTATGGAACGGGCAATAAGAATATAATAGCGCGAACTCGATAACAGCGATACGAAGGCGAAGCAGCGCCTTAACGTTGCATGATTAACGTCCCAAAATTGCAGCGAGACAGGATCTGTAACACACCATCCTCGCAGACTTCAAAACTTCGACCTCACTTGACTGGTTTTAAGTATAAACTCCATCAGACTCTGCATAGCGTAACAACACTGCAACATTACATTGATGATTTGGAGCACCATGCTTATCTCTATCCTCATTTAACTATTTTCTTCTCATTTTTCTTCCATCTTTTATTTTAATTTTACTTATTCGCTAAAAAGCGAATAATTTCACATAGGCACTTGAGTATTATCACGCGTTGACTTCGCGTTTCACGTATCGCGGTTACAACATTCAAGCATCGCAAACACGCTGTGTCAAGAGAAAAGTAAATACATTCCTTATATTACTTTGATATCTATCTCTATGACATATCTTTCATTCCATTCCATTAAACACGCCACGCTTAATCCTACAAATTATGCTATCCGCTGATTGCACAATTGTGGCTATAAATATCGCGTAATAGCGATCATAAAAATTCGTGTTAACAACACGCAACGAGTGGGTAACCAGAAATTGAACGATGTACGCTCAAAAATAAAAAAAAACCCTAAAAAATATATACCAACACATTGCGAAAAATGCGTTTCGTTACCGTTGTAGATCGCGTTTACGTATTTTGTTGAATTTGAGCACACTACACGCTATACGTTGCAATGATTGACTCGCCAATGGCGATCGTCGTGGAAAAGTGTATCAAACCCCTCGTGCGGGAAGGTAATCCATCCTGTCCCCCTATGTCAGCCTCTTCCAAACGCAATATACTGCACGTGCGTGACCGCGATAAACAATGATTAAAGCTCGAAAAAAAAAAATAAAACGACGCGGTATGCATAAAAAAAAGGAAAAAACTGCAGAGTACGAGATGCATCATCGGGACGCGCGCACATTCGCGCCTCGTGCGCGCGCGCGTGTAAATTCACGGCGAATATGTGTATTATTGCGGATCCGGCGCACTGGAGTTTGTTAAACATGGCGTGATTTATGGCCGCGCCGGGGATAAAACACGTTCGATGCGACGGCGTTGCGGTGCCTCGTTATATCCCGCGATATTACTATTTTAGGCCGCTATATGTACGAGCGTGTACGCGCGCAACGTTGCTCGGTTAACTAATAACGCATTTTTTTCGTTGCCCATCTCTCTCGGTCTCTCGCTCCCTTATATATCTTCTCTCTCTCTCTCTCTCTTTTTTGGTCTCGTTTTCTTCTCCCAGTACCCGCGCTGTGCAGATGCCACGCACCGTCCGACGGCTGTAACGAATAGCCTCGAGAGTGGCGTGAATCAGCTCCGGGTTGATCGTTAATAGGACGTGCTTTCGGACCTGACTCACGTTTTCCTGGCAGCTCCCTTTTCGCGAGACGCCCGAGGGCCGTCTTAAGGTCGATTCACGCCGCGCGATGGGCGGCGAAATGGCTAATCAAGACGGACGATAGACCGCAAAAAAGATATATGATAAACTCCCACGTGTCTATAAATAAGAAAATAAAATCTATCCCCCCAAAAAGAATATAATTGCCAAAGCACACCGTTCCCCAATGAAATAGATAAACCTGACCTGATCTCATTCGCAGCGGTTACGAAGAAGTGCACAGCAGGATGCATTTTCGGAATTATGATGTTAATAGTTAGCCGCGTTAGAGTATAATTAAAAAAAAGTCGCCACGTTATATGTTCTACGACATCAATTACAACACAGCGCGTGTCTCGTCTAATTTAAACACGCGCTAACAAAACTTGCCGGTATCTCGTAATCTCGCATCTCTGTATAGAGATAACAAAACTGTCAACGTTTTCCCCACTATGTAACCATTTGAACACGTCGCGTTTCTTTTCGCAAAGGGAACAGCGATTGAAGGGACGATTGAAAATCGGAAATTGGATTCCTGTGCAAAAGGGCATTCGCGATTGTACTCGTATTTCGGTGAACAGTTTGCGCTTTGGCGCGGTCTACAGTGTCCTATTTTACTTCGTCCTTATCAAAATACTCGTTGCTGGCCTAGCAAAGTAGACTCGCCTTTAAGGATGGTTTGCTAGATGCACGACAGTTGGGACGAGCTCGTGCTGCGTTCCTAGGAGGACCGGAGAACAGGTACAGTGGAATTTCGGTGAAAGATACCGCTACGTGAGCTCCAGACCGGATGTCGTGTCGTGCGACGATAAGCGCCAACGCGCTCGCGATACGGTCGCGTACAGTGAATTTACAGACACACGCGCGTGCAGCGTACGTGTGCACGTTTGAGCGCGTAGCAGCATGGAGAGATCTCACGTGCACTCGCACAATGGCCCACCTTTGTCGCGTTTAGCCCGAGTTAGTGCGAGCGACCATGCGTTTGCAACGGCACGACGGGCTTTCTTCCGATTTTAAGGAATTTTCTCGCGCTCGAGATGCCGCATTCACGGCGCTTTGTTGACGTTACAATAGCCATGCGCGCGTACGGACGTTGCACCTTTGACTCTGTGCGAAATCCGACGCCTTCCGCCGGTACGCCTGACGAGATACGGGCTCCGTTAAAAGACTCGGCGAGAAGGCACGGTGGCCATTATCATTTCGTAATTAAGACAAAGCGCGCGAACCTGCGACGTCGGACTGGCTCGTTTGCTTCATTGTGAATTTTTGTCGCCGCCACGACGATGAAAGCATTTTTTGAAGATCGCTCTGCATACAATTCCACAATAAGATTTTCTTTGCTCAATGCTATATATTCGTGGAATATCCATACAATTTCATTCTTTTGAGTTGAATTCTCGAGTACATACATTGATCAGTGATCAGAAGCATTGATTTAAAAAAAAACTCCTATACGCAAAACTCCAATATTGCTATTCTTGAATAGATTATTCAAAATGTCAACGGTGCAATGTAAGATGCAATTAATGATGATATTTTTAACGTACGCCATTTATATCGGATATTTTTGTGCACGGTATTCTTAAAGAATAAAAAGAGATTATTTATGTGAGTTAATAAGCATAAACGGTAACTGTGGAGTGCTTTATATAGCATCGCCCACATTATCCATTCAAGGGAAATCTGACGTATTCGCACAATGCCTTTTTTCTCGCCTCTGACGCGCGAACTCCAGACGACGGCGCGACGCTCCTTTCTTCAAATTTTAAGGATTCCTGCGGTTAATATCCTCTGGTCTTTTTTATCAGCGACGCGTGAAAACAGGGTGAAAACGACGAATTTTCTCATAATTCCCTTGCTCGAGGTAGCAAGTCGACGCGCAATCGACCTAGCGAATCATAACGCTTCGTTCTTCAAACGAAATAGAAATGACAAAACAAAGATTCATTATATCAATTAAACGATGAGGTAAGGACAAAGCAAAATTATGAGGCACACTCAGTGTCAATTAAAATAGAAGGTATCGTCGTTAAAAGAAGAAATTCGAGCGAAAATTATAACAGCTGGAATAATTTTCAGGCTAGCTTGCCACGAGCTTCTTTCTTAGCCCCAAGACACCGGAAAATATATATCGGTATACCCGCGGTCGAGACCATTTCCTCTCTCGCTCTCGCTCTTTCTCTCTTCATCCCCGCTGGGCCTTTACGGTGGTCAGCAAGATCGCTAGTAGGTACTTATTCCGTATTGAGACTTATGGGCGTACGTGTTCGCGTTTCGGAATCGGCGACTCTGTCGGAACTGGTCGAATTTTCCACGTATGATATTTCTACGTGCGCGATTCGCACCATAAACGCCACGTTTACGAAAGTATACTCCAAGAGAGACCACGGTGCAGCCACGGTCTAAAGTTGGTTCGAGAAAATTAAAGTTTATGATCGTAAGTTGCGCCATTATGGCAAAAAATAAGAACGTTAAGATTTGGCAATGTGGATACACTTTACAGGAATATTATTCTCACGTGTCAGTCGTTCGCCGTGATTGTGGTAGTTACGAAAGCGAGCTAATAATAATCGCCGGACCACCATGAAGCTTCAAGAACACATTCTTTGGGAGAAACGAGTGCATCCTATTTTCGTGTTCCTTACATGCGGTTTTACGCACACGTGCGGAGTGAACTTTGCGAAATAAAAGGAAATTCCGTACTCCATAAAACTTGTAGGAACTACAAAGGTCTGACGGATAAAATATATTAAATCTATAAACTTCACATTTCAAAAGTTATTAAAATATATAGCGACATGATGAAAATATTACATCAATCATCACATACATTAATTTTCATTGAATATGTCATATAATACTTATATTGAATATGTCATATAATACTTTGTAAATGTCAAAAAGGAAGAGATTATTTAAAAAATTCAGAAATAGACCTATTTGAGAAATTAAATGATCTATCTCGCATAGAAAGGAAGATGAAATCACGTATAAATACGAATAGGAATGAGGGTAGATACTCGTTTCACGATAACGCGAAAATCACAGTCCCATGAGTCTGTGAATTCGCGCATCACTTCCATATTCCCCGGCGCGGCGTAAAAATTCTCGACGGAGGAACGTCGAACGTTGGAATAATTTGTCCCTGAAGGAGTTACGACCGATCGATTCGCGGTACGATGAACCGACTGTAGTCAGAGTGCGCGAATCCTCCTCCGTAGACGTGAGTCAGGAAGTATAAATACGCTCTACGTGTACAAGCATATATCTAGGCGGCATGAGTGTTATAGCGAGGCAGTTATGGAAATAAAATATTGATACGTTCCGTTTTCAATATCGTTTTAGAGAAACATTCGTTTCGAATATATCACAATAAATATTGATATTTTGAATCGTTAAATAATTTTGGAAAACTCTATATCTATGTTCCTATGTGTTATATATGGACAATCAAACTTTTACAATAAAAGGCACTAGCAAAAATTCAGTTTTGTAAAAAATAATTTATTTGTCATTTACCATAATATTGAAACAATTATACCGAAACATATTGTCGATGAAAAGTCACTCACGATGTTCTTAAATTGTTGAAAATGAAGAATATTTTTTCACGTACGATGGCTATCATAATCGAAAATAAAATTTCTATCATACACTATGGTTAGAGAGAAAAAATCAATGTCCATGTTGTACATATCTATGTATATACTTATGTACCTATAACACAATGTACATAACTAATGTTTGAGACTAACAAAAACTTTACGTTATTATTGTTTGTTACTCGACATTCTCAAAAGGAACTATCGAATAATAGAAAAGTTACACAAATTGAAAATTAAAAATTCATGGTGCAATGAAATAGATGAAATTAGTTTACAGCAACAACCTCCAAAAATAGCTCTTTCGTATTGTTCGATGCTTTCGACCTCTCACTGCACACGTTTCGCTCGTTTCCAGATAGACGCACTCCAAGAAGCGCGAATAGGCAGACAACGCAGATATCTAACTGGTTCGATATCCGACACGTATTCCGTGCGCCTACCCACTTCGCGGCTTTATTTGCACGCAACTATCCCCAACTCAGGGAAGCGTATAGAATTAGAAACAACGCGTAGAGCAAATTCCCAGAGCCCCTGAGATAATCCCGAAGTTTGTTTGTTTAAAGCCTGCGACGTCAGTGGGTGAAACGTGCGCTTGGACGCGTTCACGAAAAGAAGCTAAACCGCGACACAATCGAAACAAGATAGAGAAAAAAGGAGAACGTGGAAAGATCGGTATTTGTGCGCTTTATAGAGTTTCGCGGTGTTCATTAACGGAGCTTAACTCTTTCCCTTCGCATACTGAGGGATTTAAAGCCTCCGCTTGAGCTTATCCCCGTTCCATCCTTTCCGCTGGGATATTTGCATGGAAAGTTGATTAAAATAAACCAGTCAGGGGATACTTTTTGCGCGATCGCATGTTCTCTACCGGTAAGCGACAATAACGCAAAAAAACGGAGGCACCATTTGAAGTAATGGGTTTAAAACATTTCAGTTTTTAGAAATTGCACACACACAAGCCTATAAATCTACCAAGATTTTCATTTGTTAGATCTTTCAATGAAACTACGAATACAATTATGATGTCACATTTATTTAAAAATGTCTACTTGCATTTATTAATCAGTATTAATAATGAGAAAAGATTTATCATTAGCTTAATCTGCTATTTCAACTGGAGTAACGTATGATTCATTTAATCATTTCATCCCTTTGTTCTTTATTTATTAGTCTGTCCCGAGCTGCAGTTTCTTCCTTCTCCATCTGCATAATCAACGTACTCGCTTGCATAAAAATTTAAAACTTCTTTCAAGACTCGAGAGCAAGGAAGACACGCAATCATGCCAGATCTATCAAGTGTGCAACGCCAACAAAAAAAAGACTACCGTAGGGCTAGGCATATTAAAAGCGTGAACCACATCGGTCTCGCCCACGCTGCAGAATCCGTTCCATGTTCAACCTCGCCAAACCTCTAATTAACCGATAAGATCTTAGAAAACCACAGGAGCTCTTCACGAGACGAGACCGACGAGAAAAAGGCTTGTCGCGATAACGATAACACCGGCGACAGTTCCCGCGTACGCGCGCGTTGATGCGTGGCAACAATCCTCGTCGTACCTGACCAGACCAGCAATTCAACCCTCTCCGATCCACCTAGCTCACCTTCCTCCCCTCATGTTCCCTCTCCTTCCCGCTTCGCCGGAAAGGAGAGATCGTAATTAGGTAGCTGTCGGTTCCCGAGAGATGGGAAGACGCCGGCGTTGTATTAAACTTGAGGAGACACCGCACGAGGGAATCCTCCTCTATCGCCGCTCTCGCGCTGCTCCAATTAGTCGATAAGATCTTTCACCCAAGACCGGGCCGAACCTTCGGCGATGACGACGTGCCCGTCGTCCCGGACGAAAGCCGGGGCTTTCCCGCCAAGCAGCGAGGAGTGGCAGGTTGTGCGGTTCATGTTGCTTCGCATAAATGGGGAATGGCATCGGGGATAAGTTACGGGGACCCACCGGGAAAACTTACGGGATTCGAGGTAATAAAATTACCGCAAAACGTAAGAGAAGAGAAATGCGTATGAAATTTCAAACGGGAAATCGTATTAACATATATTCGATTATGCTGACAGAACTGACAGAGTTTCCTATATTTGAATACGCATTATGTAAATTGATGAAAAATGTTTTAAAGGATAGAAATATCTAACTGTGTAAGATGCGTGATGTGATATGTTACGACTAAAAAGATATAATGGATTTAATGCTTTGGAACTAAAACAGGCGATATCATTTTGTGGCAGAGGCTCAACCAATGGGATTTTGTGGTTTTGAGATGGCAGGACCAACTCTGCGGCTTTGAGGTACAGAGAACGATTTGGTGGTTTCGAGGCGGAAGGACGATTTTCATTCTTCCGGAATGGCACCATGGTTATTCCAGGTCTAAGATATTGACGTATAATTTTCCAAAAGTAAAATTGAAACATTTCACGTGTCGCGCGTGCAAGTCTGTAAAATGTCTATAAAACTTGAGAAGTTCGCAACTAGTTTCTGGCATTTTCGGAAGTTCAACATCAAACGGCGAATATGAAATATTAGCCCAACATTGGAATTTTAAAGAATTATCGTAACCGACATATGGCCGCATCATACATGCATACCGGCGTTGCAGCCGGCCTCACCTAAAGTAGCTGGTGCATAATGCGCCTCGAATTACGCGTAACAACGTGCATAGCATGTGTCACGCATATTCGACTCTTGATCCCGAAAGCGAAAAAACTGATCGAATGACCACGATCATATCTCTTGTCCATCTGTCATAGGTGACTTCGCGAGCGACTGGACGCGCGAGCGAATGTTTGCACAAGAGAGCTTTCGCACCAGCTGCTACAACGGCATGCACGTGGACACAGCTGTGGCTGAGAACCCGCGACACAATCGATCCTTGGCGCGATTCCTATCGACACTCCGAACGCGTTAAGCAGGACCATGCATTATCGCTCCTACACACGCCATTCCGACTTTCGCGCGGAACCGCCACCTAGATTGCGAAAGCAGATCACATTAATCTGATTCGAATCCAAGTCTTAGATACGTGACTACAACAGTCTATTTTAAGAACAGAAACTGATTTAAAAGTCCGGTCAAGCGATATAAATAAATTATTCTAAAGTCATTCGAGTGAGACTAGAATTTGTGTACTAATAATTAATGTGTCAATCTATTAATTATATTAGTTAAGGATCCGAGGACATTTTGACATATTTATACTCTGCAAATACAACTATAATACAATTATAATTATACAACTTCCTTTTTTAAGTGTTACTAAATCCAAGAATCTCGCAGTGACACATTTGTAACAAAAATGTGTTTAAACTTTAATACAACTGCGATTTGCAAGTTTACAAGTCCAACCACTATCTTGACACTTATTGCGCGTAGATAGATAGATCAATCATTTCACAACTCTCGTTGTACGTTAATACATTGTGCCAAGTTATCTTCCAGAAGTAAGTTGTGCAGTTTATAAGTTCACGCCGCGACAACTTACAGTCCCACAGGTGGAGAGGTATAAAGTCGCTCGATAGAATCTCTCACGCGAGAGACACGACGCTTAATTTTTGACGAAGCGAGCCAAGTGGCTCGTGTCGGGCTCGTGCACGAGTAAATCGTGGCTGCTTATCGAAAGACCCTTCGCGACAGCTGGTGGAAGTGTCCGAAGGCAGACACGATTGCAGCGACTGGCTTCATGACGATCGACCCTCGCCCTTTCATGGGCACTCAAAGGGCAGTAAACGAGACGGCGGCGCGTTATTGCCGGCGTGTACGGCGTTGTTGGACAAGCGCAGACTACGTCGCGCTATGCAAAATGATCCAATCATCGCCGCCGGCGAAACAAGGATCCCAACTCGAGGGATGAGGCAGCAACGCTGATAAGGATCCTCCTCACTCGGGACGAGGAGACAGGAAGGGTGACGCGGGGGAATGCGGCGGCACGTTTCCGTAAATTCGGATACGCAGCCTGAGCGTTCAATTCCCCCAGCATCGGTTAACGTTAATTAAAAGGATAATTGGATGTCCAGTTTTCCTTGAGATTTTTAATCAATAATTAGATTAGATGCATTCTCTCACAATCCTAGAGCAGTTTTCATTTCCTCTTTTAATAATCTTTAAATTGAAGGATCGCGTACACTCATTGCGAACTCTTAATATTCAGTACTACACATTTAACAACCAAGTATCAGATTAAAATAAAAGCAGAGGGAGCCAACTTAGTAACGAGACACAATCGCCTATAAACGCGACATTCTTTGTATGCGGTTTTCTCTCTATATATATATTGTATCATAAACGTGCAGGAATGCGGAACGAACGTTTCGTGATACAAAGCAAACACGCGATCCCGTTCGATAAATTTAAGCATTCTCCTTAAACCAAAACGTGCCGTTAGAGTAGAAAGAAAGTTTGCGATGGATTTATGGGTTCGCCTCGGCTGCTTTCTCGCTGCACGGAGGAAAATACATGAGATACGCGAAACTCGGACGAATTAATGAGATTATTAGCGCGGCCGAATCTTCGCCACGAGAGCGCGCCGAGTGAGTGGGGGCGTTTAGTATTCATTAGACGATTAGACCGTCATAAATTCTCTACAATAGGATTAGCGATATTCCTGCCGTTTGAAACGTTTATATCTGTGGAACGAGGCGGCGAGGCGAGGCGAGGCGAGGCGCGGCCGAGATCCGGGATCCTTAACGCGGTCAGGACGAGGTCACGGGGATTCTTCCGCGAAAATATCGCACGGTCTGGCAATATCGAGAAAGATATATCGTCCAAAACGGGCTTTCAAAGTTTCATTGGGCTTAATACGCTCACGCGCGCACGCTTGTATTAATCACGCGTTATGTCTTAAAAGGGACGAGCTGACGCACGAGCGCGAGCCCGTTAATGCTCCGTAAAGCGAATTTCTAAACATAACCGCAGGAATTAATTAAATCGGCGCGCGAGCATTCGCGTCAGCTATTACGAGCTTTTGGCAATAGGCGTGCCATAAAGCCGAATGCAAGGATCGATCCCTGCGCGACGTTCAAAGGGCGGCGAGTGAGCGAGATCGCGTGAGCGCTATTGCTCACACGAACGCGCGACATTGCGGGACGCATACTCCCATTCGGCACGCTCGAGATCATCCTGTGCGATCACCGATGCAAAGCAAGAGAGCACGAGGTACTATCAACGCGAAGGAGCGATGTCGAGATCTCGCGCGAGATCAATGCGCACAGTTGAAACACAATACGAAGTGTTGAATGCGACGCTGCTGTGAAATAAAGGCGAACGAGCTCTAGAATTTCAAAAGGGCTGTCACGTACTTTTTAATTTAAGTGTAAATTAGATTAAACGTTACATCCATACTAGGAATTTACTTTGAATATAAATACGAATGAAATTCTAAAAAGATTTATGCAAATTATAAATCGATACTATAATAACTTTGATGGAGGATACAGTTAATTGGATATTTTGCAAAAGAAGCAAAGCTTTAAGAGATCTATCTGTCCAAGTTTTATCCGGTCTCGATATTTTTGGCGAGTACGTTCCGAAGAGTTAATCGAATCATGCAGCTTGATAGCTCGCGCACGAACGACTCGCTTTGAAGCGACCGCCGCGTCGCCTAAAAGCGTGAAAGCTCATTACGCGCAAAATCAGTTCGGCTCGAATTCGTGCCCCTATAGAAGATGAGAAGTAGTCTCGCTCAACTATCTACCCCCCTCTCTCTCTCTCACTACCATTCGGGGACAGCATATTAGCATCGTTCGTGAGGATTCGCATGCGGCTGGTTCTGCTTACTGTCGAAGGAAGAGGTTTAGCTCGGAGATTCAAAAGAAGACGACGTCAGGTAAGGAAAGGAAGGAGCAGGGAAGGCGAGCAGTAACAGAAGAAGGAAAAAACGCGCATAGAGACAAGAAACGAAGAAATAAGAAGAAGAAAAAGGAAGTGGAGAAGGCGACACCGGAGGTGGAAGTGAAAATTATTCTCAGGGAATTTCACTTGAGCACCCGCCGCGGCGTCGAGCCGAGGCGGAGTGAAAACGAGGAAAGCGGTCCACCAGCCTTTCCTGTCCCTTTTTCCCTTCACCCGTCGCTCTCCTACTCACGCTCCTTTCGCGCTCGCTTCTCTTTTTGTTTTCACGCTAGGAGAGCGTCCCGAGGGGGATGCGTTAAAGCCCGGCTGTAATCCGGGCGATGCAATCAAGTAGATGAGACGGGACTGCAACCTCCTCCCCGTCGGCCCTGCCTCCCTTCGTCCTCCTTCACCTTTCTCTCCTCTCGCCCCTTTCATCTAGCCGCGAGGCTAGATATGGCGCTGTCCTCGTCGCTTCAAAGCGCAGCCCTCTCTCACTGGAGACGCCCCTGCACACGTGTGTTCTCTCTCGGTCAATCCCGTAACGTCTCCCTTCGCTGCCCCCTTCATGAGATTCCCTCCGCTGCTTCCGTACAGCAGCACCATTTGCCACCCTGAAGCAGCCACGGTAACGAAGCTTAAGCCACCCCAACAAATCATTCGTTTTACTCCGCAGTCGGAGCATTAATACGTGCCAAGCCGCCCCTATGCTACACGATAGCGATATCGTTCTGTTCTCCCTTCTGAGTGCACGCCGATTCGACGAGAGGAGCCGCGCGTTGAAGCACGAGAGGCTTCTCCGAGGATATTCTTCGAGTATTTGCTGCGACACGAGGATGACAACAAATTTTTTGGTTTCCCTTTTAAATTCAGGCTTCAGCTCGCTCCGGCTTTATGAAATTTATCACTAAGACAGGGATGATCCACGCAAATGGAAAAACACATTTTTACAAGATAAGTAAAAGATATCCATTAAATCCTATCGTTCCTCAAATTTGTGATTTCTCAGTCTTTAACATTTATTGTTCTGCGATAAAAAGTATCCTCAAATTATCGTAAATAAAAGTCGAACGCAATTAGTAATAATAATTTTCTTTTTCATAAACTCCCGGGTGAAAATGACATTTTCGATTAGGGGCACCGCGTCGCGGTAACAGCAGTAGCAACAGCAGCACCGGCAATAGCATGTCGTCTTAAGTGATGTTTCACTCACGTGGTTTTTACACGACAAGCCGTCGCCTTCGCTTATGTAACAAACAGGGTCGGCGCGTACGAGGAAGTATCTGGGTCGTCGAACGAATTACACGGGCAAGCGACGCCCGTCATTACAGAAATCCAATAAAGTGTAACACCGTTCGTTTTTCGACGCTTCGCCACGCTTCGTTTGTACATGTGTGTGCGTGCGCGCACAGCCGTCGCGATTAACCGGTCAAATAAACGGCGACAATGGCGACCGATTCGTAGTGCCTCTATCCTGAAAAGCTCGTCAGCGTGATGAACGAGCCGCGTTGAAATCGCGCGAACAACCGGAAAGCGAACGGAAAGTAAAGGCAACGCGGAGATGATGACTTGGCGAAATGATTTTGTCGACTGCGATCGACACAAATCGCGGTCGACTGCGGTTTTCGAAATCGGGCCAACGCGAACTATGCCACAAATAATTATCGGACCCGAGGCCGAGGGCAAGCCCGCGTTTAATCGTCCGTACGACTGCGTATTAATAATAGAGAGGACACACTCGGTATAAGCACGATACGCATATACACGCACCTACACGTACGCGTAGAAAGCCAGGAGCGCCAGAACTGCAGTTTGCCCGCAGCGCGCACGGATGCATATTTTTCTCGCAACGGCCGGATCGATAAACTCCGCAATTTTACGAGCGCCACTCGATCTGACATCGCGCTTCTCGATAGTCCGATGCGCCACGATGCACGTTCTCGGCGGATATAAAAAAAAAAGAGAGAAAGGAAGCCTTCGGAAAATGCATCCACGGTTTTATCGCGACCGATATTGTTGCGGGCGTTACCGATTCTTCCGTTATTCCCCGACTCGGGTAGGAGTCGAAATCCCGTATCAGGAAGATTAATACGGACGCGATTGATCGAGGAAAAGTCCACCTTGGAAAAAGATTCCGTTGATTGATTGAAGTCTTATCTCAGAATGCATTCGCTCGAAAGGATCGGACTCGTGAATCGAGTCTAATGTAATGAGCAAAAGCGCCGCATAAAACGCAGGATTGCTATCGTGACGTCTGTCTTCGATCCGATTTACTTACTAAATTAAAGTTAAAGCCGAAATGACGATAGCATGATATATAGTAAATATCTGTGCTTGATCTGAAATTTCAGACTGTAGAATTTTTTGCAACGCATTCGTTAGAAAATTGTACTGAAAAGTGTAATGAAATTTTTCCTTAGTATAAAATAAAGCTATAGAAATTTTTATGTAAGATTATATGCCTGTTGATTTGATGCCACACGACAGATATCGAAAGATATTGCACGAAAATTTGATTATGGTAGAACCATTTTGCTTCATATTATTTTTCATTCAAGGCTAGAGTTGTTGCATTAAGCATGGCTATATATCACCGCGAACGATCGACGAGCATCGGGGCGAACTGGCATCAGACATATATTACAAGAACGAAATTCCTGCCGGATAAGCCGAGACGTTCCCTGAGTTGCACAGTGACTTCTTCCTCTCGGGGTGGCAAATAAAACATCCAAACTATGGCGGACACGCGCGCGTTTCCGGAACAAAAGCCGCGGACGGACGTATCTGGCGCGTTCCCGGGAACAAAAGATCCAGACGCGGATAGCTAGGACGACGATAGCTAGGACGACGATAGCTAGGACGCGGTGTAACATAAGCGCGGAAATGTGAATCAGCGCGACAAGCGGGATTTCGTCGCCGAGCAGTCGAGTGCGCTCATTTAATAAGTAGCCTGCACGGGACGGCTCTCTCCCTCGCTCAACCCTTTCTCACCCCTCGATCTCATCCCTTCCTTCCCGTTTTCACTCTGTAGATGCTGTATTACGTGTTAATACGAAACAGAGGACGACGGAATTGCGTCGTGCGCCGGAATGCGAAAGCCGTACGTAATCGGCTTATACACCATGGTACCATGGGACAGGGGCTCGATATCAGAATCCGTGCAGAGACGGATCCGCCCTTTTTACATTCTCCTCCCCTTCGCTTCTCTCCGTTTTCCCATCTCACTATTCCCGACGTCCGTCCGCTTGCAAATGTTGCAAAGCGCGAATCTGACCCAGATGCTAGAAAATCGCGCACTTCCATCTCCTAACTTCACTCTCGTCCTTAACTCCCGATTCCCTGATTACGCTCGTTTTTCTTCCCTCAAGCGAGTCAGAGAGACAGCCTCTCTCTCAAGCAGGATTCTAAGGATCGGATTAGCCTCCCCTAGAATCGACCAGGGGGAGTAAAAGTTATGTTTCGTCTCGGTGTCGTCAGTCCTGCGCAACGCACAGGATTTATCCGGTAATTCGTCTCTTACTGCGTCCCGCCGTCCTCGTAGTCGCCATTAGCGAAACACTTTTGCCAAATTTAGCAACAGGTAGCACCTTATTGACGAGATAATTACCAACTACGATTTAATAGGAATAAACAGTCGCGGTGTACTTCTGTGTGCAACTCGTGAATGAGAGATTCCGTTTAAGAAGATGTCGTTCACGTAAATATTATTCATAAAAGCAAAGAGAGTGTTTCACGAGAAATAATGGCTCGAGCGCGCAAGCACATAAAAATGTTCGGGAGGTAAAAGAAAGCTATTGTACGAAAATATATTTCGGTTCTGAGGATGTTATATCAATATCTTGACGCAAAAACAACCAATATTATTTTACAGTCTGGAGATGAAAGTATAACCGCCCAGTATCTGTATAGTGTATAAGTGCGAAAACCGAAAAGGCTGATAGAAAGGTACGATATATTTTGTCATGAAAAAATTCGGTAAAATAATAAATCCAGCGGAAATCAATACAGAGTCTCGTCAATGCAGTGAGCGTAAATGTATACGTGCTGAGAACAAAACTGGTAAACCTCTCTCCCAGAAATTTAAAACAACACCTTTGTGAAAAAATATCCATTTTTTTCCATTCCATTCTTTTCATCTAGTTACCAAACAAACGCTGGTTTTCCTATTCCAGAAATATTAATGCGACCAAACTAACTTAATTTGTAGATAGATTTTTTCGGTCTTTAATTATTTCTTTTTTTAACACATCAACCAGTCCTTTCATGTAAAATATTCTGTATGCTTAGTACAAATAAAAACAATTCATCTCGTAACTGATGTGTATGTATGCGTGTTGGTGGCACGCGTGCCTAGGTTAATACCCGAAAAACCGATTCCCTCGTAATCCGCCGGATTTCTCTTCACCGCCGTCTCCCCGCGCGAGTTCCCTTAATTTTCATTTCACCCTCTGCCGCCACCTCTCTTTTTCTCTCTTTATCGATCTATATCTCTTTCTCTTTCTGTCTTTGTCAGACGTTCTACTCATCGCCCATTCATAGCGCCCTCATCTTCGTCCTTTCCACCTTCAGTCTCGCCCCCTAAAACAGTAGCGATAGCAATAGCAGCGTCCCATCTCCAGCTTTACAGCTTCCGTGGGCTTTATGTTTTTCTCTCGTCTTTTTTTTCAGGACCGCTATATTCACCGCTGCTCGTTTAATGCAAACCCTACCCGAGGCATAATACCCGAGGTATTTCTCTATAGTGGCTCTGCTGTCCATCTCGCTCTTCCCCAATCCTTTCTGTCCTTAATCCCTCAGTCGGTACAACACCGAGAGTTAGGGCTTTACATTAAATTTTAAGGACTTTTCAAACGGCACCTTGGCGATTGCACCATCCTCCGCACATGAAACGTGCGTGGATCCATGAGTAGAATTGGACGGCTCTATGGGTCCTCGGCTGCGTCCCTGGCGGTGTGAAGAGGTCCCGACAGGAAACGCACTGAGTGCTTTCGCTTTATATTCGCTCTCAGGGAGACGTGAGCGCGCACCATTGACGATCCTTTTTGCTTTTTGTACCCACCCGTCGTCGTCGTCGCCGTCGCCGTCGGCAGCTACTAGCCGGCCGAAAGCTATCGGCGCCGTGCGACGCGACGTAACATAGTTCTAAGGAAGTATTAGGTTAGCGACGACTTCGGCACGCTCGAGTACCCCGCAAATGGATCAGCGGTTTTACAAATTCGCCGTTATTTACACGCGCCGCGCAAATGCGACTCGTGTTCTCACGACGCTTGGGCGCCTCCAAGAGAGCAAGAGCACGGTATACGCACTCCATTGATAAATATAATTTGAGTTACTCTCACGTATCGGGATTGTACGAAGCTCTCTACGCGGCTCTTAGTCAAACAAATCGTTCTCGCGTGATATATGAGCAATGGTGATGAAGCTAATATCTATAAAGGAAAATATATCTATAAAAATGTATGTACTCTCGAGGATCGCCATTTATATTTACGAGAGCATGTGCCGAGCGGCTATAGAAATATGATCTCGCGCAGTCTTTATGTACAATCTCATATTCATGCTTTCGCGACACAATAAAACGTTATTCCATTGTCATTCTAATTGGAGACCGGACTTGACATTTCATTCAAAGATTACCAGTATTCTCGGTGACTGAGAAAATTGTATGCACATTATAACGATCGACAATTATGTTTCTTAAATCTCCCGTTTAAATAATTGCTCTTTCTCTATCCTGTTCTTGAGAGAAAAATATCCTACGGTTCCTCTCGTATAATTAGGAGAAATTAATTTCGTCCGCTTTATTTTATGGAGAAACGCGATGTTTCTTCATCGCGGCTAAGACGACTTCATAATTGGAAAAAGTGCATCGTTACCAACTCGTAACGACTCTGTGGGAGCCTGCGGAACCTGGGGCGATGAAATTGAGCTCGTCCTCTGCGTAATTAACAACCTACTATGCGAGCCCCTCTTCACGTCGTCATTGCGTCGTCAAGATTTTCTTTTCCGTGTAGCAACTCACAAAAAATCTCAAGCATCTGCCTATTTCGGAGTGTCTTAGGTGCTCTTACCGACGCGCTCCTAAAAGCGCCGCGGCGGAAAACGCGGAAAGAGCTTCCGTTTTATCTGGAGCGTCGGACAAGCGGGGGCCTTCGGCTCCCGCAGGATGATCTCACTTATTCCATCCGGAAACCGCGCAATGTTATCCAGCCAAGACGTACGACGTGGAATCGTAACGAGCGGAGAAACGCGGCCCGAAGCTGGTTAACTTTTTGTGACGCGCGGCCGTGAATTTCCGCTCGCCCGAGGATGATTATTGCCCGCTTTACAGCCTTCTTGCGGGGAAACCCTCATACGGGGTTCGCGCGATCTTTGTCGACATCCATACACAAGTGCGCGCGTACACATATAAGTGCAAGCATGTCGCGGATACATTTCCCACAGGCGCTCTAGTCTCTACGTGAATTGCATTAGGAATTCAGAATATCCGGCGAACTTCCTACACACTGATCACTCGAGAATTTCAGCAAAGCACACGTCGAATCGGAGGAGCTTACACCATAAATTTCACCGTACGTGGTGTAACGCCCACCTCGTGAAAGCGCCCGCGTCGCATTCGGGATGCGCCAAACGAGCGCGTTCCTATCCCCAATGTTGCGACTTTGCCCTACCGACGCGTTTTCCGTGTTTTCGTAGGCTGCTGACGCAAATGCTCGAGAGCTACTTGTCGAGCATACCATATTGAATTCTACGGTAATTTTCTAATCTCGAGTAAAGCTACATGCGATAAAGTGCACATACATTGAATAACGTATGCAGTTTACGACGCAATGGTTGACTACCCCGAGTTCCTTTCCTTACTAGCGTGTATTTATTCACGCGATTTTTATAAAAAAGAAAATACACTTCGTACACTTGCTTCGTATACGGTACTTCAAACCGCAATTACAATCTTTTTATGTCCGAACGTTGGCAAGCAATTAAATGTGCAATCTTATATTTTACGTGCGTTTATGTGTAACACTGCGTCATGCATGAATGATTCGGATAAACGATACCTAGCTTAATTCTCGCTTTGTATAGTATCGCAACTCGGACGATATTTCAACCGATCAGTCGTGCCACATCGTCCCTGCTAAGAGAAGATAACGAGTATCGCGAAAGGTGCAGAACAACTCGGTGTAACCCGAACCTGTGCACGATACCGAGTAGCAAAGTGGCTAAGATTACCGTGCCCAAAGCTAAGTCTCGACACCGGTTTTACACTTCTAAGGATTGGCTCTCCCTCTCTTTCTCGACAGTTCCGTATCCCGTTTTGTTCTCGCAGAATTTATCAACATTGTACGCGAATGGAACAAGATATTTTTCTCGATAAATCTCTCTCTCTCTCTCTCTCTCTCTTTCTCTCAACAAAAGTTTTGCTAAAAAAATAGCTAGAACTGTTTTTACTAAATGCTAGACTATTCAATATAAAATCTATTTAAAATCACATCATCCGCAATGGTAATTCTTTGTTTAATCACGTTTATGCTAGAATCATACTTCGATATTTGCCGATTACATTATCGGTCAACTATATAAAAGTATCCGCTACCGCGGATTACCATATCGGCCATATTGTACAATTTTCTAAAATTTCTTCTACCATTGGAGCAAGATTATCGACGATACCGGTACCGGACGATACGGTTAAAAGCATGGAGGTGGGGGTAATAGTACGGATCGAGGCTTTTAGAGCGACGGTGGTGGATATGCGCACTCATCCCATAATAACGCAGCGCAGCTGGATGCAGTCCGCTTTATCGAACATAGCGCGCGGCGCGAGTTAAAGGCCCCATACGCGCAGCAAGAGCGAACGCGTATGCGAACCCATGGAAAATTCTCATTTGAATTGCAGAACCTGACGAGGCGACCGCAGCCGACTGATTGATTCGTCAAAGCCGTCGCGCGATTACGCCGGCAAAGCAGATGCAACGGGCGAGTTTTTTTTCACACTGACTTCGCATACGCGTCGAGGCAAGGAGAAGCAATTAGAAGGATATCTCACCGTGAAGGCAAAATATTAAAAGAATCATAAAGAAATGATGGATCGTTGTTCCACGTTGCAAGCATGCATATTCACTTGAAATGCATATACGTTTCCTGCTAAGATATATAATAAATAGATACTTATTTATTCGTTTCACGTGTTAATAATATCGTAGATACGTGTATATATATTATACCGTTTAAAAAGCATTAATATTAAAACTCAAAAATAATGCCCTGAAAAATGTACGAGTAAAAACGAATTATACAAATTTTAATTTTGGATAATTGCTTTACTGGTGCCAAAAAGCTATACAAAAAGTTTTACTATCGGCATTCACTTTGCAGAATGAAAAATTCTCAGCGCAGCCTACGACCTTTGGTACTCGAGACGAGTTTTACGACGTTAGAAAGCGAAATCGACTGGCGGATCTTTTCCGTCGTCGTTCGCTTTTAATGAAAACGATTCAGCCGTATTCCGTGTACCGCTTTGTCTGCCGCATCTGTAATTACGCGGGGAATCAAAGCCACGATCAAAGCCGCTTCGATATCGATGTAATTGACTTTCGAAGTTGAAACGCTCGAGCGATTAAAATCGCCGCGTAATGACACGCTGCGTTGTATTAACACCGCGATGCGGCGATTAACTGCATTAAACGTATACAAACTCCATCCGTCCGGGCACTTGTTATTCACATCAAACTTGCATATCGCACTTCCGAACCGCGAGACTAAAATTTACCTGATTATTCCGTGCAACGTAGCTGCTGCTAAATCAGCAAAAGAAGCTTATAATTACGCGGCGCTAAACTCCTGCTTAAAATTTTCCTTCGTCGCCGACACGTTGTGCACACGCGCGCTTTCAAAAAGACCACTTCTGATTCTCCACGGTCCGTGTGCTCACCGTGAAATTCGCAAAGCGAAAACTGATTCGCTTTATGAACGGCAGCTGGTACCGCTGTTAAACGCTTCAAAATCACGAGAAAGAAAACCGCGACGGGAATTTCACAAAGCAACGCGAGTCATAACTCGGAATTTATCACGCACTTTTGAAAACTGTGCTAATTAGAGTTGTATCGCGAAATACTTTAATCTCGGGAATTATTCATTTGTTTGCGTGGTGAATGCATCGACGCGAACTCGCAGCAGTAATAACGTCAATTTTGACGGGGAAGGGAATTAGATGAAATGCTGTGCAAAATTTCGACATGCCACACGCAACGAATATCGTATCTGTAATTATACTGTAGAATTTCAACGGCGACCGAAAGTCGCAGGATAAGCGGGCATTAAACGCGTCGCTGCGAAATATACGTTGTCACCATTTCCAGCGTAGCAACGTAGCTTAGAAGTGCACTACGTCATTTAATGTAGGGTGCGAAGGTGTTAAGCGCGAAATGGCTGACTCTCCAGCTTATAACATCTAGGCGGCACGGTTACTGCTCGCTCGACGATTACGTTAGAAGTCTTGATATTAGAAATTTCGACGCAATTTGACGAAAATACCCATTAATGCTCTTTACAGTCACTCGTATTTCATATCCGTAGAAACTGTCGACTCGTACCAAATAAATAAAACGTGTTAATCTTTAATTAAAATTCGCCAACATGTAATTTGTATTTAATTTACGAAAATTAACAAAACTTTACGAAAATGTTTCATCTTGACGATGTCCATATCTCACAGAATCCATATAATCCTCATATATTTTGCGTATAATTTGAGATTCCTGCGATTAATACGAGAGCTAATCTAGAAGCTAATCCGCATCAAAGCATTGGCTTAATCCCTCGAGCAGCGATAATCTACGACGGATTTCCATTCTGTCGTGATATCTTTCTAATACCGTAATCTATATGAAAGCATGCACCGGGGGTAGTTTCTCCGTTCATTTTTCTGAGTAATATCGAATCGCATGAAAGACGCTACGATGTATTACCGAAAGTCAAACGCCGCGCGTTCTGGCTGCCTCATAACCGTTCCCTCCCTCGAGCACTTTGGAAATCTCGGGGTTCCATTTAACCCTTTGAGATCGTATATCCCAGCCCGAAGAAACAGTTACCCTGATGCATTACTTTCCAATGGTTGCCAGAGAGGAGGGACGGGATTGCGAGGGGCACGGACGTCAGCCGGCAATAACTTCAGTAAACGGCGGCACATTGAAAGGACCAAAGAGTCATTACCAGAAAAGTCCATGGTGCGCCATACTGGCAATAGAGAGAAAGTCAGAAGAGCGAGACGTACTCATACGTTGGACGTACACAGGGTGTTTCAAACTCATAGTTCGTCTTACGTTGACTAAACTAGAGAAACTAACTTGTTTCAATGTTGAGACGCTGAAGAATCACCGAGTTACGTAAAATAAAAGAATATAGAAAATACACGTTTTCCATAAATTTTCTAACAAAAATTAGGAAAGGAAACTTAATTTCAACTATTTTTATAATTACATTTCTGAAAGTATGTTCACTGACAGCAGATCGATTTCCGGTTCGTAGTAGAGATAGTCATTGAAGTATTTGTAACATTTATGATATCCGATAATACATTCGGTGGATATTATGAGACACCCTATAGATCGGACGGCCGCGCGGTTCGGCTTAATATTTGCGCCTCGTTTTTCTTCGTCAGCGAATGGGCAAAGGCGGTCGACGTGAGCGTCGGCACGCGTAATTTACGGCGCGAGTTTTCAAAGTCTTTAAAGGCACAACGCGCTCCATTTAATTACTCCCTGGTTCACTCTCGATCTCTCGACATAGTTCCGGACCAACAGACAGAGGGAGAGAGACGAAGTATAATAATACGACGTGAGGGGGATAGACTTTTCGACGATCCGCCGATCCTTCTATTGTCCATAAGTATGCGCGAATTTCATTGCTTTGTTTGCCGAGCCCGCACTAGCTCGGCTTGTGAAAACCGCAAATATTACGGAACCGGCGCGGTCGCCGCGGCGCGCCGTGACGAAAAGTGAGAAATCGGCCGTTATTAAATTATGCGCATGGCCTGTGGATTTGCGAAAGGCGTCGGCCGTAATAATGCACGGCTGGTGAAAATTCGGGGCTTCCGGTTTTATGCGTGAGGCATGAATTTACGATACGCACGCTGACGAGATCTCGCCCTGACGAATCTGTCGAGGGAGAAAACGCGTCGCGCGAAACATCACGTTTGATAAATCGTTGGAGCGATAAACAGTAAAAATAATCTGGACGTGTACGAAAGCATTTACATTCATTCCCTGTAAAAGATAAAAGTATTACTATTTTTCGCTTTAAAACAGAGCAACGCGCCGCTGCGTGATTTTTTTATTTTCGCATGAACAATGGGATGATCCGACGATTAAAATTCATTCGCGCACGCAATTTTACACTTGTTAAAATACTTGCAAGTTTTATAAATTTTTCACAGCTTTATCCTTTAAAATGAAATACGCGCATATGTAAATTTGAGAGGAAATCATAATTAAGAGTGTAATCCTTTTTTCTCTTTATTCATTTAAAAGCATTTCGGAAGAATGCAACAAGCGCGACCACTAACGAAGTGATGATGTGTTCTTTTCACACACTGCAGCATTATATTGGTATCCTTGAAACACTCAACTCTAATTGATCACTTCGTGGAGTTGCGTCGTTACCTTCAAGATTTCACAGAAGTGCCAATCAATCGTGCGTTTCCTGCTCGATTATAATCATGGCACAGTTAAACTGTGGCACATTTATCGCCAGTGAACACATCAATAAAATAGGACTATGCACAAGTCAAAGTGTTAAATGCTCTTCTTAATGCCATCAACTTATTATCTTTCAACTAAGAGTATTCTTAGTTGAGAATTTGAGTATTATTTATGAGTACATGTCAGCACATAAAGCACACATTTCAAGATGATAGTTGACGAGTTGCTTGCAATGTGAACATTATGACGACGCGCCACAAGAGATATCTGCATGTAAATTATTATTTAAGAAAGTAAAGAGAGATACCGAAGGAAGGAGCGGAGCGGAGCTTGTACAGTGAGATTATCCAACGAAGAGCGACAAGAAAATTAATACTCCCGCGCGCGCGGAAGCGAACGGGGACCATTAAAAAGGTGGTGGATGCTGGCTGGATGGCTGGCTGAAGGAAGGGCAGAAAATGTGAAAGCTCACGCGAAAGTGAGAGATGTGAAAGCGCCGGTAACGACGTCTCGTCAAAAGAGTCGTCGCGTTCGCCGTACTAATATTACCCGCGCGCGCATGTATTATGTATACCGCGAGAAGCACAATGACGAGACGAGGCGTACACGCCGTTAACGCCGTGGGCTGTTTCGATTCGGCCATTTTTTACCAACCACTCCCGCCGTCCCTTTGCCCCCGCGTTTCGTCCCTTTTCTTCTTCCCGTTTTTTTTATTCATTCGTCCGACCGGCGGAATGCGTTAGCATACTGACGAGGAAATCCGCCGCAACGGCGGCGACGACGATGGCGACGACGGCAACGACGATGTTGTATACGGCGAGAAAGGATGGGATGGAATACGCCCGCCGCTTGTGCGCGCGCGCACGCTCACGAGAGCAACGTAACGAATGCCCGTACAAGCCCCCAGGCGAGGATAATGACGTTAGGAAAAGTACACCGCCTGCCTGTATGGACCGCTGCAGCGTGCGTTTCGAAGCCGCTGAGTGTGCGGCGACGGCGCGCTTGTCGGTGCGCACATAGTGCATACATACGGGCGATGCGTGTTTGCACGCGGGTGGTGGGTATCTGCATCTCGACTGTAAATACAACTTGAAC
This sequence comes from Ooceraea biroi, assembly GCF_003672135.1. NCBI lineage: Eukaryota > Metazoa > Arthropoda > Insecta > Hymenoptera > Formicidae > Ooceraea > Ooceraea biroi. The sequence goes on from NC_039508.1 coordinate 15,324,854, forward strand.
CGCGCCGCGCCACTCGCGCGGTTTTCGACCGCCACTACCGCCACCCTCTATCCCTTTCGTGAGGGTTAGTTACCTCCGCTCGCCTCGGGTTACGCGCAAACACGCTTCGGCTTTGAGGTACTTCGGCTTGACTTTTGACCGGAACAGCGACAATTACCTCGAATGTCGGATCGAAGATAACGTTTCAGCCGCGCGTTAGTTAACGTTTGCCTGACCCCGCTACCGTTGCGAGATTAATTAGCTTTCCGAAACAGCCACATACCTTTTGCCACGTCAGTCACCACCGACTCTATGTGGTCCACGTATACATGTGTATACATGTATTTGTAAAAGAAAAATTCTTTAAGAGGAAACAATTATAGATATTGGACACTTGCAATTTTTATCCTACTTTCTATAAATCATTATTATCTCTATAAATCAGTATAAAAAATAATGTTTAAAGAGATTATTTATCTCAGAAACTAAATATAAGCTATAAATGTAAATGGATTAAAAAACTGAACATTAATAACTTCCCATATTGCCGCCTCAACACACACACATACCGATCGTTTACTTATCTTTCATTGATTTTACTGATGTTACATGTGGCGGCGTAATCGCACCTGCGGCGATTCCAAATCATAACTCGAACTAACGAAGTCAAAAGTCGGAGGGAGCCGGCACGCAAACCGATGTAACGAATGCACAAACAGGCGCGAGCAAATAACCGCGGCCGTAACGAAGTTAGGGAAAAATACACGCCGGAGGCTGGCTTCCAACGCGATTAGACCACTTCGAGTGTGTTCATTGGTGTGTAGACAGAGCGACTCTGTTGAGGCGTTCAGGCGCTTTGCCGCGAGATAAAAAGTCTCGGGAACACTATGGGGTGCGATAATTTTCCTCTTCCGTTCTTCGTAAAATCGACAGACGCCGCTTGAGACTCCTGTTTTGCCAATAATAATACCGAAAAGGGAAATTAACTCTTTTCCGAATAATCCAATTGCACAAATATAAACTCGGGTAACGTTATTATTTTCTACATTATACGTACGCAACTTACATCTTGTACCATTATTTATTACATTTATTAAAACTATTTTTCAGAAAAACCAATCTTTGTTTAAACTTAATCAAAACTGGAAGAGGATCATGTTGCCCCTGGAGGATTCAAATAATGATATTCTCCATTGCATCTTGTAGAGCAGAGTATTTGTGTATCTCATCTTAAACAAAATAACAAAGAGAAGAATATAAAAACATTGCGTTTCCAATATCGATGGCTATCGTAAAATCACAAAGTAAAAGAAGCAACAAACGCCGATCTCGACTGCTCAACTTTTAAATAATACTTCACGACTTTTATTCTGTCGAAGAAAAGAAGTTCGCTGCCATGTTCTTGAATAACTCTCGACGTACACGAAAGACATATACACAAAATAATTGAAAATCTCCAACCGTGACAGAATATTTTCACCAATCTCTAAAATTAATTAACTAAAATATTCTATTAATAACATTCTATTAATAACATTTGAGCCGTGCTTGTAAAAGATTGAGAATAAAGTGCTTTTCGGAACTACTCTTAGGATCCAATTAAATAACAGAACCTCATTGTTCATTCGAATCGAGATTCACCCCTGCAGGATTTTCATTTAAGGTTTAATTATCGGATAAGATATTTAATGGAATAAAAAAAAACGGCGGAAGACTGTCGGCTCTTCTAAGACTTTCGAAATTTCCCCTGAGGAAAAATCGACTTTATAAATTCATCAAAAAATCTGTTATTAAAATTAAGGTCGCGTCGGGATCCCGCATACCGTGCTATGCATATGTGTCTCTACGCGCGGAGGAAACTTGCATGTTTGCACACGGGTATCTGCATCTCGACAGTAAATATGGCGAGAGAGCCCGGCATTCCGCCGCACATGGTTCACTTCCTTCGAGAGCTTTTTGCCACGACTTCCTTGCAGAGACACGTATCGTTCGGGGAGTGTTTACTTTGCCGCTCGTATCAATAATACAGCGTATTTTCATCCGTATCCGAGCGACTTTACGGGTTGCACCGGGCGTCGTGTCGTCTGACAACGGCTTAACTTAATCCCGTCGACGACGACACCGATGTCGACACGCGCGCACAGATGCTGTGCCAATGCGATCTAAACGCATTAATATTTGCTCGAAAGGATCCTGTCGTTATCCATCGAACTTGGGCGTTCTTACGTCCCGGTATTCACACGTATTACGTAACGCTATATCTCTCTGCGAAAACTACTTGGAATTATTGATGCTTACGTTACATCAACTGTAATTAAATTTAGCACAAATATGAATGGAGAAGTGGATTTATACGTTCAATATAAATGTACAAACAATGATATTGGAAGATTTTATAAAGTATTTTATAAAGTACAGAAACGATTCAAAAATTGTCCAAGTTGCTTCTTTGCTCAATTATTTATATCATTAGAATAAATTGTTAACATTTTCTTGTGTTAAACTACAAACAAAATGGTAACTGTATAAACTTAGTTTATTAGTTTATTAAAAGTGATATAGTTCCTATAGATACAGAAACAGAATTTTGGATTGCAATATTGCGATAAATACGTAAGTTTGTGATGTTTAATGATATTAAATTAAATCTGCATTTATTCTGTTTTTCATGAATGGAAATCGTGATCAGAGCTGCTACACATGCTACACATTTTTATCCAACAAATTAACTTGAAATTTCATGTTGTAATATTATTCGATAATTTACATCGGAGAAAGACCAACGTATACCGCGCGCTGTATAATAAACGAACATCAAGTTGCGTGGAGAAATACATAAATGCGCGCGGGCGCGTAGAAATCACGATTAGCACATACAGTACTAAAGATAGAGTTGCATAACGCGCACAGCTGTGTTGCATGTATGGCAATTTAACCCTTAGGCGCGCGATGTCGACACGATGCAAATCTACTCGCTCGCCAAAGTGCAATCGAAAGTCGACAGAGCTCAACAGAGCTTGAATCAAACGTGTCCACTATGGAATAATATTTGATTATTATTCGTACGCAAACTGTCGTATTGACCTCATAGGAGATCAATCAACGTTTTCACAGTGACGTGGAAGAGACTGGCAGCCAATGCTCGAATACTCTTCGAGCCAATTTAATTGCGCTATAATCCGAGAGAGACATATGACTACGTCGCGCTGCAAAAATATAATCCTAACAATAGCCTGTATATTTAAGAAGAAAAACGTCATCGGTAAAATCTGATTGTGTCTAAAATCAATTACACAGTGATTGGCATAGAGACGCGTTAGACAACTAAAATTAGTTGAAGATTAAGTGGTTTAGACGAAATTGGATTAAATCTTTTAATTATAACAATCAGTGTTTCCACGAAAGATTGTCTAGACGAAAATAGCGGAAGAAAGCAAATGATAATATCCGGTGTCGACAACATTTGTGTTATCAATTTCGAGTCTAAATCTCGCGAGTCCGCCTAATTTCGCGCGATTTACATAAATATCTAATTTTGTTCGATTATATCGATTTGCTAATCTGTATGTGCAAAGGAATATATAAACGAATGCGAAATGTGTCATCCGTGTGCGTTTGAACGTAAAGCTGGCGGTAACCCGCGGATTCGTGCACAATTCTGGGAGAAGTCGCACTGAAGTGTGCACAAAGGCGAATAATGCTGGCGTCTCGACTGCAAATACTGTAGGTAAAGCGGGCGTAGTAAATGCGCACGTTACCCAAGAAGCAGCCGCTTTGATCTTTTTAATATCAGATTTCGGGGCACTGAGTATCAATATGACTTACGATGATGGAACTTATGTTGGAGCTCATATCGATTTAACATGCATACATAATGTGGTTGATATTAAACAGTCAATAGAAACAGTCGAGATTTATGAAGCAGTTAATAGAATCTATCGATTCTCTTAGATTAAATTTCCGGTTGGCGAAATGAAAAATGAAACGGGAGAAATTGAAAAACAGAATAATAAATACTCGCCAACAGCGATAACATCATTGTTTTACGCGATGCATAACGCGATTTGTGCTTTGGAGAGCGTTGAGGGATAACAGATTGTCGGGTCCAGTGTCACGATGTACACTGCGTGCATGCCATTCGCGCTTAATAAACATAATAGCAGGATAGTGCAAGGAGATAGAACGCAATATTGGAAAGTACATCGATAATGACTGGGATGCATAATCGATATCCAGCAGTGCGTCGACGCGCTCTCAACGAGGGATAATGACTTTATGAAAGGCGCACCGACAGTGACCGGGCTTCCGATACTATTCGAGGACAAGTACGCGGTCGCGTATGCGACGTGCGGTGTGTTGGGATGCATATTATGCACGAATGCCGTAAACACGTTGGACAAACCCGATATTGTGCACCACGCGCACGGTTTTCGTCCCTTGTCTCGTAAAATCCCCCGTCGCGCGTTGTCGTCACGAGAGCATCGTTTCGGAATAATGGAACGGTCGCCTCGATGCCACCAAGTTCGTTAATAAGAGGAGAGAGATAATAGCGTGCTCTCGAATCGAACAAACGAGAGGTATCCATCGGAGACTTCGTGGCCTTTGATCGGTCCAGCGTTTGATGATGCTCTGTACGTGTTTAGTCGCTCATTGGCTGCATGAAAGCTCGCCAGCGATTTCGTCGAGAGAGGCAGTTTATCATAATTAACGCCGATTTAAGTACCTCTCCGCAATATCTTCCTCTGCGATCAATACGCGCATCAATACGTCTCACGAGACGAGAAAGAATCTAGTATTTCCGAGATTAATGCTTACTTAACAAACGAAAAGTCCAATTATTATCGATAGGAAAGTTGATTGTTTTCGACAATTACTTAACACTTTATACTTATCTTCTCCGACAAAAGCTGCAAAAGTCCATAGATAACGACATGCATCAATATAATAATAACTGCCCGTCAAATATTTCTGTGCATATAATTTGTATGCTAAAATATTATAAATAAATATATAAAATCTCACAAAGGGGCCATGGACCCCCCAGAAAAGTTTCCTAGTTACGCCTATGGCATTAACGAAAGCTCTGCCCGAAGGTAGACCCATTTAGTTTGAATTACGTATTTAGATGCCCGTATTTGTGCGTTGTGTAAATGCGAAACTCGACAGCATCGTGATCTAGTAAAGGCAACCGCGAGTGCTTCTAGACCTGATGAAAATACAGTTGAAAGTTTGCATCTGAGGTTCCCAGGAAAATGTGTAAATGTTACAAAGCGAGATTCCACTGTGCTAATGAATTAGGAATGAGCTGTGTAATATAGATAGACCTTCCATTTACATTCTTCAATAAAACATTGTTTTAGACCTCCAAAAATATCATTCAAATTAAGTTGTCAAGAGCTTTTAAATGCACTCGAATGATTAAATTGACAATATAATTATAGATCTTAAAGTTCTTCGGCGTATCGGTGTATCTTCGTGCGCGTATCAGTGGCGATACGATTTTTCTCGCAACAATGTGCTATCAGATAAGGACGAGCTATCGCCTGTCGAAACTATCTTTCCCAGGGAAACGAAACGAAGGATTTTACGCGTAACAAGAATGTTACATCAGAGCTTTCAAAGTCCCAAGCTCAAGGATGCCTTTTTCGATTCTGGAAAAATCGATTCGTGAGAACTATTCCGCCGCCTTTTGTTTGCCTTGCCAAACGTAACTTCGTTGCAACTTTCAAAATTAGATTATGCCCTAGTCAGCACTTCGAGATACCCCGAAATTTTACGCGGTCGGATGAAACCAGTTCAACTGCAATTCTACGAGGAAACGGTTCGCCCCGACCGAGCGGGCAACCTTTAACTTTTAACTGTTTCTTTAATATCACAGTCGGCCGGAAATGATTATGATACGGATCATGAAAAGACCAATTCGACGTCATCGGCAAAAGATCGGATGGAGATATCGATCGTCCGAGGAATATTTACAAAAGAGCTTTTGAAAATTGTCCCGGAATTCCCAGGAAAATCCGAGGAATGGAATCAAATTCCTTTTTATCCGTGGTAATACCGACTCTTCACGTGAGGAGTGCAGTTTCCGGCACGGTAAGACGTACATCGCGGGCAATCCGAATTCAGGGGAAGTCACAAACGACGTAGCGCACGGGGCGGCAACTTCCGGAATATAAAATAAATGCACGGTATAGCGTTGTAAGAGCGGATCGATGTGCGATTGAGGGCGGTACCCGGAAAAATGTTGCAAACATTAAATTCCACACGTTTTGCCGGAAAAACATTGTTAGGACTCGAAAATGATGAAAATGCATGCACGTACAGCATACATAATTTTTATAATAAAAATGATATTGTTGTAACAAGATATTAAAATTCTTATGAGACATTTTGCATTTGCACAACAACCTTCTGACAATCTGTTCAATTGTATTTGCTGATATAAATTCACTGGAGACAGTCACAAGCTGTATTTTCAGCGTGTGACTTTATTCTCGCACATATGGGACATACGAGAGAAAAATATTTTCTTTACTGAAAGATTACTTTTATAACCAGATCATTTATTTTACCAAGACGCGTGCGACTTTTTCCCATTTCGTATACGAGCTACGCAAGGATGTAGTCGTAAACTCGCAGCTATCTCGGATTCCTCTTCGATCCACGCGCCTACCTGTAAAAGGAAACGAAAAAAGTAACGTTCGGAGCACGGAACTGAACGCGCATCGCTCCCGACGGGGCACGTTGAAATGACACTACGACGAACAAACAAGCTTGGACCCCTCATGTCGTTCTCTATCTCTTTCTCACCCTCGACGACGACATGGTAGTCGCGATGGCACGGCGCGATACAGCGCGATAAAAACGCAACCGTGAAAACTCACGGAAACACCCGGCAGGGGAGTAGTCAAGGTAACGGTGGTTTATTTCGTGCTACGAGTAAATTACCAGCGCGGGGTGGAGAGCAGGCAAGCAGGAGGCTCGCGAGAGGGTTAAACAGGAACGTAGAAAAGAAAAAAGTAACAAGCGCAAAAAGCGCGTTCCGAAAGAAAATAGGCAAGCGCGCGCGAGCACGAGTGCATTTTGCAATCCCCTTTCCGACCCCTAGACTGTCGCGCGTCATCACGGTGCACCGCGTGCATGCATCGCACACGCCCCCGCGTTTGTCGACAATACCACCGCGAATGTTGTTAATTGCAGCGAGCTGGCAGAGCACACTTCCCCACACACGCCCTCGTCATGGCCAGGAAAGTTTGTCGACGCCAGCAGTTTAGCGTTTGCGTTTTTCTGGAGAACGGAACGAGCGGAATGTTTCAATACGCGTTTTGCGTATACCGGCGAGCACGCGCTTTTTCCCGGTTAATTCTTGAAACAGACCGCCGACAATACGGTGCAGCTGCATTTTGCCCAATTGGCGAGCAAGACGCGCCACAAGGTTGCAGCAAAAATTTTGTGTGTGTGTGTGTGTGTGTGTGTGTGTGTTGCGAGTTAGAAATGTTTTAATAAGTACGTCTACCAGAAGATATCAAGAATACGAATCCAGTGAACGTTAAGGCAAAACTCAACCAGGTATTTTCTCAGACATAATATGCTTCCATTTTAATACCATTGCGGCTCGTGGATTGCATGCAAGCAGTTGCTTGAGAAAAATATAATTAAACTGCCCACGCGTTTTTATCCGTGCAATTCATACAAACAGAAACGTGCCCAGCACGCAGCGGAAAAATAAGTGCGCGATTCTTTAAAGGGCCTCGTTTGGTATTCCGAGTGAAGAATAGCGGCCATGATGAATCTCAATGTTTCAGTGTCCGATTCCGCAAACCGCTGCCGTTGTATCTCGACGCTTTCACTTAGAATTTATGAAAATATGGGGGTTTCGCTGCACGGCCTCGTTAAAGCTTTAATATTAAAACCGTCTCGTAAATCGTGCGATTCGAAAAGTTTCGGGCTCCGCGAAAAAGGCGAGTGTGCAAATGCGGGCGCGCCTTCGCGCGAGAAACCGCTAATATCGTTAATGACGCGCTTAAACATGCCCGTTTTTCCGGGGGATCTTTTTACGGCCCAGCCGTAATCTGCCGCTTATTCTTGCAAATCCGAGGATGTTCATCAAGCTGGCGATCCCGCTCGCTCGAATTTAGAGTGCAGCATGGCGATGCAACGAGTTTAAAGTGCATTATAACCGGTCGATTACCCTCGTACGGGACATGTTTCCTTCTTAGCGTGCACTCTTCTGTCGCAAGCTATGCGTAAAGTATACGAGATATTTGAGAGAGCTTCAGAAATATCCTCTGCAACAAATTTGATAATAATCTTTCTTGGAGAATTTACTAGATGCCTTCTTTTTATTCAAATAATGTGAATCTGGTAGTTGATTTTAAAGAAAATAGAAATTTTGAACATAGTTTGTTCCATCCATTGTTTAAAAATTTCGCTGTCTTTAAAATCGAATATCAGGTGTAATTTGATACTTTTGAGTATAAACATAAAATATCTTGATATATTTTTAATTAAAATCTTGCTGAAATTAATTAAAACATCAGAATTCATTATTCTCTTACATTCCGTAAATTTTACATTCCGTTATTTAATTCATTAGAATCGTATAATTTTCTATTAAATAATATCACACAAGTTTGTTCGGTTTAAATTTGCGCCACGATAAAGCCAACTCGAAATTTACTAGAGTGCATACATTCCTAAAACGTAGTACAAATCTTACACAACACATTGTACGTACGCTTCGCATTTCATCATTCCGCGTTTCGCATTTCTTGCTTGGAAAAACAGTCAAGGCAAGGACGGTTTGTTTCGCGCCAGGGCGGAATTGCAGGAATGCAACGATGCGGAAAGCGGGAATGGAAAAAAAGCGGCACGAGTAGCAAGAAGCTTATTTCAACGAGGAAAGAGCGCCTATATCGTCTATCTGTCTAGTTATAGCGTACCGCAGCTGTTAATTGGCAATGTAAACAGGCGCAAAACTTTTCGGCGCTCGTTGCAACGTCCTTTGACTACGCCGTAATTAATGTCAGCGTCGCGGATGGTGGGATTGTCAGAAGTTTCGGCGCGTTTCACTTCGACGGTCGTGAGCGTTGTTTGAAAGTAGATTAATGATCAAATATTATGACGTGATTACTCGAGAATTTGATTATAACCTCCAACTGTTATCACTTGTAACGAAACTTGCTCATCCGATGTACGCTTAAAAATGATTTTACTTACAATTAGATTATAAACTACGAGGAAACTCATTACCAAAGTAATATAACATTATAAATCTCCGTTGTCTCACCTCTTAAATCCGAAATTCATTATTTCATTCAAAACGTACGATATGTGCAGATATAAACTTTGCATAAGAAAGATATTCACAATTTATAATAATAATTCTTAAAACACGAGCACAAACTTACTTCACTTTTTTAAAATAAAAAATTCAATATATTCTTGGGTATCGTAGATATACTCAGAATACGCCGGGGTGATAACAGCGCCGTCGTTTACGATTGATACTACAAACGCTGACAACACCGTTCCACTGAAATCGCGCGCGCGCCACGGGATGCTCTTCTCCTACCGAATATGAAAAAGGGACATCACATCAGCCGAGCTCGTAAAACGTTAACACCACGCGCGTAAAGCGTTGTCGCAACAACGACCGGTATAAGACGCGGGCCAGTTCACAGATCCCTTCTTCGTCGCTTTATATTCCTCGCAGTTCTTGCCACGGAAGAACGAACGATGCTCACGGCAGTTTATTTCGCGTCACGGTCGCACATTAGTAGTAGAGTGGAAACGCCGACAAAAAACGCGAACGCAAGAACGAAATGCGACAACATGTCCAAGAATGAGCCAAGAGCTGTCTCGTTTTCGGTTTCCGTTGCACGATAAACGCCGACCGCCGATGAACGCGTCGTTAATTGCTATCGCGAAAGGCACCGCAAACTTTTCGACGCGCAGCGCACCACCGCGCGCTGTGAAACGGACTTTCGTCGTCGAGAAACTTGACGGTCGTAATTAATGTCGCCTTTCCGTGGCTGCGAGGAAACGCAAGACGAGCACGAGGACAAGGACGAGGACGAGGACGAGGACGAGCATGAGAACGAGAACGACGAGGGCTGCGCCGGAGAAGTTTCAATACACAAGTTACCGGCGATCCCCGGGCACAACGCGAGGACGTCGTAGATATAAACCTCGGGAAACAAGAAGTTCCCGGAGGCGCGAGGGCATACGTAAATGGGAAACAATGCGGAGTCGGGTATTACTTCTCTGCTCGCGGACTGCTCGCTAACAATGCTCGGCAACCTCTTTTCCGCGCTTCCTTTTTGCGACTGAAAATGAAATATAGAACGGTCGGCCGTATTCTCCCCGAGAACTTAACGCCGACCGCGTGAACTTCGGGGCGGCGCACTCTAATTTTGCTGAATTTTTAACGTATAGTGACACGTTTCCACCGCCAGCAAATTAACCTTGCGGTAGTGACGTGATTTACAACGAGGATGAATAATGACGTCGGCCCGTTTGACCTCTTTCGCGACAGATTCTTCTTTATTACGAGTAATTGTACTTGTGACATGTATGGATAAACTTAATTTCTTACAATCTTTTTCTGATCAGTCTGATCTATTTCATATCAGAGTGTAACTATCGTAACAGAAATTCAATGTTAAACCTATATATTCGATGTTGGACCTATAGAAAATAGGTCACTACTGCAAACTTAACACGTGCACTGCAGTTTCGTGCGATTTAATATTTAAGTAGCTACGTAAAAGTTCGGTGAATCCTTAAATAAATAATCAGCCATGTAAAAAAAAGCTACTTAATTCTGTTTTATAACTGACCATTTCGTTTCGTTTTGCTACATTTAGTTACGTTTAAAATTTCTCGATGAACAACTTTGTATCAAAAAGTATTAATTGTTTGTATGTATAACTACACAGAATAAATAATAGATGAATTAAATAAATGAATTTTTTACTAAACAAGTGTCTGATAAAAACTAAAGCAGTGGTTTTAAAAGCGTCAAAGAATATCCAATAATTTTGCTTAATCGCACCGGAAATTTTAATGAATTAAATAATGATTTGTATCGCGTGCAATTAACTGGCGGCGATGCCGCGTTGCGAATAGCATTCAACCGACTTTAATGAACACATGGAAACTCGACGCAAATAAAGTCAACGATCGAGTAATTTCCGAGCGCGACACGCTAGTATCCGGTGAAAAGCTGGATTTCTGTATTATGCCATGAATCGAGCAGAGCTATCGTCGTAACAATCGGCATCAATCACGGACATGAAGTGGATTATATCGACGCGGCTTATCCGTCCGGTGCAAAATATCATGAGACTGAATCTAGCTACCGATCTTCGCGTACGACGAGTATCGAACCGTTGCGCGTTTGCAATGTAAAATATGCAACAGAGCGTCGTCACGTAATGCACCGAGTGGCACGTATTCATCGGTACGTAACATGCGACGTTAAATTACACGTCGACTATGATTACGACAACGACAACGACGATGAGAACGACGAGAACGAGTACGACGAGAGATGAATGGAATTTACGAGGGGAAAAAGCGGTTTAATTGTCGGCGAGATACCGGCGCCTTGTTAAGAGTAATGTCACTAATATTTTCTTCCGCGTGGAGCAAACGATGAAGTCGTTATGTTGGAACGGAGCCAGGCTCTAATTCGCACCGCCTCGCGAAGGGAGGACTTCGCGGCGACTCGAGTCGGGTAAGTCGAAGCTTCAACACGATCGCGGAAAACGAAAACGCACGGTCGTTGCCTGCACTATCGAAAACACGCGGGAAATGTGGCCGAGGCCGAGACGAGACTTTCGTAAATTCTGGCTCGACCATCGATCCAGACTCCCATCGAGCTCTGATTTAAATTCTCCTGAACAGGGAAGGAGAGAAGCTTTCATTCGCGCGCATTATTCTTTAACGCAAAGCTACCGGGGCTATTTTCTGACCGCGTGGAAGCGGCTTTCGCTGCGGGAAAAGTTTATCGGCCACCACGATTCGAAACACGCCGACGAGTCGCGCCCGCGCGTGCTAAATCATCCACGGAGTTTATATCTTACCGCGGGCGGCGGATTAACGACACGACGTATATATGCATTTTCCATGGCATCGGTCGAAAGAGGAAACTTTTAATTAAATAAACGTGCCGGTGGAAAGCATCTCCTCCGATTCGAACCACCATCCATTTGATCCACAGCGCGGGCATTAAGATTATACGTAGGGCAGCAACGTCGACGAACGGCCGTTCAACAAAATTACAATACTTTGAGCACGAAATTTTCCTAGGAATTGGAAACGTACGACTCTCCTTCGCAACTAGCGGCTGGCGGCCGTTAACCGAGAGCTTTCGAAAGTTTTAACTAAATTCAACTCTGGCGTGAGGAAAGTAAAAAGTTCCGCGAAAGTATTCGCACGTCCCGGGTAATCCGCGTGAGAGCATTAACATGTATGAATATATACGCCTACGGGGACGCTTAGTCATATTATTCAATCTCGTAATCGCGAGCTGATTCACCGCTGAGCGCTCCGGGAAGCGAACGATTTCGGCTTAATTAGGTGTCAAAACGATTTGCCGAATGGATTACGAAACCGCAATGTTATTTTAAACCATGTTTCATTAAAACGTTCTCCAAAGTATTCAACTTCACGCGAATATTAAACAAGTTTAGAATGAATTATTCCTTTACACAAGTTAAACAAATATATAATAATGCATATCAAAGTATGTTATTTATTAAATCAAATTACTCAGAAATTAAAATAGCAAGATTCTTGCAAAATAACACAAGTTTAAATCTACAATTTAACTAGAATATATATAATTGAAAATATTACGTTTTTGGAAAAAATATGACTATTAAATTATATTAATTATTATTCTTATCAAATTTCCTTTATAAAAAAATCCTATTAAATTTTCTACGAAGAATATTAATCTCTGAATACGTTACCAAAGTTTAATGCAAACGTCAGAGAGTAATCTGCGTGTAATGTATAATAAGAGCACGTGCCGCGCGATATGTATGACGCGTATACGTTGATATCTTTTCATATAGCAAATTAATCTACAAAGAGTATTGAAATTCACCCTTCATAAAAGAATATCGCGCAAGGACGTCTACACTTGTAATAATTGTGATAATATTATATTGAGTGATAATGAACAGTGATGCTCGGTAATAAATGATGTTATCAGTCTTGTTATTCAGCTGCAACGTGAGAGATATATATGTTTGTTTATTAATTTCATAAATATGAAAATCGTGTGCCAATGTCGAACGCACTGATCGTATTTCCAAAACCGATAGTCGAAATATCCATTTTAATATCGCCCGCACGAATGTTATTTTATTTATCCATAGAACTCTTACAAGTGTGTAGAAATCGAATTAAAAATAAAACTATATTTATGGAAAATATAAAAAAATAGTGCGATTAAAAATAAAGGTGCGAAAATTCACAAAATGCGAGAGAAAAGTTTCTAAAAAGTTGTCATCACGAATAAAATGTGCGAAAGATACAAAATTATTATTTAATTATGAGTTATATCTTGCGTGAGCTTTGTATTGGAAATATATTATTTTTCATAATAAAAAAGAATCTAACGTATATAAATAACAGATACGTAAGTTAAGCGATTCAGTTATTGAAGCGTTAAGTCAATTCCACTTGAACTTGCCTCTAAGCAACAGTTTAAATACCGCGTTTTACGAAACTGAATCTCGCATGAGATGATCGCGATCTATAAATTACGCGATACGAAAATCAGAAGCATCACGAGCTGATGTATAGGCCATCGCAAGAGTACTTGTGACATACAGTAGGCGAGCGTGAATGGAAAAAGGTCTTTCGAGAGGTGAATGCGGGCGTGCCCCTGGGGAATCGTGCCAAAATTGTTAACGGCCGGGGGACAGCCGTGTTATAGGTGGCATGTGCTCGCAATCGGTTGTCCGGCGAGCGAGAGAGAGGTGGAGACAGGTGGTCGGCGGCCCTGAGATACCAGTCGCGGAACTGAGGCCGCTTTATTGAACTCGCACCCGATAGATACGCCGTACAGTCAAGGTATGTGCGAATCTATCGAACTGAGCATGCTATCGATGTTCCATTACCATCATCGACGATGTAGATCGAAGGGAAAAATTTGTGATGGTTGTTTTGTTAGAGACAAAACACGGAAAATAACAGATAGCAACTGGTAGTGAAGATAGAAAGAAAAGATTGCCAATTTTTTAAACGGCAATAGAGAAAGAGAGCGAATCGACATTTCCCAATGAAGTATCGACATTACTGAAATGTCGATATCTTCATGAGATACTGCGCGATACTTCCGCCCCTCAATTCGTCTTGTACAACTCCGCGCCGTGTTCCTTTTCTCTTATTGTAGTATGTACTAACGAACAGAGGACCGGACACGGCGAGACCTTTTTTCACGATTCTCGCGGTTGTTGTGCGCGGAAGAAAAAGAATCGAGCGGAACGAAACGAAAGACCGAATAATAACGCTGCGGGACATCTGCGGTCGGGCAGAGATCGAAATACGAGATGAGGGTTTTCGTTGCCGTCGCGCACAAAGCGCGGATACAAAGCGCAGCACGCCAAGATACACGCGACGACATCGGCTAGACGGAGACACCCGATAGATTCGTCTCCGCACGGCTAAACAAACATCTTTTTGGAGGCGGTACACGAGCCTGGCACTATAAGGTGTACGAGACAGTGTGCCGAGGAGAACGTAAACTGGTCGATACTTTTTTTTTCTTGAGCCAAGTAATATTTCGCGTCAGCGAGATACTCTTCGACGAACGTATTTCACGCCCCAACATTTCAAATTATTTATGGTATCGATAACATCGAGAGATCGATTTTAAATCGTAACTCGCGCGTACAGTTCGGGCTTTCCCCTTGTTATTTACGATTCCGACGCACGAGATTGTCAAGATCATGTTCCTACAATAGACTCAACATTGGCAGTGTTGTAAAATCGGGCTTAGATATTTCGTGTATAATCAGAAGTGAAAAGAGTACAAATCTAAATAAAAGAAGTTAAAAAATTTTAAGCAAGAGACCAATTTGTGCTACTGATACCATAATTCGTTAATCCGTCAATCGTTCGCTTGATAAACCAAATATTTTGCGTGCAAGAAGACTTCATAGCTGTGGATTCTCATACAGAATACGTTAATCCAGTGAGAGGTTAATTGGAATCATGTGGTGTCGTTAATTAAGTGTCGATCGCCGGAAGTAACGTGAGACGCATCTTTATTAACTGAGAAAGAAACGTTACTCGTGCGAGTACTACCTTGGGTAGGCAGACGACAAGCGACTCCATCGCGAGACGACTAAGCAGCAGCGGGGGATCCCTCGGAGATTTTAGCTCCGCTTTTTACTTCACTCCACGGCTTTCCACAAGCGGAGAGGGATCCTTTTGCTTGTTCGCGCGTATGCGGCTGTTCTCTAAAAGGTCAAAGGGGCCACGTCCTCATCTTAAAAACATTAATGAGCTGCCTGCCGTCGACGACGTACAGCGTACGTGCACGCTGCGCGCCCCAGGATGCATATGTCTTTCTGGAAAAGGCGCGGTATCCAGGCAGAAAAGACAAGAGTCACACACGTACGAACTACGAAGCTGCACGGAAATACCTCCGAATTTGTTGCGAGTTTTTTAAAAGTTCGAAATTAACGGAGAAGTCCACGTAAATGTGTACCGAAAACCTCACTATTGTAAAGCTGGATTCCAATTTGGTCCGAAAGTGGTACTCGACAAAGTTCGAAACAAGGGATCGAACGTGTCTCTTTTTCACAAACTAGATAAATTCGAGTATAAGGTCGCAGTGTTAGTGGGGATATTATGTGATTAACGCGCTTCCTGATTCAGAATCAACGCAATCTCCACTCAAGTAACACTCGCGAAGTTTGCTCTTCTCGTGTTGCCAGGAAACCAAGTAGCTCACAAAAATTTCAACGATATCTCTCCATTATCCAGTAGTCGAAGGAATACACGTATCGGGCGACATGTGTTGCACGTACGCGGACCAACAGAATCTATCGACTATCGCGCAATTTAACCCGCTTCGAAAGTTCCGGCCGATTCACTGCAAAGCTGTCAGTGGCACGCGAGCGAACACGGAATTCCCCCGCCGGGAGAAACTCGTTTATCAAAATACAGTTTATCCGAGATTACAATGATCCGCGGCGCCTGTGCGCGGGCGCACGCCGTCGTTGCAGCGGATAGGGATTATTTAGAAAAGCTATAAATACAGCCGTGTTTAAACCGTCGAGAGAAGGTAAGCGTGCGGCGTAAACGGAAAAATGCTCGTTAGAGAGATTTCCGCGCGAGCGGAACCTGCTGTAAGACGATCAGAGAAATCCGACTTCAGCGAGGCGAGAGATAGTATTTCCAACGGATCTCGTTGACAACCCGAACACGAATACGCTCGTATCCAATTTTGTTCGGCGAACTGAACAATGAATGACATAAGAGCGGAAGGTAAACTTTGTGATTGAAAGAAATTGATACCATTAGCATATCATGATCCCGTATACTGATACGCGTATCGCATATCTGAAGAATATCACGGATGAAAATGAGGGAGAAGTATATAGAGAAATTATAGAGAGCGAGAAATGTTTGGATTTTTAATATTCAATTTCAACAATCTTCATCGAATTTTTATTAATTAACGGACAGCTCGAACCGTTAAAGATCTTGTTGAAAGATTCTTATAAGATCCTAATAAAAAATAGAGATGATAATAATATTCAATAATAATATTAATATTATAATATAATAATATTAATCATTATCAGTGAAGAAATTCCTTTCAAGAAAATTTAACGTATTATCAGTCACAGTTAGAATGTCCCATGAGAATCCGAAATGAGAAATTTTACGTATTATTTAAATATCGGATTTTACAAAACGTACCACATTATGTGACTTGCATGAATATATCCGCTAGGAAATACGTTTCAAAATATGCTTTACAGTATCCCTGCAGCATAATTATGCAGTGATCGCATTATAACGAACGCCCGCAGCACACTATCGATTACCGATGCGAACCGCGTTAATAAATAAGCGATTTGCGAATTGGAAAACGCACGAGCGGCCGGCGACAAAACCATACTTAAATCGGTGAAGCGCGACGGCGGCGGCAGAGCAGACCGATAAAGGGAAAAAGGAGAATGAGAGAGAGTTCCTTTACCGTGGAATTGTTCTAGATTTATGAGCTCCAAGAGTTCAGCCATTCAAATTTTTCAACCGCTCCTTCTTGCCTCAGCCGTGAGTTCTCGGCCCGCCGAGGCGCAGAAGGAAACCGATATAGAAATGGAAGGAAATAACTCCCCTCGCGATGGCGGTGACGGTGGTAGTGCATGGATCGGATATTGATGAACTTTAATAATGTCGATATAAAAATTTGTAATGCTACGTTTAGTTCGATCGTTAGCGTAAAAAATTGCGTCGCTGTCACAGCGGATCGTTAACGAATGGGCGTAAATCTCTTCTTATATGTCTGAGCGCGTTCGGCTTGTACTACAACATGTTATCTGTTAACGAGTCTTCTAAAGAAAAATTTGAAATTGCCTTTTTTCTGAATCGCATTAAACGCAAGATGATTATACGTCACGAGCTTGCAATTATATATACATATAAGTAAATATTATAATATTATTAAGTACTTAATTACGAAATAAAACGAATAAAAATGAAGTTTATTTAAAATTATTTAAAATTGAGAATCGAATCCAAATTCATCAACAAATGTGCCATTAATAAAAAATATGAAAGAGGTTATACATATACTTTCAATGCGTTCACACATTGCATATATGACATATATACGATAGCAAATTCCAAGTCAGTTGCCTTATTAGTAAACTTCGTCGCCGCATTAGGCCGATACGAAACGCGCGAAATAAAACTGTCATTAAAAGTTGCTCGACCAGAGAGAACTTATAATACCGCAGCAAAATATACTTTGGTTGGGAACTTCACCAATATATCCGTAACACATAATTTTAACGCACCGGGAAAAAAGAACTCATGAATAAAAGATATGCGATGACACAATCCATGCTATTCCCAGAGTCTCTCGAGAAGCATCCCGTCGCAATTGCGCGACGAAGTTCGTTTCCTTGACAAAGATTTTCTCATTTTACTGGGATACAGTTTCGTTAAAAGAATTCTCAAACAGTATAAAACGAAATTGGAACGTTACGAAAACTACTCGAATTATTTTCAGATAATGGCCAGTTAATTTTATGCACGGCTTAAATATAATCCGTGCGCTGCACATACTACAATTATTATACATTGAGCCAAATTAAGAATGCCTGATAATTCTTGGCTAATAATAATAACGCTTTACACGGTACTCTTGTATTATAGCAAGTAAAACTGTAAAAAATTAGTTTTTCCAGTTGCTACGATCCAATGTCCAGCCAATTTCTCATCCACTGTTGAAATAAACTTTGCATAGCAATAAAACTTGTTTCCGTTAATGCCGAGTAACTTTTACTGCTGCCAACATATCCCATCTTGCAGTATTCGCTGTTTAAGATTTTTAAGAATTTAATCCTAAAATCTTTAATAGACATACTCTCTTTCCTTTCGTATTAGCCTTTTAGGCTTGGCGTAGAACGGTAATAAACGGCTTTCTCTCTCCTTGTATCTCGACAAGGCCCTTCTAGGTATCGCTCTCCCCGCAAAGATCAAATTACGCAAAGCCAAAAGAATCGCCCTCTCGAAGGCTGTGCAGTATATACGTCGACTTGATCTCAGCGGATCGCTCTGTGGAAATCAGAGCTGAGAACGTGCGGTTCCGCGTTATACCGTGCTCTCAAATTCGCGCGCGCTCTTGACATTTCCGCCGGGATCTATATGCACGCGTGTTACACACCACGCTACCGCGATACACGTGTGCGCGCTTATTGCGAACGCGTACCGATCTGTATCGAGTATCGGGTGGAGTTGCTTGCTCGCTCGCTTGCCGCACCACAATAATAATTACCGTACCGGTTCGGTTGCATTGAGACGCACTCGGTTCATGCTCAAGCTTGGCACAGCATGCACCGAAGAGGGAGATGAAATAAACGGAGCTTGGAGAAAAAGAGAGAGAGAGAAAGAGAGAGAGAGAAAGAGAGAGAGAGAAAGAGAGAGAGAGAGACAGAAAAGAGAAGATGGAAAGGAAAGAGAATTATAAGAAGACAGAACCAAGAGAAAGAGAAAGAGAGAAAGCGGTAGTACCGGTCTAGCGTGTCCTCTCTCGCCAAGCACTTCGGGGCATGTAGGCAGGTAAGCGCTGTCTTATACCATGCTGATGCTGCTGCCACTGGATACCAAGAGTATTCCCGGCCCAGCTATTTTCATCCATTTACCGTACGTCAACGCGCGACAGAAAACTCATGGAATGTTTTTCAATGGGGCCTCGGTGAACGAAATTAATCACGCCTCAATCTTGGCGAAAAATTCTCGCTCTCAATGGTCTCTCTTCGGTAAAAGATCGCTTAATGGAAATCGATCAAGAATCGAAGAACGGGTTATCGTGCTCTTCATATAAGATCCATCATTTTGACAACGGCGTACATCAAATTTAAAAGCACTGCGAACTCAAGTAGAACGTCACGTTCCAGTAATCCTGTGCATTTATCTGAACCCAGTTTCAGAAATTCGTCCCTGTTACGTCGTTTTCATTGTGATCTGTAACCTATTCGATATTCTTGTCTTGGTTCATTTAACGATCATAGCCGCGTGAACGTCGGACAGCCGTCAAAACTAAAAACACACTCTACAAGGGTATAATTCAACTCCGTTGTTCTCAATTCTGAACGTCTTCCACGTCGGAAAATGCCAGCTGACACGGTTTAGCGTAGCTTAGAAATGCAGGAATACGACAGCATACACTCGGAGGATATATTAGGATCGTCAAAGCTTTTATTTCAACTACGTGGCAGATCCTGCCGGGACGAAAACACCACGTGTCGGATGAAATATCGAACCTTTTACGTACGAGGGTTTAAGAGCGACATATGCGCGGGGTGCATAAGCGTCCCCTCGCGGCGCGACGCGGGGCGCCATCGGTTACGTTAATGCGCATAATGGTCCGCTATTTCTTCTCGCATAGGAACCTAATTCAGGTGTAATTTTCCATTTCGCGCGACTGCGACGTATTGGTGCTTCTAACGCTACTTTGCCTCGCGTCAATTAAATTATCGCGACACGCCGGCACAAAGGCAAAGAAATTAGTTCCAATTTGAGCTAATTCACGTTAAGTTTTCAAATGTCTAGTCCGAGCAGTAGATAAGAAAAGTCCTCGTGCCTAATAGGCTTCGGCCCCTGGCGTTATCTCGGGACGTAAAGTCGTATCCGAACGAGAATACGATATCCCTTGCGGCGTTATCTCACGACCGGGATTTATATACACGGACATCCACGCACCCACGTTTATCACTGAGTTAACGTAACTCAGACTCCCATCCACTTTTGCCGAAGAAACGGCAATAGCAGTGGCAGGCAACGTCGCGATATCCAATCTCTAATTCGCATCTGACAGTTGCGAGGATTTATGCTCACGTTTCTCAGATACTCCGTACGCTCCCGAGACATTCTAGTCAAAATTTTGAAAATCTTGTTATAGCTAGGTAAGACAGTTAGATTTCTACTCCGTGACGCGAAACGTTTATTTGATACCTGTCAAGAAAGCAACAGCCAAATCCAAGTATGGAAATAGCGAAATTAAATATAATCAGTCGTTTGGACTTTTGAGATTATTATTATATCTAGCTACGCATGAATTTCTTTCTCCTTCAAGCTAACAAACACTTGAACAATGCTGCCAATGAGCGGTACTCCGTTCCTACGTGAGAATGATTAATAGCTTCTATCGGCGTGATAGCTTTTAACGACACTGCGATTTACAGCTACAAGAGAATTCTCTTCAGAATCGATGATATGTTAATGAGGCGATAAATATTTATGCCATCCGAAGAGGTCAGGCCGCAATTGTTACGGAAGTAGAAGTGTCATCTATATTAATAGGTAAGTTACGGGATTCGAAATATCGCATGCAACAGACAACCCTTTTTACGATCAGACGAATCTTTAACAGTGGCACAAACGAACGCAGAGCTTTCTTTCTCAATCCTTCTCGGTGAGAAACTTGATTGCCGTATTAAACGCATCGTTTCCAAGTCAAGCGATAAACTTCGGAAACGTCTCGCTCTCCCCCACGCACCACTACGTAATAATTATGCGTAGCTAAGAAACAAGCTCGCGGAAATTAGAAGGGAAATGGGCCGCGGTAATCTGAAAATTCAGTCGTAAGCCTCGAATAACTTCGGGCACTTGGGATACTGCTACTTTACGCAGGTTGCTGTACAATCTCGGAAATTGTTACGAGCTTTTACGGAGCCTCGAGCCTTCCGTTCATTCGACGCATTAATGCGGAAAATCTGCGCGTAACGAACGCTGTGACGAATATATTAAGGAATATCACCGTTCTCAAGCCCGTGGCGATTCGACGTTTGCTTCGTAATTACGAGGTTGAATGCCGCGACATTCGACCTACGCTTTGATATCACTGATATATTTTAAATACAAACTGCACGTAGAAACTCGTATATATCGCCAATAGAAAATGTTAAACAAAGGTGTTTGTACAAAATCGCATTTCTTTTATACTATAACAACCAACTAGCACATGGAGTACATAATTTTCAATAAGAAACCAGAATCGTGTAACGCGTACATGCAATTGTAAAATGTGTGGACTCCTGCACGCTATTTCTGACGGTGTTTATATCGCGAACGTGCAAAGCAAGATTTTCCCCGTATCACCGTAAGATGGTTACGAAAAATCCAAACGTGCACAACGAGCTCGTGTCCGCAGGACACGTTTATCATTTTCCGTTGCTTCGTTTCTCGCCTGCCACACGCATTTCATTCTTCGTTGCATAGACGTCGCTGTCGCCTTTGACTCTGTGACGAACGTTACACTTAAGCCGTTTTAATCTTTCGCCCGCGTACGTGATTCAATGCTGCCACAGCAGCCTCGTCACCGTCCAGTGTAACCAAACGCGCTAGACATACACATTTCGATTCGTAGAACTTCGACGGGTCAGCTTGCTTCGGGCCATTTCAAAAAACTATACCTGCTGAGAGCGGAATGGTAAAGAGGAAAGAATCATTTATTATGCGGTCTCGGAACTGCGTCTCCTAATGCTCGGTTCCACCAGATAACTTACTGGTGGATGAGTCTACAGAATTTCCTTTTGTGAGAATATTGATTGAAAAAGGGAGATGAGTACGCTTACACTGTTGGTGAAAAGGATTAAACCCACGCCTACGAAACGCGATAAAGAACGACGATTATAGATGCTTCTTGTGAGATGCCGCAAACAACTGATGGAAAAGAAAAACCGTAATAAATATAGGTACGTTTACAAAGAATAATGTATGTAGAGACTAATATAGAAAAATTGTTATTACACTGAAACGCGTCGTTAGAAAGGAAGCCAAATTAATGAAAACCTCGTCAGGCGCATTAAATTGTTGCAACATTTAATAAATGATAATATTTAAATTGAGATAAAGTTTCAGCAGAGAGAAAACGCGAGGTACGAAAAGCAGACGAGCGAAACAGAAAGGAAGCTGAAAAAGATGGAAAAGGAGCGGCAATCTACAATAGCTCTCCCCCTCTCGGTCTTCTTCGTATCCCTGCCATCGTTCTTTTTCTTTGACTGCGCTCGTGATACCATTTCCCCAGCTTGCAGCTACACAAGCGAACGGAGCAGAGTAAAAGAGAAGCAAGCGGACAGAGAAAGAACTACAGAGAAAGAGAGGG
Source organism: Ooceraea biroi (assembly GCF_003672135.1). Classification (NCBI taxonomy): domain Eukaryota; kingdom Metazoa; phylum Arthropoda; class Insecta; order Hymenoptera; family Formicidae; genus Ooceraea; species Ooceraea biroi. Next base: position 15,347,703 of record NC_039508.1, read on the forward strand.
AGAGAGAGAAAAAGATAGTAGCGTTTATTATTAGGTTGCAGGATGCAGAGAGAATCCTGCGAACACGGTGTGTTGACGACGGTGATGCGATTGATCGAATAAACGGAATGCGCAGTGCTTCCGATGCATTAATCCGAGAAGTAGTATTTTGAAGAGGAGAAAAACGCAGTGTGTGTCAGCACTCGCGGCAATGTACGACACGCATTAGATCGCGTTCGTCCAGATGGGAGGCACGCATCGCGGGAGGATTACGAAGAATAGAACGCGCCACGGTCATCCGGAGTTTATGCATTATGCATTGAGATACGATAGCAGGCGTGATGCAGAAAAGAAGGACAGAGGGAGAGAGAAAGGGAGAGAGAGAGAGAGGAAAAAGCATCTTCAACACATGAAAGATCTTGGTTTACGATATCGGTTATGTTGCACGCGGCGCGCTTTCATGGTGCAGCCTGCTAAATGCACTTTATGTCGCCCATTATCAATTAATTTCGTTACTATCGCGCCTTCTTGATAGCTCAGGCTTAATTACGTAAAGCAGTATTAGCAGCATCGAGGCAAGCATTGCGCTCGACCTCGTCCGCTGTGAATTTTTTATCAGGCATTAGCGATCGTTTATTCATCGTCTAATCTTTGTCGCGGCTTTTTCACGCCTCGCCGTTTAAAGTCCGACAATGTAAATGCACGTAGTTTTAAACTCTGCGGGACTAACTTTGGGACTTTCGTATTCGCATTAACGGTATGCAATGCGAATGCAGACGAGTCGGTGCACATGTATGTGTGTATGTGTGCGCGCGTGCCTTCGTCGGTATACATTATTAGTAGTTACATGATGCAGTTGCTACAATCTCGTAACTTGGAGTATGAAACTTAAAATGGAAATTAAACATGAGAATACTAATGGTACGAGGCAAAACATATTTCTGTCAAGATTGGTATCGCATATCCTTTATCAATTTTACATAGAACTGTTGGAATCGTACAGCGCAGTTTGATTCGATACTTTAATTGTATAACTGTAAAATAATTGATTTTACACGCGATTACTTACGATTATAACTAATGACAAGCGCAATTACACGTGCGCAAATAAATCCCAAATGTCAAGTTTTAAAATATTAAATTCCTCAGTAATGATAATTGTTCTTGTTTGGTGTTACTGTTGGCTGTTTTATTCATGCATTCAGATACTTCACCGATTGGACTTACGATCGATAGAGATTCTTAGAACGAGTGCCGATGCAGTCATCTTGCCACAAGAAACTCTTAAAGTCTCGCATTCATAAAAGTACTTCTCTTTAAAATATAACGATTATTATAATTGTTGTGAGATTTTTTGCACAGTTTGTATAAAACAGTTCCTGAATATGGCAAGGAAGCTATTTTCACGTTGAATTATGAAATGAATAAAAGTCGACGCAAATAACAAAAGTATTTTTTATCATTATCATGAGTTGTCCATCAGATATTCAACTATAAGTTTTTAAATAATTATTATCCATTATGTTTACTAGCAACCTTTATTCCATGTTAATTAATTGAATAATTTAGAATATCTAAATTAAATAAAACCATTACGTGAAGAAGAAATTTCAAATCAATTCAAATACCCCAATTTACAAATGTTATCACCAATGCAACAATTATCATTAGCCGCTCATATTTAATTGTTTACATAAAACAGCATTGTATTCATCCGCGCTACACAATATTCGAATCATTAATATCGTCACCGTTATCAGTTTTCACTGAACCACCGAAATCCCTTTGATGGTCAATAAATCAAAACATTGCTCCGACTTTCTCTCAAAATAGAAGCACACATGCACGACATCTTCTCCAGCAAAAGTTTTCCAGCTAAAATCGTATGTCACGGACAGAAGCGGAATCGAACGGATCGCAATAAAACGGCGCTCTACGTCTGGCAAATGAATAGAAACAGCATCATGTGCACGAGACACCCGCGCAACGTATCCGATTGCAGCGTAAACATTTCGCGCGACGCGTAAATAAGCGAGCGAGCGAGCGGGCAAACAAGCCCACCTTGGCAAACCGAGAAAAAACACAAAGACGGTCGCGCGTCCTTCACGCGGGACCACGCGAGCAGCACCTGCCTCACCGAAAACGGATTACGACGCAATAATTCCATGCACTGTGTAACAACTTTTTCAAAAGACTCACCGTCGAAGAGAGCACGCTGACTGCCGACGTTCCGGCGTTATCCTCCTGGCCGAGGTCACTAACTAGAAGCCCGTGCACACGATCCATGATTCCCGGCTGGCGAGCTTACGTTGGCGAAAACTTATCCGTCACACTACTCTCCGGGGACCCGTGCGTGTCGCGGGCCCGCACGGTCGCGCGAGAGAAAGAAAGGTAGAAGAGAGACAGAGAAAGAGAGAGACACAGAGGTGCACACTGAGAGGAGAGCGAGGAGAACGCGGGCGGAGGACGCGATCGACGGCGGCGGCGACGGCGACGGCGGCAGCGGTGGCGACGGCGTGGTGGAGCAGTCAGGGCGGATGCACCGGATGCCTCGACGATCATCGCGTCATGTCTGTCGATGCGTGGCGGCCGGCCGCGGCCGCAGACGACGATCCCGAAGCTGCATTCGCCGCTGGTAGAGTGCCGCTGGCTGCTTGCCCTGCGTCCGAACTCGCGGCGCGAGTTCGCCTCCTCCTCATGTGTCGCGCGATTCGTCCGTTTTGAGTTCGCGCGCGGTCCGCGGATCTCTCGCCCCGACGTCGGCGAGAGATCGGAGGAGCACACCTTCCGTCGATCGACGTCACCGTTTCTCTTATCCTCGCTCACTAATCCCCGGCACACAGTCCGCGCTGGTACACGCGAGTTCGCACGATCGGGGTTAACGGCTCGCGTATATATGCTCACACACGCGCGCGCGCGCACGAGAACGCGATCCACCTCGTAGCGATGCGATGAGCTGCGGAGAGCGAACTGTGGTCCGCCTCACCGACTCGGCTGAACTCGGCGCAGTGACGATAACCTAACACGATGGCGCCAGGGCGAGAGACGCAGCGCCACGTCGCGCGCCGGTGGCGGCGCGAGGTACTAGCCGTGTCAACGGCTCGCGGCGGAGTAGAAAACGACAGAGAGAAAGAGAGAGAGGTAGACCGACGCGCCATGTTTGTGTGTGGGTACGGTCGCGCGTATGTATGAAGGCGTTGAATACGAGCGCGTATACCTTGCCTCACGCGAATAGGCGGTGTCGCGGACCCAGGGCCGCATGGTGCGGTCTTCCTGTCGAGGGTGGCTCGCGCGACTATGTCGGTCGCGGGTCGGTATGCGGGGAACCGAGTCGCGCACACACACACGCGCGCGCACATACACGAGCGCGTTTTGAGAATGCTGCAATTGCCTTGCGAGATGGCGAGTCCACTCAATGACGAGTACCGGGTACTATTCTTGCGTAATTCGCGAGCTCGGCATGAATGACTGATTACACGCCAGAATCTCACGCAATTCTGCCTGTCGAGCTAAGCGGATCCGTCGCTCGTACATGATCGACGGTTACGATCATCGGGCTGTTCCGTCTCGCGAACGGTCGATCGTCCAAGAATTACGGTCGTGATTAATGCGGCGGATCGGCAATTTCGGAACGATCCTCGAGCTGAACACGCACTGGTACACGCCCGACGTAGATTCGGAGCACTTTCGCGACGAAAGCGAAATGTTTTCTCGACATTTCAGACGCGCGAGCGGCAGACGCGTGTCGTACGCGCGTTACACACCCGCCATGACTAACTCGGTTCGTCAAGGAGTGCATAAGCAGCCAACGTCAGGGCGAATCGGTTCCGATTTATTCTCGTCTCCTACATCATATTTATTATGCGACTGCAACTTATATTTGCAGAGTCATATAATGGACAATCTATTTTATAGTGACGCGATGGCAATTATTCTTATTTAACATTAAGAACGTCGCGTCTAGTCAAGTGTATCGAAATTCGATAATCGAGTCGATTCGAATCATCTTTTGAGAATCGCAATCAAGACTTCGTATGCATGCTGGGTACGGTACGTTTCGCGTCGGGGAGTCGAAGTGATTCCGCACCGCATCGTTTTTCCGCGTCGCGCATTATAATCGGGCGGAATAGCGCACACGGATGCCGGGAGTGCGGAATGAAGTATCGCTCGTTCCCGCGTCGCTAATCAGCGTCGCCGTGATTAATGCCACGCAATATTACTCGATACATTCGCGTCGCGTCTGAACCTTCCACCTAAATGGCCGCCGTCGTTATTTTCACGTTCGGAGTGTGTCGCGTGCATAATCGGATATTGGGGGAGAGAGAGAGATTGAATGGACTGTCGCGCGGCGGGCCGATTGTAACGAGCGTCAATTAAGGTACGTGTTTATAGCCGTTCGTTTACATTACCCGACTCGCGGTGAATAAACAGATGCGCGACCGTTAGAAAATTGGCCGTCGCGCCCGCGGCATGAGGCATGCAACATAAACGACTCGACTCTCGGTGTATGAATAGGGTGAATTTCGCAAGGAGCACGCTTTCGAACGGACACGTACGTGAGTACATTTACTCGTAAAAAGCGCGTCGTGATAATTGGCACGTAACAAAAATTTGCGAAAAAGTTACGTAAAGTGCGTATCACGTCACGAGTGAGTGAAGTGTAGACGACGAGAACGAAGAATCAAAGATGGAGTACTATTCAGCGAATGTTGCAGATTTCCGGTTACATCGGTGCGGAAACGGTGAGTAAATGTTAAATATTATAATAATTTTTGAAAAGTTGCAAGTAACTGCATTTTATTAAATTAATACAGGAATTTGTGATAAGAAAGCCGATACAATTTATGATTACATGAAAAATAATAATCGATTTATAAAAGAAAGTCGAGCATTTCGAGCATAGTGATATAATAACTATTATTGAATCAAATACATTTTCTTATACAAAGCATTCGTACTTAAAAGCATATATAATTAATGTGATGACGATTACACTTACTAATAACTTTGTTTTCGGAAAATTAATTTGCACTATTAGTTTTTATGTGCTATATCATTTAATTAAGTTACTATTCAATAGTAGTTGGCAATCGAAACATTTTTTATCATTACGTAGTATGTATTTAAATTTTTTACACGTGTTATATTTAAACGAATGCATTTATCTTCAACTCCAAACGCGAATTATAAAGACAATTAGCCGTTGCGAGGAGAATGTTCTGAAAACAAAGGAGCGAGAGTAATAATCAATTGTGATGATGAATGAAAGTAACGAAAGTTCTCTCCGCACCATTTCCTATATTTTCTCGCATTCCTCTCGCACAGTGATTAATTGTGCAACTTAACGATTATATTCAAACGTACACGATAAGAGTGAATCATATCTCGATTAAACGGGCGATTCTCGGTTATCCAATAAATGGCATGAAATACTAGATTGAAACAGCATGCTGTGTGGTATTTTCTCACGTTCGACGCGTTATTTGATGCAGCTATTTGCATAAATACAATAATTTGCATAAAATTCCAATTTCATACTTCTCTTTACTTCCAGCAAAATGTATTTATATTTTTGTAAAATATGATTAGAGAATATAATCTTAACATCAGGCTCAGCACAAATATTATTTTATTATCTTATTGATAAAAGAAACATTAATTAAGTTTTACTTTTTTGTTTCTCGAGATAGTTCAGTTTATATTCTTCATTTATGTAACAAATACAAGATCGCGTACCGACATTTAATAGAAAGATAAGCTGGTTTCCCGAAAACTGAGTTTGAGTGTGGAAAATTTCGTATCAGTATGCAAATTTATAAAATACGCTGTATCCGTTCCCCCTCATTTAAGGGGTTAAATACGATACGATTGCCCGTAATCCCTTCATCGGGATTCATCGTTTTTGCTGCGGCAGTTGCGAACGCGTGCGCATCTATTACACACATAATTTCGTCGGCCACGTCGGGGAAAGAGAGGGCAGATGTATCCTCGGGCGAGTGCGGCCCTGCGGGGTGTAATTGCCGCCACCCTCCGGGTTTCATGTCGCAGGGCCGGCGCGACCATAATTCGTCGTCGATCGCGACGATTGCGGCGACTGATTGCGAACGCGATTTAACCGAGGACGAACGGGGTGGCCATACGTCCGCCTTTGAAACATACCTCGCGCTCGTATAAATCGAGTGTTAAATTGCGCGCTTTAAAACGATTTACGATCTTTTTAAGTAAACTGGATTTAATAGACGTGCATTGACCAATTCCCAGGTGACTTCCTCGTTACAATTACGCGGTGCGCATTTCATTACATACGCACGTAGCGCATAATCTTCATCGGGTGATTCATTTAATAACATTTCGTAGTATCAATCCTTTGATTTGTTAAGTGTTAAGTCTTAAATTTTCTTAAAGTCGATTTATTATTGCACAATAGAGACTATTATGGACGTATAGACGTAGGATGCGAGAATGATATCATTTTAAAACGTGAATACTACAGTGCAAAATAATGTAATATTATTAATCCTCTTGCCGATTACATAAGCTCTCGCAAAATTGATTCTCAAGTTCGTGAATATCCCATGCGACGAATATTTTGGTGGAGCTGTGTCCCATGTTACCAACATCCATAAAAGATGTTTCATAGGATTCCGAAATCCAAATCTCTCGTGTAACTGCGAATACCCGAAATAATGTTTCGGGAGAATGCACCGCGTGCCGTGTGTTATACGACGCCCGACGAAACGACGGCCCTGCATTCCGCACGAGGCATCATCCGTCCTTTTTCCGTGGTATTACGCGAATAGCGTGTACACGATGCGCAGATGCTAATTGATAGTAATGCGCGATAATCTCAAACAATTTACCGAACTAGAGCTGTGTTTGTTCTGTGCCTCCTACCACCAGCATCACCATCACTACCAACACTACTATCATCACCACTACTATCACCGCCAGCATCCGTAACGCAAATACGGCCGACGCGCGATACCCGTTCCATTTTTCATTAAAATTCAGAGAAACTTCCGCGGCTGTTGCCGGCGTGCGAGTTTCGAAACTACGTCCGCGCCCTTTGTCCCGCGAAACTTGGCAAAATCATTTACATTAAGTACTCACCGCCGGGATAAGGCATGCATTCGTAGTTATTACCTAACTGTATACAACCTTGCTTCGTCGCATACGAAAGCGGGCGCGAAACAACGCGGCGAAGCTTCCCCCCTTCCGTTTACGTCGTTACAATTGAGAGATTGCGAGAGAAAGCAACGTAGTATACTGCTATTTTTATTGCTTTTTCCTTGCACCGATTTTGTGGTAGAAGTCACCTTTTTTTCTATTGAATGTGCTCATATTTCTGTCGTCTCCGAGTATAAATTGAAACAACGTTTTATATTGCTTCGCTAAATCTCGTGCTAAAAAAGGCAACCATTGAACCATGATTTATGCTCCCCTTTTTTTGTACACGAACACGAATATTCCTAAACAGAAGTTGCGGAAAAAATCGGAAACTTTAACGTAAGATGGACGAGCATTCGTAACAGAGAAAAGACCGTCGAGCGATTTATAATGACCGTGTCCAAGACAGTTATGTGCGAAGTCGAAGAAAACCATAAGAAGACAGTTATTTGTGGGAAAGCACATTTTCGCGCAATAAATGCCTTTCTCCACCGCGCTCGACATTACTCCCTGACCCAGCCTCCACGTGATTTTCTTTTCTTTTTTTACGAAACCCTCGAAGGGCGAGGGTGAGATTGCACCACCAGAAGGCAGCGATGGCCTGGAATCCCACTGGCTTTCAAGCGCAAATTCGGGATTCCAGACGGTGCACTCGCAATTTTTCACCCGTGCCGTTAACTACGAAGTTTTCAATAGCATGGGCACTCTCCGAATTCTGCCAATGTCAACAAACTTCGACGATCGAAAGTCTTCAAAGTTCGGCCCTGACGTTGGATATTTCCCAACTTTTTAAAAGTCACGAGAATTTTTGGCGTTACCGGAAAGAACGATAAAATCAAAAGATCATTCCGGACGATCTCGCGTTCGCTTCACCCCATTGACGTTCTTCGCGTGATTTTCGAAACTGTCGAAATTTCGGTTCGCGAGATCATAAAATAGTCGCGCGTGCCTCGAACAACGTCCGGAGTTGCTCGTCGCGTTGTCGAAGATCGAATCTGGTATCCGTCTCGTTCCCATCACTAGCTCGACGCGCTCTTCGTCCTCGAGAGGATATCTCGAGCCACCCTCTCCGATATACACCCCCTTTCCGCCATCCAAGGGCGGCCAGGGTTGCCTAGCTAAGTCGCCAAAAGCTTGCACTCCCGGCGGAATTCAGCCGCCGTCATGCCTGAGACCGGGGCGTATTGCGTGGCGTCCCTCGGCGTTGCCGATGCACTTCCATCCGCCGGGATCGTGCTTCGTAAAATTGGATTTGCGCATGGCATGTAGGCGATTTGTCATACCGGCTGGTTACATTCTTGCGAAGGCTCCACCGGCGCTCGTAATATCTCGCTCGATGAACTCTCGTGACGATATTTCGTGGCACTCGCATCGGCAAACGATCTCGTAATTGTGATTGATCGCCGACGTGTTGCCTCGCATATAAAATCGTAAAACGGCGTTCTAGTTTGAATCGATAGCTCATTAACTAGACGCAGTTATATTTCCTGTCCCGTGCCTGTCGCGCATCGGATGTGCTCGTGAATTTAATACCATTGCGCGAGAGAAGAGAGAGAGAGAGTCGCGTTACCGTGAAAATTAAATATAAATAAATAACTGCGAGTAAATTGCGATCCGCGAGGTCGTTTATAACGTTTGATTTCCACTTTTCTTGTTTTTAATTAAATTCCTTTTAACCCAGATCCGGGATTTTAATTAAAATTTTCTGCCGATTCTTAGTTTTCTCGTCGCATATTTTCCGACGCTCTAGCCTCGAATTTCGTCCCGCTATTCGCTATTTACTGTGACTTGCAGTAGACGAGACGACGATGTCCAATCGATTCTGCATCGCCGAAAGAATGCGCGCGTATACAGGACGCATGCATCACGGTAAATCCGTGTCAGGCATAAAAATATCATACACTCCTGTTAGAAATACGATGACGCCTTATAAATATTATAAACGAACGCGTGTATATCAGATATACGGGATATTCGATAACAAGAGTATTCGATGAACAAAACATCCGTTGATTCTCAAAACGAAATAAATGTTTTATTGAAAATGTCGATATAACAACTGTTTTTCCTTCTAAATGATGAGTAATTATCGTCGTATGAGTAATAATTCACGAGACATCCTTAAATTTCACGCTCCTCCATAAATCCAGTTTGATCTCGCGTACTTGTCAGAATTAAAACGCGAATCGCGCTATCACGGTATCATTGATCGATAGATTCGTAGCGTCCGTCGCATCGGTACGCTACGGCTACGGATTACAAATCGTTTGTTCGGTCATGATTTATGAACAGCATCGCGCCACTGTCGATTACAATGGAGATTCTCTCTGAAATTGGCCGGGCGAAAATTATTGTTCATCACGCGGATCTCATAAAAAATGCCTTAATCAGAACAGTCGCGTGGTCTTTTCTTTTTTAATTCATTCTAGCGATTTTCGTGACGGTGACGGTGAAATTCCCCAATGTATCTTAGAGAAAAGACGAAAAACAATCGTGACATTCAACGGCAGAGTGGCGGGTTTGGTTTCCGGTCAATTCCACAGTGTCCTCTGACAATAAGCAACGCAGATAACGATGTCGGAGCCTTATCTACGGGCTCCTTTTCGGCCAACCAACCAACAGACAGACTGACCGATCGAAACGTTCACCGGAATGATAGAAAGTATCGCACGCGCGCAAACACACGTACATGCACACGCACACACACATATAACGAACGGGGAACTTTTGGCACAGGGTGAAGTTCTTGCGATACCCGCGTGAACCGTATCAGATTTCGTGCAGCTAGGCGAGAGGAAGCTAGCTTCTCATCCGCTCTCCCGCAGTTCAATCCTCTGCTTTTAAAGCTCGCTTATACTTCGTACTTAGTTTTCGTGAGAAGTGTGAGAAAGAGGGGAACGGGGGTTGAAGGATAGAGGGGGATCGGAGAACGAAACTTACCTGACGGATACGGAGTCGTTGGGCACGATATGGAATCCTGGGGTCGCACCTCGGTCGACGGCGGTGATGGACAAATCGTCTCGCGGAGAGAAATTGAATGTCGAACTAGTTTCCCGACCACTTCCGGAAACGAATAGTTCCGTCAGAAGGGCTTTCAATAAATTTTCGTCGCACGCGCGCCAACGAGACGAAAATATTTTTTCGCTCGTTGGACAAATGCGCCCTCATGCGTCTCATTTCTTATTTATGCGTTCTGTAGAATCGGCCTTGTTAGTTCTCCGAGAAATGAAATCCTCGGCGTGCAAGTTAGGGGACTCTTGTTTGTTCTAGGGATCCTTGTTAGTTCATGATTAACCTCACAACGTTAAGAGGGGTTGCTATCGGACGGTAGCTCTAACAACCCTAGATGGATGTAATTCTGTTTATGTATTGGCATATTCTTCTATAAATCCATATTAAAGAACAAAGAAGAAAATAATTATTAGTGATCACGATGTACTTTTGTGTTTACTTTTGCGAGTTAGCAGATTTGCAAATAAGTATTCTATGTTAACGACGTTAAAAACTCTGTTAAAGTGCATTCGTCCATGTTCGAAATAATGACGAGAATTATTAAGATATGCCCATATATTTTTCAAGCATCGGGGAGATCGCGATAATTCACGTCATGATAGATAAAAAGATCGTTACGAGTTAAACGCATTGCGACTCGGCCGGTTTTTATGGAGTACGAATTTTCTGTCTCGCTTGGATGCAACGTATGTAATGGAGGAAAAAAATTGCATAATAAATAGCGCGATATATTGTACTCCCAGTCGGCAAATGCTGACTAACACAAAGTTCTTAGAAGAAGGTAGACAGCGTACTCGGACAAAAAAGAGAAAGAGATTCGCTTGACTTTTTTTCATCTGGGCTATCCTGGGGTTCTCGTTTATTAGCCCTACATCCAATGGTACGGTCGCTTCCAATTCGATGATCAAAAGGAAACTTGGCATCTCTTATTTTCGTAGAAATTAATAATTTCTCGGAACATTTAACTCCACTTGATATTGCTTTTATTCTTTGTCCACTCGAGAGGAAAAGGACGGGTGCTGCACGCTCTGCAATAAGAACGATACGGTAATTTCATCAGAGACTAATCTTGGCAGCTAATCCGCCGCCCTCGCTATAAACCATTCGGACATTACATCCCGCATCATCACAAAACAAGAAACAAACTCGAATCCATCAAAACTTTCCCCTCTCGTGTACGGAATTCGTACAGCAGTTAATTAATTTCGGCAGGGTCTGCTTATTATGTAACCGCAACCATCGCGACTGGTCGACCGACGTCTTGGCAATTTGGCATAACGTTACAAGCCACGCGAGATGTGACCCGCTGCTTTGTTTGCCATAGCATCTCCCCTTTTACGTATGCCATCGTGAAACAATCGTATTCCCCCTACGGCCATAACCGGTCCTGCACTGTGGAGTACGTCTTCTATTTCCGCGTCGAGTTTGGGAGGGTTTGTCCTCCCAGGAGGAATGTTCCTCCTAATTTATGAAACGCGGCGGACGTTACGCCGTTTAGTGAGGCACCTTCGAAGTAGGTACGAACCTGCGAGTTGGCACGTGAAGCGAAAACTTTGCAGGTAACCTGGGTACCTCTGGGTTACTACCGGGCGGGTTTTCTCGCAGCGTCATTAGTATTCCGGGATATACAGACGCACGGCGAGAGACAAAGAAGGATAGAAGGAGCGAAGGAGGAGGCGAGCAGGAGAAAAGCGAGATAGGTTCTCTCCCAAATGAGTACCTCACGCACAGAGACACGTTCCTCTACTTATTCTGCTTAGCGTTTCTATCCCCCGGCTCTTTTACACCCTCCAACCTGTCCTTCACTCTTTCGCTCTTCCTCTGTCGCACTTCCTCCGTGACTTACCGTAGGGAGCAGTAAAAAAAAGAAACGCTCTCCTAACGAATGCTTTTCTTCGTCACTTGTCATCAGGCTCGAGATGGTTCATAGTACAACGAGGAGGCCCGTCCTCCGACTCGTGTAATCAACGGGATTAACGAGACATTTACGTTAGTTCGGATGCATTCGATGCATTTTAATTAGAAATTCCGTGCGTATACGCTGATCACGAATGAAGCACGCGGATATGTCAGGTATAGTTATTAAACAGCTCGGTATTAATTATACGATAGGAGCGAGTATGCATAGATCCTACGGGACGTTTTGATCGACACATTACACATTTTTAATTCTGTTTGATTGGAATAGTATACGAGATGCACTTTCGAGATATCACTCAATACGGAACGTACAGAGATAATTGACACGAGTTAATTATTGGATCGCGGATATAAGTCTTCTCGGCAAAATTGGTCAATGTTGAAATTGCATCTTTCGCGTGACCGAAAACGGCAATCAATAAAAACAACTCTGTCGTGATGGATCTACATCGACACAGTGCATAATTTTGCAGAAAACTGAACGTATGCCAAGCGGCTGTCCTGAAACTTTATTGCCGTGACACGCGATAGCTGAAAGGAGTTAGTAAGACAAGAATAAATGCGGTTAACGCTAGTCCCCCTACACTTGCACACCTAGCGTAAAAGTACTCGATAGAGTGCAAAGTTAATCGTATTTCGTTTTTATAATAATCAAAGTCGGTCAAGCATCACGAAATAATTTATCACTTCATAAGTAACGAGTCAGCTGATTGTAATACCGATCAACTCGACGAGCTAACCTATTTAAACTTTGATGACTAATGCTGCAATACATTGTAAGACTTATTTATTTTCTCCAGTTTTTAATTGGTTAATTTTCTCCTTTTAAAATTCTTTTAGTTTTAAAAACATATTTTATAGATTTTTTAAAAATACGTATACGTACAGTGAGTGCAAAAAGTATTCGTACAGGGGAGATTTCTTTGAAAAAATCCTTATTTGGAGAAAATAAACTTTAATTAACGATATATTAATACTGAATACAATATATGTTATATCTCTGAATAATATTACATCAAGAAAAAGATAATAATTGAAAGATATCGTCCTTATAATTAACAAAAACAAAAACTTGTAGTAATTCACTGCGCAGAAAGTATTCGTACAGTTGAGAGATTTAGATTGTAGCGTTGCGACACAAGTGTTTACGTGGAGCTTTTTTGTTTACAATAGGAATGTGTGTTTTACTTCTCGGTTACGGTCCTAGAAATACTATCCATATCAGTCTTACTGCGTTATTAGAGCAAAATGGGTTGCAAGAATAAGGAGACTAATGAAGAAGAGCGAAAAATCATTATTAAATTACACAATCAGTGTAAATCTCTACGGAAAATTGCTCAGCTCATTGATAGACCTCGATCAACAGTCCAATCAATAATTTACCGTTTTTGTATTAGAAAAACAGTTAAAAATAAACCAAGAAGCGGCCGACCACAAACCTTCACTGAAACCGACAAACGTTTCATTCTTTGCCAAGTAAAGCTGGATCCGAAAACAAGTGCTCCAAAGATTGCGGGCGAACTAAAAAATCGCGGTGTAGACGTTTCCGCTAACACAGTTCGAAATGTGTTGCGAGAAAATGGATATCATGGCCGTGTTGCCAGGAAAAAGTTCTGAGTAAATGCGACTAATCGCAATAAACGATTAGAATTTGCGAAACAATACTTAAATAAACCGGATGAATTCTGGAACACAGTTATTTTCTCAGATGAGAGCAAATATAATATTTTTGTCTCCGATGGCAGGCGTATGGTATGGCGTAAAAAAAAATACAGAATTAGACCCAAGAAATCTTATACCGACGGTTAAACACGGTGACGATTCTGTACTTGGTTGGGGGTGTATAAGCGCAGCTGGAGTCGGCAATCTACATTTTATTAATGGTATAATGGACCACAAAATATACATAGAGATTTTTAAAAAAATCTTCATACTAGTGCACAAAAATTAGGAATCGCGGAAAAATATATTTTCCAACAGGACAATGATCCTAAACATACAGCATATAATATAAAACAATGGCTTTTATATAATGTTCGGAAACAATTATATACACTTCCCCAATCACCCGATCTCAATCCTATTGAACATTTATGGAAAATTCTTGGAGATGCTATTAGAAAAAGGCAAATTTCTAATCAAAATGATTTAAAAACAGCTCTTCAACAAGAATGAAATTCTATCTCATCAACTGTTACGCAAAAGTTGGTACACTCGATGAATCAAAGACTACAAGCTGTAATTAATGCTAATGGAAACCCTACAAAGTATTAATTAATAAGTTTTTTTAATTAAAAAAGGAGTGTACGAATACTTTCTGCGCAAGGAATTAATACAAGTTTTTGTTTTTGTTAATTATAAGGACGATATGTTTCGATTATTATATTTTTGTTGATGTAATATTATTCAGAAGTATAACATATATTGTATTCAGTATTAATATATTGTTAATTAAAGTTTATTTTCTACAAATAACAATTTTTTGAAAGAAATTTCTCCTGTACGAATACTTTTTGCATTCACTGTATAGAGGAGAATCCCCTATTATGAGATATGCTCCTAATATGAGATAATGGGGTTTCTGCTAAACTAGTGAGCACTATCTGTTAGTTCCACCATGAACTTATTACTCTTGGTGTAAAATGTATTTAGTGAAAAATTCATTGTTCGTTATTGCGTTTAGCCTTTGCAAGAAAAGATTTATGAAATTGTGAACATGTCAAAGTAACTTGAGGTTAGTCTTTAAACCTTGTTTATTATATAATAAAGAAATGGTTGGCAATAAATTCAGTATGCAATGATAGAGTAGAATCGTAGTAACAGGAAAATACGCAATTTGTTGAATTGCTTAATTGTAGAGGTTAGATTTCATGATCGCGGAATCGCTAGGCGTGTGGCTCGTATAATGAGATATTCAGGGTACTCTTAATATGAGATAATTATTGCTCGAATATGAAGATTATGCAGTGTAATAAAAAGAAAGAAAATACTACTTAAGGTTAAAGAAACGTTAATACGAATTTATATTACGAATTTTTGTGTATTTAATTTTTATAAAATCTGACTATGGAGGTTAGAGAAACGAGGATGCGTCGACAGTGGAATCGTAAAGATTTGGCGAAGGCTGTGGCAGCAGTATTTTTATAAAACTATCTAATAAAGTTTTTTAATTGCAATAATAATGTATGTTGCACTTTTAACACCGATTTCTCGAGGTATCTTATATTAGGAGCACACTTTCTCGATCTTGCGTAAAGCTCTTTTTTCAAATTTTTTTAATTTTCAGAAAAAATAATATTAAAATTAGATTTTTCATTTCACCAACCTAAAGCTTATTAAATTCTCTTCAAGAGAACGTATTACATTTTTAAATTCTGCCTATAGATTTCCTTACATTCGGCAAAATCGATATGGTATCTCATAATCGGGGACTTTCCTCTATATCTAAAATATTATTTGCCTAATTTGGAATATTATTTGTCAGACAAGATCGTTATCTACGTTAAAAATTTTATATAATTTGCTCGTTTGTTCTTGTGGAAATCCAATTTCAAAGTTTCATTCCTATCATAACAGATAGTATCGAATCGTACGCAGGCTCATGTCCGAACTGGATAGGCGAAGGCGTTAACATTTCCGTTTCATCCGACGTGCAGCGTGGAAAACACATATTTGCACAGATCGCATACATTCCGTCCCGGATACGTCAATTGCGCAAAAGTTTCGAGTGATCTGTTCGCGAACAGAGTGACCCAAATAGACGTTTCCAGCATCGAATGTTTGACCTCAAAGTTCGGGGAGAGAGAGAACCCCGGGTCGATCGCGCGCGGTTTTGCTTCACCCCCTCGAGCACACACCAGAGAACTTTGTCCCTCGCGCGCGTTTAACCGAGCGTTCCGCATCGGATTCGTCGCGCGTCGTAAATAAAAGTCCACGGGCGATAGCGAGCGATACGTCAGGGGGATACCAGCATGACACCTGGTGCCTCGTGCAATCGGCATTAAAGTGCAATGAGATTGAAAAGGACGCAGAAGTCAAACCACCCCTAGGCGATATACGATAGCGAGAGCGATTCAAAGGAGCAAAAACCCGGCAACGCACAATGGTATTCCGCCTCGACGAGAAGCCTCGTCGCTACTCGAGACGCCACAATAGTCCACAAGGATGGCCCGTGGGGAACGCTGATTTCTCCACAATTTCTGTTATTTTGGGCGAGTGCACGGCCAGCAGGCTGATTCCCAAAGAGGGACGGCCGGCTGTGAGGAATGGACCGTGGATGGACCGGACTCGGCGAAGAGGGACGAGCCTGTGAGGCGTGAGTTCGAGTTCTAGCTTAGGGTTGCCAGGTGCAACCTCGCCCTTCCTGCTTGTATACCTGCGTCCTACAAAACATCGCTCATTCTTCGTGTCCGCCCGTCCGTCTGGGCTTTAGCCTTGACCATTCCGAACGTAACACCACAGAAGAATCATATGACGGTCGTCACGATGATCGGCGAAACAAATGAATAATTTTGTACGCGCTCTCAGTAGTTTTTAATGAATGTATCAAAATTTCTTTAATATTCATTAATATTCATAAGCGTCTTGACCATTAGTCAAACGATCCATGCGATAATTCTTCTTCCAAAGCTTCTCTCTCTCTCACTTTGTTTCTCTTGAAGAATGTTAATGAAAAGGATAAGATTGGAGATACGCTTAAAGCGTGTAAAAATTTGCATATCAATGACTTTTTGCGCCGATTAATCTGCCAGTGCACGCAAATTCATGAGCGCATTGTTTCCTTGGGAGCGTGGAGGCGAATCTCAGCCTTGACCATCTCGAAATAGCGCGGAGGGGGCAAGTTGACGATATATTACCTCATCCGGTGTCTTGCAGTAATTAGCATACTGAATAGGTAGAGGTAATTGTATTCGACGTTGCTCTAAATGGCACAGCAACGAACGCGATGCCTGACACGCTCTAGAAACGTAGTTTTGATTAGTGATTATACTAGCGTGGCAAGCGCTTTTGTGAAATTTAATGTAGCGTATGGCAAATTGCCCGCCCTCTCTCTCTCTCTCTCTCCTCTCTCCGTGAACTTTAGGTAGCTACAGCTTTGTGTCAACCGAATTATCTCAGAATAGGGGAGCGCGCGTCTTTGTAATGGCTTCTAAGGAAGTTACAACAATGAATAAACGACCTCGTATATATAAAAGGGATATGCTGAATTCTTAAATCAGCGTCATTTGTCAGTAAATTTTATGAACACTTCTAATGACAATTCCATTTAAGCGGTGTATGTACATTATATAGCGCATACACTGTATATCACACGTTATTTAAGATATTCCAGATAACTTTTACGCGCAGTATGTGAGAAAAATTAGAGTCGTTTAATTATGAAATACATAATCATATTTGTTTTGTATTTAGGAAAACGTTTATATATAATGATTAGATCATATACATATATGTATATATATTTGCCTAAGTTTGTTATTCATGACTGATTACAAATTATCAATTGCAGTTGCATTGTGTAATGAGAACTTTAATCAGTGTTATTAGAGATACAGTTATGCAAATATTAATTATTAATGTAATTTATCTAGACGTAATTTATCCATGTTATTATTGCGTAAAATCAATGAGTAAATTTGATGAATAAATAAATTTCATTGATTATATACTTCGACCATCTATCACACAATTTTGAATTTATAGCTATTTCAAATTAATCAGCTTTAACAAACTCTAAATTAAAATATCGATATCAGATTATATCCATCGCAAAAATATTAAGATTGTAGAATAATATCATGCGAGTGATATAATAAGAAGTATAGGTTTCATAATATATGATACGAAATTGTTTTTAATTATCGTACGTAGGAAACATATCTTGCGAGAAAACGCACATACACGGAAAATTGTGAGAAATCTGTCTTTTCGACCAGAATATATTTTCATGAGTACAATATTTGTAAGGATTTAGCGGATAATGGCATATGAGTAAACGCAGATGTTGGTAGAGAGTTGGTTATCGACTGTAAGAATGTAGATTCGCTGCATTTTCATGGCTCGGTGGCACAGTGTAAAATACGTTCCAACAAATATCTACTTCTGATAAAATCATCATTGACCGTTTCACAAAAAAATACAGACATAAAAGCATGTTTATGTATTTTTTATTTATCAAATTTGTCAGGTATTATAAACGATATCTTGAAAAAAATTAATAAAATTTAGCGCTTTATCAATTTGCAATCTTTGCGGCTGACTAAAGCGCCTTGCATGACTTTCCCGTAATCTGTTCAGCAAGCAGCAGTTGATAAAGAGATTGCCTGCATCGGTTTGCTAAATTTAATTCTATTCATATGTGACTCATTTGTGGCATTAAATAAGCAAATAATAAGAAATACGTAAAGCAACAATCTTATTCTATCTCGTTTTACACTCATTAATCTATTTTGAAAAGTATTTATTTGTGAGATATTTTAATATTTATTAATTTATTAATAAATATTAATATTTATTACTTTACTTTAGTCAGATCAATATCTTTTGATAAGCACGTCGAAACTTGTTTATAGAAAAATCAGTTGTTATTCTTAAATCGTTTTTAAGTTTAAAAAGAACTTACCGTTTAAATATTGATTTAAATTCATGTTGTAATGGATGGCGTTACGATCTTACATCGCGTTCGCGATTTAATTCTGTCCGCTCCAAACTTGCAGAGAAATCCGTCACACATGTGTCTCCCCTGTAATACAAAATTGGTCGACGTATAGTGACCCATGCGAAACTCCCGAAGATGTAACGTTCCGTTCATCCATCAACCGTCCATCTGGGCGACCTTGTCTTAGACACGCGTTTTCCCAGAAACTTCGGAAAACAATCGATTCATCTGTCAAGAATGGCATCCATCCGCGCTCTACTTATGTTCCTGTCGCGTCGGCATCCTCGGTGCACCGAAACTATGCCGTCCCTGGGATCTCGTCCGCCGAGGCTAATCCCCCTTGGCGGACTTGGACCATGCTCCAGCATCGTTCGCGATGGTCGCGATGGAATCAACGCATATCCTCGCACGCGCTTACCCTTGAGAGAGAAAGCAAGAATAAGAGTGAGCTAGAGGGAAAAACACACGGGCAGGCAGAGTGAGCTCGCAACACACGGCAACGGCCGTGAGCCAAGGGGAGTTCGCTAGGGGATAAGAAAGACGCGGCGCGCTGCGCGCGACACTCATCCGAGAGAGACAGGGTGAGTTCTCCGGTACTCGGTGGTGGGTACAATATTGATCTGTGGGGTGGGCTTCGGGGATGCTGTCCTCTAGCTCTCTCCTCCGCCCCCGGGTCGCCCGTCTCGCCCGCCTTCTTGTGCCCCCTCATCCCCGCGGTGTCACCCCCCGCACCTTCACACCCCCCCAGCTGTGCTCTCCTGGTACTCGCGATCGTGGTGGGGGCCACGCTGGTTGCGTGCTGGTCCAGTCCGCAGCCTCCCGCGAAATCGTGGTGGGAACCGGAGGCGGCCACGGGAGGTAGGGACCGCGGGGAGGGTGGCTGCTGGCGAAGGTGGAGGTGGCGGAGGAGGGTTGTGCCGATCGTGGGGAACACTCCTCGCGTCTATATCGCGGCGGTGGCTGCGAGTCGCGAGAGCTCGACCGGCAGCTCGTACACGACCCCAACCGCCTCCTTTTTCAGGGGTTTCGGTTTCCGGTTCGGATACCCGTTCGCAGGGACGAGGCGGTTTTTCTCCATCCTCCGTGCATCCATCCTTCTCTCTTTCTCTCTTCACCTATCTAAACTTCTCTGCCACCTCTTTCTTTTAATTCCTGTCTCCCTGATCTTCCATAATTTCCCTCTTGCCAGCCGCTGTCCCAGTCTAGCGCGAGTTGCCACATTCGGCCGAACTTCGCGGCGTACACCCTCCGTGCGTGCGCGGCCTGTGCGAGGGGCTCCGTGTCTCTTCGTCGTCCCCGTGGTCGTGCTCGTCGCCGTAGTCGCCCGTCATACGGATTACTCGCGTTCGCATCCCGCTCGTGGCGAACCAAGTGCGCGCGATGCGAGATAGTACCGTGCACGCAAGTGGAACGACTTTGCCGGACGAAAGCAATTACGGATAAGAGGGCAAAGGAAAAGGCATACGACGGAGCGACGAAGAACGGTGGCGAATGGGAGTGCGGAGGAGAAGGATAGGTTGCCGCAACAGGGCAGGAAGAGCGACGATGGTGAACGCGGATACACGGGAATGCACGTTCGTGCGAGCGCGTGATCCCTGTTGAGGAGAAAAGAGTGCCAAGGGAGAGTGCGAAAACCAAACGGAAGAGAAAAACGCAAGCAAGAACCGCAGAGAGATCGGCGAATTCATTGCCTACGTGGAACGAGCTGCTGGCAGAGGGAGCAGTCACGCTCCGCGAAGTTGCCTGGATACCGGGCAACACCGTGTTGCGCTCCGGTAAAGTAGGAGGCATCGGAGCAGGCGGAGGTGGTGGTGCTGCTCCGCGGGAGGATGGAACGCGCGATGAACTGTAGTGAGACGAGGAAGACGATCGCCGGCCAGGCCGCGAACGCAGGTCCGTGCTGCTGCCAAGAGTCGCGATAGTACACCCGCGCCCCTCTCAAAGTTCGCTGGAGAGAAAGGGAGAGAAAGAGAGAGAGAAAGAGAGTGAGAATGAAAATGAGAGAGAAAGGAAACATACATAGTTCGAAAAACGCGACAGCATGCTCGCGACTCGGAAAGCGAACGCGGAAAGTATCGCGGCGTCGTTCGCCGTGCTGCAGTTAGTCGTTGATTCGTCGAACGTTCGTCGACACTGCCAGGAGCCCGAGAAATAGTCCCTGACTAGTCTCGCAGAGTTCCGGACTCCCTCCGTGAGATCGTTCGCGGCGGTTGCCTTTCGCAAAATTTTTCAACGCACACAACGCGCGAGTATCGAGCGTATTGTTCTCGGTTCTAAGTTGGTTCGCGTTTGCAGCCAGGAATCCCGGGTAGCATCATCGAGGTGGTGCGTGCGAGCAAGTAATGAAGTGAGCTCTGGTGCCGGTCGAGAACGGGGTGAGAGCATTCGTAACGATGGATGCTGCCGCGTGGGGGAGAGCAAGAGCATTCGATAGCGAGGAAGCGTAGACGCCACAGACACCTGTAAACCGGAGCGGGCGCGAGCTCTTGAGCCTCTTGAGACGAGATCTCTTTCGCCCTATCGATGAGAGCCGGTGACATGCTCTTCGAATACCGTGTGCTAAACCGCGAGCTCGTTACGTACGCGTAATTGATGAGGGATATATGGGGGGTGAAAATTCCCGAATATAATCGTAAATGCGTTTGTATCGACTAGAACAAGTCAGGACATCACAGACGCATTTCCCGTGAGATTAAAACTCGCGCCATTGTTGCTTCTGAGACATGCGAGACAATAAGAAAAAATTGCTACCTGTATCGATAGGTAGAAACCACGGTAATGACGTGCCATTTAATGTACAGTCTCTTGTGAGTTCGATAAATAGGTCATCGTAACGCTGGAGTCGTGATCAATGGCAGCTCGATTGGAAAGGGTTGCAACTAATTAATTCGCATATTTTTGTTACCAAGTGCAGAATAGTCCTCTTTGATGAAATTCAGCGCTCTTGTATGTAAAAATGCGCGAGAACAAAGGCATAATATGCTCTTGCGTATCGCATTTTTTAAGTTTTTTTTCACAAGGTGACAGTAAAAATGTTAATTTTTTTTATTTTGATGATTTCCTCTTGTGATTGTGTTTTCTTAAACACAAATTTAACAATATTTTTGTGCTTCTCAAGATGATATTTAGTTTCTTCTACGAATGGTATATAATATTCAAGTACCATAGAATATATGAGATTATTTAAATATAATATAATGGAATTATAAAAATTACAAATACGTTTATAGATTCCATTTAAATTCAATATATTATATTATATCGAATATATTCGCGTTTTTCATTTTTTTGTTGCGACAGTATTAATGAATTACTAGACCGCAAAATTATTCTGGTCTATTCGCAGAAATCGATTTATGAGTCTGCATATGCTTTTTCAATTATATTAATAATTCATTCGGTTTCACTGAGAAGATAGAAAATTTACGATAACGGGGCTCGGCAAAACCGATCGTCCTCAGTCGCAGCACGTTTTTCCAAGGGGAATACGAGAAATCCCTTCTTGCTGATAGTGAAATAGTAAATCAAGCGCTAGGCTTGTAAATCACCTGTCTTCGATGTTCATAACGACCACAACCGTTATATATCAGCAAAAAGATAGATGACAGCATTATTCACATGAGTGTCTTATTTCACTTCTCCACAGCGAATAAAAACTATTTCAAATTTCAATGCATCTTTATTTTTATACACAGGTTCGAATACGAGTTTAAGTGACTTTAAATTGAGTGTTGAAAATCTCGATCGGACAAGTGTCACAGTAACCATTTGAGAATCGTAATCCAAGAATACAATGTTTGTGAAGATTTTTTTACGTACCATAAAAAGTATTAAGAAAAGCTTTAACGAGCATTCGTTGGGTGAATGGCACGTGTTAACGATTAATGCAGCTTCGGCGAATTAACGAGATATAATACAGGGCATGTCGCGAAACGACGCCGCGCCCGATAAGAGCGTACGAGAGGGTGAAGGGGTCGTTCACACGCGCGAAATCATTATTTTCAGGATTCCCCGCGAGAATGCTCGAAACCCCGGGAAGCATCGTCATGCGAACGTAGCGCGTTCTCACTGTGAACAGTAAAACGTCGTCAACTATCAGCGATTGAGACCTCGCGGATACGCACGACCGAGGAGCGCGGAAGAACGCTTGGTTATGACGGCGAAGTCGGGAGGTGCGTTAGCGAGTATCGATTAGCGGACGATTCGCGTGGAATTGAACTCGACTCGTGATACCTGCACGATGATGATGATCAGTGACGCAGCGGGCGACAAAGCGCTTCCGGGCGACACTTGCGGCGGTGACCGCTGCATGTAGAAGTGAACACGCAAAATTGTGCAGTGCGTCGCGGCCACGACGGGCCACGACTGGGAAGAACATCGGCAAGTCGATGTCGCGCCTCGACCTGGGCCTGCAAAATTCATCTGCCATGGCGCACCAGACAAGAGGTCTACCGCAGTTGCGAATAAAGTTTTGTGCTACGGTCGCCGCCGGTCTCCAAATAGTCCTCTTGCTCACCGTCCTACCTCAAGGTAAGTTCGCCGGACGCACTTTCGATATTTTACGGCGAGCTTGTACGCGACATTACCCGCGCCCATGATTTCCTTTATCGCTCGTCTAGACCGTTTCAGAAACGAAACGGCATAGCCGATATTTCTTCGAACGAACGATTTTGAAGGTATTGACGAGAAAGTGAACCATGAAACTCCCAACGGCTTGAGTGATAAAAGTTGTTATATTTATCATTTAGAAGATATGATATTATAATGATTCATTACGGTACAGTCTTAGTTGAATTAAAAATATTAACAAATAAGATACTACAGTAACGTAAAATCTGAGGGATGCATGTGTTCATTATCTAACAATAAGTATTCTTCTAATAATGCGTTTTTGAATTTTCTCGCTCAAAAGGCTTTAACGTGCACTGACTTTTATGTGACGACAAAAGTTTGGAAAGGCGTCCGGTTTACCAGTATTACATTTGATCGACGATGCGCTTCAAATAAGACTAATTTAATAGTGGTTAGTTCCAAAATGCAATTATAATCTTCTGCTTACTTACCTGCTGAGACATTTTCGTTTAGATGATGAGGACTGACATTCTTGTCACAAAACTTTTCAAATTTTATTGTTTGATGGCAGCTTAGATAAAAATTAAATTAATATATAATTAATTTAATGTATAACGGTGATAACCATCATGAATTTTTATCCTACATTTTTAATATTACCATTGATTGAATGAATCATTGATACGAAGATGAATAAAAATATAATATATTCTTGCCTATTAGTATTCAAGGACGCTTGCACTCGAGTCGATTTTTGTACACGGAGACTTTTATCAACCAGTATTCAAGCGTGTTACTTCGTCCGGCTACCTTGTCCTGATATAGAAATCTGAAAATAACTTGAGACGAGTACATAATTTAATGAACAGCACTCCCGCGACACTATCTTCTAACGTCATTTTTGGTCAGACTCTTAATTTCTTAATCCATCAACGCAGTAAATAAGAAATCATAGATATCGTTCGCATCGATAAATATAATCATGTTGATTATAATAAGTGTAAAAACCGTATTCAAGTTAATAGCACGATAGCCTATGACTTGCTCTAATTACAATAATATATGTTAACTTGGCTAGCTAGCTTTAAGTTGCTCTAAACTAATTTTGGTTGCACATTCTTCGTTCACTATACGAATACTATACGAATACGAATACTATATGAAGTTTATGTACACGTGCGAGGAAAGTGTGTTGTCGTTTATATAATTTATGCGTAGCTGATTACACTAAAATGACGCGCACATACGTATAATAAATCGGTTCATCAGTGATGATTACGGACAACGTATTCAGTAATGGTGCAACGTATAATAGAATCACCACATCCGCGGTGCACTGGGTACGACCTGCCATGACGACACATCGGTGCTGGACCGCGACAAAACTGCATTTCGTTTGGTCGACGAAGTTTCGTAAACGTGCGACTCGGTACGACTCGGAATTAAATCTCACGGTTTGAGAAACTCCACCGGAAAAACATCGTCATTCCGCGGACAGTTATGGCAAAGTTTCGACATGGCCGACGTTGGTTTCTCTGTACAAATTTTACAAGCTGCGCGGACTCGGATATGGAGTTTATCCAACATCTAGTTTATAACTGAAATGCTGTTAGAAGATTAAACATGTCTTCATTCGGATAGGAAAAAGATGTATCTGTGTGTAGAACATAAAAAATCATTACAACTAATAAATTTTCGCGATAAACATACTGAAGAGGACTATTGCACGATGATTGAAATTGTGATCGCTGATCGTTTGGCAGCACTAAAGTTTAACCGCTGAATTTAAACGTGGAATTTGATTGAAACGGAGTCAAGGGATTAATATCCCTGTGCCACCATCACTCATGCATTAAAGATCGTCCACAAAAGCGATCTTTTCAGTATACAGGATTCGGATATTAACGCTCCGACATATTTTTCTGGTGAACGTGTAACATTTTCAATCATCATTATTCTCTTGCAATACATATAGCGAACGTATATTTTATCACCAATATCATGCTAGCTGATAGAATGTCATAACTTCCACATCGAATGTGAAAATAGAACTGTGATGATACGATCATGATGTATGTATAATGTAGTCGGCAAACCCGTACACTATATCTTGCTGTTATTTTCATTTCTCAATGATTCTACTTCAAATAATCACGAAATTTCTTGTACACTTTTTCCTCTCGTCATCAACCTGCTGATTCTTTGATCGATCATTGCTCACCCTCGTTACGTTGTGTCAGTCGTAAATCAATCTATGCAGTAAGTAGAGAACGATGGGCAGCTTTCCACGGCTCTCGTTCGCGTCGTCCCGATTTAATTTCGATCGAGAATCTGTTAGCCTCGGTCTGATGCTGATGTAAAATTCATGGTCGTGGTTTTCGTACGCGATTGCGCGAGTTTAGCTCGCGACCAGCGACATATCTATTTCCGACGGCATGGCTCGCACATTTCTTCGTGAGTCTAAGATTACGTGGCTCGCGATAATAAGTCATTCGATTTATCGCCGGTCTCAAACGAGGTATCTCCTCAGAGGGGCCAGATTTCAGGGTAACTGAGAGTTTCTCCCAGAGCCCTCGCCGGTCGTGCCGATCGCCGACCGATCGTGAGTTATTCTCGGACAAACGGGAAAAAGCCTCCCTGCAAAACTGCCGCGGGCGCTGCGTATTTTTCTACGTTACGCTTTATGGTGGCCGATGGTTGTTCCTCAATTACCAGAGCATCGATGAGGAGCTCTCCGAGAATTCCTCCTCCAAAGAGATCACTTCTCACAAAATAGCGTACTGTATTCTGTTTTAACGAGCAATGCAGCATTTACGTTTACAATATCGTGTGTACGATTATCTAATTTCCGAATTTATAACGTTGCAATTGATTTCGTCGTTGTGATAGGAATTTTTAAATTGAGAGAGAATTTAAAAATTGACGGATATTTAAAATAAATAGGTCAATATTAGATAGATAGACTGGCCGACGAGATTGTTAAATTGATCTATTTTTCTCAAATTAGAATAATGATTAAATTAATGCATCATTTGGACAAATTCGCGAAAAGTGTGATGGGGATAATTGAATGTTGTGTATGTATAAAATTCTATGTAATAATGGCTTTTAATGTCCGATATCTTTCATTTCCTATGATTTCGCACATGCTCATTCCGTATACTACATACGCATAGCTTTGAAGAGCAATAAAGCATTAATATCGTTTACTGTCTGATCAATACGAAACTCTACAGTCTGTCAACTGTAACATCAATCGATCGATTGTCAGACTAGACCAGCAAAGCACCTGTCAATGATATGACGCGTAGGAGATGATCAAATGCGAATTGCCGATAGATATTACTATGCCAAATGTTAGTTAGAATAGCAATTCTCGCATGTAAAGAAGTGGATTATTCTTTAATTGAACTAACCTAAGTTGAACTTTTATTAAGAAATAATTATAATTAATTCATGGAGCATTATTTAATGATGGGAAGATTTTAGGAAAAATAAAAGACTTTGTTAATTTTCTAATATTATTTATGAACGTCACGGTTTTAATATGCATGTCCAAAGAATTTTCACATAATTATTCTCTGCGCGACTGTTCGGGTTATACATAGTAAATAAGTCTCGTAATAACTAAATCCTTCCTTGCGAAATATTGGGTCGTCCGGAAAGTTCGTGCCGATTTTGAAGGAAAATTCAAAGGCAACATTTTTTTATATCGATAAATATTTATTGACTTATGTATGCACCGTTTTGTTTCACAACCTTTATCCATCTTTCACACAACTGGAAGATTCCATTCTCCCAGAACTTCTTAGGTTTCTCGGCGAAAAACTCCTCAAGGTGGTTTTTTATGTCGATCAAAGAGTTGAAGTTCTTGCCGCTAAGAGAATTTTGCAAAGATCTAAATAAGTGAAAGTCTGAAGGTGCAATGTCTGGTGAATACGGTGGGTGAGGTAGCACATCCCAGCCAAACTCCAACAATTTTTGTCGGGTAGTCAAAGAAACATGAGGTCTGGCATTATCCTGATGGAACACGACGCCCTTCCTATTAGCTAATTCTGGACGTTTTTCCTGAATCGCTGTCTTTAATTCGTCCAGTTGCGAGCAGTACTTATCTGCATTTATCGTTTGGTTGTGTGGTAGGAGCTCATAATATAGGATTCCTTTCCAATCCCACCAGACACAGAGCATGACTTTTTTTGGATGAAGGCCGGCTTTCAGAGTGGTTAATGCTGGTTTATTTCGCTTACCCCAGGATCTTTTTCGTTCTACATTGTTGTAAATGATCCATTTTTCGTCACCCGTCACTAATTGCTTCAAAAATGGTACGTTTTCGTTGCGCTTGTTCAGCGAGTCGCAGATGGAAATGCGATCCATTAAATTTTTTTCGGCCAAATTATGCGGAACCCATACATCATAGCGACTTACGTAACCAAACTTCACTACATGATCGTGGACAGTGGTTTTCGATATTTTCAATATCTCTGCTAATTCACGTGTCGTGTAGCGCGGGTTATTCTCGATCAGTGTCTTGATTTGGTCATCATCAGTAGTAGAGGGTCTGCCCGAGCGTTCTTGGTCTTTAAGGTTAAAATCACCAGCTCTAAACTTAGCGAACCACTTACGTACGGTTCTTTCAGCTAAAGCGCCTTCTCCATAAACAGAACATATCGAATTTGTTGCTTGTGAGGCATTTTTGCCTTTCCGGTAATAGAAAAGCATCAAGTGTCTAAAATGTTCTTTGTTTTCTTCCATCTTCAAAAGAGTACAAAACTGACACGAATCAATTTATCTCAAACAACTTTTTTCCTAAAGATGCGTTGAAATGTCACCTTTAAGCATATGTATATAAATCGTATGTTTTCAATAACATTGATATATTCAGATATGTTCCAACGCCATCTATTAAAAATCGGCACGAACTTTCCGGACGACCCAATATTTTCCCGAAAATAGTTAATATACCGTTCTTGGTAAAGCAGCTTCGATTCCCTCACGTTCGCTCGCACGAAATACTCGCTCGCTTCGCAATAATCAGTTTCAAAGTTCTGGCGAAGTAATCTGCGATCGATGCCCCAGAAAGCATCGTGGACGGAAAAACGTCGAAGGCAGAGCGGAAGTCAGTCTTCGTTAAAATTTCAGAATGTTCCGTTGAGGATTACGCTTGCAGCATGTTCGTTTAACGCGTCGACTCGGTGTTTTACTGTCACTAGTTGAGCACCACGACTGTCGGATATCGAAATTTTTACATTGCGCGTATTGCGGCGCAACAGAGCAGAGACGTCTATAACATTGATATTGATTCTCAAACTCGCAACCGTGCTTCTACTTGTACGCGTGAGCATGCACAGAATATTAATTCGGAGGAAATATTCCGTCATGTGATTCACCTTTTTTTTAGTGGAAAAGATTTATTTCCGAATCAGCTAATTGGCTCTTTCGATACGTGTTTACGAGCGCAATCGACATGAATTCAGTGGTGACAGCTATTGAAATTATATTACAATCAATGGCGAATCCTACATTGATTCCGCACCAAAATTTAATTCGGCAATTCGATCCGAGAGATTTTCTCGCATATCGCGATACTGGCCTATCTGATAATTAGAATCCGACCGATGTGTTTTATGACCGTTGTAATTTGGTGTCCGACATTTGTAGTCGCGCGTTTCGCGTTGTATAACTGCTAATATTATAGGTAGAGGGAAAAACCGTAATTTCGCTGAATATCGATCGATCGTACGAGCTTGACTTGCTGCTGCAATTTGATATGAGAATAAAAAAATCATATCCGAGATTATTGTTCACGCATGACAACGTCATTTGAATGAACAAGCGTTTGTCGAAAATGTACCATGAGTGGATATTGATACCGCGAACGAAAGCCTTGATGCAGAAATCATTACTGGTACAAATAAATAGTTTTAAAATTTAACTGTAATCTGAATATGTATGAAATATAGGATTTATATAATCACAAAAATGAACAATTAATGTTATGAAAATAAATCGTTTAAAATAAATAAAATACATTTAATTTTCAATTTTGTGTTTTGATCGTAAGATGTAAAAATATGCTTACTCGTGCATATTAAACATTAGTATAGATTATAAAAGATTAACGTTTGTGCTTGTATGTTTCAGCAAAATAGTAATTGGTGTTTTAATTATTCAATATATATGTATATTTAGCCCTCATAACTGAAATGAGTTGCTCAAAGCTAAAGTATATATGCTATTAATATTAATACATTTCTCGAGGATTAATTTTTATTTTCATTTTTAGTCTATATCTGGATATATTAAAACATTTTAAAAAATCTCTTATTAATTATGGATAATTTTATCTATATTACCTACAATAGATATATAAAGTTTTCTCTTAGCGTAGATTCTCTTGCATCAAGTTATATGTTTATTTTTAAGAAAGGCAAGCACACGAAAGTCGGAAAGTACAGAAAGCGTCAGTAAATTCAGCCGAAGCTCGCAAAATCCAACGATGGCTTCCCCGAGAGGCTATGTCGCAGCGCCAATTCGTTACGAATTAACTTCGCGCGAGCGATACATTATCTCGAAAGTGCGCGTAAATTTGCCCGCCGAAAGTTGCGACTATGATCCCGGGAGTAAGAGACTAGTCGCCCACGAGAATCCCCAAAATGATTTATAATCCGTCATAAAAGCAGAAACTCCCGGGAGACGTGGTTAGAGAGAGCCGCAGCATCTTCATCATTTTGGTCGGGTTGTGATAGTGCGCGGGAGGGAGGCAGCGCGGATTTTCGGGACTCTGGGTACACAAGACCGTACAAGACCGCTGTCCCGAGCACCGATCCGTTTTATTTAAATCACGGCAATCCATAACGTCGAAATTCACTTCGGCCCTTTTAATGGTGATTTATGTGCGCACGCTTGGCCAGCCCACTTTTCGCAATTTACCCTGGTATCGCGCCAGGGATTGTCTGTCGGAATAATCAAGTGCTACGTTGTTATCCACAAATCTAGCGATGTACAAAATATATATCTACAAGTCCCGACATACATAAGTGACGTTTGAATAATAAATAAGATGCGCTTTTCTCTACGTGCTTCATAGGGATGATAATTACTTGAAATAAACATTCGCGTAATTATGATTTCGCACATATCGATTTAATCGCGCGAAACGGGTATGTTTAACGAGATACATATCTGCATTCTCGCGAGAAATTCGCTCGCGTGTATGATGGTCGACAGCGCAAAGTAGAGTGCGAAGCAGATTGTGTCGCCACTATCGGGAAAGCGGGATATGCGGGCGTCGACAAAGTCCCTGAAGCTTTTTGGCAGGGATCTCTCTCTGAACGATTCGGTTTGTCGTATTTACCGAGAGCTAAGAGCGTGAAGTAAATATGCAGCAACGGTAACAGCGGCAACGGGAGGGCCAGTAGGTCTTGATGCCCGGCAAAATATCGTTCTCTGTCGCTAGAATAAATACTCGTGGTCCGTGACCGCGCGATCGAAGCTAGACTTTTCACACACGTCCGATATAAAAGTTGAAGTTTATTCGTGACAATACAAGCCATCGCGACAGGGGTGAGAGTCACGTTCTCTTCTCTTCTACGGACAGGACTCCCGAGACTCGAAGCGGGCGTCAAACTTCAAGGACAACTGTCGCGACGGATGCAAAAGCGCCTAGCCATGTAAAAATCTGAATATCCTTTGACCCAGATAAATTTGACTTTTCAAGGCGCGGCGCGACGTAGCAGGACTCGGTCCGGCTCGGCTCGGCTCGGCCCGGCGTGGCTCCAGACGCCGTGGCGATGAATGAAACATTTCGTTGGCGTAAGTGGATTCCGCGAGGTGGTATTAGAATTTGAATTTCTCGGCAGTTCCGGAGGCTCGGCAGACTGGGCGTGGCTCCGAAAGATGTAAAGTCCTACAGCTTCTTGATATACGGATTTCTCCCGCGAGGAATGCAAATATTTCGTGGGATAGATTATTTCGGGGATCGTTGACTGGGGCGGCGTCAAAAATTGGACTGTCGTTTCCGCGCGTTAAAGTAGTCCGCTTTATGGCGCGGGATGATTGGACTCGAGATTTTCCATCCGTGCGTTCGCTTCATGACTCGAAATTGGGGATTTCTGTATTATGACGATCCTCGAACTTCGTTCGTCACGAGGAAACGTTTGTCATCGTCGACAGTCAATCGCGCAATCAGAATCGTGGAAACTGTTTGTCCTTGATCTCCATTTATCGCTCATAATGGGCTTTCTGAGCCTGACAGTTTGCAGAAATCAGTAGTCTCGTTTATATCGAAAACAATTCCGCCTGCGGATGTCCTGCCATTAAATTGTTGCTTTGAAGTTCCGATATAGCGAACCGCGCGTTATCAGTCGCTTGCGTTTCCATTAAGCTACAAACAGTCGAGTGTACATCCCGAGCTTTAGATTCCGAGTGATCAAAGTGGCGTAGCCAATCTCATGTAAATGCGAAAGTAATCGAAACCGAGACGCTACGGTGTGTATGTGTGTGTGTATATATGTATTTATATGTATGTATATATATTTACACACACACACACACATATGTATATGCGTACACAAAGGTAGCTACCTACATTAGCCCGATCCTTGAAGGAACAGCCGATGTGACACGAGCATAGAGCCAAATCGCGCAATCAAGCGCGATATCGATACATCACAATCGCTCACGTCTATACGTGCGTACACCTGCGTTGAGTTTTTGTCGTGACGATCTCGTTTCGATCTATCTCTCTGTCTCAAACTTAACTCTCAGTCACAGTCTTTCCTGTTCCCTTTGAGCATGAAGTTAGAGGACGCAAACGAATGAACAGTTACAAAAAGATGAAGTTTAGTGCCTCAATTCTTTTAATCCAATGTTGATACTTGCATCTTAGCGTAGTGGAGTAAAAAATTATAAGACTAAGACAAGATTTCAAAGATATTTTTGTGAAATTTGCTATTCTTGTTATTCTTTCCACTAATTCAATTTACTTTCAAATAAACCTTATTGTCAAATAAACACGATTGTCAATCGTTATACAAATTGTCGATGTTGATACGTGACTTCTTATAATTTTTCGTTGCACAATTATTCTAGTATATTTCATTTTAATTAACGAATTAACGATTCTTAAGTCACAATGGTTTCGCACTGTCGCCTTGTGTCCGACCCTACAAGAATATTTTCTCAGAACATTCATAAATCTTCCGTTCTTCTCTCATCCCGACACGAGCTTATGTAAGATTTAAGAAGAGCGGGCGCGAAGGGAAGGGTACCTCGCAAGATCGAAGTCGACAGGGGCCAACCAAGAAGGATTCCTTTTATAATTAGGCCCACGGGCGACGCGTTGCTCCTCTAATTACCTGTCCAACAATCCCCGGCGAATAAGTAAGTGGCTCCAACCTCGACATCAGTCGGCCTCGTTGTCACGGAGCTTATTCAGTTACGAGTAACCATCCAACGAATGAACCATCGCGCACTCGACACTTTTTACCTTACCTGACGTATTTAGAGACGTATCATAATCTATGTAACGTATCATGATTTATATGGTACACTTTTTTGCTTGACACAGCAGTGAGTAATGCAGCAGAATGAATAGCATTCTACAAAATATTACGGAGATACCAGAGATATGTATCAGTCTTTTATCGCATATTATTAGAATTACGGTCACTTATTTCTGGATTATTTAGCTTAATTTAAGCTCGTACAATTGAGATATTCGACCGGTTAAATTTCAGTTGATTAAGTAATTCGAAGACGCAAAGATCACATTGTTATCTATTCATTAATTCAATTATTCAATCTAATTAACCGATTAAACAGGTGGATCGAAAAAAGCTCCGAGCACTTTCCCAACGCGCTCGAGATTTTCCGGTGGAAACCTACTGCGAAGAAGAAATGCTATTTACGCGG
This sequence comes from Ooceraea biroi, assembly GCF_003672135.1. NCBI lineage: Eukaryota > Metazoa > Arthropoda > Insecta > Hymenoptera > Formicidae > Ooceraea > Ooceraea biroi. The sequence continues at coordinate 15,380,923 of NC_039508.1, forward strand.
AACTGTTTATGCAGTTGGGAGCGAAAACTTCCCCATAATCTGATATGCGAGTGCAGTCTCGCGTAAATGACGCTAGCACACAAGCAGTTTTCGACTTGTCTCTTCTCGTTATTACGGCATAATCTTCGTCGCTGCCGTGAATAATTAAGCGATCAAAGTTATCGTGAAGCGGTCTTTTGTTTTGTCGTGTACTCGCTTTGAAAAATCTTACAGCGCGAGTTCTTGGACGCCATTAGTCTTTCGCAATCTCTAACACACAAATGAAATATTAATATTTCTGAGGAATCGATAACAGGCGCGAATTTCTCGAGATAAATGAGAAAACGAGTGCAGATCTCTCGTAGCCGACATACACAGGGTGTCCCGGGTTTTAACCGACAAACTGCGGGAGCATATTCTACTAGTGGAAATAAGAAAAAATTCTTATATCGAGTTTGCTTAGAAATGCTTTATTACAAAGTTATAAACCAATATTGAAAAGAAATATGAGATAAGTAACAACGGATTTTTTCACAAAAATAAAAATTATCTACGCAATGATTTAGTGACGCATTTCAAAATGTCCTTGCACATCGATACAAGCTAGACATCGACGTAGTACAGAATTTGTTACAGTACGACATTCCTGAAAATTTTGTTGCATCTCAGTAACTGAATTAGTAATTCGTTGCCTTAAATCTTCAAGCGAGATTACTTCTGTACTGTAAACTTTATTTTTTAAAATTCCCCATAAATAAAAATCAAGAGGCGTTAAATCGGGCGATCTTGGAGGCCAGAAAACCGGTCCTCCTCGACCAATCCACCTATGAGCATAATGTTCATCTAACCAGTTTCTAACTTGTCTAGCATAGTGCGATGGACAACCGTCTGACTGTATCCAGCTGTTTTGGCGAAGATTTAAGATTCTTTCCGAGCGTCGTCGGTGTCTTAGAGCTGAACGAACATCATCATATTCATTCATAGGTCGAAATGAACCCAAATTACGTAATTGCAAATGGGTATTACTAAACACAGAACTATCTGGTACTCTCCTGTTAGGAAATCTACATTGATACTCTCGTACGGCAGCTCGTGCATTTCCGTCACAGAATCCGTACACGAAATGAATATCAGTGTATTCCTCATTTGAAAACACTTTTGGCATTCTGATAGTAATTGCTAGTTCACACGACGATTGAAATCTAACAGCTACTGTTGTGAAAGTAACAATCATACTGAATCGTTTCAACATAGTGAACATGAATACATGTGAATACACATAACATAAACATCTTCGACCTTCCAAATTCTACACTATGTTCCGTTGTTACTTATCTCATATTTCTTTTCAATATTGGTTTATAACTTTGTAATAAAGCATTTCTAAGCAAACTCGATATAAGAATTTTTTCTTATTTCCACTAGTAGAATATGCTCCCGCAGTTTGTCGGTTAAAACCCGGGACACCCTGTATATTTACGCCCTCTGTTACGTGGCGTACGCAGTAGTACGAACCAACAGCTAGGTCGGCGAGCCAACAAGTAGTTATGGTCTCTATCTTTTTGCGAGTGCGCGACAAGGTCGTTACGGTAACTCGCCACGACCCAGACCCATAGCAATAGGCGAGGAGTGCATTGTTTAAGACGCGTCGTTAGTGTAATTTGCGCCCAAAAAGCATACTGTGTAGTTTCTCCGTATATTAGCGACTTTCAACAAAAATTGTGGGCTAGAATAATTAAGCACGTACCGCATTGTTGCGTTAGAGTTAGCGAGTCCTTTGTCACGGTTACGGTTAAAATGTTAGATTTATCTCTGCTCCGAACAGTTGTTTCGTAGAAGTAAACATTTCCGTCTTATTATATCGTTTGCGGCATTTCTTTTTTTCATTTCAGATCTGGAATGATGATAGTGTACGACGCGGGTAAAACTTTATTCTTTTTCATGGGGGGCTTTAAATCTGGCCAGTTATGAGACGAAGTATAGACCTCACGTAGAGGTATGGTCTCGTATAGTTTGGAATAAAGCCCAGCGAGAGCGCGTGTAAGGTAAATTGCCTCCTTCCTGCACTCGTAGTATTATGGGTAAGCAACAGCTGTCGTGTGATATCGCCAAAGTTGGTCGGCTTCACCTCCATGAGTTTGCAATCGAGTACCCGAAAAATAAAGGCTAATATGATACAGATATAGTAGACAGGATATAGGCTACAGGACGGGATAATACATGGGAGGGCTTATGAAGATGCCGGATATATGGCCGGGATTATACGGCAATCTTTAGTTGAGCTATTGGTGTAGCGCGCGAGATGAGCGCTATATGACGGGAATGCTCACGCTGCGTGTGACAGAAAGGGGATGTTAGTTTCGACTTTACTGCAAATTGTTCGCAGTTCATTTCGCGTGACTTTGTCGCGTTTAACTCAGTTTTCATGATGGATCAACGGAGAACAAATGAAATGGTGATACTAAGCTGTAACTACGTATCGCTATTTCCACTTACAGTATAATATATTATACCATGGGATTTCTATGATATTGAAAAATAAGTACGTTATATTTCAATGCTCCTAGTACTACTATGAAGCTCATCAATGATCTCAAAAGTCATTTTTCACGATGTAATTCTTTTGCAATTTAGCAATTTTGCTCGTATTCCCTGTTATTTGTACATTCAAATTATTTTATAATACAGAAATACAAATACGTGACCAAATATTAGATTTCTATAGAATCTAAACGACTCTAGTGATATTTAACGCGACAGATTCAATAACATGATGATAAATACTATGATGAAATATTATAAAAAAATATTTGCACATATATGATATAATTTATATAATCAAAGTTTTTTATTTGTGACTAATACCAAAACAAATTTATTTTGAATCTATAAAAGGTAGAAAAAAGGAATATGTTGTCTTAATCAAATAATTCATTAATACAAGTCTATTACTGAGTGGACCGCAAGTATGCACCTAATACACGCATGATCTCGGCGGAACAAGCATGATCATTATGCGTGCATGACGTGGTAATCAATGCACTAATTAATTAAACACTCGATACCGCGTAATTAACACAGCGATGACGATGAATTCTCCGGAACGAGCCGCAAGACGCCATCGCAGTTATCTTGCCACTATCGAGTCCACGTTCTAGAGTAGTTCGAGGATCGAAGGCATCCACCGTTAGTTTCTGCTAGTTGGATAACGTTGTCGGGGGCGACAAGACGTTGAAATCGATATACGAGCACATTGAAAACCATCAGTGGAGTGTTTATCTGGAAACTGTAAGCTCTTGTGATTCGAGCAAGCGAGGTTGCCTCGATATCTGCGGCCTCTTAAACGTCGATGTGCATATATCGGTTGACCCAATAAGGACAGAAACAGCCGTCTCTCACGTTTTATCTGGCCATGTCTTCTTCTAGTTGTCGATGGAAGTTATGCTAGAGAGGATTATATAAACAGATCGAATCTTAGAGGAGATTTTGAGTGTTGAACATTCAAGGAAGCACTCGAGGTGCACTATACTTAATTCTTATTCGGAGACAAAACAATTTTAAAGTATCGTAATTATTTGTGATTTTTCTTCATATTTGGCAAAATGTATCATTATCTCGTGAGCTGCAATTGATGATCGAATTGAATTAGATGATACACGTGAATCTGTATCATTGCGAAGGCAAATGAGAAGGTTGATATCCTCATTTAGATGTGTCTCAGCTTTTTTGAATCTCCGATACAAAAATAGAAAAATTGTTTTACGCTATTTAATTTCATGACTATTGAATAGAATCGCGACGCAGCGACGATTTGTAATCTCCACGCGCGCATTCTTCGGTGAGATAAGGACTTACGATTGCTGGATCGTAACACCTATGTCAGTCGTAAAGCCGCTCGAAGTACCAGTCCACTCACCCTAACGAAACAGAAACAGCATCCCTCGGGTCGCCGCGGGCATTACGAGTACTGCGTCACATGCATCGGCGATCACCACCGTCCGTGGACGGTGTCTGAATTGCAACGGTAACGGCGGCAGTGGTCTCGCGTTGAGGGTGAAAGCCGAAGCGGAGGATGGAAGGAGGAAAGAGGGTGGGTCGTTCGTTGGGGTGTCAGTGTGTCGGTGTGCGTCGGCCGGTTGGAATATGGAGCAGTGTGTCAGAACGGCACCCTTCAGAGAACCGCTCTCTAGAGCGGCTGTAGTCAGGCCGCTTGGCTCTCCGCGCTTTCCGTCCCTTCTCACAAAGCGTCGAGGCCACCCTTCGACGACGGGGACAACGACTACGACGACGGACGAACTGCTCGACGACAATCCTGCGCCCTTCTGCTCCGCATCTCTCGCACCATCCTCCCTTTTTCCTCTCGTCCAGTCCCTTCCCGTTACCTACCTACCCGCCTACCGATACCTCCGCCCTATCCTTACCGTAGCTAGAACCTACAACCTACACCACTACGAGCAGCCTATCCAACAGCTCACTCTCTCGCTTCGCCCTCTTGTCCCCCTTAGTCTCCTCATTTCTCTCTTCCCGTCTCTCACCCTCCGACTCGGCAGGCTCTTTCTTGCTCGTCCTCCTCTCCGCCATCGTCCGCTATCGTACGTGTTCCTCTCATTCTACTTCTCTCCTCTTCGTCTCTCTCTTGGTTTCTCGCTTCATCGCTCGTTCTCTCACCATTCTCTCTCACCCTCGTGCAGCATCCCGTTCTCTCTCTTTCTCTTTCACCCTTACACACTGTCGTTCTGCTCTGGCTCGTCTAACCCGCGCATTGATTTTACCCTGCCCACCGTCTAGGCCCTAGGTCCTCTCCCTAGATAGGTAAACACTCGGCGCACAGCCGAGCGGCGCGCGTTTTGCACCCGCGCGAGTGAACGCCACCCATTAACCGACTGCCACCCTGCAACCCATATGAAATGATACGCTGACAACTTACATGACTAACTGTCACGGATTTCTCGTCGGACTGGATACTTTGTTTGCTGTTTATTAGCTCTCCGCTGGGATGTGGATATTGTTTCTATGCTTCTTCTAACTTTTACGATAGTCTTTCTAACTTCTAAATGTTCGTAGCAAACTCTCGTATATAATTCTCAACTTTTTTTTTCTTGATCACACATATGTTCTAACTTCTTAAATTTAACTTTTTGAATTTAAAGAAAGTTTTGCAATGTGATAAAAGCAGCTAAAGGAAGAATTTCTGTGTGTCATTAAGATAAATATTACATTTAAATATCTTCGAGAACGTAACAGTATTTGAAGAAGTGTAATTATATTTGAGCACCAAAAAAGTTACATGTACGCGGCAAATTACGCAGTTGAATTTTAAGCATGTCGACTCATTATTTTCTTTGAATAATTATATGGTATTACAAAGAGAAAATATAAAACAGCATTTGCATTTATTTATCTATATTATCTGTATACGTAATATTTGCAAAATTTATATTATATAATAATCTCTATTATATCAGGGCGTGGCAGACAAAACCGTAAGGTTAATGCAATATCGTGGCTTGTCGTTCATTAATTAAATGTCTGTTAAAAAAGCTCGCCCAGTGCTCGCAATTAAATTTGGTGTCGTTCAATAAAAATGTGAGACTTTTCGAGGTTACAATCGAGAGAAAAGCATGCGGGTAGAAAGAATTTTCGTGTGGGTCCGCCTCGCGTGTGATTGAGAATTAATTTCCATAATGAATTACGAGCGAAGGTGCACAGTGATTGGCCCCGTGCAGTTTAATTGGCGACCATTTCCATTTTTAAATGAGGGAATCGAGTTTGGCCGTTCCCTTAATTTTACCGGTCGCATGTATTTTCGCTAAAACGGTGCAATCAAGTACGCGGTACTTTTTTTCTGTTCTCTGTTATAATTATAACAACCGGGCTATTTAAATACGATCCGATATAAACGTTCATGTAAGATTCCCTGAAGAAGCCGATTGGAGATTCAACGTAAAATATTACGAGACTTATTAGGTAACGAATTATCCGTGTCTTGAAAATACCCTGTGTGACACGCCGTTAATCACATCTTTATCAAGATCCTTATCGTACTCATTAACGTTTTAATCAGTATGTACGCTTGGTGACTCTTTACGAGAGTAATAAAGAGGAAATATACTACGAGATACTAAGTGGGATGTCGTAATGTACAACAGTGTAATAAATGGAGAAAGCTGGGGCATCGTATTATTAAAAGGTATCTTGATGAACGTTATGCTACCAATGCTTTTAATCTTCATGCCGTGTGCACAAAAAATATCAAGAAGATGAAACAGAGGTAAAATAGGTTCAATGCATCAACGGATTGGTCTGTGTATAACGGTTTAACCTTTCGGAGCTGTTGATTATATCTCACATATTATCCGGAATATTGTAAAATTTGTAGCAAGAGTTTTTTTGTGTGTGTTCACTTGCTCATCTCGTAAAATATCAAGACGCATGAAATATCAAGTCAAAATCGGACGAAACGAGATTCGCTATGTCAAAGTTATTCTTGGCATTGCGCATTAACGAATAATCACAGGTGTCTCGCAAGACAGCATCGACCAGTCAAATTAAAACTTAATCGAGAATGACGTTATCACGGAGGTACACTAATACACTCTCGTCTAAACGATAAACGTTGATTAAGAAACACGAGATTTTTACGGAGGCGGAAACGATAAATGAACGGAGCACGCGCTTTCTGGAAACATGCCCGGATTCATGTAAACAAGCTGTGGATTCTTTATTCTTTTACGAATAAAGATGAGACTAGCGTCGCCGTTCGTTTTTCACGTGAGTCTGCATATATATCTTTTTACGCTGCATATATATGTGCGAGCTGTTTTCGTCGACGCGATTTCGGCGCGAATCTCTACGTGTCACTTGCCCGACGGACAAACACGGATCGAAAGTCCATAAAATCCAATTTCAGCAGAAGCGTCCGTGGATGCCAATGCATATCCGCCGAAACGTGCATTGGTAAATGGGTTTTTCTGTTGGTACACCCATGCGCTGAGAAAGGAATAAATGACGCTTAAACCGACACTCGCATGCGGCCGCATGTGTCCAGGGAGAAGCGAAACGGTTAAAAAATGCGAATTTTTTCACTCGGAAAGCAATAGCGTCGTTTCCTCGTTGCTTACAGTCACGCGTGCTGTTTGCATAATATATTTTGCTGCGCAGGCTGCGCTTCGCATATTTTCTCCCTTTGTACATGGTTTCATGGTTTAACAAATTATATCGACGTTTTTCCAAGTCGAATCGATTACATAATTAGTTATAAAGCTTCTCAAAATTATCATTATGGTCAATACTGTTAATATATGATACATTTGTTCACTCTATCAGTTTGTCGATGCAATTCTCATGCAATCAGTGTTAATCAATGATAATTATACTAGTACAACAGCCTGTCTACGCCAGGTAGTCCCTGGACCGAAATTAAAGATTTCAAGAATTTTCCCATTACCTGGGGTGAACCCCTATCACCATGCGAAATTTGGTGTTTCTAGCATATCGGGAAGTACCCGATCAATTCAACGACAGAATAGGGATTTTATATATATAGATTACTCTGGTATTTATATATAATATAGTATATTATATATAGTATATATAGTATATGTAGTATATAATATAGTATAATATATTATATTAGGTGCTCTTATTATTCTGGTTTTAGACGTGCCAAATAAATATGCGAACCTGCCTTATTCACACTCGTCTAATTTACCAGTGTACCAAATTCGCGGGATCTATTTTATGCTGACAGATTTGTCACACGTCCTCGTCCACAAATAGTGGAGTACCGCGGTAACGTGTATACGAAGCGCGCGAAAGATACGGAATATAAAAAAATATTTCGCCGACAGCGACTGCTTGACTGAGAAAGCAATCGAGGCAATTTCGTTCCGCTTGCAACTGCAGCTGCTCCGTGTATTTCCTCTCGTGCGCGCACCCCCAAAGAAAACGCCACTCCCCGCTACCGAAGGGTAATTGCTATCTACGGACGGCGAACCTTGTCGCGTAATTACACGGCGTTTAATCTCTCGGCCCTTTTTCCCTCGTTACCGATACGTCTTGCGCTTCCCCATCACGGCGCATCCGCGCGCGAATAATTTCCCGAGTACGGCCGTAATTTTAGCGACGAAAGTGGAACGACTAAAAAGGAAGAGAAACAGAGAGATAGATAGATAGAGAGAAAGAAAGGGAGATTTGATTCGACCACGATCGACTATTTTTATGAGTAAAAAAGGAATATCACATCGGCGAGATTTCTTTAAGGTTGCACGAACTTTTGAAAACATAGTGAAGCTTTCGAGTCTCCAGAAACCCTTCGTGCTCTTTTCGGTGACTTCCATCCTTTCTTCTGTTTTCCCTCGAGCGTGGTAATTTTTCCGACATCGGAGATGCATCGCGCGAGTTTTCTTCTTGCGATCTCTCACTCACAGCAGCTCATTTTCCTTCTCGTCGTGTTTCGCGTTCGCGAAAATCCACATCTGGAAAATATACAACGACGATAGCATTTTGCTTCTGTTACTTTAATATCACACACCGGCACACAGGAAGCTTTATGTTTCTCATAGGGTAACATTCTCGCATTCATAGAGTTGCGCACCAAATTTCCGCTGGCTTATAGGAGTGAATTTAATTATTGGGGAAACTTTCATGATGATTGCCAAGGAATAGGATTATGAAAATTGTGCCGGCTTTACTAAATATTTATGTATATACATTTCTACGTCTTTCAAAGAAGGAGGAAGAGAAAGTAGCTTTTATCGATTTCTTCTCTTTCTCTCTTTCTCGGTTAGCAAAAGGGGCTTGAGAAGGGAGCAAAATGGTTGACGGTGTTACGAAAGGAATCTGTATTGAGAGTGTCATTCGAGGGGTACAGCCCACAAGAAAAGTTTGTTACACTTCTTCATGAGTCATAAGAACTCTACACATAGAAAAGCTTCTTCTGAAAGCTTGCTGTTTTATGAAACGATGTTTCAAAGCGAGTAAAAGAGAGTCTCACTACACGTATAATGGTTCTGAGTATAAAATTGTGATAATTAATACAATTATTAATAAAACGCATATAAACGTGCTTCTTAAACATTACTTATTTAAAAGGATAATTGCAATTATCTTATATAATATAATAATATATTTCCAAGTTTTCATTTTTCTTGATATAACAGATTAATTTTGTTCGGAATAATACTGTTGCTTCGAGAGATTCATGACTTTTTCAAAGTCCGGATTTTGACATGCAGTTCTATTTGAGCTTTTGATAGGTACTTGATGAACTACTTATTCCGGTGTCTTTGACGGAGATAGAAGCACGAAGAAAACGTCAATGGTGTCGATAGTACGAACACTCTGAATAAAAAATTAAAGCAGTTACTGAAAGAAATATTTGTTTTAAGTATTATTTAAATTATTTATTATTTTACACATTCTTGTCTTTAACTTGTCTGATTCCTTAGGAAAATTAAATGTAAACGTCAAAGATAATTTATAATGCAATATTTTAATGAAATTTGTACCTAACGGAATTAATAATATTCTATACTATATGTGCGCTTATGTACGTATGGTAATTTTCTTGCACGGTAAGTTAATTTCTTCATACGAAACAATGAAGTTTCTACGACAGGCGCATGTGAATAATATCGTTAATATAACTTCGTAGCGAACTGCGGCGTATATATATAGGACGTACATATAGTTTTAGTACTTGACGAATGCGGGTAACTTTGCGCTGCGGCGCCTATGCGGCGGCACTGGATAAAGACTATAAAGTCGCGGAATGTAGACAGGGTAAAAGCGCGTCACTGTGGGAGCGGATGCTCTATCAGACGGTACGTTTCGCGGAGGTAGGAAAAAGATTCTCCGGATCATTTACGCCCCCCTTGTGGTAAGACTACAGGGAAAATATGCTCGGATCGGATACACGCTAGCGTAACCTATCTATCCTGCGAGGCGAACAATATCGTGCATCCACGTTACACGTGACAAGCTCGTACTCGATATGTACGGAGAATAATGCTCGAAGAACCGTTGTTTTTGAAAAATATCGTGCGCGATGCACAATAAACAAATAAAATTAAATAACATCAATAACGCGACCGTAGCCCTATAAAAAAAGAATGAAAATGTCCGTGTTGTATGTGTGCATGTACCTACATCTCGGCATCGAAACTATTTGCAGTGAGCTTAATCTCATGTAGTGATGAGATAATGATTGAATCAATATGGGAGGTGTGTTAATCAGTGGTCTGTGTAGAAACCAGGATAGAGTATCAGGTCAGAGAGAGAGAGAGAGAGAGAGAGAGAGAGAGAGTGTGTGTGTGTGTGTGTTTGTGGAGCTGCTAGAACACACGATAGTCGAGAATTACGTATTAAACTGAACGATATGTCACGAGAATGCATTCATCATTTTATGATTTTGAGAATGTAAATCTTTTAACTCTATTATCTGTTAATTTTGATTAGGAATTTTTCTCTTGTACAAGATGACGAGGTATATCTGATAAGATATCTCTAAATGAGTATTTCCCTTTTGGCTTAGATCCGATGACCGAGATCATGTAAGTAATTACATGAAGTAGCGACAGCCGTATTCTCGTTTTAATTTCAATGGCGACACATAATGTAAGTTCACGACAAGACCGGATGGTAACATCAAAAGTATTTGGAGGGGATAAATTGAGATATCCGTTCGAATGACAAGTTTTCCGAGCGAATTCAGGCCATTAAGAGATTAAAATGTCATTCAGACGGTCGTTTCTCGGCTTTGTACGCCGTCCACAAATTGGCTTCGCCAGCGCGAAAATTATTTGAATGTCGGGATTACGAGACAAAATAATTGCCTTCTCAATCAAACGAGAATCAGTTTCGAAATCATGACTGCGCGGCAAGGATTAAGCCGTGTGAAAATCTACGTTAAACTCTTATCGACTTCATATAGTCCGTACGCTATCGCGTAGCGTTGCATCGCTGTTTAATTCGCGGCCGTATCACCGAAAATATTGAAACGATACGCGCGTCCGGCATTCATTAATCGTCTCCGTTCGTTTTCGACGATTATCCGACGCGATATCTTTTCTAATGAAAACAGGCGATTATTAATTTGCCCGCGATCAACGCAATTCGCTGAGCGTGCATTTTCCCTTTTGCTTCACGCACGAAATCGTAATAATCGGCTAATGGATCTGCATATCGCTCTACGAGAGCGTGAAGTTTATTTGGATAAATGATTTGTGTTATTCATCACCTGCTGATCATGTCGGAAGTGATATCACACGACACTAATACCAGCGCTAATTCTCAAAGTGTCCGGTTATTTCTACGGCGTCCCCGCTTCCTCGGGAGAAGATATACAAGATAACTTCGTTATCGTCCTCTGACATTGGGGAACGGCGGTAAAGCCCGGAATCAAGCGGCCGGAAGATCAAATTTCGCGGAATGCACCTCACCAGGAGATCTAAGACGACGAAGCTGGTCGTCAATTGGTACAAGCCGGATCCAATTTTCGTTTTTTCTCGAGATGACGCGTCGTGTTCCACGCAGTTACCATGACGACCACTACCATCAAGGGAGAGAAGAGGGCTAAGGTTTTCTCCCCGGCCGTATTCAGCGGCCTACTCAAGAATATTTTCCGCTGAAATAAGTAGAACGCCTTGTTCATCTCGCAACGTCGCTTAGGTAAATACGCCTGACGAGAGAAATAGCGTTTCGCTCGTCGATAACGAGACCTAGACTCGCGCGATGTCGGGAAGCAACGGCGAGGAAACAATCAAATAAGAGAACGAGGTGGCTTGATTTTCCCATCACTTCGTGCGCAAGAGAAAACCTGGCCACGGCGGTAGGTGCATCTACATCTCTTGATTAAAATAATATGTTTTATTCCCGATAGATCGATTTTAACTGCGACTTATAGGGACTAATTTAACTGGTCTCTTTCCAGTTTTAATTCTAGGTAGTGACCCGAAGAATCATTAGATGAGAGTCAATATTATATGACGCTGATGAAATTCTTTTTAATCGAGATAGAGATAACACGCGTTATTCGATCGGCATTAATTAGTATTGGTGTCAGTCGATATTCCGCGATAGCGTACATTGAAGACATTGAATCGGTTGCACACCTGTTCCAAGGAACATCGTTTGTCTGACACTTTCGAGCCTGATCAGGTCATCGTTTAGGACAGTTGCACGATTTCCTGATACTGTCGGCTGAAATTAACGCACTGTGATCCTAGCAAGAGCATTAAAGCATTCTTCTCCTTACGGTTTCACGATAAATCAAAGTCGAGTCTAGGGTAAAGATCGAATGAGCAAGATTGCAGCTAAATGAGCTCGAGTGTACATGACAGAGAGAGAATTGCGCGCGGGAGGACGAGCGAAACGAGTCGAACATCTAGAGGAGGAAAAAAGAAACCGGGTGAAAGTACTCCCGGCTCGCTTGTTGCGAGAGATCGAGAGGAATGTTGGCGTGGCAAGTTTCTCATCCCGCCCGATTCTCCCTCCTCCCCTCTCTCGTTCTCTTTCACATCCCTTTCTCATCCTTGCCCCATAACCATCCCTTTCTTCTCTAGGATTCGGTCCTTCTCCTAACTCATCACACTTTGTCTCTTCCTCTTTGTGTCTCTTCTATGCTCGTAAACCAATTTCAACAGACTCACCAGAGAAGTTACGGGAGGTCGAAGGCAAAAGGTGGAGGAAAGGGGAAGGGAGACAGCAGAGAGGGAGACAGGCAGAAGGGCGATTTTCGGGGGTGCCTGTTACTATGGCGACCATCCGGGACTAAACGCTGGGCGATAAGGGTACCCGGCTATGGTTTGCGATACTGTTATACAGAACGTACGTACATCCTGTATTTGGAAAATCAAATTCGATCATCTTGCACATGCGAGGAGAGCTTAGTAACTCTCCCCTCTGTTTCTGTGCGTCCTTTACTCGCGGATTATAGAACTTCCTATTGTCCAGCATTTCGCTGCTGTGTCTGTAAGAACTAGATGTGAACAAATCACAACATAGGTCAAAAGGCAATAGAGAATAAAAATTGTGAAATAAAAGGATTACTGTTAAAAATTGCAATGCGTATCATAAGATATACAGGGTGAGGCACCTAAAACAGGCCACCTGAATATCTCGGCTGTTATTGGTGATAGAAAAAAATGTGTCAGACCAAACTTGCATGGTTTCGAGGGACACATAATTTGTTCTAAATAGGTTTTTATTAGGTGGACGCGTAGAGGTCACATGAAGGTCAACTTCGTTTTTTTAAATGGTATGATATGTTTTTTTACGTACCATCTAGTAGAGCATTTGAAGATGCGCACATTGATCTACGGATCAAAATCATTCAAGGTCACTGGAGGCCAACTGCAAGGGAAAATAATTTACTTCATATTGCCTAGAGTTCTCTGCTATTAAAAATACTGTAAACTCAGAAATGAAAAAGTTCTAGCCCTTAGAAATTTTTTCTTTTTCCGCAAAGTTGTTATCATTATTTTTTATCTAGTTTTTTTATATTGTCTACAGTTCTCTGCTATTGAAAATACCGTAAATTCAGAAATGAAAAAGTTCTAGTCCTTAGAAATTTTTTCTTTTCCAAGAAGTTCTGAGTTGTTGATATCTATATTTTTTATATTGCCTAGAGTTCTCTGCTATTGAAAATACCGTAAATTCAGAAATGAAAAAGTTCTAGCCGTTAGAAATTTTTCTTTTCCGAGAAGTTCTGAGTTGTTCATATCAATATTTTTTATATTGTCTAGAGTTCTCTGCTATTGAAAATACAGTAAACTCAGAAATGAAAAAGTTCTAGCCCTTAGAAATTTTTTCTTTTTCCGCGAAGTTGTTATCATTATTTTTTATCTAGTTTTTTTATATTGTCTACAGTTCTCTGCTATTGAAAATACCGTAAATTCAGAAATGAAAAAGTTCTAGTCCTTAGAAATTTTTTCTTTTCCAAGAAGTTCTGAGTTGTTGATATCTATATTTTTTATATTGCCTAGAGTTCTCTGCTATTGAAAATACCGTAAATTCAGAAATGAAAAAGTTCTAGCCGTTAGAAATTTTTCTTTTCCGAGAAGTTCTGAGTTGTTCATATCAATATTTTTTATATTGTCTAGAGTTCTCTGCTATTGAAAATACCGTAAACTCAGAAATGAAAAAGTTCTAGCACTTAGAAATTTTAGCCTTCAGTGACCTTGAATGATTTTGACCCGTAGATCAATGTGCGCATCTTCAAACGCTCTACTAGATGGTACGTAAAAAAACATATCATACCATTTAAAAAAACGAAGTTGACCTTCATATGACCTCTACGCGTCCACCTAATAAAAACCTATTTAGAACAAATTATGTGTCCCTCGAAACCATGCAAGTTTGGTCTGACACATTTTTTTCTATCACCAATAACAGCCGAGATATTCAGGTGGCCTGTTTTAGGTGCCTCACCCTGTATATATTATTAAGAACGGTGTAAATGAGAGCATGACGAATTTCGTAAGTAATCAAGAATAGATAGAACAAAATACGACGATGAGGCAATCGAAGAAGACCAGTTTTGTCGTATCTATGTTCTTGACTTACAATGCAAATAGCTTAAACAAGGGATCTCGAATAGAATCTCTCTTCCATTGGTATACCTTTCGCAACTAATTACCATATTTAGCAAAGAGAACTTGCCATTCTCGTACGAGTTTTACCACGAGGATTCGTGCATCGCTAGCCATAGAAATGAAAGTAATTTGCATTACTTTCCTTTCGCAACTTCTAAGTGGGTTTGCTTCGTCGTTTACTAAACAAAAATTGTGTAACTGCATTTACATTTCTATCGTTTGTACACATTGCAGGATGTTTCATAATCGTGTTTAGATACTGTTTAGTTATCGTAGTTGTCGAGTGAACAATTGAACACCATAAGCAAAGAACGTCGTAAATTACTTGATAACTCTGAACAACTTTATTGTTTTATTTTTATAATTGTCTAAAAACTTTGACATTTTCATTTTGTATTTAATGGTGACATTATATTTATTATAGTGATATTCAACTCAAAGTAACTTAATAATAGCATATGATGTCACTTTTTAAAAATAGTATAAAAATTTTCCTTCAAAAGTATTAAAAACGATTGTAAAATTATAAACTGAAATCAAATGCTCCTAAATCATACAGTTCACAACGTTTTTCTCGCGATTTGATTTTTTCACGTACATAGTTAACAAATTTAATGAATCAATTTTATTTTATATAACTTCATCTTTATGTGATAATTTATAATTTGTTGCTACGTTGAATCGCCGAATCAAATGATTAGCTGTTTGGCTTATGTGTATTTCTCCGCGATATTGAATTCGCGTGTCGCTCGTTGGCTTGCCTCTCGCATATATACCATCGTGTTCTCGCCGGTATTATGGCTCGTATCCAAATGCTCTCAACGAGCTAAATGCCACCCCTATGTACTTGTACCGATTGGTCGGCGTTTAGTGTCAGTGAGATGACACTTGTAGCGCGCTTTAATTCGCCGAAGATCATTATATAGAAGTCACATAAATAAGAAACGCGTATTAATAATTACTAATTTTCTTAGCCTTTTTCAGCAACAGAATACTTAAAAAAAGAATCTGGGATTATGAGATATAGCATCGTGCATCAGCGAAAATATGACTATTAAACCGTGCCGATCAGTCATCGTTATTTTTGCTGGCTGCAACATCTTGAATTTTTGACATTCAAAAAGTGATGCTAATCGGAAGCAGGCTCAGAATCCGAAATGAGAAAACTACGAGCATGGCGCGAGAATATGCCTCGCACGTGTGACCCGCTTGTAAATGCAAAGTTCACGAAAGAGGATGTGGATATTGAACATTTTTGATATAAAATATCCCGTGTCATAAAAGATTTTTGATTCCGAAAGGCCAGGGTATAGCTTGAATGCAGAAATGCGTGCAACTACCTGATATCGAGAAACGCGAACCGATGTCTAGGTATTGTCTTCGTAGTATTTCAATGTATTGTTATTTTAGATGAGAAAATTGTTAACATAAAATTTTTACCTCAAAAAGAAATTTTTATTTCTGCATCGTTGAAAGAAACATTTGACTGTATATGTATAGTATTATATGTTATTTATTTTTTCAAAACAAAAAAAAGAAAATCTCTAAAATTTTCGAGAACCTTTATTGCGCAAAGTACTTTACTTTTATATCCAATAACTTTGTCAAGAATCCTAACTTTCGTCTACGTAGGCTTGCTATCAATAACGAAATTCATAAATATTCAATGCGCGTCCACATTCGACATGTAAGATGATCTATCGAAACGTCAATATCCGATCACAAGTGTTGCGCACTATGGAATCCGATAGAAGCCTGATTGGTCTTCAACCGACCCTTCGAACTGACCCACTCTGTATCAAGTATCAACAAGTCAACGCGAATCTTGAGGATACTCTGCAAAGCTTTCTGAAGTTGACACGAGTTTAATACAGTTTAATTAGATCTATCTATACTGTCTGATCATGGACATATTTGCTATTTACAAACAAGATGTGATTATAGGTAGTAATTAAGCTCTCGCGGATAGCTCTTGCTGTGCATGACAGAATATCCTTCGCAGTGAATATCCTTTGAAGCATGATAAAGTAAATACAAAGAGCATAATTTGAAAATACTTTACTCTCATCTCTCTCGGTACGAGCCTCGATCGAGGAACCTGATTTCACGTCATCTTTGAGAAGAAGCATTGTCTTCCCGGCAGGTATCCGCGCGCGTATCGGTCTATCCTAATTTCCCCCGAGTTTCCGCGGATAATTAAGCCTTCGCCGAGGCCGCCCCGCCGAGCACTGACAATCGAAAGCGTCAAATGGGGATCGACGTTATTCTCTCGGATTAAAGTTTAGCGATGTCAGTTTAGCGTTAACTACGTTAGGCATTAGCTTTTGTCTTGGCCGTGGTGGTTCGCGCGTGCGTTCGATTTGCGGGGTTGCATCGACAGAACAATAAAAGCCACGACACTATTGCATCCTCACTAGTGCAGCCAACTAGTGTGTGGAGAGATCAAGGGATGCCATGTATTGTTTATGACGCGTTGTTAGCGCGTTGTATCCGCGGATACTGCATCCCTGGCTTCTTGCATATTTTATGAAGCGTCTCGTCCCCCTAACGACAACGTGCTAACGAGATGCTAATAAAATATTAGTCGCCCACTCGGTACCTCGTTTACGGGGCGGCACTCTGATCGATTGGTACGACTTTATGGGGAGAGGGTATCGATAGACGACATATCGGTGAGTCAAGTATTCGTTATTATTGCGTCCTCATGTTATTTTCGTCGGACATCTGCGTAGCTCGCGAAGAAACAATTCATGAAACAATTGCAGATAAACGCTGTGCAATTAAAAATAAAGTTCGCAACGCGTGGCTTATATTTTTACGTAATTATTTTTACTGGATGGATGGCTCGAAGGTTGCGTCAAGAATAGGGGATCCTATAGCCTCGCTCGAAAATCGATAATTGTTAATGCGCGCAGGTGTTTACTCGAATGACGTTAGTCCGACACTTTAATTATAATCAACGTACGCCTCGGGGTTTTAAATAACGTGAATTTAATGTAACGCATTGTGAGATTTTGCTAGTTTGATCTCGTTTATATTAAGCGTACCACGACGCAGAAAATATATAAAAGATGAGACCTTCTAATTGCAGCCCCGAATTTATTAAATTTAATTAATTTCGGATCAATTATTAATTGAAACCAATTCAATTAATTCAAACCAAAAACACACGAGGATATTATGTATAATAGAATACATACATTTAAATGCTTTTGCAATAAAGAACATTCACATATGTGCGTGCATAATATTGATATCATTACAATTATGTACATCCTTGTTAATCATGTTTGTCATAAAAAAGTGTTCAACTGGAACAAACATTTTGCAAAGCATCACACACATCACGTTTTTTCACATTTATCTATGCGGCATTAGAAGCCATACATCATGGCATATAAATGCGCGATGCACAGAAATGGTGGTATCATTGTATATTTTGTATATGCAGTGATATATTTTACGCTACAAAGTAGAATGGTAAATCCATTAATATCAAAAGTTCAAAAATGAACTATCTGATCAATGTAATTAAAAGTTATGTTTTTTATTGCGTTTAGATTCCGATATCAATTATTTGTTGTTTAACTCTCGCGCAGATAATCATACCTTGAATTTTCCTTGAACTAAGGGCAACAGTATTTCGTAATTCACGAGCATTTTGCAATTTGTCGCACGATTCGATTATTCTCTTAATGCAATACGTACCAGTTTTTCTATTGTAATTACTTTATAATTTTTCCCTGATTTGGAGACAATTGATGCCCAATGATGCGCAACACTTAAATGACTAAATCATGTCAGGTTTATTGATCAGTTGTCGAACGAGTGCCGAAATTCCGGAAATATCCTTGGATGCTGTGCGCATTCAGAGACATCTCATAGAACCGAGTCCTTTTCGCGGCGTAAAATGAACAACTAAATTTGTTCCGCGTTTCCCCATAACAGCCCGTGTGACTCGATCTACAATTTTACCTCGGACTGTGTGCATTAGCGCGAGTACATCCTTCCAGCGCGAGATTTCTGTGGGACAAAACTCATCCATTCAACTCGCATTCCGCATCTTCCAGCGTCTCGAAAAGCGACCGTCCCTTCGAGGACCCTCGACACATTTCCAATGTTCGGCGATTTCGCATCCCGGCGATCGAAGGAGTACGTAACGCTCCAATTTATTCTAGAGCAACTGGTTTTTGTTGTAAGCGGATTCCATTTGTCCCTGGGAGCAACCCAGGATGAGTCTGGGATAGCCAGGCGGTGTACGCATTATCGATTATTCTCGAGGACCAATTTAGTTCTCAAGTATCGTTGCGACTTTTAAAAGCGCCGTTCATGTCCTACGCGCTCTGATTGCTTCTGCGTTAGTGCGTATTACGCTCGTAAATGGAAACTAATTAGGAAACTTATCAAATTTATCAAGTTTTCTTATCGTATCGTCTGTTTGCTATAGTAAGTCAGTCTTGTCGGAAAAATTATAACAATCTCGATAATAGTTTATTAGGATTTCAACTCGCGCGTTTGTTCGCGAATATTTGAGTGTAGTGTCTGTTTAGCGTAGCTTTTGTTAATTTAAGTTAATAAATCAAAAGCCAATGTAGGGCAAGTTGCCGGAAACATGTGGAACGTAAATGGATTTGTGGGAGCTCGTTGAATCGATATTAACCCTCGGACCGAAGGGGTATCCTTACATCTCCCTATTGCAGAGACGATGTTGCAGTTTCAATCACCGCCTCCATTATCTCGAAACGTTATTCGCGATTTACCCACACCTTTCGCTTTTCGATTACTCACTCATCGTCTTTACGGACATGAACCTTTATTAAGTTTGAGAAATACTCAACAATATATTGCGGCAGCAATTTGTTGAAATTTACTGCATTTACTGCACTAGTCGGTTTGTTGTAAATTTATTTAAATATCTTAAAAATAGGAAGATATCTCTTCTAGGAGATAGAGGAAGATCTTTAATAAGATACACAAGATGTAATACAATGTTATATTAATCATTTTAATGACTAACGCTTACAAGTATTATTGAATGATTAATGATAATAATCATTCTAATCCCAACGTCATTTATTTTGTCGAGGATTAAATGCTTCGTTGATATAATAATAAATATATACTTTATTGACATAATTACAACCACACATAATTACCTGTCAATTCTTTTCATTTTCGATAGTAATAGTATAAAACATACTTTCAATCATTCTAACAACATTCGTACACATTGATGGATTTTACACAGTTTACACTGATACATTATCTCCATATTTTGGGATTTGACAAGATGCATTTTCGAAATATTATATGCAATAGCAATCGCTGTCGAGAAAATTATGATAATGTTGACACAATCTCATATAGGATGCTGATCTCGCGTATATTGCACAATCAATTTCGTCCTAAATTCCTAGCGGCGTTGGCAAGCAATCTAATCAAATCGAATTTCGTTAGTAAGGAACTCGACAATATCAATATATTTTGATATCATTACTTTTACTTTGACATTTTTTAGGATCCCTGTGGATGGAACGATAGAAATGTGTTGTATGTGCCGCTGGGTTTTTTTAAATTATCTATTAACGGATATTTAATAATTTATTCATGTATGTGGCATACTGAGATAGCGATGAAAATTCATATAGATATAAAAATAAACATTATCGCATAAAATTCATAAAATATTTCCTTCTAATACATAGAATGGCACTCTTTCGATACATATAATAATTAGTAAATGAGAATCGCTGAAAACGCGTCATTAAATGTGCAACGATAGCGGGTAGTTTTCTTTAGCTTGACGTTTCTCCGGTAATATAATACGAGTGCAGACGTTCCGGGCCATTTAGCTACGAAACTTTGCGCTTCCTCTAAATTAATAACGATCTCTAATGATGCGTGAAATTCAGTACGATAGTACTTGCAGTCTCGAAAGCAAACTAACTTTTAATTGTATTCATTTGTTTGTCGCATTATTGCACTAATTAGTCGTTGCGTCGCGTTTCACCTGTGTCTGAACGTCGTGTTTCTCACGGCAGCTTTAATCATTTCGCAGATCTGTTACCAGTTGCTGTCACCGTAGCTGTCGCACTTCGATCAAAAATTTTGCTCTTCCTTCTGTCGTGGTTTAGGCGTAACGAGGAAGGTCAGGCTTTCTCGATTCGCTATCTCTGCCGCAAGGCAACAAAGCCAAAGCATACAATATTGTCTAAGTTGCAGTCACGCGTATTGTACACGCGGCTGAGAGTAATAAGCGGATATAAGTTTGCAAGGAGCGGCACAAAGCGATACCGTATCTTCTGTCTGCAATATCAACCGAGACTAACAAAAGCGGCAAAAGCCAGAACACACAACAGATGTGAGGTAAGGGGAAAAGGGTAATGCGACGGACAATTTCCATCGATAAGAGAACGATTTCGTTCATCTCTTCTAGAGATTCTCATACGTATTTTTGATCGCGGAATTGTCTCGATATTGTTTCAATAATTCCTTTGGGATATATTGCTCAACAAAAATATACAAAATTAAATTCTTTGAAGAAGCATGCATGCTTTCTCTAAAGCGAGTGGACAGTTGTCGAGAAAATAATTCAGGTTTTTACCAAATGTGCCAACATTGTTTTCACATACTGAGTTCTGCAGATAATTTAAACAACAATGCCCAAGTTACAGTTTACTGTTCTATATTCGTAGTCGTGGGATGCAATATGCACCCGCAGACTCGACGCGGCGAGTATGAGTTTCCCGGATACAGGTTGCAAATGGTTCCATATCCTCCGTTACGTAATATTAGACGAGAGTAACAGAAGTAATGGAAGTTACTAACCGCAGCAATATGTAACGTGCGATTTGCAATATGCAGACGTGTAATTGGGGGGGGGGAGGGAGGAGAGGAGGCAAAAAGCGAAGCTTTCGAGCTCTTTAATGAATCGTTAATCTCCAACTCTTTCTTCAGGATTTTAATTTTTCAATATCTTTACGTATTACCAGGTAATTTCGAACGATGTCATGTTTATCATGTGATACGCATTTTACTAAAATACTGGAGTCACTTTATTGCTACCATACATATGGATTACTAGAAAAGAAATACGAAATACGTCTATTATAACTCCTAATGCTGTATCACGCGCGTAAATTTGCAGGAAGTCGCGCGACCGCAGAAACCTTGTTTGTACTTCAACCTAGTTTCTCTCTAAGCAAATAGAAAGCAGCTATTACAAGCGAATCGCATACTCCCTTACTTAATACTAGTCGACGGTAACACGTGGTGATAGTTTCTGATATATTTAGGGCGTACATAGAATTTTAGAGGACGAATTTTTGCGCCAATTATACGGGTTTATTTCTTTTTCAAAATGACTGATGAGATAATTGCGATATTGCTCGAAATTGCGCATTTTGCGGTGTCGCGAAGGAAAACTAGTTATTCGCGGCAAACATGTTTGCTGTTTAAATTCAGCTTGTACTCCCGGGACAAACACGAAGAGAGCATGCTGTCCCCGCATGCAATGCTGCAGGAGATAAAAGAAGCACAACGTGCACATGCCTGTAAAACTAGTGGTGTAAAGCAACGCTAATTGACTACCGCGCAAAATTAAGTCCTTACAATTAGTATTGTAGACCTGCTAATAATCTTTCGCTCACGCGAGTGATTTAATTCACCCAGTGCAAGTCCTCTGTTTTTTTGTCTCTTTCCTCCTCCTCCTTATCGGACATCAAGTACTAAAAATATTTGAATGAAATATTTTAGATTCAGCATGGCAATCGTAAATCCGCATTTATTTCAAGTTATTTTGTTAATGAAAAAAGAAAAAACGCATAACAATTTGATATTCTTACATAACGTATCGGATAGAGGTAACAAAGGGGACGATACATAATATCGGGTATCTACAATGCCTCCGTCCGTGATACATAAGTACAAAGGGGAAGGAGATCATGGGTATTCGGGTATTTTATTCACTAGAACAGCATGTACGTCACCGTAGAGAGACGTTTGTGCTCTTGTATATACGCTGCACGTGCCTTTAAATGAAGACAATCGCGGCTGAAATGCAAATACCGTTAACTTGGGAGTTGACTCTGGGTGACCTCTATCGATCGATGAATTCGTAAGGGTTCGATCGATCTTCATGAACTCGCGGCAACAAAGCTTGGACTTCGGTCAATAGAAGTGTTGTGGTTGCATTACGCAAATTGGACGTGATTCTGACGGATTCCAAATTCACACAGGAAGCTGATTCGTACGCCGATTTCGTATGCACGCGAAACGGACCGACCGTGTTCGGCTCATTATTCATGAGGGCGAACGTAATCAAAGTTAAATAAAGAGACATTTGCGAGCTTCAAACACGTGTAAGAATCTTGAAAAGCTTGAAACGTTTGTTTGAGAAAAAGCATCAAAGTCCACGTTTTCACAGGTATCATCGTGCCGGGAAAATCAGCTCGTAAAATATATTCTCAGGAATTACATTATTTTCTTAGCTGATTCCGTGCATCTCGAGTACAACACTGCTGTAATGTATAGTTATGCAGATCGGCGAACTTGGGAGCATGCCCGCTTCTTTTCGAGTAGGATGCACTTAAACTTTGCCCCGCTCACCGAGCTGATCTCGTAAAATTCCGACTGCACCGACGGTGCCCGTATTACTATCGCAAGATATGCACCGCGAAGATAGCGAAACTGTAGAGAGAAAGACTGAAAGGCGCAACGAATCGTGATTCATGTCGCAAAGAATTCTCAAGCAGCCCTCCAGCGTGGTACGTTTCTACACTTTACATCATGGATTTCTCCTGTCTGCACATATACAAATGAAGGCCGTTACGAATATCGAACGGAAATATAATCAATGTTCGTTGCATGTGGAATATAAAAAGGAGCGAGATGGAGACTGTGGCATATGACTATCGACGGAGAACGCATGATGAGTATGAAACTCTCGTGAAATTGTAATGTCGCTAACATTTCAGCTTGTTTCCTTCAAAGGAATTGCAAAAAATTTTCCGAAGATACAGACTTACTTGATAAAAAAGCGGAAAATTCTGAAAGTATTCGACTGATCTGATATATACACACACGTTAAAACGGAATACGTAATGTGACAGAACTCCATGTACAAACATGAACTCCCTGATGCTGCGACATAAAAACTATTGAATCAAGTACTAGCAAACAGTATGAAAAGAAGTCGAGTCTAGTTCTGTCTATCTACTGGCTCTTCGATCTGGTCGAATGCTAGCGCGATTTCATGGAATGACATAAAAATCCTTCGTTCGTTTCCTTCCATGAAACGTGTAGTTTAAAGCTTTTCTTTTAACGAGATTTCGATTCCCTCCAATCTCTTCTTAACTTTGCAATAGGGATGGGAATGCCTCGTGGTAATCGGCTCTTTATAAAAAGACTTTAGCCAACTCTCTACAGTTGTCACAATTCGTATGAATTTATTGGCAGAAATGTGCAGTCGTTTTGTGCGACCAAAGTCAATCTTAAATTTAGAACAGCCGTTTTCGTGTACACATGGAAATATTTCAGCAGTATAAGAATTCAGCAATAGACTAAGGTATATTCCTAGTCTGCAAAATAATGGAACATTACATTCACCACTGCACATACATTTTGGCTTTATAGCATTCCTAATCCGAGAACCTTTGATATTTGTATCACATCATCTGGCGCTGTAAATATCAACGACAATTCAATCGCCGTTTACATTTTTCTTTCTTACACGCTTCGGCAATCACTGTAACGTCGAAATATTCCGCGATAAATGTCAGATGTGAACACAGCTCTGGAGAATAGCCGGAATCTCCGCTAGTTCATTAAATATAAATCCCGACGGATCGCCGGTCGGTGACAGTCTCCTCGTGAATTTATGGCACGTGTCCCCTTATTCAATCCATCGCTGTCTTATGTAATCACAGCACAGAAATATATTTAGGGTGGTTTAATATTTCGGTTCATTTTTTTAATTTATTTATTATTGTTAATCTTCTATCGAAGAGATATAATTAAAGAACTCTCACTTTATTCAATTTAATTCAATTGAATCTTTTTCCGAGGTGTCTGCATCCTAATTTTAACGACACGTTGACAAGTCTTTATTCCATTTTTTCTTAGATGCAATCTATAGAATAATCGGGAGTATGTGAAATAACGTTCGCTCTATTGCAATAAGCCGCGCTGTAAGGGATGAGGCTCAGGTGCAAACGAAATCGGCAGGTGGAATTAAATGCACGAGAGAGGCTGAACGCATTTATTGATACTTACTTGTTCCGAGCAACTCATTCGTCGACACTATGCTGCAATAGTGCGATAGATAATCGATTCTGCGATTCGGTGAGCTTCGTCGTTTCTTCGATTTATCGTACACGTCGCACCGGAGTGACAAACGATATCAGTTGCGCTTTTCTCGTGATCGGAAGAAGATCCTATCCTTTGCACCTGTTACCTATCTTCTCCGTTATCTTTCTCCTCGTTTATCATGGTTTCAGGTCGGTCACTTGCTATGCTTTTGCTGCAGTGCACGATGACGAATGAAAATTGTGCTTAATGTATTGAAATTGTGAATGTTACGAATGTATCCTAAAATATTTGCTTCGTGATAAGCTATGCAAATATATCGTAGTACCTTTGATTCATAGCAACCGTTTTGCAAATTGTTATATCGCCGTTTGCGAAACGTATCTACCGACGCGTTTGAGTGAACGGTATTGCCTTGACCTAATTTCCGGTTTTCAGGAAAGCGCATTATTCCTAATAAATATGAATCGTTTCTCAAAATACTAGTGCGCGTAGCGGCGCAGACTATTTCCGGATTCAACATGAAAAATGTGTCTCGCCGAGAGAGACGAAGCGTCCGATATACCTACCTTGCACTACGATTTACCTATTACTTGTAGGATTTGACGTAACGATGTACGTGTGTACGAAACGTGCATGGGAAAATCGCTGCTTAGTAATGTGCGTTGATGCGCGTACAAATCCGGTATCAGCGATGAAATATTATGCGGAAATTTGATCTTCGATAAACTCCGGATCCTACTGTAATTAACTGCTATCTCTTGTTGTCTTGAGGTTCAGAGAGAAAGGAAAATAGCCGGCGCAAAAGTGTATTGTTAAACTGCTAATACGTTTTTTTGCGCGATAGAGGAAATGTACTCTCATCGGATGCAGTCTGGATAACGCGACTACAGAAATTAATTAAACTTTCTCCTATTTGGGAAAGTCAAAGGCAACGGATAAAGTCACAAAAGTTAGATCGCCCGCCTCAGGTTTTAAAACCCGGAGAACAGCGCAAGTCACACATCCTGTTTACCCTCCACTCTACGGGCTTTCTATGTGCTCGAGACTAGACGGTGTATTCTGCACAACGGCAGCCGTTGATGGCAGTAGCAACCGCAGGAGAATCAACGCTGCACAAAGCATAGGATTATAACTTATTAGTTACTAGGCAACTGCTAACTTGGCAGCACGTACTATCGTGTGTATGTAAAACGTTTCTACATGAATGTAACGACGAGATGCATGTTGAAACTACTATACTTTCGCTAACTAAGAAAAGTGGTGGTCGTTTTCAA
Source organism: Ooceraea biroi (assembly GCF_003672135.1). NCBI lineage: Eukaryota > Metazoa > Arthropoda > Insecta > Hymenoptera > Formicidae > Ooceraea > Ooceraea biroi. The sequence continues at coordinate 15,407,078 of NC_039508.1, forward strand.
TAATGACAAATTGGGTGGAGGCATTCAACATTGAAAATGTCTTGTCAAATAAAAATTCACGATGTGAACTGGATGCAAAGAAAAACTTCCGCTTTCCCATTAATTCCAATTTGAGTTTGGAAGTTTTATTTAATTTCATGAAGATCTGCATGCATCATCGATTGCTAAGATATTCCCGAATGGATTCGAAGTGGCTTCCACCATGGATTAGCAGAAGCTCTCCGTTGCAATATGTGGATGTTTCGGCGAATCGCGAGTCAGGCGTAATTTGTCTCCCCTGTGCTCGTTAGTCACAGGCGTGCATATCGCGACGCGCTCCCTGCCTGGAAGCGAACAAAGAAGAAATGTAGGTCATTTGTAAAACCGTCGATATCCGATACGCTCCTTTTTTGCCGACCGAAAAAAGTGACTTATTCCTATGTATGATTTTATTTACTCAATGTTCCCTGTGCACGAAAGACGTCTCCGTTCAGCGTACGCCATTCAACGCGGTTATTTACAATCGACAGACGTGTATCGAATTTCAGGATCAATATATGACAAGTGTGCGACAACTTTCTACATCGCAAGCTTGTATACGGGACAAGTCTACTGCGCTACATTGTTTAATTAGACACACATACTTGTCATGCGGAGTTTGAAGGGAAATGAACATTTCTGCCGAGTGTTAGATCTATTATTTAAATATTCAACAAGCAATGTAATTGCATATTTCATTACAAGTTAATTTATTACAAATGCATACATTAACAAACAGACGAACATTTAATTTTATAAACATATTGCTGTATCCTCGAAATTGCTATATTTTCTATCCATTCTACTTAATTACGTTACAGTATTACGTTTAATTACGTTACGAGAATGTATCGTTGTTGCGTGTATTTTCATGACACTTAATTCTTACTTAATTCAAGTTTCCAGTATCATTTGCGAAAATTTATTTTATATACATAGAATTTCTTATATATATAATTGATTCATTAATAATACATTTATTTTTATAGATTCTATGCTAGATATGCTATTTCCAACAAAAATTCCGATTGTTAAGAAACTAATTTACGCGTCGTTGTATTGTAGGCATCTATAGGCGCCGCTCTGCAACTGACCCGAATGCCTGAAGCAGTATTTGATTGAACTGAATAATGTAGGACGAAGGGCATTGATTCGCTTGGAGATAGCCAGTTCTCCGGTATTCCGTACGGTGATGTAGCTTGGGAACCCTACGTCGCGAGTCTCCCTTCGAATCACGATCGCATCGTACGTCCGATCAGGCGAGCGAATTTCATTCACGTGCAAGCGTATAGTGAATCGTACGCGGAGCGAGAGTCATCCGCGCGACGTTCAGGAGTGCATAGCGCATAATATAATTAGCGCAACGACGCGCGCAATATTCGGCGGTCGAATTACCTCCGTGAGGCTTAATTACTCGCTATGAATCCGCCGCAAATTCCGCGAGCGGTGCGCATAACTTGTGCAAAATGCATGCTCGAATGATATTCCGCGACCTGGAATCAACCGTGCGTCGGGCTTTTTCCTTCGCGCGAAGCGAAATCCTTCTTCATCCCGGATCTACCGAACACGTTTCGTCCATCTGTTTTTCAGTTCCAGCCCCAGTTCCCCACGTGTGGATTCCCGACCCCATTCACGAGCTGTACATGAATGCATCCCACATCACGATGCCATCAAATGAACGTACCTGTTGTGGTTGTTTGCGCATTACGTACAAAAAAATAGCGTTCAGATATTTACTATTCGTCCGACGAATCATTATGCTGGCGCGGAATCCGCGTGTGCGGCTTTTCTTCGTGGAAGACACATCCTCATCGTAAAATGCACCGCATCGAAGCACGCGCTCGCATTTGAGTCGCGCCTAGCTTTCCCGGCACGTGCTGCCATTTGTCGTTTAACAAATTTAACGTGCGAGACAGTACGCGCGGCGACGGCCCGTTTGCGATATCGTAAAACGTGAGGCATAATACCTACTCGCGCGCGTACCTACGATAAGCGCGGTAGCGGCGTGTCGCGGATCTCGATAACGGCCGACCTATCGAAAACGCGGTCCCTTTAGGCGCACCCAGCAAACTCTTGCTTAAATTTTCCCATTAACCCCATTGTTCCGGACGCGTCCGCTCACACATAAGTGGATTTCGTTGTGGGATTACGCGGTGAAACGTTTTATGCGCGCCGTCATAAAGCGATTTCAGCCGCTCGGATGTAACTCCTTGGAAGACATTTTCCGTCGCCGTTAAACTCCGACTGAGTGAAATGGCGTTTTTTGTCGGAATATAATAGGCATTTTCATTATGCAAATGAAGATCTCCTCCTAATGCGGAGCTGGTGGTTTGAGCGGGCCATTGGCGGAAAGTAAAGTGGAACGATTTGCCTAATAGAATCGTCTGATATGCATTCGAAGGAAATAGAAATTATTTTCAAATAGTTACCTCGTCGTACACATATTTGCTGCCGAGTTTAGTTCTATGTCGGATGTTGGAAATATTGGAAATGAAAATGCACTTTCCTGTATTACATTAATATTCATCAAAATATTGTTACATTTTTACACATACCTATACAGGTATGGTTGTACATATTACGAGACTTAGAACGTTATCGTAGTATTCGAATCCATCCTGAATTTCGGAGTAAATGCAAAATATATTTAGGTTAATGGCAAAACTCATCACGCGAGTACAAATTTAGACTCCAAACTATGCCGTGAAAGTTTCAAGCGGATCCATCTACGTGCGGATGTGCGCGAATGCAAATATTCGCCAAGTCTTGATCGTTTCTGAATTTGCTGCGAAATAATTCTTGATTTAACATAATCTGTTTAATTGCAAATTCAATTTCGCATTACGCAAATTTAAATATGAAATGCATTACGACATACGCGCTAAATCTAATCAAACAACCGTGATATCGATTTTCGGGTAAGTGAAAATTTTGTAAAGAGATTCTCGAGACAAGAAATCAGGAATAAGAGAGGTAGCTCCTTACAATCAAGTGCATTTTATATTCTGGATACGTCACTAGAGACAGTGAAAGGACGTTCATTGTATATTGAACCGCAATTAATACAACCTCGTCTTTTTGACACGTAACGCACGACGATCTAGAAGCGATCTGCTGGATATTAAATTTTTTTCACGTGGGTACATTTGAAAGATATTTGAGTTAATGGCAGATTCGGGATGATCTATTGCTCGCGCAGGTAGAAATCACCCTGTGATCCGTATCCCCGTGCGAGTGTTCTGCATGCAAACGTGTGCTGGCCGCTTGATCGCCGCCAGCTTTGGAAACCACTCGTGCGGTAATGGTCGAATTAATATCCCGCGCATGGTTATGAAACCGCACGACCGGAATCTGGTATAACTCACTTCTGCCCGAGTTATTTTCTTCCGGCTAACTTTTGCGAGTGCTGCTGCTACGTGCTTCCCGGAGCTAACGATCCTTCGTCAATTCCATCGCTTTTTGTGACGTATATACGTGAAATTTTGAACTTTTTCAACTTTTGAAGTCGGAGATCTGTGAAAGTTGTAAAAAGCAAAAGGAATATCATAAAATAACTTTTTGCCGGAAACGAACTATGTTCATAATATGATATCGTTTTACTTAAAACATAGGAATAACTTTTGATTAATAAAAACAGTTTAAATTAAGCCATAATAATGATTCGAAAAGTATATAATATTATTACATTTGTTATTTACAAAATATATTTTTCTTTTCTTAATTAATGAAAACAGTTTAAATTGAGCTACAGTAATTAATTGATCAAAAATATATAATATTACATGTGTTATTTGCAAAACATATTTTTCTCTTCTTGGATGTGTACATCATTATTGCGTTTTAATTATTATTTAAATTATATTTGCGCACATATTTGTCGCGTTTTATAAATATAACCGTGATAAAATTAATTTGCGAGATAGCGCGAAAGTATGACGATTCCGTGTGCACGACAAGTTCTTAATGGCCACATACAAACCTTCGACCGAGGCAGAAAGCCCGGAGTTAGAAGACGTTCGACAGAGACCAGCAAAATTTGCGGTGTATACCCGAGTTCGTCTGCGAACTTTGCGAACCAGTTGGTCACGAGCGAATAAATTGCCGCGTCGTTTGCACTTCCGTGCGATTGCTTCGTGTGCAAACTTCTCTGCTCGATTTCTTTGAAGATCAACAGAGCGAAAACGTTTGAACTCATAATTCTGTTCACAATTACAGGTATCGGATAGTTTTTTTGACGATCTCGCGATCCGTTGCGTATCGAAACCATTCTACAAACAATGCACATGTGTCTATGCGTTTTTACAAACGCTTTGTGTTTGCGATAACAAAATTCTGGAAACTCTTTTGTTGCAAGATTGTATTTTTGTTGTACATTGTTTTAACGGAATTAGTGAAATACTATATAGTATTTTAGTTAAACTATGCGAGTATGTTCTGCGAATTGTTTGTTCAAAAGTTGCTATAATATGTCAAGAATTGTTATTCTATTTGTTCAAGATATATTCAACGATGCTTCTGGTAAAAGTCAGGAAAGATTTTCGAGGGACAGGTTGTTCTAATTTGACATTCTTCCTGCTGAATATTTCACGCAAAATATATTCTTGAGGAATGTATTTTATACTCATTTTATTAAATTGAGAAAAGCAAAAAGGAAAAAGCTAGGGAAAAAGCGGAATCCGTTCGATGAAATTCTGAACAAACCAAACGATGATTTGTGGTCTACCCTAGAAACGCGCACACATTATTATCGGTTAGAACAGTGCAGGTATTCGCGGCCGTGCAGGATGCCAGGAAGGTACTGGATAGGTACGCAACACGTCGACGTCTAGCGCCGAAACGTCGTGTCGCCGCGGTGGATGCAATTTACGGGCAACGTGCCAGCACGCGAGGACCATAAACCTTTGTATACCGATATGATGCGATGGCTGCGAGCCATTCGGCTCCATTTCCACGCGCCGGATATCAATTCAACCATTATCGCTCGTTTGATTCCCGAAGGAGCGCGCCTGGTGGAGAACACTCACGTGCCACGTAATCGCGAGCACCGCATGCTGCATAACGATTTCGTCGAACATCATGCAGCAACGGGCGATTTGTTTTGCTATTTGCTTATTTTGCTATTCGATAATACGCGAACGATTGTTACAAAATGAAGCATATGATGATTGAATAATTGAAGAGCTCGAATACCTAAAATCGAGCAAGTGCTTTCGAAAATTGGCAAGCTGATTAAAGCAAAAACGTAAATCATTAACAAGAAAATGAAAATGTTTTTTAATCTCGAATTTAATTCTTAACGTGCAATCTCTAAAAGAACGCAAGTGTGCCAGAATTCTCATTACTTTGATGTAATAATCTGCGATTTTATCGTGAGTATATAAGCCCCCTTTGAGAAGAATTTTTAGACTTTAGGCTTTAGGAAGCCTGGTAGGGATGATTCGGTTGTATATAAAGATGGCCGCGAGTCAAACGTGTGCCACGAATGATTGCGGGCTTATTGAACGAGAGAAAAGGCGCGCGCACAGGCGTCCGCCTCACCCCTGCAGTTTAAAACAAGGCGTCCATCGCGCCGGGCAAAAAATAATTTCCTCCACAAAGATTCCCGCAAGGACGGAGATCCAATAAAAAAAGGCTGCAGAAGAATGCCTCGTACCGTGTGAGCCTTTATTCTCACCACACTGCAGGTAATAACTCGTCGCAGAAATTTCCCTCTCGTCGTGAAAACATTATCCGTGTACTCAGTGTGCCCACGGTCGCTCTATTTATAAGCGTTGCCTTTTCTGCTTCTCGACTGTCTTTCCACGTTCCGCCGTATCTCAGTAATGGCTTATTTCTTATGTGCGACGAGAAACAGCCACAAGCCGCAGCCCGTGAGGGTAGCAACTACTAATGAGAATTATCGTATCTTCTTTCGCGCGATATCAAAGTGAATGCCGACTAACTTGAAGAACGACAAAATGTTTCTTTGAGTGCACTCGTGACGAAACATAGCGCGAGCTTGCATAATTAATGCCTCCCGATATTTGTTTTACGTCTCTAATATAATTGTTAATTTTGCACAAATACATATTTTGTTCGTTATAATTAAGTCCCATACTTTGCACTGAATTACAAACTTACGGAGTTTCAGCTTAATTGACATTTCTTCTATAATAAATTTATGTATAACAGATCGCTAATACATTGTACTTGTATTTCATCGTTATCATTACTTTTTTGTATCATTACTTTTGTTAACTTTTCCATATCTTATTGTTAGTTCTCAGAATAAAAGTATTTTCTAAATGCTTAATCAATTGAACAACTCATTATAAGTTAGAATAATTTAACGACAAATGCGAAGACTATAATATCGAAATCAGCCAACAAAAGCTTCAAACGCAACAGTATGCTTTATGTTTCTTATGTATCTACATATATGTTTCCCTATTTATCTCTCATGAAACAAGCTTGCAATTCTTAAATTTTGGTAATCATTATATTATGTTGTTTTTAACGTAGGTCCTGGTTATCCTCATGTTTGCGTTCTTCAATGGGTAAATTTAATTGTTCTTTACTTTTGGAAAATACCAGGAATCATAATTTACCTTGTCGTTATTAGCGATGGTTAACTGGAAGTATGGCGAGCTGGAAAGAAGTACCACGCTTTCTCGCCACTTATTTCGTAAGTTTATTAATGAACGGTTAGTTAATTAATTCTTGGTGGTTCTCTTTCCGCCGGTTTCGACTTTTGCTAACTGCAAGACACAGGGAAGTAGGGAAAGAAAGCGAACAAACACGAAAGCTGAAATACTGGTGAAAATCAGACAGCGTGAGGTAGTTCGCGTTTGCGCGAGGTCAACGAGAAATTCGGCGCAGCCCGCGCTAATGAAATTCCAGAAACTACGGTGCACAGCGTCACTCTCGTGAAGTTCTTTCATTAGAGATATTCGACGAGTTCCATAAGCGGAATAGTAATAAGGAATTGTAATATGCAAACAATCCTTAAAATGTTTATACATATATGTATGTGTAAATGTGTACGTATATACATGCCCTATCCATAATAAGTGAGTGACGTGTACGGTGAATAAAAGTTCTTCAAAGGAAACTTTGTAAATTCGAATAACCGGCGATGATGCGGATTTGCAAATTCGCTCGTTTAAATTCGAAACAGGTCGTGGAAAAAAGAACTGGAACAACGTAATGTAACAATGGCTTTATCTCGCCGGATTAATTCACGCGACCAACAATTGTATATATAAATGATTCTACAGAAAAGCCGTAATTAACGAAACGAAACACGCGGAAGCCACAATTAAATCCCTCTGACTGATCGGACGAGCCTATGAATTTTTGAGCGCGCCCATTCGCGAATTCGTCCCCGTGCCTTTCTTTCCCCCCCTCTTGGCTTTTCACCGGGTCTCTTTTGAGAGATGACCCTTTATTTGCACCGAAGCTAATTAGGGCCTCCGAGCCCTAGGCGGGACTGAACATGTGTCGCTGCGCTTTTAAGTACGTGGCAAAGGGAGCTAAATTGAGAGACGGCGCCGCCACTTACAGAACGCATCAGTGACGCGTCGGTCGATACGTGCAGCGCGGTTACTTCGCTTCAAGATCTTTGTATTTTGCATGATGGCTTCGCGAAAAGGGGGACCGTCAGAGACAAGTACCCATACGTTACGTGTATATCGCGTAGGCGGAATACTCAAACCGGTATAACTTTACAATGCCACTGTTCACCTGCCGTTTTGTTCTACAAGATGTAATATCAAGATTTATTTTAAAATACTTCCGAGGGGGAAAAAAGATAATCTCGTGGAATACGAGACGCATGTCTCTAGTCTTTTTATAATCGTTTATCGATGATCGATTATATCTCAGATCGCGAAAATTGTTGAAAAAATGCAAGACTATTTTAAAAAGGGACTGGCACGACTACAAACGGAATAATTGCGGCGCGTGCACTTTTCACATGAGATACCAATGCTCTTGATTCCTCACTGTTGATTCCTCGCGCACTTTGCCCGAGTTTGCGGTGTTATTTTACTTTAGCTTCTATGCATTCATGGTTCGGTGGGCGCAGTGACGACAATTCGCTCCGCTGGCTTCCTCGCGCCGCTTTATAAAGCGGATATAATACCGAAAACGTCGCGGAGCGGAAAATCCGCGAAGTGCTTTTTACGCTCGCTAAAGCCGGATAGTTAACTCAAAGACGTTCTATGTATATTTTCGGCGACTTAACTGAGGAAAATGCGGATTTCCAGATTTGTAAGTCAACTTTTAACCGAGAGATGTATCCGGTTCAATTACGAGCGTTCAGATGCAAAATTCCTATGTCATAAGTATGCAGATATATTCCTTGCTACAAACACGGAAAATATATAATTTTTTTACATTATTTTACATTTATACACCATAAGATCACAGCTTTTAAAACATCTTATTATGCAGGACGTTTCAAAATTTCCATGTTTAATTGTAATGATAAAATTTTTGCTTAACTTAGAATCAGTACAGTTTAATTAAGATAATATAAAGAAGAGTTTGCCTCTAAAGTTGTTCAAAACTCTTATTAGCATAAAAAATTTCATCGTGTTGGATTTTTTTCTTCTAGTGATTCGTAGATTCTAGTGATTGATGTATATTTCACTTACATTTGATTATATATCCAAAACAAATAATCATCGAGATTGTGGTGCGACTTTCAACGTTTTTATTCATTTTTTATTCTTTGTTCAGGAGCCTTTACGTGACACATGCTAACAGGAAAATCTAATTTAAGTTCCTCGCGCATAGATTTGCGCTACTTTCGATTTTACATCTCGTGGAAAACTCGAACAATAAGAGAGACCGTCGACAGCACATCGACGATCTCTCCATTCAGGTAGTAATGAATTCCATACATTTTCAAACTTGTACTTGGCAACAAGCATGTGAAGTTGTTCTCGTTTAAAATTTTTGAGACACGTTCACTCATTCTACTTTAATAACTATCTTACGTCACACATTATTATTTCAATCTCTTATAAAAAAGTTCTTTTTCCTTCCTTCTCCCTTTTTCTTTCCGAAAATATTTCTTCAGTAGATATTGAATTTTATTTATACGAGCGTTGCATCGCGATTGTCGATAAAGTTGTAATGAAAATATGGATCTTCGTATTCAGTTCACGTTATGCTCCGGATGCTTAACTGTATTAGGATGTTCTATGCACTTTGGGCCTCGATTCCGATGGGAATTCACATAAACTATGGAAGGTTCGTATGCGCGTGAAATGGAGCACTGGTGTCGCACCTCTGTTGGCCGAAAGCCAATTAAGGCTTTTGATTAGACCGTGCCGAAACTTGAACTTGGGCTTGGACTTCCGGTGGTATAGTTTCTCGCCATGTTAGACCGCACTCTCTATCGCGCGCTCGTCCATGCACGCTACGTATCGTATGCAGGGTGGTCAGTAAGTATGCGGACAATGCGGAAGTGCTACTCTCGGTCAGGTTAGTTTCCGCAAATTTGGAGGCATTTAACTTTTCGTTGTCCGCATCGTTATCGTTGCGACGTTTACGTTTACGAGAAAGTAAGGCCACGCGTACATCTGCACCCTCGTGTGTGCGTGCTGCGAGTCTCGCCACCGAGCCTCGATTTCACAAGTTGCTTTATCGAGAAAATGCACGTTCAGTTCGTCGTTTAAAAATGCACGAACCTCGGTAGTCGTTGCTGTACACTTGTGAATTGTACAATTTGATTTGGCGCACGGAAAAATCGTTGATAACTCCGAAACGCGTGATAGACGGTTTCATTTTCCAAGAATATAAATTTTTGAGTTTTTCTGTACATGAAAGCTCATAGCAGCTCGATTGAATTTTGAAAATACGGCGGACAGTGAAGAATGACATATTCAGCATATCAGCGATTTTCATATATATATGTACATACATAGATAGTTCTATGAAGTTATATTATATTAACGATCAATATCGAGATTCTGCACTTCTTTATATTATCTATTCGCATTGCCAATTGTCGACGATACATACCATGCGATAGGACCTATCGGATAGGTAATGGAAATATATAATATATAAATATATAATATATAATTGGACGACTGTGCGCAGATAATCCGATCGAAGTGCATTGATTGTATTATTGATTTATACTGTACGTTATTATTCTGCAGGATAAGAAATCAGTCAATCTTATCCTAGCTAGTTCATACAATATTGTGGAACGGAAATGAGAGAGGAAAAGAGAGAAAGAAATGAAATCTTGAATATTGCCGAAAAGTGATCGCGAGACGATTTATTAAATGCGAGATTTTCGCGAGACGGCGTTTCAAAGAAACAGGGAATATTGATAAAAACGCGGGGATTCTCTATCAAACTAATATAAAATCATTGTCTAAGAACTCCTTTAAATTTATTATTCGGCGAGATCGGCATGGGAGAAAACGCGCGCGCGCGACGATCGATAGAGTACTTTGGTTGCGGTGCGCGATGTGATCAAAGTTACCTGGTAGCCGCCGTAAACCCTTTCCGGATCAATGAAGCTTTAAACTTTTTTACCAGATAAGTGCTGCATCGCCTTTCAGCGTGCTCCACGAAGGGGTCGCGATCTTTTACGTGAATTAAGTACACTCCGTTGTAGATAAATATGTCAAAAGAATATTCGCGCACGTAATGTGCTTGGATGTTATTACCTGGTATATAACACGATACATAATGAGAATATAATATACAAATATAATATACAAATATAACATTTATTTATTAGATCGGAAAATTTATTCTGAGAAATTTTACAAATATATGTTACTTTTGACAAGAATTTAATTTATTTTCCTAGCGAAACACAACAATCATCATATCAAGCTTATTGTTAGTCATTTCACGTTATATTACAAATTAATGATTTTCTGATTATCGATTATCGATAAAATAATCAACATCAGTATGCTCAAATCGAAATAATCTTGACGAAACACAAAATCTTGTCATTTAAATGTATAATTCCATAAAAAATAATAAAATCACTACAATCACATCGCGAATCCTAAGTTTTTCGATTTGTAAATAAAATACGAATCCTATGAATAGCTTTGTTCAACTGGATATTCCAGCACGTCGTAGCATTTTCAAGCCGTATACGCCGGAAACGACATCCTTACTCACATTACAATCCTGCCGTCGCGACGGCATGCTGTCACTATCGAGCATGGCAACTCGAGTCACAGGCGACAGGGATCAAGCATTCTCCCTTTCTGAAGCCCGTGAAAATGCGTTGCAGCGCGGTGCACCGCGTCGATCTGGGAGCGAAGTCTCCTTAAGACAGAGACAACGTCGCTGGTCGACGGAGTATCCTGTTTACAGCGTGATCAAAGTTACATCGTAGGCGGTGTATATATTCATCGTGGATCAATGGAGCTCTTGGAGCCTCGGCACGCCTCCGCTTCGACGTTCTCCCTTTCGTCCGCTGTCGCTACCGCCGCCACCGTTGCGCGCCCGACTTCCCTCTTCCCTGCTCTTCTTCTCTCGTATCTGCTGACACACGGACGAACACACGTGCGATCCATGGTCCAGAGCTTCTCGATCCCAGATTCGATCTTCGTCGAGCTTTTCTTGTAGCGATGTGTCCTACTAACGCACATTCACGCATAAACCGCGCGCTACAAATGCAATCGGCAAATTTCGTATCCTCGAGAGAAGTAGTAGGACACGATAACAGCTCCAAGTGTGTACAAATATTTTTAATTGGTTTAATTAATAAACTCACAGCATCAATATTAAACAAGAGACATATAAAAAATAAATAGAAATGATTTATATTTCTATCCATTTATAGATATTTTTAAATAAATCCTGGATTATTTATTTTCGCGTTTGAACTTTGTTATATCATACTGTGACGTTGTTGTATCATACTGTGCGTTCTACAATTATTCTGTATTATTCCTCGATTCCAAATATATGATTCCACTGATATGACGTTCATTACAGTGATCACTTTCTATGACTTCTGGTGCAGAGATTTGCAGAATTTAACAAGACATCGTCACGACGTTGAGAAATCCACCTGTCCAGTCATAAACGTTTCTCTTCTACTGTCCTGTTCTTTTCTCTCGTTTAGCATAAAATTGTCTTCAGCTGTTACTAATGGAAAATACGTTAACGTGATAATAATTTTTGGTACTCCTCTTTAACATTTCAATATCCGATGTCAGACCATCCGACAGAGAAGCCATGGACGTCAGTCGTAGACACTGATTGATAGACTTCACTGACTTTCCGGAAAATTTATCGTGCAACCAAAGGAAACGATAGGACTGCTTGGTAGAGACAGTTTTATGGCGGTAGTGGCATGGTAGTTTAGACTTCTTCTGCGAGTGTAACGACGGAAATGAAAAATGCTGTTGAGCAACAGCTCTGCTTTAACTTTGCCGTTACGTTACGAGACGAATGCATCCGAAGGGAACAAAAGTGCCCGACCAAATGCGAATATTATTCCTCGTGACTTCGCCTTTTGTGCGTGTTTTTCGTAAGTAATGTCATAGTATTTACCGAATGACACTTATTTATTAAGGTTTTCTTCACGTAAAGACGCTACCGGAGAACGCTAAGAAAGTTATTGCAATACGAAATGATCCAGATCTGTCGACAGATATCTTAAAAATCCTTGAATGTATGGGCGTTTCGATTTTTAAGCGTATTTTTTCTCTCTGAGATAATTTGCACATTTTTTCAGCGCGTTTCGTTAACGCATTTCAAAGTTTTACGTTCATTAATTAACTCATGAATCATAATCTCTCACTAATTAAGTCATGAATCACAATTTTCTACTGTAAAAAAGTGTGTACAGTGCAATGCGAAAGATGTCGCACATAATGTCCATAACTACGCCTCTTGCATTGACCATGGTGTCGTTATTTTGCACGCGTTAATGTCGTTAACCGCGCGCTGCAACGTCGAAACTCGCAGATAAACGATAATGCACATGCACGATGCTCAGCATAGCCATGCTGAGCCGAGACTCATCGCCGAGCATATCGTGGATATGCTGCTGCGTGTTGCATGCAAGCAAATGCACATCTCGCGAGCATGTCGCGGCACAGCACGAGTATGCGCCACGGTACCAGATGGACATTGTAATGTTTGTCTTTATGGAAACTGCTGCACATATCGCGACACATCGACCCGGCACCATAGACGACGATAAAGGCGGCACGCATGATCGTAATGCGATTGTGTATAGCGAAAGCTGCTTATCTTTGCATACGCCACGATGCAACGCTGACATTGTAGAAATAGAAATCTAAATACGATTGAACTTGATTTTGTCTATATGTATGATGAATTTATAAAGTGATAATTCTGTATAATTTATTTCTCTACATTAAATTTACTTCTCACGTTTAGCGAGAAGAGCTGTATTTTAATCATTACAAACAAGCTGCTTTTTTCAAATTGATATATCATAAGTACAATGATTCATTTTAGTTCTCAGATTTTCAGTTCTCAGATTTTTATATCAGTCATAAAGAAAAGAAAACAAGAACTTTAGATTTCTCATATTGATGCACACAATTGAAGAGACTGGACTGTCATCAAAATTTCTGCGAATCCTGACTATCTCGTTCAGTGTGAGGGACAATCGAAAAGCTCGGCTGCGATAGTTAATCGAGCTGTCGGCCACACGTGACCCACAGTTAAGTGGGTTTCTATGAGTAGATTACCTTACTATATGCATAGGGGAGCTGGAGAGTGTGTGTGTGTGTGTGCAATGATGCCCACGCGTGAATACTTGGGTGGGCGAATTCACGCTGATATTCAAGAGGGCTGCCATTCATGGTGCGGATTCTGCCGGTACCTCGAAGACTTAACCGGTCGAGACGATGAGGATGACGTCGGGGCTGTAAAAACCGCCCCTAACGCTGTGCACGTGTTCTATAAAAGTAATCCTATTTACTCGATGCACAAGTTTATTGAAAGTTGCTCCTTCCCCTTTGCGGCTGAGCCGCAGTAAGCAAAAAGATGAGTAAGAATTATAATGAATCTCAGCGATAATGATAATGCGATTATTTGCTCATTTTGGGAGTTATAAGTTTTTCAATTTTTCGCGAGCATACTCAGAGGTTTTTCAACAATATTAAACATTCTTATTTTTCAATATTTTAATACGATTTCGGACTAATCCAAACAATCATATTCTTGATGAAATAATTACATAAAATGCAATAAAGTTTATATTAAACAATTTCCAAAATGTTTTAGAAGACTTGTATATGCCGTTGAATTTGCTTTCATTCATATCATAATCATTCCCGAATAATAATGGCTGTGTTTAACGTATATACGTCACTAGACAATCGTAGTTCATTCTTTATTGCGGATGGTATTTTTACATTATCGCATGTCGTCAGCAGTGACGTGGGATGGAAAATATCGCAGTCTCCGCATGTGTCAAGTATACACACGTGTGGATAGGCACATGATCGGTTCCTACAAAGCTGCCATCCGGTACTTCCTGCACGGTACTTTGCCGTCGGCGACGGTGACGTTGAAGCAACGAAAAGGATATCCATGCTCATTCGTGTCGACGCGTATTTCGACAAAACGAATTTTATGGCTATTATGTCGTTGTTCGTGGGCTATACTCTAAATCCTCTCTCTACCGTACTTTTATTTCCCCTCTGATTCTTTCCGCAGATCGATCTCATTAATCTAAATCGACGTAGGCGGTCAAATGAAGCCATCGCGGTTCATTTGTGAACCTTTTGTGAGGATGCCATTAAAAGGCCCATCCTTGACCGGATAATGGCACGTTAAAGCTTCCGCAGTGTCGGAAATCCGTGAACGCTTGCTATTTTTGACGGAATGTTTCTCATCTCTCTTGCGTATTTTAATGAGATAAAGTGATCTCATGTGAGGAAATGTATCCAATGTGTTTCTCATTCAGGATCTTCTCATTTTGAAAATGGAATAATGGTACATTGAGAATGATTCTGCTTATACATATATTTGCGAAAACGCGTTCCCCTTGCCTTTCTCGAGTTAATGTTGATTTTCAGGAATTTATTAGCGGATTCGGAATAATCCTGTTTATAGGATTCGCGTACCTCGTAACCTCCAATTGCTTTCGCCACACGCTTGTTTCTCATCGTTAACAATTCGACCGCTGTAGCAGTTTAATTCGAGCGATAAAACGGCTTAATGCTCATCACGGGTAAGCTATAACGAAGCTTTATCGGGAGTAATGCGAAAATACGTGGAAAAGTTGTGGAGCTATCGTTCGAAACGCTCGTTACATGCTTTCTCGAGATACACACGAACCGTTAAGTTATGCAAATGGCGAACGATGTAGACTTTATGTGAATGTACATGAGGCAATTAGAACAATCCGAGAGGAGCATAAGATGCCATATAAACTTGCGGAGACAAAGTATAAGCGCAACGGCAAAATATAGCAGCAAGTGAAATAGCACACGCGATGTTTTACAAGCAACCCATTTACTGGCCATTTGTTTTCTAGTACAACAGCTAATGTGATCTCTTCTAAGCGTCTTCTTCTATAGGAACAAATGAGAATAATTAATCGTTACATTATGGTTTTCAATCCTATGAAATTGATGACTTCAAAGCTGGATTTTTGGCCTTTTAAAAACGTTTGCTCGTAACTGTTAGTCTTTTTATGAGGATATCGCAGTCACTGATTTTCTATCGGATGTATAATGTATTAATTAGGAGATATTCTACGTGAGCTTCCAGCTTTTCCATGCCATGGTAAACCCATTAACGCAAGTTCCGGTAGACGAGAGCTGCAATGCACGTGTCCGCTTAGTTTTCCCTAAGTTCCTCTTCGGTTTTACGCACCCCTCATTAATTACTGCCATCGTCTTCTAGCACTCGGCTAAATGACCGCTGCACGATTCGACGAAGTTGCTTATTGCCGGTCTGCTCTGCTGTCGCTCATTCAAGAAGTTCAAGACAAGTCTCGAACCGTATTACTTCCGTGCGAGGGATCGTTAAAAGGGATTCACGCTTATCCGTCCTTTGGTGACGCTATCGATTTTTTCAATTCATTAATATCCCTGAGCGACACTGCCTTTCGAAGCGAAAATTGCCCGAGAGAGATAACGCATTGCTGGCTATTTTTTTCATATTCTACGCGATAGCGTTTCGCGATCGCGAATTTGCCCTCGTTATCGTCAAAGCGGCCAATTAAAGTGGTGCTTTTGAATTATATTTCCGTTCTTTTAGTGAGCGCCCGATATATCGTTCACTGGACTCAACCACTGGGAATGCGTCGATAAATTACTTTTTACCGCATAATTAATCGCAGTCCTAATAATTCGCAAACCTGTTTGCTTGGTGCGCGTAGTTAAATATGCGGCATACGTCCTACGTTGAGCGTACAAAGATGATTAATCAATGCCGTGCGATGTATCCGTGGTGTATGCACTACAAATTAACGTCACATCGATACGTGCGTAATGCATTCGACTAATCTGATCAACAATTTCGCATTGGTTTCGTTCTTGTGATCCGGAAATGCCATGTAACGCTCATTTGAAAATCATTAGCCCGCTCGATGTAAGTAGGCGTGATAATTACACGTGTCTAAATAATCTCTACACCTACCATCGCATTGCCAATCCAAGTAGACATCTTATCTTGCGTTGCTACGTCGAAATGTAATTAAATTAAAATTCCCTGATAAATCCAAATTAATTATCAACAATTTTATTCACAAGAATTTCGATATGATCTGCGAAGTAATTTCAAAGCTGAAAACGGTAAATCCTTTTCTATCGATTAATCGATAAGAGTGTACATGTACCACGAAACTTTAGCTCTATGTAAACGGAATACACCGTATTGATACTATAAGCTACATAACATCTCCGCGCCAACCTAAACGACCCCGATACGAACCAAGTTGCATGAAGTACGTGCTTATCGGCCAACAGAGAATTCGTAACATGATTGATACTGATAAATTTTGCAAAGATATTCAGAACCTGAATTCCGAATATTAATGCGTCTAGAAGGATAGAACGGGATGACTCTCGGAAGAGTTTCGGAGTGGTCGCGAAATATTCGAACCGACCGAGGAGGTGGTGCTTCATGGTGCACCCTGCGTGACGGTGAACATTTCGCAGCACACACGGTGTATTTGCCGCAACCTTACGATATCTCGGTCTGTTCTCAATGGGCGCACGTGTGCTGAATTCGGCCGCACGGCCGATGACCATTATTCTCTCTGTGAACAGAGTCCTGTTGCATTTCGTATTCGGCAGCAGCACTGCACACCCGCTGAAGCTCAAACTTGCTTCTGCTGTGGCACGTGTTCGAATACAATTTCGTCCGGGTCTCGGGAAGGGAATGCACTTGCCCCGGGTTTGTCAAAGGATTAAAGTGGTTTACTCGCTGTCGTTTAGCCGCGATAGATCGGAACTGAACGTGGACTCTCTGGACTAAGTGCGGCTAAGGATGGCTTCGGAGTTCGTGCCGAACTCTCCGTCGTACCTTGTGCAAGTTGCAAGCTCCTCAACTGTGTAATCATCGATGCGTATTAATCCGTCGTCCATCCCATGCAAGATAGAGAGATGATCGATCGCAGATGATTAGATAATATTATTAATTTTCAAGGAATTTAATAAAGAAATTATTAAACTCTTTAAATATTGCGTTTATTTTAATAAAAATGAAAGATTGTATAAAAGTTTCTTATCAGTGCTAAAACTTGTAGAAATAACCGCTTTTTATCGTGCGATGTTATCAACATTCAGAACAGAGACAGACAACAGAAAAATGAAATTCAGATTTTTTATCCTGTTCCACTGTAACAAGAATAATTAAGTTTCCTCCTGTTATGTTATTTCCGAGAAAAAAAGAAGCTGTTGTTAGCGGGGTGAGAATCCTTTCCCTCGTATCCCTTCGCAAATACGCTTTGACAAGGGTCGCGATTATTTGTGGCTCACACCCTCCGGAATAAAGTATGAGTCTTGACTGACATTCGATTTTTCTCCTTCTTTGTCTTAGAGAGCCTTTGCGGACATCACGAGAAACGCTTATTGAATAACCTGCTGTTAAATTACAACACCTTGGAGCGACCGGTCGCGAATGAGAGCGAGCCGCTGGAGGTGAAGTTTGGCATCACTCTGCAGCAAATCATCGACGTGGTAAGTCATTTTTACATGAATGTAGCTAAATCAACTTACTATATTTTTATCAGAATAATAAGAGTAAAAGATTGATAATAGAAATATATGTAAATAGTTAATACAGCAAACATAAATCGTTTTACCAGTTTAGTTACGTGTGTCAATGCGTATATACATAAGCACAATGAGCTCCTTTCTAATCTGATCATTATGTTAGTGACATGAATAACGGTTAGAGCAGGCATTTGGCCGCGAATGGTTAAATACGCAATAGTTGATAGCGACATAATAATGTTCAAAGTTGGCTATTTAGAGTATAGTTAGGACTAGCATGATTGCGGATATGTCCCAAATCCTAAGGGTGAATATTCATTATGGCGGCTATTCTGTAGCCTCTCTGCGTGAGCCCTCGAGATAAGAAGCCGCCAAGATTAGCCGCACAAGTTTTTGTACATCAAAATCGGGCTTATCTAAATGAGAGTGTGGTTAACGAGCGACGAATGAGGCAAAGATTGCATTACGTTCTCCATCTTCTCTCTCTCTCTCTCTCTCTCTCTCTCTCTCTCTCATCGCGGCTATTTACTTCCAGCATCATTATATAGAGCGCGTATCCCTATATATAACTTATGTACACGCGGTAAATAGCACAGGCATTACGGCTTCTAAGAAAGGATCTGAAGACGAAACAAAAAGAGTCTAAGTCTCGCGCAGCCGTTAATTTTGTATTCAAGGAAATTCTCACTTTCTGCAAGATGTTTTTGAAAGGAGCTTGCTGAATTCTTCCGCGAATTATTTTCAGCGAGCCCGAAAAGAAAAAAAGAAAACTACTACGAAACTGTGATTTGATACTGCGAAAATGCGATTTCTCTATTATGTAAAAGTACTCGTTGCACAAACGCGAGAAGCGCATTGTGACATAACTTTAAATACTCACGACGCATGCCGAAGCGGATGTCACTTCTTGACAAGAAAAGCAGGGCAGCATTTTCCGCGCGCTTCGCGAACGGATCACTCGATTCTACCTCTGCAATATTCTTGCTTACAGCAATCATGTATATTAAATTTTCATCGATGGCAATATGTGTATATCTTTTGCATTCCGACGTTCTCTCCGGCGATGCATGTATATTATAGCGAGCAAGCTTGAAATTGCAGACGTATCGAATAATCCCCGTCGAACATTAAAGAATAGTTCATAACGTTCTAGTCGCAGAACGTTATCGTGACCTGTATAAATAAAGTCCCGATCGATCAATATTTGATGGGCGTAACGAATGGACGCGAGCGTTTCAAGCGGTCATTAAGGATTTATGATACAAGAGCCTCTCTGATCACAATTATAAATTGGCCGAAGGAGGTACGCCGAAGGTATCAGCAATCCACATCGGTTCCGCCGGTTCCCGATCGCGGGATAATATATAGCCCCGATTAAAGAAACCGATCGGAGATGTTTCCTCTCTAAACATTCTTATGCTGACGTTAACTGCCAAGGGAATATATCCATCAAAGCATCTTTATATTATACGAGCTTCTGATATTTCATTTTTTACGTGCAACGAAGATTGCAAGATTCCTTTTTCATATCAAATATTTCACGTCTCGCGTATCCAATAAATGAAGTTTATTCAGACATTTTTCTTTCACTTTTTATAGTTTTTTCTCTCGCGGGTTCCCTCTTTAAAATAAATACATGTAACTTTAGAAAATATACTTCATTACAGTATATAATTACTGTCTGTAGCAAACATCTGCAAGCAAATGCCCTCAAGCATTACTTTTATTTATACTTTCTTTTATTTATACTTGTGAAAGATATGATTATGCGGATAATGATAATACAACTCTCTTTATCTTTTCTTATTCATTTGCACATTATTATTATTATTACTGTTATCTACCGTTGTTGCGGTTATTATCATTATTTCGCGTCATAATTTTCCTTTTAGAAGTTCATACAATCTGATATATTTCCAGTAAAAACAGAAGACTGCGCTACGTGTTCCGGACATTAAGAGTACAGACGTTTCCGGGGTGGGCCCTCTTTCTCTCTAGTAGCAAAACATATTCCATTACATGCTCCGCGCACTACCCTTACATCCACGTCGTCGTTTCACTAAGTCACATCGCTCACGCTGACTGAGGTTTTTGCCGTTGCCCTTTTCAAAGTATCGTTGCCTTTGGAAATGACAGGCATCTCTGTAGTTTTCTCATTCGGTGCATGCTGCAGCAAGAAACTCGACAACCAAAATGAATTAATTTATGAATTTCACAGCATAAAAATTCTACTATATTTTAAATTTCTTCCGTATAATTATATATGAAAATATGTTTAGATAATTATATTTAAAATATGTGTTATTTAAATTATTCCTGAAATTTTTACAATGAAAATTTAATAGACGGTCATGAATTTATACGACTAATTATATTAAATTATCGAATTACAATTAAACTCGATAAATCTTGCAGATTAACATTTAAAAATGTAAAGATAAATAAAAATTCTACTGATATCAAATTATGATTGCGTTTTATAGTATTATTTTTTAGATTACGTCATGAAACTTACGAAACAAATAAAATTATACCACGAATAAATTATACAAATAAAAGTTATGATATTCCAGTTTATTTAATATGAGAACGAGTGTATATTTAATGAGTAAATATGGACAATAAGATATAATAATAATAGCCAGAGTTACAACTTCAAATTAGTTTTAGCATAGTTTGATTCTGGTTTAAAACTCTATCGAAACCATTTCCCATTTGCTGGTTCTCATAAATACGAGAGTGACACTCGAGAAAAGTTTTTTGTTGATACATTCGGCTTTTAAACTTTCATTCGATCTCGGAAATGGAATGTGAGAATCTTTCCTAGAGGCGGAGTCCCTTTAATTAGTTACGTAAAGAGGTAGAAAGTTCATGATGGCGAGAATGTGATTCCGATGTGAGTAAAGCAGAGAACGTGGTGGCGATCAACAAAACTTCTTGCATTCGCAAAGCAGTATGTTAAAACTAATCGCATTTTTGAAACGCCGAGACCAGATGAGAGAGTTCTGGAAAAAAACAACCATTAGTATTTATATTACATACAATATTGGATATTCAGGATTATCTCGTACAGTGATTTAGGTCACACATAATGCTTCGACAAATATGAATTTTCTCAATATGCAACGTTTATGCTGCTCTCCATGTTTCATGTCGCGTAGTTTTTATTGTCTTTTCGATATATAATGTAGCATGTTGTGTAATATCAAGCAACTTGTATTGCGTTCTCTTTTAATTTCAAGTTTCTCCTCACGTTGTAAACTTTTTACATTTCACAGAGAATCGTAAATTTCTGATCGTTTAATCGCGCGCGCATTAGAGGGGTTTTTCTATTCTTCGTCATGGCCGACAAACCGTCGACTCGTGCTACTGTTTGGTGCACCGTTGCTGCAATCGAACAAGACGTATCTATTCCATAGAGAGAAACGTTTCATTGTTTTCCTCTGCTTACTATGTCAAAGTACGATATATCATTTTCCAAGAACTGAGTAAACTGTATGCTCTACAAATAAAAGCGATGAAGAATGGAACAAAACTGCATTTCACATAAACTTAATATCGTTTTCATGCTTTCTCTTCTTCGAAATGTGGAAATATGTAGGACGACAAGAATTGCGAGCATTATTGCAAACGCGAATTATTAACAAACGATGCCTCGAGACTTTACTCATGCAGTGTACATATGCAACTTGCATATTATACGACCAATACATGCGTCACGAACTTTTTACGTTGCGACACGTTGCATCGATTAATCATAACGTATATTGTGGAAACTCCTGTTTCGAAACGGCCGTACCTTTCCGCTTGACGAATGTTTATGCACTTTGTCAGCGTCTGATGATGTTAATTACCTTGATTAATAGCCTGCTTTTAATTAAGACTTTTCGCTTTTCTATATAAATATAAATCGTGCAATGATACGCAGATGATCGAGTGGTAGGAGCAGGTCTTTTCATGGATCGATCCTATCGAATGAAATTAACAGAAATTTAATCCGTGATACATTTCATTTCCCGCGGAACGAGAGAAATGAAATGTTCATTGTTACTTGCTATTGTTGGCTACGAAATGAGACCCTTTCACCGATCGAAAATCGTGCCATATTTTTATATATCTCCGCAAAGTCCGTCGAATAATGCCACGACGTCACGGCGGATCTCTATGTCAATTTCGGGCCGAGAAACCGAGCTGTAAAATTCACACTTTTTTACTTGTCCCGGATTTTACTTTGAGCTGAGCTCAGCGTGACTGATCGATTGTTATATCATGTCGACAGTAACGTAAAATACATTACATGGAGCGACCAACTGAACATCGCACTGTCCATTACGAAGGGTCACAA
Source organism: Ooceraea biroi (assembly GCF_003672135.1). Taxonomy (NCBI): domain Eukaryota; kingdom Metazoa; phylum Arthropoda; class Insecta; order Hymenoptera; family Formicidae; genus Ooceraea; species Ooceraea biroi. The sequence goes on from NC_039508.1 coordinate 15,429,629, forward strand.
AGGAATCTATAAACGTTCCAGAAAAATCACTCCAAATAAAATTTTACGTCATCTCGCTCGTAACGAGAAAATTAATTTCTGTCTGTGTACATGCTACGTTCATTCGATGCCTCGCGAAAATTCGCAATAACTTCGTAATATTAACCGTCATATCTCATGATTCTCGATATAATAAGAATTAATTTGCAACATCACTTGTAATTTTATACACATTTACTTAGACATAGCGACTGAGCGATATCGTAAGTTTTTAGTCTTTGTCACAAGGTGCAATTATACTGCACCAATGAGTCCAGCCATGATAAAATGCGTCTGTGTTACTCATACATAAAGAGTACTGACGTAGCGGAAGCGGAAGTGCGCCGAGAAAAGACGTGACTATGAGGGAAATTCACAGACCATATAACCGGTGCCTTTGTCACGTAAAAATCTTCATTAAATTTTACGCGTATAGTGCAATGCGAAACCGAGAAAAACTATAAACGACAAAATTCTTTTACTTTCCTTAATAGATTTTTAATAAATTATTTGATAGACATTTTTTATCATAATATTATAAATCAGAATAATAAATCTTAAATGTACATTATTTTAAAACGAGCAGCCTTATTACATCGATACAAATAATAATTTTTTATTCCGTTCATGAATAGCAATGAAACGAGATACTCACTCTCAATTGCAAAGATGTTTCTTCTTCAAATACGCTTTGATAACGTGAGCTTAATTGAAAATTGAAATGTTATTACTTCGGTTTGCTCGACGTGAAGACAACAAGATCGCACTTTCTTGTGCAATCCTCAATTCGCAACTCTTCGAATTCTTTTTATCGGAATTATAATCCGTATAGTTACTGGAAAATTGTAAATAATAACATAAAAGGCGAAATGCTCATTTATTGTACGTCTAAGGCTGCATTGTAACGAATTTTAATCAATTTAACAAACAAATGCGAGAACGTATCTGCGTGTAGTCACATCCCTTTTTCGGTGCTATTGTGTTGCCAGAAAACATTTTCGGTTTAAAAAAAATTTACATCTGTTCGCTCCTCGACCTTTTCAAAACCTATTCACCGATTCGTTCTCGTTTTACAACAGTACGAAATGCAACCGTCGAATAACGAATTCAATTAATGCGGGCTGTCTATGGGAATGTGGAGTTTCTATGTCGGCGATGCCGAAAATGCATTTGCTTTATGAATCACTTTGAAGTTTCAGATAACACTATACGAGAAAATGATTCTTTTCGGTCGAATGTAGCTACCGTTTGCAACCGACAACTTGTAGTTGTTGATTATCTTTTTGTTAGAGGTCTTACGATTAAATCCGCATCTGCACTTTTCTATAGTTACTTTTGTCACAACCTTGTAATATTCAGAGTAGTGCGATTACGAAATTTTACATACCTTGACCACATAAAACAATCGTTATCTTTTTTATAAAGAAACTCTTAATACATACAAGTCAGATCTGCTACTGATTTTTATTTTAGCTTTTGGATAAGCTTTTGGGAAACTTTCTCGATTGCATGTTTAGTTTTATCAAATATTCTATTAAATCTGTATTAAATACAAAGATAGTAATTAATTTATTTTACAATTCCAAAATTCGTGTTATAACGCAATTGTTCATAAATACTGATCGAGTTTCCTTTTTTTATTGTTTTAGAATCTTGTGCGGGTACAATGCGCGTTATCGAGCGTACGATTGAAGTTAAATCGCGCGTCTAACTCATTTTGTGAATAAATATTTGCTACACGCGTGTACTATTTGCTTGAATCGCGATCGGAATGTATGCGACTATGTATGCGAGTTTGCGTGCCAACATTGAATGAGATACGTGAAGATATTAACTCAAAGATACATGCAATATATCGGTAGCACGTCAATAGTATCGTCTTCAAATAAATCGTGTATACAAGAAGATGAAAGTAATCCATAAATAAGAAATTGACGAGAACAATTATTAGTGATTACATGTATTTTAAACGAACTAATTAAATTAATTAAACATATTACGCACATGTATGTATTATAAAAGCAATTTAATTATGTCTAACTCATTATTTTTATATCGTTATTGAAGCAAAAATGATTGAATTTCATTACAATAAAGCAGAAATTATGCAATTGTATATTGAGTGTATATTATAATTAATTATATGCGTAACTAGGTATATTGCAATAAATATTGTGAGTTTTATGATATTAGTATGTAATATTACTTTTTGTTTGTAGGATGAAAAGAACCAAATACTGACGACCAACGCGTGGTTGAAACTGGTAAGTGAGACAAAATTTTTTCATCTTTTCTATGCAATTGATTAATTTGTAAAGCAGTGAACTAAGAATTACGTTTACTTTTCGGAGGAAGCCTCTAAACTCTTAACAAATTTCCTCGATTCCAAATAAAAACGCGAACGTATAAGTAATGTAAATGAGATAAACGAACTAGATTCTTCTATGCATTCTCATAGAGAACGCATGCTACGTTGGAGTAAACGACACGTTAAAAATGCGTTCGCGGTAATTCTCTCGGCGAAATAGCCGGTTAACAGAAAATCAATAACTGTACCGGTTACTTTTCCATCGCCTGCGGTCTTTCCATTTACGAGGATGCGTTGTAATATCGCTGATAAAAAATACATCTGCCGTCGCGGCGCACATCACGAAGTGAAAGCAGCGCGAGGAGGAAAAATGCAGCGAAAATTCGAGAGAATATGTCTGGTTATATTCAATAATTACGTTCCCAAATACAATTCACATGGAACACGCGAAATTAGGGAAAGGTTTGTTTTTCCAACTACATTTTTGAAAGCTGTAGTGGATTTAAATGAACGATTCATTGCTGCATTGTATTTGTATGCAGAAATATTTTACTTCACGCCATACATGTAATTACGGAAGTCAAATTTCAGAAAGATCTTGTTAAAATATTTATATAATCCCTATTACCTTGCATTATTGTTTCAATCTATAATAATAGGATGAAAAAAACAAAACGTGTTATAATGGTATCTTTATATAAAAATTATTATTTTTAATCATTTTTAGAAGGTAATATACCAAAAACAATTACATGTTTTACGAAGCTGTGATGCGCTTGCCAATAAATCTCGATTAGAGTTCCGCGAAATTAAATCCATCATGGTTGAAAATTTAAAAATGAGTCACCTCGCTTCTGCGTAGAAATAACTCATAGAGAGGAGGCAGAGCTTTACGGATTTTCTCGCTATACTACTGGTCGGATTGGGTGGGCGAGCAATCAGTAGATCAGAAATGCGACGGCTGCTATTGTCGTTTCGTTCTCTATGCATCGACTGCGTCGTAGGCGAGCATCTAACGCCAGACAACCGTTTCTTCTTCATCTTTCTAAGAAGCTGCTCCGTGTTTCCCTCGGGTGTAAAAAAGGTAAAGGCAGCGTACGGCAGTAAGAACGTGAGAATAGAGGGGTAAAAAGAAGAGGCTGTAAATAGGTGGGATACAAACAGGGGGGTGAGTTCGAGAAAATCGAAAAAGCAGAACGATGCACTCTGAACTCACGATCTCCTCTCGTCACTCCATTTTCCTCTCATCGTTCTTCCCTTTCTCCAATCGTCGTTTTTTTCTACCGGTGATACTGGAATATACAAGAAAGAATGAAATGTTCCTCTTTATGTCTTTGTTTTTATGTGATCGATTGGAGGGAACAAAGAATAAAGGCTAGTTTAACACTACGCAATTTTAAAAACTGAACTTTGATGAAATCTATCTCGCGAATGGTGACATCCGTGAATGTCCTTTTTCGGTTGCCGTCTCTTTTCCTGCTGCAGCATTGTTCGCGTTGATACATCAAAGCCGTGCAAGTGAATTATCTTTTATGCGGTTAGCGGACGATGATTAATTATTTATCTTGTTTGCGCTCAAAGCGTTTGCGCGGACGCGAGATAATCTTGCTGGTCTTTTTCATCGCCAGCTTTTCATGGTTTCGTTCATGCTTCCTGAAAAAGCCGGTACACATGGTAATTAATTCGGGATTTTGAAATACTATTTCAGTCGATGTCGTTCATGGCTCGATATCTTCCCGTCTTCATATAATTCTTATCTCGTTCGTACATCATGTAATATCGATATCATCTCCTGCGTTTATTGCCACTTTATTGTCTTCAAGGGATTGATTCCTGATCGCTAAAAAGAAACGTCTCTCTTTCGTCTCTTGCTTTCACTTTGACGTACCTTTTATCTTTCTTTTGCCATTTCATTGTCAATTTGTTCTTTCTTTTTCCCTCCTCTATTCGTAGATTCCGACTGCACTTTTTTTCACTACGTTGCTCCTTTTTACTCCAGTCGTTCTGCCAGCCACGGCAAAAAGCCACGGACAGCTGTGAAATCCTTCTCGGTAATATCGAAATCCGAATCAAAGAAGAGAAAACGTCTGTAAAGGGACTCTTCGACAATTCATTAACACGAAACTCGGGAATTCTAAATTCCGATTCCCTTTACTTCAACATGCAGATATGTCTCTGTGCATACAAGATAATAAAACGCCTATATATTAATTCCAATTTGGATTTTAATCATCAAATATAGTAGTACTCAAGACAATCAGAGGAAGTGAGTAATACAGATTTTAAAATTGTTAAAACTCAGATTTAAATGAAAGATCGTCGTCGTCGTCTCATCAGTTAAGATGAAACATCACTTACCGCATAAACCCACTTTAAGATAGTCAATCAAAAGTTTCAAGTTCGCTAAGCTAAATGGAATTTTAGAGCAGTACTTGGCAGCGATCCCACGTGCATTATGACAGCGCGAGATTAACGTATATTTAACGGCTTCGGCAATAGCAGGCGTTACTTCACTATTATTGCTAATGAGCATAAATATAATAGCGCTGCATTTCATGTATCTCGAAAAATAACCGAAATACATAATGTCTGAATTATGTAATGATTTGCTTAGCTGTATCTCGACCATGCGTTCGTATACAAATCCGCAAGAGAACATGTTGCCTCAAGCAAAACCCTTATGAAATCTGTTATTTTCAAGTCAACTCTTTTTAGTTCGTTGAATAATTCATTGATAAATAACCGATACGCAGCTGCGGTTTTCAGAGTAGGTTAATAATATAATGCACTTTACTCGTGCGAATTCATATTCAAGCAATATGCGGATCGTGCGGGCAAGATAATATTAATCGACGCCCCAAATTCATATGACAAGCGAATATGTCGGCATAGTAGACGTCTTTTAACGTAACACTCGCCGATTAATAAGACCGTGATGTCGGCTGATTATGTTATATCATTATATTTGATCGTAGATTTAATTAACGAGTCATCTAATATTTCAACTTAAGAATTATGAATAATAACGTTTCACGCAGTGAAACATTTTTACATCATCTACATTTTTTATCAAAACGGAATCAATTTTAATAATTTTTTGGAATAGAACTGCATTATTGTAACGTTATGTCATTATGGCTTCTCACACAAAGATTTTCTAACAAACTAAAAAGTTCTTAACAAAAGTTTTTATTTAACGATCTTTAAATCTTATACGTTATATTATTATTTAATTAATTATCATTTCACGATTTGTTGAATTCTTATCCAAAGCTTTTCCAGGCATTTGCACAATGGTTTTTGAAATAAAGGTTCTTGAAGCCTTGATAATGTAATACGTTCGCTACTTTTGCCAATATATTCTCTGATACAAATGAGAAAAATGATAATAATTCTGAAATACAATCTCTGTTTTCATGTATATGAGCTAATTACGCAATAGTTATAACAAGAGAAGGGGAGAGAGAGAGAGAGAGAGAGACCTTTCATGTTTTCGGCAAAAGGCGAACGTATTACGAATCGAGATTTCGAGCGGTGCCCTCGATTACCGGAAATAACGTATGTAATTGCGACACGACGACAAAGTGTCCAAATAATTGCACGTGCACATCCTTAATTCACCGAGGGAACGAGATCAGCGATGTTCAGTCCCTTTTGCGTGCGAGTACAAAGGACCAATGAAGGCACGATGAGCACGAGTGAGGTGGAGAGAGGAAGAACGTCCACGTAACATCATCACGTAGGAACATGTCGCTCGCGTGTTGGCACGATGTAGCAACGCTAAAATGTACGGAGTCGAGAACGTTGTCGTGACATTCACGTTTCATCGCAAGGAACGTCGTTGGTACATCGTGTCTCTCGTTGTGCCGGCATTTTAGATCAACCGCTCCGTTCCAACCGACGAATGAAGCAGTCGACGCGGAGCAGCTAGTTAGGTCTCTTCACGGCAGGAAGAAGAGCGAGATTGACTGCAATCTCTGTTGAATGTTTCATATCAAAGTTTGTACAGAATACAATAATTCTTATTGCATACGATAAAGCGATAAAGTTTTACATTTCAGAATAAGTCTCTGAAATATTTATCTTGCTTTTAGCTTATATACTTTTTTATTTACATACTTTTTCATTTTATTGATTATTTAAATTCACGCGAGCCTAGCTGTTCTCGACACGCGCTTCTTTATCGCGATTCTGACAGGTCGTTCGAGTCCACTCCGAGATTCAATTTCGGGGTCGGTAAATCAACTGTCAGTAGGTCGGCGTCAAAGTTTATCTTGATAAATGCCCTCGCGAACGACGCAGTAAAAAGAAAAAAGAGAGAGAATCCTGAAAGCGACCCTCGGGAGAACGCGAAAGTGCCCGATAATTATCTCTATTCCATTCTGCTCCCTTTCAATCGGACCTCGTATCTCGGTGGCGCGTCTTTCCCTCCGCGTTCATTCGATATTCAGTGACGAGGACTAACAATTTTGGTTCACTGGACTCCTTGTTGCACACCCGTACTTTACGCCGGTTGCGCAGGAGATATGCAATTGCGGAAGAACGTTCTCGAAACAGAAAAGTCAACCGAGTCTGAAATAGAAATGACGGTCTCTCATAGTTTGTCATAGATCTCAGATAGAGAGTGATGGTTTAACGGATTAAACATATTCAAGACTATATAGTATAGTAATTGGTATTATAGTAATTCTAGTTTTCGTCTTTGACTGAAACACGAATAGAATTAAAATAAACTGCATCGATAAGTCTATAACAGGCAAATCTGCATAGATTCATGTTAAATAATTTATTGAAATTTGTTGAATAGTATATTGAAATACATAATACATACTACATCTTTTAGAGAATGAAATTAATCATCTCATGTTATTATATTTTAAAAAACGAATTAAAATACTGCTGCTGCTACTGCTGCTATCAATTAATTTGCGGATGAGAGATCACACGACGAAGATGGAACGTATAACTTGACACTACGTTCATTCGCGACGTTCACTCACGCGATGCATATTCGTGAAGATAGATATCGCGGTCATATAGTCACACACTCACGCACTCATCGTCTATCGCCGAAATAATTCGCACATGTTAATGGTTTTCGCGGCGTTTGAATCGCTGAACGTCACGGCGGTGATACATTAATCCCTCTAACGATTCCCTTGGCCAATTTCCACCGTACCTGACGATAAATTTTAATGTCATGTTAACGGCGCCGCATTATCAAGTGTGCCTGCCATAACTGTCGCGAAATTGCACTGTTATGGTTTGTCGTTAAGCTCGCGTCGCCTATGTAATGCTATGCGTAATCGCAAATAATTAATCATTGTTACAAGCGATAACTTGGCATTTTGTCTAGCACTCGCACACGTCGGTATTTCTTTTCCATTTTGTTGACGACGTGATAAAGTATGTAATACTATACTCTTCTCTTTTTTTCTTACAGAATCGATATATAATATAATAAGCGCGCGCATGCTTTTCGCTCTCTCATTCGCTCGAAAAATCGCTCGACGCTGGCCGATATATGTGCATACATTTCACTTCTTTCCTCATTTTCCTTTTCTCATTCCCCGTTTCTTTATGGCAAAGCTTACTTTAATATATGAGAATTATACGAACGCCTTTTCGCCATTTTATCTGAGAATTTTGATGTACGATGTAATTACTCGATGTAAAAGAGCTGCTTGTGCACTCTCCGCCGGTGCATGGAATCAGTAACGATAAAATCTTTCGGTATCGTCCCGATTTAATCCACTGAGGAAAAAAGGATTGCTTCACCTACTTTTCAGCAGCAGGAAAACTGCTAAGTCATAACTGAGCGCTAATTTATCTCCTTGCCATGTACACGCAAAGTTATGTTTTACACAAAGTTTCTTATGTTTCCGACGATGAAACGGGGAGTATCGAGTTGATTCGCCAAGAGCGTCGCGAAATCAAACGCTTTTACAACTCACCCATGCGAGATACTCTCCCTCTCCCGCAACTGTTTCATTTCCTCGTAGAAATACCACATCGCGGAAAACGATCACAGTCTACTCGACCCTAAATTTTCTTATTGGCGTACGTGATGTTTTACTGATTTAGATTCTATAGCTTGAAATACTTGCAGCTCGCAATAACGGCTGAACTTTCGAATTACACAGATCGGCAAAAAAATTCAAAAGCCGTTGGTTTTCTTTCTCGGGGAGATGCAGCATTCCGGCGTACCGGCGTCGGAGCATCAAACACGACCCCGACGAGTTCCGGAATATAAATCAGACAGCGGGGTAGAGGGACGGACGCGAGCGTGAGCTGGATATCGAATTCATTTTGGAGATCACACCGAGAGAAAAGATGCCAAAAACGGAAGGTCTTCGCGTCACGATTACAAATACGCAGCAACAGGTTTTAACAGAAATTCTTATCACGTGACTGTCGCAGATCCTCGTGACAGCCCCCAATTATAGCGTTCACCTATTATTTCGTCTAGTCCGAACGTATCTCGTCGCTCTGGATAACACAGCGATATTCAGCGACGTCGGAACGCGGGACGGTCTTCTCGACAGTAAACTCATTCCGCAAGCGATTAAGTCGGAAGTTCATTTGATGGACTTTTGATTGGCTGCCGTGCGAACGCTCCGTGAATTCCGACGGACCTGGTAATTAGCGGAGGAAAGTCGAGAAAGATAGACGACGCCGTAATCTTTGTTAAAGCAGGTAGAATTTCATTCCAGGAGACGCACTTCTAGTACATCCTAAAACAGTCGGGTTTTGCTGAAAGCATGTGCGAGAATGGAAATGGTGATAACGCTTTTCCAATTAATTGTGGGATTTTCAAGATAAACCTGTATAATGAAGGACTATTCAATTGTCTCACGGTAATTACATTTTGCCAGTAAAAGGTAAAAAGCAGATGTAGAGATACAGGAAGAACGTGAAAAACATAAGCAAGAAAATCTCTCTTTCCACAATAAAAATCCGTTGAAGTTGTTTAATTAATTATACCACATAGATTAAAACAAGTTTTAGAGTACATTTAATCTACACGAAAATAAAAAAAACGGATGACTCGCGCGCGCGTATATATTCATACGTAGAAAGCGGAAATACAAATTCAACGAATGTGCAAATCTTTTGCTTCAACGTAGAAGTTGAAGCATTTATCAAAAAACGATCTAATAAGAATATTTATCAATTTACTGCAGCTTCCTGAGATTTTTTCGCGACTGAATCATCTTCCTCACTCACATGAAACGATAAAAATTTACTCGCGATGTATTCTCATTGAAAATTATTCCTCATTTTGTCCAAGCAGGCATGTCGCCGGCGCGATTTAGCGCGCCATTCTTCTCGACAGCCGATAGACGGGCTCAAGGTTTATGTTCCCTTCACTGCTGATTTATAACACACATAATTTTTCATTATATCCATATATTTCACGATACAAATAAGTCGGCATGAAGGAGCGATTGCGAGTAAAGCGCGTATCTCTCGAAAACGTTTTACGTACGATATAAATCGCGGACTCATCGGCATTAACCGGCTGTTTCTGCGACACAGAAATGAAATATATGGCGGGCAAGTTGCGCTCGGACAAATATTTGCATACTTCCTACATTTATCATTGTGCGACCGAAAGCTTTTACATCATGCAATATGGCCACGATGCTACGAATTCGGCACGTAACATTGTGCGCGACACTTGTAACGAGAAACAGCCGGCGATTATGCGACGGCGCGAGCACGCACGTTTTATATTCTCCAAGGTATGAATAATAAAATATTCGCGAATGAGCAGGCAACAAAATTTTTATCGCGTTTCCGTCACCACGACGACGACGGTGACGACAACGACGACACGAACGACACGAGCGCGCATGGAGCAGCGAATGAATAAAATGATGGACAGCTGAGTTGCTTGCAGGCTTGTCAAATGAGCAAGACGGGCGGAAATATCGAATAGCCGGTGTACAGAGAGCGAACGCTTTTTTAAATAGAACCGTCCAGTTTTCAGTGACAGGTGTAACTCTTCGGCCAACAAAAGTTATAATAGAAACAATCCCAAGCACAAAGGAACAAATCGTTGTGTTAGCCGCTTATTCCTAAATATTCATCGAATTATTATGCATTACGTAAGATTGATCGATTGCGATCCATGATATTGGTATAATAAGATTGTCAAGTATTTCGGTGAACTGTATTTTGTGATATCGTGACATCTTCGCGCTGACATTAAGAAAGGACTGTGCATTAATCGGAGCCCGACGAAGAATAATGAAAAGCCGATCGGTGAGAGCATGTTTATGTCAAGGCAAGCCTATTTATCCGACTATCGGTTAACGATCGACGACATTGTTCAGCATCCCCGGAGGACACCGATAATACACGGCCGACTAGGAAGAATGCGTTTATCACTCGCTTACCAGGGGATAGCTCCGGTTGATTCTTCGTAACGACTGCTAGCACGGGTGAATTACGTTTATGGCTCGGCAGAGACACTAAACTGCCTTTTCGGAGGATACGTGTATCTACGTGAAATCTCATGTAGATTCTCGCCGTTGATTATATCGGGACGTTTTACGTGCTTCGCGTTTTCACTGATTCCTCCATCAATTTGAGAAAATCGTTTCTCAAGAAATGATCATGTATTTTTTCGTTCTTTAATATTCGATTTTGATGAGATGAAAGAACATTCGAACACTAGCAAATCTAACTATTAAGTATTTTGCATTACGACAGAAAATATTTAACAATTTTTGCAATTTTTATGAGCACAATAAAATATTTCTGTTACTGATATTGATTTAAACACGGATTAAACGTTACCCGGCAGTTAGATAAATAGTCTGGCAGTTAAATAAATAAATATTTCCCTGAACAAGAGATAAACCTATTTTTTCTTCGTTTTAGAAGCCACAATAAACGATCCATATGGGATTCCGAAGAACTAGCGTGATAGGCTGATTTATGTATTCCTAAGCAATGCTCTAGGGGAGTTCAGAGGAAACGAAAATGTACGGCAATTCCGGTTAATCGAATCTATTCCCTGATATGGAAGTCGATTGGCGTTCGTCGCCGGAAAACACATAAAATAGATCTTAATCTCGCACTATTATATATTACGCATATTTTATAGAAGCGACAGCATTGTTTTCGATCTGGACAAGTTTTCTTATTCTTTCTTCTCCACTTGTGCAATCTTCTACACTGGAAAACACCGAGAAATCGAGAAAAGTAGTTGGAGAACTTACATCATTACAATCTCCGATGAAATGTCTTTCTATCCACTTTATTTTTTCAAACCGACTCATTCGACCGCATATTCGTACCATTAGACGGAGATTGAAAGCATTGACGTAAGCAGCGCGGAATTCATTACAGAACTCAGAATGCGGGATGTCGTAAAACGATGGCCTGGCATTGTCACCTGTCCGCGCGTATTTCTGGAAAGCAGTACCGATCGACAAATCGCAAACGCAAGCGTGTGCGGTGTTTGTCAAACACGAACATGCCGCGGTTTACGGGGATGCATGTTCCGTGCATCTTCAGCGAATCGCATAACGATAAATGCGAGCTCAACTTCGAGAGTGTTTAATGATGATCGTTCGTCCGGGTGATGCTCCGGGCGGGATGCAATGCAAGTGGTTGTGCTGCCTACAGAATACAGCGTATATGTATATGTATACATATTGTATGTACAAGCGCGCAAGGAGCAGCGTTAGTCGGTATCGTGTCCTTCCTATCTATCTAATCTCCGCAAAGTGCATTCGCTCACTTGCATTAACCCGGCAAGCCCTCGACTTGACTCTATCGCGCCCAACATCGACCGCCCTCATCCGATCCTTGGAAATGCGTATCTCCAGGTACCTGAAGAGACATACGTGTATACGTGCGCATCCATCACAACCCTCTTCTCTTCACCGGCATTAGCATAAATTCACCTGCAAGACATGATACGAATAGAATGATAGGTGCTACTTGATTCCTCTAATTCGCACAGATATTGTGACATGAAACACGGAAACCCGACACCGATCACTTAACGGCAAATGATCGATCCGAAGTGAGCTTAACATGCAATTGAATTGGCAACAGAATACAAAACGGTATACTGTGTCTTTATTTGAGTACCTATGTAACTTCCACTTTGCAATATAAAGTAATATTATTTTTTCATTAAATTTCAGAATAATATTTTCTTATATATCGTGGAAAAATATAGCAGAACTAAATTTTTCTCGTCGCATTAGTAATTGATAAAATATTGAAAACAAAGAGAAAACTGGAGAATAAAATAAATTAAACACGCGTGTAATCTAAGATATGATCATGGCCACTTTCGCCTATATATTATTATATTATATAATATCTATAGATTACAATGGAATAAAATAAAATTTTATTTTAGAATGTACAACGACATAGAACGTACCGGGATGAAATATACCACTTCCGGTGATATAGGTTTTGTGATCCATTTCATCGCAAAAGGTTAAAAGCGAAGCCGCGTAGAAAAATTGGGACGTGTCAGGGCTTGCGTATGACTGCATTTATATGTACACGATATGTTTGCTGTACGAGCTAAAAGATATTATCCGTCCTTCTGGGAACATGACAGACCATCGCGAAAGGGACAGATCCCGCGAAGGGTCGTACAATTCGCACAAGAAAAGCGAAAGCGCCGGACAGGCGTCCGAGAGAGGAAAGTACAATGACATTTTTAACAAAGAACTTGGCCTCGAATCACGTAAAAATTCGAGATAAACTTTTCAGTCCCCTCCGTCCACAGACGAACATGCCAGTGCCTGATGTTTTCAAGAAGTTTGATGTGAGAGCTGTCGCATGCAGGGTATTCCTCTTCGTATATCTCGTAGACGCTGGGAACTCCACTTACAGATTAGTGCTTCGTATATAAACGTACCACGTACATATTATATTCCCCGAAAGTTTCCGCGTACTTAGCGATGGCACCGCAAGATTGTAGTTGCACTTTGATACGTCCGGCAGAACGGTGAAGTAGGTGCGTAATAGCGCTCCGATAAAATCAAGAACGCGCGATACGCCTGGCAAACGGACTCACAATTTCGAGCATGTCGCACGTTCACGTACAATTTATATTTATTCCCGGGGGTTAGAACCCGCTTTGAAACCGCAAACGAATCATAGTTTAGAGGTTTGCTTATTGCAACTGCTCGTGATTGCGAGGCACGTAATTGCTTCGTAAGTAAGAGCGAGCGCGAAGTGGCGAACGAGTTACATCTCAAACAGTCGGTTATATGTTTGCATCTACGTGTGAGTATAAACGAAAATATCGTGGTATCAATGTCGAGTGTGATACTCCGAAGACAAATCCTGATATTTTTCCTCCGAAAAAAATTTGCAATTAATTTCTGGAAATTATTCCGGAATTGTGTTTGATCTGTTCGTAGAAAGTGAATTGTCTGCAGGAGACAATCGTGCGCGCGCGTTTCGCGAATTTAATTAAATTAAATCATTCGGCGGAGGCGCTGATGTACGTCTTATCGTCGATATAATGAAATGATAATAGAACGTAGGCAATTATAACGCCCGCGTTTGTTTTTTTGTCTCGAGAGATTTAATCGACCGCATTCTCTCTCCTTCTGAACAATTTCTGAAAACCTCGTTTACGCATTCACTCCTTATTCTCGCAAATGGACCTTTCAGCGATACAGCGATTATCGTTTTCATTTTACGGTGTGATCCCGCACACATTTAAGCGCGCGCTCATTCCCGGATAATAATTCTGATTAAACGATCACGAACGATCGTCTGATATGAAATTCGTCGAAATTAAACGAGATTAATTCGTTCACGGAGGAGCGATTTTATGGCGGAATCAGTTATTTGGCGAGAGATAAACGGGGACGACGCCGTAAACGTTCCAAGACACACGCGCTAATTAAGTAAAAACATTTACATAGTTCCTGGTTGATATAAATAGTGCTAGCTCAAGCATGTTCAAATGCAATATGAATAATCCCGATCGACCGGCGCTTAACGAGCTGCGATGTATGACTCCACGCTTTATACTACGCTCTATACAACGCTCTATACAACGAAATTGTTGTGCCACTCACAGGAGAGATCCAGCATAAAATCTCCAATTACCAGGCACCATTTTCATATACAGAAATCCTTCGTTAGACGAAAGTTCAGACCGATAGCGCTTAAAAGCTTGCGCTTGAATTCTCTCGAAGCACGCTTCGATCCTTCTCGTTCGTTTGTTCTTCATCGACATATTCATAATTTCACTAGTATGCAAATAAGCACCCGCCACCGTATCACTTGCAATGTACAATTGAAGGTGCAATATCTCCGTTCACTCGCGAGTTATTTAATATCATATCAGGGGAATCGGTTTTGCACGTCGCACACCATACGCACGCGCGCACTACATTTCGCGCGAGTGTATCTGCGGCTCATTTTTACTATTTTTTTTTATTTAGCGCTTTATAATTGAATGAAACTGAATTCAGTATTTCGAATTTGATTTGCTTGTCGCAGCAATCGTGAATAATCGTCAATTGCGTGTGTTCCGATATTTTACTCGACGTGCTTATTTTCATCAATACGAGGGATATTATGCGACCAAATATTCACACGTATTATAATTGCATTGAACGAAAGAAATTCACGTGAGAACTCATCTCAGCTCGATGACTTCTTTTGTTCTATACTCCAAATGAGAAATTGCTTATTTTTATATGACCAAGGTTTGCAGAATGTCTTTGCATCAACTCTAATTTGTCGCATCCAAAATTTCGTAGAGACCTGCAGCTGTCCGCGCAGCATGCTAGGTGCTTCACAGATCCTGTTAACGTTTCGCAAGCAATTATCCTTAATTACCGTGTGCATCCAAAATTTTGTTTAACTGCACAGCAGCGCTCTCCTGTACATCGTCCTATAGGACCACTCAACCAGGAACGTCACAATTTCAGCAGTAATTATCCCTAATTCGCGCTTACATCCGAAGTTCCGGCAAAGGACGTACGAGTCCTCCAAGCGGTATCGTAATTGCGGTATTATCGCTTTTCCCCTAGCCGGTAATCCGTTTCGCGTAAAATCACCGGATTTTCGTCGAATTGCGCTTTCTGCGTATATTAGCGTCCAATTATTTATCGCCGGAAGCAAAACTCGATAGTCACGCGAGATAATTCGCCCATGATTTAATCGTGCGTCTGCCGAACTCGCACAGTCACGAGTGACTTGAGACATTACTGTGAAGGCAATTACCTTGTCACTTTGTTATCTTTCAATTATGCGATACTCAACTTACCGATGAAAAGTATCTCTCGAATTTGTGCTAGTTAATTTACTCGCGGCGTGATAATTTGTAGAATCACGTGTAATGCAATCCCGTCGATAACTCATCCACATTAATGTGCTTTATGCAAGCGCGCTAAAAGCACTCCGCTCAAATTGAGACATTTTCTCACTTTGTACCTAGTATACATCATCCACCTCTCGGTTGCGTTGCCGATTTAATAATACATAAATTTAAAAATACGAATTTCTAGCGTTAGGGGAAGAGAACCTTGAATGATTTAAGAAAGAATCATGAAAGTAAATCGCATAGAGTTTATCAGAAAATTCGATATCTACTTCCTCTCATAATTACGTCAAACAATTAATAATTTGATCTACATGTGATCAAATTACAGTTACATGAATGCTAAGAAAGATGATGTTTTCAAAGAGCGCGATTTGCCCAAATCATATCGCACACATGCGGGAGATCACACCAGTTGAACATCCAAGGTTTGCGTAAACCGAGATTTCCAATTATAGAAATACGAGAGAGAAAGCGATATTATCTGTTTTCAACTGTGAACTCTAATGCCATTGTAACTCGATACGGTGTCAAAGGTACAGCGAATGTACTGGCATCGATATAGGATTACGCTCGCTGACCAATAACGTAACACGTCACGTTAAATGTTTCGAAGCGTTCAGCATGTCACGTTATGGCGAACGTTTTGCAAATGTTAACGATTTTACGACCGCCGCCGGCACGATTGGTCGACCTAATTGCAAGCGAGAAATCAAACGTCCTCTCTTACGACGTGTAATCATAACACATGACGCGTTGTAGTCTTGATTTATCTCCGCAATTTTATTCTGACCTTGTTCGGTAAACGAAACATTGTCTGGTCATCTTTCGAAATATTGGCTACGCACGCTACGGCTATTCAAGGAGGATTAAATCGCGGATTGGAGTCTGATCGACGAATGAATATCGTTATACTACTGCTTGGACTGACGGGAGCGAGTTTTTGGGTAAAACCATGACACAAATCTGAGAGAGTAAATTTTTTCGATTAATAATTGCGAGCGGCGCTCGTGCACAATCACGTACGTAAATCTCACGCGACGTGTGGTCACGGCCGATCTTTTATCAAATTTAATTTTATTTTGTGTCGTGCGCGGCATACATGATGTCGTCACGATGTCATCATACGACAAACTCAGAACGATTCAAAGGGCTGACCCCGATGTTCCGCAATCTCGTCCTACCGAAATGCTCGCATTTATCAAAAGAGAGAAGTATGTATTTCCCCGAGTTTAAGAGAATCGAAATTCGAGGGAACTTCGGACATGTTTCGCAAGAAGCAATGTTATCGCGTCGCTCGTATATTCCGGACAAAAGCACACGTACGTAAAATGAATAAGAGACAAGACAAGATATCGGTGCTTACGAACGGCCAGTGTATGTCCTTTCTCGAGCATGCACTTCCTGCCCTTGTGCATGGAGCTTTCGCGAAATAGACGATGGGCATATGCATTCGTACGCGTGCATCCTGCTGCAATCCCTAGTTGATACGCAGGCATAAAGCGTTACGAGGTCGGGATTTGAAAATGCAGCTTACGTGCTTCCCCACGTTGCTTGTTATAACCGAAATAGATAGTGAATAACAATGCATACGGAATGAAGGAAGTCTCTCGAGGACAGGAACACAACAACCGATAAAAGTCCGGCGCTGTAGCGCACAGAAAATTTAGATTCTACACGTAATCCAGATGCACGTTTGCGGCTTTAACATCGTCGCTTGTCGGTAATTTGTTGAATGCCGGCACGCATGATTCTTTGAGGGAAGGCTCGCAGAGGCATTTGTTTAATCTGCAGTCATTAAACAAACGCGCGCTCCGTCGATCGGGAAACGAATCGTCGGTGGTTAACCGAGTTAACATGACTGATTGCAAGCAACGCACTAATTAATGTCCGCTCATTTCTAAGCGCGTGCGCACTCATTGTGGTGGTATGTCGCGGTGAAAATTCGCCAACAATAGGCCTCTCTAAATCATATTCCGTTTAATCGACATTAAACAATTATAAAGTCGTTTATAAAGTCGTTCGGAGAATGAGAGAGGAAGATAAAGTGCGCATGCGAAACTGATAATTTACCCTGTAGAATGTTGCTCCCGCGTGTATTCCCCCGATCTGCTGCGCCTGCTGTCGCGCTTTACGAAAATTGAATTAATTGCTGCTCGTGTCACGAGTCTCACGTATACACCCGTCCAACGCCGCCGGTCCCGTTAAGCTGGCCTTGATGGAAACCAGGTGCGCTTTAACAACGTCTCTATTGTGCTTAACAGAGATTTGCGGACTTATACTTAAACTTTAAAAGGCGTTATCTCTCATCCGAAAAGTCATCGGTTAAATTGACTGTGTCTTCGGTATTCAATTAGGCCATTCCTATGGAATTATTGGCATAAGTAGGTTAAAGATTTTTCGAACGGAGTTGTACGAGACATATAAAATTGTGAATAATAGAGAATAATCCAGATTCTCGAGGGAAACGGTTGACACTGCGCTTTGACCTCTTTTTCCTAAGATCCGCGGCGGCTTTCTGTACCATCACGTTATTACGCTAATATCGGACAATCCCCTGTATGAAACTATTATGTTTTTAGAAAAAGAGAAGAGAAGCCGTGTATCCTCAATTATTACATTGGATGAATAAAGAACGGATTATACCTCTCTAGAGAAAGAAGGTAAAAAACAATCACGATAAAGTAGCGCGCACCTATTATTCTTGACGTTGAGAAATTTTTTCCTTCCACTGGAAAATGTGGATGATATTGGAATTGTAACATATATTCGTTATTAAAAACGCTAAGTAAACGGGATATATGTTACAACCAATGTTGTAACATAACGTATCAAGTTATGTAAAATATGGAAGATCATATATTTTGGTGAATTATCATCCGTGGAATTAACAGTTCAGATGACTACGTGATCTTGACTTTTACTACAATCTATGAGGGAGCCAACCTACGCAAGTTAACCGGGCGCTTCTCCTTCGCCGCATAATCCGATAATTCTAATCACTCTAACGAGATCAATAATATCTATCGTACCGTTCCTGGCTGCGCAGTGATATGACTACTGAAATTTCCGGCCACCATTGGTGTCTCCGACTATGCAACAAAAACGAATACCTAGTACTAACTTTACGATTATGACAGAGCTTCTCTTGCGCTAGACTATGATACACGCGATCAAAGTTTGTAAGACAGCTTTACAGGGCTAGTATTATTTAATCGATATTCTCAATTTTGCACATTTTCGTTATTCTTCATTTTTGTTATTATATGAAAGACATTTGCAAAAATTAATGTGTCAGCAGAATGAATGTATGTCATGTGAGTCAGTATGAACTTTAGCTCCCTTTAACAGACAAGACTTTAACTTTGTTGAATTATTTGATGTAGAATATTTTTTGCCTTTTAGACATTTATGATTTTACATCATGTCTGGATACTGGATACATATTTCACTCTGGTACGACTATACCGTATCTGTCGTAACGTAAATCTATATGACACTTTGAAACGGATGGAAATCATTTTTATATTACATCTAGCGTACTTCACAGAAGCCTTATAGTTTGAAAATAGTTCAAAAGTAGAATAGGTCATGTTTATTACGCACTATAAATATACTTAAAATTAATAAATCAAATTCGACATCGCAGTTGGTAAAGTGATATCTACACGATAAAAGCAGTGGATTAACAAACATATGATATATATATATATATATATATATATATATATATATATGAATGAAACAAAAAAAATAGAAAAATATACAATAAAATATCAGAATATAACGCGTTCGCGAGCGCAAATAAATTCGCGTAACGTTGAGAGAGAAAATATCGGGTCGCAAAATTGTGAACTACTCGTCGGCAATTTACTCATCGCAAAGAGTTGGCCGAACCGAAGCAGAATGCCCTTACAAAATGGCTCATGCGCGTTATAATTAATTCGCGTAACTTGATCTGACAATTGTAAATCACGGGCTGCGGGGAAACTTCGGATATACAGTACCGCCTGCGTAATTTACTATCTCAGCTCGCGGACGAATCCGATCCTCGGAATCGCCAATCCGGTCAGCGCGGTGTCACGATTGTGCGGCAGCCCAGCTAGAGGCTGCGGTTTCGGAAGATCGCCATATATAGCCGCCGACCTTAACCCGAAGCACGCGTTGCATTAATACGCGCGCGAGGAAGCTGGTAGAATGCATACGCCTACCCATTGTGGCCATCCGAAGACGAATAGCATGTGTGCGTAGCTGCCCGCACACTATTTCGGTCAGGGGAGAGAACGCATTCGCGTAACACGTGTGGTTTTCTTAATTCGCATTGGTCATAGTGATTTACGACACGTTTCGCCTTAATAAACGATGCAAAATGAGTGTGACTATTTTTCTCGAAAATGATGAAATTTAGTGGGCAATTCCTCTCTCCAGGCGCGCTACTTTCGTGAATTGGATGGAATGTTTGAATGAAACATCTTTTGAAACTGTTTATATCTTTGTAACATTGTGATCGATGAAAGAGAAAAGCACATACTTTCAATGACTCAATTGACTCTCATTTCCCATCGGTACAATATATTTCGCGTGAAAGCGTGCAGACTGAACTGAACTACATTCCTCCGTTATATTAGGCACCGCTTGTACCGCGAAGATATAAGATATTGTTACAACACTGCAACATCGTTGCGGCTCGATAAATGGCCAAAAGTTTGATTCGATAAAAGTTTCCTACGTAAGAGAAAAATCTACTGGCTTTCTAAAAGTTTTCCCTTCAATAGAGAAATTTGTCAGCGTACCGGTATACTTCGCTTTCAATCGTGGCCAAGTGTTCCCCCTAAAATTGCTAACAAACTTATTTGTTTTGCTCTTATTTCGCACATTTATTTTGCAGCTGCTAGGTGTTTAATACTTTGCCTAAAGTTCACGCATTTCCTCCGTACATGCAAAACAGGGCTTTTTATTCCCCAATAAAGGTTGGCCCTAATGTCCGTGCTGTTATTATGGATTCTAGAAATTTATAGCTACACGGTACACAAAAACGGCTTATTTATCGTGCAGCATCATCGACATGGACCCCGCATCGGCGTTGTTATGTCGAAACGTTTACTTAATCCAAACTTCAATAGAAGTTAGCCCACCCCTGATACGGCGCCACAGTTTTGTCACGCTTTACGGGGAAGTGTTATCGTATTTTTCTCTTTAATCACTGGAGTTTCGGGCGTTCCCTCGCGGATCATTCCGCTCATATACCTCCACTCTCGTCGACGCAGGAAATATCTCTCAGCAAATAAAATAAGAAAACAGAAATTCGCGCAGCAATATTAATTAAATTATATTTTTGTTGTTGCGTAAATCAAATGTAGGAAATGAGATGTGCAGCAAATATTTTTATCAAGATATACGGATATTTCTTTGTCTAGATCTTTGAATATTTGTGCAATTTTCATTAACAATTTGCGTTAATATTAATCATGATCAATGACCTCATTCTTTTCCATCTTTCTTATTCACTGCGTACACTTTGTCGTGGAAAAAGGGGTTCGATTGTACATGATTCAACGTCCAGGATGGTGAGAAACGAGAGTATGGCTCGTTAAGTATACTGCATAGGGGAATACACAGAACACAAAGTTAAGTAACAGTATAACAGTATAAGTACTTGTATACTGTTGTAAAACTAGCCCCATGAAGCAATGCGACGCATTTTTCCCGTGGAGATTTTCGAGCAAACTTGAAAACTGTGTTACCATGTCCTACATAATGCTATTATGACGAAGTCTGAGCTAGCATTGCATTAAATAAGTAAATCAAGCAAATTCATTATTATTTAGAAGATCAATATACCGTCCATAGTAGCGTATCAATTAATAAACCGATATTCGAAAGGCATCCACTTTACTCCATTAAGGAAATACTAAGATACCTATCAAATACAATGTTTATTGATCTATTTAACGAAATTATTGGATCACAAAGGATAAATGTAGTCAAGAGTCGCGCTTCACGAGCAACTTGCAAAGCGGGATCACCAAGCGACGAGGGGGAAATCCGCTTTCAACACTGCGAAATCTGGCGCGGTGGATATAAAACAGACAGTGACGTTCGCACATTGAAGGAGAGATTTTATTTTTCGAGGAATGCTATCGTCGTCGCCGTTGTCAAGAGTACAACCTTCATTACGTCTCGCTTCCGTGAGATGCAAAACCGTGGAAAACGACAGCTATCGCGCGGAAACGGAACTTGAGAGAATCTCAGTTCATCGTGGGACACGCCGCGGCGCCTCTGTCGACCGACGAGAACGGATACTTTCACCGCGCGGGCACGCTGAATCCCTCGTTTGCGCAATTCAGCCGCGTAATCTAATGAGCAAACGTCGCGGACTTACCGCGCGGACCGGAAATTGAAGTATACATTATGAAACGTGCTGCCGCGTGCGCGGCACGGTGCGTTTCCTATGCAAGCGGCATGCCGCCACCGTCGCCGCCGACGCGATCGCGAAACCAGGTCGCGCATGCCGCCGCGGCCTTATCCCTCTCGAATTCGTGAACTTCGCACTCGAGAGATTGCAGTTTTCTGATTCGCGGCCGTGCCGCGGCCTGTAGCGATGAATATTTAGCGACGTGAATACGTGACTCCGTCGAATATCCGGGCTAAGCTGAAGGGTCGACGGTTTTGAGGAGGAATCCCTCTCCCCGGCGAACGTTAACTCGCTTGCCGAGGAAATATGATTTATCGAGTTTACGAGATTTTCCCGGATATCTTTCCCGCCCACCCCTCCCCCTCCGCCCCTCGTGCTGACCGTAATACATTTCCCTCCTCTCGTAATAATTTCCCGCATAAATCACGGCACTCTGTATAAGGCAATAGCGGTTGCGTCGGATTAACAACGCTCGCAGCTTTATCGTATGGCGCGCGTGATGTAAATGAAGTATAGAGTTACGCTCCGGTCTACAACCAGCGATAACTCTAATTTAAATTACTCGATTTTGCATAATGTTTGGAAGTGTACGGATGCGGCAACGATATTACTCTTATTTTTGTACGCTTATTGTCCATTTATTTCATCCGTTTATATCCGTTTGTCGGACGTGCGATATATTCGCGAGAGCGTTTATCTTCGCAATCACAGCTTCCGTGAAATTAATCGCGTCCCGTATTTAGTCTACGAATGAGTCGCGATTACCGAATCGTGTAAGGTGCAATTCTTCGTGAGAAACTTCCGTCGTGGTTAATCGCGATTCTTAACTCCTCTTGTCAACTCTGACCCGAGATGTTCGGGACGACGTAACTGCCGTCACAGATCGACGGTCCAGAAGAGTTCCGCCTGTTTACGAGCACTCCGACTAATTTGATGACAGAGTTCACGGTCGAGTTTCTTCAGCAGCCTTTCCGTAAAATTTCATCGCTTCCGCTCAAATTAACCGGCCGAACTTTGTCGGCAATTATTAGAATTCGGGCGAATAATTAATCTTTCGTATAACGGGGATTAATTAACTCGTGTAAATTTATTCGCGATCAAAAACTCCGCGAATCCTTCGATCCGTATTACGATAGATGCATGAAAATGGATGACGTACAGTTCGGAATACATGTTCCACGTAACATTCACTAATTGTTGCTTCGAATTCTATCGGGATTCTGTGAAATATTGAAAATGTACAACAAACTATAAAATTGTACTGCACACGATATAACTTTGTGGCAGCAAACGTTATATAATAAAATAGCAATCGAAAACAAAAAATAAAACTACTTACTTAATATTTATCGTACATCTAATATTGTTTATCACACAACATTGCATTGAGAAATTAAATTCGTTTCGAGCACGGAGCAGTTCTTGCATCGTTATAAATTTGTATCAAGTAAGTTATTTTCGTTCGCTACAATGGCCTTAGTATTTATGCGCGTTATAATTCGAAAACGGCGATAATATGAACGTAAAAGCGAATGTCAAGCGCATACATCGATTTTATAATTGTATTACTTGACCCGAGAGACGAAAATTGACAATTATGCGACCATTTATTTCGCATAATGAGGATTGGTCGAAGGAATGTTTATCGCGTTTAAATAGGAAAATTGTACTTATAATTAAATCCGAATTAATAACTGTCTCAAATTATCCATTTTATGTTATTGCGCGTATTGTGGATTTTCATATTTCCTGTCTTAAGTATTCGAAACAGAGCACGCAATATTAATTCGCTCTAATCTGTTGTTTTGTTTCTTTTTTTCCATGTGCAGGAGTGGACGGACTACAACCTCCAGTGGAACCAGACCGAGTACGGCGGAGTGAAGGACCTTCGAATTACGCCGAACAAGCTTTGGAAACCGGATATTCTTATGTACAACAGGTAATCTGGCCTCGTTACATCTGCTTAGCGACTCTCATTTTGTATTGACAAGCTATAGTAACTTCGACTAACAACATTTGTCAGGAATATTTCAGTCTCGCCCGCGCACGTGAAGAGGGGCGTCGGTTCCGTAATAGAATTTTTAATTAAAGTGGACAGACCAAAAAGGCCGCGTATTAACTACACCCGTGATCATCGTGTTAATAAAATATGACTGGTAAAAAGACATCCGTAAAACACGCCTGTAAACTGATTTTCCAAGGCCACATGCATCGCGTTGAAATTCCAAAAGATTCGCGGTTTTTTCAAATTATTTCACGTGAAATTACATCTGAAAAAGTGTCTATTTAGACCCGTAAAGTTATAATTGTTTTTAGCCGATAACAATTATTCTCAATTGACAATAACGGGAAATAAAACTGAATCCCGCATTGAGTATACAATAGTTTAAAGACACGAATAAAAATATTCGACCTGTTTGCGTTATACGAAATCCTCAGTCATCCGCGTAAAATCACGTTAAATCCGCCGTGATTTAACTGCAATCGCTACATACCGATGAGGATAAGCCACGAGATTTCCAATGGGTCGTGATCGCGATTTCAGGCTGACAATACTTTAAACGCGAATATTTATGTCGCGAAAACATCGGGAAGTCAGGAATCGCGCAAACAACGATTCACAAATAGCGTGACACTCGAGAAAATATAATCGGGCGATGAAACCGTGGAGAAAAACATTGCAATTTTCTTATCGCAGAAATGAAACGCACTCATTGTTCCTCCCCAATGTATGCGCGTTAACTATCACCGCCAGACTTACGTAATGACTGTCATTTGTCCGGAAGGCATACCTCCTGTGTGCACTCCTGAAACAGGGAATTAAGATTTTTAAGAATGTCTTTTTCAGAAAAGCTGCGACGTCTAAGAAATAGCGCAGCAGTAACGCCACTGCAGCAAAAGTTTTTTCATTAACTTTGAGTTTGTTTCCTCGAAGACGCTCCGTTCGGAGTGTATATTATTTTCGATATACCTCGTACTCTCTTTTCACATGCCGTTATGGTATTGCAAATGTAATATTAAAAAAAAGAAAAAGATTGAAAAGGGTACGTAACTTTTACACTAGTGTTGCTTCGCATCTCTTATTTAAAAGTATTATCTATCTATTTATATATATATCCATATATATATACATACATTTTTTTATTTTTATTGAGATCCCTGAAGAGTGCATGCATTTACTTGAATCCTAGTAAGAGCCGAGTATATACTTATTACATATTTATATACTTGTTTACTATGTATATTTCTACATTTTTCATTTGTAAATATTGTATCCACGTAATTATTGATCCCGATTGTAGAAATTTCTCTTTTCGAGCGGATCGACTCGCTTCTCGTTTCGCGTCGTGTTCAACGTGTTGCGTTTTTCCGTCATAAGAATAACAAACCGCGAAGTCCGGAAACGGGTCGAATCGCTTAAACTTTCGAACGCAGTTATTATGCAGATTTTAATTGAAATTCTATAGAGTAACGATTGCATAAGTACTAGTCATTTTCATTTCTCAAGAAATTCTGAAGTCGGTCATGGGTCGCGCGTTCCGCGCGGAAAACGGACATTCACGAGGAAAATTGTTTGAACGATCACGATGTTACAGTTGAAATCTCGCGAAGCAAACGTCGATGGAAACGATGGAAATTCATAACGTGAGGCGATTGCATCCGAATTGAATCTCCTCTTCTTCGAAACAAGTGACCCTATGGCCGGCTCACATTCTCAGCCACTTTCTCTATCATAGCCTCTAGAATAATTAGTCTTAGGTATTTATAGGGTGCAGCTGTATTCGACCGCTGGGTCGCCGTACGTGAATGCACTTAATGCGATTCACGTTCGACGATCCGCGAAATTAATACGCCCGCCGTTCACTGCCAGCCGATTTGCGCGATAACGAAACGGACGCGTTGATGATCGTGCCGCTTCATCATGCCCATTCTCATAGCCGCACTAATGCAACGCGACTGATGCGTGAGCCATACGTTTCCGATCGGGTCGATTGCATGATGCAGAGAGATCAGACGGAAGGGAATGCGATCTGTTGTGAACCGAGAAGAAAAACTTTGGTAATGGAAAAATGAAAAGTGTGTTTCGGAATATTTTTTATATCGGCAGTAAAACGCGCCCACCGAATTCTCGTCATGATTGAAAACGAAATGCTAGTGAATAAATCCGGGCGGTTTAATTATAAAAAGTGATGGATGAAATAACAGCGTGTTTCGATTTCAAAGTTGAACCAGATTTTTCTTTCCCTTCTTCGTAAACGTTACACGCTCCGATTATTTTCGATCGGGTCTTGGATTAGCCATCGATCAACCAGGCGAAAATTAGATATTCGTCACCAACTGACGGATTTCGATCTGATTTGAATTAACAATCAAATAGGACCAGGTCTCTATCCAAAATGAAAATTTGAATGAGCTAACAAGATGGGCGTTGCTTGCAGCTCGTAGACATTTTTCTACGTACAAAATTTTCATTTAGATTCACATGATTAAAAATTTGAATTATTGATTTGATATAATAATACCGAACCCACAATTTGTACTATGATAATTTAATGTCAGTAACATTGCATAAATTTTAATACAAATAGAATTAATTAATTTTCAATTAGAATATTGATTGTAGCAGTGAGATAAATGTTGAACAGATTTACTCGAGCATTATAAAAGCAAAGTACAAATGGCAGAGAGAGATATATATGTGGACAGAGCCAAATATGGAAAGATACGGAAAGAGAGAAGACAGTAAGTGAAAGAGGAAGAAGTAGTTAGTCGGACAGGCCGAATCCACGTCCGACCACAACTAACAACCGTCCAAGTTAGCCGGTCCGGAGAGAAATTCCACGCCGGCAACCGCCGGCGCGCTGGTAAAGTGTGTGGGATCGCTTCAATTAATTAAAGTCTCGTCTCGTGGAAACTTTGCCTTTGTGGGTATCACGGGGACGTACAATGACTCGGTACTACCGGGACCACTGCTGGACGACTTTCGCGGCACGCGCGCAGAATCAATTTTTCAGGAACGTTCGTTGTGAGTTTCTTTTTCCTTACGATTCCTACGTCTCTGGATGTGAAATTCGAGAAAGATGCAAATAACAAAATGTGAACAATGGGAGAACTTGGATATTAAATCTCTAATGCGCGACGAATGCGGTTTAGACGGCTGCATAAGTGGTGGCTCGTTAACGAGAAGTGACACTGAAGATCGATAGGAACATTGGTGACTCGTCAAACTTGAATTTTGACAGCTCTCTCCAGCGATCATTTTCCATTTACTGCTCGCTCCGTCGCGAATACCAGAATCAATTCATAATGGTCGCTTATTGTTTCGTCGATAGTTCGTCATGACGCGATGTATCGCCGTGTCCCGACGCGGTAAAATTTATTCGCGATCATTCGTACTGTTCTGCTACCAAATTATTTCAGTGGAAATACATTTGCGTGTTGCAATATTCTCAAAATATAAAAATCGATAATAAATGATATTATTATATTATGCAAAATTACATTGATGTAATATCGAGATTACATATGTAATCGCGATAGAATATGTAATGTTATTTATGAAGTAATAATAGAGATCGATCAAGCGAAACCTGAATTTAAAAAAAAAACAAATAATCCTGAACTGTGCAATACGAAAAATTTGCTGCTGAGCAATCTATGCGTATGCAAAATGTTGACCATGAGGCTTTCATCATGATAGACTATAAATATTTTCTCAGCCTTATTCGAAGTCCACGGCACATAAATCATCGCCTAAAATTATATCGTCGATTCTCCGATAAATACGTCGTGGACCGTTAAATCATTTAACTTATGTGCTCCCATTATCGACTGGAAAAATTTATAGGAGCATCGGTGAACGTGTGGTTTATCGGGGCACTGTGCGAAATCTACCTGACGTCTCGTGGTCTCGATAGCAGCCGAGCTACCTGCTATCGTATTCCGAAAACAATCGCGGCTCGAATTGTCGACGAAACAACCGCCGGCCGACGAGGTTTGATTTACACGTCCGCCATCATGAATCGACTTTACGTGCACTCATTCGAAGCTCGTGCTCGCTGCGCGTCTACGAATCGAAACTGCCGTCACGTTCTCCATTGTTAAGAGCGAAAAGTACATTCCGACCTCGTTGTTCCGTGTAGTATGTAAATGTAGGACACCGTTATATACTTTTCCTTTTTCTCAAGAGTTCAGAAAAGTTTCTCAAAAATCATATCAGAAAGATACTGCTGGTACACAATGGTACCGATTTTGGTTTCGCTCGATTAGAAATTATACAAAATCTTGTACTAGATCTCCACTTTTCTTTTAACAATTTTCACGTTAAATTAAGATCTCGGATAAATTTGTGCCAGGATGAAGTACAATATAACTGACATCTTCAAAAGTCTGACATTATCTTCTGCCGTTTCACTGAAATGAGGAACGCAGCTGTCTCCCTTTGCCCTTTCGCAAATGCGAACAAGGAGTAGAGTGTCTCATAGTAATGCGCGCTACGCACTTATATGCGGGATGAGTCCTACGGGCGTTAGAGTTTTGAAGACGCCGGTCTCGATTCTGTTAGAGAAGTTGGAGTGTAAATAAGATAACGACGAAGAGGGTCCAGCGTGTGCCTCCATTTTGTAACAGGCCTCAGGGAGCGGTTACGTTACGCGCGGGTCCCTCCATGGGGAAAGGCGCTTCCTGCGAAACCGTAAAACGAATCTCGAGTATACCGCTCAGAGGTACTTCCGGACGTTACCGTTGAATTTAAGCCGCCGTTAACCCGCGGGGTTAGAGCTTCGGTACTGGCGTGTGCGCGGCTCGTAAAATCCGTTTCGCCTGAACACCTTCCCGGCTGTAAGTACGTATGTTCGTCTCGCGCCGACCGCATCAACGAGCTACTACTGAAAAGTACATGAAGCGGCTGCGGCAACGTCTTTCATTTCGTTCATGGCCGAAACTACGCGCTCGGTTCTTAGCTTCAGAATATTGGAAAATAATACTGTACATTTTATATTGTTCCATAACACGCAAGAGTCTGGAAAGGGCTTACCCACAGTTTTATTCTTTTATCAGATTTGGTTTACAGTACTCTTATTTGAAGTACACATCACATACATGTAACTGGAAGACTTACATTGAAGAGTATATTGTGCTTTTTCGAGAATTGTTTTTATTTTGTCTAAATTCCGTAAGATTTAACATAAATATCATTTTTAAAAAGATCTGTCCGCGGATACCAGCTTTGTTACACATGGAATTCGTGCATAATGTTGATCACAAATCAGTCAGAAATCTTGAAAAATTCTCAGATGGCAAATTTCAAAAGTTTCGTGAGGTATGAAATAAGAAATCTAAGAAACGCGGGTGCACTCGATCGTATTGACACACTTCCATACGAATTTGACAATCGAATGTGATACACGAATGTGAGGCAAGTCACGACGTGGTTATCCATGCCGCTGTCAACCCATTGTACGGGTCACATACATCTATACGCAAATATCATACGAGCCGCAACGGAGACAGGAACCGCCGCAGAATTCGATCGAATCCGGTGAAACGTATTCGCGAGATTTGTTTGATCCATCCAGAGACGATGCAATCGAATAGGACTCTCTCTACCCGTTTATATAAATATATAAATTTATAATAATTCTCCGCGTGCGCTTAATCGAACCAAGTTGAACGCGTTTGATCCACGTGCGATTTTCGGTCGGAAGAGAGACACTACTCTAATTTACATACTTGATCCAGTTATTTAATCGAATCATACGCTCTCGAACGAACGCGGTCACGATTCCATCGGCCGCCACTCTGGGGATACCCGTACTATATAGAACACGGTTCGCATCCATCCGTGCGCCGCCCCGCGCGGGTATACTATTTCCTCGATCTACATACAAATATGGACTCGTAATCATTCCCGTTATTTACTCACGTCGGATTGAGGATGTATTTGATTTTCACAATATCTCCCGCACATTCGGCTCCACCTGATATGTATATCTCTCGTTCATGCTTCTTGGACTCTCCAATCGAGTTGAAAGCACTGCTGTCTCTAGTAACATGAAGCATAATCGAGGAATAACAAACGAACGTACGCCAGATTGAACAGCATGTTCTCTCGTTATCAAGTCAAATTTATGTTTATTTTAGAAACAAATATCATGAAATACTACTGATAATATTGGCGAAATTCAAGTGCAGTCATGTGGATACAATCTGTTTCGCGCAACAAGAAATGCATCAAGCTCGATCGATTCGAGCAACGATCAAGGGAATTCTCGTATAAGCTAATTTGCAATAATCAAATAGAATTATTTATGCAACGATCGCATTCCGCTCTGACTCGGTTCACTCTTTCCGGCACAATGCCCGAAGTGTGGAGTCGCCGGGTACATAAATCATACAAGCCTTCGGAGCTTGCTCCGTCGTGCCGACAGCGAATATGGCGTTCAGCGAGCGGTGGTTGTAATTATGTGAATAATTAATTGAGACGCGACGTCAGGCCACCCCGTTACTGCGGGCCACCGCATGACCAGGCCCGGTGCCTGCTCCCTTCTATTCACGCACACTGTTGAAACTCCGGATTATTAACCAGGACGAATATGCATTCTGATAATGAGGTCCCGAGCTACGTAGTCGGACGAGGAAATGTTCCATTCGAGATTCGTACCGTCCCGATCGCGCAGTCCGTTTTTCTCCGCGCGAAATAGCATCCGAGAGCATCGCGCGAGTTGTACACGAGGAAATATCCATCTTCTCGTTTGTTTCTTCGCGGGGACAGTCGGAAAAATCGCGTATATTAATCTGAGGCGTTGATATCGCGCGTACGAGCCTGCAAACGGGGACAAACGGTTGACAAAGTATCTCCGTCACCATGAACGCGTGCTGCAAGATCGCTACATTTCCGCGAGGGGACTTTTCTGATGGACGCGTCAGCGAAAATTCGCAACGACCTGCTGAGCGCGAACTTGACGAATTTTTGTAATAGATGTGATTCCCCGGTTCTCATCGTTATTTGCTGTCGCCTACTCGAATAATGTTATTATTAACGTTATTATTTTCCGAACTGCACATGAGATAATGCAATCAGAAGGCCGAAAATCAGTATCGTTTGCAATATTCACAACTCGCGACTCGCCGCGAGCTACCTAGTTTCGCAAAGGAGAGAGTTAGGGCTGCGCATCGTCTCTCTCTGATTTGGCGCCGTTAACTTCTCGACAGTTCGCCCGAACATTTATGACGTACGGAGTTTGAGAGCGGGCTACCGCACCTCGTTACGTCGTTGGTACTATTTGCTCATGGGAGCGCGACAAACGACCCGGACAAACGGCATGCACATACATACACAGAACCGTCCCAAAATTCGAGTCTACATTCGACTCAACTCGAACTCTAACTCGATTAATATATAATTGACCATCAATTTTTTCTGCAATTTGTTTAGATTAAAAATCGATACTCGCGATATTAAATCTTTTGATAACTAAATTCTGAGAATTAAAATTTTATCGAAACGGGCGAACTGGAAAAACGCAATTTTGATCACCTCTCTCTTCGCGATCACCAAAGAGAACACGAGTTTCCTGCGATATTTTAGTCACCGATACACGTGGCTTGGGACTCACCTATGTAAGCGTATTGTGGCGAGAAAACCGAAAGGGAGCGGGTTTCGTGGCAGGGTCGGTGAAACCCCTACCGTCCTGGACTGTAAAAGAAACGTTAGACCACCGATAAAAGATGCATAACGTCGCTCGCGAAAAACCCAGTCGTGATAACTCAAATCCAATCATCGACGAGAACCAGAACTACGGTTCGAGGACGGTTAAATCGATCAGAGTCGACGCGTAAACGCGTAAACATGAAACGCATAGATGACGAGGACGGAGACGCCTACCGATCAATTCGGCCTCGAGGGCGCAACCCGAATTCCACGCTTGACATTTCAATCTCTGCGCGACGAAGGTGCTTGGGCGGATACGCGGCTCGTTAGTCGTTGCATGTTCCGGGTTTATGATAACGATAAGGTCTAACGAGATTAAACGGACAGCGATTTTACGATCTCACCGTGATGCGAGACAAGGCTGTCGCTGCCTGTCGTTTGTGCTTGATATCTAATAATATTTTTTTTTTCTTCTTTTTTCTGTTCGGCTTTCTTCCTGGCACGCAGATATATCCTCGCACGGAGGAAAATCGCACGGAATATATATTTATATATATATATATATACAAACTCTATCACGCAGACACTCTACACTCATGCACTTAGTGACATGTGTGTATTCTATTGTAGCTGAAGATAATTCACAGGTGAATCACTAGAAAATGCTGTGTCGTGCTGACGAACTACTGACTACGCATCTTGATCGTTCGTCTTTCTTTTTAGCCAATCTCTAACGCGGAAAAAACTCTAAAACTCTTGTTGCATTAGTAACTTTGTAGTTGGAATGACAATCTTCTCTTCTCTACAAATAGCCTTCTTACAAAACTGCTGTGTGTCTGTCTTTTACAACATCGTGCTCTTTCATAGTATCTTTACCAAATCGGTGTTCTTTTCAAGAAAACAAAATCAAACAAATTTCTCACGAATCTGGGAAGGTTTAAAGAATTGCGCGTACATCAAAGATATCTGAATCACCGCGCGTATAAAGTTCTGCGTGTGAGGAACACAATCCTTGGACCACCGGTCAGATCCAAGAGAAACCGGCGTTGGATTAATCGTTGATCAATCGATGTCACGTGCAATACGTTGCGAACTTGTAATTCCTATCACAAGCGACGTATTTGCGTGTGTGCGGACGCGTATATGACCATGATAAGTTGTCATAATCGAGAATCGCAAAGGTACACACGAGAATATTGGACTGACATTACATTACTGTGGACAATGTCCACAGAATCCGCTCGTGATGCGAACGATCGACATTTCGAAATTTTGTAACGCGCAGCGTCTGCGTGCTACGTACAGGGCGCGTCATTGCAACCACCACGGGTGGACAGCAGGATTTTCCCTGTCTCATCGATCCGTAATATTTTTATATTCCTGTCGACCCCCGATCGAGTAATATTTTCACTTTTATGCGTTATTTACACGGAATACGCAGAACGGGCTGCGTCATATTTCCAGTCGTAGACATGTTGAAAACTATAACTAACGTTGCTGAAATTTTACAAAAAAAAAAGAGAGAATGAGAAAAAAGAAACATATTCGTAAAACACTAACTCGTTATTTATTCTTTGCGAATCAAGATATTTGCATTTATTTTGAAGAATATTTCTATACAATCGATTAAATATGTAAAATATAATGAAAATAAAAATACATGTTGATCAAGAGTCAGTTTGTTGATTGAATGCATCTCGATACCGCGTCGGCTTCTCCTTGAACCGAGTGTCGCCTTACCGTTTCGCGAAACTCGTCGGCAGTTTATTCAGCTGACCTGAAAGTAACATTGTAAAGTCTCCCTTAAGACACCCGAGCTGCAATGCCGAAGCGATGCGCGCGGGTGGTTCTTAATCGGCCCCATAATAATAATAATAATTGCGGCCACTTCTTTTCTTGCAACGCCAATACTTGCCGTGGATTACCGCGCACGTTAAATCGCGTCTTAAGTACTCGCCTCGTCGATATTGTTTAAAGATGCACACACAACGTTGCGGCACAATGAGGTGGGAACGGGATGGCCGTTACTCGCGGAACAAAAGGAGGGTGGCCGCCTACTGCTATCCAGAGCGCGCGACTTGTTGCTCTCGCCAGAGCACTCCCGTCTCATGAATATCGCGAGACGTGGAGCACGGACGAGAGTTGTGCGCGCGAGCTCGCGGACAGCGAAGAGAGAACCAGACACATAGCCAGAGACACCGGGGACCGAGGAAGGGGGTCAGCGATCCTCGAAAACAGAATTTATCCGAAAGCCCGACAATAGGCACCGCAGCGGGATCCGCCTTTGTTCGACGTGGAACAATCGACGAAAACGCCCCTCAGAATTCATGAGCGCGACAGCGCATGGACTTTGATGCATGCCGGCGTAACCGTAGGATAGAGCACGCAAAGTGAGTGCGAGCGAGCGAGAACTTGGCCCGATAAACATTGTCCTTTAATCGTGCCGTGTTTCATCATCAGGGTCCATCATCAAATATCCTTCCACCATGCTCTGTTCCGGGCCACTTCAATCTTCGCTTTATTTACTCGCTGACGCTTTGATTATCGCCGCACTGGAGATGTTACAAATGCGACAACGGTGTAATTGTTACTTTTGTTAACGTGTAAGCGCATAATTACAATGTTACATGAAACAATTTTATTTTATACATGTACACAGAACTATTCGATGTTCTTTTACTCATACATTCTATGATAAAATTAAAGCCAATTTTTAATTAATGACTTGGTAAGATTTACTTTCTTCTTCGAGTTACTTAGATATATAAACATAACTGTTTATTAATAGGACAATTCTTTTTAAATATTAAAAACTGCAGTTTCTACAAGGATTTGCAAAATCCCATCTTAAACGGATTCATTTAAATTTCTGGATAATTTCTGGATTTCTAAGATGAAGTTTAGTTAAAACTTTAGGAAACTTTGTGTTCATAATTTACCTTATCCCTTACTTATTCCTACTCAGATTTAGTTCACAAAAATCATTGATTTAAATTTAGATTAAAACCATTATTTGTCCTCCGTTCTGTGTGGTCGAAGAAATCAGGGTATTCCATGTTCTCGGTTGTCCTGCACAATTTGTCTCCGCTATTGCTATTTCGAAAAAATCCAAAGCACACAGACAATTCTTCCTTCCACACAGACGTTTGGAAATTGAGGCGTTCAAAATTGAATTTTTCGAACAAACATTCGCCAGGTGCCGCGTTCTCTCCGGCAGAGATGCTTGCTTAGGGAACCGGATAAAGTACATAAGCCTCTCACAAGTTACCCCCGTAGCATCGCAACGGTGAAACTGAAACATAGAGCTGACCCCCGTTTTGTCTGTTTCTCTCCTTCGCGCGGCTTTCCTCCTTGTTCCTCGTTGGCTTTTGGCCGGCTAAGCTCAGGATAAATGAGCGGAGACATGTGCAACGCAGCCCGATTATCGTGTGCAGTACTGACTGCAACTACCCTCGTGTATCGTCGGGCGGATGGCAATGAAATCCAGTACCGCTTTATTTATGTTGCGCCGCCACGAAGAGGGTGAGAACAATGCTTAAAATTTAAATGTCTTTTTATTACTTGCAAATGCACCTTGCGCTCATTCGTCTCTTCCATCGCGACATCGCGTGTTTCACCAAGTAAAAAATCAGATTGGACAGGTCCGAATATGTTTGAACTAATTTTATAATTTAATCATTGAAAATTTGACACCTGCACACGATATTTGATCGCGTTGAATATATTTCCGCTCCGTTTTGCGGTTCGCTAAACGATACATGCCAACAACGTTTAAAGAGATCTCGTACACGACAGCTTGCGGGTCGCAGTTTTCACGTAACTTTCGTGCAGTTTTAACCACCTTGCGAATACACTTGCCGTCTTGCCGTGCAAGTACTTAACGTCGAACAATTGCTAAGACATTCATTAGACATTCAGATACTTGGTTTCTCTTCGAGCGGAAACTGTGTAGTCACATCCCGCTGTCGCGGGGTCAAAAGGTGTTAACGAAAACTATTAGAAGATTCGCGAGAAGTTTACGATGGCGTGGTATCGAGCGCAATGCATTGTCAAGCTGAATCTTAACTTTCATTACACGGAATTATATTACGTTATATCAAAAGTGCTGTAACTTTCTTGCCGCAATCTATTACAATATATTATCTATCAAAGTAATGACGACGAGGATGGCTGACGTATATTACGTGTGACGTATATTACGTCACTCTTCTCGGCAATGTTTGACGGAGAATAGAAGGCACCTGTGTGAAGTTAGCACCCTATTTTTGAAAGTTTGAAATTCTAAAAGTTGTTCCAGATTGTTCTAGACTTGTTCCAAATTGTTCCAGAAGATCAAATTTATATAATAAAAATTTTCGCAGAAAATTGAAAAAAACAATTTTTTTACCTGGCACCCCATTTTTCGAAAATCAAACTTTTAAAGGTTGTTCCAGGTTGTTCTAGTTGTTCTAAACATTGTTCCAAAGTATTAGATTGATTGGTCAAAACCTTTACGAGATATCGAAAAAAAAGAATTTTGGAAAAAATCGTTTTTGGACATTCTTTCCCAAACAAAATAACTTACAACATTGTCGATTTAGAATATATTTATAACCGTGTAGAACAACTCAGAACAAAAATTTCAAGACCATAGCAACAATATAAGGTCCACTTTATACTCTTTAATGGAAAATAGTATTTTTCTATTTTCTTGGGTAAAAAACTTGTTCCAGGCTTCCCGCTTTAGAACTATCGTTTTCTCGAGTAGAACAACCGGGAACAAAATTTATACGCCCCGATTCGAAACCTAAGGGTGACTTTACTCTTGTACCCTACTCCAAAAATTTGGTTTTTCGAGATTGTCTTGGATATAAAACTTGTTCCAGGCTTCCCGCTTTAGAACTATCGTTTTCTCGAGTAGAACAACCAGGAACAAAATTTATACGTCCTGATTCGTAACCTTACAAGTTACAAGAGTAAAGTCACCCTTAGGTTTCGAATCGGGGCGTATAAATTTTGTTCCCGGTTGATCTACTTGAGAAAACAATAGTTCTAAAGCGGGAAGCCTGGAACAAGTTTTATATCCAAGACAATCTCGAAAAACCAAATTTTTGGAGTAGGGTACAAGAGTAAAGTCACCCTTAGGTTTCGAATCGGGGCGTATAAATTTTGTTCCCGGTTATTCTATTCGAGAAAACGATAGTTCTAAAGCGGGTAGCCTGGAACAAGTTTTATATCCAAGAAAATCGCGAAAAACCAAATTTTTGGAGTAGGGTACAAGAGTAAAGTCATCCTTAGGTTTAGAATCGGGGCGTATAAATTTTGTTCCCGGTTGTTCTACTCGAGAAAACGATAGTTCTAAAGCGGGAAGCCTGGAACAAGTTTTTTACCCAAGAAAATAGAAAAATACTATTTTCCATTAAAGAGTATAAAGTGGACCTTATATTGTTGCTATGGTCTTGAAATTTTTGTTCTGAGTTGTTCTACACGGTTATAAATATATTCTAAATCGACAATGTTGTAAGTTATTTTGTTTGGGAAAGAATGTCCAAAAACGATTTTTTCCAAAATTCTTTTTTTTCGATATCTCGTAAAGGTTTTGACCAATCAATCTAATACTTTGGAACAATGTTTAGAACAACTAGAACAACCTGGAACAACCTTTAAAAGTTTGATTTTCGAAAAATGGGGTGCCAGGTAAAAAATTGTTTTTTTTCAATTTTCTGCGAAAATTTTTATTATATAAATTTGATCTTCTGGAACAATTTGGAACAAGTCTAGAACAATCTGGAACAACTTTTAGAATTTCAAAATTTCAAAAATGGGGTGCTAACTTCACACAGGTATAGAAGGCAGCAACATTTTTATTTGCGCTGTCAGTGTTCAAGGAGAAATTGTATAAAGCCTCACCGAGAGAGTTGAAGTCGCGTAGTTTGATATAATTGACGTTTCTGTCAGCGATGCGCCGCAATCTGCCAATTTCGCAATAATCCGCTGGTCGAGAATCACCGTTATATACTGTACACTGACGTGACCCTCGGCGTCGTTAATTAGCCCCTTACGATTTGGTCATTAAATTCTACACGTTATTATCTCTATTGATCGATAATGTCGGCAGCCGCGTGTCCAGCTTCTCATGGTGTTCTAAATTATCCCAGACCCGGTCGAGCACGACATTTTCTCTACACAGGCTAATTGACACACGCGCCCGCACAACACAGGCTGTCAGTATGACGGAACGTCGCAAAACGCGCATCCTATCCGGCGTATCGAGCAACACGCGTTTCCTCGCATGCTATCAGAGACAAATGTGACGACGGATAACGAAGTTTTCCGTAAAATAGGAATACGATCAACGAAATCCAATGCCCGGCACTCGCCGGTACTGACCGGTCTTGTTTCGTCGTGAACGAGTGAGATTAATTAACCGGACACATTTTTTGGGTAAAGCCCCGTTTCTCGTTAGTCTTTATTAGCCACACAACAACGACGATGACGACGCCGCTATCCCCAATTCGCCGGAATAAACGCGCATTAGAGATCCCATTCGGCCGGTTTTTCGGTCCGATCGATTTCACAAAAGTTTATTTTCCCTGGTGTCGGGTCGCGCGCGCGAGTTCGATTAAACGCGCATTAATCGACGCCAAAAGAGAGACGTCGCTCCCCAGTGTGCGATCTAGGCCAAATGACAAAACACACAAAACCGCTGACGGGACCGCATTTAATATCACGGATAAACGGATAAGCGGGCAAGATCACGTACGAAGCCACACACACACGTACACATACGATGACGATTAATGCAAACGGTGCTGAAAATTCTATTCCCCCGCACGAATTAATTAACTCCATTCTACGCGAGAGAGAAACCCATTGAAGCGCCCTTTTTCACTGTCCTCCGGCCTGCTTTATTCCTTTGTCCATTTCGCGATAACGCGTAAAAGTAGCGGCAAGCGCAAGAGCTTTAACGGTACGGCAGCATCGATTTTCGATTGACGGGAACGACATCCTCGAAACCTTCGGCAACGGCGTTGCCGATACCGCTCGTTGACTCACGTCAACAGCATCGTCGCGTAGCGACTGCGAAAGAACATTAACATCGATACTAGTACTCGGCTTTCGCAAGAGTCTTCGCGAGCATCTTCGTGAGCGCGCAATATCAATTTTTACGTGTTATCTCACAGGTATCGTTCAATATTCGACTTACTCTCACCGAGTGCACATTAAGCGTCGCGGTGTAAAAGACACCTCTTCGTCTTTTATCGCCGGGAGAACAGGGATATCCTTTCGCGCGCTCTCATGGCTTGCCGCGAGTGTTCGGAAACTTAATAAGCCGCTCTGATAGATAAATATGTCGCAAAAATTCGCGCGCAGGTTTCTGAGACCGGCGTGAGTATCCACCTTTATCCTTTAACACCGTTTAAGTGCTCGCTTCAAATTATTCTTACGGGATTAAGCGAACACGGACGATGCTCACAGCACCCTTCCTCTCCCACCTTCTCACTGTTCTTCGTCGTCTCCTCAGCGGTCCGGGTCGCGCTTAAAGGGGCTCTCGTAAAAGCGGTCCTAAGCGGTTTGCATTTTCATGAATAACATCCATGAGTATCCTCTTTATTACTCTCCTTCAACTTCGTGATTCACGTTTTATTGCTCGTTCACGACGTTGCGTGAATGATACGGTCAAACGTTACGTTTCGCGAGATAAACGGCAATAGCGCGAACCAAAGGCTCTCCGAGAAATGCAACGCATCCGTAAAGCGGAACGATGGAAGTCGCTTTAGGTTGGTTGAACTTCCAATCGTCTTCTATCACAAGCTCATCTAATTTCCTCGTGAGACGATATATTTCTGACGAGTAATGCAACGTCACAAGTAAATGTAATTAGAATGGAGGAATTCCTGTGTCTCCGGAGTACTCCATTTGTCTCCTTGTCACCCACATCCAAATCCGACATCCGCGTTCTTCCGCTTGTCGATATCCTTCGTGCGAGATCTTGCTAGCGAATCACATAACAATCGACGACGCCCCGCTCAATCGCGCGATAATTAAAGGGGGCCTACAATTAGACCGACCGCGAAAACGATCAGGATCGACAACTGATAAGGGTAATTAATGGAAGTATGATATGAAACGTTAGTGCGGAGGAGGGTTTCGACGGGACGTTCCAAACAAACGTGGTGGTCACGCATAACGGCAGTTGCCTGTACGTCCCTCCGGGCATCTTCAAGAGCACATGCAAGATAGACATCACTTGGTTCCCCTTTGACGACCAACACTGTGAAATGAAGTTCGGATCCTGGACCTACGACGGCAACCAGGTACACTACTGTCTCCACTTACACACCAACACACGTTCAATACACACCGAGAGCACCAAGATTATTATCGATCCCTTAAATACTTCCGAATGAGCTATTACGCGCTTTTATTCGGGTGAACCGGACGCAGAGGGTGGAAGGGGGCGAGGGACCGCGAAATGTGGCTGTGCCAAGTGCGACCGACGTAACCGTCGTACGACCGCGATGAGGAAGAGGATCGCATTTTCATTTGCTTATGATCTCGAAGAGATCCGCCAGAGAGTTTTCGTTGACCTCGCAATGAGTAATGATCTTAATATAAAGTGAGATTTTTCTTGAAAGTTCCTGGTATTTATCAATGTAGATTTTTTGGATAGTAGGAAATTGTATGAGTCAGTTCCGTTTAATATCTTCTTTCTTTAATCATTAATCGAGCATTAATCATTTCTGTAATTGGTCATGATTTTTCAAACAGCGTAAATTGCATCCAACAGTGTGGACATTACAAAATTAACATTTTTATATTTAATATACATTTCTTTCTTTCATATTTCATATTAATTTGTTAATTGTACATTTACAACTAACGTGTTAATTGCACATTTACAATTAATATATAAATTGTACATTTACGACTAACGTGTTAATTGTACATTTACAATTAATGTGTTAATTGTATATTTATTTATTTCAATCCATAAATTTTATATTTTCTGTAAATGCTTAATACGATGGAAGTCATTAAAGCTTGCAGTATTCTGTTTCCGATAAACGCTTGTACACTTTCCTAATGACGTGTATCTTACAATTAATAAGCAATTACGGGCTAACTCGTCACCGGAATTGCAGCGCATAAAAACGTCTCAATCGCACTTTTTACCAACTAATTATCAATTTTCAAGGATTTGCCACTTTTTCGCTTGACGAGTTTGCCGAATTTTCACGCGGAAAACTATCAAGGATTATCCCGCTGTGTCCTATCGCTTCTGGTGAGTGGAGGACCGCGGGGAATCCTCGGCGCTCTATCGACGTCGCAAATGGCAGCCACTTTCGGTGTCCGTTCGCCATCAGGGAGCCCTTGCTGCCACGAGAGACTCGACTCACCTCCCACCTCATACCCCTCAGCCGAAACCAGAAAAATCCCATCCCGCGCCCATGACAGGGCACCTCGTGGCTTCTTCTTCTGTCCGACACAAACTCACAAGTGCAGCAACACAATAGCGATGCTCCATAGATAGCCGTTCTCACGCTTCGTAGCTTCAGCTCGGATCTATATACATAACATAGGCATATATATATATATATATATATGATATATAGCATTACATGTTACGTACACGTACACATATCACACGCACCGTATGTGTGAGCTAGAAATCGAATGCCGCGGCAGGGAAGGGACGGAATAAGATAGGGAAGTGTTCAGGGACACCCAGCACTTCGGAGCAGGATATCGTGGTCACGTGGATCATCCTTCGTTATGATTCTCTCCGCGTCTTCCGTTTGAACTCATCACGTCTCCGTCGGGCACGTTGAAAATTCCGCAACAGGATTAAACGAGCAGGATAGATTTTCCGCGATAGATCCATCGAAACAGGAAAAACGTCACTCTATGTGCGATTTTGCCGATTTTTATCTCGTTCGCTTCTCGGCTTTCGACGCGATTGATTTTGAATGTTCTCACTGCACAAATTAGTTCGGGAGCTTACGTGCACTTACATGCAGTGTTCCGTAAATGGTGCAGCATCGGGAACCGATTACCGTGCGGATATATGCCGACAGCGCGCGGTCCGAATCGTCGGATTCGATCTTGCCTCGTACAGTTATTTCCAAATTGCGGGTAACTTGAGGTGATCGCCATTAATGGAACGATCTCGACGCACTATTACCAAAAACACTATTTGCATGCGCTGAACCACGCGATGACGGTAATTGTTTCTATAATGTCGAAGAGCTCACGACTACACCTCGCTCGATCGTAGTTACACCGTCGCACAAATTTCTTAACAGTCCATGATTTGCGTTTATCATTGCTTATCGTTGATTGCATGTCAATGTTTCCCCTGGAAAACTTAATCGCTCGAGTAAACTTGCGATTAATGTTATGTTTTAACGAAACGTCCGAAACGATGTTAAGATAATTCATTTAAATCTTGCGGAAGAAATTGATTTATATCACGCGGGTCGTTTGGTTTTATAGACGCGAGCTCACTTTTAGACATGACTTTATACCGGGACACACTTTGGGCCGAGAGTGAAATTTTGCTAAACTAGCTCAACTCGATTATATCCGAATTGCGGGTAACCCGTGGCGACCGCCGTTAATGGAACGATCTCGACACCCTCGTAGATTGTATCATGGATATTTCAACGATGCATTGTCAACGACGATTTTATCCACAATGCAGGATAAATTGCCACTGCCTTCTTCAAAAGGGACACTCCTCGCGATACGTACTTTGTGTTTTTCAGATTATGCGCTAATCGTCCTTAATTATCGTTTCTGTAAAGCTCGCCGCAGATAACTGAACAATGACCGCGACTTTGTTCTTGGATGTTTCCGCTCCAGAGGAAGTTACGAGAAGATATTCTTTTTGTTACGATGTAGTCTCGTATAAGTTTTTCCATCGTCAAATATAATGTCAAATAGGATGCCAAATACTCAAAATTTTCAGCAGTTTTTTATGTGAATTTACCAAAATCCTCGGTTCGATTGTGTGGAATTTACAATTTCTGTCTAACTTTAAATCTGCAGCTAGAAAGCATCCAACACGAGAATTCAAAGTTTGTACGTTTGTACAAACGATCGTGATCTTGGTGCGTTGTATAATCAAATTCGCATTAGTGTGGAACGCCGGTGAAAAATCGCGATCCGATGCAATCTCTTGCGATTTTACTTTCTCGCATCAGGTGATAAATTTTGTCACCGTCACGTCGACTGCTCGCTGTCGTCGTAATGTACAGAAACCAAGGCGCGCGCGTTTGTGCACCAGATATTAAAGCGTATACGCGAGGCGTCGCGCCTAACTCGCGACGTCACGAGTTTGTCGGGGTCGTTCCCACGACGCGCAGTTTGCAGCCCGCATATAAACGCCAAATGTTAAATTCATTTTACTTACGACGCTTCCTCGACACTTCACCACGTCCGTGTGACAGTTTCCGAGCCTCCTGAGACTATCTCGTGCGAAGAACTGCTCGCTAACAAACGCGAAGCACGTCAGTGCTCGGCCCTCGAAGTCATTTCTTGACACACGAAGTTGATGGAAATGAGAATTGTTATAACTCGGTATTTTATTTCACGATTCTGCCTGACTTAAAGTTAAAGAAGATCCATTAATTCACTTAATGCATTTGAATACTTTATCCTTTTTCATTACGATGAATATGAAATGCGAGTATTTTGTTAAAAAATATATTGATTTTCAAAAGTGGTATATACCTAATTATCTTCTGTTCTATTCACACTTTGTTTTAATGATTGTTTAATGACATTGCGATAGTAGGAGAATTACATGCATTAATGGTAACTTTTTTTTACATGAAGGGAGTTTTGAGTGTTGCCTTAGTGTGGCGAGTTTCATGTGTCGCAACGTATAAAAAGACATTTTTATATGCATACGCAAATTTAGCATGGACTGTTCGATGTCTTTATTGCGACACCGTTTTTACGATCCCGAGCGAGGAAGGAGCGTACTTTACGATAACGATTTATCGCGACGTTTGCGAGTCATACGACAATTGACGATGCAGAATCATAAAATAAACTGAAAATGATAAATCGTGATTTTCCGTTTGACTCTGATGCACCGTAAAACGCTGCACCGCATCGTAAAGCTCGGCGAATATTTGCTAACGGGCGAATAACGCGGTTATCGCGACGACAGAACACACCAGAATGAGAACAACAAGTGTCGAATACAAAATTTTAAACGCACCATCGCGAAAGAGTCCATTGTTAGCGCTATTATTGTCATCGTTATCTTTCAAAAGGGAATATTTTTTTTATCCAGATGAAATATCGGCTTGTAAGTCGAAACTGGATATAAAGATTCATTTCATACACATCGACACACACACACACGAACAGCGATGCACATAAATACACGTTACCATTCGTGAACAGTTTTTTATTTCTGAAACCAAATATGTATCTTTGTCAAATATTAGAATTTAAAGTTTCTAAAATCAACACGTATAATTTTTACGATTTTGTGTTCTGAGTATATTTTTTAACGATTTTCTCTCGATTTGATGTTATTGACTTTAATAATATCATTAGGCGCATATGGCGGTCTCGTCGCATTTTACAATAAATAAATGCCCGTTTCAGCATTCTTATGCACGTCGTATAATTTCATTGCTATTGCTGTTGACAGATTTATAAACCCCATTATTCTCCTCTTTGTTTCCGTCGCTTTAGTACGGCTAACGTCAATGCGGCCAAAAAGATTGGCACCGCTTTTCATACAGGAGTTATCTCTCAGACAATAAATAATTTTTGCATTTCTGTAACGCACGGTCGCGGCCTCATCGATTTCCAGCCCGCGAAAGCAATAAATTTGATTATTATTTGTCTAAACCCGTGTGAAGTTTCTCGTGTCAGTTCGCATATCATCTGTCTCTGTCCATCTTGATCGCGCGACGCGGACAAAATTTATCCCAGTGCAGCTTCGAATACTTCACTATTTAATTTGCGCTTAAATCTTCATAACAGTCGCTCGCTTTTAATTCAGCGTTTAAATTGCTTGGGAGAATAAAATTTTAAACGCGACACGAGCTGCAATGTCTTCGAGCACTTTAACCGCGCGCGGAATATTTTAACCGCTGCATCTTTAGTTAACTATCGTGTCTTCGTACGGTGC
This sequence comes from Ooceraea biroi, assembly GCF_003672135.1. Lineage (NCBI taxonomy): Eukaryota > Metazoa > Arthropoda > Insecta > Hymenoptera > Formicidae > Ooceraea > Ooceraea biroi. The sequence goes on from NC_039508.1 coordinate 15,474,490, forward strand.
GACTTTTTTCGTTTCCCTTTAAAAGAGATCAAGTTTATGTAACATAATTGGACAACAAGCAGTGGCACAATAAGTTTTCCGTTAACTGATAAATGCAAAACACGCCTCTTAAATGATAAATAATCCATTAGCTTTTACATGGCAGCTTCTTGCCCAGCCATTTTGTTGCCGTCGTGTAATAAATCGATCGTGGAATATCCGCGCGTCGGTTCGTCGAACCTCTCGCCGACCGTAAGGTTCGATAATAATGGAATCTTAATGAGGGATCAATGTCTCTCGAATCACCGTTGATCATACCGGCCGAACTGAAGTATTATTAGCGTCACTCATAAAACCTTCACGGGACGAGAACGATTTTCCGACCGATGGTCGCCTTTAATAACGAGGACGCTGTCGTTCGCGCGCGAGATAACGGCGCGCAGATGCCCGTCGCCGAATCGATCACTCGACTGGAGTATTACTATGCACTCCTTTAAATCTTCGAAACCGTTTCGGACAAAAGCGCGTTTTTCCGCGGAGACGACGCCGCCACTTTGCGCCCAAAGCCCTTTTTATTCACCATTACAATCATCTGCTAATGAAGTCCGGCAAAGAGTATTTTCCGATTTTTCTTTTTCTCCTTAATTAAATTCGCGATTAAGTTCCGTCCATTTTCTCACTTCCATTTTAACAACAGCTTAAAGCTTTTCTCGTGTTTCATAATAGAATTGCAACCATTCCAGTTACACTTACATGCACACACGTTCGCTCTTATTATTTCGTTTTTCTAAGTCTCGACACACTGCGACCGAGGCCGTTCATTCGGATTCACGAGAATGGATTAAACGGAAACGACAAATCACGTTGTGGATTCCGAGCTTGTGCATAAAAATTTAGTTTTCCGATAAGCAAATTTATTTATTCAACTCGCACTAAAGCACGGATAATGGGCGAGCGTAGTGCTCCTGTGCCGCAGAGATGGACACATTTTACGAGGCGGGTATAAACATCTCTACCATTTCCGACGCACGGGAACTCGTTCGCGCGCGTTTTATTCGTGACAATGAAGTTTTAATTTTGCACGCGATGTTCGTCTGCGATTCGCAATTGGGTCGCGCGACGTTAAACCGATTCTTCATCAGCGTACCAATTTGATCTATTTTTTCCCGCACGATTTGTTCTAATTGCCCGCTTGAATCAAGTCAATCAGGGTTTCTTGGGAGTGCTGGGGCGACTTGTTAATTAATGCAGTCGATACAACCGAGATTTCGTATCCACGTCACGAGCGCAATCTGGGCACACTAATTGGCTATAGCTATGTTGGACCTTATATAATGATTGTTTCGGCATATATATATATAAAACCTTCCTACGTAGAGGAGGGCGCTATATAATGGGCTGATGTCGCTTGCCGGTGTTACTTTGCTTTCACGGGCTTTTTCTTCGAGTATCGAACGAGAGAGCTTTCGCTATATATATTATAAATCCACATATACATATATATATACATACATACATACAGAGACGAGTGCATTACGGAAGTAATACGAGAGGGAGAAAGAACGGGGAAAGAGAGGAGCGGGTGGAAAAGGCGACGTGGTAATTCCGCGGTTATATGTGCAAACACAGATTACTCCTCGCGTGTCTCCCCCCGATTCCCCTCGTGTAAAGGAAATACCACAGACACATAGAGAAAGAGGAGGAGGTGTAGGACGACCACGAGACACAAAACCAACCCCAAAACTATACTTATACATGCCCTTTTCCCACAAACACATATACATCGACAGTCAAAGCAGGGACCACGTGATTATGTCTGAGCTGGAAATGCATTTTGCATGGAGCACATGTCCACGTCGTTCTACTATCGACTCCGCAACGATTGTCCCACGCCGATCCCGAAATCTCGCGAAGGGTACTCTTCCCAAGCCCCCTGGCTCTTCGTGAATCCTCCTCGAGCCTTTCTCTTGAGTCCAGTTATCGTTTTCCTTCCTCCTTCTGTTTTTATTTCTATAACGATTACCAGTCATGTACGCTTGTACTCACGCTTATATTAAATCTCTCTCTATCTTTCTGTTTCGTATTTTTATCGCTTCGGCAATCTGATCTCGTGCATGCAACGATGATCCTTGGTGCGCATGATGTGCATAACTTATTACGACGGTAATTCGTAGCTAGAGGAAGGCGAGCCTGTTGTGCACCTCGCGTTACTTCGTATTTCGCCGTACTTCGGGATTATGTACGATACGAAGCCGGATAGCATTCAAGAGTATTCAGTAGCTTGTTGAAAATCGTTACTGAGGAATGTTGCGAGTATATGAAGAGATGATAGAGCTGTTTTTTTCTTAAGCGTTTTTAACCTAGATTTCGCTAATGTTAACATTAAATAATACCTGATTTGCTATTTGTAAGTATTACGTATACTAAGGTATCTATATGAATTTTTATATATTGATTTTTAAACGTAGAAACATCTTGTATCTTGTTCAATTACGAGGAGATAGATTGATGTCTGACTATATGTCGACAATATCACTTACTCGATCCGAATGCAATATCGCTCAATCAAAATAAATTGTCAGTATTCAATCGAATATAATCAACGGAGTAGTGAATAAATCTGTCGTTGCTGGCAGATATCTTGACGTAACACATATGTTTTCCGTAAGAATTAATTCAACACTTAATCAGTAATTAGCGATGTGATTGCTGCGTCTGAAGAGTACATTCACGTTCGTAGAGACTTTACGTTAAAATGTTTTAGCCGTGGCTCGTTTAATTCCGCGAAATTACGAGGAAATCACCGTTAATTACCGATAATAACTAGCGCGAAGACTACTCGGTCCCGATCAAAGAGTTGATCGGGAAAACGGTCGCGTCAAAGGAGGAGAAATTAACGTCGCTCTTATTCGTACTCGATGGCAGATTATGAAAGTGCTCGCGCGTAATCCGCGACTACGCACCATGAGCCTATCGCTTTAATCGGGCCAGCAGCAGCCAAGGATCACTTTCCTCTCGAGTCGATTTATCCGAGGCGAGAGACAAGCAGAGAGACAGAAAGAGAAAAAGAGAGATGACTTCGCGTTCACTCGGCTGAATAATCGACGACGACGCTCCCGTTCCATGCAATTTTCCGGTCGCTTCGTCATCGCCAGCGCTTCCGGCCATTTCGTTTATGAACAATTTGCGAGAACTCCTCTCCCGACCTTCCTCCACTATCTGTCTTTCCCTTTTCCTGCAGGATCCATCTCCTCGTCCACGGATTTTTTATTTCTTGTCTCTCCCTGGTCCGTCGAGAAGTCATACGCCCACCTCGGTCACCGCCCGAGGATCAAGTCATTTGCAACCGATCCGCTAATCCATCAATCCTAGCCGAATTTTCCTACCTTCTGTGGAGTCGCTAGCTGAGTGACGTCTCTATGCCAGCGACAGGCAAGTCCCCATTCTTGAGATTCTCCATCGCGAACGCGCGCTTCTATCCGATACTCGCGTGAGCTAATTCTCGATCGATCCTCGTGCCAAGCACCCCAGATCGCTTCGATCCGTCAACCTCTCCCTCGGCCGACAATCCGACAGTAACGTACAATACAATATATTGCTGAAACTTTTCTTCTGGCAATATCCGATGAAACGCGTAACAGAATGCGAACGATGGCACAATCATCTACATGTATAATTCCTGAGATTCCGCGATTTTGCAATTGTGACAAGTATTATCAGCGTTCAACCGACGAAATTTCTGTCGAAATTCGAAGCAGTTTCTTGCCGGAGATCATGATATGACATGACCATCTCTTTGACGAAATGTCAGTAAACATAAGCAACGTAGTCTCGTGGGAGCCATTTGCAACGAGAGAAAGAGGAACAGCATTTCCTAACAACTTGTACACAACTGTTGCAAGATGCCGGACTGTTGATAGTCGAGCCGTAAATTCTCGCAACAATATGGTAGATAAAGCGAGAATCGCGGACCAACGTTAAGCCGTCGTCAGTGGGTTAATCGCGAACGGTTAATCATAAACTGAGTTTATCCTGAGTCTGTTTTGCAGATGTGACATAATACAAATCAATGAACCGCTCTGCAGATCAAGATATGCACGTAATGCACATACTATATGCGCACGTGAGGATATACGCAAAAAATTGAAAGAGGACGAATACCACAGGATTAATTGAATATCCAAGTGAAATATCCGCGTACTGCGGATTATTTTGTACTTTGATTTGATTGATTAAACATCCGGTAAATCGTTAGTCAACGTATTATACAAAATCTGCTAGTAATACTTGTCACAATCTTGACTCGTGTACTTAACAAGAACAGTGAATCTGGCTAAGTGTGTAACTTACACGACGCTTGCGTCGTAACACCGAGCTTCTCACGGGAGAAAATTGATTATTAACGCGCAGCTCAAGAGCCGAGTTTCATCGAGGATCTCGGAAAAATGCATCGCGCTGAGCATGAAAAATCTAATCTAGAAGTTTTGGCGTCCGGGGTGTCATTTTCTGCACTCTCATTTTGCTCCGGCCGACTTTGCACGGACCGTAACGTAACAGTGGTTAAATAATTTTAATTGAACAGGTCGACGACTCGTGGAGAGACCGCGGATCGAATCGGTTTGAGTGACGGGACGAGAATGTGAGAGAATGTAACGGAGAATCCAAGAAATGAGTACTCGTCATGCTAAGCTTAGGCTAAGTTCGCGTTCGCTTCGTGCGCATCGGTGTGGCCTCGTCTTGCCCTCGATTCTTGTCGTTATCGCTATCTTGAGATCACGAGGTGATCCTTCAAGAAGAAATATCGATCTCTCGAGATAGTGAATTAATTATACCACAGAGAGCAATGAACCAGTTTCCTTAGTTAAATATGCTCCCGAAAGTCATGCAAGTGGAAATATCGAACAAATCGCATGTAAACGTAACGGTAATCTTATTCATTGATATCGATATAATATAATAATTGTGCAGGATATACTAATTGTGCGCTAATTATTACACCAGTCAGATTACATAAACTGACCGCGAAAGAGCCCCGAACTGAATACACAAATCTGTGTACAGTGCCGTATCATTTCCACGATATATATTATGTATCGAAAGGACAGTGGTAGATACCATAATAATTTTGCATTAATTTGAATCGTGCGTAAATAATATGTAGATTGATACATGTTCATTAATTATGTGAAGATCCATAAATTAAACTTACACATACATACGCATTTACGCAATTTGCAAGCCGATCGTACATGCAATGTATCTAATGTCATACTTGATGGTCGAAAGTAAAGATAATTGAGATCGCAATTTTTTTCTGCTATCATGCTTCAAGAGAAGGGACGGAAAAGAAAACCGTATTTGTGTTGCCTCTGATTGCGTTTAATTAGCAGAGCACGGATTTACGCACGGCCTCGCCGTGCAATTACGGACTTGCACGTGTCTAATCTCCAGTAAGCGTGCGTAACACGTCACTAAATATTCGCACATATGCCGATCAGCGGCTTGCGGTTTATGTTGCACATATATACGGTAGGTATACCACACATGATGGTTTCTTGTTGCTAAGCGACAACAAGGCGCACGCTTCTCATGCCGCTCGCGTTCCCGAGTGATAGACTGCGGGCAATCTCGCAGATTTTCATTTGCCAGCATTTTCTTTCGTATTACCCTCGTTCGTGCCACGTTGAAATACGTAGAACAAACGATCTTTGCGCGGTAATTTAGTTCTCCCCTACCATTTCAACTCGTTCGCGAAAATTCAAAGCGTAAAGAAAATTTCAGACGCAATCTCATTCAAAGAGCAAGATGGTGAGAAATGCAAATGCGCGATTGCACTCGGCGGTATCTACCGTAGGGGAGAAAATGACCGAGAAATTTCTCTTGAAGCGAGATGCTCAAGGTTTTCGCTTCTATACGCGCTGCGAAGAGATTATTCTTAATTGGGCGGTACTCGTCTACGAGAAGTTCGCTCATAACAGAGTGTTCCTGCATACTGATGATAATCCGCCTCGTTCGCGCATACGTAATTGAATATGCGCTCGGGGGAACTTTGAAAAGCAACTGATCTGAGAGAGAGAGAATGAGAGTGAACAAAACAATAATGCATCAAACGACACGATAAAACGAAAAATTTCGTTGGACGAGCGATACGATAAAACGAAAAATTTGGACGTGATGCGACGGGTGCCATTTTTTAAATTCCTAATCGAATCGTGACACGCGCCGGGTGATTTCGGGATCGCCAACAATAAAATTTTTCTCCGTCGGGGCGATACTAGACATCGGGAAATAAACGGGGTGCTCGATACCTGCCTTTCACCTGTTGCACGTGTGTTGCTACCGCATCGCGGTAGCTGCAACGACCCGCCGGGACACTTCTCTCCTGAAGCAGCTGCTCGATTCCTTCTTCCGCGCGCGCATCCCTTCACCCTTGCTCGCGTTCCGCGCACAAGTTCTCCTCGCCGTTCTTCGCTTCCGTTCACCGTCGTATACCCATGATGGCATGGAGTCGTCGATCCGTCAGTACCGCATCCTCGAACGGCCGTTCTCTCACGAAATTCCCACCGTTGAAATTTATTCCTCCTCGTGGCAAGACGAACGGTCGCTATCGGCCCGTCCGACTGCGAAATACGTTTCTCGATCGCGTCGAATTGAAACCCCGGGGTTAGTAAATCAACGGGCCGCGAGCTGCGGACATTTATTTTGAGCAGCTGGTATCGATCGGTGCGGTGAACAGTTTCGATTTGTCTGTCTCGGTACTGACATAGAATGACATCAAAGATCGATTGTGTGTACTTTCAGCTTGCATTTAAACAATGACCACAACGTGAGATCAATTCGGTTTTATTACACTACACGCGGTACACACAAAATCAATACCGGTACGTGTTTCCTGTGCTCGGTGTATGTCCTCTTACATTGAATAATTAAAATTCATCTCGTTGTCGAGTTAATACAATATTATTGCAGTAATCACAATTTTTAATTCATATTTCACTTACACACAGCGATAATACAACATGATTTTATCATTAATTAATTAGCACACACTCAAATAAATTGTTCTTATATTATTATACATGTAATCAAGCTCGAGCATATCTAGAAATGATAAAACAAAGTTGTAAAATACACCATTTTACGTGCGAGCTTCCACTTGCAGAGACAATGAGGGATAATACAAATGATGCTGCAGGACGACGATAACGACACAGATTTCATAAAATGAATAGCAATATTTGCCGCAAAAAGGCAAACCTCATTACAAAAGGGGACGTTATGACAGGCGATCACTCGCGACGCGTATGCGCGAAGCGGACGCGCTTTGTTCGGATGCGCTCTTACTTGCGTGCTCCTCGGCGCACTTGATCACGAATTGCAGAGTGAAGCCATAATTACGATCTGACACATGAAACGTGCAGTGCGTGCGAGCTGGGGCACTCATGTAAGACCACGTGCCGAAACCAATAAGAAAAGAGAAAAAATAAAAAGATGTACCGACCTCTCTCGATGAATACATTAAGCTGTGTTCACCTTGTTAGCCCTTAAGTGTTACTCGACGAGAAGTTGGACATCCCATGATTGCGCGAGTAGATCGCTCGCACGCCCGGCTCGTCCACGCTGTCTCGGCTCGGAACGCCGACGTCTCGTTCAACGGTCGATCGACATACGATAAAATTAGGTCGCCCACTCGTTGTCCATAAGTCGATTGCTGTACGAGCGTGGAGCTGACGACGAGAAGGTACCCTTCTTATCGGTGAAGACTCGAGCTTAAGGACCAGGACGAGACAACAGGGCGTGCCGAGGCGGGCGATCTCCTCTCTCTACATTTGCGTGGGACGAGAATCGTAGATCGTAAAGGATCGTAAACTCCCAACCCTCTCTCGCCCATAAAACCACATCGCAACGTCGGGCGGTGCCATTACCGCCGACCTTTTCTTTCTACAGTGCAGCACGCGGCGGCAGCGGCGGAACTCACCCTTCCTTTTAGTCTTACCTCAATCTTGCGATTTCGTGCAAAAACAAACTGGCAAGTCAGCATTGAACGTTGTAACTTCACCGCACCGTAACTTTATAACGCGCGCTATTTCGTACCGGTGAAGTATTACGTGGATATCATTTCCGCGTTGTCAAAGTTCGAAGTCGAAATAACATACCGACGACAAAGTACTGTACACGTTGCAAAGTTTCCATTCTTGCTGTTTTACCAGACCTCACGTCTGAAAAGTACCGACTTTTTAGGTTTCCCTGCAAAGTCTGACCAAAGATACCCCGTCACAAATTAAAGCAAACGCTCCGATACATATTTTAGCAGTTCTATATTGCTCACAAACCATAGGTAAAAAATCAATGAACAGTCATATATTACATTGTTGAATATTACGCAGCAACGATTTTCCTGTTCGATTGTGCAAAGCATCCAAACAGCGTACGCACGTGTGCGTGCATATATGGACGGTATCGCGAATTCGATATTTACGAGCGGAACGAGAGAGAGATCAGTCGAGATTCAGTAATCAATACCGAGCTCGCTCACGTTCTCTCGCACAAGTTCACTTTGGTCTGCTCATACATTCGAGATGCTGCGAATCATTCGGCAAATTTTGGTGGTTAAATCACGGCTTTGTCACAGAATCACAAGCTTATCAACGAGACTAATTCATTTTTATTATAATTAAAATTGCACGCAACTACAATGTTTTTTGTTTGATTATAAAGAATTATGAAGCTATTTGCTCTTGCCATTTGCAATTATAAAAGATATACTAAATTAATATTAAAATTTTCAACGATTTTATATATTATTATAGACATATTTTAAACTTTTATTAAATATATTTCAAAGTTATACATTTTGACAGAATGCGGCAAACGTAATATCGGACTTTTGTTCTACGTGCGCGTCAAGAGTTATTAAAAAATATTTTACGAGTAATTTAATTTTGTGATCGTTTTTTCTTAATAATATAACGATTTCTAGGAAAAATTAATTATGAAGATATAACAAAGAATAAAAAAATAATTGGTTTCAGATTGATTAAAAATTAAATGTGTTTAAAACTAGAACGTTGTACATGTATTTTTCAGATTAATCCAATTCTTTTCTAAATTTCCCATAGACTTTTGAAACCTGTGAAACAGAACTCGTTAGAAATAGTCGAATGAGAATCAACCAATAAAACCTGCGGTTAATAAACCCCGCGTGTTCAATTGGAAGCATCGAGCCCGCGAAGCTCTCGACAACGAGATGGAGACGCCCTATGCAGGTTTTCGCGTAGTCCGCGACAGAATTTACGAGCACCGCGGTCAATCGCGATTCGATAGGACAGGTGCCGAAATATCGTAACCCGTTCTCGATTCCCGATTACGCGCCGCTACATCGCCATCGCCGTCGCCGCAGGCTGCACTGCTCCCGCTGTCGAAATGCAGTCTGAGCGCATTTCCACCAATTATTCCACCGCCACATATAAACGTTGTCTCTCCCCAGCCCCAACTCATATATCGACTGCTCTCCCCCATGACATAAATTGTCTATGTCTATATATAGATTTGTGCAAAGCAAAAACTATGTCGTCTCTATGTCGTACACCCGAACTTTGTTCAATCCATTTCGCCCTCCGTCACTCAACGAATCAACATCAACCGTATTGATTGATATATCTGTACAGCGTGTGTGTCGCATGTTATGTGTGTATATATATGTACAGAAATTAATGGCCGTACCGTGTCGTGCGTGGCATAGCTGCATGCTTTCTTGACGACGCGTAGGTGATATTCATCGCTCACACGCTGATTCCCTCTATCTCCTTGTCACGTGTTCCCGTGTACGTGTTTGCGCTATCGCGCGAACCAACAAACGGAAATCGGGACCGGGAGTAGTAATTTCGGACGAGTTCGAATTTCGGTGCTGCACATGCATGCGAAAACGGTTCCCATGTTTATTCGTGACGAGTGCCGCAAGACGCGTTTTCCATGTCTAAAGCATCGAGAATTCAACTCGTCGAAATTACAGTTTGCATTCCCGATCCCTGATTACAAAGGAAACGTGCGCGTTCGCGCGTATCTCTAATACTGTACGTGTCATGTGGACATCAGCGAACGCGAATTATGTACCTTCGTTAACAGCGGAGCATGTTAACGGGGTCTACCAATCGGCCACATCCGCGATGTTATATAAGTTGGCTTTGAACTCAATTATCGCTGATTATCGCGAATTTTTGAACTTAACAATCCTTCCGTCGTGTCAAGTCCGTTCTGCCGCGTATTTCTTCGCGCATCACTTTAGAATCGCGTTTACGGAAGCGCGCAGATAATCATTGCTTACTGATGCGATGTAAAAGCCTGAGAATTGAAAATTGGAATCACTCCATCGGCCGACATCGATGGAGGAACCAACTTCTCTAATAAAGTATCGGAGTATAACAATATTATTTATTTTGTAATCGAGAATTGCGAGAGATGATGTCTAGTTGCATCATCTGTAACAAACTACAGATTAATTGTTCGCATGCATGCGCCAATCCATTTGCAACGTGAATTCAAACCGGTATAATTTGAGTTCATATTTCAATATTACGGTTGCGCGAAGATAATCCCTGTTTATTCAAATCGATGGAAACGCGTAATCGACGTCAGGTATATTTATCCGTATCTATGACGTGGAAAATTGAACTCACGGAAATTATACCGGCTTCAATTGCGGATTTACAGATGGGACCGTGCGGCCGATCGCGGAAAATGGCTCGTTTAACTGGCTCAGATACGACGACACGCGCGAGAAGCTGATTCCGTCGCAGAACCGTTGCTTAATATCATCGACTTGATTAAACGCGTCGGATAAAGGGACGTTATGTATGAAGATTGAATTTAATTAGTTAAGAGGCTGAGGCGCTGCGCGGCGGCGGCGCATTTGCATCTCGAGATGTCCATTCCCGATGCATCACGTTGCCACGGTAAACCACGTGTAGCCGCTACGTGAATAAAGACCGAACTAAGCTATGGAGCAAAATATATATGTGTCACGATGAATTATGAGGGACTAACTTTACGAGCTCGGTGTATCAGCTATAATTTTCGCGCGTCGAGAATTTCACGATACTGGCACCTGCTACATAGCGTCAAAATGCTCATCAAAATTATCATGGAGCAAGGGGAGAATCAAGAAAACGAGAACAGGGAAGAAAGAGAACGACGATGGGGGAAACAAACGAGTCAATTTGATTGCTTAGATTATTTGATTGAGAACGAATCTAACCAAAGATCTCTTTAAGAAAGGGAAGAAAATAAACACGACATATACATGTATAACCGGTCAAACACTTCCTTCTTAAATTACTACGTCGGGAACTCTCGTTCGATTTTCCCAGTACGCACAGATTTTTATATGTATCTTGAAAAAGAAAAACTACTGTATCTCTCGAAGACGTACGAAGTGCATCGGGGACTATTGAATTTTTATCGAACTCGTTTTACCGTCATTGTGTCCTGGAATATTGGAAAGTAACGTTTTTGCGAATAATAACATCCCCGAGGAATAACATTCGTCTGAATCGTGAGAAAGCTTCGAGCGAAAAAGCATTTGCAAGACGTGTACGGATATATCCGCGATGTTCGAAAATCCGAATAAAATTATCCGCTATATTTATGACCGACATTGATCTCACGCGTAGACAGCTAATGCACTCTCGTAAATGGCTGAATGTTGAAACAACCGGGCTGATCTTGTACGTCGAGAGTGATTTTTTCGATGACCAGAGGTCGTCTGCAGGAACCGGCCAAACCATATCCCATTTGGCTCTACATCAAAGAGCAACAGATATCCGGCGAGAGCGATACGGGACTTACAGAGAAGAAACCGGAAAATCCTCTCTACGAGGTATCTCCAACGTCGTCACTTTATTTCCCGTTCTCCGATCCTGCCCGGTGCAGATAGGAACAGAGACTGAGGCAAGAATCTCCCGTCCAGGATTTCTTTTAATTACTTTAATATGATTACTTTGCGATATCCGTGGGGAAGTAGCAGACCGTGAAATTTTCTTTCGGACGACCCTCGTGTCAGATCTAAATTAAGGCATCTGCACGGAGCAATCGGGCGCGAAATCTACGCGAATCAAGGTATCTCGTAAAGTTAATATTTTATCGTTGTCACGGGGGATTATATGGAAATGGATGCTATTGATTTTACCTTTCGCGCAGCCCTCTCAGCCTAATATTTCATTTATCGCACCTTCAGCTTGTCAAACGGGAAGCTTACAGGGTTCTTGAAAAAATTTCTTCCGGAAACTCCTTACCGTGAAATATTGGTCCGCGATGTTGCCGAAGTCGATCTCGCTTCCGTTTCTTTGCGTTTCGCGGATCGTACCAACGTACACACACACACACACACTGCCTTATCAAATATTCGCGACGTGTGCGATATGATTTCAAGTTCCGCATAGAAAGCGGCGAGAAACGCAAGTTCCGTGCATTCGCGATGGAATTGCACGAGTCGTGAGCACTTCACCGAGCGCACTGAAGACTCCTTGACTGCGCGACGAGTAATTTTTCAGCGATGATAAAGGGCCAGTTTTCCGCCTGTCGGCTGCACGAATGTTTTTCCAGGCGCGCTGTACATGCACGGCGCGCTGCTTACGAGAAAGAGAAATCACCGGGTCTCCTCTTCGCACCATCCCATGGCCTATCGGAGATTCCCTCCCCTGTTGCACGCCTTATCACGTAACGCCGAGATTGCGGACGTACCGTTTCGTAGATGTAGACGCGAACGGAATCCGTAGCTGCATGTGCACGTTCAGCTTCGAGTTACCTAACGGAATGCCCCCGTCGTGTAGATACGTGCCCGTCTTAATCAAACTTTGACCTTGGTAGCTCGATCTGGTACTCAACTCAGAGGAGGGTGGTGACTTATCCAATTTCATCATGAACGGGGAATGGTACCTCATCGGTGAGTTTCACAGGCCTCAAGTTTACGACTTGTCAGGCCAATCAGAATCTGCCTTTGTATTGGTACGTGTGCGTTGTGTGTATGTGCGTTATGTGTATGAGAATACTTACATAATAAACGTAAATGTCTCTTTAGAAGATAAAATCTCTAAAAATAAAATTTCGAATCGATCTGACACGTTGACGAATACATTATGCGTTCCCATTTTCTGCAGCGTTAATCCGGAAGTAGAACGCTGAGTCAAGTAGGATCAACGATGCATTAAAACGAGGAGATCTTTCGCGTAATCGCAGATATCGAAGCGTATTATAGAATAGAGAGCTAGCATCGTCAGGAATTATATTTTATTGTCAGATTCTGATATATCCAAATGTGACACACTTTGTCTCTCGTCAAGAACCGATCGATCGAAAGGAATTTTCAAGCATTTCACAGCATGCTTTCGTGAACATCGAAATTGTTTTATTAGCGTTCAAGGGCGAGAAATAATTTATTTCGGTAAGAAAATTAGTTAGATTTGGAGAAAAGGAGAGAGAAAAGAATCAGATTTGATGTAATTTAAATTCTCTCTTACCGTTTCGCGTTCAGGTTTAATCCTCGTCTGTTCTCAGCACGCATGCACAATGATAATGCACCTATGTTAATCCGTCGCAATTTGCGAATCTGTTTGTACAGCGTGTACGTTGTGGAAGTACAGAATGGAAATGGAATTACGAATAGAACGCAATAATATATCGCAAAGGGCAGAGCTATTATGGAATTTAACAATTCTATTTTCCGCGTCCAGTAATTACGCGGCTTTAGCTTTAATAGCAAGATATAGCCTTTCGTCCACATTTCATATGTACGCTACATATGATCGCATAGCTATCTATTGATTGTACAGTCTTTCATGTTCGACAATGACGTGGGATCGGATGCTGGGATTGCTACTTCTGCGAATCTTCATCTGGAAGACTATCATTTGCAACTAACGACAAGTTCTCCAGCTGCCTCATCTAGCTTCATGTTCCTTGAAGCAATGAAGCATTAAACGAGCATACGACTATTCCGAGTTACGTCTTTTCATGTAGTTTCGTTGTTACATATTCATACAGATGCAACGTATTTGTGTAGCTGAGTTCTACTCGCATCTCGATTCGTTTATTGTAATTATATAAGAAGTTAACTAACACTTCGTTTTGCATTCTTATTCTCAAGTTTTTCTATTTTCTGTTTATATATTATATTAGTTCGGTGCAGAAAAATTAATTCAGTAAAGAAAAATTACAAAATCAGCAAAACCTTAATCAGCACTGACTTAATATATGCAAACAACTTCTTAACTTATTTTGCATTCTTCATATCACTTCACTACTTCTCCAACACTGCCTTTTGTAAAAGAAAAAGTTACATCAACAGAGTATATCGCGAAAGAAAATCCGTCACCTCGGTTCGTCACAGCTTCTCAGCAAATTCTAGGACACAAATTTCTCCGGTGATACGAAACAGCGTCATCGGGGTGTAAAGGAATGCTGATGGAAGTCGTTAAGTAAACCGCATCCCTCCCGGTTTTTCGCCAGGCTCGCAGATGCTACATCGCAGTGTCCCGGAGCTTTCATGTCTCGCGCAAAGTCTCGATTGATGTCACGGGTGAATAGAAATCGAAAGATTTTATGAGACCTTCGTGTCTCGCGATGTCGCAACGGGTATAACTTTATGACGGTCCCCGTTCGCGGTGATACGACGCTCTTCGCCATGTTCTTCCCTTCTTCTTTCTTCTATGCCTCATTTATTGATTCGTGTCCTTTTACGATCACGTTCCTCGCGTGTTCACGTATCGGAAAGTGATGTTCTCATGCGTGGCGTGCATTTTCTGGAAGTGGATTTGGGACTCGTCGTGCGACTCGATGCACCAAAATTGCAAGGAGGTATTTGCAGTAGTCTTGATCTAATGTTTTGAAAAAAAATTCTGGAGACATCCACATGTGTGGGAAAAATCTGTTCTGAGGAAAAGGCGTGTTCTATCATCAGAAACGAAACAGCAAGAGAGATATATTGATAGCTTTCGCAAATATGTAAGAAATAACGCGTGCAAAATGAAAGGATTTGCATCGACACGTATGTACTTTCGCTTTGCCACGTTCACGCGAAGGTCGAGTCAATGGTTTTTTCAATGTAAAGCGGAGGCGTTGAATAAAGAGACGCGAAGCGAGGCTAATCGATATCAAGCTTCGGCTGTTTTAAAAGGTGGCGGAGACAAAGTGTGTTCAATTGCGATACCGAAAAATAAAACAGAAGAATGCCTGCTCGATGCCTTCGACCTATTGCTCCGACCGGCAAAACGACACACTCGACACGCTTGTGCACGTAGTGGTGCACATCCGCCGACACATCCACGCGTGGCGCGCGTAATTAAGAGTGTCGTCCTTAAAGCCGCTGAGTGTTTCCCGAGACACGTTAATTATCTCGAGGCGGACGCATTGGCACGGTCGCGCGTCGGAATACAAAGAGGAAGAAACAGCAAGGAAGGGACCAGCAACAAGTAAGTGTCCAACATATCGCGACATTCAAGATCAATTCGAGAGCACGTTCGCGATCAGAAAGGCTATTAAGAAATTCTTCGTTCTCAAAAAGTTCTCGAAAGCAATCGGAAAATCCTCTTTCGTCAAGTGAATCTATTCACGTGGAGGATACGCGCCAGCGGGTGCATCGCGTTTGTACTTAAAGTCCCGAGGCGAGTTCCGTTTTATCGCGAGGCGCATATGTCGCCGCCATTTGTTCGCCGGTAACTTAACTCATTGCGACAGGCTGAGACAAAGTCACCGAGATAGAGAGAATAGGATGAGCATTTTGCAACTCTGCGAGATACTCTCGCTTCTTACTACCAGACGTAATCTCAGGGTAGTTTAAAGCCAGGTCGTGAGCGGTAACGGTAAAAGAATCGTTACGGTAAGGTCGACATGTCTCCGCTCGCGCAAATCTTTTCGGCGCGAGATACCGCTATAATTCGATGGCGTTTACGGATCTCCAACACGAGTCCTCGTAGTTTCGCGATAAAACAGATGGATGGATGAAGTATAGACCCCTGCTTTATGTCTCGGGATTTTAGAGATCCCTTCAGGATCACGGTACAGCAAGAAGTAGAGAAGATAGAGGACGGAGGTAATAATAAAAAAGTACAGTCCGATGTACAAATGAGATAGATAGATAGGCAGCTTCATTGTGTGTTCTCTCCGACGGGAATATTGTCCCGTAAGAACAATGGTGCGGAAAAATGTGTACAGGAATAATAATAAGTGAAAAGGGTGAGAGCGAGAGAGTGAGAGGAATGGCAACTGATCAAGAGTGTGATCGGAATACGAACAATTCACCCTGTGGTGTGAACTATTGATGTGCTATTTTTGTTTTTAACTCGTCGGACAGACATGTTGGCGTGTACATTGGTGCTGGCACTTTTTTCAGGTATGCCGGGGAAGAAGAACACGATAATGTATCAGTGCTGCCCGGAGCCGTACGTCGACGTCACGTTTACGATACAGATACGCAGGAGGACCCTCTACTACTTTTTCAATCTGATCGTGCCCTGCGTGCTGATATCGAGCATGGCCCTACTGGGCTTCACCCTGCCGCCCGATTCCGGCGAGAAACTCACCCTAGGTAACGTAACTCGTAGCATGCCTGCCTGCACACCAGCCAAGACACATCTCTTCCTTTCTTTTCGGTTGGTTCGTTGGAATTGTTACTGTTCACACGATATGTAATATATACACTTGATAGAGACTCAATTTAGAATATAGAAGCTCGCGAGACGTGTAGGTCTCTCAAGACGCGATGATTTCGCACGCGTAAATTTCCCGAGCCGTCAAGACCCAAATTTCCTGCAAAGTTTGAGAAGCGAATTTTTTTCAGTCGATTAGAAAGTTCTTCTTTATCGTGTTAAGATATCGGGAAAGTTGAAACTAGTTCGCTAAAGCTTTCAGCTCATGCATTCGTTCGTATTTTACCGATAGAGATTTTTCTAGCTTAGTTTCCGAGTTGCGTACTCTGAATTAGTGAGCGATGTGTTTTGATTAGTAAGTTATGGGATTATCCTGGTAAAGTAAGACGTGGTGTACTGTGAAATGATATGCTGTATATATTACATATCTACACGCGTGTGTTACGTACATTTACTTTTCTGTAAGTACTTTCCGTTGATACTTTATACTCTCGGCGCCACTGCTGACTGTCCTACGTTTGTTTCGTTTTGACGACGGAAGGAAGTAGTCAAGATCGACTCTACCTCGATCACGGATGACCAAACGACGTCGTGCAACATTTCCGTCGGGCGACTCTCATGTAACGGCGATCTATACAGGAAGACTATTTCTTTTTCCTCTCATGGACCACACGCACACTTTTCCGGCTGTTGTTAAATCGTCCAGAGGGTCGCCGGGCTCTCGAAAGCTCTCGTTCCCGGATATTTATCGCCGACAATGGTGCGCATGCACTTTCACTCGCGTATCGATTAATCGAACACACCTTCCAGCAATTACCCAGCCATCAATAGGAGTCGCGTTTTTATCGTCTCTGGTATTGCTGGTGAAATAGGAAACCATTACTTTTTGAATAGTCTCTTGATTAATCTCGATTTTTCCTTTGATTTATCGGTCCAACGTTTTATCGGTCTTCGATCTATCATCTTGCTTTGTCATTACATTTAGGTAGATGGATCGTCTCATGTTCTCTTCGTTCAACAATCTGACAATGAGTGCGACGTACAAGAAGCTCGAAGTCTCGTCGCGCGCATGGAACAGCAGTCTCGAAACAACTTGTGTGTTTCACGATTAGCCCAAGTCATTTTTTCGTCTTACTACGTGTCGATACCTCTAGTGCTTATGCGTCTTCTGTGCGACAGACGCCAACGGGGTCACCATGTCGCCTCGTAAAATTGCAATGTCTATGGGCGCCTTCGAGGTCTCGCGGGTTTATACGTCTACATTTACATTTACGAAGGGTCGTTCTAGGAAGAGTGCTGCGTGATTTGAATTTTGGATATGTCGGGCAACCGGTACATCGTGTTAACCGTAAGAGTACGCTGCATCTTACATGGTGCACCGTGTATCTCTCGACATGTAAACGCCGTCGGCGATGCATATTTTAGAGGCTCGACGAAATAAGCCTGTCTCGAACGGCTCCTTTGGTCCTGTAGCGATGGTAGGCCACGTGAAATATTACATACGTGCTTCCCCCAAGTCTTCCAATGAGTACTATCCTCGAACTGGCCGACGGTATCGACGAACACAGATGTGTCCTGTTCGAGCAAATGTATCCGCAGTCACTTCCGTCGTAACGAAACAATCCCTGTTAATAGAAATGTTAAGCGACGAGAAATCGTCGATTAACCACCGAAGATCGAAGGACTCTCTGTTCGTCAATCGAGAATCGAACGATCAACGGAGTATCGATGATATCCAGATTCTCAATTGTTCAAGATTAATACTCGAATAACTACCTGCGATCACTGGCTCAGCTTACGCTGAATGAGCTGTAGAAAATGACACCCCGCGCACTTCTGAATATTCATAGCGCACCGACAGATCCAATCTCCAGCTCTCGTAGAGAGTAGAAGTCCCTATGTACCTCTCGTTGAAGTTTTCAACGTGTCAAAAATAATGGGGCTTCTCCCTTGAGGAATACCTCACACGATTTTTGTAAGATTGCGCAAAAATTGCACAGCGAACAGTGCCGAGACCGGCCATGCCATAAAGCCGAGGAACGAAACAACATCTCGATCAGTTATCTCACTTGATTTCTTGCTCCCATAAGTCCTGCTTCGTCTCGTAATCTTCCAAAGGTGCGACCGTTTCCCGCTTCGTTTTTCCCGTCTCGATTTTCGATCAAGCTTTCCAAACACGCCGAGACGGACCGGATAACTGCTATCTTGTTTCTTGAGCAATCGACGGGCTGGATAAAATCCAAGCGGAACATCAAAGTGAGATATTAGGGAATCGTTTCGCCAGTGTATCAGCTCCGATTGCGAGCAAACTCGTTTTACAGTATGTACCTGTTTCCATTCACGTCGGCACGTGCTCGCCGTCCAAATCGTCAATTTTCGACGGATAGTCGAACGTACTTCCTCGCGCTGACCGCTAATACCGCCTTTCTTCCGCGAGGGAGTTTTCCGTTATTTTTCGCACGGAAGTACTCGGAAGTGCGCCTCTGTAATTATGATGAATTCGTCGTGAATTTCGTGCCAAGTCCCTCAGTCGTTTTTCCATCTGTCATACTTAAGAGATCTTCCGAAAGACGTGGCAATTATCGGGCGATATCTCTGTGCAGGGATACCATATCCTCCTATTAACTCTTCCTCGAAATCCTCACAAATCATTTAATAAAAGATACCCAACTCTTACAATAACAAAATACAAATGTAGAGTTACATAAAAGTTACAACGTCTAGTATACATTTCTTAGATACTTTGATTTTTTATTAAATTAATGAAGTGGAGTGTATTGTTACATAAAAATCAATACATTTTTATTATTATCACTTATAATTTTATAATATTGAAAAAATATTGCAAGTGACGGTCTCATCTCGAGATGAACTTTGGCAGGTCATCTCAGGGCGATTTGAGAAACAACTTTTTCGTTCGTTCGTCGCTTGCGAAAATTGAATTTCCCTGTGGTGTTTCGCGAAAACGACAGCCCAGAATCGATGTCGGCGCTGCTTCGCGTTGATGTCGTCGCCCTCGTGTCCGAGGTTGCTCTCGACGAGCGTTATGGCGTTATGGTGTGTCAGAGAGACGAACTGGGCATCGCGCACTCTTTACGTCGCGCATTATTTTCGGTAGCTCGCAAAATTTACCGTGAAAATATTTCCTCTTGGTGTCCAGTGCAGCTCTCGTCGTAGTCGAAGCGCCGAATCAATGTCATTTCATAAATGAATGTCGACAGATCGAGATTTTATTGGCCGTTAAGTTCCGCTTTATTGTGACGTCAATGAGTTTCGATTAAATTACATCGTAAATTAAATTATGAAGTAAGAAATTTACAGCTTCCGTTCCTTTCCCCCGAGATGTTCGATTGAGATACAGATTATACAGGAAGTTCCAGAACCATTAACCTTAATTAATTCTTTGACTAACTTGGAGTAGATTCTCTTGTAATTAAAATGTCGAAACGTTAATATTTTCTGAGTTGTACGCGAGTGAGACTAGAATACTCTTTGTGAAAACGTGGAGTCTTTTCTGGGAGAAGAGAGAGAAATGCGATTAAGTAATAAAATTTTGTCTATATTTCAGGTTTTGAATATATTTTTTACGAAATTTTAATTTGTGGTTTAAATAAAAAGATATGTAATATTAAATATCAAAAGAGTGTAATAGGATGATAATATCTCACGGAATATTTTCCATAGGAAAGTCGAATTCTCGCATGTTCGTTAAAGCAGCTGTCAGTAAAATTAAAATCTGGTTGTTCTAGGACAACCCGTACTCGTCAATATCCCGCCGCATATGCGACTTCGACGTAATAAAAAAATACGGTCGAACCATGTGCGTCGTATTGAGGCTTGTCAGAAATTGACAACTTTATTATTCAGCGCCTCGTGATTTTCGGACGAGTTAGGAAAGCAAGCGACGGGATATCCTATCGATAGAAAGAGCAGGAAATGGACGCAATCGTACCGAATGCTGAGGTAAAAATGCTCGCAAACGCGAATAAAGTTCAATGTATGTTTTCACGTGTCTATCGTGATCTATATACCGAGCAGTACCGAACAAGAGTTGGGTAGACTATAATCTCGACGGAATTTTATCTATTCGTGAGATAAATTCTGCCATATCCATTTTTCGCATCGTTTCTCAAAAACGCATATATTTTTTGCCGCAATCTCTATTCGCAATCTCTAATTTTTAGAGAGAGTTTGCATCAACTAACTTCAACTAACCGTTGTTAACCGTTATCACACGACATAGTAATCACACTGAATAAAGGCCATAAACGTGAGTGCTCGACTTGCGCAATTTGTGCTTGACGCTGTCGACTATAGCAAGTTGCAGCATAGCCTGGCATTGCAACATGGCTGTATGCAAGGCGCCTCATTATCATGTGTCATACTTCACAGGTTGGATATTACAACAACAAAATACGCTTACTTCCGTGCGTGTACACACTGTATGCGAGTGTTATTTAATCTTCGATCACTCCTTGAATATTAACAGTATCTCTTTCTCTTCTTTTTGATTTTAATAACAGTGCTGAAGCCAGTCGCGGTAAATTCAACGAACAGAACTTGAGAATACGGTCTAATAATTAAACACCTTTATCATGGAAACTATACGCCAGTCCCCAACTTGATAAATTAAATCCGAGAATTTCAAAGCGGTTTTACCAGCGCTCGTCGCTCTGGTATCGTAAAAATTAAACGAGCCAAGAATTACACGTTGGTCTCAATCTGTGCCAGCTAAAGTTCCACCCTTCTGTATTTAATAATGGCTCGTAAAGGTTCACCGAGTGAAAACAAGAAAAGAATTCCGGGCTCAGCAGCGCCCGGTGACTCTATCTACGTTAGTCTGATAGCACTCTTGCTGCCTTATTAAGGATTCCAGCGACATACTATCGCGCTCTTTCGCGAACTTCCCCTTCGCTGCGCTGGATAGATGAGAAGTCGCGAGCGAAAAGGAAGGCGCGGATAACTTTTGCGCCACGCGACCGCCTGTCGTTAATCCCACGGGATTACCCCATGTGCGCGCCGACGCAATTTCCGGCGACGGTATGATTAGGGTAAACGAATTACTTCTTCGACGCCAACTGGCATTTCCAACTTTTGATAAGCACCTTTACCGCGGCAACCCCGATTTTGATCGTTCCATTCTGACATTTTTGAGGAATTGCCTCGTCAGGGTAACATGAAATTTGTCGTCAGTATGAAAGCTAAATATCCTTTTCGCTAATCTTTAGAAGACTGATTCTCTCCGTACTTTCTCCAAACTGTTACATTTTACGAACTAGCAAACCAAATAAATTTAATTACTACGGCAACGTTTTAATTGCTCTCTATTTGCAGAACGAATTTAAATTGCCGCGAATTTTTTATCGCTCGCAAAGCGGTAAGATGCGATAAGACGAAAATTTGTTTCTTGAGAAATTAGAATTATATTTTCTTGTTAGTTTTTCTCCAGCTTGTATACTTGCTCTCGAGTTTTTTTATGTTCTAATCTCTAGACTAGTACCTTATTTACTTATTTACTTTATTTCTATATTCTGTAATTTTCCACTTTTCGCGAAGAATATATACAGATTTTCTTACATTTTCTTCTTGCGATTCGAGATGTTCTGCGGTATTTAACATCCCAACGGTCTAATTTATATATTATACGAAGCATGTGGCTCGGGAGCCGTTAAACGCAAACGAGCGAGCGTCTTGAAAATTATCATGATTACTGCCCTTTGCTACGCGGTGCGCATGATATCATGCGTAAAAGCTCACGCGTACATATTATGCAATTAAATTTTTTTTCATGAAAATAACCTATCTGAAAATCAGCGTAGAAACGCATTTCCTGCTCTCTTAAAATATCATTAATTAATACATCATTAATCTTTCTGTATTAAATTTGCTCACGATGTAATAAACTGACTCTGGTTTGATCTTAAAAATTTTTTTAAATGTACACATATATCCGGTGTTTGCGTAACGCGATTAAATAACATGCTACTGTTTGGCTATGAAGCTTCCGTGACCCGGTTACAACATTTTTACATGAGAAATCTGTGCAATTTTGGCCACAGCTGTCAAGTGACGTGTTATGAAACTGGTGAAATAAATCCTGTAAAGGGTCTTATAGGGAACGGGAAGACTGACACAGAATAAGCAATTCATTGAAGAATTTTTCGACAAAATGTCCGAAACTTTCGCGGTATCTTTACGTTGCGTCTTCTTCATTTTCTGACCTCCGTGGCATTGTTTTGGCCTTGTCTTCGCATTTTGTCGTGCACGGGTGTTTCGCTATTGTTGGTTTTACGTTGTCCGTTTCCTTTAAGTCCGGTCGAGCTTTAAAACCGCGAGTAAAATACTGTTGCCATTTAAGCCGCAAGAACTTCTTTCTTTCCTTGCCGAAAGTCTTCCCTGCAGTCCAGCAATAAGAACAAGGATGTGAAATGGAATTTCGAAATCGTTTCCTTGGCCGGAGAGAGATTTCATCGCCAACCATTTCGTTGTTACATTTCTGTCGATTGGTTTCAGCGGCTGCTATTATGTTGTAACGTTAAGTCGATGAAGTTAGTACCAACGTACTTTCGTATTGTTTCCCGATAGCATCTCTAACTAACTTTTAAAAATATTGAGCATTAAAGTTTTGCAACATACTTTACGTAATAATTTACTGGCACTATAATCGACGTGATTATCGCACGCGCGATGGTTGAAGCGATTGTGGCGGAAAAGAAATTTTTCACTACGTCGATTCGATTTATCAAAAAGCGTCGTTGCTCCCGTACGTTTTCCTGAACCTCGTATTTTTCTTTGAACATTTATTTACTCCCCGTAATTAATCATTGGCGAAGTCTAGCGTATCCTTCATGAGCCCGCGCACTCTCCAACAGAACTTTCCCTCGCAAGGATCACACAAGGATTAGGGACTTTGGAACTTTCAGTAGACCACGTCACATTCATCTCGGAAATGTCGATATATCGGAATCATTAAGAAGTTCTGAGATTTCGTCAGTAATGACTCTTCGTACGTATCTTCGTAGATTTCTCGCGACACTCATTGACGTCCATTGAGACATAAGAAAAGAATTATAATACATGCAAACTGCCAATTAGAGAAAGGAAACAGTGTTCTCGCGAAAATTGCGAGAGTTTTCAAACAGCTTTAAAATCCTCATTTTTTTAACAACAATATCGCGCTAAACTGCGTTTGATTATGTTTAAAAATGCGCGCGAACGAAATTTACATAACATCACACCGTCGTAAATTCCGGAAGGGGGTGCGTTGCGGCCGTCCGTGAATTTCATTAACCGAGTAAATACGAGGGAATTGTGTGCGTTGCGCAGCTAGCCCGCCTTCGTTCAGGGCTGCGTTTGATTGAACATTATCATGACAAAGAGCACGGGGTGAATCCCTACGTAGAGCTGGCCTGCCTCTCAACAAACACATAACTTCTACTCGTAGATATAAAAATACAACAGATAATCAAGTGTAAAATAAAGAAAAAGGAAATTATTTAGTACGTACTTTAGAGCTCCAAGTCCTCTAATAATATCGAAAAGTATAGAGTTATATAAATCAACGTTAATTATCTGGAATGTAGGAATTAATTTTCCACTTTTAAGAAATAATTTAAAAAGTTGAATAATTTTTATTATAATTCTGTACTATCAGGAATCCCATATCTGTTTTGACAGAAAACTTTTATTTGAATGAAAACTATCATTACTGCTTTAAAAATCCTTGATGTGCGTTGCACGATCAGAGCTCGTACGACGAGCGTTTCTCATGCAAATTATGGACGTGAGCTTAAAAAAAACATCGATCTCACGCGTTTCAGTATTCCAGCAAGCGTTCGGATCTAGTAACAAGGAACTAATTGGTCAACCTTTCTCAGGCTGCACACTCACCCCCGCTGACCGACAATCCCCGATGTTATTGGCGGTTTGCCACCCACCGCGGACGCACCTTGTCGCGGTTTATGCCCGTCGATCTCGTCGAAGTACGGTGCTCTCATTCGATCCATGCAATCGTATCTTACTCAAACGATTTTTAAACGAATTGAAACGTACAAAAAAAATTCACATTTAGATGTTGTTCACGTGTGCGAGTTACATGATTTGCACTCTCGACTTATGCTATCGAAACGATGATGTTACAAGGGATCCTAAGAGATTTCCAGTAAATTTCCGTCTATATCTTAAATGTATAGAATCTGTAATGAGTACTTAAAACAATCAATATACCGCATTTCTTTTTATTATTTTTAAGAAACTATTTCGAGAATTATTTCGGGAATTATTGCCAATTTTTTGCCAATCAAGAAGCCATCCATAAAACCGACATCCACGACGATGCGCGTAATTAAATTCGGCATAAATTATTCAACCAGTAATATTGCTCGAGGCTCAGGTGTACACATGCGTTTCTCTCTAATTAACTCCATTGATTGCCGTGTACGAGATCGCCATTTCGTCGCTGAAGCACACGAAGCGAATATATCATACTTTCTGCAAACGGCAATTTAATGACGATGGGAATTCGTTGAGTAATGGTGAAGCTACTGTGCCCCACGACGGAGTCTCAGATAACTTAACTATGTACATATGCATCAAGCTTAATGACTCATTGTCAAGTCACATCACGTTTCCAAAAGCCATCATAATACTACGAACTTGGCGAGTTAACTCGCAACTTCATGATTTGTTGGTTTTCCATGGAAATTTACACAATTTCACACGTACACTTTATTGTTCCTATTATTACATCGAACAAGATAAATAATAATTAATACAAATGTACTGTGATACAATATAGAGCATTTTCCAATGAATTATAACGCGTGGAAATGTTCCATGTTATGAGGCATTTTCACTGTACGAGAATTTTTTTATTTTCATTAAAGTCTATTCCCATGCAAACTTGTATCACGCTTGTATCATATTACGCTTACACTTCTACTCCTCGCTGCGCCATCCCTGCACAGAGTAACCCTTCAACTAGCATTCACTTACAACTATACTGAGTTCTTAATCGAGTTCTCCATACGATTCTCAATATGAATTCACATGACGATTCCGAATTTGCGTGACCCAATTAGTTGCAGCCAAACCGTCCGTTTCATCGGGCGAGAGTTGTCAATCGCTCACAGAAGTTCCCAATTCCAGAAAGCGGCAGCAAGATAATCGAATTTCACTGGTCACTTCGAAGGTTGTTGCGCGGTAATGAAGTTGCCGGCGACTTAGGCAAGGTTCACCGAAGTCGCCTAATGTTGCGGCTCCTCGCGGCACGGTGCATCCACGCAGCGTCCGTTACACGTCCTGAACTTCGCGAGGTAATCCCTTGAGTACCCCCGAGGGCGATTAGAAACTACGTGGATGGGGCTTGGCCACACAGCCGTCGATTATTCGCGGTTATCCACGCGGTTGTCCAATCACGCGCTCTCGATTGCAGACATGTCTTTCCGAATGTTTGCAAGCCGTCGCATAATTTGCGCAACCATGGCGCGAATTCCAGCAAATCATTCTCGGCGTTCTTCCGTCGTTATTAATATTACGCTGTAGCTACGTAGCGAGTTCTCCTCATCCATAAACCATCCGCTTCCTCCGCTGATGCAGCAGATTCTAAGCGAATTCTCTTCATTCTTCTCTCATCGCGTTGCTCCTGAGTTTTTCAGCTCGGAGATTTACGTATAAATGATTTTTTTATGCAACATTGTGCTTCTTAAATATGAGAGAGCCACAGTGTCGGAATTGCAGAATGAAACGATGATCAGTTCAGGAAGGAAGAAAGTTTCAATCTATCATCCTTTCTCGATCGAATCATCCGAATCACATGTATCGTTCCACGATCGAAAACACGAAGACGCAATCTCACAGAGTCGATCCGTGCGCAGATCGCGTCCCAGTTCGTGTTGGACTCGCAAATCAGCGCTATCAATCGACAGATCGTAATCAAGATACGCGGCTACGAGTCAGAATTTGCTACGAACTTGGGCAAAGGAAACTCAGAAGTCTGAGTGGGCAACTCGAGCTGACCCGCGTTACTCGAGGAAATCGAGAATACTCGTGCCCGAAACTCTATCCGATCTCTTTCAACGATCTCTAATAAATTGGACCTAATCTAGGTGCCCTACGAGGTAAACGTTAGGCTCGCGCGTTGTAACGCAATGATGATGTGTAATTTTTTCGACCTGTCTATGCAGGAGTGACCATTCTGCTGTCGCTGACAGTTTTCCTGAACCTCGTGGCAGAAAGTATGCCGACAACCTCGGACGCTGTCCCTTTAATAGGTATCTATGATCATCAAGCAACGGTAACTCGCATCTGGCAAGCGTGTTTTTACAGTGTCTATGTACATATATATTCATATGTGTATATAATATATATATATATTCATGAAACGCAGGGCGCGTCGCGATTATCTGTCGAAGATTTTATTTATTTAACGTTACGCGTGTTGATAATACGTGCGTAATTACTAATCTGGAAATATCGTAATTATACAGAAATGTCAAATAGAGTAAATACACAGTTACGTTAAATTAATTCTCTGTTTACGCTTGTGCTCGCGATAATATTTAATTCAAAATGTGTATGAATGGTTAATAATATCAAAGCGGTACATATATTACATGCAGAGCTTTAGACATTATTTAGTCGATCGCTGATAGCAGGGATAGAACGGCGCGCCCTGCAAACGCTCCTTCGCCTATCCTTTGCGCAACTCCTGGAAAGCCTCGACGAAGTAACCGGTGACAGTAAGAGGTGGAAAATCGAAGACGACGAATTACGGAGGTAGTCTAGGATGACAAGTGAGTCAGTTCTATCGTTCGAATAATGAGCGCTCGACGAGTTCACGAGCCGAGCACGCCGAAAAGGGCAACTCGATTGCTTCTCGAAAGGGCCGGCGTGTTCGGGCGACCTATCGCTCTAAAGGGCTGCTCGCTCAGAGAGCTCAAGTCAGAAATAGGGTGGAGAGATAAAAGGTCGCCGCGAGAATCAGGATTATACGTTTCCCGAGAGTCGATAGCAGCTTCCACACCCTCCTGCCCGTTCTCCCTGTCGGGACTTATTATCCCATATCCTTCTCTTAATTTCTCTCCTCGGCCCAGAGTTACGCTTAATTTCACGGAAACGCGATCTTATCTGCGCGACCAGGCGATGTCTTAAAAGTGCTCCCCAGGAGCCTACTAGAAAGTTGAGATCGTCTATTCTTACGTTGTCCCGCGAAATTATTTGTCCGTCGAGATTGTTAAAGTTCTCGCGATTACGGCCGGCAATTCCGTTTTATGTCCGACACGACGCAGACGCTTCTCCTGGTGAGTGCATCAGGGACAGAAAGACAGAAAGCATCTTCCTGTCAGGCGCGGCGATTTCGGACGCGTACGTACGTTGTGCGCGTAAGTCACAAGTTGGTGTTTCGTACCAGGGAATGTCGCGAAGGATCAACGTTAAGAGCTCCCAAATCCTGCCACCGGTTTATCGCGTTTTAGTGGCACGAGCCATTCGAGAAACCCGACCTCTCTCGTCCCGCTCTCGTCGGAGAGTGAAATGAAGGAGACGTCGCAGGACCGATCTCTGTCCAGATTTCTGGCGCGTTAAACTCGTCAAATTGAATTTGCCGCTTATATTCTCGTCGAAATTGCTGTCCAACTTTTAATAGAGAAAAAACAATATTTCGCCGAGAGATTTCGAATCACAAAAAAAGGCGATCGCACCTTACCTTATCGTAAAATATTCCTTGTATTTTCCTCTTTGGAATGAAAAAACGAGAACGCATCGTAAGCGAAACATTTGGAACGTTGCAATTACTGTTTTGAATGGATCGTTCAATTCAAACGAAGTTTAGTGGAGAAAGAAGAGAGAGAGAGAGAAAGGAAGAAAGGGAGAGAAGAGAACAATACTTTCGTCGTAAAATCTGGAGCATTTTCTGTCAGAAAATATTCCTTGAGACATAAATAAATTGAATGCGATATTCAGATTGTCGCAATTATTGTCCTAAACGGATCATTCGGGAACATCGTGAAATCGAAGCGATATCGTACTCGGATGTATTTACAATATGCTGCCGGAAATAACGCGATTCTGTTCGATATTCAATTATGCTCGTACGTGCGCATTCGTCGGAGCGCTCATTCGCCAACGACGACACGGAACAGGCTTTCTCCAGGACCTTTATGTACGATTTTATTTTTACACTTGCATCGCGCAATGGTGATCGTTACGTCGGGATAGCAAGCAGTAAAGATGTGAATGTCAGAAGTAAAATCCGACAAACGAGCCGAACTATGGTCGCGTCGATGACGTCGCGACCAATAAAATCAATTACAAATTAGGTTTACGAGTGCGAGGATGCTGTAGCATACCGCCGTAAAATTAATTTCTATGGTTACGAGCTGAATTAAACGGTTTCCGAGAATGGAACACGAACGATCTCGCGATCTTGCAGCTATATGAAACGCATATGAAATTTATAGCTATCACAAAGATACTCACATCTTTGACACTTGTCATGCCGAATTTAGTTCGTTTAGTTTGCGACGTTCCGAATGATTTGTTTTTACGATATCCATGTACAGTGAATCTGTATTCCGATTCTTTGTCCTAGGCTTTGAGATTTCCTTGTAGAACCTCATACATAAATGGTTGTACATCATATCTTCTAAGTGTCCACACATACATATGTCTATAATACTTATGTATAAGCCTGTTTAGTATTTCCTCTAAACAGCGTGCTAACCGCTCACAAAATCGCAGAACAGATCTTAAACTCAATGTGATTTGCCGTATTATGTATTTTGACTTGACGAAAGATGTTCTCGATGTATAAAAGCTTGATGTCGGCTAGCTACAATACCTTTCATCTTTTTAAATAAAATTGTGGTAAAGCAGTCGTGTGCAAGCGAAACGTATAATCCTGATGATCCTCTCGACGCAACGATAAACGACTTGCTTAAAGAAAAATTGCAGGGATAAAAATCAATTCACGGTACACGAACGATAGCAGCCGTTGCTAAGAAAGCACGTTGAATTAACTCTTTTAGGGATTCATTTCTATCGAACTCGTATCTCTGATGCACGACGCAAAGTACACGCGATTCAATGCATAAATTGAATTAGAGCGTTTTTGCATTTGCAATCGTATTACTACACGTGGCGTCCTAGATTACCGCTAACAGGTGAGATCCGAATGAGACGCAAATATAAATCGTTCCACGATTGAGTCGATTAATTTTGATTCACAATTTTTCCAGTCTCTTTTGTCGATTCAAGACAGTAAGAAAAGGAATTTGATTTGAATTAAACGCATTTTAAGCTAGGCTAAAGTTGGCACAACAAAGCATAATGAACGTCGTCCAGTGCAACAATGCACGGTGCAAGGAAAATCGATTGTTTTCTAGAAGCTGGTCCCTTCTGTTTGTTCAACAAGAAGAAGAAGAAGAAGAAAAAAGAGGATCCTCACACGTACATGTATACACGCATATATACACGCATACACCCAAGGAGAAGCGGTGCCCTGTTTCTGCTACGTACTTTTCTCTCCCTTGGGAAAGAAAGTTTAATTAAAGTCTGTGGCTGGGATAAATGCGCCGTGCGATGCATCTTAAAACAAACCCCCATAGGAGCGGCACTGAACGCAAATTCGTTTAGGCGCTATTTCGTTTCCACGAAGTGCCCTTTTCCGTCCTTTTCTCAGGGTGCCATTCAGCTATCCCGTCGTTGTTCCATTCCCTCCAACGATCGGAAGTATCGAAAGAAATACATCTAATGTACTTGGCTTCCTAGAAAAGAGCATCAGGGAAAGAGAGAGTAAGAGAGACAGATAAATCGATCATCCACAGCTTCCGGAAGCCGGAATTGCTAAGCCATTCCTGGCACCTTTTAATCGACAAGAGCTAGCAGCTCGAGGAAATTAGTTTCTAATGAGCGTTTGGTGAACGCTTTGATCTCATGTAGCCGTTTACTTAAGCTCATTTTAATTAGCGCGAAGACATGTGATGCATAAACACTGATCGTTATTATCTCGATTTAATCAACAGTTGAGCTTAATTTAACGTAAGGATTAATAAAGAGGTTTGTATATTTCAGATATTACCGAGTTTGGGAGATAGAAAAACAAATTTCGTTTTTGAATTTATTTATTTTAATTTGTTAGTCCATTATATTAACGCTTCTTATTATGTATTTAGCAATCTTCACTTGATAAGTCGAATAATACGCTTTTTCATCGCACTCGACGCGCCCGTAAAAAGCACGACTTTAGTGTGAGAGCTCCTCAACTTTAACGAAGTGGCAACAGGTATCCTGCTGGATCCAGTAAAAAGATCTGCATCGTCATTGCGATTAAAAATCCACCGATTAATCGTTCTTTCGTAATTGTCGATTAATCGTGACACTTCAGCACGCGAACAGAAGCTTCGCTCTTTTCAGAGGGGAAGGAAAGTTGCTTGCGTGAATCGTGACCGCAGGCGGTTGAATGAAATCGCTACTTCAGCACGAAGCACTTGGCGGGTTGCTAATTACATGCTTGCTCGCATAAAGTCGTGCTTCTGGTTCGATGAATTATGCAGTCGAGATAGCGTGCAAAGGTGCCAGATTGCTAAGGCAATCAAGGACTTGATAAGTGGCCACTTTGACCTTCCACTCTTAGTCGATCAAACATCGCAATTTCTACTATTCACTTTCAAGAAAGTGACATGGAATCGTTCGAAAAGTTCGAAATGTTATAATCGAGTTTTTCAGATTTTTAGATTGGAAACTACATTATTATATTCTGAGTCTGAATTGTTTGTATGTCTGGATTTGCGAATCAAAATAATGAAAGATTCAAAAAACAAAGTTATTATTATCGATTGAATTAAAAAAACATGAATTATTCAATCCTTGAAGAAGACAGTAAGATATAATTGTTTGAAAAAGCAGGGCGTTTGATTTTTACCCGCTGTGAATCGTAAAATTCGTTTATGAGAATTTCGCTCTGAGATATTTCTGACAGCGGACTCTCACAGATAGAGATAAATATCATTTCATCAAAAGATAAAAAACAATTTCAATCTTTTTCCATCGACTGAATGATCTCATTATTTAAATTGTCCGTCCATACCATGTGAAGAGGATTTTGTAATCGCTTCGAACGAATGGATGAATAATCGCGTAACATTCTTTCTAGTGTCTGTCCCACACGATTAACGCTCGTCAGTCGCGAAATATGGCTTTTAGCTGTCATGCATATCGTTGTTGTCGTATGCCTTCTCGAAGAGAAATCTTTCTGCGAAATTTAACACACACAAGATCGATTCACGCGTGATCACGGTCTGTACCGCAAATAAAAAGTTCCAACGATTAAAATGATGAAATTACTGAAATTTACATCGACAGTAAATCAAGACATCCACTGTATAAGTGACATAAAGCGACATTTTTGCAAATTAAAATTACAAACAGGCATATCGCGTACGGGAACTCGGGGCAAGATGAAACGTTTCTAATTATCGCGAAGCGCTTCACGTGGGGTTTCTAATTATCGGAAACGCATCAAATGGGTTGAAATCAAATAATTTGAAAATTGACGAATAAAAGCACTGTGGTATCGATGTGGATGTTGATTGTCTCGTATATATGTACATGGTTGAACATACAAACGTCGCTCGCAAATTTCATTAAGTCCTAAGGTCAGCGAAATTGCAAGTCTCGTGTCGCGAGTAAGCCGTAAAACTATTTTTCAGCTGCAACGATCCAAGAAATTGCACGTTTTATGTAGTGACGTCAAAATTATAGCGCCTTTACTATTCCTCGGACTATTCCTCACTCTAAGTATTATTCTCCATTCTCTTTTCCATGTTTCAACGTAAATGAAGCTGTAATGCCAGAAATATCTCTTGGACGCGAATAATTAACGGGGCAAAGTTTTAAACAATTCAAATATCCTTTCAATTATACGAGTAATCCTAATAGTATCCAAGCGCGTATTTAACGATCGTATATACGAGCGTGCTGCAAAACGTCCGGCTGCATTCCCAACGTTATGTATCGGTTCCGCCCGTTCCGCCCATTTTCACATCCCACATTTGGCACTAAATCTGGCCATCTGATTTCCGAATGGCATTTATCCAATAGTGAAAATTGCGAGTGATTATCGCAGCCGTGTTTAACGTCGAGTGCAGAGTTCGAGCGTAAAATTTAAGATCCTAAATTTTACGCTCGGATTCTTAGATCTGAAATCTTAGATTTCACATCACTTAACTGCGATGATATTTGACTGTCACATTTCGTAATGATCGAGAGTCTTTGCTTCGAAAGGTTTAACGCATTTTGATTGAAGAGCGCAGCCGATTCTCTCCTGTGGCAATCTACAGGGAAGTTCCATAAATCGCGCTTCGAGCGCTAATCGACAAAATCGGCACGTAGGCGACAGCACCGTAATTTCAGTTTTCGTCCGTGCTCGAGGCGGCGTGCAGCCCCTCGGCTCTCGGCTTAAATCGACGGAATAATCCATAACGGTGACAAGAAAATAGCGCATGAGACGGAAAGCCGATACGGCGGCCGACGAACCGGGTCCGCTTTGTACTATCGTGCACCTTGGAGCGCCACCGATCATCGCCGCGCGCCATGCAAATTTATGCAGGAGCGCACGAGCTATCGCACAGAGCAGTCGAGAGGGAAGACAGGCCCGTCAGCTACATCGAAGGCGATTGTGCGAGCATCTGCCGGTGCACATTATACGTGCATCATCCTGCACGTTGTACACCATCGTCTTCCGATGCGCCGATATCGCGCCCGCGCGCCAACGATAACGCGCGAACACGCCGCGACCATAATTTATGTCTATCTCGAAAACCTGGTTTTAACGGTGGTGCTTTTAATGCCGCCAGACGGGACGATGCATGTTTAAGCCCGCTGCTACTTTTCACTGCTGTACCGCACCGCGAAATTGCTCAGCGTGCAGCCGCATAATTGTTTTTAACCGCCCGTATGTGCCGGATTTTGAAAAGAATACGCGATGTATGCGCGCGAACGTGCGCGGTGGCAATGTGCCCCTAAAAGAACGCTCTGGCGCATTCAAGGAACTTTCTTTTGTTCGTCACGATGAGCATGCAGAATGCCCCGGAATACTTCCGAGCATTAACGCTAATGCTCATCATTAAAATCTAGAAAAAATCTATCGGAGAATTAGTTTGGAATTGTAGAATTAAAATTCAGATCTCGAATGCCTCGTGCGTAAAGCACCGCTCGCGCAAAAAGAGGAATTTTTCTCGCACACGAATGGAAGAATGCACTCGAGTTAAATAACCGAAAAAGTTTCAAGCGTTTCAAAACGACTGCGTTTCCGTTGTTACTCATCCATCGGGAAGATATTCGTATTTTCATTGATGTAACTTTGTTTTCTTTTACCGCAACATGGTGGTTTTCATGCCGCATTACGAACACGTTACATACGATGTTAAATACATCGAAAAGCTTTTACAGTGACGTGACGCAGAAATTACTAGCGTTCAATCTAAATTACGAAGTTTTCATTGCCATTGAGAGTTTTTCGAATGAGACCGTATGACTGGCTTTCCGAGTAAGTTACATGTTGTACGCCTCACGCGTAAAATACGAAACGTTTAATTAAAACTTTACGGCATTCGCGCATGCAACGATAGCTATGGTGCTACGGTGTAGCATCGATATTTCGCGCCATTAATTGTCCATTTAGCGGCTGTTGGGGAAAGTTCCTAATTAGGATATTATCGCCGAGCGATTTTAATGCGAAGTCAGAAACTTTTGTATCACCGTTCTTGTTGTCGGCGCACGTGCTTGCAGCGCGATTTACGATTCATGTATCTCCCTTAACCCGACGTTATCCGCATTGCGAATCGCTCGGGCGTTTCATTTATTCGCCGTGATCTCGAAGAGGGCACGCCGCGGCCGATGCAAATTTCAATTTCCATCACGGATCTCTGGGAGCAACGATATTGAATCTCGAGATTCAGCCCGATATAGCGAAAACGGACGGTATCAAAAGTTTTCAAAATATCGGATATGCTGCTATATATAAGCATCGATCGATGAGGGCAATAGGCAACCGAGAAATGAAACATTTCAGAGAGAAGTCACTACAACACGGATATTTTGACGTAATCATTGTTAATAAATAACACTGGATTACTCGTTTTGAAAGCTACAGAGATACAATTGTCACGAGACATTTCTGCAGAATAAACCAGTTTTCGTTCATATTATTTAGTCTGCTTTTATAAGCATCTTCAAACTCGAAATAGTAAAGGCGCAAAACAATTTGTCACAGTACCAAATTAATTTTATTATGCTAAATTTAATAAAGATATTTCTCTATTTTTATTATTTTTATAATATATTAGACTAAGTTTGATCGATCAAGGTGGAAAGTCAAGTTTTATGCACATCTGTTAAGCAATATAACAATTAATAGAGATCGTAATGTTTTCTTAATAATCACTAATCATAAAGAACATATCATAAAAATATAAATAACAACTTATACGATTATGTTTCACTTTACTAAATCTGGATTCGTCAAAGTAGCTTGTGCTATGTATCTTGTGAATTTTCAATCAATAGGTATTGGTTGGCGAACTACATACGCAAAAGTGGGCTACTGTAATAGCACACCCTAATTTCGAAAGCCTAAGTCTTATGCTGACTGTCCAGTACGCATTATCTATCAATGCATTATCGAGTAAGCTCGACTAATGTAAATTCAATGCAGCCATAAAGCGATATTCTCGACAAATCCCCTGACAGCCCTGTCGAAAATATCAGTGAAGATTTTATTA
This sequence comes from Ooceraea biroi, assembly GCF_003672135.1. NCBI lineage: Eukaryota > Metazoa > Arthropoda > Insecta > Hymenoptera > Formicidae > Ooceraea > Ooceraea biroi. The sequence goes on from NC_039508.1 coordinate 15,509,888, forward strand.
CCACAGTCGAACATCATAATGGTACAATGAATTCTACTGTGAATGCAACGAAACATAAAATCCGCAAACTTTCTGTTTAGCTCTTCGCTAACCAAAACAGCGTTCCATTTTGTTTCCAACATGATTCGGTTTTCAGATTAAATGAAGTTGTATTGTAAATAAAACAATCTGAATATAAATAAAAGTACACAAATAAATAAATATCATGATTTTCTTGAATATCTCGAAGCGCTTTTAAAATGCATTCGGAGACATCAACTGTTGAGGAAATTTATTGAGGAATGCATCTGTTGAAGAAACGCTCACTGAGTGAAAAGTAATCACTGAGCATAGTTATAAGTTTATAACAAACTTCTCACAAACAAAAAAACAGCATCTGCTCTGAACAGTTTGCTATTTGCAAGTGAACATGTTGCAAATATTCTCAGTGAACGGAAGCGTTCAGAAAATATTTACTTAATTGTATTGTTGTAGAACGGTTGTGTCTTTTGAATGCACCCAACGTTTCTAAAACATTGTTCTCTATACG